>NC_092755.1:10629369-11829369 GCF_047496795.1 Chiloscyllium punctatum | reverse complement strand
CAGAGGGTCAGTACTGAGAGAGTGATGCACTGTCAAAGGGTCATTACTGAGGGAGCGCTACACGGTCAGTGTGTCAGTTCTGAGGGAGTGTTGTTTCAGAGGGTCAGTTCAGGGAGAGTGCTGCACTGCCAAAGGGTCAGTACCGAGGGAGTGCTACACTGCCAAAGGGTCAGTACTGAGGCATTGCTGGACTATCGGAAGTGCAGGAATGAGGCAGTGCCGCACTGTCAGAGGTTAGTACTGAGGGATTGCAGCACCATCAGGGGCGCAGGGCCAAAGGGCATTTGCACTGTTAAATCGTAGGTTCTGAAAGAGTACTGAACGATCAGAGGATGCGCCGCACTGTCTGAAATTCAGTATGAAGGTGCACCACACTATGGGAGAGTCAGGATACGTGCAATGCCACAGTGTCAGAGGGTCAGTACTGAGAGAGTGCTGCACTGTCAGAGTGGCAGTACTGAGGGAGTGCTGATGTGTCATAGCAACAGTACTGTGGGAGTGTCGAACTGTGAGAGGATAATACTGATGGAGTGCTGCATTGTGAGAGGGTCAGTATGGGGGGAGTGCTGCAGTGTCGTAGGAACAGTACTGACAGAGGACCAGTACCGAGAGACTGCTGCACTGTCAGAGGGTCAGTACTGAGGGAGTGCTGCACTGTCAGAAGGTCAGTACTGAGGGAGAGTTGCACTCTCTGAGGGTCAGTACTACGGGAGTGCTGTGCAGTGAGAGGGTCAGTAGTATGGAAGTGCTTATTCTCTGAGGGTCAGTACTAAGGGATCAGCTTGCTGTCAGACTGCCGCACTGTGAGAGGGTTAGTACTGTGGGAGTGCTGCGCTGTGTGTCTGACAGCCAGTACTGAGGGAGCACCGCGCTGTAATTCACAGTCAGTCCTAAGGGAACACCACGCTGTGAGGGGGTTAGTACTGAGGGAACACCACGCTGTGGGTCAGAGGGTCAGTACTGAGGGTTCGCTGCATTGCCAGAGGGCCAGTACTGAGAAGTGCTACACTCTCAAAGGGTCAGCACTGAGGGGGCAGTGCACTGTCAGATGTTCAGTCCAGAGGGAATGCGACACTGTCAAAGGATCTGTACAGAGAGAGCACTGCACCATCAGAGAGTCAGTACTGAGAGAACACTACCCTGTCAGAGGGTCAATGCTGAGGCATTGCTGCACCATCAGAGGTGCAGAATCAAGACAGTGCCACACTGTCAGAGGATCAGCACCGAGGGAGTTCTGCTCTGTCGGAGGGTCAGTACTGAGGGAGCGCTGCCCTGTTGGGTTGGTCAGTGCTGAGTGAAAGCTGCACTATTGGAGAATCAGTACTGTCAGAGGTCAGTACTGAGGGAGTGTCGGACTGTCAGAGTTTCAGTCCTCAGGGAATTCAGAACTGTCAGAGGGTCAGTACTGCGGGAGCGCTGCGCTGTCGGACGGTCAGTACTGACCCTTTTACATTGCAGCACTCCCTCAGAAGTGAGCCTTGAACGCCACAACATTGCCTCAGAACTGACCCTCTGAATCTTCAGCACTCTCGCTGTTCTGACATTTCTACAGTGCAGCACTCCCTCAGTACTGACCATCTGACAGTGCAGCGCTCCCGCAGCACTGACCCTCTGACAGTTCTGAATTCCCTGAGGACTGAAACTCTGACAGTGCGACACTCCCTCAGTACTGACCTCTGACAGTTCAACACTGAGGGAGTGCTGCACTGTCATAGGGTCAGTACTGAGGGAGTGCTGCACTTTTGGAGGCTCAGTACTGAGGGAGTGCTGCACTGTCGGAGAGTCAGTACTGAGGGAGTGCTGCACGGTCAGAGGGTCAATACTAAGGGAGTGCTGCACTGTCAGATGGTCAGTACTGAGGGAGTGCTGCCCTATAGAAATGTCAGAACAGCGAGAATGCTGAAGAGTCAGAGGGTCAGTTCTGAGGGAATGTTGTGGCGTTCGAGGCTCACTTCTGAGGGAATGGTGCACTGTTGGGGGGTCAGTACAGAGTGATCGCTACACTGTCAAGGGTGCAGGACCACGGCAGTGCTGCACTGTCAGAGGGTCAATACTGAGGTATTGCTGCATTGCCAGAGGGTGAGTACTGAGGGATCACCGCACTGTGAGACAATCAGTCAAGAGGGACTGCTGCATTACCAGAGGGCCATCTCTGAGGAGTACGACACTGTCAAAGGGTAAGTACTGAGGGGGCGCAGCACTGTCAGACGGTCAGAACTGAGGGAGCACGCACTCTCAAAAAGTCAGAACGGAGGGAGCGCTCCACAGTGAGAGTGTCAGTTCTGAGTGAGTGCAATTTCAGAGGGTCAGTACAGAGAGAGTGCTGTACTGTCAGAGGGTCAGTACTGGGGGAGTGCTGCACTGTCAGAGGGTCAGTACTGAGGGAGTGCCGCACTGTCAGAGCGTCAGTACTGTGGGAACACTGCACTGTCAGATGGTCAGTACTGAGGGAGTGCTGCACTGTCAGAGCGTCAGTACAGAGGGAGCGCTGCACTGTGAGAGGGTCAGTACTGAGGGAGCGCTACACAGTGAGAGTGTCAGTTCTGAGTGAGTGCTATTTCAAAGGGTCAGTAGAGAGAGAGAGCTGCACTGTCAGCGGGTCAGTACTGAGAGTGCTGCACTGTCAGAGCATCAGTACAGAGGGAGTGCTGCACTGTGAGAGGGTCAGTACTCAGGGTGTTATGCACTGTGAGAGGATCAGTACTGAGGGACTGCTACATTGCCAGAGGATCAGTACTGAGGGATCACTGCACTGTCGGACAGTCAGTAGTGAGGGACTCCTGTATTAACAGAGGGCCACCTCTGAGGAGTGCTGCACTGTCAGAAGGTCAGCACTGAGGGAGCACGCACTATCAAAAGGTCAGTACTGAGGGAGCGCTACACAGTGCGAGTGTCAGTTCTGAGTGAGTGCTATTTCAGAGGGTCAGTACAGAGAGAGAGCTGCCTTGTCAGCGAGTCAGTACTGAGAGTGCTGCACTGTCAGAGGGTCAGTACTGAGGGAGCATTGCATTGTCGGAAGGTCAGTACTGAGGGAGTGCTGCACTGACAGAGGGTCAGTACTGAGGGAGAGCTGCACTGTCAGATGGTCAGTAATGAGGGAGTGCTGCACTGCCAGAGGGTTAGTACTGAGGGTGTGCTGCACTGTCAGACGATCAGTACTGAGGATGTACTGCAATGTCAGATTGTCAGTGCGGAGGGAGTGCTGCACTGTCAGATGATCAGTACTGAGGGAGTGCTGCACTGTCAGAGGCTCACTACTGAAGGAGTGCTGCACTGTCAGAGGATCAGAACTGAGGGAGTGCTGCACTATCAGAGTGTCAGTACTGAGGGATTGCTGCACTGTCAGAGGGTCAGTGCTGATGGAGTGCTTCACTGTCAGAGGGTCAGTACTGAGGGAGTGCTGCACTGTCAGAGGGCCAGTACTAAGGAAATGCTCATTCTTGGAGAGTCAGTATTAAGGTATCGCCATGCTGTCAGAGGATCAGTACTGAGGGGTCACCGCACTGTTGGTCAGTCAGTATTGAGAGACTGCTGCATTGCTAAAATATTGTACTGAGAAGCGCTACACTGTCAAAGGTTTAGTACTGAGGGTGTGCTGCACTGTCAGTGATTCAGTACTGAGTGTGTGCGGCACTGTCAGAGGATCACCGCACTGTCAGAATGTCAATAATGAGGCCCTGCTTCATTGCCAGAGGATCTGTACTGAGAGCATGCTGCACTGTCAGAGGTCAGTTCTGAGGGAGTGCCGCACTGCCAGGGGTGCAGACCAAGGGAGTGCTGTACTGTCAGCATGTCAGTTCTGAGGGAGTACTTCACTGTCAGTGGATCAGTATGGAGGGAGTACAGCATTGTCTGAGGGTCATTGCTGAGGGAGTGTTGCACTGTCAGAGGGTCAGTATTGAGGGACTGCCGCACTGTCAGAGGGTCAATACAGAGGAAGTGCTGCTCTGTCAGAGGGTCAGTTTGAGGGAGGGATGCACTGTCAGAGGGTAAGGACAGAGGAGGCACTGAGGAAGTGTCGCACTGTCAGAGGGTAAGTTCTGAGGGAGTGCTGGACTGTCAGAGGGTCTGTTTGAGGCAGGGCTGTACTGTCAGAGTCAGCACTGCGGGAGTGGCGCACTGTCAGAGGATAAGTACTGTGGAAATGCTGCACTGTCAGAGGGTCACTACTGAGGGAGTGCTGCACTGTCATGGGGTCAGTAATGAAGGATTGCCGCAATGTCAGAGGGTCAGTACTGAGGGAGTGCTGCAATATCAGTGTGTCAGTACTGAGGGAGAGCCACACTGTCAGAGGGACAGTACTGAGGGAGTGCCACACTGTCAGCTGGTCAGTACTGAGGGAGCACTGCACTGTCAGCGCAACAGTCTGCGGGATACCTGCACTGTAAGAGAGTCAGTACTGCGTGAGTGCCACACTATCAAATGTGCTGAATGGCCTAATTTCTGCTCCCATGTCTTGTGGCCTAAGAGGAATATCTGAAATTGTTCCGTACATTTCTGCCTCTGCTTCCTACATACCCTGCTCAGCAATGATTCCCACGTCCAGATTCCAGATTCAAACAGACCGTCTTCATGAGGTTATTGAACCTGAAGAGGTTCCACCCTCTTTTCCCAGGGATCGACTTTTCGTTTTGCATGACTGACCTGCCAGCTCAAAGGGATATTTTCATGCTGCAGGGCTGAGGTTTATTATTCAGCTTCCGTGTGCTCATCCCAAATGAATCCCACTGCCCCACACTCAGCACAGTCGTGTGTCCCTTATTTCTGAGCTACCCAATGCTAATCCACATTCGGAATGGCATCCCACACTCCTCTAAATCATATCGCAGGCTAAATGCCTGGGAGAGACGAGTGCTAAGAGAGGAAATAAAAATCTGAAAGGACTTTACAGTGACATTAAGGGTGAATTGATAATGAGAGAAAGAGTAGGTTGTGGAACACAGTGAGAATTTGTGCATGGACCCAGAGGCGACAGTGAATGGATGCATTTTGTCAATGCTCATTGGGACAGGGTTGATATGAAATCGTGAAGATGCTCTGTGATACAATTAAATGAATGAGCATATATAGAGAAAGGGATGGTTCTGAGTGGTCTGACCTTCTTACAACCCAATAAATCTCCAAAGACGGTGGAAATGTTTCTCGGTTTACCGAATGAGGTGATGGAGGAAGTAGCAGGTACACTTGCAAACATTTTCAAATCTCCTCTGGCCACAAGAGAGGTGTCGTCGGACTGACCATGTGGTACTGTTATTCAAGAAGGAGCATGAGATATACCAGGCAGCTACAGGCCAGTCAGGCTAATGTTGTGAGTCGGACGTCTGTTGGAAGCAATTTTGGGAGATAGAATTAATCAGCATTTAAAGAGACTGGAGTTCATGACGAACAGTCAGAATGGTTGTGCTAAGGCGGGGTCAGGTCTGACCAATGGGATTGTACTTTTTAAGGAGGTGACCCCGTGTGTAAATAAGTGCAATACTTTCCTGTCGTCTGCTTGGAGGTCAGTAAGGCTTTTATCAGGTCCTATACTGGAAACTGAGAGAGAACATAAAAACCTAAGATCCAAGGAATTTGGCGCACAATGCTGAGTGGCAGGAAGCAGACAGTGCTGGCCCAATTAGAAATCTCTGTCTGTTCATGTCTCACTGTTGGGGTCTTGTTGATGTGGTTGATAGAAAAGATTTAGATTTGAATGGTGGATGGTTAGTCATTGGGTTCATGAATGATATGAAGATTGGTGTGGTGATGGATGCTGAGGATGATAGCCTTAGATTACAGAAGGATGTAGATGGCCTTGTCAGATCGACCGATCAGTGGCAACGGGTGAGGTGCCTGAAGACTGGAGGGTGATTAATGATGGGCCATTATTGAAGTAAGGCTGCAAGGAACAGCCATTGAACTATGGAGCTGTGAGCCTGATGGCAGTGGTGGGTAATCTGTTGGAGGAATTCTGAGACAATTTACATGCATTTGGAATAGCAAGAATTCATTAGGGATGGTCAGCCTGGCATTGTTTGTGGAAATGGTGTGTACAACTTGATAGAGCCTTTGAAGGGATGACCAAGGAGACAGGTGAGAAGCTTTCACATGGGAGGTTGCTTCGTAAAAGGTTAGATGAGATGGCATCCAAGGAGAGAGAACAGAACGGTGCCTCAGTGATTTGATTCTAACTCCTGGTGACCGTCTGTATGGTGTTTACACATTTTCTCAGTATCTGTGTGGGTTCCCTCCGCGTGATCCAGTTTCCTCCCACCGCCCAAAGATGCCATGGGAAATGCAGCATTACAGGGATAGAGTAGAGGATGTGAGTCTGGGTGAGATGCTGTGCAAACAGTCAGTGTAGAGCCAATGGACAGAATGGCTTGCTTCGACACTGTAGGAATTCTAAAATTAATCCAGAGAGACAACTAATGTTCTGGGGACCTGGGCTCCAATCTTGGACAGGGGTGGATGTGGGTCCTTACAGTCTGAAGGGGGTGAACGCAATCTGAGGGGGGAGGTAGGCTGACCCCTGAAGTGTTGAGGATGTGAATATTTTGTGGAGCTACTGTCGAAGGGGCTTTGGGGGTTAAACACAACAAAGTGATGCTTTCTTCTGCATTGAGGGAGAACTTTCTGAGGTATTGAGGAAGCACTTTCTGAGGTATTGGAGGAGCACTGGCTGAGGAATTGAGGAAGCATGTTCTGAGGTACTGAGGGAGCACTTTCTGAGGTATTGAGGGAGCACATTCTGTGGAATTGAGGGAGTACTTTCTGAGGTACTGAGGGCACACTTTCAGAGGTATTGAGGCAGCACTGTCTGAGGTCCTGAGGGAGCACTTTCTGAGGTATTGAGGGAGCACATTCTGAGGTACTGAGGGAGCACTTTCTGAGGTACTGAGGGAGCACATTCTGGGGTATTGAGGGAGGACTGTCTGAGCTACTGAGTGAGCACTGTCTGAGGTATTGAGAGAGCACATTCTGAGGTACTGAGGAAGCACTGTCTGAGGTATTGAGGGAGCACTATCTGAGATATTAAGGGAGCACTTTCTTAGATATTGAGGGAGCACTGTCTGAGGTACGGAGGGAGTACATTCAGAGGTATTGAGCAAGCACTATGTGAGGTACTGAGGGAGCACTTCCTGAGGTATTGAGGGAGCACTGTCGGAGGTACTGAGGGAGCATTTTCTGAGGTATTGGGGAGCACTGAATGAGGTATTGAGGGAGCATGTTCTGAGGTACAGAGGCAGCACTTTCTGAAGTACTGAGGGAGCACTTTCTGAGGTATTGGGGGAGCACTGGCTGAGGTATTGAGGGAAAACGTTCTGAGGCAGAGGGAGCAATTTCAGGGGTATTGAGGGAGCACTTTCTAAGGTACTGAGTGAGCACTTTCTGAGGTGCTGAGTGAGCACTTTCTGAGGTATTGAGGGAGCACTGTCTGAGGTACTGAGAGAGCACTTTCTGAGGTATTGGGGCAGCACTGGCTAAGGTACTTTGTGAGCACTTTCTGAGGTACTGAGGGAGCATTTTCTGAGGTATTGAGGGAGCACTGTCTGAGGTATTGAGGGAGCACTTTCTGAGGTACTGAAGGAGAATTTACTGAGGTATTCAGGAAACACATTCTGCGATATTGGGAGAGCACTTTCAGAGGTATTGAGGCAGCACTATCTGATGTATTGCGGGAGAACTATCTGAGATATTGAGGGAGAGCTATCTGAGATATTGAGGGAGCACTTTCTGAGGCATTGAGGGAGAAATATCTGAGGAATTGAGGGAGCACGTTCTGAGGTATTGAAGGTGCACTTTCTGAGTTACTGAGGGTGCACTTTCTGAGGTATTGAAGGAGCAGTTTCTGAGGTATTGAGGGAGCGCTTTCTGTGGTACTGAGGGAGCATTTTCTGAGGTATTGGGGAGCACTGGCTGAGGGATTGAGGGAGCACTTTCTGGGGTATTGAGGGAGAACTGTGTGAGCTGCTGAGGGAGCACTTCCTGAAGTATTGAGAGAGCACTTTCTGAGGTATTGAGGTAGCACTTTCTGAGGTATTGAGGGAGCACTATCTGAGGAATTGAGGGAGCATTAACTGAGGTACTGAGGGAGAACCATGTGAGCTATTGGGGGCCACTTTTTGAGGTGTCGAGAAAGCAGTTTTAGAGGTATTAAGGGAGCACTATCTGATGTATTGAGGGAGAACTATCTGAGATATTGAGGGAGAGCTATCTGAGATATTGAGGGAGCACTTTCTGAGGCATTGAGGGAGAAATATCTGAGGAATTGAGGGATCTCGTTCTGAGGAATTGACGGAGTACGTTCTGAGGTATTGGGGGAGCACTGTCTGAGGTATTGAGTGAGCACTTTCTGAGGTATTGGGGGAGCACTGTCTGAGGTATTGAGTGAGCACTTTCTGAGGTATTGAGGGAGCAATTTCTGAGGTACTGAGGGAGAACTATCTGAGGTATTGAGGGAGCACTTTATGAGGTACTGAGGGAGGACTTTCTGAGCCACTGAGGGAGCATTTTCTGCGGTATTGAGGGAGCACTGTCTGATCTTTTGAGGGAGCACTTTCTGAGGTACTGAGAGAGCACTTTCTGAGGTATTTCGGTCGCACTTTCTGAGGTATTGAGGGAGCAAAATCTGAGGAATTGAGGGAGCATTAACTGAGGTACTGAGGGAGAACCATGTGAGCTATTGGGGGCCACTTTTTGAGGTATCGAGAGAGCACTTTCTGAGCTACTGAGGGAGCACTTTCTGAGGCATTGAGGGTGCACATTCTGAGGTACTGAGGGAGAACTATCCGAGGTATTGAGGGAGCACTTTATGAGGTACTGATGAAGGATTTTCTGAGGCACTGAGGGAGCACTTTCTGGGGTATTGAGGGAGCACTGTCTGAGCTACTGAGGGAGCACTTTCTGAGGTATTGAGAGAGCACTTTCTGAGGCATTGAGGGAGCACTTTATGAGGTACAGAGTGAGGATTTTCTGAGGCACTGAGGGAGCACTTTCTGGGGTATTGAGGGAGCACTGTCTGAGCTACTGAGGGAGCACTTTCTGAGGTATTGAGAGAGCGGTTTCTGAGGTATTGAGTGAACACTATCTTAGGAATTGAGGGAGCACTAACTGAGTTACTGAGGGAGAACCATGTGAGCTATTAGTGGCCACTTTTTGAGGTATTGAGAGAGCACTTTCTGAGCTACTGAGGGAGCACTTTCTGAGGCATTGCGCGAGAACTTTCTGAGGTACTGAGGGAGCACTTTCTGAGGTACTGAGGGAGAACAATCCGAGGTATTGAGGGAGCACTATCTGAGGAATTGAAATAGCCTTACCTGAGGTACTGAGGAATTGCTATGTGTGCTATTGAGGGGGCACTTTCTGAGGTATTTAGGGAGCACTATGTGAGGTACTGAGGGAGAACTAACTGAGGTATTGAGGGATCAATTTCTAAGGTAATGAGGGAGCACTTTCTGAGGTATTGAGGGAGCTCATTCTGAGGTATTGAGGGAGAAATGTCTGAGGTACCGAGGGAGCACATTCTGAGGTATTGAGGGAGCACTTCCTGAGGTACTGAGGGAGCACTTTCTGAGGTACTGAGTAAGCACTATCTGAGATATTGGGGGAGCACTGATTGAGGTATTGAGGGAGAAATATCTGTGATATTGAGGGAGCACTTTCTTAGATTTTGAGGGAGCACTTTCTGAGGTACGGAGGGAGCACTTTCTGAGGTATTGAGGAGCACTTTCTGAGGTACTGAGGGAGCACTTTCTGAGGTATTGACAGAACACTTTCCTGGTTAATGAGGGAACACAGTCTGAGGTACTGAGGGAGCATTTTCTGAGTTTGTGTGGCAGCACTGAATGAGGTATTGAGGGAGCATGTTCTGAGGTACTGAGGCAGCACTTTCTGAGGTACTGGGGAGCACTGGCGGAGGTATTGAGGGAGCACTTTCTAAGGTGCTGAGTGAGCACTTTCTGAGGTATTGAGGGAGCAATGTCTGAGGTACTGAAGGAGCTCTTTCTGAGGTATTGGAGGAGCACTAGCTGAGGTATTGAGGGAGCATGTTCTGACATACTGAGGGAGCACTTTCTGAGGTACTGTGGGAGCACTTTCTGAGGTATTGAGGGAACACTTTCAGTGGTACTGAGGGAGCACTTTCTGAGGTATGGTGGGAGCACTGTCTGAAGTATTGGGGGTGCACTGGCTCAGGTATTGAGAGAGCACTTTCTGAGGTACTGAGGGAGCTCTTTCAAAGGTATTGAGGGAGCAATTTCTGCGGTACTGAGGGAGAATTATCTGAGGTATTCAGTGTCCACATTCTGAGATATTGGGAGAGCACTTTCAGAGGTATTGAGGGAGCACTATCTGATGTATTGAGGGAGAACTATCTGATATATTGAGGGAGCACTTTCTGAGGCAATGAGGGAGAAATATCTGAGGAATTGAGGGAGCTCGTTCTGAGGTACTGAAGGAGCATTTTCTGAGGTACTGAGGGAGCACTGTCTGAGGTACTGAGCGAGCGCTTTCTGTGGTACTGAGGGAGCACTTTCTGAGGTATTGGGGAGCACTGGCTGAGGGATTGAGGGAGCACTTTCTGGGGTATTGAGGGAGCACTGTCTGAGCTGCTGAGGGAGCACTTCCTGAGGTATTGAGAGAGCACTTTCTGAGGTATTGAGGTAGCACTTTCTGAGGTATTGAGGGAGCACTATCTGAGGAATTGAGGGAGCATTAACTGAGGTAGTGAGGGAGAACCACGTGAGCTATTGGGGGCCACTTTTTGAGGTATTGAGAGAGCAGTTTTAGAGGTATTGAGGGAGCACTATCTGATGTATTGAGGGAGAACTATCTGAGATATTGAAGGAGAGCTGTCTGAGATATTGAGGGAGCACTTTCTGAGGCATTGAGTGGGAAATATTTGAGGAATTGAGGGATCTCGTTCAGAGGTATTGACGGAGTACTTTCTGAGGTATTGGGGGAGCACTGTCTGAGGTATTGGGGGAGCACTGTCTGAGGTATTGAGTGAGCACTTTCTGAGGTATTGACGGAGCACTTTCTCAGGTACTGAGGGAGAACTATCTGAGGTGTTGAGGTAGCACTTTATGATGTACTGAGGGAGGGCTTTCTGAGGCACTGAGGGAGCACTTTCTGGGGTATTGAGGAAGCACTGTCTGAGCTGCTGAGGGAACACTTTCTGAGGTATTGAGAGAGCACTTTCTGAGGTATTGAGGTAGCATTTTCTGAGGTATTGAGGTAGCACTATCTGAGGAATTGAGGGAGCATTAACTGAGGTACTGAGGGAGAACCATGTGAGCTATTGGGGGCCACGTTTTGTGGGAAAGAGAGAGCACTTTCTGAGCTACTGAGGGAGCATTTTCTGAGGCATTGAGGGTGCACATTCTGAGGCACTGAGGGAGCAATTTCAGTGGTATTGAGGGACCAATTTCTCAGGTCCCGAGTGAGCACTTTCTGAGGTACTGAGGGAGCACTTTCTGAGATATTGAGGGAGCAATTTCTGAGGCATTGAGGGTGAAATATCTGAGGAGGTGAGGGAGCTCGTTCTGTGGTATTGAGGGAGCACTGTCTGAGGAATTGATGGAGCACTATCTGAGATATTGAGAGAGCGCTTTCTGAGGTATTAAGGGAGCACTTTCTGTGGTATTGAGGGAGCACTGTCTGACGTACTGAGGGAGCATTTTCTGAGGTACTGAGGGAGCACTGTCTGAGGTATTGAGGGAGCTCGTTCTGAGGTATTGAGGGAGCACCTTCGGAGTCATTGAGGGAGTACTTTCTGAGGTACTGAGAGGGCACTGTCTGAGGTCGTGAGGGAGCATTTTCTGACAGACTGAGGAAGCAGTTTCTGATGTACTGAGGGAGCACTATCTGAGATATTGTGCAAGCACTTTCTGAGGTATTGAGGGAGAAATATCTGAGGTATAGAGGGCGCACGTTCTGAGGTATTGACGGAGTACTTTCTGAGGTATTGGGGGAGCACAGTCTGAGGTATTGAGTTAGCACTTTCTGAGGTACTGAGGGAGCACTTTCTGAGGTATTGAGGGAGCACTTTCTGAGGTACTGAGGGAGGATTATCTGAGCCACTGAGGGAGCACTTTCTGGGGTATTGAGGGCCACTGTCTGAGCTACTGAGGGAGCACTTTCTGAGGTATTGAGGTAGCACTTTCAGATGTATTGAGGGAGCACTATCTTAGGAATTGAGGGAGCACTAACTGAGGTACTGAGGGAGAACCATGTGAGCTATTGGGGGCCACTTTCTGAGGCATTGCGGGAGCACTTTCTGAGGTACTGAGGGAGCACTTTCTGAGGTACTGAGGGGGAACAATCTGAGGTATTGAGGGAGCACTATCTGAGGAATTGAACGAGCCTTACCGGAGGTACTGAGGAAGAGCTATGTGAGCTATTGAGTTGGCACTTTCTGAGGTATTGAGGGAGCACTATGTGAGGTACTGAGGGTGAAATATCTGAGATATTGTGGGATCAATTTCTGAGGTAATGAGGGAGCACTCTCTGAGGTATTGAGGGAGCACATTCAGAGGTATTGAGGGAGAACTGTCTGAGGTACCGAGGGAGCACATTCTGAGGTATTGAGGGAGCACTTTCCGAGGTACTGTGGGAGAATTATCTGAGGTATTGAGGGAGCACTTTATGAGGTACTGAGGGAGGACTTTCTGAGGCACTGAGGGAGCACTTTCAGGGTTTTGAGGGAGCACTGTCTGAGCTACTGAGGGAGCACTTTCTGAGTTATTGAGGTAGCACTTTCTGAGGTGTGGAGGGGGCACTATCTGAGGAATTGAGGGAGCATTAACTGAGGTACTGAGGGAGAACAATGTGAGCTATTGCTGGCCACTTTTTGAGGTATTGAGAGAGCAATTTCTGAGCTACTGAGGGAGCAATTTCTGAGGCATTGAGGGAGCACATTCTGGGGCATTGAGGGAGCACTTTCTGAGGTACTGAGGGAACACTTTCTGAGGTACTGAGGGAGAACAATCGGAGGAATTGAGGGAGCATTATCTGAGGAACGGAACGAGCCTTATCTGAGGTACTGAGGGAGAGCTATGTGATCTATTGAGGGTTCACTTACTTAGGTATTCAGGGAGCACTTTCTGAGGTACTGAGGGAGCACTTTCTGAGGTATTGAGGGAGCACTGTCTGAGGTACTGAGGGAGCACTTTCTGAGGTATTGGAGGAGCACTGGCTGAGGTATTGAGGGAGCATGTTCTGAGGTACTGAGTGAGCACTTTCTGAGGTATTGAGGGAGCACTTTCTGTGGTATTGAGGGAGCACTTTCTGAGGTACTGAGGGAGCACTTTCAGAGGTATTGAGGGAGCACTTTCTGAGGTACAGAGGGAGCACTTTCTGAGGTATTGAGCAACACTTTCTGAGGTATTGAGGGAGCACGTTCTGAGGTATTGAGGGAGCACGTTCTGAGGTATTGAGGGAGCACATTCTGAGGTACTGTGGAAGCAGTGTCTGTGGTATTGGGGAGGACTGGCTGAGGGATTGAGGGAGCACTATCTCAGGAATTGATGGATCACTATCTGAGATATTGAGGGAGCACTATCTGAGGAATCGATGGAGCACTATCTGAGATATTCAGGGAGCACTTTCTGAGGTATTGATGGAGCGCTGTCTGAGGTATTGAGGGAGCACTTTCAGAGGCATTGAGGGAGCACATTCTGAGGTACTGAGGGAGCACTTTCTGAAGTATTGAGGGAACACTTTCTTAGGTACTGAGGGAGCACCTTCTAAGGTACTGAGGGAACACTTTTTGAGGTATTGAGGGACCACTTTCTGAGGTGCTAAGAGAGCACTGTCTGAGGTCCTGAGGGAGCACTTTCTGACAGACTGACGGAACACTTTCTGACAAACTGAGGAGGCACTATCTGAGTTATTGAGGGAGAAATATCTGTGATATTGAAGGAGCACTTTCTTAGATATTGAGGGAGCACTTTCTTAGATATTGAGGGAGCACATTCTGAGGTACGGAGGGAGCACTTTCTGAGGTATTGAGGAGCACTTTCTGAAGTACTGAGGGAGCACATTCTGAGGTTTTGACAGAGCACTTTCTTGGGTAATGAGGGAGCAATGTCTGAGTTACTGCGGGAGCATTTTCTGAGGTATTGGGGGAGCACTGACTGAGGAATTGAGGGATAATGTTCTGACGTACTGATGCAGCACTTTCTGAGGTACTGAGGGAGCACTTTCTGAGGTATTGGGGGAGCACTGGCTGACGTATTGAGGTAGCAGTTTCTAAGGTACTGAGTGAGCACTTTCTGAGGTACTGAGGGACCACTTTCTGAGGTATTGCGGGAGCACTGGCTGACGTATTGAGGTAGCAGTTTCCAAGGTACTGAGTGAGCACTGTCTGAGGTACTGAAGGAGATCTTTCTGAGGTATTGGAGGAGCATTGGCTGAAGTATTGAGGGAGCATGTTCTGAGGTACTGAGGGAGCACGTTTTGAGGTATTGGGGGAGCACTTTCTGTGGTATTGAGGAAACACTTTCTAAGGTACTGAGGGAGCACTGTCTGAAGTGTTGGGGGTGCACTGGCTGAGGTATTGAGGGAGCACTTTCTGAGGTACTGTGGAAGCAGTTTCTGACGTATTGGACAGGACTGGCTGAGGGATTGAGGGAGCACTTTCTGAGGTATTGGGGAGCACTGGCTGAGGGATTGAGGGAGCACTGGCTGAGGTATTGAGGGAGCACATTCTGAGGTACTGTGGAAGCAGTTTCTGAGGTATTGGTGAGGACTGGCTGAGGGATTGAGGGAGCACTATCTGAGGAATTGATGGAGGAGGATCTGAGATATTGAGGGAGCACTGTCTGAGGTACTGAGAGAGCACTTTCTGAGGGATTGGGGAGCACTCGCTGAGGGATTGAGAGGGCACTATCTTAGGAGTTGATGGAGCACTATCTTAGATATTGAGGGACCACTTTCTGAGGTATTGAGATGGCACTGTCTGAGGTATTGAGGAAGCACTTTCATAGGCATAGAAGGAGCAATTTCTGAGGTATTGTGGGAGCACTTTCTGAGTTATTGAGGGAACACTTCTGTGGTACTGTTTTACCTCCTTCTGAGGTATAGAGGGAATACTATCTGAGGTATTGAGGGACCACTTTCTGAGGTACTGAGTACACTGTCTGAGGTCCTGTGGGAGCACTATCTGAGAAATTGAGGGAACACTATCTGATATATTGAGCAAGCACTTTCTGAGGTATTGAGGGAGAAATATCTGAGGTATAGAGGGCGCACTTTCTCAGGTATTGACGGGAGCACTTTCAGTGGCATTGGGAGCACGTTCTGAGGTACGGAGGGAGCCCTTTCTGAGGTATTGAGGAGCACTTTCTGCGGTACCGAGGCAGCACGTTCTGAGGTATTGACGGAGTACTGTCTGTGGTAATGAGGGAGCAATGTCGGAGGTACTGAGGGATCATTTTCGAGGGTATTGGGGGAGCACTGACTGAGGAATTGAGGGAGAATGATCTGACGTACTGAGGCAGCACTTTCTGAGGTACGGAGGGAGCACTTTCTGGGGTATTGGGGGAGCACTGGCTGAGGTATTGAGGGAGCACTTTCTAAGGTACTGAGTGAGCACTTTCTGAGCTCCTGAGGGAGCACTTTCTGAGGTATTGAGGGAACACTTTCTGAGGTTCTGAGGGAGCATGTTCTGAGGTATTGAGGGAGCACTGGCTGATGTATTGGGGGTGCACTGGCTGAGGTATAGAGGGAGCACTTTCTGAGGTACTGTGGAAGCAGTTTCTGAGGTATTGGGGAGGAGTGGCTGAGGGATTGAGCGAGCACTGTCTGAGGAATTGATGGAGCACTATCGGAGATATTGAGGGAGCACTTTCTGAGGTATTGAGGGATCACTTTCTGAGGTATTGGGGAGCACTGGCTGTGGGATTGAGGGAGCACTATCTGAGGAATCTGTGGAGCACTCTCTGAGATATTGAGGCAGAATTTTCTGAGGTATTGAGGGAGCACTGTCTGTGGTATTGAGGGAGCACTTTCTTAAGTACTGAGGGAGCACCTTCTAAGGTATTGAGGGAACACTTTCTGAGGTATTGAGGGACCACTTTCTGAGGTACTGAGGGAGCACTGTCTGAGGTACTTCGCGAGAACTTTCTGACATACTGAGGAAGCACTATCTGAGATATTGAGGGGAAAATATCTGAGATATTGAGGGAGCACCTTCTTAGATA
Organism: Chiloscyllium punctatum; assembly: GCF_047496795.1. NCBI lineage: Eukaryota > Metazoa > Chordata > Chondrichthyes > Orectolobiformes > Hemiscylliidae > Chiloscyllium > Chiloscyllium punctatum. The sequence goes on along the minus strand of NC_092755.1, from coordinate 11,813,185 downwards.
TTGAGGGAGCACTTTCTGAGGTACGGATGGAGCAAATTCTGAGGTATTGAGGGAACATTTTCTGAGGTACTGGGGAAGCACTATCTGAGGTATTGAGGGAGAAATATCTGTGATATTGAGGGAGCACTTTCTTAGATATTGAGGGAGTACTTTCTGAGGTACGGAGGGAGCACTTTCTGAGGTATTGAGGAGCACTTTCTGAGGTACTGAGGCAGCACTTTCTGAGGTATTGACAGAGCACTTTCTGGGATACTGAGGGAGCACTGTCCGTGGTACTAAGGGAGCATTTTCTGAGGTATTGGGGGAGCACTGGCTGAGGTATTGAGGGAGCACTTTCTAAGGTACTGAGTGAGCACTTTCTGAGGCCTGTGTGAGCACGTTCTGCGGTATTGAGGGAGCACTGTCTGAGGTACTTGGGGAGCTCTTTCTCAGGTGTTGGGGAGCACTGGCTGAGGGATTGAGAGCGTACGATCTTCGGAATTGATGGAGCACTATCTTAGATATTGAGGGAGCACTTTCTGAGGTATTGAGGTAACACTGTCTGAGGTATTGAGGAAGCACTTTCATAGGCATAGAAGGAGCACTTTCAGAGGTACTGAGGGAGCACTTTCTGAGGTATTGTGGGAGCACTTTCTGAGGTATTGACGGAGCACTTTCTGTGGTACTGTGGGACCTCCTTCTGAGATCTAGAGGGCGCACTTTCTGAGGTATTGACGGGAGCACTTTCAGTGCCATTGGGAGCACGTTCTGAGGTACGAAGGGAGCCCTTTCTGAGGTATTGAGGAGCACTTTCTGCGGTACTGAGGCAGCACTTTCTGAGGTATAGACGGAGAACTGTCTGGGGTAATGAGGGAGCAATGTCTGAGGTACTGAGGGATCATTTTCGAGGGTATTGGGGGAGCACTGACTGAGGATTTGAGGGAGAATGATCTGATGTACTGAGGCAGCACTTTCTGAGGTACGGAGGGAGCACTTTCTGAGGTATTAAGGGATCACTTTCTGTGGTGTTGAGGGAGCAAATTCTGAGGTACTGAGGGAGCACATTCTGAGGTATTGAGGGAACACTTTCTGAGCTTCTGAGAAAGCACGTTCTGAGGTATTGAGGGAGCACTGGCTGATGTATTGGGGGTGCACTGGCTGAGGTATAGAGGGAGCACTTTCTGAGGTACTGTGGAAGCAGTTTCTGAGGTATTGGGGAGGAGTGGCTGAGGGATTGAGCGAGCACTGTCTGAGGAATTGATGGAGCACTATCGGATTTATTGAGGGAGCACTTTCTGAGGTATTGAGGGATCACTTTCTGAGGTATTGGTGAGCACTGGCTGTGGGATTGAGGGAGCACTATCTGAGGAATCTGTGGAGCACTCTCTGAGATATTGAGGCAGAATTTTCTGAGGTATTGAGGGAGCACTGTCTGTGGTATTGAGGGAGCACTTTCTTAGGTACTGAGGGAGCACCTTCTAAGGTATTGAGGGAACACTTTCTGAGGTATTGAGGAACCACTTTCTGAGGTACTGAGGGAGCACTGTCTGAGGTACTTAGCAAGCACTATCTGACATACTGAGGAAGCACGATCTGAGATATTGAGGGGGAAATATCTGAGATATTGAGGGAGCACCTTCTTAGATATTGAGGGAGCACTTTCTGAGGTACGGAGGGAGCTCTTTCTGAGGTATTGAGGAGCATTTTCTGAGGTACTGAGGCAGCACTTTCTGAGGTATTGACAGAGCACTTTCTGGGATACTGAGGGAGCACTGTCCGAGGTACTAAGGGAGCATTTTCTGAGGTATTGGGGGAGCACTGGCTGAGGTATTGAGGGAGCACTTTCTAAGGTACTGAGTGAGCACTTTCTGAGGCCTGTGGGAGCACTTTCTGCGGCATTGAGGGAGCACTGTCTGAGGTACTTGGGGAGCTCTTTCTGAGGTGTTGGGGAGCACTGGCTGAGGGATTGAGAGCGTACGATCTTAGGAATTGATGGAGCACTATCTTAGATATTGAGGGAGCACTTTCTGAGATATTGAGGGAGCACTGTCTGAGGTATTGAGGAAGCACTTTCATAGGCATAGAAGGAGCACTTTCAGAGGTACTGAGGGAGCACTTTCTGAGGTATTGTTGGAGCACTTTCTGAGGTATTGACGGAGCACTTTCTGTGGTACTGTGGGACCTCCTTCTGAGGGATAGAGGGCGCACTTTCTGAGGTATTGACGGAGCACTTTCTGTGGTACTGTGGGACCTCCTTCTGAGGTATAGAGGGGGCACTTTCTGAGGTATTGAGGGAGCACTTTCAGAGGTACTGTGTGCACTGTCTGAGGTCCTGAGGGAGCACTATCTGAGATATTGAGGGAGCACTATCTGAGTTATTGAGCAAGCACTTTCTGAGGTATTGAGGGAGAAATATCTGAGGTATAGAGGGCGCACTTTATGAGGCATTGACGGGAGCACTTTCAGTGGCATTGGGGAGCACTTTCTGAGGTCCGGAGGGAGCCCTTCCCGAGGTATTGAGGAGCACTTTCTGCGGTACTGAGGCAGCACTTTCTGAGGTATAGACGGAGAACTTTCTGGGGTAATGAGGGAGCGATGTCTGAGGTACTGATGGATCATTTTCTAGGGTATTGGGGAAGCACTGACTGAGGAATTGAGGGAGAATGTTCTGACGTACTGAGGCAGCACTTTCTGAGGTACGGAGGGAGCACTTTCTGAGGTATTGGGGGAGCACGGGCTGAGGTATTGAGGGAACACTTTCTAAGGTCCTGAGTGACCACTTTCTGAGCTCCTGAGGGAGCACTTTCTGATGTATTGAGGGAGCACTGTCTAATGTACTTGGGGAGCTCTTTCTGAGGTATTGGAGGAGCACTGGCTGAGGTATTAAGGGAGCATGTTCTGAGGTACTGAGGGAGCACTTTCTGAGGTATTGAGGGAGCACTTTCTGTGGTATTGAGGGAGCACTTTCTGAGGTACTGAGGGAGCAGTCTCTGAGGTATTGGAGGAGCACTGGCTGAGGGATTGAGGGAGCACTAACTGAGGAATCGATGGAGCACTATCTGAGATATTCAGGGAGCACTTTCGGAGAGATTGAGGGACCACTTTCTGTGGTATTGAGGGAGCACTTTTTGAGGTACTGAGGGAGCATTTTCAGAGGTATTGAGTGAACACTTTCTGAGGTACTGAGGGAGCACTTTCTGAGGTATTGAGGGAGCACTGGCTGATGTATTGGTGGTGCACTCCCTGAGGTATTGAGGGAGCACTTTCTGATGTTCTGGGGAAGCAGTTTCTGAGGTATTGCGGAGGAGTGGCTGAGGGATTGAGGGAGCATTGTCTGAGGAATTGATGGAGCACTATCTGAGATATTGAGGGAGCACTTTCTGAGGTACTGAGGGATTACTTTCTGAGGTATTGGGGACCACTGGCTGAGGAATTGAGGGAGCACTTTCTTAGGTACTGAGTGAGCACCTTCTAAGGTATTGAGGGAACACTTTCTGAGGTATTGAGGGACCACTTTCTGAGGGACTGAGGGAGCACTGTCTGAGGTCCTGAGGGAGCACTTTCTGACAGACACAGGGAGCACTTTCTGACATACTGAGGAAGCAGTATCTGAGATATTGAGGGGGAAATATCTGAGATATTGAGGGAGCAATTGCTTAGATATTGTGGGAGCACTTTCTGAGGTACGGAGGGAGCAAAGTGTGATGTATTGAGGGAACACTTTCTGAGGTACTGAGGAAGCACTATCTGAGGTATTGAGGGAGAAATATCTGTGATATTGAGGAAGCACGTTCTTAGATATTGAGGGAGCACTTTCTGATGTACGGAGGGAGCACTTTCTGAGGTATTGAGGAGCATTTTCTGAGGTATTGGAGGAGCACTGGCTGAGGGATTGAGGGAGCACTATCTGAGGATGTGATGCAGCACTACTTGAGATATTCAGGAGCACTTTCTGAGGTATTGAGGGAGCACTGTCTGAGGTAATGATGGAGCACTTTCTGAGGTATTGATGGAGCACTATCTGAGATATTGAGGGAGCACTGTCTGAGATACTGAGGAAGCACATTCTGAGGTACTGAGGGATAAGTTTCAGAGGTATTGGGGAGCACTGGCTGAGGCATTGAGGGAGCACTATCTGAGGAATTGATGGAGCACTACCTGAGATATTCAGGCAGCACTTTCTGAGGTATTGAGGGAGCACTGTCTGAGGTATTGAGGGAGCACTTTCAGAGACATTAGGGGAGCACATTCTGAGGTACTGAGGGAGCACTTTCTGAAGTATTGAGGGAGCAATTTATACGGTACTGAGGGAGCACCTTCTAAGGTACTGAGGGGACACGTTTTGAGGTATTGAGGGACCACTTTCTGAGGCACTGAGGGAGCACTGTCTGAGGTCCTGAGGGAGCACTTTCTGACAGACTGAGTGAGCACTTTCTGACTTACTGAGGAAGCACTCTCTGAGGTATTGAGGGAGAAATATCTGAGATATTGAAGGAGCACTTTCTTAGATATTGAGGGAGCACTTTCTGAGGTACGGGGGGAGCACTTTCTGAGGTATTGAGGGAGCACTTTCTGAGGTACTGTGGAAGCACTATCTGAGGTATTGAGGGAGAAATATCTGTGATATTGAGGGAGCACTTTCTTAGATATTGAGGGAACACTTTCTGAGGTACGGAGGGAGCACTTTCTGAGTTATTGAGCAGCACTTTCTGAGATACTGAGGCAGCACCTTCTGAGGTATTGACAGAGCACTTTCTGGGGTAATGAGGGAGCAATGTCTGAGGTACTGAGGGAGCATTTTCTAGGGTATTGGGGGAGCACTGACTGAGGAATGGAGGGAGAATGTTCTGACGTACTGAGGCAGCACTTTCTGAGGTACAGAGGACGCACTTTCTGAGGTATTGGGGGAGCACTGGCTGAGGTATGGAAGGAGCACGTTCTAAGTTACTGAGTGACCACTTTCTGAGGTACTCAGGGAAATCGTTCTGAGTTATTGAAGGAGCACTGTCTGGTGTACTGAAGGAGTTCTTTCTGAGGTATTGGAGGAGCACTGGCTGAGGTATTGAGGGAGCATGTTCTGAGGCACTGAGGGAGCACTTTTTGAGGTATTGAGGGAGCACTTTCTGTGGTATTGAGGGAGCACTTTCTGAGGTACAGAGGGAGCACTTTCTGAGGTATTGAGGGAACACTTTCTAAGGTACTGAGGGAGCACTGGCTGAGAGATTGAGGGAGCACTGGCTGAGGCATTGAGGGAGCAATATCTGAGGAATCGATGGAGCACTATCTGAGATATTCAGGGAGCACTTTCTGAGGTATTGAGGGAGCACAGTCTGAGGTATTGAGGGAGCATTTTATTCGGTACTGAGGGAGCACCTTCTAAGGTATTGATGGAACACTTTCTGAGGTATTGAGGGACCACATTCTGTGGTACTGAGGGAGCACTGTCTGAGGTCCTGAGCGAGTACTTTCGGACAGACACAGGGAGCACTTTCTGACATACTGAGGAAGCACTATCTGAGGAATTGAGGGGGAAATATCTGAGATATTGCGGGAGAACATTCTTAGATATTGAGGGAGCACTTTCTGAGGTACGGAGGGAGCACTTTCTGAGGTATTGAGGGAGTAATATCTGTGATATTGAGGGAGCACTTTCTTCGATATTGAGGGAGCACTTTCTGAGGTACGGAGGGAGCACTTTCTGAGGTATTGAGGAGCACTTTCTGAGGTACTGAGGCAGCACTTTCTGAGGTATTGACAGAGCACTTTCTGGGATACTGAGGGAGCACTGTCTGAGGTACTGAAAGAGCATTTTCTGAGGTATTGGGGGAGCACTGACTGAGGAATTGAGGGAGAATGTTCTGACGTACTGATGCAGCACTTTCTGATGTACTGAGCGAGCACTTTCTGTGGTATTGGGGGAGCACTGGCTGAGGTATGGAGGGAGCACTTTCTAAGGTACTGTGTGAGCATTTTCTGAGGTACTGAGGGAGCATTTTCTGAGGTATTGAGGGAGCACTGTCTGAGGTACTGAAGGAGCTCTTTCTGAGGTATTGGAGGAGCACTAGCTGAGGTATTGAGGGAGCATGTTCTGAGGTACTGAGGGAGCACTTTCTGAGCTATTGAGGGAGCACTTTCTGAGGTACGGAGGGAGCACTTTCTGAGGTATTGAGGGTGCACTTTCTGGGATACTGAGGGAGCACTGCATGAGATACTGAGGGAGCATTTTCTCAGGTATTGGGGGAGCACTGACTGAGGAATTGAGGGAGAATGTTCTGACGTACTGATGCAGCACTTTCTGATGTACTGAGCGAGCACTTTCTGTGGTATTGGGGGAGCACTGGCTGAGGTATGGAGGGAGCACTTTCTAAGGTACTGTGTGAGCATTTTCTGAGGTACTGAGTGAGCATTTTCTGAGGTATTGAGGGAGCACTGTCTGAGGTACTGAAGGAGATCTTTCTGAGGTATTGGAGGAGCACTGGCTGAGGTATTGAGGGTGCATGTTCTGAGGTACTGAGGGAGCACTTTCTGAGCTATTGAGGGAACACTTTCTGTGGTATTGAGGGAGCACTTTCTGAGGTACAGAGGGACCACTTTCAGAGGAATTGAGGGAGCACTTTCTGAGGTACAGTGGGAGCACCTTCTGAGGTATTGAGGGAACAATTCCTAAGGTCCTGAGGGAGCACTGTCTGAAGTATTGGGTGTGCATTGTCTGAGGTATTGGTGGAGCACTTTCAGATGCATTGAGGTAGCACTTTCTGAGGTACTGAGGGAGCACTTTCTGACGTATTGAGGGAGCACTTTCGTAGGTACTGACGGAACACCGTCTAAGGTATTGAGGGAACACTTTCTGAGGTATTGAGGGATCACTTTCTGAGGTACTGACGGAGCACTGTCTGACAGGCTGAGGGAGCACTTTCTGACATACTGAGGAAGCGCTATCTGAGGTATTGAGGGAGAAATATCTGTGATATTGAGGAAGCACGTTCTTAGATATTGAGGGAGCACTTTCTAATGTACGGAGGGAGCACTTTCCGAGGTATTGAGGAGCATTTTCTGAGGTATTGGAGGAGCACTGGCTGAGGGATTGAGGGAGCACTATCTGAGGATGTGATGGAGCACTACTTGAGATATTCAGGTAGCACTTTCTGAGGTATTGAGGGAGCACTGTCTGAGGTAATGAGGGAGCACTTTCTGAGGTATTGATGGAGCACTATCTGAGATATTGAGGGAGCACTGTCTGAGATACTGAGGAAGCACATTCTGAGGTACTGAGGGAGCACTTTCAGAGGTATTGGGGAGCAGTGGCTGAGGCATTGAGGGAGCACTATCTGAGGAATTGATGGAGCACTACCTGAGATATTCAGGCAGCACTTTCTGAGGTACTGAGGGAGCACTGTCTGAGGTATTGAGGGAGCACTTTCAGAGACATTAGGGGAGCACATTCTGAGGTACTGAGGGAGCACTCTCTGAAGTATTGAGGGAACACTTTATTAGGTACTGAGGGAGCACCTTCTAAGGTACTGAGGTAACATGTTTTGAGGTATTGAGGGACCACTTTCTGAGGCACTGAGGGAGCACTGTCTGAGGTCCTGAGGGAGCACTTTCTGACAGACTGAGTGAGCACTTTCTGACTTACTGAGGAAGCACTCACTGAGGTATTGAGGGAGAAATATCTGAGATATTGAAGGAGCACTTTCTCAGATATTGAGGAAGCACTTTCTGAGGTACGGGGGAGCACTTTCTGAGGTATTGAGGGAGCACTTTCTGAGGTCCTGCGGAAGCACTATCTGAGGTATTGAGGGAGAAATATCTGTGATATTGAGGGAGCATTTTCTTAGATATTGAGGGAGCACTTTCTGAGGTACTGAGGCAGCACTTTCTGAGGTATTGACAGAGCACTTTCTGGGGTAATGAGGGAGCAATGTCTGAGGTACTGAGGGAGCATTTTCTAGGGTATTGGGGGAGCACTGACTGAGGAATTGAGGGAGAATGTTCTGACGTACTGAGGTAGCACTTTCTGAGGTACAGAGGACGCACTTTCTGACGTATTGGGGGAGCACTGGCTGAGGTATGGAAGGAGCACGTTCTAAGTTACTGAGTGACCACTTCCTGAGGTACTCAGGGAGCACTTTCTGAGGTATTGAAGGAGCACTGTCTGATATACTGAAGGAGCTCTTTCTGAAGTATTGGAGGAGCACTGGCTGAGGTATTGAGGGAGCATGTTCTGAGGCACTGAGGGAGCACTTTTTGAGTTATTGAGGGAGCACTTTCTGTGGTATTGAGGGAGCACTTTCTGAGGTACAGAGGGAGCACTTTCTGAGGTATTGAGGGAACACTTTCTAAGGTACTGAGGGAGCACTGGCTGAGAGATTGAGGGAGCACTGGCTGAGGCATTGAGGGAGGACTATCTGAGGAATCGATGGAGCACTATCTGAGATATTCAGAGAGCACTTTCTGAGGTATTGAGGGAGTACAGTCTGAGGTATTGAGGGAGCATTTTATTAGGTACTGAGGGAGCACCTTCTAAGGAATTGACGGAACACTTTCTGAGGTATTGAGGGACCACATTCTGTGGTTCTGAGGGAGCACTGTCTGAGGTCCTGAGGGAGCACTTTCGGACAGACACAGGGAGCACTTTCTGACATACTGAGGAAGCACTATCTGAGGAATTGAGGGGGAAATATCTGAGATATTGAGGGAGAACATTCTTAGATATTGAGGGAGCACTTTCTGAGGTACGGAGGGAGCACTTTCTGAGGTATTGAGGGAACTCTTTCTGAGGTACTGAGGAAGCACTATCTGAGGTATTGAGGGAGTAATATCTGCGATATTGAGGGAGCACTTTCTTCTATATTGAGGGAGCACTTTCTGAGGTATTGAGGAGCACTTTCTGAAGTACTGAGGCAGCACTTTCTGAGGTATTGACAGAGCACTTTCTGGGATACTGAGGGAGCACTGTCTGAGGTACTGAGGGAGCATTTTCTGAGGTATTGGGGGAGCACTGAGTGAGGAATTGAGGGAGAATGTTCTGACTTACGGAGGCAGCACTTTCTGATGTACTGAGCGAGTCCATTCTGAGGTATTGGGGGAGCACTGGCTGAGGTATGGAGGGAGCACTTTCTAAGGTACTGTGTGAGCATTTTCTGAGGTACTGAGGGAGCATTTTCTGAGGTATTGAGGGAGCACTGTCTGAGGTAGTGAAGGAGCTCTTTCTGAGGTATTGGAGGAGCACTGGCTGAGGTATTGAGGGAGCATGTTCTGAGGTACTGAGGGAGCACTTTCTGAGCTATTGAGGGAGCACTTTCTGTGGTATTGAGGGAGCACTTTCTGAGGTACAGAGGGACCACTTTCAGAGGAATTGAGGGAGCACTTTCTGAGGTACAGTGGGAGCACCTTCTGAGGTATTGAGGGAACAATTTCTAAGGTACTGAGGGAGCACTGTCTGAAGTATTGGGTGTGCATTGTCTGAGGTATTGGTGGAGCACTTTCAGATGCATTGAGGTAGCACATTCTGAGGTACTGAGGGAGCACTTTCTGACGTATTGAGGGAGCACTTTCGTAGGTACTGACGGAACACCGTCTAAGGTATTGAGGGAACACTTTCTGAGGTATTGAGGGATCACTTTCTGAGGGACTGAGGGAGCACTGTCTGACAGGCTGAGGGAGCACTTTCTGACATACTGAGGAAGCGCTATCTGAGGTATTGAGGGAGAAATATCTGAGATATTGAGGAAGCACGTTCTTAGATATTGAGGGAGCACTTTCTGATGTACGGAGGGAGCACTTTCTGAGGTATTGAGGAGCATTTTCTGAGGTATTGGAGGAGCACTGGCTGAGGGATTGAGGGAGCACTATCTGAGGATGTGATGGAGCACTACTTGAGATATTCAGGGAGCACTTTCTGAGGTATTGAGGGAGCACTGTCTGAGGTAATGATGGAGCACTTTCTGAGGTATTGATGGAGCACTATCTGAGATCTTGAGGGAGCACTGTCTGAGATACTGAGGAAGCACATTCTGAGGTACTGAGGGATCACTTTCAGAGGTATTGGGGAGCACTGGCTGAGGCATTGAGGGAGCACTATCTGAGGAATTGATGGAGCACTAGCTGAGACATTCAGGGAGCACTTTCTGAGGTATTGAGGGAGCACTTTCAGAGACATTAGGGGAGCACATTCCGAGGTACTGAGGGAGCACTTTCTGAAGTATTGAGGGAGCACTTTATTAGGTACTGAGGGAGCACCTTCTAAGGTACTGAGGGAACACTTTTTGAGGTATTGAGGGACCACTTTCTGAGGCACTGAGGGAGCACTGTCTGAGGTCCTGAGGGAGCACTTTCTGACAGACTGAGTGAGCACTTTCTGACTTACTGAGGAAGCACTCTCTGAGGTATTGAGGGAGAAATATCTGAGATATTGAAGGAGCACTTTCTTAGATATTGAGGGAGCAGTTTCTGAGGTACGGGGGGAGCACTTTCTGAGGTATTGAGGGAGCACTTTCTGAGGTACTGCGGAAGCACTATCTGAGGTATTGAGGGAGAAATATCTGTGATATTGAGGGAGCACTTTCTTAGATATTGAGGGAACACTTTCTGAGGTACGGAGGGAGCACTTTCTGAGTTATTGAGCAGCATTTTCTGAGATACTGAGGCAGCACCTTCTGAGGTATTGACAGAGCACTTTCTGGGGTAATGAGGGAGCAATGTCTGAGGTACTGAGGGAGCATTTTCTCGGGTATTGGGGGAGCACTGACTGAGGAATTGAGGGAGAATGTTCTGACGTACTGAGGTAGCACTTTCTGAGGTACAGAGGACGCACTGTCTGTGGTATTGGGGGAGCAATGGCTGAGGTATGGAAGGAGCACGTTCTAAGTTACTGAGTGACCACTTTCTGAGGTACTCAGGTAGCAATTTCTGAGGTATTGAAGGAGCACTGTCTGATGTACTGAAGGAGCTCTTTCTGAGGTATTGGAGGAGCACTGGCTGAGGTATTGAGGGAGCATGTTCTGAGGCACTGAGGGAGCACTTTGTGAGGTATTGAGGGAGCACTTTCTGTGGTATTGAGGGAGCACTTTCTGAGGTACAGAGGGAGCACTTTCTGAGGTATTGAGGGAACACTTTCTAAGGTACTGAGGGAGCACTGGCTGAGAGATTGAGGGAGCACTGGCTGAGGCATTGAGGGAGGACTATCTGAGGAATCGATGGAGCACTATCTGAGATATTCCGGGAGCACTTTCTGAGGTATTGAGGGAGCACAGTCTGAGGTATTGAGGGAGCATTTTATTCGGTACTGAATGAGCACCTTCTAAGGTATTGACGGAACACTTTCTGAGGTATTGAGGGACCACATTCTGTGGTACTGAGGTAGCACTGTCTGAGGTCCTGAGGGAGCACTTTCTGACAGACACAGGGAGCACTTTCTGACATACTGAGGAAGCACTATCTGAGGAATTGAGGGGAAAATATCTGAGATATTGAGGGAGAACATTCTTAGATATTGAGGGAGCACTTTCTGAGGTGCGGAGGGAGCACTTTCTGAGGTATTGAGGGAACACTTTCTGAGGTACTGAGGAAGCACTATCTGCGGTATTGAGGGAGAAATATCTGTGATATTGAGGGAGCACTTTCTTCGATATTGAGGGAGCACTTTCTGAGGTACGGAGGGAGAACGTTCTGAGGTATTGAGGAGCACTCTCTGAGGTATTGAGGCAGCACATTCTGAGGTATTGACAGAGCACTTTCTGGGATACTGAGGGAGCACTGTCTGAGATACTGAGGGAGCATTTTCTGAGGTATTGGGGGAGCACTGAGTGAGGAATTGAGGGAGAATGTTCTGACTTACGGAGGCAGCACTTTCTGATGTACTGAGCGAGTCCATTCTGAGGTATTGGGGGAGCACTGGCTGAGGTATGGAGGGAGCACTTTCTAAGGTACTGTGTGAGCATTTTCTGAGGTACTGAGGGAGCATTTTCTGAGGTATTGAGGGAGCACTGTCTGAGGTACTGAAGGAGCTCTTTCTGAGGTATTGGAGGAGCACTGGCTTAGGTATTGAGGGAGCATGTTCTGAGGTACTGAGGGAGGACTTTCTGCTATTGAGGGAGCACTTTCTGTTGTATTGAGGGAGCACTTTCTGAGGTACTGAGGAAGCACTTTCAGAGGAATTGAGGGAGCACTTTCTGAGGTACAGTGGGAGCACCTTCTGAGGTATTGAGGGAACAATTTCTAAGGTACTGAGGGAGCACTGTCTGAAGTATTAGGTGTGCATTGGCTTAGGTATTGGTGGAGCACTTTCAGAGGCATTGAGGTAGCACTTTCTGAGGTACTGAGGGAGCACTTTCTGAAGTATTGAGGGAGCACTTTCTTAGGTACTGACGGAACACCGTCTAAGGTATTGAGGGAACACTTTCTGAGGTATTGAGGGATCACTTTCTGAGGTACTGACGGAGCACTGTCTGACAGGCTGAGGGAGCACTTTCTGACATATGAGGAAGCGCTATCTGAGGTATTGAGGGAGAAATATCTGAGATATTGAGGGAGCACTATCTTAGATATTGGGGGAGCACTTTCTGAGGTACTGAGGGAGGACTTTCAGAGGTATTAGGGAGCACTGGCTCAGGGATTGAGGGACCATTATCTGAGGAATTGATGGAGCACTACCTGAGATATTCAGCGAGCACTTCCTGAGGTATTGAGGGAGCACTGTCTGAGGTATTGAGGGAGCACTATCTGAGGAATTGATGGAGCACTACCTGAGATATTCAGGGAGCACTGTCTGAGGTATTGAGGGAGCACTTTCTGAAGTATTGAGGGAGCACTTTTTTAGGTACTGAGGGAGCACCTTCTAAGGTCCTGAGGGAACACTTTTTGAGGTATTGATGGACCACTTTCTGAGGCACTGAGGGAGCACTGTCTGAGGTCCTGAGGGATCACTTTCTGACAGACTGAGTGAGCACTTTCTGACTTACTGAGGAAGCACTCTCTGAGGTATTGAGGGAGAAATATCTGAGATATTGAAGGAGCACTTTCTTAGATATTGAGGGAGCACTTTCTGAGGTACGGAGGGAGCACTTTCTGAGGTATTGAGGGAGCACATTCTGAGGTACTGCGGAAGCACTATCTGAGGTATTGAGGGAGAAATATCTGTGATATTGAGGGAGCACTTCCTTAGATATTGAGGGAGCACTTTCTGAGGTACGGAGGGAGCACTTTCTGAGGTATTGAGCAGCACTTTCTGAGGTACTGAGGCAGCACCTTCTGAGGTATTGACAGAGCACTTTCTGGGGTACTGAGGGAGCATTTTCTAGGGTATTGGGGGCGCACTGACTGAGGAATTGAGGGAGAATGTTCTGACGTACTGAGGCAGCACTTTCTGAGGTATTGGGGGAGCACTGGCTGAGGTATGGAAGGAGCACGTTCTAAGTTACTGAGTGACCACTTTCTGAGGTACTCAGGGAGCACTTTCTGAGTTATTGAAGGAGCACTGTCTGATGTACTGAAGGAGCTCTTTCTGAGGTATTGGAGGAGCACTGGCTGAGGTATTGAGGGAGCATGTTCTGAGGCACTGAGGGAGCACTTTGTGAGGTATTGAGGGACCACTTTCTGAGGAACTGAGGGAGCACTGTCTGAGGTCCTGAGGGAGCACTTTCTGACAGACTGAGTGAGCACTTTCTGACTTACTGAGGAAGCACTCTCTGAGGTATTGAGGGAGAAATATCTGAGATATTGAAGGAGCACTTTCTTAGATATTGAGGGAGCAGTTTCTGAGGTACGGGGGGAGCACTTTCTGAGGTATTGAGGGAGCACTTTCTGAGGTACTGCGGAAGCACTATCTGAGGTATTGAGGGAGAAATATCTGTGATATTGAGGGAGCACTTTCTTAGATATTGAGGGAACACTTTCTGAGGTACGGAGGGAGCACTTTCTGAGTTATTGAGCAGCATTTTCTGAGATACTGAGGCAGCACCTTCTGAGGTATTGACAGAGCACTTTCTGGGGTAATGAGGGAGCAATGTCTGAGGTACTGAGGGAGCATTTTCTCGGGTATTGGGGGAGCACTGACTGAGGAATTGAGGGAGAATGTTCTGACGTACTGAGGTAGCACTTTCTGAGGTACAGAGGACGCACTGTCTGTGGTATTGGGGGAGCAATGGCTGAGGTATGGAAGGAGCACGTTCTAAGTTACTGAGTGACCACTTTCTGAGGTACTCAGGTAGCAATTTCTGAGGTGTTGAAGGAGCACTGTCTGATGTACTGAAGGAGCTCTTTCTGAGGTATTGGAGGAGCACTGGCTGAGGTATTGAGGGAGCATGTTCTGAGGCACTGAGGGAGCACTTTGTGAGGTATTGAGGGAGCACTTTCTGTGGTATTGAGGGAGCACTTTCTGAGGTACAGAGGGAGCACTTTCTGAGGTATTGAGGGAACACTTTCTAAGGTACTGAGGGAGCACTGGCTGAGAGATTGAGGGAGCACTGGCTGAGGCATTGAGGGAGGACTATCTGAGGAATCGATGGAGCACTATCTGAGATATTCCGGGAGCACTTTCTGAGGTATTGAGGGAGCACAGTCTGAGGTATTGAGGGAGCATTTTATTCGGTACTGAATGAGCACCTTCTAAGGTATTGACGGAACACTTTCTGAGGTATTGAGGGACCACATTCTGTGGTACTGAGGTAGCACTGTCTGAGGTCCTGAGGGAGCACTTTCTGACAGACACAGGGAGCACTTTCTGACATACTGAGGAAGCACTATCTGAGGAATTGAGGGGAAAATATCTGAGATATTGAGGGAGAACATTCTTAGATATTGAGGGAGCACTTTCTGAGGTGCGGAGGGAGCACTTTCTGAGGTATTGAGGGAACACTTTCTGAGGTACTGAGGAAGCACTATCTGCGGTATTGAGGGAGAAATATCTGTGATATTGAGGGAGCACTTTCTTCGATATTGAGGGAGCACTTTCTGAGGTACGGAGGGAGAACGTTCTGAGGTATTGAGGAGCACTCTCTGAGGTATTGAGGCAGCACATTCTGAGGTATTGACAGAGCACTTTCTGGGATACTGAGGGAGCACTGTCTGAGATACTGAGGGAGCATTTTCTGAGGTATTGGGGGAGCACTGAGTGAGGAATTGAGGGAGAATGTTCTGACTTACGGAGGCAGCACTTTCTGATGTACTGAGCGAGTCCATTCTGAGGTATTGGGGGAGCACTGGCTGAGGTATGGAGGGAGCACTTTCTAAGGTACTGTGTGAGCATTTTCTGAGGTACTGAGGGAGCATTTTCTGAGGTATTGAGGGAGCACTGTCTGAGGTACTGAAGGAGCTCTTTCTGAGGTATTGGAGGAGCACTGGCTTAGGTATTGAGGGAGCATGTTCTGAGGTACTGAGGGAGGACTTTCTGCTATTGAGGGAGCACTTTCTGTTGTATTGAGGGAGCACTTTCTGAGGTACTGAGGAAGCACTTTCAGAGGAATTGAGGGAGCACTTTCTGAGGTACAGTGGGAGCACCTTCTGAGGTATTGAGGGAACAATTTCTAAGGTACTGAGGGAGCACTGTCTGAAGTATTAGGTGTGCATTGGCTTAGGTATTGGTGGAGCACTTTCAGAGGCATTGAGGTAGCACTTTCTGAGGTACTGAGGGAGCACTTTCTGAAGTATTGAGGGAGCACTTTCTTAGGTACTGACGGAACACCGTCTAAGGTATTGAGGGAACACTTTCTGAGGTATTGAGGGATCACTTTCTGAGGTACTGACGGAGCACTGTCTGACAGGCTGAGGGAGCACTTTCTGACATATGAGGAAGCGCTATCTGAGGTATTGAGGGAGAAATATCTGAGATATTGAGGGAGCACTATCTTAGATATTGGGGGAGCACTTTCTGAGGTACTGAGGGAGGACTTTCAGAGGTATTAGGGAGCACTGGCTCAGGGATTGAGGGACCATTATCTGAGGAATTGATGGAGCACTACCTGAGATATTCAGCGAGCACTTCCTGAGGTATTGAGGGAGCACTGTCTGAGGTATTGAGGGAGCACTTTCAGAGACATTGTGGGAGCACATTCTGAGGTACTGAGGGAGCACTTTCTGAAGTATTGAGGGAGCACTTTTTTAGGTACTGAGGGAGCACCTTCTAAGGTCCTGAGGGAACACTTTTTGAGGTATTGATGGACCACTTTCTGAGGCACTGAGGGAGCACTGTCTGAGGTCCTGAGGGATCACTTTCTGACAGACTGAGTGAGCACTTTCTGACTTACTGAGGAAGCACTCTCTGAGGTATTGAGGGAGAAATATCTGAGATATTGAAGGAGCACTTTCTTAGATATTGAGGGAGCACTTTCTGAGGTACGGAGGGAGCACTTTCTGAGGTATTGAGGGAGCACATTCTGAGGTACTGCGGAAGCACTATCTGAGGTATTGAGGGAGAAATATCTGTGATATTGAGGGAGCACTTCCTTAGATATTGAGGGAGCACTTTCTGAGGTACGGAGGGAGCACTTTCTGAGGTATTGAGCAGCACTTTCTGAGGTACTGAGGCAGCACCTTCTGAGGTATTGACAGAGCACTTTCTGGGGTACTGAGGGAGCATTTTCTAGGGTATTGGGGGCGCACTGACTGAGGAATTGAGGGAGAATGTTCTGACGTACTGAGGCAGCACTTTCTGAGGTATTGGGGGAGCACTGGCTGAGGTATGGAAGGAGCACGTTCTAAGTTACTGAGTGACCACTTTCTGAGGTACTCAGGGAGCACTTTCTGAGTTATTGAAGGAGCACTGTCTGATGTACTGAAGGAGCTCTTTCTGAGGTATTGGAGGAGCACTGGCTGAGGTATTGAGGGAGCATGTTCTGAGGCACTGAGGGAGCACTTTGTGAGGTATTGAGGGAGCACTTTCTGTCGTATTGAGGGTGCACTTTCTGAGGTACTGAGGGAGCACTGGCTGAGAGATTGTGGGAGCACTGGCTGAGATATTGAGGGAGCACTTTCTGAGGTACTGTGGAAGCAGTTTCTGAGGTATTGCGGAGGACTGGCTCAGCGATTTAGGGAGCACTATCTGTGATACTGAGGGAGCATTTTCTGAGGTATTGAGGGAGCACTTTCTGACGTACTGAAGGAGCTCTATCTGTGGTATTGGAGGACACTGGCTGAGGTATTGAGGGATCATGATCTGATATACTGAGGGGGCACTTTCTGAGGTATTGAGGGAGCAGTTTCTGTTGTATTGAGTGAGCACTTTCTGAGGTACTGAAGGAGCATTTTCAGAGGAATTGAGGGAGCACTTTCTGAGGTTCAGAGGGAACACATTCTGAGGTACTGAGGGAGCACTGTCTGAAGTATTGGGGTTGCACTGGCTGAGGTATTGGGGGAGCACTTTCAGAAGCATTGAGGGAGCACTTTCTGAGGTACTGAGGGAGCACTTTCTGAAGTATTGAGGGAGCACTTTCTTAGGTACTGACGGAACACCTTCTAAGGTATTGAGGGAACACTTTCTGAGGTATTGAGGGACCACTTTCTGAGGTACTGACGGAGCACTGTCTGACAGGCTGGGGGAGCACTTTCTGACATACTGAGGAAGCACTATCTGAGGTATTGAGGGACAAATATCTGAGATATTGAGGGAGCACTGTCTTAGATATTGGGGAGCATTTTCTGAGGTACGGAGGGAGTACTTTCCGAGGTACTGAGGGAGCACAGTCTGAGGTCCAGAGGGAGCACATTCTGATGTACTGAGGGAGGACTTTCCGAGGTATTGGGGAGCACTGGCTGAGGGACTGAGGGAGCACTATCTGAGGAATCGATGGAGCACTTTCAGAGACATTGTGGGAGCACTTTCTGAGGTACTGAGGGAGCATTTTCTGAAGTCTCGAGGGAGCACTTTATTAGGTACTGAGGGAGCACCTTCTAAGGTACTGAGAGAACACTTTCTGAGGTATTGAGGGACCACTTTCTGAGGTACTGAGGGAGCTCCTTCTGAGGTATTGAGGGACGACTTTCTGAGGTACTGAGGGAGCACTTTATGAGGTACTGTGGGAGCTCCTTCTGAGGTATTGAGGGACCACTTTCTGATGTACTGAGGGAGCATTGTCTGAGGTCCTGAGAGAACACTATCTGAGATATTGAGGGAGCACCATCTGAGATATTGAGCAAGCACTTTATGAGGTATTGAGTGAGAAATATCTGAGGTATAGAGGGCGCCCTTTCTGAGGTATTGAGGGAGCACTTTCAGTGGCATTGGGGAGCACTTTCTGATGTACTGAAGAAGCACTTTCTGAGGTATTGAGGGAGCACTCTCTGAGGTCCTGAGGGAACACTTTCTGAGGTACTAAGAGACTACTTTTGGAGGTATTGCGGGAGCACTGTCGGAGGTATTGATTGAGCACTTTCTGAGGTAATGTGGGAGCACTTTCTGATGTATTGAGGGAGCACTTTCTGAGGTACTGAGGGAGAACCTTCTGAGTTATTCAGAGAGCAATTTCTGAGGTACTGAGGGTCTATCTGAGGTATTGAGGGAGAACTTTCTGAGGTACTGAGCTAGCACTTTCTGAGTTACTGACGGAGCACTTTCTGAGTTACTGAGGGTTCACGTTCTGCGGTACTGAGGGAGCACATTCTGGGGTATTGAGAGAGCACTTTCTAAGGTATTGAGGTAACACTTTCTGAGGTATTGAGGGAGCACTATGTGAGGAACTGAGGGAGCACTATCTGAGGTCCTGAGGGAGCACTTTCTGAGGTACTGAGGGAACACATTCTGAGGCATTGAGGGAGCACTTTCTGAGGTACTGAGAGAGCACTTTCTGAGGTACTGAGGGAGAACAATCTGAGGTATTGAGGGAGCGCCATCTGAGAAATTGAGCGAGCATTATCTGAGGTACTGACGGAGAGCTATGTGAGCTATTGTAGGGGCACTTTCTGAGGTACTGAGGGCGCACTATCTGAGGTACTGAGGGAGAACTATCTGAGGTATTGAGGGTGCACTTTCTGAGATACTGAGGGAGCACTTTCTGAGGGATTGAGGGAGAACTATCTGAGGTATTGATGGATCACTGTCTGTGGTACTGAGGGAGCACATTCTGAGATATTGAGGGAGCACTTTCTGAGGTATTGAGGGAGCACTATCTGAGGTACTGAGGGAGCACTTTCTGAGGGATTGAGGGAGAACTATGTGAGGTGGTACAGAGTGCTGAGGATAGAAAGGAACAGATGTAATTTCCTGATCATTTCGTCAGGGTCCCTGATGCACTCAGGTGTCGTAATTTTAAATGGAATCCACTCCCCATTTCAGAAGACTCAGATTATTTTAAACAATCAGTGAAAAATAACAGCAGCATGTGTTTGAAACATGGTTTGGGGGAAAACGCTTCATCAATCTATTGTTACTTGTTGCTTGGAGACGTTTTCAAAAAGTAGGCACCCAAACAGACTAACGCTGTCGATGCAAGAGGTGATGCACAGGAAGTTCCAACAAGTCATCTGTAGCTGCTGTCTGTCTCCCTGGAGCAGTCATTATGCGAGTTCAGGGTTCATTCCTTGGAGAAATCATTTCTCCAGCAACACCTCAACCATGCCTTTACAGCTGTGTGTGTGTGTGTGTGTGTGTGTGTGTGTGTGTGAGAGAGAGAGAGAGATGGAGAGAGAGAGAGAGAAACTGCCCATGTTTGCGTGTGTGAAAGAGTGGATGCATGTGTATCTCTATGTGTATGTATATGTGTGCGTGAGAGAGAAAGTGCATGTTCATATGAAAGTGTGTGGCTATGTGTGTATTTGAGGGTGTGTGTGTCTCTGTGCATGTGTGTGAGTGAGGGTGTGTGTGGGAGAGTGTGTGTGAGAGAGAGTGTGTCTGTGTGTATGTGTGTGTGAGAGAATGTGTCTGTGTGTCTATGTGTGTGTGTCTGTGTGTCTTTGTGTGTATGAGTCTGTGCGTCTCTCTGTGTGTGTATGACAGTGTGTCATGTGTGAGAAAGAGTTTGTATGTGTGTGTGAGAGAGTGTGTACCTGTGTGCATGTGTTTGTGAGAGTGAGTGTGTCTGTGAGTGAGAGAGAGTGTGTGTGTGTCAGTGTGTGTGAGACAGAATGTGGGTGTCCGTGTGTGAGAGAGAGAGTGTGTCTATGCATATTTGAAGGAGTGTGTGTCTGCGTGTGTATGTGTGTGTGAGAGAGAGTGTAACTGTATTTATGTGTGTGTGTGAGAGAGAGCGTCTGTGTGTGTGAGAAAGTGTGTGTCAGTGTGTGTGTGTGAGAGAGAGAGTGTGTGTGTCAATGTGTGTGTGAGAGAGAGTGTGTCTATGTGTGTTTGAGGGAGCGTGTGTATGTGTGTGAGAGAGAGAGTAACTGTGTGTTTATGTGTGTGTGTGAGAGTGTGTCTGTGTGTGTTTGAGGGAGCGTGTGTATGTGTGTGTGTGAGAGAGAGTACCTGTGTGTGGATGTGTGTGTGAGAGAGCGTGTGTCTGTGTGTGTTTGAGGGATCGTGTGTCTGTGTGTCTATCTGTGAGTATGTGTGTGAGAGAAAATGTCTGTGTGTGAGAGAGACAGAGAGAGTGTGTGTGAGAGAGTGTCTGCGAGTGTGGTAGAGACAGAGAGTGTGTGTGTGAGAGAGAGTGTCTGTGTGCGTGAGAGTGAGTGGGTGTGTGATAGAATAAGAGTATGTGTGTGTGATTGTGTGTATAAATGAGAGTGTTTGTATGTACGTGCGTGAGAGAGTGTCTGTGTGTGTGAGAGAGAGTGTGTCTGTGTGTGAGAGTTCTGCCTGTGTGTATGTGTGTGTGAGAGTGTGTCTGTGTTTGTGTTTGAGGGAGCGTGTGTCTGTGAGTGAGAGAGAGCCTGTGTGTGGCGGGGTCCTTTGTGTATGTGTGTGTGTGTGTGTGCGCGCGCGCGTGTGTGTGTGACAGAGAGAGAGACCATACCTCTGTGTGTGTGTGTGAGATAGTGAGACCATGCCTCTGTGTGTGTGTGTGTGTATGTAAACTAGCCAATCTTATTGGGTGCTCATGAATATAAAATCCAGCTGCTGTTTCACGTGAATTGGTCCTTGTGTCTTGCAAGACTTTTGGCTCAATCTACCAACTTATTTTCTTCGATGTGTGAGCCGGGTCCTGCGTGTTCTTTCAAATGAAGCAATAGGAGAAGATATTCAGTCTCACACTCTTAATTTATTTTAAACAGTAAGTGGATAAAGCATTCAGAGATCTGGGTCTAAACATTTTTGTCCCTGACAAACTACCAAGTGTAGTAAAATAAATGACTGCAGATGCTGGAAACCAAATACTGGATTAGTGGTGCTGGAAGAGCATAGCAGTTCAGGCAGCATCCAAGAGCAGCGAAATCAACGTTTCGGGCAAAAGCCCTTCATCAGGAATAAAGGCAGTGAGCCTGAAGCATGGAGAGATAAGCTAGAGGAGGGTGGGGGTGGGGACAGAGTAGCATAGAGTACAATGGGTGAGTGGAGGAGGAGATGAAGGTAATAGGTCAAGGAGGAGAAGGTGGAGTGGATAGGTGGAAAAGGAGATAGGCAGGTCGGACAAGTCCGGACAAGTCAAGGAGACAGTGATGAGCTGCAGGTTTGAAACGAGGATGAGGTGTGGGAAGGGGAAATGAGGAAGCTGTTGAAGTCCACATTGATGCCCTGGGGTTGAAGTGTTCCGAGGTGGAAGATGAGGCGTTCTTCCTCCAGGCGTCTGGTGGTGCGGGAACAGCGGTGAAGGAGGCCCAGGACCTCAATGTCCTCGGCAGAGTGGGAGGGGGAGTTGAAATGTTGGGCCACGGGGCGATTTGGTTGATTGGTGCGGGTGTCTCGGAGATGTTCCCTAAAGCACTCTGCTAGGAGTCGCCCAGTCTCCCCAATATAGAGGAGACCACATCGGGAGCAACAGATACAATAAATGATATTAGTGGATGTGCAGGTAAAACTTTGATGGATAAGGAAGGCTCCTTTAGGGCCTTGGATAGAGGTGAGGGAGGAGGTGTGTGCACAGGTTTTACAGTTCCTGCGGTGGCAGGGGAAAAGTGCCAGAATGGGAGGGTGGGTCATAGCGGGGTGTGGACCTGAACAGGTAGTTGCGGAGGGAACAGTCTTTGTGGAAGGCGGAAAGGGGTGGGGAGGGAAATAAATCCTTGGTGGTGGGGTCTTTTTGGAGGTGGCGGAAATGTTGGCGGATGATTTGGTTTATGCGAAGGTTTGTAGGGTGGAAGGTGAGCACCAGGGGCGTTCTGTCCTTGTTACGTTTGGAGGGGTGGGGTTTGAGGGCAGAGGTGCGGCACGTGGACGAGTTGCGTTGGAGGGCATCTTTAACCTCGTGGGAAGGGAAATTGCGGTCTCTAAAGATAGAGGCCATCTGGTGTGTTCTATGGTCGAACTGGTCCTCCTGGGAGCAGATACGGCGGAGGCGGAGAAATTGGGAATACGGGATGGCATTTTTGCAAGAGATAGGGTGGGAAGAGGTGTAATCCAGGTAGTTGTGGGAGTCGGTGGGTTTGCAAAAAATGTCAGTCCCATTCGTGACGACCGACTTGACACTGACATTTTTTACAAACCCACCGACTCCCACAGCTACCTGGATTACACCTCTTCCCACCCTATCTCTTGCAAAAATGCCATCCCGTATTCCCAATTTCTCCGCCTCCGCCGTATCTGCTCCCAGGAGGACCAGTTCCACCATAGAACACACCAGATGGCCTCTATCTTTAGAGACTACAATTTCCCTTCCCACATGGTTAAAGATGCCCTCCAACGCATCTCGTCCACATCACGCACCTCTGCCCTCAAATCCCACCCCTCCAACCATAACAAGGACAGAACGCCCCTGGTGCTCACCTTCCACCCCACAAACCTTCGCATAAACCAATTCATCCGCCGACATTTCTGCCACCTCCAGAAAGACCCCACCACCAGGGATATATTTCCCTCCCCACCCCTTTCCGCCTTCCACAAAGACCGGTCCCTCCGCGACTACCTGGTCAGGTCCACACCCCCCTATGACCCACCCTCCCATTCTGGAACTTTTCCCCTGCCACCGCTGGAACTGTAAAACCTGTGCACACACCTCCTCCCTCACCTCTCTCCAAGGCCCTTAAGGAGCTTTCCACATCCGGATGAAGGGCTTTTTTCCGAAACGTTGATTTCGCTGCTCTTGGATGCTGCCTCAATTGCTGTGCCCTTCCAGCATCACTAAACTACCAAGTGTGCCAGTTCAAATAGTAAGACTTCGTTCTATCCCTGCCCCAGTCTTTTATACAATAAAAAAAGTCATACAAATAATGAGGTAGAATTATCTTCTCATTGGCTGTTGATCTGACTCCATTCCCCGCCTCCTCGCATTCCCGGATATCTGACCGCACGTGCGCTTCTTTTGCCCGTGAAACGGATCATCATGTGACCTCCTCGGCCCGCTTGCGGGGCACAAAACGGAACGTCACATGACCTCCTCGGCCCGCTTCCGGGACGCTTAACGCAACGTCACGTCACCGCCTCGCACTCTTCCGTGCGCGAAATGGAATGTCACGTGACCGCCCCCTGCTGAGTTACACAGCGTCTCCACAGGCTTCTGAATGCTGTATACAAGCCAGCCTTCTGTTTGTCGAGTAAGCCATATATTTACAGTCTCCAAAGACACAAAATCTGTCAGGGTGTCTTAACTGGGGTAACGAGAGTGCTGTTCATTCCAGTGGGGGATTCATCCAGTAAACCTTCCCCACACACTAACATCCCTCTGGCCAATGCAGTGACTAGTCCTGCACACAGTGCTCCAGGTACAAACCAATGTAATTTCACTGTAGTCTTACCAGAGCATGGGACAGCTCCTCATGAGAGAGCAGTGTCTGGTGGGGATTTAATCAGAGGGTCACTATGCCCCAGCTGAGGGGAGAGGTTGGGAAGGAGAGTCCTTCAGGGTAACCCCAGCTGGTGTGGGAATTGAACCCACGCTATTGGTTTTACTCTGCATTATAAACCAATTGTCCAGCCAACTGACCTAACTGACTTCACTCCAGGGGCATGCCCTGTATAACCCAACCACAGCCAGCCTGCACCTCAATAGGAGCCAGGAGCAAGGCCATTCGGCCCCCACCCTAACCCAGAAGGGAGAGCACGGGAAGCTGATGAAGGAAACAAGCCCCTCCCATGTGGCCTTCTGAAATGGAGCTGTTTGCTTCTCCGTGACTGGTCTGCTCCACCTTACAGTGAGAGGCTATGGGGAATCTCGAGATTTCACTTCTCACTGAGAGGCTGCAACTCCAATCCAAATCAGGCTGGTTCCCTCCGAGACTCACGGAAGAGTGCAGCACTCTACAGATCAGGGCCTTGTGGAGTCATAACCTTCAGTGTGGGGACCAAGAGCTGGGAGGTAGCGTTAAGAACATAAGACCATCCGAAATAGGGACAGGAGGAGACCATTCAGCCCAGCGAGCCTGCTCTACTCTTCAATAGGATCGTGAATGATTTAGCATTTGATTTTGGAGCTGAAACCCGGACAGTACAGAGACAGAGAATCAAATTATTCTGCTATACGGAATCATCAGACAGGCGCTGGAACCAGAGAGAGTGAACACACACACACACACACACACACACACACACACACACACACACACACACACACACACACATTGTGGGATTCAGGCTGTCTGTGGGAATTTTACCACAAGATGCGAGCTCTACACTGAGGAGAGACAAAGGCGCAAAATACTAGAGAGGGCAGCTGCACAGTCTGATCCCTCCGATCTCACGGCTTCCCACTCCCATGAGAGCTCTTATGTATATTTCTGTGTTCCCAGCTGTCTCTCCTACATTTTTCCTTCAATCCCTATCTCACAATATCCTTCATATCTCTGCCCTGTTGCCATTTCCCTGCAGATTCCCTTCCTCCAACACTCTGCCCCTTTGACACCCCATCATGTTTTTCAGGAATGTTTCATCATTCAATCTTCCACAAAACCAACACCTTGCTCATCTCTCTCTGCATCTTTCTCTCACTTCTGTGGGATCTTGTCTTTCTTGTCTGTAAATCATTCTCATTGCATCGCAGCAGCAACCCCCCACACCCCACTCCACTCTCTCAGCTCTTTGACGCTGCTGCAACTCCTCTCTCTCTCTCTCTCTCTCTCTGTCCTATATCTCTCCCTGGGTTTTCCTTCTTGCTGTCAATCTGACCTTCACTCCCGGTCTTTGCCTCCCCTTTCCCCCCTTGTATCTGTCTGACATTGTATTTCTCTTCCTGGGGTTTCTCTCTCTCTCGCCCTTTCTCTCTCTGCCTCTCTCCTGCTCTTTTTCAGTTCTTCTCACTTTCTCTCCCACCCTCTGCCTGCCCGTCTTTCTCTTATTCTCTCCCTCCCTCTCACTGTCTGTCTACCCATCTCTCTGTCTCTCTTGTAGTTTCTCTCCCTCTGTCTCCCTAGACCCCTGTCCCAGTGACTGGGGAAGGGACATGGGAAGAGTTTGTCTCTGTGTCGCTGGATGCTGTACAGTTAATGCAGGGGATCAACCTTTTCCTGGTCTCTCCTGAATGTTATCCTGACTGTGGGGAGGGGGTTAGTGGAAGGAACATAAAAGTACTTTTCTCATTGAGTCTGAAATCAAGCAAAAGAGAAAGGAAGGGTGAGAAAAAGAGAAAGAGAGACATGGAGAGAGTGGGGATGGAGAAATTGAGGAGAGAGAGAGATGGGCAGTGAGAAACAGGGAGAGGAAGAAGGACACATATGGAGGGAGAAGGACAGTGTGTGGCTGGGGAATGGTTGCAGAGTGGGATCTTTCTGTGCATGACTGCAGTCAGTCAAAAGGTCTGTTAGTCTCTGCACCATGTCCTCCAGCCCAGGAGCTGTGGGTCTACATGGGAAGGGGGAGATTGGGAGACAAAGGGGGAGTGGGAGAGCCAGAGACGGGGGACTGTTTGATGGGGTTTGGGGGTTGGTGGAGAAAGGAGGGGCTGCTGTGAGAGACAGAGAGATTGAGGGAGGGACAGCATGAGACGCAAAATCTGAGACAGGATGGAGAAGAGGTGTTCAAAGTTTGTGAGAAGATTTGTAGCTCGGGTGCTCGTTGTTGTGGTTCTGTTCGCCGAGCTGGGAATTTGTGTTGCAGACGTTTCGTCCCCTGTCTAGGTGACATCCTCAGTGCTTGGGAGGCTCCTGTGAAGCACTTCTGTGATCTTTCCTCCGGAATTTATAGTGATTTTCTCTGCCGCTTCCAGTTGTCAGTTCCAGCTGTCCGCTGCAGTGGCCGGTATATTGGGTCCAGGTTGGTGTGTTTAACAACCTGGACCCAATATACCGGCCACTGCAGCGGACAGCTGGAACTAAAACAGGAAGATGTAGAGACAAACCATATAAATGTTGGAGGGACCAACACAGAAGTGCTTCACAGGAGGCTCCCAAGCACTGAGGATGTCACCTAGACAGGGGACGAAACGTCTGCAACACAAATTCCCAGCTCAGCGAACAGAACCACAACATGGAGAAGAGGTCTCCACAGAAAGGATAGTCATTGAGGCCATTCAGGGGACAATCCTGAGGATCCTGAACAGGAGCAAGATCATTTAATGGGGGAGGGGGAATGGGCAGAAAGGACTCCATCTGTGGTACAAGCCTTCTATAATTCTGGGACTGGGATCTTGCTGTGCATTAAAACAGCCACATGCCAGTCAGTCAACTCAGACTCATTTACCTGCGTGAGAAAGTGAGGACTGCAAATGTTGGAGAGTCAGAGTTACAAAGTGTGGAGCTGGGGAAGCACAGCGGGTCAGCCAGGAGAGTCGATGGTTCTGGCCTGACCTGCTGGGCTTTTCCAGCTCCACACTTTTCCACTCATTTCCCTCTGCCCCAGGGAGTGGGGCTCACAGCAATGTTGGGGGCAGCGAAATATTTGAGGGGGGCTAATTTAGTGAGGCAATTATTTGGGAGGGAAGATATTTGGGAAAGGGGATAAATTTGGGAGGACAGTCAAAATGAAGGGCATAGTATTTTTTAGGGGGTACAAAATTGGGTGAGATCTTTCAGGTCTGAAATAGCGAAAAACAGAAAGGGAGGGTGAGAAAAAGAGACAGAGATGGTGAGAGTGGGGATGGGGAAGAGGGCTGGGAGAAAGATGGGCAGAGGGAGATAGGGAGAGGGAGAGAGTGAGAGAAAGAGTGTGTGTGAGAGAGAGACAGACAGAAGGACAGAGAGAGAGGGGACAGAGAGAGGGAGAGAAGGGGAAGTCAGACTAAGACTGAGGAGTTAAAACATGGACACACTGAGGGGGTGACACTCGTTATTCCAGTTGGTTCAAACTCTCTCTCTCAATGAATTTTCACATTCCCTCTCTCCCATGCCCCTGGGTTTTTCTTCAGCCTCTCTCTCTCTCTCTGGTTCTGCCTCTGGGTCTGCAAAACTGTTTTCTCTCACCCTCTCTCTCTCTGGATGATCAGATGGTCTCTGTGTCTTGCCATTCTGGTCTCCTCAGAAGGCCTCCAGAGATTCAGACAATCAGTCTGCAGATAAATCCTGTTTTGATCATTTCTGGGTTGTTTTCAGGAACTTTCTATTCAGGAATAGAAAGTTCCTGAACTTTCTGCCCAATTAGGAGAATCCGTTAATAGTTTGAAGCATTGCCAATCATTTGGATGGCTTATTGCTGTTAGTTTCTTTGTGTAGCAGGAACCGGTGCCTTCCTGTCTGGGCCCTCATTTGTTTGGTAGATACGTCTGTCCAGAATAACTGTTGCCTTTTACATTATGCTGTGTTTGCGCTGTGTCTGGTGTGTGGGTTTTGTGATTTGGGAGATTTCCTTGGCCAATAAACCTTGGCTGTCTGTCTGTGTT
Source organism: Chiloscyllium punctatum (assembly GCF_047496795.1). Classification (NCBI taxonomy): domain Eukaryota; kingdom Metazoa; phylum Chordata; class Chondrichthyes; order Orectolobiformes; family Hemiscylliidae; genus Chiloscyllium; species Chiloscyllium punctatum. The sequence goes on along the minus strand of NC_092755.1, from coordinate 11,785,436 downwards.
TTAACCAGGTGGTTGTGACATCTCCCCCAACTCATTCACTTGAAAGGAAAGAAAAGAAGCTTATGCAATAAATTACAAACATAATTTTAAAAGCTGCTTATGCTTGTTGTCAGAGTAGCCAGCTGTCTGCGCAAAAGCCATTCTGTACGTTTTCTAAACCAATGGTCTTATAGCTTCACTTGGACGTTGCCACTGATGATGCTACCCAGCCAGATAACGAAATGTCTGAATATCAAACCTATCAGCGAACAAACCTACACCCTAAGTCTGATATCTGATTATTGATATCATACAATCTTGATAGAACAGACGCAGACCGTTCGGCCCATTGAGTCCACAATGAACTTCTGAAGAGAATTCAACTCAGACCCACTCCCGCGATGATATCCCTGAAATCCTGCATTTCCTATGGCTATGACAGCTAGCCCGAATATCCCTTGACACAATGGGCAATTTAATATGGCCAATCTGTCGTAATGGCAACTATGGGCAGGCAATCAATACTGACCCAGCCAGGAACACTCAAACACTGCAAATGAATGAAACTGAGGTGATCACCCAGGGAGTTCCATCTACCTTCCAGCCCCTGGGCGTGTGTCCAGGCATGATTCACCATGATAGTACCCATCTGCTGCAGCCTGCAATCCTAACCACCGGTATCCCGGGATATATCAAGGTGAGTGCGGTTAGGACCACAACCGATGTAAGAGGAGCCGAATTATTGGATAACAGGCGATGGGAATGTCATGGTATGACTCGTTCCTTCCCATTTACATAAGTATGGTCCCTGTCAATGTTCCCTCTATCTCCACAGTAAGTGGGAGGTAATCATGGTAGCCCATTCAAGTACCTTTTTTATACACCTCCGATAATTTGGACTTCATCCTAACTTTGGTCACTTGGGTTAAGTGGAATCCCTCATACCAAGCCCAGGTGTCCCACCTAGAGTGTCCTTACAGCTGTTATTAACCCAGCCCTTGGTGAGCTGCTGTCACTGACAGTGAGAGATATTAGTGTGGGTGTTCTCCTGGAACAAATATTTATGCTGTTTGTCACTAACCCGGGATGGGAATTTCTCTTGGCTGGCCTGCCTGACCTCCTCCCTCAGCTGTTCCATCATCCAGTTACTGCACAGGGTGTGGTTTTACTGATCACCATAATCTCTGATTGGGCCGTGGATGATCTGGTTAATCGTGTTGGCGTGACCTCCAGTTTGGTCACTAAGTGATGGTTAGCCTGATTCTCCACGAGTTGTCCCATGGTCTTCTCTGGGTTTTCTGTATTCAGTCTTTCTCAGGCTCATTAGAGAGTTGTTGCATCAGGATCCTGAGTTTATTCTCCAAATTAGCCCAGTCAGGTGTACTGACCAGTAACACCCCTGCCCTGGGAATGGACTTGTATACTGTGGCTAAATCATTAAGGGGTTCACTTTTCTTTTGTCTGTTAATTACTTATCTGGGTTCTGTGTTTTCCCTCAAATTTCCCTGTCCTTTGTCCCATTATCCTGTGGGTCAGTTGGGAACATGATTATTTTAATGGGGAAGGACACCACTCTGATTACTGTCTCCCTGATACATTCATTATGATTAGTGTCAGTTTGTGATAAATGTTCGTGAACAAGGAATTCCCTGTGAGTTTAATGACTAGTCCATTGTGAGAGCCTGGTATGTGTGGGACAAGCTGGGGAAGGAGCCTTCCCTCCTGGTCACAGCCCGTTTTTAATTTTGTTTCTGAGGAATTCTCCCTGGTGGGCTTCCTGGGATATCGCTGTCCAAAAATGACCCCTAGTCCAGGCAGGGTGCTTGGTATCCTACTACCATGCACCCATTCTCGGGGAAACTCTACCAATCACTTCTGATCCCCGAGCTCCTGTAACACAATGTGGAAATCCCGAAAGTCTATTTCGTATTCAGCAATTAATTAGCAGAGGGCCCAAGCCTCATTACGGGCACGATTGAGAGGTCGAATCCCAGGTGTCCCTCCTCCTTTCTGAGACATGGGAGACAAAGTGTCGGGCTCAGTTTCTCATCGCTAAGAGAGGTGCAGGTCATATCCCCAAAAATCCAGACAAATTGGACCCAGAGTCTCCGGGTGAAGCTAATGGGGGGAGGGGCGGGGCATTCCCCTGGTTGTTGTTCTGCAGTTATGTAGCGCATCTGCAGGATATGCCTTAACCTGCCCTCAAGCAGTGAGGACCACTTCCTTCATCTCATCATTAATGCCCCTCCCTAGCTGTTGGCCCTCAGGGAGGGCTGAATGGCCTGCTGGACTAAGGCACATGGCGATTCATTTGGTTTGCTCCTCAGCGTCCACTCTGTGTATAACAGACTGTCAGCCAGTATCTGTGACAGGGACGGGATCCTTTTTGGTGCTGCTCACCAGCTGGGTGCCTGGAATGGCTGTTGTGTACGGAGTGAGACCATAAGCTGCTTTACACTGGGTAACCACATGATTCATAGAATCTGAGTTCGGCTGTGGCTCAGGGCTGGGGACAAAAGGTGCAGGTACCTGGGAGACAGGCAGTGGGAGTCCCCATCTGTGAGCAGGTGTGGATGTGTCAGTGTTGAGCCTGTCATTATCTCCCTGGGGAGGTAGAACCCCAAAGGCACACATTATCCCATTCTGGGAGGGGTCCTAGTTCCCTCGGGATTGTATTTGCTCCTGGCACCTCCTACTAGGGCCTGATGTCTGTTGCAGGTGTAGAGGACCCATGCAACTGCTTGGAGCTCCCTACACTGTCCTTCCAGATTGTCAATGTAACCTGAGGCTGCCTCCCCATCCCCAGAGACCATCCTTTCACTGGATTGGGCTCTTCCCAATTATAACTGGAGTAGTCCCATGTGGGTGAGATTTTCCTGCAAGGTTCTGTCCTGCTCATTGTGTCGGAGACCTAGCTCGGTCACCGCCTGTAGGTTTCCCTGGGGTGACCGGATCCCAGCTGCCTTATCCCAGCTGGGGGTCCTCCAGGCTTTCAGCAGTGGAGTGAGCTTTCCAGCTTCCTTCCCCAGTTCTCTTTGGGCATCTCACCACAGCTCCTGTAACAGGAATCCTTCACTGCATGGCCAGGCTGGCTTCCTGCCAAATTCTGCAGGACTGTTTCACATTTGCACCAGCTCGTGTTCGTGTTGCTTTGGACGCTTCTGTATTATGGGACACCTGGGTATGTTCATAGAGTCTTAGAGTTCTACAGCATGGATACAGGCTCTTTGGCCCAAACTGGTCCATCCACACTAACCCCGTTTCCCTGCACTTGGCCCATATCCTTCCAATACGTTCCTCTCCATGTATTTGTCCAAGTGCCTTTTAAATGTTCTTAAATGTATCCTCCTCGACACTTGCAGTGGTAGTTCATTCCGTATGTGTACCACTCTCTGGGTAAAAGCATTGTCCCTCAGGTTCCCTTTTAATCTTCCCCTTTCACCTTAAACTGATGCCCTTTCATCCTTGATTCCCCAAGCCTTGGATAAAGACTGAGTGCATTCAGCCTATCCATGCCTCCCATGATCTTATACACCTCTATAAGGACACCCCCTCAGTCTCCTACACATGAAAGAAAAAGTCCTTGCTTGTCCAACCTCTCTCTATATCCGTCTAGTTGAGTTCTGGCAATATCCTTGTAAGTTTCTTCTGTACACTTTCCAGTTTAATAACATCCTTCCGATAGCAAGGTGGGCAAAACTGAACACAATACTCCGAGTGTGGCCTCACTAACATCCTGCACAACTACAACTGAACTTCCCAACTTCGATATTCCATGCCCTGACTGGTGAAGGGCCCAGTGTGCCAAAAGCCTTCTTCACTGCCCTGTCTCCCTGAGTTCAGAGAGCCGTGCTCCTGGAATCCAAGGTCCCTCTGTTCCACTACACTCCTTCAGGCCCTACCATTCACCATGATACCCCAGTCTTGATGTGACTTTCCAAAATGCAAGATCTCGCACTTGTCTGTATTAAAATCCATTTGCCATTTCTCAGCCCAATTCCCCAGCTGATCAAGGCCCTGTTGCAATTGCTGAGACCCTTCCTCACTTATTTTAGTGTAATCTGAAAACTTTCTAATCATGCCTTAAACATCCTCACTCAAATCATTGATATAGATATCAAACAGCAATGGGCCTAGCACTGACCAGCTCAGTCGAACCAGGCTGGGGTCGAACCTGGGTCCCTGGCGCTATGACGCAACAGTGCCTACCACTGAGCGACCATGCCACACCAACTGAGTTTGTACATTCTCCCCATGTCTGCGTGGGTTTCGTCTGGATGCACCAGTTTCCTCCCACAGTCCAAAGCTCTGCACGTCAAGTAAATTGGCAATGCTCAATTGCCGAAAATGTTCATGGATGTGTAAGTAAGTTACGTTAGTCAGGGGTAAATGTAGACTAATAAAGTAGGGGAATGGGTTTGAGTGAAATAATCTTCAGAGGACCAGTGGACTTGTTGGGCCGAAGGGCCTGTTTCCACAGAGGAGGGATTCTATGATTCTATGACCGCTGAGGCACACCACTAGTCACAGGCCTCCAGTCTGACTGTTACCCTCTGCTTCCTACCATCAAGCCAATTGTGTACTCAGCTTGCCAACGCCCCCTGGATTCCATGCGATCTAACTTTACAGAGCAAGGTACCATGTGGAACCTTATCAAAGGTCTTCCTGAAATCTGTAGAGTCTACATGTACTGGCCTGCCCTCGTCAAACTTCCTGATCACTTCAATAAAGAACGCTGACAAATTTGTGAGGCATGGTCTCCCATGCACAAGGCTTTGCTGACTACTCCCAATCAAATGTTGTATTTCCAAATGCATGTCTATCTAATCCCTCAGCATCTTCTCAAGTAACTTACTTACCAAGGATCTTAGGTTTACTGATCTATAGTTCCCAGGTTTATCTTTGCAGCCATTCTTGAATAAGGGCGCAACATATACTGTCCTTCAGTCTTCCAGGACCTCACCCGTGGCTAACGGTGAGGCAAAAAGATCAGCAGGGACCCCACAAGTACTTCCCTCGCCTCTTGAGGTGCAGTTGGATATGTTTGGTCAGATCCAGGAGATTTATCCACCTTCATACATTCTAATGCATTCAACACATCCTCTCCTGTGATATGGTCTGACCCCAAGAGATCATCACTAACTTTCCCAAATTCACAAGCCTTCATGTCCTTCTCCAAGGTCAACACAGAGGGGAAATAACTCCTGCGATTCGGCACACGCATGTCCACTTTGGTCCTTGAAGGGTCCTATTTTCTCTCTAGTTATTCTTTTTTCCTTGGGAGGGGGAGATTGCAGAGTTGGGTAGGGATCATTCAGGGACGGGGTGGGTGCAGTCTTGGGTAGGGATCAGTCAGGGAGGGGGTGATTGCAGTGTTGGTTAGGGATCAGTAAGGGAGGGGGAAATTGCAGTGTTGGGTACGAATCAGTCAGGGAGGGGGAGATTGTAGTGTTGGGTAGGAATCAGTCAAGGAGGGGGTGGGTGGTGGGTGCAGTGTTGGGTAGGGATCAGTCAGGGAGTGGGAGATTGCAGTGTTGGATAGGATTCAGTCAGGGAGGGGGAGATTGCCGTGTTGGATATGGATCAGACAGGGAGTGAGTTATTGCAGTGTTGGGTAGGGATCAGTCAGGGTGGGGGAGATTGCAGTGTTGGATAGGATTCAGTCAGGGAGGGAGAGATTGCAGTGTTGGATAGGGATCAGCAAGGGAGGGGAGATTGCAGTGCTTGGTAAGGATAAGTCGGGGGAGATTGCAGTGTTGGGTAGCGATCAGTCAGGGAGGGGGAGAATGCAGTGTCGGGTAGGGATCAGTCAGGGAGGGGAGATTGCAGTGCTGGGTAAGGATCAGTCAGGGGGGATATTGCAGTGTTGGGTAGGGATCAGTCAGGGAGGGGGTGATTGCAGTGTTGGGTAGCGATCAGTCAGGGAGGGGGAGAATGCAGTGTCGGGTAGGGATCAGTCAGGGAGGGGGTGAGTGCAGTGTTGGGTCGGGATCCCAGAAATATTCTCGTTCTCACAGTCTCTGGTTAGAGAATTCAAGTCTTGACAGATTGCCCTCCTGGTCTCTGTACGTTGAGGTGTTTGTCATGTACAGATGTGTAGATTTAGAGTGCAAATATCACCACAGTGCAAACACTCTCTTGTTGTCACTAAGGGAGCCCTGAATGCTCTGTTATACTGCACTTAGTCATAGAGATGTACAGCATGGAAACAAACCCTTCGGTCCACCTCATTCATGCCAACCTGATATCCTAACCTAATGCAGTCTCTTTTGCCAACACCTGGCCTGTATCCGTCTAAACCTTACTATTCATATACCCGTCCAGAGGCCATTTAAATGCTGTAATTGTCCCAATCTCCACTACTTCCTCTGGTAGCTTATTCCATACACACACCATGCTCTATGTGAAAAAGTTGTCTTCTTAGGTCCATTTTATATCTTTCCCTCTTACGCTAAGCCTATGCCCTCCAATTTGGGACTCTCTTACCCCAGGGAAAAGACTTCGTCTGATCCATGTCCCTCGTGATTTTATGAAACTTGAGAAGCCTCCAACGCTCCAGGGAAAACAGCCCCAGCCTATTTCAGCCTCTCCCTATAGCTCAAATCCTCCACCCTGGCAATATCTTTGTAAATATTTTCTGAACCCTTTCAAGATTCACAACATTCTTCGTTTGGAAGGAGACCAGAATTGCGCATGGCCTAACCAATGACCTGTACAGCCACAACATGACCACCTAATTCCAATACTCAATCATCTGCAAAATAAAAGAAAGCATGCCAAATGCCTCTTCGCTATCCTATCTGCCTGCACCTCTACTTACAAAGAACTATGAACTTGCACTCCAAGGTCTCTTTGTTCAGCAACACACCCTTACCATCGTGGATATCACGTGCTCTGATTTGCTTTTCCAAAATGCAGCACCTCGTATTTATCTAAATTAAACTCCAACTGCCACTGCTCGGCCCATTGGCCCGTCTGATCAAGATCCCATTGTACTCTGAGGTAACCTTCTTCACTGTCCACTGTACCTCCAATTTTGTTGCCCCCTGCAAACTTACTAACTATACCTCCTACGTTTGCATCCAAATCATTTATATAAATGATGAAAAGCAGTGGATTCAACACCGATCCTTGTAGCACATCAGTGGGCATAGGCGTCCAGACTGAAAAGCAACCTTACACCACCACCTCTTGCCTTCGAGCCAATTCAAATGGCTATTTCTCCCTGTATTCCATATGATCTAAGCTTGCTAACCAGTATCCCATGGGAAACCTTGTTAAACACCTTACGGAAGTCCATACAGATCCCATTCACCGCTCTGCCATCATCAATCCTCTTTGTTACTTCATCAAAAAAATCAGTCAAGTTCGTGTGACATGATTTCCCACACACAAAACCAATGCTGCTTTAAAATTAATCAAACTTTGGTCACTGGTCCCAAAGTGTTCCCCCACTGACACCTCAGTTACCTGTCCTCAGTCTGTTATCATTGTGATAGGCTGCTTCATTGCTGTGAATTTGAATTAAAATGAGAAAAACCTGGACTGACTGGACGCTGCTCCTCCATCAGGTAGGGAGTGGGGCAGGATCACAGGACACCGAATTCATAGTAAATTCTGTGTTCCATGATCTTGCCCCACTAACTACCCAATGAAGCTCTCGAAAGCTAGTATACGTCCAAATAAACCAGTTGGACTATAACCAGGTGTTGTGTGATTTTTAACTTTGGCCAGTCCAACACTGACACGTCTATGTCTTCAGTGCGGAAACAGGCTGTTCGGCCCAATAAGTACACACCAAATGAATTTGATTGATTCACTCATTGATTAGAGTGAAGGGATATTTCAGCACCGTCTTCAGTTGCTGCCTGAACTTTGTCAGGGTAAAAGCAAAAATACTATGCAGCAACTGAGAAACTGCATCATGAATCCCAATTCCAGCACAATTCATGTTGATACGTAGACCAATAACCTATCACAAACATTTGGCTACATATTGAATACATTGTTAACACTAACGGTAACAAGATGGATTTACCTCAGCTTTGCATTTCGGTGTCCCTGTGAGACTCTCCACTGGTCTCCTGTGGGCTCTGCTGGTTATTAACATGTGTCTGATGATGAAAACATTGAGCAGCAGAATCAGGGGAAATTGGAAAGTCGGGTTAGAATGTGGTGGAGGGACTCAATTATGACCCAGTCTCAAGAGTAATAAACACCGATTGTTACATCACAAAGCCAGGGGGCCTTATCCAGCCAATACTGAGCTGGGAACATAAAATACCAGAAGATGTTCTTTAAACAGCTCAGCACAGTCGCTGTTCCCAGAACAGTTTTCTAACTGCAATATTTAAATTCAGCTTCTGGCAACAAATGGCCATAAATCAATCGAAGGTGAAAGTGATGGCAAACCAGACAGTGCCGTCTGCCCCTATATAAAGCATTACAGCATAGATATTACACATGGGGACGCCCTATAGGAAATGGTGGTGTTTTCAATAAACAATCAGAATGTGTCTCAGGATCAGGTTGAGGATAACGACCAGTCGACCTGCCACTACCATGGCCACCAAGTAATGGGTATCACATCGAGACAATCCACATTCTTTATCAAGCAGCATGAAGATCATCACTACCTTAACTGTGAGGAAGGCAAGCAAACAAATTATACATTAATTTGGAGGTAAGGCTACAGTACCTTAATGGTTAGTTCTGCTGCCTCACAGTGCCAGGGACCGTTGACCCAGATTCCAGTCTGGGTCAACAGTCTGTGTGGAGTATGCACATTCTCCCTGTGTCTGCATGGGTTTCTACTCTGTAGTCCTGCCCAAAAATGTGCAGGTTAGATGATTGACCATGGTACATTTGCCCAAGAGTGACCAGGATTGTGCAAGTTATTTGGATTCGCTCTGGGAAATGCAGGGATCGGGTGGGGGTGTTGGGACTGAGGTCAGTGCAGACGTGAGGGGCAACATGGCATCTTGTGCACTGTAAGGATTCTATTCTGTAATTCTATGCCTAACAGCATTCTGAGAAAAGGAGAAAAATCACTTCATCTCTGTAACCAATCAAAGTTGCCTTAATTAAGACTTGAAAAATCAAGTGTCCTCCGGCTCTTGTCTCAATTTTAATGTTTCTTGCAAGGAGTCACCCATGAAGGAAGCGTTGCTGCAGCTGTTCCCAGTTTTACTGAGATCACAGCTGGAGGACTGTATCGGGCTTTTTTTCAATCTCTTTACCTCAGAAAGAATTTAATTACACGAGAAGATGTATGGTCACAGCTCACTCAGTTGATTCCTGGGATGACCAGTTCATCCCATGTGGAAATGTTGCGCAGTTTGGATGGATAACCTTTGAAGTTCAGCAAAAATAGGAATGATCATATTGAGACATAACTGACCCTGAGAGGACTTCACAGGGTGGATGCTGAGAGGATGGATCCCCACGTGCGGGTGTGTCGAACTAGGGGAACTGGAGAAAGTTTGAAAATGTAGCCTCTTCCATTTCAGACTAAGATATGGATGTATCTGATAATGTATTGCCCAGAGAGCAGTGAAGGCTGAATTTGATAGATATTTGATCAACTAGACAGCCAGTGCTTCTGTGAGTCAGGTTTGAGAGGGGTTGAATGGTCTATGTCTGTTCTTATTTGTTGTGCATCATGTCACAAATAGGTGGTGATTTGGTCCAAGGACAATCACTTTAAATGTAAGGGTGCTCCCATTTCAGATTGAGGTGAGGATGCTCCTTTGTCCTGAGGGGTGTGCTAGCTGTGGCATTCTCATCTGCAGTGAGCAGTGAAGATATTCAAGGCTGAGCTCAGTAGCTCCTTGATGGTCAAGGAAGCCCATGTTTATTGGGAACAGGGATGGACAGGGGGTTCAGCCACAGTCAGATCAGCTCTGATCTGTCTGAATGGTGTATCAGAGACCGAATGGCCAACTGGTGCTCCTACCTCCAGTGTAATGTCACACAACACGTCTCTGACAGAATTGCTCAAGGCTCTTACTGAGGCACAGGAATAAACCATTCAGCCCCTCAAAAGAGTTGCGTAGGAACTTGCATTCAGCACTTAGAACGCACTACACAGTGTACCAAGAAGTGATGCAACTCTTTTAAACAACTCCTCATCTGGACAGATTCTATGTATGCATAGGGCTTTCCATAGGGTCTGGCTGTTTTAATATATTTTGGGTGGAAGCTGGAGAAGTGTAGCATTGTGAAGTTATCTGTGGGTTTGCGGTAGAGTGAGGTGCCCATCCTTGGCGGAGATACATATGTCCAAAATGAGACAGTAGAGAGTAGTCCATTTTTAATGGTTTGAAGGTGGGATAAAACTTGTTGATATCACTGTAGTTTTATCAGTGACTCCTCGCCATGGGTGCAGAGGAAGAAAATGTCGTTGATGCACCTGGTGTATAGTGTTGGTTGGAGGTCCTGTGTAGAGAAGAAATCTTGTTCAGACATGTGCCTAAAGATGTTGGCATATTGGGGTGCAAATTTGGTCCCCGTGGTTGACCCGTGTGTCTGGATAAAGAACCTGTTGTCAAAGGTGAAGACATTGTAATTGAGGAGAAAGCGGATGAGTTGTCGGACAGTGCTTGGAAATTGGCAGTTGTTGCTTGTCTTTAAAGAACTCCCAAACCTCAAACAGATGAAGGGGTAAATGTAGGGGAATGGGTCGGTATGGAGTTGTTGGGCCGAAGGGCCTGTTTCCACACTGTAAGTAATCTAATCTAATCTAAACTATAGAGGAAACAGAGAGTAATGAATAAAGAACAGTACAGCAAAGGAACAGGCCCTTCAGCCCACCAAGACTGTGCTCAGACTTGATGCCTTTCCAAATGAAAAACCTTTTATCTTTCCATGGTCCATATCCCATGATTCCCTACCTATTCAAGAAATTGCTATTGTATCCACCTCCACCATTACCTTTCAGAAGCGCATTTCAGGTACTTATCACCATCAGTGCAAAAAAGCTGTCTCACACCTCCTTTAAACTTTCCCTTCTTACCTTAAAACTATGTCCCCTTGTAATTGAGTTGAGTATCCTGGGAAAAAGGCTCTGACTATCCACAGTAATAGCTTGGGGCTCTGATTGCAAGTGTAGTGATATTATCACAATCCCACTGACTCTCCTGAAGTCAGCACCTTTCAGGGAGAACACTCAACATTTCTGGTCAAAGTTTGTGAGAAGATTTGTAGCTCGGGTGCTCGTTGTTATGGTTCTGTTCGCCGAGCTGGGAATTTGTGTTGCAGACGTTTCGTCCCCTGTCTAGGTGACATCCTCAGTGCTTGGGAGCCTCCTGTTAAGCACTTCTGTGATCTTTCCTCCGGCATTTGTAGTGGTTTGAATCTGCCGCATCCGGTTGTCAGTATAACTACTATTATAGGTCAAGCCAAAAAGAGAACAGCCAAGGAATTTCTAGAGGCATGGCACTCATCCACAGATTCAATCAATAAGCACATTGACCTCGACCCAATACACCGGCCACTGCAATGGACAGCTAGAACTGACAACCGGAAGCAGCAGATTCAAACCACTACAAATGGCGGAGGAAAGATCACAGAAGTGTTTCACAGGAGGGTCCCAAGGACTGAGGATGTCACCTAGACAGGGGACAAAACGTCTGCAACACAAATTCCCAGCTCGACGAACAGAACCATTTCTGGTCAAATTATTTGTGGCAGCAAGAGAATCGGGACAGTTGCATCTGGATATAACAAAGGTGCAGATGATGGTTTATTCAGCAGCTAGACTGAGACAAAATGGTAGACCTGAGATATTGCGGAGTTGATAGTGAACAGGATTGGCGCTGGAGAGAATATGGAAATAGATATTAGTTTAGAGCCGAAGTACATGTTGGAGTTATACGCAGTTTGATTCCACTTCAGATATTGGCATTAAAATTGCTTGGTTAGGAATGGAGTTTGTGGACAGAAGTCGTGGCAACAGCTTCCTTTTTTCAGCATTTAAATTATGAGGACAGTAAGTTAGTTCAACAAAGATTATTGAATTCATAGTCAGATAGAAAGACTTATCAGGAATAATAGTGAGGAGAGGATAGAAATTAGCTTGAATCAGCCAAAGCACACTTTGGATCCACCCAATCTTGAGGAAGATTGTGAAGACCCAAATGTAAACCCCTGGTCAGTTTTGGAACACTCCAGCCTATTGTTGTCATATTCTGGTTCATTGTTGGGACATTCTCGTGCATTGATCTCTGATCTCTGCTCTCCCTCACTCTTGAACTGTTGATCCTGGTTAGTGCTGAAAGTGAAATTCCTGCTGATACTATGTGATAATATTGTAAGACCCTCAAATTAATAGGAAGAAAACCTTTTAGTGAAATAATTTGATGCATGGAGACTGACATTAACTACAATCACTGAACGAGCAGGTTCACTTAACCCCATTCAAACCAATTTGTTTTATAACATGGTAAATTAATACATTTGCTCAGTCTGGATGGGATGTCTGAGTGTTTCTGAGGAATGGACACAACAGCAAAGTGATTGATCTTAACTATTTAATGCTCCATAGATATGGAAGTGTAGTAAGAGGACTGAAGAGTTTTCAATTACCATCTCTTTTCATAAAAGAAGAGACAAACCCTGTAATAAAGAATAGCCAATGTAATATAATTAAAATATTGAGAATACTTCCAGAGTCTACCATTTGGGGAGAATAATGTGTTCCTCAGAAACATTGGATTTACAAGAAGCAACTAGAATAGTGACGCAAATGGAAAACACATGTATAGACAATAAAGGTCAGTTTATTAAGCTAGTATCAGAGCAGATCAATGAAGATGGTCCTGCAGATTTTCTCAACTAAAATACAATCAAGGGTCATTGTCGTGGAAATTAAATCTACTCAACTATTAGCAGGAGCAAAGAAAGGTCTTTATTTTGAATCCTGCAGGATTGACTCACTACACTACACCAGATGCCTTAAGACAAAGAGCACTGAAACATTGTACAGATGCTTGCCATATAGTGTTCCTTATCACACTCTCAAGGGCAATTCCCTGCTCTTTCAGACATAATGGTTCCTCAGCCTTCGATGAGTTCGACTATCACAAGGTCAAGTAGAATGTATACAGAATTCACACAGAGTTAAGCTGGCGGCAACCCTTCATCAAAGCATCGTTAACAAAGATTAGTACAGCATTGAATTAAAGAAAAGCATTCTCTTTAAATTTCGCAGCAAATGGATAATTAATTTCACAGTAAATGGATAATTTCCCATTTCATTTCCCCCTTTTTGTCATTTTATGACATCAAGCCCAACTACAGCAACAACTACAAAGAGATACAAAGCCGTAATAGCTATACATCAAAAAAAGTTTAGGAAACACCAGGCCTTTCCTCAGACACCACCTACCCGAAACATAACTTTGTGGTGGTATCTTCCCTTGCTCTGGTGTGCCCTGTACATAGCCCATGTGTGAGCTGCGGCAGCTCCATAACCGTATGAGGGTTCTAATCACAACTTGCACCTAATTGGTTCCGGTGCTGTCCGATATCTCCTCGGGCTCAGCAACATGCTTGTAATGGCTGGAGTGTATCCACTTGGCTTTCTGCGATCTTAACTGCTGTCTGTGTTGTGAGGAATACTTGAAACGGTCCAAGCCACCTCTTCGCCATACACATGTCAAACTACTCAGTTGGCAGCTGCTGGGCTGCCGTTCTCGCTGCTGAGTCTGCCCTTGCATTTCCTTGGGAAATAAGATCAGTATTTTTTGTGTGAGCTTCACACTTACACACAGCGATTGATTTAGGCAACAGGACTGCTTCCGGGAGGTCGGAAATCAGGTCGCAGTGTGTGATGGGCTTTCTGGTGGAGGCCAAGACTCCCTTGTGTTTCCACAGGGTTCCAAAATCATGTACAACCCCAAAGGCATATCTGCTATCGGTGTAAATATTCACTGTCCTTCCCTCAGCCAACTAACAGGCCTCAGTCAAGGCAATCAGCTCCGCTGCTGGCCCTGACAGATGAAAAGGGAGTGATCCCACTTTGACTACCTCGTAGATAGTCACTGCATCATACCCAACACAATTCTTGCCTGTCCCCATGCTCCTGAATGCTGACCCACAAAAACCTCCATATCTGGATTCTGACATGGTGAATCATGCAAATCTGGTCTAGGGCTGCAAATTTCATTAGTTACAGCAACACAGTCGTGTGTGTCTCTGTTTCCTTCTGTGGGGAGAAGGCTAGCAGGGTTAAGGGCGTTACATCGCTTTATTATAATGTTAGACATCTCCAATAACACAGTATTGTATCGGAGCCAACGTGCTGCTGACATGTGTGTGGTCGTTTGTTCGGAAAGCAGTCAGGATGCTGCATGTGGGACCAGGAGGGTTAATTCACCACAGTCGACTATATCCCTGGTTGCTACAACAGCCTTTTCAGCTGCAGCCACAGCTCACAGGCATTGAGGCAATCCTGCTGCTACGGGGTCAAGTTTAGCTGAAACATATGCTCCCGGCCTCAATCTTCCCCAATGATCCTGGAACAGCACAGATGTCATGCAGCCACGCTAATCATCTACCGTTTGTACAAAAGGCTGGTTTGGGGTCAGAATCCCCAGTGTAGGTGGAGTTTGGAGAGCCCTTTTTTAATTCAACAAAGGCACTCTCGGCCTCTGGGGTCCACTGTAATGGACTCTGGTTCTGCAACCCTTTTCCATGGGCTATGTTACTTAGGGGAGCCACAAGGGTTGTGTAATGTGCAATAAACATCCTACAGTTGGAGCACATACCCAAAAAGGTTAGCAATAGTCTTTTCGTATGAGGCTTTGGTATTTGCTGGATTGCTTGAACTCTGTCTTGACCAATAGCCTTCCCTTAATCAGATATTAGGTGACATAAGAACGTCACATGTTGTTGCACAAATTGTAGCTTTGTGAGACTGGCTTTGTGCCCTTCCCGCGCTAGATGGCAGAGCAACGGAAGGGTCTCCTTTCACATTGTTCCTTTGTTGGTGCCGCAGTCAAGCAATCATCTCCATACTGCAGCAGCACTGACCCCGGGGTTTGAACAAGAGTCTCCAGACTCCTGTGTAGAGCCACATTATATATGGTGGGGGACTCACAGTAACCTCGCGTGAAGATATATGATTTCGTTTTGAATGAAAAAACGAACCAGAATTGGGTGTACCGGTACACTAAAGGAGGCATTTGCTAAATCCACAACAGGGAACCATTTCCTGTCCGGTGGAATTTGAGCCAATATAGTATAGGGATTGGGAACATTTGGGGCACGAGGAACAACAGCGTCATTGACAGCCTGCAGGTCTTGAACAAATCTCCATTCCTCCGGTTTCCGGGAATGTTTGTCTTTTTGAACGGATAAATGGGGTTCTCACCGGTGAGTTTTCACAGGGGATTATCACTCCAGCCTTTAGGAGGGATTCAAAGACTGGAGTAATTCCTTCTATGGCTTCGGGTTTTAACAGGTATTGTGTTCTGCAAGGACGATACTCAGACTTCGGGGTTATCCTTATGGGCTCACAGCCCCATATGAGCCCCACATCATGTTTGCCCTTGGTCCACAACTCAGTAGGGACCATTTTTAATCTTGGGTTTGAGACTTCTATTTTAGGGAAACGCCAGGTTATCCCCCTAGGCTTCTCCGGGCTAGCGGGCATTACCTGGACTGTCCTATCTGCCTGGGTTAACCAATTTAGTTTCTTCTTATATGTTCGCATATCTGCATTTAATCAGATACCCACATCGTCCCTGAAGACCCAACCTTTCATCCTTTGTGCCTTTAGCACCCATGGTCCTAAATCCTACCACCTGTCACTGGACACCTTCACCAGTGACACGTGAGACCAGAACCTTCCACATCAACAAAATAGGGTCTACTTCCCGTCACTGATACTTTAGATAAGTTCACACTGACTGCACATCTGTGATCACTCCAATAAAATTCACACAATAACAACTGATCTGGTTTCACCAATCTCCTGAACCAATCCTTCTCATATGGTTCATCAGGGCCAACGTGATGTATGTGTGCTGTGCAGTGTAGCAGGTCTCCAGCAAGAAAATTGGTGTTAGTAGGATTAACATAGTTACTTGCTTCCAGGGCGAGTGAATTGCTCACTGAACTTCTCGCTCTCTGGATTAATAGCCACTCATAGACATACATCAGTGGTCGTAGGTCATATTTTACAGCCTGCACTGGTAAATCGTTTCTTTGAATTATCTGCAAGCTCGTCGGAATACTGACCAAATCCAATCCCAGTCTCTGTATGAGATCCTGGCCCATCAAATTTAAAGGACAAATTCCAATAACAAGAATGAGAATTGGAATGTTTCCCTTATCCTAGATTTGCTTAGTAGAGGTCCAGAAAATCTCTCCCGCACCATGACTCCTGATGCACCCATTGTGTTCAGGAACCTTTCACTCATCTTTATTTGTGTCGATTGTCTAAACGGGCTTAATGTAAGGACTGAGTGTGTTGCCCCTGTATCTATCAAAAAGGTAACTGATTTACTTTCACATCAAACATAGAGGTGGGTATCGATTAATAAGCATCATTGTGATATAGGACATGCTGTCCACACTTTGCAATCTCAGTGCTGAACATTGAGGTGAGATATGTCTCAGTGCGCGAAAGTTTAATAGAAGAGATTAGCAAAAGCGAGTCTTCATTGCCAAGCATAAAGGAAAGAGGCTTACCTGTACCTTGTGGGCTGCCCACCTCCACCTCAGCCTTCCCCTATTAGTCATCCTACTGTCCCACCTCCAGGGCCGAGTGAGGCTGTCTGTATGGGGCACTGTCTCACCCAGTGGTCCATTGCTCTGCAAACAAAGCACCCGCCAGATCTCCCTCTATCAGTGCCTCTTTTGTGACCTCTTCCTCTTCTGCGACCTCCCCCTCTGCCTCTCTCTCTTCCTGCAGCACCTCCCTCCAACAGCTGGGTGACCATTTACATCAGAGTAAGCTGAGCTTTATGTGTTTGCTGTTCCATCTTTAGTTTCTGCTTATCCTTCTCTTGGGTAAGCAATATTTCAGCATGTATTGCATGTTGTTCTATCAAATTCAGCTTTCCCCTGTCCCAGGTAATACATGTGTCTTTGACCTTTTTCACTATTTCTTCCTTCTTTCCATTGATGAAGCTGTTCCTCAGGTGTGCCTCATACAGTGTGATTTCTGCAGTCGTTATGTCCTCATGTCCTCTCAGTGCACTATGGGTGTTATGGACTTCAGTGAGATACTGGGACACTCTCTCACATTCCCATTGTTTTCACATTGCTGTTTTGGTCATCTCCATTCGCACTGGGAATGCCTCCCTACAGGCGGTTGCCAGCACTGCAACAAAAGCATTAAAGTCTCCCTTCTCTTCCACTTGTGGGTTGGCTGCTCTGGCATGGACGTTTGCAGCTGGCCAGGTATACTTGTGTTTGGTGACATTGGCACCTAGTTTTCATTCCAGGAGACGTCTCATCTATTGTGACGTGGGACGGAACTCAGTACAGAACTTTGTCACTTCTTATTAGCTCCAACCTCGTGTGGGTCAGGCAACTGCCCACAAGCACTTTCCAGATCCTTCATGGTCCATGGCTGGTGGGCCAACAGTGGGCACCCTTCTGGACCTGCAACTTCAACCATTGGGTCTTGCAGAACGACCTGGTTAGATGATCGTACGCCAGTACCCTCACCGTGTGACTCATCATCCGTCGGGGCATAATGACGGACAGGCATTGGATGCCTTTCCATCTTGGAGTGGTCGTCCTTCTTTTGGCCTTCTTGCTTCAGTCTGTTGTGGGTATGGTGTGCTATCGGTGATCTAGCAGGCCCTGAGGCGGTGGTCGCTGTCGTGGAACTTTAACCAGGCAGATCCCGTAGGGGGGAGGCAGGTCTCGGAGGGCAGTCATCAAGGTCAAGGTCTGAAACAGATTTAAGACACTGTACAGCTTCGTTAGGTTGTATCCCACATGTGCACTGCTGGTTGTACATGTATTTGATCTATCCTTTACTTGAGAATTCCTTTCTCTGATATCAGCCTCAGCCTTCCACATACAAGAAGCACTCCAATTCACAGGTTTGATCTTTCCGTCCCTTTTCTCCTTCTCTCTCTCCTCCTACCACAACCTTAATATTTCCAGCTGTCTTTTACTAAAACTTCCTCCCTCCGGAAAACCACATTCCTTAATACACAATTCTAACTGCTTTACACATTCTGGGGGGTACTTATTTAGCATGTATTGTATTTTTGGTTGGCCATTCCAAATTTTGTGTGAACTCTCCCTTTGTTCGCTCTTGCTAGAACCCATTTTTAGTGTAACATCAAAAGTGTTCAGCTCTCTCTCTCTCTGTCTCTCGCTCTCGTGGTACAGTTATCTATTCCCTTTTGACTTTCTTTTACCTCCGGAGGTCCCCTCTCACATTGGGCACGTCCGCCTCAAGGCCTTGGTTTTCGTAAACCAAGAAACCACATACCTGGTACGTCTTCGGCGAGTCCAACTCAGCCAATGTGGTTCCAAGTCTAAAACCAGCCTTAACCTTGCTGTCTCCTAAACACTCTTCAGACAGCAATCACCTTCCCTTGGGGTTTTACTCATACCACGTGAGAGTTCACTGAAGCCTTTTCCTGCTGTATTTATTCTCTAAGAATGACTCTCTATGTAGGATTACATAAACCACGACTATTACTCAACCTTAATTGATTTGAAACCCCGGCGCTAGGGCAATTTACAGATTCCCAGTCCTCTCGAAAAAGGGTCAATTCAGCGCTCGAGATGAAGTGAAAGACCTTCAAGGCGCTGGCACCTGTGCTTCCTGGGAATCTTCAGAATCTCATCCAGTCGCGGGGTCCCAGGACGAGCCCCCAAGTTTACTGTCATGGAAATTAAATTGACTTGACTCAATAATTAGCAAGAGCAAAGCAAAGGTCTTTATTAAAAAAATTACAAGATTGACCCATTACACTAAGTTAGATGCTCAATGCAATAAGTACCCAAACACTTACACAGATACCTGCCTTAGAGCGTTCCTTACCACACTCTCAAGGGCAGAGACTGGGGAAACTCAAGTTGTTATCCTCTCATCCCCTGGTACTAGACATAACAGTTATTCAGCTTTCGCTGAGTTCGACTATCGCAAGGTCGAGTTGAATGCTTACAGAAATCAAACAGAGATAAGCTAACTGCAACCCTTCATCAAAGCATCGTTAACAAAGCTCAGCACATTATTGATTTAAACAAAGCATTCTCTTTAAACTTTGCAGTAAATGGACAATTAATTTCACAGTAAATGGATAGTTTTCTATTACAGTCACAGTGTGTTCAGAGAGTCAGAGGGTGACACAATGTGTCTCAGAGAGAGTCACAGTGAGTCAGAGTGTCATAGTGTGTCTCAGGGTGTGTCTTAGAGAGGGTCACAGTGTGTCCCATTGTGTCTCAGAGAGTGTCACGGTGTATCAGAGAGAGGCAGGGAATGTCATAGTGTGTCAGAGAGTGTCGCAGTGTGTCAGAGAATATCACAATCTGTCTCAAAGACAGTCAGAGCGTATGAAAGTGCCTCAGAGAGTCCCACAGTATGTCCCAGACAATGTCAGAGAGTGTCACAGTTGGACTCAGAGAGTGTCAGATAGAGTCAGAGAGTGTCACAGGTTACTACAGAGAGTGTCAAAGAGGGTCAGACAGTGTAAAAGTGTGTCTCAGAGCGTGTCACAGTGTGTCTCAGGGAGTGTCAGAGAGAGTCAGGGAGTGTCACAGTGTGTCACAGTCTGTTAGAGAGTGTCACAGTATGTCTCAGAGAGCTTCAGAGATTATCACAGTGTCTTAGAGAGGGATACAGTATGTCTCTGAGTGTGTCAGAAAGTGCCACAATGTCTTAGAGAGTGTCACAGTGTGTCAGAGATTGTCATAGTGTGTCAGATAGATTCAGAGAGTGTCACAGTGTCTCAGAGAGTGTCACAGTGTGTCTCACAGAGTGTCAGAAAGTGTCACAGCGTCTCAGTGGGTGTCACAGTGTGTCAGGGATTGTCACAGTGTGTCAGAGAGAGAGAGTCAGAGAGTGTCACAGTGTGTCAGCGAGTGTCATAGTGTGTCTCAGAGAGTCAAAGAGTGCTGCATGCAGAGTCAAACAGTATCACAGTGTGTCACAGTCTGTCAGAGAATGTCACAGTGTTTCTCAGAGAGTGACAGAGAGAGTCGGAGAGTGGCACAGTGTGTTTCAGAGAGTGTCAGAGAGAGTCAAAACGTGTCATAGTGTGTCACAGTCTGTCAGAGAGTGTCACAGTACGTTTCAGAGAGTGTCAGAGAGAGCCACAGTGTGGTTCAGAGAGTGTCACAGTGTGTCTCAGAGAGTGTCACAGTGTATCAGAGATTGTCACAGTGTCTCACAGTCAGATTTGAGAGTGTCAGAGAGAGTCAGAGGATGTCACAGTGTGTCTCAGACAGTGTCAGTGAGAGTCAGGTAGTTTCACAGTCTGCCAAAGAGTGTCACAGTGTGTCTCAGAGATTTTTAGAGAGTGTCTCAGTTGTCACAGTCTGTCAGAGAGAGTCAGTGTGTCTCAGAGAGAGTCAGATAGAGTCGGAAAGTGTCACCGTGTGTCTCTGAGATTTTCAGAGAGTGTCTCAGTGTGTCACAGTCTGTCAGAGAGAGTCAGTGTGTCTCAGAGAGAGTCAGAGAGAATCAGAGAGTGTCACAGTGTGTCTCAGAGAGTGTCAGTGAGAGTCAGATAGTGTCACAGTCTGCCAGAAAGTGTCACAGTGTGTCTCGGAGATTTTCAGAGACTGTCTCAGTGTGTCATAGTCTGTCAGAGAGAGTCTGTGTGTCTCCGAGAGTGTCAGATAGAGTCAGAAAGTGTCACCGTGTGTCTCAGAGAGTGTCACAGTGTGTCAGACTTTGTCAGAGAGAGTCAGTGCGTCTCAGAGAGTGTCAGAGAGAGTCATAGAATGTCACAGTATGTCTCTGAGAGTGTCAGAACGAGTCAGAGAGTGTCACAGTGTATAAACGTCTGTCAGGGAGTGTTACAGCTTGCCTCAGAGAGTGTCAGAAAGTGTCCCAGTTTGTCACAATTTGTCATAGAGTGTCACAGTGTGTTGTGTTGAACCTCAGAGAGGGTCAGAGAGAGTCAGAGAGTGTCACAGTCTATCTAAGAGAGGGTCAGAGAGTGTCACTATGTGTCTCAGAGAGAGTCACAGAGTGTCTCAGAGAGTCAGATAGAGTCAGAAAGTGTCACCCTGTGTCTCAGAGAGTGTCACAGTGTCACAGTCTGTCAGAGAGTGTCACAGTATGTCTTAGAGTGTCATAGTGTCACAGTCTGTCAGAGAGTGTCACAGTGTATTTCAGAGAGTGTCAAAGAGTGTCACAGATATGCCTCAGTGAGTGTCAGAGAAAGACAGAGAGTGTCACAGTTTGTCACAGTCTGTCAGAGAGTGCCACAGTGTGTTACAGAGTGCGTCAGAGAGTGTCAGAGAGTGTCACAGTCGGTCTCAGAGAGGGTCAGAGTGTGACACAGTGTGCCAGAACGTGTCAAACAGTGTCATAGTATGTGTCAGAGTGTGTCAGAGAGAGTCAGAGAGTGTTACAGTGTGTCTCGGAGAGTGTCACAGTGTCACAGTCTGTCAGAGAGTGTCACAGTGTGTTTCAGAGAGAGGCAGAGAGTGTTACAGTCTACCTCAGAGAGTGTCAGAGAAAGACAGAGAGTGTCACAGTTTGTCAGTCTGTCAGAGAGATGTCACAGTGTGTTACAGAGTGAGTCAGAGAGTGTCACAGTCAATCTCAAAGCGGGTCAGAGAGTGTCACAGTGTGTCACAACCTGTCAAAGAGTGTCATAGTATGTCTCAGAGAGAGTCAGAGAGTGTTACAGTGTGTCTCAGAGTGTGTCACAGTGTGACACAGTCTGTCAGAAGGTATCACAGTGTGTTTCAGAGAGTGTCAGAGATTGTCAGATTCGGTCTCAGAGAGGGTCAGGGAGTGTCACAGTGTGTTACAACCTGTCAAAGAGTGTCATAGTATGTCTCAGAGTGTGTCAGAGAGAGTCAGAGAGTGTTACAGTGTGTCTCAGAGAGTGTCACAGTGAATTCAGAGAATCAGAGAAAGTCAGAAAGTGTCACAGTGTGTCTCAGAGAGTTTCACAGTGTGTCACATTCTTTCAGAGAAGGTTACAGTGTATTTCAGAGTGTGTCAGAGAGAGTCAGAGAGTGTCACAGTGTGTCATACTGTGTCTCAGAGAGTGTCGGAGAGTGTCAGTGTTAGTCTCAGAGAATGTAACAGTCTGTCAGAGAGTGTTACAGTGTGTCTCAGAGAGTGTCAGGGAGGGTCAGCATTTGTCTAAGAGAGGGTCAGAGAGTGACACAGTGTCTCTGAGAATGTCACCGTGTGTCAGAGAGTGTCGCAGTGTGTCACAGTGTGTTTCAGAGTGTGTTAGAGAGAGTCTGAGAGTGTCACAGTGTGTCATACTATATCTCAGAGAGTGTCCGAGTGAGCCAGAGAGTGTGTCAGTCTGTGTCAGAGTGTCAGAGAGAGTCAGAAAGTGTCACAGTGTGTCTCAGAGAGTGTCAGAGAGGATCAGCATTTGTCTCAGAGAGGGTCACAGTTTGACTCAGAGAGTGTCAGAGAGGGTCAGAGAGTGACACAGTGTCTCTGAGAATGTCACCGTGTGTCAGAGAGTGTCGTTGTGTGTCACAGTGTGTTTCAGAGTGTGTTAGAGAGAGTCTGATAGTGTCACAGTGTGTCATACTATATCCCAGAGAATGTCCGAGAGAGCCAGAGAGTGTCTCAGTCTGTATCAGAGTGTCTGAGAGAGTCAGAAAGTGTCACAGTGTGTCTCAGAGTGTCAGAGAGTGTCACAGGCTACCAAAGAGTATCACAGTGTGTCTCAAGGAATTTTCAGAGAGTGTCTCAGTGTGTCACAGTCTGTCAGAGAGAGTCAGTGTGTCTCAGAGAATCAGAGAGAGTCAGAAAGTGTCACAGTGTGTCTCTAAGAGTGTCACAGTGTGTCACAGTCTGTCAGAGAGCGACACAGTGTGTTTCAGAGAGTGTCAGAGAATGTCACAGTCGGTCTTAGCGAGTGTCAGAGTGTGACACAGTGTGTCACAGCCTGTCAAAGAGTGTCACAGTCTGCCTCAGAGAGTGTCAGAGAAAGACAGAGAGTGTCACAGTTTGTCAGTCTGTTAGAGAGTGTTACAGAGTGTGTCAGAGTGTCACAGTCTATCTCAAAGCGGGTCAGAGTGTGTCACAGTGTGTCCCAACCTGTCAAAGAGTGTCGTAGTATGTCTCAGAGAGAGAGTCAGAGAGTGTTACAGTGTGTCTCAGAGAGTGACAGAGAGATTCAGAGAGTGTCATAGTGTGACTCCGAGAGTGTCAGAGAGGGTCAGAGAGTGATACAGTGTCTCTGAGAATGTCGCCGTGTGTCAGAGAGTGTCGCAGTGTGTCACAGTTTATTTCAGAGTGTGTCAGAGAGAGTCTGAGAATGTCATAGTGTGTCATACTATATCTTAGAGAGTGTCAGAGAGAGTCAGAGAGTGTCTCAGTCTGTATCAGAGTGTCAAAGAGAGTCAGAAAGTGTCACAGTGTGTCTCAGAGAGTGTCACAGTGTCTCAGAGAATGTCACAGTGTGTCACAATCTGTCAGAAAGAGTTACAGTGTGTCTCAGAGAGTGTGAGAGAGAGTCAGAAAATGTGACAGTGTGTCACACTGTTTCTCAGAGAGTGACCGAGTGTCTCAGAGAGAGGCAGGGAGTGTCACAGTGTGTCTTTGAGGGTCAGAGAGAGAGAGAGAGATAGAATGTGTCACAGTGTGTCTCAGAGAGTGTCACAGTGTCTCAGAGAACGTCACCGTGTGTCAGAGAGTGTCACAGTGTGTCTCAGAGAGTGTCGAAGCGAGTCAAACTGTCATATTGTGTCTCAGAGTGTCAGAGAGAGTCAGAGAGTGACACAGTGTGCCTCTGAGAGCGACAGAGTTTGCCTCATAGTGGCAGAATGAGTCAGAAAGTGTCACAGTGTGTCTCAGGGAGTGTCACAGTCTGTCAGAGAAGGTTACAGTGTATTTGAAAGTGTGTCATAGAAAGTCAGTGAGTGTCACATTGAGTTATACTGTGTCTCAGAGACTGTCCGAGAGGGTCAGCGTTTGTCCCAGAGAGGGTCGCAGTCTGTCAGAGAGTGTTACAGTGTGTCTCAGGGAGTGACAGAAAAAGTCAGAAACTGTCACAGTGTGTCTCATAGGGTGTCAGGGAGAGTCAGAGAGAGTCATAGACTGTCACACTGAGTTTCAGAGAATGTCAGAGAGAGACAGAGCGTGTCACAGTTTGTCTAAGAGAGTGTCGGAGAGAGTCAGAGAGTGTGACCGTTTGTCACAATCTGTCAGAGAGTGTCACAGTGTGTCTCAGAGGTTGTCTGAGAGTGTTACAATGTGTCTCAGACAGTGTGAGAGAGAGTCAAAAGATGTCATAGTGTGTCACAGTGTGCCTGAGAGAGTGACCGAGTGTCTCAGAGAGAGGCAGAGAGTGTCACTGTGTGTCTCAGAGTCAATGAGAGACAGAAAGTGTCACAGAGAGTGATAGCCTGTTAGAGAAGGTTACAGTATATTTCAGAGTGTATCAGAAAGTGTCATAGTCTGTCAGAGAGTGTCACAGTGTGCCTCAGTGAGTGTCAACGAGAGTCAGTGAATGTCACCGTGTGTCTCAGAGATGGTCAGAATGTGTCACAGTGTTTCACAGTCTGTCAGAGAGTGTCATTAGAGTGTTACAGTTTGTCTCAGAGAGGGTCAGAGAGTTTTACAGTGTGTCTCAGAGAGTCAGAGACTGTCACAGTGTGGCACAGTCTGTCAGGGATTGTCACAGTGTGCCTCAGAGAGTGTCAGAGAAAGTCAGCGAATGTCACAGTGTGTCATAGACTGTCAGAAAATGTCACAGTTTGTCACAGAGCGTCAGAGAGAGTCAGAAAATGTTGCAGTGTGTCTCAGAGAGTGTCACAGTATGTCATAGTCTGTCAGAGAAGGTTGCAGTGTATTTCGGAGTGAGTCAGAGAGTCAGAAAGTGTCAAAGTGTGTCATACTGTGTCTCAGAGAGTGTCAGAGAGTGTCAGTGTTTGTCTCAGAGAGTGTCGCAGTCTGTGAGAGAGTGTTACAGTGTGTCTCAGAGAGTGTCAGAGAGGGTCAGCATTTGTCTCAGAGAGTGTCACAGTCCATGCGAGAGTGCTACAGTGTGTCTCAGAGATTGACAGAAAAAGTCAGAGAGTGTCACATTGTGCCTCAGTGTCAGAGAGTGTCACAGTCTGTCTCGGAGAGTGTCAGAGAGATACAGAAGGTGTCACAGTGTGTCTCAGAGAGTGTCACAGTGTCTCAGAGAATGTCACCATGTGTCAGATAGCATCGCAGTCAGGCAGAGAGTGTCACAGTGTGTCAGAGAGTGTCACAGACAGTGTCAAAGTCTGTCAGAGAGTGTGACAGTGTGTTTCAGAGAGTGTCAGAGAGAGTCAGAAAGTGTCAAAGTGTGTCTAAGTGAGTGTCAGACAGTGTCACAGTGTGTTTCAGAGAGGGTCAGACAGAGTCGGAGAGTGTTACACTGTGTCGCAGAAAGGGTCAGAGAGTGTCACTGTGTGTCTCAGAGGATCAGAGAGTGCCAGAAAGTGTCACAGTTTGTCTCAGAGTGTCACATTGTGTCACAGTCTGTTAGAGAAGGTTACAGTATATTTCAGAGTGTATCAGACAATGTCAGAGAGGGTCAGCATTTGTCTCAGAGAGGGTCACAGCCTGTCAGAGGGTGTTACTGTGTGTCTCAGAGAGAGTCAAAAATGTCACAGTGTGTCTCCGAGAGCGTCTCAGAGAATGTCACCGTGTGTCAGAGAGTGTCACAGTATGTCAGAGTGTCACAGTGTGTCAGAGTGTGCCATAGTGTGTCAGAGAGTTTAATAGTGTGTCACAGTCTGTCTCAGAGAGTGTCAGAGAGTCCACAGTGTGTCTTGGAGAGTGTCACAGTGTGTCAACGAGTATCACAGTGTGCCTCAGAGTGAGTCAGATAGAGTCAGAGTGTCTCTCTGTGTCACAGTCTGTCAGAGAGTGTCACAGGGTGTCTCCGTGTGTCAGAGAGAGTCACAGAGTGTCACAGCATGTCTAAGAGAGTGTCACAGAGCGTCAGAGAGTGTCACAGTCTGTCTCAGAGCGGGTCAGCGTGTGTCACAGTCTGTCAGAGAATGTCACAGTGTTCCTCAGAGAGTGTCAGAGAAAGTCAGAGAATGTCACAATGTGTCATAGTCTGTCAGAGAGTGTCACGGTGTGTCTCAGAGCATGTCAGAGAGAGTCAGAATGTGTCACAGTCTGTCTCAGAGAGTGTCACAGTGTGTCACCGTCTGTCAGAGAGTGTCACAGAGTATTTCAGAGAGTGTCAGAATGCGTCACAGTGAGTGACCGAGAGTATCTCAGTGTGTCACAGTCTGTCAGAAAGTGTCACAGTGTGCCTCAGTGAGTGTCACAGTATCGCAGAAAATGTCACCGTGTGTCAGAGAGTGTCCCACTAGGTCAGAGAGTGTCATCGTGTGTCTCAGAAATTGTCACAGTCTGTCAGAGAGCGTCACAGCATGTCTAAGAGAGTGTCATAGTGTGTCACAGTGTGTCTAAGAACCAGTCAGAGAGTATCACCGTGTGTCTCAGAGAGAGTCAGAGAGTGTCACAGTGTGTCTCAGAGAGTGTCATAGAGAATCAGAGAGTGTCACAGTGCGTCGCAATCTGTCAGAGAGAGTCAGAGTGCATCTCAGAGAATGTCAGAGAGTGTCAGCTAGCGTAACAGTGAGACTCAGAGAGTGCCACATGTGTTTCAGAGAATGTCCGAGAGAGTCAATGAGTGTCATAGTGTGTCATACTGTGTCTCAGAGCGTGTTAGAGAGTGTCACAGTCTCTCTCAGTGTCACAGTGTGTCTCAGAGTGTCAGAGAGAGTCATTGAGTGTCATAGTGTGTCTCAGAGAGAGTCAGATAGGTCAGAGAGTGTCACAGTGTGCCTCTGAGAGCGTCAGAGTGTGCCTCAGAGTGGCAGAGTGAGTCAGAAAGTGTCACAGTGTGTCTCAGAGAGTGTCACAGTGTCTCAGAGAATGTCACCATGTGTCAGATAGCATCGCAGTCAGGCAGAGAGTGTCACAGTGTGTCAGAGAGTGTCACAGACAGTGTCAAAGTCTGTCAGAGAGTGTGACAGTGTGTTTCAGAGAGTGTCAGAGAGAGTCAGAAAGTGTCAAAGTGTGTCTAAGTGAGTGTCAGACAGTGTCACAGTGTGTTTCAGAGAGGGTCAGACAGAGTCGGAGAGTGTTACACTGTGTCGCAGAAAGGGTCAGAGAGTGTCACTGTGTGTCTCAGAGGATCAGAGAGTGCCAGAAAGTGTCACAGTTTGTCTCAGAGTGTCACATTGTGTCACAGTCTGTTAGAGAAGGTTACAGTATATTTCAGAGTGTATCAGACAATGTCAGAGAGGGTCAGCATTTGTCTCAGAGAGGGTCACAGCCTGTCAGAGGGTGTTACTGTGTGTCTCAGAGAGAGTCAAAAATGTCACAGTGTGTCTCCGAGAGCGTCTCAGAGAATGTCACCGTGTGTCAGAGAGTGTCACAGTATGTCAGAGTGTCACAGTGTGTCAGAGTGTGCCATAGTGTGTCAGAGAGTTTAATAGTGTGTCACAGTCTGTCTCAGAGAGTGTCAGAGAGTCCACAGTGTGTCTTGGAGAGTGTCACAGTGTGTCAACGAGTATCACAGTGTGCCTCAGAGTGAGTCAGATAGAGTCAGAGTGTCTCTCTGTGTCACAGTCTGTCAGAGAGTGTCACAGGGTGTCTCCGTGTGTCAGAGAGAGTCACAGAGTGTCACAGCATGTCTAAGAGAGTGTCACAGAGCGTCAGAGAGTGTCACAGTCTGTCTCAGAGCGGGTCAGCGTGTGTCACAGTCTGTCAGAGAATGTCACAGTGTTCCTCAGAGAGTGTCAGAGAAAGTCAGAGAATGTCACAATGTGTCATAGTCTGTCAGAGAGTGTCACGGTGTGTCTCAGAGCATGTCAGAGAGAGTCAGAATGTGTCACAGTCTGTCTCAGATAGTGTCACAGTGTGTCACCGTCTGTCAGAGAGTGTCACAGAGTATTTCAGAGAGTGTCAGAATGCGTCACAGTGAGTGACCGAGAGTATCTCAGTGTGTCACAGTCTGTCAGAAAGTGTCACAGTGTGCCTCAGTGAGTGTCACAGTATCGCAGAAAATGTCACCGTGTGTCAGAGAGTGTCCCACTAGGTCAGAGAGTGTCATCGTGTGTCTCAGAAATTGTCACAGTCTGTCAGAGAGCGTCACAGCATGTCTAAGAGAGTGTCATAGTGTGTCACAGTGTGTCTAAGAACCAGTCAGAGAGTATCACCGTGTGTCTCAGAGAGAGTCAGAGAGTGTCACAGTGTGTCTCAGAGAGTGTCATAGAGAATCAGAGAGTGTCACAGTGCGTCGCAATCTGTCAGAGAGAGTCAGAGTGCATCTCAGAGAATGTCAGAGAGTGTCAGCTAGCGTAACAGTGAGACTCAGAGAGTGCCACATGTGTTTCAGAGAATGTCCGAGAGAGTCAATGAGTGTCATAGTGTGTCATACTGTGTCTCAGAGCGTGTTAGAGAGTGTCACAGTCTCTCTCAGTGTCACAGTGTGTCTCAGAGTGTCAGAGAGAGTCATTGAGTGTCATAGTGTGTCTCAGAGAGAGTCAGATAGGTCAGAGAGTGTCACAGTGTGCCTCTGAGAGCGTCAGAGTGTGCCTCAGAGTGGCAGAGTGAGTCAGAAAGTGTCACAGTGTGTCTCAGGGAGTGTCACAGTCTGTCAGAGAAGGTTACAGTGCATTTCAGAGTGTGTCAGAGAGAGTCAGTGAGTGTCACACTGAGTCGTATTGTGACTCAGAGAGTGTCAGAGAGGGTCAGCGTTTGTCTCAGAGAGGGTCACAGTCTGTCAGAGAGTGTCACACTGAGTTTCAGAGAATATCAGAGAGAGAGAGTGTCACAGTTTGTCTAAGAGAGTGTCGGAGAGAGGCAGAGAGTGTGACAGCTTGTCACAATCTGTCAGAGTGTGTCACAGTGTGCCTCAGAGAGTGTGATAGTGTGTCTCAGAGATTGTCAGAGAGGGTCACAATGTGTCTCAGACAGTGTGAGAGAGAGTCAAAAGATGTCACACTGTGTCACAGTGTGTCTGAGAGAGTGACCGAGTGTCTTAGAGAGAGGCAGAGAGTGTCACAGTGTGTCTCAGAGAGTCAGAGAGAGACCGAAAGTGTCACAGAGATTGTCATAGTCTGTTAGAGAGTGTCACAGTGTGTCTCAGTGAATGTCAGAGAGAGTCACAGAGTGTCACAGTGTGTCTCAGAGATGGTCAGAATGTGTCACAGTGTTTCACAGTCTGTCAGAGAGTGTCATAGAGTGTTACAGTGTGTCTCGGAGAGGGTCAGAGAGTTTTACAGTGTGTCTCAGAGTGTCAGAGAGAGTTAGAGACTGTCACAGTGTGTCTCAGAGAATCAGTGAGTGTCACAGTGTGTCACAGTATGTCAGGGATAGTCACGGTGTACCTCAGAGAGTGTCAGAGAAATTTAGAGAATGTCACAGTCTTTCATAGACTGTCAGAAAGTGTCACAGTTTGTCTCAGAGCGTCAGAGAGAGTCAGAAAGTGTCGAAGTGTCAGAGACTGTCACAGTCTGTCTCAGAGAGTATCAGAGAGAGACAGAAAGTGTTCTAGTGTGTCTCAGAGAATGTCACAGTGTGTCAGATAGAATCACAGTCGGGCAGAGAGTGTCACAGTGTGTCAGAGAGTATCACAGTCTGTCAGAGAGTGTCTCAGTGTGTTTCACAGAGTGTCACAAAGTGCTTCAGAGAGTGTCAGAGAGAGTCGGAGAGTGTTACACTGTGTCTCAGAGAGTGACAGAGAGGGTCAGAGAGTGTCACAGTGTGTCTCAGAGAGTGTCAGAGTGTTTCTTAGTGTGTCTCAGAGAGTGTTGCAGTGTGCCTCAGAGGGTCAGAGAGTGCTAGAAAGTGTCACCGTTTGTCTCAGTGAGTGTCACATTGTGTCACAGTCTGTTAGAGAAGGTTACAGTATATTTCAGAGTGTATCAGACAGTGTCAGAGAGGGTCAGCATTTGTCTCAGAGAGGGTCACAGTCTGTCAGAGGGTGTTACTGTGTGTCTCAGAGAGAGTCAAAAGTGTTGCAGTATGTCTGCAAGAGTGTAATAGTGTCACAGAGAATGTTACCATGTGTCTGAGAGTGTCACAGTGTGTCACAGTGTGTCAGAGTGTGTCAGAGGGAGTCAGAGAGTGTCACAGTCTGTCTCAGAGAGTGTCAGAGAGTCCACAGTGTGTCTCGGAGAGTGTCACAGTGTGTCAACGAGTGTCACAATGTGTCTCAGAGTGGGTCAGATAGAGTCAGAGAGTCTCACATAATGTCACAGTCTGTCAAAGAGTGTCACAGGGTGTCTCAGTGTGTTAGAGAGAGTCACGGAGTGTCACAGCATGTCTAAGAGAGTGTCACAGGGCATCAGAGAATGTCACAGTCTGTCAGAGTGTGACAGGGTGTCTCAGTGTGTCGGAGAGAGTCACAGAGTGTCACAGCATGTCCAAGAGAGTGTCACAGAGCGTCAGAGAGTGTCACAGTCTGTCTCAGAGCGGGTCACAGTATGTCATTGTCTGTCAGAGAGTGTCATAGTGTGTCTCAGAGCGTGTCAGAGAGAGTCAGAGAGTGTAATACTGAGTCTCAGAGAGTGTCACAATGTGTCACAGTGTGTCAGAGAAGGTTATAGTGTATTTCCAAGTGTGTCACAGAGAGTCTGAGAGTGTCACAGTGAGTCATACTGTGTCTCAGAGAGTGTCAGACAGGGTCAGCATTTGTCTCAGAGAATGTCACAGCCTGTGAGAGAGTGCTACAGTCTGTCGCAGAGAGTGTCAGAGTGTGTCACAGAGAGTGACAGAATGAGTCAGAAAGTGTAACAGTGTGTCTCAGAGAGTGTCTCCGTGTGTCACAATGTGTAAGAGAAGGCTACAGTGTATTTCCGAGTGGGTCAGAGAGTCAGACATTGTCACAGTGTGTCATACTGTGTCTCAGAGAGTTTCAGAGACAGTCAGCATTTGTCTCCAAGAGGGTCAACGTCTGTGAGACAGTGTTATAATGTGTCTCAGAGAGTGACAGAAAGGGTCAGAGAGTGTCACAGTGTGTCTAAGAAAGTGTCAGAGAAAGTCAGAGAGTGTCACAGTTTATCACAGTCTGTCAAAGAGTGTCACAGTGTGTTTCAGAGAAAGTCAGAATGTCACAGTGTGTCACAGTCTGTCAGAGAGTATCATAGTGTGCCTCAGAGATTGTCAGAGAGAGTCAGAGATTGACACAGTGTGTCACAGTCTGTCAGAAATTGTTACAGTGTGTTTCAGAGAGTGTCAGAGAGAGTCAGAGAGCATCACAGTGCATCGTACTATGCCTCAGAGGGAGTCAGTGTGTCACAGTCTGTCTCAGAGAGGGTCAGAGTGTGTCACACTGTCTCAGAGTATGTCACAGGGTGTCGGAGTGAGTCACAGTGTGTCTCAGAGTCAGTCAGAGAGTGCCAGAGTGCGTCTCAGAGCGAGTCAGAGAGAATCAGAGAGTGTCACATTCTGTCAGAGAGTGTCACAGTGTGTCACAGTCTGTCAGGGAGTGTCACAGTGCATCTCAGAGAGTGTATTTGAGAATCAGAGAGTGTGTCACAGTCTGTCAGGGAGAGTCAGTGTGTGTCTCAGAGAATGGCAGAGAGTGTCAGATAGAGTCACAGTTTGTCTCAGAGAGTGTCAGTGTGTCATACTGTCTCTCAGAGCGTGTCAGAGTGTGTCACAGTCTGTGTCAGAGAGTTTCAGAGAGTGTTACAATGTGTCTCAGAGAGAGTTAGAGAGTTTCACAGTGTGTGTCAGAAAGTGTCACAGTTTCTCAGAGAGTGGCAGAGAGAGTCAGAGAATCTCATAGTGTTTCTCAGAGAGTGTCAGAGAGTGTTAAAGTGTGTCTCAGAGAGTGTCATAGTGTTTCTCTAAGAGTCTTACAATGTGTCTCAGAGATGGTCAGAGTGAGTCAGAGAGTGTCATATTGTGCCCCAGAGAGTGTCAGAGAGAGTGTGAAAGTGTCACATTGTGTCTCGGAGAGTGTCAGAGAGTGTCATAGTGTGTCTGAGTGAGTGTCAGAGCGATTCAGAGAGTGTTACAGAGTGTCTCACAAAGTGTCAGAGTATGTCTCAGAGTGTCAGAGATAGTCAGAGAGTGTCACAGTGTGCCTAGGAGAGTGTCACAGTCTGTCAGAGTGTGCCTAAGAGAGAGTCAGAGAATGTCACAGAGTTTCATCGTGTGTCAGAGAATGTCAGAGTCTGTCAGAGAATGAAATGCTGTGTCATAATGTGACTCAGAGAGTGTCAGAGAGTGTCAGAAAGTCTCACAGTCTGTCAGAGTGTCGCAGTGTGTCACAGAAAATGTCAGTCTATCACAGTCGGTCGGAGAATGTCAAAGTGAGTCAAAGAGTGTCACAGTGTGTCTCAGAGAGTGTCACAGTGAATCAGAGAATGTCACCATGTGTGAGAGAGTGTCACAGTCGGTCAGAGAGTGTCACAGTGTGTCTCAGAGAGTGTCAAAGAATGTCACAGTGTGTCATAGTCTGTCAGAGAGTGTCACAGTGTGTCTCAGAGAATCAGAGAATGTCACAGAGTATCACAGTCTGTCAGAAAGTGTCACAGTCTGTCAGAAAGTGTCACAGTGTGCCTCAGAGAGTGGTAGAGAATGTCACAGTGTGTCAACGTCTGTCAGAGAGTGTCATAGTGTGTCTCAGAGGGTGTCAGAGATAGTCAGAAAGTGTCACAATGTGTCTCAGAGAGTGTCACAGTGTGTCATAGTCTGTAAGAGAAGGTTACAGTGTATTTCAGAGTGTATCAGAGAGAGTCAGAGAGTGTGACATTGTGTCATACTGTGTCTCAGAGAGTGCAAGCATTTGTCTCAGAGAATGTCACAGTCTGTGAGAGAGTGTCACATTGCGTCTAAGAGTGTCGGAGAGAGTCACAGTCTGTCTCAGTGAGAGTAGGAGAATGTCACAGTGTGTCTCAGAGATTGTGATAGAGATTCAAAAAATGTCACAGTGTGTCTCAGAGTGTCAGAGATAGTCAGAGAGTGTTTAGTGTGTCTAGGAGAGTGTCACAGTGCGTCACAGTCTGTCAGAGAGTGTCAGAGTGTGCCTCAGAGAGAGTGAGATAAAGTCAGGGAATGTCATAGTTTGTCTCAGAGAGTGTCAGAGAGTGTCACAGTGTGTCACAAAAAATGTCACAGTCTATCACATTTTATTCCTGATGAAGGGCTTTTGCCCGAAAAGTCGATTTCGCTGCTCCTTGAAATGCTGTGCTCTTCCAGCACCACTAATACAGTCTATCACAGTCAGTCAGTCAAAGAGTGTCACAGTGTCTCAGATAATGTCACCATGAGTGAGAGAGTGTCACAGTTGGTCAGAGAGTGTCACAGTCTGTCACAGAGAGTGTCACAGTCCGTCACAGTCTGTCAAAGAGTGTCAAAGTGTGTCTCAGAGAGTCAGAGAGAGTCAAAGAATGTCGCAGTGTGTCACAGTCTGTCAGAGTGTCACACGATGTTTCAGAGGGTATCAGAGAGTGCCACAGTGTGTCACAGTCTGTCAGAGAGTGTCATACGATGTTTCAGAGTGTGTTAGAGAGTGCCACAGTGTGTCTCAGAGAGTGTCAGAAAGGATCGGAGATTGTCACAGTGCGTCTCAAAGTGTCAGAGAGGATCAGAGAGTGTCACAGTGTGTCTAAGATAGATTCAGAGAGAGTCGGAGAGTGTCACAGGGTGCCACAGTCTGTCAGACAGTGTCACAGTGTGCCTCAAAGAGAGTCAGAGATTGTCTCAGCGTGTCTGAGAGTGTCAGAGAGAGTCAGAGAGTGTCACAGTCTGTCAGAGAGTGTCACAGTGTATCAACAGACTGTCCGAGGGATTCAAGTGTGTCTCAGAGAATGTCACAGTGTGTCTGACAGAGTCAGAGAGAGTCAGAAAGTGTCACAGTTTGTCTCGGAGAATGTCACAGTGTGAAACAGTCTGTCAGAGAATGATACAGTGTATTTCAGAGAGTGTCAGAGAGAGTCAGAAAGTGTCACAATGTGTCATACAGTGTTTCAGAGAGTGTTAGTGAGGGTAAGCATTTGACTCAGAGACGGTCCCAGTCTGTGAGAGATTGTCACAGTGTGACTCAGAGAGTATCAGAGTGAGTCAGAGAGGGTCACAGTATGTCATACTGTGCCTCAGAGAGTGTCAGAGAGTCAGACTGCATCGCAGTGTGTCTCAGAGAGTGTCAGAGAGTGTCACAATCTGTCTCAGAGAGTGTCCCAGCGGGTCAGAGATTGTCACAGTGTTTCTCTGGGAGTGTCACAGTGTCTCAGAAAATGTCACTGTGTATCAGAGAGTGTCACAGTGTGTCAGGGAGTATTGCAGTCTGTCTCAGAGTGTGTCAGAGAGGGGCAGAGAGTGTCACAGTGTGTTACAGAGTGTCAGAGAGAGACACAGAGGGTCACAGTGTGTCAGCATATCAGAGAGAGTCGGAGAGTATCACAGTGTGTCTTAGAATGTGTCAGAGAGTGTCATAGTGTGTGTCAGAGCGATTCAGAAAGTGTAACAATGTGCAACAGAGAGGGACAGAGAGTGTCACAGTGTGTTCCAGAGTGTCAGAGAGAGTCACAGAGAGTCACAGTGTGTCTCAGCATGTCAGAGAGAGTCAGAGACTGTCACAATGTGTCTCAGAGTGTGTCAGAGAGGGACAGAGAGTGTCACAGTGTGTTCCAGAGTGTGACAGAGAGGGACAGAGAGTGTCACAATGTGTTCCAGAGTGTCAGAGAGAGTCACAGAGAGTCACAGTGTGTCTCAGCATGTCAGGGAGAGTCAGAGAGTGTCACAGTGTGTCTCAGAGAGTGTCACAGTGTGTCTCAGAGTGTCAGAGATAGTCAGAGAGCGTCACAGTCTGTCACGGTCTGGCAGAGAGTGTCACAATGTGCCTCAGAGAGAGTCAGAGAAAGTCAGACAATGTCACAGTGTTTCATAATCTGTCAGAGAGTGTCATAGTGTCTCTCAGAGAGTGTCATAGAGTGTTGCAGTGTGTCTCAGAGAGTGTCAGACAGTGTCAACGTCTGTCAGAGAGTGTCACAGTGTGTCAGAGAGTCTCAAGTGTGTCTCAGAGAGTGTCACAGTGTATCTGAGAGTCTCAAGTGTGTCTCAGAGAGTATCACAGTCGGTCAAAGAGTGTAACAGTGTGTTTCAGAGAGGGTCTGCGAGTGTCACAGTGTGTATCAGAAAGAGTCTGAGAGTGTTACACAGTGTCTAAGAGAGTGTCATAGAGCGTCCAAAAGTGTCACAGTCTGTCTCAGAGAGAGTGAGAGTGTCACAGTCTGTCTCAGAGAGAGTCAGAGAGAGTCACTGTGTGTCTCAGAGAATGTCAGAGTCTGTCAGAGAGTGGCACAGCGTGTCTTGAAGAGTGTCAGAGAGGGTCAGGGAGTGTCACACTGTGTCTAAGAGAGCATCAGAGAGCGTCAGAATGTGTCACAGTGTTTCTCAGAGAATGTCACCGTGTGTCAGAGAGTGTCAGAGTCGGTCAGAGAGTGTCGCAGTCTGTCAGCGAGTGTCACAGTGTGTCTCAGGGAATCAGAGCGATACTGAAAGTGTCACAGTGTGTATCAGAGAGTGTCACAGTGTCTCAGAATATGTCACCGTGTGTCAGAGAGTGTCACAGACTGTCAGAGAGTGTCATAGTGTGTCACAGAAAATGTCACAGTCTGTTAGAGTCATTCAGAGAGTGTCACAGTGTGTCAGAGAGTATCACAGTTAGTTTCAGAGAGTGTCAAAGAGATTCAGAAAGTGTCACAGTGTGTTTCAGAGAGCTTCAGACAGGGTCAGTTTGTCACATTCTGTCAGAGTGCCACAGTGTGTTTCAGAGAGTGTCACAGAGGGTCAGAGAGTGTAACAGTGTGTCAGAGAGTATCACAGTGTGTCACAGAGAGTGTCACCATCTGTCAGAGAATGTCATATTCAGTCAGAAAGGGTCACAGTCTGTCTCAGAGAGGGTCAGAGAGTGTCACAATATGCCTCAGAGAGAGTCAGAGATAGTCAGAGAATGTCACAGTGTGTCATAGTCTGTCACACTGTGTCTCAGAGAGTGTCATAGTGTGTCTCAGAGAGTCTCACAGTGTGTTTCAGAGAGTGTCACACGGTGTCACAGTCCATCAGAAAAGGTTACATGTATTTCAGAATTTGTCAGAGAGAATCAGAGAGTGTCACAGTGAGTTGTTATTTGTCTCAGAGAGTGTCCGAGAGGGTCAGCATTTGTCTCAGAGAGGGTCACAGTCTGTGAGAGAGTGTCATAGTGTGTTTCAGAGAGTGACAGAATAACTCAGAAAGAGTCACAATGTGTCTCAGAGAGGGTCAGAGAGAGTCAGAGAGTATCACAGTGTGCCTAAGAGCATGTCAGACAAAGTCAGAGAGTGTCATGCTGTGCCTCAGAGAGTGTCAGAGAGAGAGAGAGAGAGAGAGAGAGAGAGAGAGGCACAGTCTGTCTCAGAGAGTGTTAGAGAGTGCCACAGTGTGTCTCAGAGAGTGTCACAGTGTGTTTCAGAGAGGGTCTGCGAGTGTCACAGTGTGTATCAGAAAGAGTCTGAGAGTGTTACACAGTGTCTAAGAGAGTGTCATAGAGCGTCCAAAAGTGTCACAGTCTGTCTCAGAGAGGGTCAGAGAGTGTCACAGTCTGTCTCAGAGAGAGTCAGAAAAAGTCAGAGAATGTCACAGTGTGACATAGTCTGTCAGAGAGTGTCATAGTGTGTCTCAGAGAGTGTCAGAGAGTGTCACAATGTTTCTCAGAGAGCGTCAGAGAGTCTCACAGTGTGTCTCAGAGTGTCAGAGAGAGTCA
Organism: Chiloscyllium punctatum; assembly: GCF_047496795.1. Classification (NCBI taxonomy): domain Eukaryota; kingdom Metazoa; phylum Chordata; class Chondrichthyes; order Orectolobiformes; family Hemiscylliidae; genus Chiloscyllium; species Chiloscyllium punctatum. Next base: position 11,748,573 of record NC_092755.1, on the reverse strand, counting down.
CAGTGTGTCTCAGGGAGAGTCAGAGAGTGTCACAGTGTGTTTCAGAGAGTGTGAGAGAGAGTCAAAAAATGTCACAATGTTTCTCAGAGAGTGACCGAGTGTCTTAGAGAGAGACAGAGAGTCAGATAATGTCACAGTTGGACATAGTCTGTCAGAGAGTGTCATAGTGTGTCTCACAGTGTGTCAGAGATAGTCAGAGAGTGTCACAGTGTGTTTCAGAGAGTGTCACAGTGTGTTTAAGTCTGCCAGAAAAGATTTCAGTGTATTTCAGAGTGTGTCAGGGAGAGTCAGAGAGTGTCACACTGAGTCGTAGTGTGTCTCCGAGAGTGTCAGAGAGGGTCAGCGTTTGTGTCAGAGAGGGTCACAGTGTGTGAGAGTGTGTGACAGTGTATTTCAGAGAGGGACAGAATGAGTCAGAGAGTGACACAGTGTGTTTCAGAGAGTGTCAGAGAGTGTCACACTGTGTCAAAGTCTGTCAGAGAGTGACACAGTGTGCTTCAGAGAGTGTCAGAGAGTGTCACAGTGTGTCACAGTCTGTCAGAGAGTGTCACAGTGTATCACAGGCTGTCAGAGAGTGTCAAAGTGTGTTTCTGAGAGAGTCAGAGAGTGACACAATGTGTCTCAGAGAATGTCCAATAGGATCCGAGAGTGTCATAAAGCGTCTCAAAGTGTCAGAGAGAGTCAGAGAGTGTCACAGTCTGTCAGAGAGTGTCACAATGTCTCATACAGTGTCTCATACAGTGTCTCAGAGAGTGTCAGAGTTTGGCTCAGAGATGGTCACAGTCTGTGAGAGAATGTCACAGTATGTCTTAGAGAGTGTCAGAGTGAGTCAGAGAGTGTCACAGTATGTCATACTGTCCCTCAGAGAGTGTCAGAGAGAGTCAGACGGTATCACAATGTGTCTTAGAGAGACTCAGAGAGTGTCACAGTGTGTCTCAGAGAGAGTGAGAGAGTGTCAGAGTCTGTCTCAGAGAGTGTCAGAGCGGGTCAGAGAGTGTCACAGTGTGTCTCAGAGAGTCAGAGAAAGACAGAAAGTGTCACAGTATGTCTCAGTCAGTGTCAAAGGGTCTCAGAAAATGTCACAGTGTGTCAGAGAGTGTCAGAGCGGGTCAGAGAGTGTCATAGTGTGTCTCAGTGAGTACCAGAGCGATTCAGAGTGCGTCTCAGCGAGGGTCAGAGAGTACCACAGAGTGTCACAGTGTGTCTCAGAGAGTGTCCCAGGGTGTCACAGTCTGTCACTGTGTGTCACAGTGTGTTTCAGAGAGAGTCAGAGCAAGTCAGAGAATGCCACAGTGTTTCATAGTCTGTCAGAGAGTGTCATAGTGTGTCTCAGTGAGTCTCATAGAGTGTTACAGTGTGTCTCAGAGATTGTCATAGAGTGTCAGACAGTGTCACAGTCGGTCAGGTAGTGTCACAGTGTGTCACAGAGAGTGTCACAGTCTGCCACGGTCTGTCAAAGAGTGTCACAGTGTGTTTCAGAGAGTCAGAAAGAGTCAAATAATGTTACAGCGTGTCTAAGAGAGTCTTAGAGAGCATCAGAAAGTGTCACAGTCTGTCTCAGAGAGGGTCAGAGTGTGTCACAGTCTGTCAGAGATTGGCACAGTGTGCCTCAGAGAGTCAGAGAAAGTCATAAATGTCACAGTGTGTCATAGTCTGTCAGAGTGTCATAGTGTGGCTCAGTGAGTGTCAGAGATAGTCACAGTGTGTTTCAGAGAGTGTCACGTGTGTTTCAGTGAGTGTCACAGTGTGTCTCAGTCAGTCAGAGAAGGTTACAGTGCTTTTTAGAGTGTGTCAGAGAGATTCCGAGATTGTCACAGTGAGTCGTACTCTGTCTCAGAGAGTGTCCGAGAGGGTCAGCCTTTGTCTCAGAGAGGGTCACAGTCTGTCAGAGGGTGTTACAGTGTGTCTCAGAGTGGGTCAGAATGAGTCAGAGAGTGTCACAGTGTGCCTAAGAGACTGCCAGAAAAAGTCAGAAAGTGTCACAGTTTATCACAATCTGTCAGAGAGTGTCACAGTGTATCGTGCTGTGCCTCAGAGATGGTCAGAGAGAGTGAGAGTTTCACAGTCTGTCTCAGACAGGGTCAGAGAGAGTCACTGTGTGTCTCAGAGAATGTCAGAGTCTGTCAGAGAGTGGCACAGCGTGTCTTGAAGAGTGTCAGAGAGGGTCAGGGAGTGTCACACTGTGTCTAAGAGAGCATCAGAGAGCGTCAGAATGTGTCACAGTGTTTCTCAGAGAATGTCACCGTGTGTCAGAGAGTGTCAGAGTCGGTCAGAGAGTGTCGCAGTCTGTCAGCGAGTGTCACAGTGTGTCTCAGGGAATCAGAGCGATACTGAAAGTGTCACAGTGTGTATCAGAGAGTGTCACAGTGTCTCAGAATATGTCACCGTGTGTCAGAGAGTGTCACAGACTGTCAGAGAGTGTCATAGTGTGTCACAGAAAATGTCACAGTCTGTTAGAGTCATTCAGAGAGTGTCACAGTGTGTCAGAGAGTATCACAGTTAGTTTCAGAGAGTGTCAAAGAGATTCAGAAAGTGTCACAGTGTGTTTCAGAGAGCTTCAGACAGGGTCAGTTTGTCACATTCTGTCAGAGTGCCACAGTGTGTTTCAGAGAGTGTCAGAGAGGGTCAGAGAGTGTAACAGTGTGTCAGAGAGTATCACAGTGTGTCACAGAGAGTGTCACCATCTGTCAGAGAATGTCATATTCAGTCAGAAAGGGTCACAGTCTGTCTCAGAGAGGGTCAGAGAGTGTCACAATATGCCTCAGAGAGAGTCAGAGATAGTCAGAGAATGTCACAGTGTGTCATAGTCTGTCACACTGTGTCTCAGAGAGTGTCATAGTGTGTCTCAGAGAGTCTCACAGTGTGTTTCAGAGAGTGTCACACGGTGTCACAGTCCATCAGAAAAGGTTACATGTATTTCAGAATTTGTCAGAGAGAATCAGAGAGTGTCACAGTGAGTTGTTATTTGTCTCAGAGAGTGTCCGAGAGGGTCAGCATTTGTCTCAGAGAGGGTCACAGTCTGTGAGAGAGTGTCATAGTGTGTTTCAGAGAGTGACAGAATAACTCAGAAAGAGTCACAATGTGTCTCAGAGAGGGTCAGAGAGAGTCAGAGAGTATCACAGTGTGCCTAAGAGCATGTCAGACAAAGTCAGAGAGTGTCATGCTGTGCCTCAGAGAGTGTCAGAGAGAGAGAGAGAGAGAGAGAGAGGCACAGTCTGTCTCAGAGAGTGTTAGAGAGTGCCACAGTGTGTCTCAGAGAGTGTCACAGTGTGTTTCAGAGAGTCAGAGAGAGTCAGAAAGTGTAACAGTGTGTCACAGAAAGTGCCAGAGAGTGACAGAGTGTGTCACAGTCTGTCAGAGCGAGTCACAATGTGCCTCAGAGTGGGTCAGAGAGTGTCACAGTCTGTTAGAGAGTGTCACAGTGTGTTTCAGAGAGAGTCAGAGAGGGTCACCATGTGTTTCAGAGAGTGTCAGATAGGATCAGACAGTGTCACAGTGCGTCTCAAAGTGTCAGAGAGAGTCAGAGAGTGACACAGTGTGTCTCAGAGAGTGTCAGGTAAGATCAGAGAGTGTCACAATGCGCCTCAGGGAGAGTCAGATAGGATCAGAGAGTGTCACAGTGTGTCACAATCTGTCAGAGAGTGTCACAGCGTGTCTCAGAGAGTGTCACAGTGTGTTTTAGAGAGTGTCACACTGCCTTTCGGAGAGAGTTGGAGAGCGTAACAGTGTGTCTCAGAGAGTGTCAGCGAGGGTCACAGTGTGTCGAAAACTGTCAGAGAGAGTCAAAGAGTGTCACAGTGTGTCTCTGAGAATGTCAGATAGAATTAGAGTGTGTCACAGTGCGTGTCAAAGTGTCAGAGAGTGTCACAGTGTGTCACAGCCTGTCGGAGAGTGTAACATTGTGCCTCAGAGTGTGTCACAGTGTGTCACAGTCTGTCAGAGAGTGTCACAGTGCTTTTCAGATAGTGTCAGAGAGTCTCACAGTGTGTCACAGTGTGTCAGAAGTGTAACAGTGTGTTTCAAAGAATGTCAGAGAGTGTCACAATGTGTCCCAGAGAGTGACAGAGTGTGTCAGAGTGTGTCACAGTCTGTCAGAGAGTGTCACAGTGCGTCTCAAATTGTCAGAGAGGGTCCCAATGTGTCTCAGAGAGTCTCAGAGAGTATCACAGAGTGCCACAGTCTCTCAGAGAGTGTCACAGTGTGTTTCAGAGAGAGTCAGAAAGTGTCACAGTCTGTCTTTGAGAGTGTCTCAACGTGTCACAGTCGTTCAGAGAGTGTCATCGTGTATGTCACAGAAATTGTCACAGTCTGTCAGAGCGTGACACAGTGTGTCTCAAAGAGTGAAAGAGAAAGTCAGAGAATGTCAGTTTGTCACAACCTGTCAGAGAGTGTCACAGTGTGCCGTGCTGTTCCTCAGAGAGTGTCAGAGAGTGTTACATTCAGTCTCAGAGAGTGTCAGAGAGACTCAGTATGCGTCTCAGAGTCAGAGAGTGTCACAGTGTGTCTCAGAGAGTGTCAGAGAGTGTCACGGTGTGTTTCAGAGAGTCACAGAGTGTCACAGTGTTCCTCAGAGAGTGTCAGGTAAGATCAGAGAGTGTCGCAATTCATCTCAGAGAGTTTCAGATAGGATCAGAGAGTGTCACAGTGTTTCTAAGAGAATGTCAGAGAGAGCCAGAGAGTGTCACAGTGTGTCACAGTCTGTCAGAGAGTGTCACAATGTGTCTCAGAGAGTATCAGATTGAATCAGAGAGTGTCACAGTGTGTCTATGAGACTGTCAGAGAGAGTCAGAGAGTGTCACAATCTGTCAGAGAGTGTCAGAGTGAGTCTCAGCGAGTGTCACAGTGTGTCTCAGAGAGTCAGAGAGAGTCGCAGTCTGTCTTTGAGAATGTCACAGTGTGCCACAGAGAGTGTCAGAGAGAGTCAGAGAGTATGACAGTGTGTTTAAGAGAGTGTCAGAGAGAGTCACAGTGTGTCTCAGAGAGAGTCATAGTGTATCTCAGAGAGTCAGAGAGAGTCAGAACGTGTTACAGTCCGTCTCATAGAGTGTCACAGTGTGTCACAGTCTGTCAGAAAAGGTTACATGTATTTCAGAGTGTGTCAGAGAGTCAGAGAGTGTCATAGTGAGTCCTACTGTGTCTCAGAGAGTGTCAGAGTGGGTCAGTGTTTGTCTCTGAGAGGGTCTCTGAGTAACAGAATGACTCAGAAAGTGTCACAGAGTGTCTCAGAGACAGTCAAAGAGTGTCACAGTGCGCTTAAGAGAGTGTCACAGAGTGTCACAGTGTGCCTAAGAGAGTGTCAGAGAGAGTCAGAAAGTGTCACAGTCTGTCTTTGAGAGTGTCTCAGTGTGTCACAGTCTGTCAGAGAGTATCACAGTGTACCTTAGAGAGAGTCGGAGAGAGTCAGAGAATGTCACAGTGTGTTTAAGAGATTGTCAGAGAGGGTCACAGTGTGTCTAAGAGAGTGTCACAGTGTGTCTCAGAGAGTCAGAGATAGTTAGAACGTGTCGCAGTCTGTCTCAGAGAGTGTCACAGTGTGTCACATTCTGTCAGAGAAGGTTACAGTATATTTCAGAGAGAGTCAGAGACAGTCAGAAAGTGTCACAGTCTGTCTTTGAGAGTGTCTCAGTGTGTCACAGTCTATCAGAGAGTATATCAGTGTACCTTAGAGAGAGTCGGAGAGAGTCAGAGAATGTCACAGTGTGCTTAAGAGATTGTCAGAGAGGGTCACAGTGTGTCTAAGAGAGTGTCACAGTGTGTCTCAAAGAGTCAGAAAGAGTCATAAAGTGTCACAGTATTTCTCAGAGAGTGTCAATGTGAGACACAATCTGTCAGAGAATCTTACAGTGTATTGCAGAATGTCTCAGAGAGAGACAGAAGGTGTCACAGTGTGTCATACTGTGTCTCAGAGAGTGTCAGCATTTGGCTCACAGAGTGTCACAGTCTGTGAGAGAATGTCACAGTGTGTATCAGAGAGTGTCAGAGTGAGTCAGAGAGTGTTGCAGTGCGTCTCAGAGAGTGTTAGATAAGTACAGTGCATGTCAGTGCGTCTAAGAGAGTGTCAGAGAGTGCCACAGTGTGTCACAGTCCGTCAGAGAGTGTCACAGTGTGCCTCAGAGAGTGTCCGAAAGGATCAGAGATTTTCACAGTGTGTGTCAAAGACACAGGGAGAGTCAGAAAGTGTCACAGTCTGTCTCTGAGAGTGTCACAGCGTGTCACAGTCTGTCAGAGCGTGTCACAGTGTGTTTCAGAGAGAGTCAGAGAGTATCCCAGTGTGTCTCAGCGAGTGTCAGAGTGTGTCACAGTGTGTCAGAGCGTGTCACAGTGTGTTTCAGAGAGAGTCACAGTGTGTCTCAGAGAGTGTCAGGCAGTGCCACAGTGTGCCTCAGAGATTCAGAGAGTCAGAAAGTGTCAGTCTGTCTCAGAGAGTGTCACAGTGTGTCACAGTGTGTCAGAGAGTGCCACAGTGTGTCAGAGAGTGTGATAGCGTGTCTCAGAGGGTGTCAGAAAGTGTCACAGTGTGTCACCGTCTGTAAGAGCGTGGCACAGTGTGCCTCAGAGAGTGTCACAGTGCGTCTAAGATAGTATCAGAGAGAGTCAGAGACTGTCACAGTCTGTCTCAGAGAGTGTCACAGTGTCTCAGAAAAAGTCACCCAGAGTCAGAGAGTGTCACTATCCATCAGAGAGTGTCATCGTGTGTCACAGAAAGTGTCACAGTCTGTCAGAATCTGTCATAGAGTGTCACAGTGTGTCTCAGAGCGTGTCACAGTGTGTTTCAGAGAGAGTCAGAGAGTATCCCAGTGTGTCTCAGCGAGTGTCAGAGTGTGTCAGAGCGTGTCACAGTGTGTCTCAGAGAGTGTCACAGAGTGTCTCAGAGAGTGGCACAGTGTTTAGATTACATTACAGATTAGATAACATTACAGTGTGGAAACAGGCCCTTCGGCCCAACAAGTCCACACCAACCCGCCGAAGCACAACCACCCATACCCCTACATTTACCCCTTACCCATAACTACGGGCAATTTAGCATGGCCAATTCACCTGACCTGCACATCTTTCGACTGTAGGAGGAAACCGGAGAACCTGGAAGAAACCCACGCAGACACGGGGAGAACGTGCAAACTCCACACAGTCAGTCGCCTGAGGCGGGAATTGAACCCAAGTCTCAGGCGCTGTGAGGCAGCAGTGCTAACCACTGTGCCCCCGTGCCGCCCACAGTGTATCACAGTCTGTCAGAGAAGGCTACAGTATATTTCAGAGTGAGTCAGAGAGAGTCAGAAAGTGTCACAGTCTGTCTTTGAGAGTGTCTCAGTGTGTCACACTCGTTCAGAGAGTGTCATAGTGTGACACAGAAATTCTCACAGTCTGTCAGCGCGTGACACAGTGTGTCTCAGAGAGTGTCAGAGAATGTCACAGTGTGTTTTAGAGAGTGTCAGAGAAACTCAGAGAATGTCAGTTTATCACAACCTGTCAGAGAGTGTCACAGTGTGTCCTGCTGTGCCTCAGAGAGTGTCAGAGAGTGTCACATTCTGTCTTAGAGAGTGTCAGAGAGAATCAGCATGTGTCTCAGAGAGTCAGCGAGTGTCACAGTGTGTCACAGTGTGTCTCACAGAGTGTCCGATAGAATCAGAGAGTGTCACAGTGTGTCTATGAGAGTATCAGAGAGAGTCAGAGAGTGTCACAGTCTGTCAGAGAGTGTCACAGTGTGTCTCAGTGAGTGTCACAGTGTGTCTCAGTGAATGTCACAGTGTGTCTCAGAGAGTTAGAGAGAATCAGAAAGTGTCACAGTGTGTCTCAGAGAGTGTCACAGTGTGCCAGAGTTTGTGACAGAGTGTCAGGCAGTGCCACAGTGTGTCTCAGAGAGTCATAGAGAGTCATAAAGTGTCACAGTCTGTCTCAGAGAGTATCACAGCATGTCAGAGAGTGTCACAGTGTGTCTCAGAGAGTCAGAGAGTGTCACAGTGTGTCTTAGAGAGTGTCACAGTGTATCTCAGAGAGAGTCAGATAGGATCAGAGAGTATCCCAGTGCATCTGAATGTGTCAGAGAGTGTCACAGTGTGTCTCAAATTGTCAGAGAGGGTCCCAGTGTGTTGCAGGTAGTGTCAGAGTGTGTCACAGTCTGTCAGAGAGTGTCATAGCATTTCAAAGAATGTCAGACACGGTCCCAGTGTGTCTTAGACAATGTCAGAGAGAGTCAGAAAGTGTCACAGTCTGTCTTTGAGAGTGTCTCAGTGTGTCACAGTCTTTCAGAGGGTGTCACAGAAGGTCACAGTGAGTCTAAGAGAGTGTCACAGTGTGTCCCAGAGTGGCAGAGGGAGTCAGAAAGTGTCACAGGTTTTCTCAGAGAGCATCACTGTGAGACACAATCTGTTAGAGAATCTTACAGTGTATTGCAGAGTGTCTCAGAGAGAGTCAGAGAGTGTCACTTTGTGTCTTATAGAGTGTCAGAGTGTGTCAGAGTGTGTCACTTTCTGTCAGAGAGTGTCACAGTGCATCTCAAAATCTCAGGGAGTGTCCCAGCATGTCTCAGAGAGTGTCACAATGTGTCACAGACTTTCAGAGAGTGTAACAGTGTGTTTCAGAGAGAGTCAGAGAGTGTCACAGTGTGTCTCAGAGAGTGTCAGTTAGGATCAGAGAGTGTTATAGTGCGTCTCAAAGTGTCAGCGGAAGTCAGAGAGTGGGTCTAAAAGAGTTTTAGAGAGAGTCAGAGTGTCACAGTGTGTCTCAGAGAGTGTCAGATAGAGTCAGAGAGTGTCAGAGTCTCTCTCAGAGAGTGTCACAGTCTGTCAGAGAAGTTTACAGTATATTTTAGAGTGAGTCAGAGAGAATGTGTCACAGTCTGTCTTTGAGATTGTCTCAGTGTGTCACAGTCGGTCATAGAGTGTCACAGCGTGCCTCAGAGAGTGTCAGAGGGAGTCAAAAAGTGTCACAAACTGTCTAAGAGAGTATCACAGTCTGTCTCAGAGAGTCAGAGAGAGTCCGAAAGTGTCACAGTGTGTCTACAAAAGTGTCAGAGAGTGTCACAGTGTGTCACAGTCTGTCAGAGAGTGTCACAGTGTGTCTCAGAGAGAGTGCGATAGGATCAGAGAGTTTCACAGTGTGTGTCAGAGAGACAGGGAGTGTCAGAAAGTGCCACAGTCTGTCTCTGAGAGTGTCACAGTGTGTCACAGTCTGTCAGAGAGTGTAACAGTGTGTTTCAGAGAGAGTCAGAGAGTGTCACAGTGTGTCTCAGAGAGAGGCAGATAAGATCAGATAGTGTCACAGTGCGTCTCAGAGAGTGTCTCAGTGGGTCTAAAAGAGTTTTAGAGAGAGTCAGAATGTCACAGTCTGTCAGAGAGTGTCACAGTGTCTTTCAGAGAGAGTCAGAGAGTGTCACAGTTTGTCATAGTCTGTCAGAGAGTGTCACAGTGCTTTTCAAAGAGTGTCAGAGAGTGTCACAGTGTGTCTTATAGAGTGTCAGAGTGTGTCACTTTCTGTCAGAGAGTGTCACAGTGCATCTCCAAATCTCAGAGAGTGTCACAATGTGTCACAGACTTTCAGAGAGTGTAACAGTGTGTTTCAGAGAGAGTCAGAGAGTGTCACAGTGTGTCTCAGAGAGTGTCAGTTAGGATCAGAGAGTGTTATAGTGCGTCTCAAAGTGTCAGCGGAAGTCAGAGAGTGTCACAGTGTGTCTAAGAGAGTGTCAGATAGAGTCAGAGAGTGTCAGAGTCTCTCTCAGAGAGTGTCACAGTCTGTCAGAGAAGTTTACAATATATTTTAGAGTGAGTCAGAGTGAATGTGTCACAGTCTGTCTTTGAAATTGTCTCAGTGTGTCACAGTCGGTCATAGAGTGTCACATCGTGGCTCAGAGAGTGTCAGAGGGAGTCAATAAGTGTTACAAACTGTCTAAGAGAGTATCACAGTCTGTCTCAGAGAGTCAGAGTAAGTCTGAAAGTGTCACAGTGTGTCTACAAAAGTGTCAGAGAGTGTCACAGTGTGTCACAGTCTGTCAGAGAGTGTCACAGTGTGTTTCAGAGAGAGTCAGAGAGTGTCACAGTGTGTCTCAGAGAGTGTCAGTTAGGATCAGAGAGTGTTATAGTTCGTCTCAAAGTGTCAGCGGAAGTCAGAGTGTGTCACAGTGTGTCTAAGAGAGTGTCAGATAGAGTCAGAGAGTGTCAGAGTCTCTCTCAGAGAGTGTCACAGTCTGTCAGAGAAGTTTACAGTATATTTTAGAGTGAGTCAGAGAGTATGTGTCACAGTCTGTCTTTGAGATTGTCTCAATGTGTCACAGTTGGTCATAGAGTGTCACAGCGTGCCTCAGAGAGTGTCAGAGGGAGTCAAAACGTGTCACAAACTGTCTAAGAGAGTATCACAGTCTGTCTCAGAGAGTCAGAGTGAGTCCGAAAGTGTCACAGTGTGTCTACAAAAGTGTCAGAGAGTGTTACAGTGTGTCACAGTCTGTCAGAGAGTGTCACAGTGTGTGTCATAGAGAGTGCGATAGGATCAGAGAGTTTCACAGTGTGTGTCAGAGAGACAGGGAGTGTCAGAAAGTGCCACAGTCTGTTTCTGAGAGTGTCACAGTGTGTCACAGTCTGTCAGAGAGTGTAACAGTGTGTTTCAGAGAGAGTTAGAGAGTGTCACAATGTGTCTCAGAGAGAGGCAGATAAGATCAGATAGTGTCACAGTGCGTCTCAGAGAGTGTCTCAGTGTGTCTAAAAGAGTCTTAGAGAGAGTCAGAGTGTCACAGTCTGTCAGAGAGTGTCACATTGTGTCTCAGAGCGTGTCACAGTGTGTCACAGTCTGTTAGAGAGTGTCACAGTGTGTCTCAGAGAGTGTCACAGTGTGTTTCAGAGAGAGTCAGAGAGTGTCACAGTCTGTCACAGTCTGTCAGAGAGTGTCACAGTGCTTTTCAGAGAGTGTCAGAGAGTGTCACAGTGTGTCTCAGAGAGTGTTGGATAGAATCAGAGAGTGTCCTAGTGCGTCTCAGAGTGTCAGAGAGGGTCCCGCTGTGTCGCAGAGTGTGTCAGAGTGTATCACAGTCTGTCAGAGAGTGTCACAGTGTGTTTCAAAGAATATCAAAGAGTGTCATAGTGTGTCTTATGCAGTGTCAGTGTGTGTCACAGTGTGTCACTTTCTGTCAGAGAATGCCACAGTGCATCTCAAAATCTCAGACAGCGTCCCAGCGTGATTTAGAGAGTCTCAGAGAGTGTCACAGTTTGTCACAGTTTCTCAGAGAGTGTCACAGTGTGATTCAGAGAGAGTCAGAGAGTGTCACAGTGTGTCTCAGAGAGTGTCGGATAGGATCAGAGAGTGTCCCAGTGCATGTCAAATTGTCAGAGAGGGTCCCGCTGTGTCGCAGAGTGTGTCAGAGTGTGTCACCGTCTGTCAGTGATTGTGACAGTGTGTTTCAAAGAATGTCAGAGAGTGTCACAGTGTGTCTTATTGAGTGTCAGAGTGTGTCACTTTCTGTCAGAGAATGTCACAGTGCATCTCAAAATCTCAGAGAGTGTCCCAGCGTGTCACAGAGAGTCTCCGAGAGTGTCACAGTGTGTTTCAGAGAGAGTCAGAGAGTGTCACTTTGTGTCTTATAGAGTGTCAGAGTGTGTCAGAGTGTGTCACTTTCTGTCAGAGAGTGTCACAGTGCATCTCAAAATCTCAGGGAGTGTCCCAGCATGTCTCAGAGAGTGTCACAATGTGTCACAGACTTTCAGAGAGTGTAACAGTGTGTTTCAGAGAGAGTCAGAGAGTGTCACAGTGTGTCTCAGAGAGTGTCAGTTAGGATCAGAGAGTGTTATAGTGCGTCTCAAAGTGTCAGCGGAAGTCAGAGAGTGTCGCAGTGTGTCTCAGAGAGTGTTAGTTAGGATCAGAGAGTGTCAGAGTCTCTCTCAGAGAGTGTCACAGTCTGTCAGAGAAGTTTACAGTATATTTTAGAGTGAGTCAGAGAGAATGTGTCACAGTCTGTCTTTGAGATTGTCTCAGTGTGTCACAGTCGGTCATAGAGTGTCACAGCGTGCCTCAGAGAGTGTCAGAGGGAGTCAAAAAGTGTCACAAACTGTCTAAGAGAGTATCACAGTCTGTCTCAGAGAGTCAGAGAGAGTCCGAAAGTGTCACAGTGTGTCTACAAAAGTGTCAGAGAGTGTCACAGTGTGTCACAGTCTGTCAGAGAGTGTCACAGTGTGTCTCAGAGAGAGTGCGATAGGATCAGAGAGTTTCACAGTGTGTGTCAGAGAGACAGGGAGTGTCAGAAAGTGCCACAGTCTGTCTCTGAGAGTGTCACAGTGTGTCACAGGCTGTCAGAGAGTGTAACAGTGTGTTTCAGAGAGAGTCAGAGAGTGTCACAGTGTGTCTCAGAGAGAGGCAGATAAGATCAGATAGTGTCACAGTGCGTCTCAGAGAGTGTCTCAGTGGGTCTAAAAGAGTTTTACAGAGAGTCAGAGTGTCACAGTCTGTCAGAGAGTGTCACATTGTGTCTCAGAGCGTGTCACAGTGTGTCACAGTCTGTCAGAGAGTGTCACAGTGTGTCTCAGAGAATGTCAGATAGAGTCAGAGAGTGTCAGAGTCTCTCTCAGAGAGTGTCACAATCTGTCAGAGAAGTTTACAGTATATTTTAGAGTGAGTCAGAGAGAATGTGTCACAGTCTGTCTTTGAGATTGTCTCAGTGTGTCACAGTCGGTCATAGAGTGTCACAGCGTGCCTCAGAGAGTGTCAGAGGGAGTCAAAAAGTGTCACAAACTGTCTAAGAGAGTATCACAGTCTGTCTCAGAGAGTCAGAGAGAGTCCGAAAGTGTCACAGTATGTCTACAAAAGTGTCAGAGAGTGTCACAGTGTGTCACAGTCTGTCAGAGAGTGTCACAGTGTGTTTCAGAGAGAGTGCGATAGGATCAGAGAGTTTCACAGTGTGTGTCAGAGAGAGTCAGAGAGTGTCACAGTGTGTCTCAGAGAGTGTCGGTTAGGATCAGAGAGTGTTATATTGCGTCTCAAAGAGTCAGCGGAAGTCAGAGAGTGTCACAGTTTGTCTAAGAGAGTGTCAGATAGAGTCAGAGAGTGTCAGAGTCTCTCTCAGAGAGTGTCACATTCTGTCAGAGAAGTTTACAGTATATTTTAGAGTGAGTCAGAGAGAATGTGCCACAGACTGTCTTTGAGATTGTCTCCGTGTGTCTCAGTCGGTCATAGAGTGTCACAGCATGCCTCAGAGAGTGTCAGAGGGAGTCAAAAAGTGTCACAGACTGTCGAAAAGAGTATCACAGTCTGTCTCAGAGATTGTCAGAGTGAGTCCGAAAGTGTCACAGTGTGTCTACAACAGTGTCAGAGAGTGTCACAGTGTGTCACAGTCTGTCAGAGAGTGTCACAGTGTGTCTCAGAGAGAGTGCGATAGGATCAGAGAGTTTCACAGTGTGTGTCAGAGAGAGTGCGATAGGATCAGAGAGTTTCACAGTGTGTGTCAGAGAGAGTGCGATAGGATCAGAGAGTTTCACAGTGTGTCTCAGAGAGAGTGCGATAGGATCAGAGAGTTTCACAGTGTGTGTCAGAGAGAGTGCGATAGGATCAGAGAGTTTCACAGTGTGTGTCAGAGAGACAGGGAGTGTCAGAAAGTGCCACAGTCTGTCTCTGAGAGTGTCACAGTGTGTCACAGTCTGTCAGAGAGTGTAACAGTGTGTTTCAGAGAGAGTCAGAGAGTGTCACAGTGTGTCTCAGAGAGTGGCAGAAAAGATCAGATAGTTTCACAGTGCGTCTCAGAGAGTGTCTCAGTGTGTCTAAAAGAATCTTTGAGAGAGTCAGTGTCACAGTCTGTCAGAGAGTGTCACATTGTGTCTCAGAGCGTGTCACAGTGTGTCACAGTGTGTCTCAGAGAGTGTCACAGTGTATTTCAGAGAGAGTCAGAGAGTGTCACAGTCTGTCAGAGAGTGTCACAGTGCTTTTCAGAGAGTGTCAGAGAGTGTCACAGTGTGTCTCAGAGAGTGTTGGATAGAATCAGAGAGTGTCCTAGTGCGTCTCAGAGTGTCAGAGAGGGTCCCGCTGTGTCGCAGAGTGTGTCAGAGTGTATCACAGTCTGTCAGAGTGTGTCACAGTGTGTTTCAAGGAATATCAGAGAGTGTCACAGTGTCTCTTATACAATGCCACAGTGTGTCACAGTGTGTCACTTTCTGTCAGAGAATGCCACAGTGCATCTCAAAATCTCAGACAGTGTCCCAGCGTGTTTTAGAGAGTCTCAGAGACTGTCACAGTTTGTCACAGTTTCTCAGAGAGTGTCACAGTGTGTTTCAGAGAGAGTCAGAGAGTGTCACAGTGCGTCACAGTCTGGCAGAGAGTGTCACAGTCTGTCAGAGAGTGTCACAGTGTGTTTCAGAGAGAATCAGAGAGAGTCAGAATGTGTCACAATGTGTCACTTTCTGTCAGAGAATGTCACAGTGCATCTTAAAATCTCTGAAAGTCCCAGTGTGTCTCAGAGAGTGTCACAGTTTGTCAGTTTCTTAGAGAGTGTCACAGTGTGTTTCAGAGAGTGTCAAGGAGTGTCACAGTGTGTCTCAGAGAGTGTCAGATAGGATTAGAGAGTGTCACAGTGCATCTCAAAGTGTCAGCGAGAGTCAGAGAGTGTCACAGTAAGTCTAAGAGAGTGTCAGAGAGAGTCAGAGCGTGTTTCAGTGTTTCACAGTCTGTCAGAGAGTGTCTAGTGTGCCTCAGGGAGAGTCAGAGAATGTCACAGTTTGTCATACTGTGTCTCAGAGTGGCAGAGAGTGTCAGCATTTGGCTCAGAGATGGCTACTGTCTGAGAGAGTGTCACAGTGTGTCTCAGAGATGTCAGAGTGAGTCAGAGAGTGCCAAAGTACGTCATACTGTGCCTCAGAGTGTGTCCAATAGAGTCAGACTGTATCCCAGTGTGTCTCCGAAAGTGTCAGATCGGATCAGAGAATGTCACAGTGCATGTCAAAGTGCTGGAGAGTGTCAGAGAGCATCACAGTGTGTCATATTCTGTCTGAGAGTGTCACAGTGTGTGTCAGAGAGTGTCAGTTAAGATCAGAGAGTGTCACAGTGCGTCTCAGAGAGTGTCTCAATGTGTCACAGTCTGTCAGAGAGTGTCACTTTGTGTCTTAAGGAGTGACAGACAGTATCACAGCATGTGTCAGAGATTCTGCGAGAATCTGAAAGTGTCACTATCTGTGAGAGAGTGTCACAGTGTGTCACTATCTGTCAGAGAGTGTCACAGTGCTTTTCAGAGAGTTTTAGAGAGTGTCACAGTGTGTCTCAGAGAGTGTAGGATAGGATCAGAGAGTGTTACAGTGCGTCTGAAATTGTCAGAGAGGGTCCCAGTGTGTCTTAGAGAGTGTCGGAGTGTGTCACAGTTTGTCAGAGAGTGTCACAGTGTGTATCAAAGAATGTCAGCGAATGTCACAGACTTTGTCCGAGTGTGTCAGTCTGTCAGAGAGTGTCACAGTGCATCTCAAATTGTCAGAGAGGGTCCCGTGTGTCTCCGAGACTCTCAGAGAGTGTCACAGAGTGTCTCAGAGAGTATTGGATAGGATCAGAGAGTGTCCCAGTGCGTGTCAAATTGTCAGAGAGGGTGCCGCTGTGTCACAGAGTGAGTCAGAGTGTGTCACAGTCTATCAGAGATTGTCACAGTGTGTTTCAAAGAATGTCAGAGAGTGTCACGGTGTGTCACTTTCTGTCAGAGAGTGTCACAGTGCATCCCAAAATCTCAAAGAGGGTCCCAGTGTTTCTCAGAGAGTCTCAGAGAGTGTCACAGTGTGTCTCAGCATGTGTTGGATAGGATCAGAGAGTGTCACAGTGCATGTCAAATTGTGAGAGAGCGTCCCGCTGTGTTACACAGTGTGTCAGAGTGGGTCACAGTGTGTCACAGTCTGTCAGAGAGTGTCACAGAGCATCTCAAATTGTCAGATAGCGTCCCAGTGTGTCTCAGAGAGTGTCACAGTGTATCACAGTCTCTCAGAGAGTGAAGCAGTGTGTTTTAGAGAGAGTCAAAGAGTGTCACAGTGTGTCTCAAAGAGTATCAGAGAGGATCAGAGAGTGTCATAGTGCGATTCAACGTGTCAGCCAGAGCACAGTGTGTCTAAGAGTGTGTCAGAGAGAGTCAGAGCGTGTTTCAGTGTGTCACAGTCTGCCAGAGAGTGTCACAGTGTGACTCAGAGAGAGTCAGAGAGTGTCACAGTGTGTCATACTGTGTCTCAGAGAGTGTCAGCATTTGGCTCAGAGATGGTCACAGTCTGTGAGAGAGTGTTACACTGTGTCTCAGAGATGACAGAGTGAGTCAGAGAGTGTCTCAGTACGTCATACTCCACCTCAGAGAGTGTGAGATAGAGTCAGACTGTATCCCAGTGTGTCTCTGAAAGTGTCAGATAGGATCAGAGAGTGTCACAGTGTTTCTCAATGTGTTAGAGAATGTCAGAGAGTGTCACAGTGTGTCACAGTCTGTCAGAGAGTGTCACATTGTGTCTCAGAGGGTGACAGAAAGTATCATCGTGTGTCAGAGATTCAGAGAGAGTCTGAAATTGTCACTATCTGTCATAGAGTGTCACAGTCTGTCAGAGAGTGACACAGTGCTTTTCAGAGAGTGTCACAATGTGTCTCAAATTGTCAGAGAGGGTCCCAGTATGTTGCAGATAGTGTAAGAGTGTTTCACAGTTTGTCAGAGAGTGTCACAGTGTTTTTCAAAGAATGTCAGCGAGTGTCACAGTGTGTGTCCGAGAGTGTCAGAGTGTCACAGTTCGTCTGAAATAGTCAGAGAGGGTACCAGTGTGTCTCAGAGAGTCTTAGAGAGTGTAATATTGTATCATAGTCTCTGAGAGTGTGTCGCAGTGTGTTTCAGAGAGAGTCAGATAGGATCAGAGAGTGTCACAGTGCGTCTCAAAGTGTCAGAGAGTGCCACAGTGTGTCACAGTCTGTCAGAGAGTGTCACATTGTGCCTCAGAGAGTGTCATAATGCGTCTCAAAGTGTCAGCCAGTCTCAGAGAGTGTCACAGTGTGTCTAAGAGAGTGTCGGAGAGTGTCACAGTGCTTTTCAGAGAGTGTCACAGTGTGTTTCAGAGTGTGTTGGATAGGATCAGAGAGTGTCACAGTGTGTCTCAGAGAGTGTCAGATAGGATCAGAGAGTGTTACAGTGCAAATCAAATTGTCAGAGAGGGTCACAGTGTGTCGCAGATAGTGTCAGAGTGTGTCACAGTTTGTCAGGGAGTGTAATAATGTGTTTCAAAGAATGTCAGAGAGTATCACAGTGTGTGTCAGAGTGTGTCACAGTGTGTCACAGTCTGTCAGAGAGTGTCACAGTGTGTCTCAAATTCTCAGAGAGGATCCCGGTGTGTCGCAGAAAGTGTCAGGGTGTGTCACAGTCTGTCAGAGATTGTCACAGTGTGTTTCAAAGAATGTCAGAGCGTGTCACAGGGTGTGTCAGAGAGTGTCACAATGTGTCTCAAATTGTCAGAGAGGGTCCCGGTCTGTCGCAGAAAGTGTCAGAGTGTGTCACAGTCTGTCAGAGATTGTCACAGTGTGTTTCAAAGAATGTCAGTGAGTGTCACAGTGTGTGTCAGAGAGTGTCACAATGTGTCTCAAATTGTCACATAGGGGCCCAGTGCGTCTCAGAGATTGTCACAGTGTATCACAGTCTCTCAGAGAGTGTCGCAGTGTGTTTCAGAGAGAGTAAAGAGTGTCACAGTGTATCTCAGAGAGTGTCAGTTAGGATCAGAGAGTGTCATAGTGCGTCTCAAAGTGTCAGCGCGAGTCAGAGAGTGTCACAGTGTGTCTAAGAGAGTGTTGGATAGGATCAGAGAGTATCACAGTGCGTGTCAAATTGTCAGAGAGGGTCCCAGTGTGTCTCAGAGTGTGTCGGAGTGTGTCATAGTCAGTCAGAGAGTATCACAGTGTGTTTCAAAGAATGTCAGAGAGTGTCACAGTGTGTCTTCTTGAGTGTCAGAGTATGTCACAGTGTGTCACTTCCTGGCAGAGAGTGTCACAGTGCATCTCAAAATCTCAGAGAGGGTCCCAGTGTGTTTCAGAGAGTGTCACAGTTTGTCATAGTTTCTCAGAGAGGGTCTCAGTGTGTTTCGGAGAGAGTCAGAGAGTGTCACAGTGTGTCTCTGAGAGTGTCAGATAGGAACAGAGAGTGTCATGGTGCGTCTCAAAGTATCAGAGAGAGTCAGAGTGTCGCAGTGTGAAAAAGAGAGAGTCAGAGCGTGTTTCAGTGTGTCAAACTGTGCCAGAGAGTGTCACAGTGTGACTCAGAGAGAGTCAGAGAGTGTCACAGTGTGTCCTACTGTGTCTCAGAGAGTGTCATCATTTGGCTCAGAGATGGTCAACGTCTGTGAGAGAGTGTCACAGTGTGTCTAAGAGATGTCAGAGTGAGTAAGAGAGTGTCATAGTGATTCAAACTGTGTCTCAGAGAGTGTCAGCATTTGGCTCAGACATGATCACAGTCTGTGAGAGAGTGTCACAGTGTGTCTCAGAGAGTGTCAGAGTGAGTCAGAGAGTGTCATAGTGTGTCTCAGAAATGTCAGAGTGAGTCGGAGAGTATCACAGTACGTCATACTGTGCCTCAGAGAGTGTCAGATAGAGTCAGACTGTATCCCAGTGTATCTTCGAGAGTGTCAGACAGGATCAGAGAGTGTCACAGTGTGTCTCAAAGTGTCAGAAAGTGTCAGAGAATGTCGCAGTGTGTCACAGTCGGTCAGAGAGTGTCACAGTGTGTTTCAGACAGTGTCAGATAGGATCAGAGAGTGTCACAGTGCGTCTCAGAGAGTGTCTCAGTGTGTCAGTCTGTCAGAGTGTGTCACATTGTGTCTCAGAGAGTGTCAGACAGTATCTCAGTGTGTGTCAGAGTTTCAGAGAGAGTCTGAATGTGTCACTATCTGTCAGAGAGTGTCACAGTGCTTTTCAGAGAGTGTCAAAGAGTGTCACAGTGCATGTCAAATTGTCAGAGAGGGTCCCGCTGTGTCGCTGAGTGTGTCAGAGTGTATCACAGTCAGTCAAAGAGTATCACAGTGTGTTTCAAATAATGTCAGAGAGTGTCACAGTGTGTCTTATAGAGTGTCAGAGTGTGTCACAGTGTGTCAGTTCCTGGCAGAGAGTGTCACAGTGCATCTCAAAATCTCAGAGAGGTTCCCAGTGTGTCTCAGAGAGTGTCACAGTTTGTCATAGTTTCTCAGAGAGGGTCTCAGTGTGTCTCAGAGAGTCTCAGAGAAAGTCACAGTGTGTTTCAGAGAGTCAGAGAGTGTCACAGTGTGTCTCCGAGTGTGTCAGATACGATCAGAGAGTGTCACAGTGCATCTCAAAATGTCAGAGAGAGTCAGAGAGTGTTACAGTGTGTCTGAGAGAGTGTCAGAGAGTGTCACAGTGTGTCTCAGAGAGTGTCAGATAGGATCATAGAGTGTCATAGTGCGTCTGAAAGTGTCAGAGAGAGTCAGAGTGTCGCAATGTGTCTAAGAGAGTGTCATAGAAAGTCAGAGCGTGTTTCAGTGTCACAGTCTGTCCGTGAGTGTCACAGTATGCCTTAAAGAGAGTCAGAGAGTGTCACAGTGTGTCATACTGTGTCTCAGAGAGTGTCAGCATTTGGCTCAGAGATGGTCACAGTGAGAGAGTGTCACAGTGTGTCTCAGAGATGTCAGAGTGAATCAGAGAGTTTCACAGTACGTTATACTGTGCCTCAGAGAGTGTCAAATAGTGTCAGATTGTATCCCAGTGTGTCTTCGAGAGTGTCAGACAGGATCAGAGAGTGTCACAGTGTGTCTCAAAGTGTCAGAAAGTGTCAGAGAATGTCGCGGTGTGTCAAAGTCTGGCAGAGAGTGTCACAGTGTGTCTCAGACATGTCAGATAAGATTTTAGAGTGTCACAGTGCGTCTCAGAGAGTGTCTCAGTGTGTCAGTCTGTCAGAGTGTGTCACATTATGTCTCGGAGAGTGTCAGACAGTATCTCAGTGTGTGTCAGAGATTCAGAGAGTCTGAATGTGTCACTATCTGTCAGAGAGTGTCACAGTGTGTCACAGTCTGTTAGAGAGTGTCGCAGTACTTTTCAGAGAGTTTCAGAGGGTGTCACAGCTTGTCTCAGAGAGTGTCAGATAGTATCAGAGTGCGTCATAGTGCGTCTCAAAATGTCCGCGAGTCTCAGAGAGTGTCACAGTGTGTCTAAGAGAGTGTCGGAGAGTGTCACAGTGTGTCTAAGAGAGTGTCGGAGAGTGTCACAGTGCTTTTCAGAGAGCATCAGAGAGTGTCACAGTGTGTCTCAGAGTGTGTTGGATAGGATCAGAGAGTATCACAGTGCATGTCAAATTGTCAGAGAGGGTCCCAGTGTGTCGCAGAGTGTGTCAGAGTGTGTCACAGTC
Organism: Chiloscyllium punctatum; assembly: GCF_047496795.1. NCBI lineage: Eukaryota > Metazoa > Chordata > Chondrichthyes > Orectolobiformes > Hemiscylliidae > Chiloscyllium > Chiloscyllium punctatum. The sequence continues at coordinate 11,728,274 of NC_092755.1, read as the reverse complement.
AGTCGGAGAGTATCACAGTGTGTTTCAAAGCATGTCAGAGAGTGTCACAGTGTGTCTTATAGAGTGTCAGAGTGTGTCACAGTGTGTCACTTCCTGGCAGAGAGTGTCACAGTGCATCTAAAAATCTCAGAGAGGGTCTCAGTGTGTCTCAGAGAAAGTCACAGTGTGTTTCAGAGAGAGTCAGAGAGTGTCACAGTGTGTCTCAGAGAGTGTCAGATAGGATCATAGAGTGTAATAGTGCGTCTCAAAGTGTCAGAGAAAGTCAGAGAGTGTCGCAATGTGTCTAAGAGAGTGTCATAGAGAGTCAGAGCGTGTTTCAGTGTGTCACAGTCTGTCAGAGAGTGTCACAGTGTGTCTCAGAGAGTGTCAGATAGGATCATAGAGTGTAATAGTGCGTCTCAAAGTGTCAGAGAAAGTCAGAGAGTGTCGCAATGTGTCTAAGAGAGTGTCATAGAGAGTCAGAGCGTGTTTCAGTGTGTCACAGTCTGTCAGTGAGTGTCACAGTATGCCTCAAAGAGAGTCAGAGAGTGTCACAGTGTGTCATACTGTGTCTCAGAGAGTGTCAGCATTTGGCTCAGAGATGGTCACAGTGAGAGAGTGTCACAGTGTGTCTCAGAGATGTCAGAGTGAATCAGAGAGTGTCACAGTACGTCATACTGTGCCTCAGAGAGGGTCAAATAGAGTCAGATTGTATCCCAGTGTGTCTTCGAGAGTGTCAGATAGGATCAGAGAGTGTCACAGTGCGTATCAAAGTGTCAGAAGGTGTCAGAGAATGTCGCAGTGTGTCACGGTCTGTCAGAGAGTGTCACAGTGTGTCTCAGAGAGTGTCAGATAAGATCAAAGTGTGTCACAGTGCGTCTCAGAGAGTGTCTCAGTGTGTCACAATCTGTCAGAGAGTGTCACAGTGTGTCTCAGAGAGTGTCAGATAAGATCAAAGTGTGTCACATTGTGTCTCAGAGAGTGTCAGACAGTATCACAGTGTGTGTCAGAGATTCAGAGAGAGTCTGAATGTGTCACTATCTGTCAGAGAGTGTCACAGTGTGTCACTATCTGTCAGAGAGTGTCACAGTTTTTCACAGTCTGTCAGAGAGTGTCACAGTGCTTTTCAGAGAGTGTCAGTGAGTGTCACAGTATGTCTCAGAGTGTGTTGGATAGGATCAGAGAGTGTCCCAGTGCGTGTCAAATTGTCAGAGAGGGTCCGGCTCTGTCGCAGAGTGTGTCAGAGTGTATCACAGTCTGTCAGTGATTGTGACAGTGTGTTTCAAAGAATGTCAGAGAGTGTCACAGTGTGTCTTATAGAGTGTCAGAGTGCGTCACAGTGCATCTCAAAATCTCAGAGAGGGTCACAGTGTGTCTCAGAGAGTGTCACAGTTTGTCACAGTTTCTCAGAGAGTGTCACAGTGTATTTCAGATCGAGTCAGACTGCATCCCAGTGTGTCTCCGAGAGTGTCAGATAGGATCAGAGAGTGTCACAGTGCGTATCAAAGTGTCAGAGAGTGTCAGAGAATGTCGCAGTGTGTCACAGTCTATCAGAGAGTGTCACAGTGCGTCTCAGAGAGTGTCTCAGTGTATCAGTCTGTCAGAGTGTGTCACATTATGTCTCAGAGAGTGTCAGACAGTATCACAGTGTGTGTCAGAGATTCAGAGAGAGTCTGAATGTGTCACTATCTGTCAGAGAGTGTCACAGTGTGTCACAGTCTGTCGGAGAGTGTCATAGTGCTTTTCAGAGAGTTTCAGAGAGTGTCACAGTGTGTCTCAGAGAGTGTCAGATAGGATCAGAGAGTGTTACAGTGCATCTCAAATTGTCAGAGAGGGTCCCAGTGTGGCGCAGATCGTGTCAGAATGTGTCACAGTCTGTCAGAGATTGTCACAGTGTGTTTCAAAGAATGTCAGCGAGTGTCACAGTGTGTGTCAGAGTGTGTCAGAGTGTGTCACAGTGCATCTCAAAGTTTCAGCGAGAGTCTGAATGTCACATTGTGTCTCAGAGAGTGTCAGATAGGATCAGAGAGTGTCATAGTGCGTCTCCAAGTTACAGCGCGTCTCAGAGAGTGTCACAGTGTGTCTAAGAGAGTGTCGGAGAGTGTCACAGTGTGTCTAAGAGAGTTTCAGAGAGTGTCACAGTGTGTCAGAGATTGTCACAGTGTGTTTCAAAGAATGTCAGAGAGTGTCACAGTGTGTCTTATAGAGTGTCAGAGTGTGTCACAGTGTGTCACTTTCTGTCAGAGAGTGTCACAGTGTGTCTCAAAATCTCAGAGAGTGTCCCCCTTTGTCTCGGAGAGTCTCAGAGAGTGTCACATTTTGTCACAGTTTCACAGAGAATGTCACAGTGTGTTTCAGATAGAGTCAGACTGTATCCCAGTGTGTCACCGAGAATGTCAGATAGGATCAGAGAGTGTCACAGTGCATCTCAAAGTTTCAGCGAGAGTCTGAGTGTCACAGTGTGTCTCAGAGAGTGTCAGATAGGATCAGAGAGTGTCATAGTGCGTCTCAAAGTATCAGAGAGTGTCACAGTGTGTCACAGTCTGTCAGAGAGTTTCAGAGAGTGTCACCGTGTGTTTCAGAGAGTGTCAGATAGGATCAGAGAGTGTTACAGTGCCTCTCAAATTGTCAGAGAGGGTCCCAGTGTGTCGCAGATAGTGTCAGAGTGTGTCACAGTTTATCAGGGAGTTTAATAATGTGTTTCAAAGAATGTCAGAGAGTATCACAGTGTGTGTCAGAGTGTGTCACAGTGTGTCACAGTCCATCAGAGAGTGTCACAGTGTGTCTCAAATTGTCAGAGAGGGTCCCAGTTTGTCTCTCCCCATCTCTCTCCCCACTCTGCCACCCTTCTCTTCCACCCCTCTCTTTCCCCCCTCTCTCACCCCATCTTTCTCCACAACTCTCTCTCCCCCACTCTCTCTCCCCCACTCTCTTCCCCTCCCCCTCTCTCTACACCCCTCTCCCCCTCTCTCTCCCCCTCTCTTTCCCGCCTTTCACTTCCCCGTCTCTTCCCCCTCTCTCTCACCTCTCCCGCCAAATCTCTCTCCCCACTCTCTCTCACCCAAATCTCCCCAAATCTCTCTCCCCACTCTCTCTCCCCAAATCTCCCCAAATCTCTCTCCCCCCTCTTTCGCCCCCTCTTCTCTCTTGACTCCTCTCTTTTGCCCCCCTCTATCGCCCTCACTCTTGCACCCCTCTCTCCCATCTCTCGCCTGCCGTCTCGCTCCCCTCTCTCGCCCCCATCTCTCGCCCCCCTCTCTCCCCCTCTCTCTCATCCCCATGTCTCCCCCATCTCATTCCCTCTTGCCCCCACTCTCGCCCCCTCTCTTGCCCCTCTCTCACTCCCTCTCTCGCCCCCTCTCTCACCCCCTCTCTCTCTCCATCTCTCTCTGCATCCTCTCTCGAATCTCCTCTCTCTTCACCCTCTATTTAAATCCTTCTGTCTATCTCACCCCCTCTCTCGCCCCCCTCTCGCACCCATCTCTCGTCCACCTTTCTCGCGCTCATCTCTTCCTGTTCTCTCTCCCCCTCTCTCAGCCCCACTCTCGCCCCCTACTCTCGCCCCCACACTCGCCCGCTCTCTTGACCCGTCTCTCGTTCCCACTCTCTCTCCCTCTCTCTCACCTCCCTCTACCCCTCTCTCGCCCCTCTCTCTCCCTTTCTCTCTCTTACCCTTCTATCTACCTTCTCTCTCCACCTCTCTCTTCACCCTCTCTTTAACTCCGTCTGTCTCTTTCCCCCCTCTCTCTACCCTCCCTCCCGAATTCTCTCTCTCTTCCCCTCCCTCTCTCTCCCCTCTCCAACTGCTCTCCATCAGACCTCTCTGCATCTCCCCCTCTGTGACCCTCTTTCCCCCTCTCCCCTCTTCCTCCTCTCTCCCCCACTCTCTCCCCCCTCTCCCCCCTTCCTCCGCTCTCCTCCACTCGCTCTCCCACTCTCTTCCCCTCTCTCTCCCCTCTTCAACTCCCATTTCAAACTCTGCTGTCCATCTCCTGTCTCTCCATCTCCCCTCTCTCTCCCCCGCGCTCTCCCCTCTCTCTCGCCACCCAGTCTTGACCCGTCTCCCGTCCACTCTCTCACCCCCTTCCTTGACACCTCCCACGCACCCTCCCTTGCCCCCTTCCTCGTTTCCTCCCTCCGCCCTCCTGTCCCTGTCCCATTTCTGTCCCCCTCTCACTGTACACCTCACTCTGTCCAGTTCACTCTCTCACCTCTCTCTCCTCTGTCTACCTCCTCTCTCTCTACTGCCTCTCTCTCTTCCCCGTCTCTCCACGACTCTCTCTCTACACCCCCTCTCTCTTCCCCTCTCCCCTCTCTCTCCCTCTCCCCCTCCCTCTCCCCCTCTCTCTCCCACTCTCTACCACCCTCTCTCTACTCCGTCTCTCTACCCCTTCTCGCTCCACGCCTCTCTCTAACCCCTCTCTCCTGCCCTCCCCCTCACTCCCTCTCTCTCTCCCCCTCTCTTCCCCTCTCTCTCTACCCCCCTCTCTCCATGCATCTCTCTCTCCCCTCTCTCTCTCTCACCCCCTCTCTCTACCCTTACTCTCTCTCTCCCCCTCTCTCACTCTTCACTATCTGTCTCCCACAACTGTCGCTGATCTCTCTCCGCCCTCTCTCCCTCTCTTACCCTTCCCTCTTTCACTCCCTCCCTCACTCACCGTCTCACTCTCCGCTCTCTCTCACTCCTCTCTCTCCCCATCTCTCCCCCACTCTCTCCAGCTCCCTCTCCCCCCTCTCTTCCCCTCCCGTCTCCCCCCTCTCTCGCCCCCCTCTCACACCCCCCCGTCTCGCTCCACTCTCTCGCCCCCCCCTCTGCCCCTCTCTCTCTGTCCCCTTCTCTTTGTGCCTCCTCTGTCTGTCCCCCTCACTCTTTCCCCCATCTCTGTCCCCTTTCTCTCTCTATCCCCCTCTCTCTGAACTCCCTTCTCCATCCACAATTCTCTCTGTCCCCCCTCTCTCTGTCCCCGTCTCTCTCTTTCCCCCATCTCTATCTGCCCCCTCTCTCTGTCCCAACGTCTCTGTTCCCCCTCTCTCTGTCGCCCTCTCTCTGTACCCCTCTGTCCCCCTCTCTCTGTCCCCCTCTCTGTGTCACCCTTCTCTCTCTGTCCCCCTCTCTGTGTCACCCTTCTCTCTCTGCCCCCTCTCTGTCCCCCCTCTCTGTCCCACGCTCTCTCTATGCCCCGCCTCTGTACATCACTCTCTGTCCCCTCTCCCTGTCCCCACTCTCTGTGCCCCCCCCCGTTCGCCCTGTCTCTGTCCCCCCCTCTGACCCCCTATCTCTGTCCCCCCTCTCTCTGTCCTCCCTCTCTCTGTCCCCCCTCACTCTGTCCCCGTCTCTCTCGGTCCCCTTCTCTCTGTCCCCCCCTCTCTCTCTATCCCCTCGCTCGCGCTCTCTGCCTCCTCTGCCCCCCTCTTTCTGTCCCCTTCCCTGTCCCCCTCTATCTCTGTCCCTCACTTTCTCTGTCCCTCCCCGCTCTCTGTCCCCCCTCTCTGTACACCCCTCTCTCTGTCCCACTGTCTCTGTCCCCCTCTCTCTGATCCCCAACTCTGTCCCCCCACTCTGTACTCCCACTCTTTGTCCCCGCATTCTCTGTCCCCACACTCTCTGACCCCTTCTATCTACCCCCTCTCTCTGTACCCCTCACTTTGTGCCCCTTTCTCTCTCTGTCCCCCCTCTGTCTGTCCCTCCTCTGTCTGTCCCCCTCTGTCTTCCCCCTCTCCCTGTCGCCCGCTCTCTCTGTCCCCCTCTCTCTGTCCCGCCCCCTCTGTCCCCCCTCTCTGTAATCCCCTCTCTCTGTCCCCCCCTCCGTCTCCCCTCTCTCTGTGCCCCCCTCTCTGTCCCGCCCCCTCTGTTTCCCCTCTCTCTGTCCCCCTCTCTCTGTCCCCCACTCTGTCCCCCACTCTGTCCTCCTACTCTGTACCCCCACTCTGTACCCCCAGTCTCTGTCCCCCCACTCTCTGCCCTCTCTGTCTGACCCCTTCTATCTCCCCCTCTCTCAGTCCCCCCTCTTTCTGTCCCCCTCTCTCTGTCCCGCATCCTCAGTCACCCCTCTCTCTCTTTGTCCCCATCTCTGTCCCCCTGTCTCTGCCCCACTGTTTCTGCCCCCCCGCACTGTCCCCCCACTCTGTGCCCCCACTATCTCTCCCTCTCTCTGTCCTCCTCTCTCTGTCCCCCGCTCTCTGTCCCCCATCTCTGCCCCCCTTTCTTTGTCCCCATCTATCTGTCCCCTCTGTCTGTCCCCGCTTTCTCTGTCCCCTCTCTCAGTCCCCCCTCTCTGTCCCCCCTCTCTGTACCCCCTCTCTTTGTCCCCGTCTCACTGCTCCCCCATCTCTTTCCCCCTCTCGCTGTCCCCCTCTATCCGTCCTCCCTCTCTCTGACCCCATCTCTCTGTACCCCTTTCTGTGACCACAATCTCTCTTTCCCCCTCTCTGTCTCCCCACTCTGCCCCCCTGACAGCCCCCTTCTCTCTGTCCCCCTCTCTCTGTATCCCCGCTCTGTCCCCCTCTCTGTGCCCTCCTGTGTCCACCTCTCTCACTTTCCCTCTTCTCTCTGCCCCCCTCTGTCTCTGCCCCCCCCTCTCTGTCCTCCCTCACTCTGTCCACCCTCTCTCTGTCCCCGTCTCTCTGCCCACTTTCTGTCCCTCTCACTCTGTCCCCCTTCTATGTCCCCTCTCTCCGTAACCCCTCTCTCTGTCCTCCCTCTCTCTGCCCCGTCCCTCTGCCCCTCTCTCTGTTCTCCCTCTCTCTGTCCCCCACTCAATGTCCCACGCTCTCTGTTCCCCTTTCTCTGTTCCCCTTTCTCTGTTCCCCTCTCTCTGTCCCCCTCACTCTGTCCCCCACTCTGTCTCCCACTCTGTCCCACCACTCTGTACCCCCAGTCTCTGTCCCCCCACACTCTGCCCCCTCTCTCTGATCCCTTCTATCTCCCCCTCTCTCAGTCCCCCCTCTCTCTGCCCCCCACTCTCTGTCCCACTCCCTCAGTCCCCCCTCTCTCTTTGTCCCCCGTCTCTGTCTCCCTGTCTCTGTCCCCATGTTTCTGCCCCCCAGTGTCCCCCACTCTGTGCCCTCACTCTCTGACCCCCACTATCTCCACCTTTTTCTGTCCTCCTCTCTCTGTCCCCCGCTCCCTGTCCCCCATCTCTGCCCCCTTTCTTTGTCCCCATCTCTCTGTCCCCTCTCTCTGTCCCTCTCTATCTGTCCCCCCCTCTGTCCCCATCTCTCTGTACTTCTTTCTCTGACCACCCTCTCTCTATCCCCCTCTCTGTCTCCCTACTCTGCCCTGTCTGCCCCCTCTCTCTGTCCCCCCATCTTTGTACCCCCTCTCTTTCCCCCTCTCTTTGCCCACCTCTCTCGCTTTCCCTCTTTTTTCTGTCCCCCTCTGTCCCTGCGCCCTCTCTCTTTCCTCCCTCTCCATGTCTACCCTCTCTCTCCCCCCTCTCTCTCCCCCCTCTCTGTCCCCCCTCTCTCTGTTCCCGTCTCTCTGTTCCCCCATCTCTTTCCCCCTCTCTCTGTCCCCCTCTGTCTCTGCCCCCTCACTCTGTCCTCCCTCTCTCTGTGCACCCTCTCTCTGTCCCTGTCTCTCTGCCCACTTTCTGTCCCCCTCTCTCTGTCCCCCTCTCTATGTCCCCTCTCTCTGTACCCCCTCTCTCTGTCGTCCCTGTCTCTGTCCCCGTCTCTCTGCCCCCTCTCTCTGTTCTCCCTCTCTCTGTCCCCCACTAACTGTCCCTCTCTCTCTGTTCCCCTTTTTCTGTTCCCCTCTCTCTGTTCCCCTCTCTCTGTCCACCCTCTCTCTGTCCCCTTCTCTCTCTGTCCCCTTCTCTCTCTGTCCCCCTCTCTCTCTGTCCCCCTCTCTCTGTCCCCCCTCTGTCTGTCCTCCCTCTCTCTGTCCCCGTCTCTCTGCCCTCTCTCTGTGTCCTCCATCTCTCTGTACCCCCTCTCTGTTCCCCTCTACTCTGCCCCCTCTCTCTGTCTCCCTGTGTCGCCCATCTTTCTGTAGCCATTTCTCTGCTCTCTCTCTGTCCCCCACTCTCTGCCCCCTTTTTCTGAGCCCTCTGTCTGTCCTACTCTGTCTGTCCACCTCTCTCTGTCCCCCTCTTTCTGAGCCATCTCTATGTCCCCCTCTCTCTGTTCCCCCTCTCTCTGTCACCCACTCACTGTCCACCCTCTCTCGGTTCCCGTCTCTCTGTCCCCCATTCTCTATCCCCCTCTCTCTTTCCCCCCTCTCTCTGTCCCCCTCTCTCTGTCCCCCTCTCTCTGTCCCCCTCTCTCTGTGCCCCCCCTCTCTGTCCTCGCTCTCTCTGCCCCCCTCTCTCTGTCCCTCTCTCTCTGTCCCCCTCTCTGTCACCCCTCTCTCTGCCCACGCTCTCTCTGTCCCCCTCTGTTCCACTCTCTCTCTGTCCCGTCTCTCTCTGTGTCCCCCTCTCTCTGTCACACCCCTCTGTCCACCCTCTCTCTGTCCCGCGCCTCTCTCTCTGACCCCTATCTCTCTGTCCCCTCCCTCTGTCCCACACTCACTGTCCCCCTCTCTGTGTTCCCCTTTCTCTGTCCCCCTCTCTGTGTTCCCCTTTCTCTGTCCCCCTCTCTGTGTTCCCCTTTCTCTGTCCGCCTCTCTCTGTCCCCTTCTCTCTGTCCCCCTTTTTCTCTGTCATCCCTCTTCCTGTCCCCCTTTCTCTGTCCCACTCTCTCTGTTCCCCTCTCTGTCCCTCTCTCTGTCACCCCTCTCTGTCACCCCTCTCTCGGCCCACGCGCTCTCTTTCCCCCTCTGTCCCACTCTCTTTCTGTCCCATCTCTTTCTGTGTCCCTCTCTCTCTGTCCCCCACTCTGCTCCGCCCCCTCTCTGTCACCACCGCCCCCCTCCTGTCCACCCTCTCTCTGTCCACCCTCTCTCTGTCCCGGTCTCTCTGTCACCCCAGTCTCTGACCCCTTCTATCTCCCCCTCTCTCTGTCCCGCCTCGGCTGCCCTTCTCTCTTTCTGTCACGGTCTCTCTGTCCACCTCGTCCCGCCCCCTGTCTCTGTCCACCGCGCTCTCTGTCCCCCCCATCTCTCTGTCCCCCCACTCTCTCTTTCCCCTCTCTCTCTGTTCCCCTCTCTCTCCTTCCCATCTCTCACTCGCTCTGCCCACCCTCTCTCTGTCCCCTCTCTCTCTCTCTGTCCCTCTCTCTGTCCCTCCGCGCTCTCTGCCCCCTCTCTCTCTGTCCCTCTCTCTGTGTCCCCCTCTCTCTGTCCCCCTCTCTCTATCCCCCACTCTGCTCTGTCCCTCTCTCTGTTGCCCTCTCTGTCCACCCTCTTTGTCCCCCCACGCTGTCCCCCCACTTTCTGTCCCCCCACTCTCTGAACCCTTCTATCTCCCCACCACTCTCTGTCCCCTCTCTCACTGTCCCACTCTCTCTGTCTCCTCTCTCTCTGTCTCCTCTCTCTCTACCCCCCTCTCTGTACCGCCCCCTCTGTCACCCCCTCTCTGTCCCCTCTCTCTCTGTCCCCATCTCTCTGTCCCTCCCTCTCTGTCTCCCTCTCTCTCTCCATCTCTTTCTGTCCCACTCTCTCTGCCCCCTGCCTGTCCCATACTCTTTCTCCCCCTCTCTCTGCCCCCCCTCTCTCCCACCTCTCTCTCTCTGTCCCCCTCTCTCTCTGTCCCCCTCTCTCTGCCCCCTCTCTCTGCCCCCCCTCTCTGCAACCCCTCTCTCTGTCACCCCCCGTCTCTCTGTCCCGCCTCTCTCTCTGTCCCCCCACTCTCTGTCCCCCATTTCTCTTTGGCCCCCTCTCTGTTCCCCGTCTCTCTCTCCCCCTCTCTCTGTCCCCATCTCTCTCTCTGACCCGCTCTCTCTTAACGCCTGTCTCTGCTCCCTCTCTCTGTTCCCTCTCTCTCTGTTCTTCGTCTTTCTGTCCCCCCTCCTTTTCTGACCCCTGTCTCTCTGTCCCCCTCCCTCTCTCTACGCCTTCTCTCTGTCCCACTATCTGTTTCCCCTCTCTCTGTCCCCCTCTCTCTCTCCCCCCCTCTCGGTTCCCCCCTAAGTCCAGCGATCTCTGCCCCCCACTCTCTGTCCCCGTCCCTCTGTCCCCCGATCACTGTCGCCCCCCCCTCTGCCCCGTCTCTTTGTCCCCCATCTCTGTCACCTCCTTTCTCTGTCCCCCCTCTCTGTCACCCTCTCTATCTGTTCCCCTCTCTCTGCCCCCCTACCTCTGTCTCCCCTCTCTCTGTCCTGGCCCCTCTGTCTCCCCTCTCTCTGTCCTGCCCCCTCTGTCCTCCCCCTCTCTGTCTCCTCTCTCTCAGTCGCCTCTCTCTCTATCCCCTCTCTCTCTGTGCCCCCTCTCTTTCTCTCCTCCCTCCCTTCTGTCCCCACCTCGCTGTCCCTTCGCTCTCTGTCCCCCCTCTGCCACACCCCTCTGTCCTCCCTCTCTCTATCCCCTCCCTCTCTACCCCCCTCTCTGTCTCCGCTCTCTCCATCCCCCATTCTCTGTTCCCCCACTCACTGTCCCCCCTCTCTATGCCCCCCTCTCTGTCCCCTCCCTCTCTGTCGTCCTCTCTCTGTCCCCCTCTCTCTGTCCCCCTCTCTCTGCCCCCCTCTCTTTGTCCCCACTCTTTACCCCCTCACTCTGTCGCCCGCACTCTGACCCCCCATTCTCTGTCCCCCACTCTCTATCTCCCCTCTCATTATGTCCTCCCCTATTTCTCTCTCTCTCCCCGTCCCTCACCTTATCTCTCCCTTGCCCCCCTCTATCTCTCTGTATCTGTCTCTCCCTACTCCATCACTATCTCTCCACCTTCTCTTACTCTCGATCCACCTACCTCGGTCTCTCTTTCTCCCCGCTTCCCTCTGTTTCTCTCTGACTAAATCTCTCTCCCTCCTGCCCCTCCCTCTCTCTCTGACACACTCTGTCTCCCTCTGATCTAGAGACTGGGGGTGGGGTTGTGGGGTGGATTTAGTTGTTGCTGCTGTGGCTGCATGTTGTGGTTTTGAGATGATACAGAGATGGGAGAGGTGAGAGGAGGGGGAAAATGTGGTAGAAATGGAATTGCATGAGGGAGACAGACGGCAGAAGTGAGAGAGAGTGCAGGGGAGGGGTTAGGAATGACTGGAGGCAGGAGGAGAAACCTGGGTTGGGGTTGTGTGTGTGAGAGATTGGTGGACGTTGGAGAGTGAAAGGGGAGGTGGTGTGAAAGAGAGAGTATGCAGAGTGAGAGAGAGAGAGACAGACAGACAGACAGAGAGAAATGAGGAGAAAGTGTGGGGGTGAGGAAACGGGGAGGTCAGGTTGGAGTGGCGGGAACAGAGGGAGTTAAATCCAGCTCCTGAGCTCAGGGCGTGGTGCCCTCCCCTTCCCTGAGGACCAGGACTTGGGGCTGAGTCTGTCTCTCTCCAGCTCAGCTTCTCCAACACAAAGACACACAACAACATCGGTCACTCTGGTGCTCGGCATGCTTTAATCAACATTTTTATTGGTTACAAATGGAAGTGATGGATACAGTCAGTGGGATGGTGCCTTTTCTCACTGGCCCCTGAGTTGTGAGAAACATTGAAATGTTTCCCTGTTACCCCCCTGTGGGATAAGGATGGACAAACCAGCGCTACCCTCAGTCTGTTACCATAGCGACAGTCTGCTCCATCGCTGAAACACTGAACTGAAACGAGAAAATCCCGGATGGATTGATTAATGAGGGAATTTGATGGATGGATGGATTTGGGTGAAGGGATGTTTCAGCACATTCTTCAGCTGCTGCCTGAACTTAGTCTGGGTCACGGCATAAATCGCGGTGTTTGTGCAGCAACTGAGGAGCTGCAGCATGAAGCCCAATTCCTGTACAAAGGGATGGAGAAACACAGAGTAATACCCAATATTATACATCCGGAACCATATAGAAAACAGCATTAACGTTGACCATAACAGGATGAAATTGGCCGAGATCGCAAACAGTAAAATGATGGATTTTTTTCGGTTTCTCATTTCAGTGTCAGACTGAGCGTCCCCATTGGTGTGAGCGCGGAGTCTCCTGCGGGCTCTGCTGGTCACTAAAATGTGTCTGACGGTGAGAACATTGAGCAGCAGAATCAGGAGAAATGGGACACACGGGGTTAGAATGTGGTGGAGGAACTCGATTGTGGCCCAGACCCTGGAGGATAGCACAATGCCTGTTACATTACAAAACCAGGGGGTGTTCATCAGCAAATACCGAGCCTTGAGCATAAAATACCAGAAAATGTTCTTTAAACAGCTCAGCACAGTCACTGCTCCCAGAACCACAGCCGCCGTTTTCTCACTGCAATATTTACTTTTCAGCGTCTGGCAACAAATGGCCACAAACCGATCAAAGGTGAATGTGACGGTGAACCAGACAGCGCAGTCAGTGGCCGCATAAACCAGGACGGCGTGAATATTACACACGGGGACGGAGTCCATCAGGAAATAAAACTGTTCCCGATAAACATTGGGAATGTGTCTCAGGATCAGGTCGAGGATAATGACCAGGAGATCCGCCGCTGCCATGGCCCCCAGGTAACGTCTGACACATGGAGACAATCCACAATCTTTATAAAGCAGGACGTAGATGGTCACTACGTTAACTGTGAGGAAGGAAAACAAACCCATTATCCATCAGCCTGGAGGCAAAGGGACCCCTTTGATTGGGGACCCAGTGAGATTTTCAGATGTGTCCCTGTGTTCAGGGATTTATTAAAATAATTGGAGCTGGAATAACAAATGGGAAGGTGGGAATTGCTGACAAAGATGTGACATAAACCACAAGAAACCCTCCTTCCCCAAACACACAGAGACACATCCATAAGGACAGATGGTTTCTCGAACATTCCCACACACTCGATCCCTCGAGAGCAGACACAGGTCACTCCTTCCCAGTTCCTAATACGGAGGGTGGGAACGTTGCTATCCTGAAGGATTCTCTCCCAGTTTCCTGAAGACAAACGGAGTTTGGGAATTTCTGTATTTTGGTCTAAATTGTGGTCGATCCTGTGTCGTGGAGAAATGTAAACGCAGGGAAAACGTATTCACCCCTTTAACTGCCCGAGGGGCCTTCGGAACAGTGTCTCCTTCTCCCTGGAACGGGATCTCTTCCCTCGGGATCTTATCGTTTGTTCAATTCACTGACGTCCGGCCCTTCACAAACAATGTCAGGGACAGAACGTTCCGGGGAACTCCTTGATCTGTCCATGACCTTCCCCCATCCTCTCTGACCGATCACCTCTCCCCCACCTCCGTCTCCCAATCTCATTCCCAGCTCCCATACCCCAGCCCAGCCCCAGCCCCCAGGCCCCAGACCCACCCCCCAGCCCCAGCCCCAGCCCAGCCCCAGCACCAGCCCTAGCCCCAGCCCCAGCCCCAGCCCCAGCCCCAGCCCCCTCCCATTTATCTCTCAGCTCACAAGCCCACAATCCTCATTCCTGATGAAAGGATTATGCGTGAAACGTTCATTCCCCTGCTCCCCGGATGCTGCCTGACCTGCTGTGCTTTTCCAGCACCGCCCTCCCAGTCAGGAAACAGTCCGACACCGTCATACTCACAAGATCAGGCCTGATGTGTAATTTAGATTAGATTAGATTACCTACAGTGTGGAAACAGGCCCTTCAGCCCAACCAGTCCACACTGACCCGCCGAAGCGCAAACCACCCAGACCCATTCCGCTACATTTACCCCTTACCTAACACTACGGAAAATTTCCTATGGCCAATTCACATAACCTGCACATCTTTGGACTATGGGAGGAAACCAGAGCACCCGGAGGAAAGCCACGCAGACATGGGGAGAATATGCCAAATCCACACAGTCAGTCACCTGAGACTGGAATTGAACCCGGGTCTCTGGCGCTGTGAGGCAGCAGTGCTAACCACTGTGCCACCGTGCTCACCCATCATATTTCATGAAGCCCCATCACCATCCCTGGGTATATCCTGTCCCACAGGCAGGACAGACCCACAGTGATGGGGACACCCTGGGATACAGTCAGGGAAGGAGTTACCCTGCAAATCCTCAACATTGATTCCAGAACCCAGGAAATCTCATGGTAAAAGATCATGGTCAAGAAAGTCGCCTGAGGATGGTTATCTCCTGTCCCCCACCCCTCCTCTTGGAAACAGATCAGAGGAAGCACTGAGGGTGATAAGGACTCAGACCATCCTCTGGGTGTGGGACTTCAATGTCCATCACCAGGACTGTCTCCACAGGCCCACCGCTGCCTGAGCAGGGATTAGCTTCAATACACAACAGCCAGACTGGCGGAAACATTCTCACCAAACTCCATGTCCCAGATGGATCTGTCCCTGACAGTATCTGTAGGATTTGCCAGCACACAGTCCTGGTGGAGGCACAGTCTCAGCCTCATACTTGACACACTCAAGATTAGTGTGTTCCTGGAAAAGCACAGCAGGTCAGGCAGCATCCGAGGAGCAGGGAAATCACTGTTTTGGGCAGCAGACCTTCATCACGAATGAGGCTGCGAGCCTCCAGGATGGAGAGATAAATCATATTAGGCGTACTGCTCACTGTGTTATGTGGCACTCCCTCCTGTGAAGTAGGACATACTTCTAAAGGGCTGAGCACATGGAAACTGGCCATCCACGAGGCACTGTGGGATAGTAACAGCTGCAGCATCAATGGCCTTCCCTCCATCATAAAGTCAGAAGTGGACTATTCACTGATGGTTTCAAAATATTCAGCACCATTCACAACTGCACCGATACTGAAGCAGGCTATTCAGCCCATCAAGAATTTTAAACAGGAACAGAATGAGAACAGTCAGCCATTGGAGGCTATTACTCAGCGATTGGAAAAGAACTTTTAATCTCTCATACTTGTTACACAGGAAATGGAAGGGAACATTCAGCACTTCAAAGCTGATACACGGGAATACGGGGAGCTGTGTAGACCACAGCAGTGCCTTGATCTATAAACCCAGACGAGATATCTGTCCAGGACGTGGAGCTGTGCAGACCACAGCAGTGCATTGATCTATAAACCCGGACTAGATACCTGTCCAGCACGGGGAGATGTGCAGAATTCCGCAGGGCACTAATGTGTGAACCTGAAAGAAATATCCATCCAGTCTGTGGAGCTGCACGGACTACACCATTGCATTATCTATGAACCTCAGCCAGTTAGTCGGACCAGCAGAGGGATCAGTGCAGTAATCACCGTGAATTAATCTGTAAACCAGGAGCAGTTACCCTCCCAGCATGTAGGATTGTGTACCCCACCCCAGTGCATTGATCTGTAACCCAGGAGCAGTTACCCTCCCAGCATGTAGGACTGTGTACACCTCCCCAGTGCATTGCTCAGTAACACTGTGTTAGATCCCTGCCCAATGTCGGGAAACTTGCAGCCCATGCTGGAAGTGACAGGATCTGCAGCTCCCATCAATTTCCAGCTCCATCTCTCCATTGTGTCATGACAAGGGGGTATTGTGGGTGAGAACATCACTGCCACAGAGATATAGAGATGGTGGGGGAATCAGTTTAAACAATAACAAATGGGAGGGGTATGGGAAATAGACAGAGAGGGGGAGACTGAGAGACAGGGTTATGGAAGGATGTGTTCCCAGGTTTCAGAATGCAGAAATGAAAACATTTTAACAGCATATTGTAACATAAGCCAGTGTTTCCAGGAATGTTAGGTTAACATGATATTGGTGGGAGTTCAGATGGTGCAGAGTTTTGGATGAGTTCTGCAGCTTTGTATCTGTGTGTAGGGTCAGCAGAGTCTTTGACAAATTGAGCTAAATCTAACAATAATTTGTCTCAGTGTTATTTCCATTTACTGTGACAGAGGGATCATCTACACGAGGCCGAGTTAGTTTCCTGGTGCTATCTTATCGGACTCACCTCATTAACTACCCACCCTACCTCATGGTGTCCCTCATTCAATACCAGCCCGATTCTCCCCCCAAATATGGCTGGAGGTACTCACCAACGCCCGGGTGCCCCTAGGTATTCCATGATCCCTGACACTGGTGCCATCTTTAAAAGGCCAAGGGGCACACGGTTGAGCTTTCTCAGTTTGGAGCTGCCCTGCACAGTTTACCCCGAGCATGGCAGATAAGGGACAATTACACCACGGTTTGTCGACAGGGGCACGGAGGTCCTGGTGGATGGGCTAGTACAGAGGGGGACCATTCTCTTCCCAGAGGGGGCACACCACCAGACCCACTGAACATGGTCTGAGCTCACCACCCAGCTCAGTGCAGTGTGCGGTCTGAAGAAATGACCACCAATACAGGACAAGCATCAATAACCTTCCCCACTCTGTCAGGATAAGGGTCACCATATTCTCTCTGCTCCCTCACACTCACTGTGTATCTGTTATAGCACCGACCTCTGAACAAGGCTCATGGTCCACCACACTCACTGCCGCATGCAGCACCTTCTCTCTCTCTGTCTCTGTCTGTCTGTCTCTCGCTCTCTCTCTCTCTCCACTTTACCACCCCCCCCCCCACATTAATAACACTGCATGGATACAACACTGTGGACTGACCCCCTCCGGACACCTCACCATGACCCCCTCCCCACCTACACCAGCACTAACAGCAGGGCCACTCACTCCCTACTCCTTTCTCCTTGTCCAGGACAAACGGCCTGGAATAGGACATGAAGGGCCTATCCGCGTAGTGGCGTGCCCGATATCCGTTCCCTCATCCTCCTCCCCCTGCCATGTGGGGACGACCCTGGTACGAGCCGGAGAGGACCAGGATGCCTCGTGAGGAGATTCTGAAACATCCACGTCCCACCGACCGAGTAAGGAGCAATGTTCAGTGAAGGGCAATTCTCACTTTAAACCCACTGGGAGCTCCATTTCCCCCCGGCACAACTTCGAAGCCGTGGCCCTGATGCCATCTCCCTTTTGTCTCGAGCTGGTACAAATGGAATACCCATGGTCTCGGTGGGCAGGAGGGTGGGCTCACAACACATCGTCACCACCACCTCCCAGGAAGGGAGCACGGAGGCTCCCTCCTACACCTCCTCCTGTAAACAGCTCAGATACTGAAACTAATCTGTGATAGTTACTGCTCTCCCTACTTGTCCTGATATCTTCAACAATCTGTGCTCATATACACCCAGCGCTCTCTGCTCCTTCACCCCCTTTATAATGGCACAGTCTGTTTTAAACTGTCTTTCATTGTCTTTCTTACCAAAGTGCATCACCTCAAACTGCTCTGCACTGATACCCATCTGTCATAAACCTGAACACTACATCAACGTGTGATTGTCCTGTTAGAGTTCCACACTCTCCTCCATAGACTTCAGAGTTCTTCCAGGTTCGGTGCCATCTACAAACATTGAGATTGTTATAGTGTCACAGTCCCTATGAAACAACTGAAATCCTGTCCCACATACACGAGTGTGAGCAAGTGAAATACTGATATATTCCTATGGACAAAGTCGAATAATGACATGCTGTCAATGGAGCAACAAAAGTCCTGACACACACCAGACGGAGCGAATGAAATATTGACAAACCACAGAGCAAGAGAAATCGGATAGGTCCCACTTATCGATATTCATCAGGATATGATGGGATGAAGTTGAAAATGTGTACTGTACCTTTAACAGAGGGTGAATGCTGTTCTGAACAGAGAGCTTACAAGCTCCTGTGATATGAGAGGATGGCAGACCCAGAAACAGTATATTGCTATAGAGCTGGAGTCGGGTAATAAGCAGTTAAGAGAAAGAGGGTCCCAGAATTGTGAATAGTTGATGTAAAATGTTCACTTTCAGAGTGAAAAAAAAATTGATGTTTTTATTTAAACAGTGGAATTTGGCAGATCTGTCCCTCATATTTTAACAGTTTACGAGGCGAATTGAGCATTTCTTTATGTTTCATTTAAATTACCAGATGAGCTTCACGCCGTGCCCTCACCATCCCCGTGTGTGTATCTGTGTGTCTCTGTGTGGGGCAGGTCTGGCAGTCTCTGTGGTGCTTAAAGTGATGCAATGCCACCCTCTGCTGGCCTCCAGACGCCACTGCACAGGCATTGGCAGAGGGTGAAAACCAACAGGGATTCATTCAGAGAGGGGGAGGGAGAGGGCAGCTGCTCACGGCACCATCCAAACTGATGTCTTATCCATGGACTGATCTAAATGTCCTTTAAACGTTGTAACTGTCCCTGCTTTCACCACTTCCTCTGGAAGTTCATTCCACACACAAGTCAGATTCTGTCTAAAATATTTACCTCTCATGATTTTTGTAAATCTTTTTTCCTCGCACCTTAAAAATCCCTCAGTTTTGAATCCTCAACTCTAGGGAAAAGACATCAGCCCTTCAGCTTCTCTGTAACCCTCATTATTTTATAAACCTCTGTAAAGTTACTGCTTAATCTCATATTCTTCAGTGAAAAAAGTCGCAGCCTATCCAGCCTGTCCTGAAAGCTCACTCCCTCCTTTCCCAGAAACATCCAGGTTAAACTCTTCTCAATCCTCTCCAGCTTAATAATATGAACATCAGTAATATCAAAGTGAATAGTCAAGGTATTTTCTAAGGGTACGGGGAGTCCAAAACTAGAGGACATAGGCTTAAGGTGAGAGGGGAAACATTTAAAAGTGACCTAAGGGGCAGTTTTTTTCACTCAGAGGGTGGTGTGCCTATGGAATGAGCGGGCAGGATGACCAGGCTGTACACAGTATTCCAGAAGAGGTCTCACCAATGTCCTGTACAACCACAACATGACATCTCCACTCTGATACTCAAAGGTCTGTCCTATGAAGACATGTGTTTTATACACCTTCTTAACCACACTATCTATATGAGATGCAAATTTTAAAGAATTAAACCTGACTGCTTAGGTTTCTGTACTATAGCACTGCCAAAGACCCTACTTTTAATTGTATAGGTCCTGCTGTTGTTTGATTTACCAAATCCAAAACCTCGCATTAATCCAAACTAAACTCCATCAGCCACCCCTCAGCCCAGTGAGTGAGATTACTGTCAGCTCCCCCCCCCCCGCTTCAATTTTAAAATGCCCATCCCTCGCCAGGATGCCTGCACACTCCAACCTTGATTTTCACAAAGACCCTGAGCTTGGTTTGCCTTGTGTGGTTTGGGGGAGGAGGGACAGATTGCAGACACAGTCAGTGGGGAGGAGAGGCTGGACAGTAATCAGCGGCCTGGTGTCACTTCATGGCTTTAGGAAAAGGGGAGTCGCACGTGAGAGTTGGGTAAGAGTGATTGGTGTTTTGTGACCAGAAATTAAGCTCTTCCTTCGTCTCTGGTGTTCAGTAATAAATATCTATTTGAGACCCTTCATTGGGCAGAGTGTGTCTGCAGGATTTCTTTCCCTAATATTGCAGACTACAGATCATAGCAATTAAAGATGTTTATAGTTAATTTTGGTAGCACAGCACGTACATTCAATATCCTACAGTTGAGACAAATATCTTGCGTTTGCTTAACAATGCAAAGTGCATTGTGTCGTTCAGTAATAGTAACCTGATTATAATAAATCCACAACGAGCTGAAAGTGGGCGCTAAAATATGACCCAAAATCTGGGTATGGTAGTGTGGCGGGTAGTGTCCCAGTCTCTGAGTCAGAGCTCTGTATTTGATTCCAATTCCTGAACTTGTGTGGTAGTGTTCCTAGCTCTGGGCTAGAAGGCCTGGATTCAAGTCCTGCCTGTTGCAGAGGTATGTCACAGCATGACAGAACAGTCTGATGAACAAACACACAGGAGAATACTGTTACAGCTTTATGGGTATTGCTGAGTGATGCTAGTGTTCCAACCTCCGGGCACAAAGGTCTAGGTGTAAATCCCACAGAAGTGTCTCAGGATACATCTAAACAAACTGATTAAAATGGATTTAGAATTGTGACTTGATGGAGAAGGAAGAGGTGTCAGTATTGCATTTCAGAATTTAGGCCCAGGATGAGTGAAAGTACAGCCATTCGTGTTGATTGGGGTCACATTTCGCAGCAGTAAAGGGTTTATAAAATCAAAATGGCCATGGATAGGGTGAGTATTCAGGGGTTTTCCCCAGGTTAGGGGCGTCCAAAACTGGAGAGCTTTGGTGGAAAGTGAGAGGGGAAAGGTTTTGAGAAGGCATAAAGGGCACCATTTCACACAGCGGGTGGTGCACATATGGAATGAGCTGCCAGAGGAAGTGGTGGAGGATGGGACAACTACAGCATCGGGATACTGAGAGACCTGGCGAGCTTTTCCAGCAATTTCTATATTTCTTTAAAAAAATGCATTCAGTTTAACACAGGTATTCTGAATAAATTAAACATTTTTATTTTTTTAATGACGCAGGGACATATAAATATATCTTCAAATTGACCGAGACCATTTTCTGCGAAGGGTATGGTACTGTGTATGACAGCAGTGATGATGCACCTACATGGAACAGGGAATGTGATGGAGACATAGTTTGGACAATGTACAAGGAGACCTCACATGGTCCAGTTTGGGAGAGGATGACATTACTGTGTGATTCAACTCAGAGAGGGAGAAAATGTAATCTGCCTGAGAAGGAATGGCCTATTGCACTCTCTCTTCTTCATTGTTCCTCATCACAGCAATGTGTGCGAGCTAAAAAAAACCTCTACAGTCATCGTTACCATCCTTATTTTTATGGAATCCCTGCAGTGTGGAAACATGCCCTTCGACCCAACAAGTCCATACCAACCTTCCCAAACCATTTCCTGATACTTACCCCTGACTATTGCACATATAACCTAGAAATCCCTGAACACTACAGACAATTTAGCATGGCCAATCCACCGAACCGATAAAGTTTGTGGTAGGAAACTGGATCACCCATTAGAAGCTCACACAGACAAGGGGAGAATGTGCAAACTCCACACAGGCAGTCACCCAAGGCTGGAATCGACCCCAAGTCCTGGTGCTGTGAGGTAGCAGTGCTAACCACCGTACTACCATTTGGATGATCCCGAATCAGAATTCACTGGAATCGACTCACTGCCTAAAGCAAAGGGAATTCAGTCAAATCCAAACTCTCCCAGGATGAAATCTCATTGCTAGCAGCTTGTGTGAGTACAATATCTTCAGAAGCAGAATAACGTTTTGGACAATCTCACAATTGTTCCTTTGTCATCAGTTCCAATAATATTTGGACAAAGTTCTTTCAAGTTAAAATTGCAGAGATTATGTGTGTGTGTGTGTGTGTTTAGAAAGGGATATATTGATGATATATTTGCAAAACCCAAACAGTTTGCCATTCATTGACCCTGACCCAGTCTGAGACCGATATCATCGGCCATATCACCGACCTGGTCACATTTAACATTTGTTGTGAGCAGTGGAGGAGTGGGACTAGAAAAGGAAACAGTGACCCAAAAAGCCGGGGAACTATAGACCGGTGAGCCTGATGTCAGTGGTGGGTAAGTTGTTGGAGGGGATTCTGAGGGACACGACTTACATACATTTGGGAAGGCAAGGGCTGATCGGGGTAAACAACGTGGCTTCCTGCATGGGAAATCATGTCTCTTTAATTTGGTTGAGTTTTTTGAAGAGGTGACAAAGAAGATTGATGAAGGCAGTTTGGTAGACATTGTCTATATGGACTTCAGCAAGGTGTTCATTTAAAGAACAAAGACCACAAAGAAAATTTACAGCCCAGGAACAGGCCCTTCAGCCCTCCAAGCCTGAGCCGATCCAAATCTACTGTCTAAGTCTGTCGCCCAATTCCTAAGCATCTTGTATCCCTCTGCTCCCCACCTACTAATACATCTGTCCAGACGCATCTTAAATGAATCTACCGTGCCTGCCTCCACCACATCTGCTGGAAACGTGTTCCAAACGCCCACCACCCTCTGTGTGAAGTACTTACTGCGTGTATTCCCCTCAAATCTCCCACCTCTCACTTTGAAAGCACGACCACTCTTTATTGAATCCTTCACCCTGGGAAAAAGCTTGTCTCTATCCACCCTGTCTATACACTTCGTGATTTTGGAAACCTCAACCAGGACCCCCTGAATCTCCTTTTTTCTAGGGAAAAGAAACCTAACCTACTCAGCCTCACTTCATAGCTAGTATTTCATTCTGATTGGTAGACAGATTAGTATTTTTCAGTCACATGGGATACAGAAGAAGCTCGTCACAATTGGCTTGAAGGAAGAGGGGTATTTTTCAGACAGGAGGCTTGTGAGCAGCAGTGTGCTGTAAGAATCAGTACTGAGTTCACTGCATTTCATCATTTATGTAAAAGATTTAGATGTAAATATCTGGGCCATAGTTCGTAAGTTTACAGATGACATCAGAAATGTGGTGTTGTAGATTATCTCAGAGTACAACAAGACCGCAATTAGATGGGACAAAGGGGCAAGGATGGACAGATGAAGTTTAATTTAGATAAATATGAGGTTTTGTATTGTGTGAAGGCAAATCAAGGCAGAAATTATACACTTAATGATCAGGTCCTGGGGAGTGTTGTGGAACAAAGGGACATAGGACTGCAGGTACATTATTCCTTGAAAGTGGAGTCACAGGTGGACAGAGTGGGACAGAACACATTTGGCACATTTGCCTTATCAGTCGGAGTATTCAGTACAGGAGTTGTGGTGGTATGTTGTATCTGTACAGGATGTTGTGAGGACACTTTAAGAATACTGTGTACAACTCGGTTTTCTGCAGAAAAGATTGACACGGATGTTCCAGGACTGGAGGTTTGAGCTTCATGGAGAGGTTGGTTAGGTTGAGGTGTTACCCCGAGAAGTGTCAGAGGTTGAGGGGTGACATTATAGAGATTTATAAAACCATCAGGGGCATGGATATTCTGAACAGCCACTTTCTGCTCCTCAGGATGCGGGGTGGGGGTCCAGAACAAGAGGGCATAGTTTGAAGGTGAGAGTGCGAATGAAGTAAATGTTTCACACACAGAGTGGTGTGTGCATAGAAAGTGCTGTCAGAGGAAGTGGTGAAGCTGGTTACAATCGCACATTTAAAAATATCTGAGAGGAGGGATATTGGCCAAATGCTGGCAAATGGTACTGGATCAGATTTGACATGTGCTCGGAGTGAACAGATTGCACTAATGGGTCTGTTTCTGTTCTGCATGACTCTCATCTCTCTTTACAGAGCTTCCCCTCTCTGCAACTTGTGCTCCATTTGTTGTTCATGTTGTACACCCAGATTCACTGAGAATCCAGACTCCATACCTCACCAGAGATGACTCACAAAATCATCTGGTCTCCCTGACTGCAATATGCAATACTAGAACATTCATAAAAATAACACACACTAACTTTCCAATAACAGAATGGGAGAACATCAGAAACAGGGGCAGGTCATTCACTCCCCAAGCCTGCCTTGCCCTTCACTAAGATCGTGACTGAACTGCTCTTGGTCTCAAATCCTCTTTCATACCCAATTCTTCATAGCCCTCACCTCTCTGACAGGTGAAATCCATCTATTTCATCTTCAAATATTTTCAGTCATCTCGCTCCCCTAACACTCTTGAGAAGAGAAATCCTCATATTCAATCCCACCTGTTTGATGAAAACACTTGCTGTTCCTATGTCATGGCTTATTGATGTGAACAAAAGAGGTTGAGACAAGGGTTCAGGTAAAAATGACTGGCCCCGATATCAAGGCAGTGGTTGACTTTTGTTGGCATCAAGGAGCTTAACAAAACTGGACTTAATGGGAATCAGAGTAACCTCTCCGGTGTTTGGAGTCAAACATGGCACAAAGGAAGGTGGTCATCATCTCAGTCCTGGGTCACCTCTGTGGGACATCCTCTGGGTAGCTTCCTCTTCACAAACAGCGTCAACTGCTTCATCAATGTCTCCCCGCCCCCACCCTCCCCACCATAAGATCAGAAGTGGGGATGGTCGCTGAAGATTCCACAATGTTTGGAACATTTTGTCCCCCCCCCCCCCCCCCTCAGCTCCTGAACTGGTCTGTGTCCATGTGCAGCAAGACCCGGGCTCCATTCAGGCTTATGCTGTTAAAGTATCAGTAACATTCATGTAACAGCACATTGCCACAGTAAAACAAGAGTTCATTCAGCACCTCACGCTGGTTTCACAGGAATATGAGGAAGCCATTCAGCCCATTGACACTATTGGAGAAGAACAGGGACAGCCCACTCAGTGTCTCCAGAATATTTCTCAGGAAGGGAAGGAGTCTAGTGTGATGGACCACATCGGAGCCCCTCGAAAATATTTGAAAGCAATAGCCGCAATTCTAATGTTTTCTTATTTGAAAGGAAATGTAAAGTTTCTCTTCCAGATGCAATGTGACTGGTCAAACTGCTTGGTGTGAAGCAAAACACCATTTACTTCAACACGAAAGATGAAACAAAACCAAAGAAAGAGGAATTTAGAATAACGTAATTCTATTGGACAAGTTAACAGAATAATGCATCTAGGAACTATTACTAATGAACTGTTCCAATATAGGAAAATCCCATAAACACAGCCCTTGGCAAAAAGGAATATTTAGACACAGATTGTCACAAACATTTCTCCAATCCAGGAATTAAAAACAGCAGCAAGAGAAATTTCAGAGAGGGTAGCAACCAGGAGACATTCCCTGAAGCTTCCAACTCTGTGGAGACCCCAATAGTTTCTGATGTTACTGAGAAACCAAAACCCAGAGATCCTAATCTGTGAGAGCTGGCCACACCCATTCAGGCTGCATTAAAACAAACCCAAGGCCTCCCTAGCTGTTTACCCAAGTGGTCTTAACTAGCCAGCTTGGTAACGCTCGTTCAATCTCTCTTTTAAAATAAGCCAGGACAAAATAACCTCTGCAGCATCATCACACTAGTCAGCACATCGAGCTTGTCAAACAGAAACCTAGTCAGGCCCTTGGCCCTGTCCAATTGGGCGAGGAAGTCACTTGAGCCACTTACACAGGAACAGTAGGAGGCCATTCCCACCATAATACACTTACACGGGGGCAGAATGAGGTAATTTATGCTGATTCCTGATGAATGTCTTATGCCCAATACGTCGATTCTCCTGGTTCTCGGATGCTGCCTGACAGGCTGTGCTTTTCCAGCAATCAACTCTCTACTGTGATCTCCAGCATCAGCAGTCCTCACTGTCTCCTAATAGATGCTCTAACATGATGAACAAGTGGAGCAGAGGCTGCACAGACAGACTGCTCCACGTTGTTCCTCTTGGCTCCATTCCCTATGATACACACGTGGGACTTTAACATGGTTCTCTAGTGGTGAGCAGAGAAACTATATGTCTTGTGTGAAGTCTCAAGAAGGCATCTTTCATCTACGAGTAGAAAGCCTGGTGTTTCAATATAGGGCGGAAGTGGGTGGGAATGGCTATCTGTATTGTGGCTTATGTTGGGAATTGTGGGCAACCTGAAGTTCAGTACAGGGTTCACTCACCGACTGCACTATAACATGGGGAGAGTTAGTAAAGGCATATAAACTGTTAGGAAAGTCACGTTAGGCTGATGAATGGATTCTCTAAGTTCAAATAATGCTGATCGTGTTCATGTTGACCTTGTCTAGTGCACGTCCTGTGCAGTGTAACCTGTATGCCTTACTCTGTCCAAGTCTATTTCCACCCTATGATCTGTCTGGCCATGCTTACTATGACCTGTCTCCACTGCTCATAATCAAACTGTTTTCCTGTACTGAGGTACACGTGACAGTAAATCAAACCAATCAATGTATGGAATTTCTCTCTCTGTCAAAGTCTGTTTTGGAAATAAGTGATCGCTGCCACTCCTCGTGTTTCAGCATCACTCTTTCTTGGTCTCTCACAGCTCTACAGGTTAAACACTCAGCTCCTTCACTTTATTCTCAAGATACCATCATCAGTATCTGTGGGAAGGAGATCATTCCTTAGAAAGGAGATCAAATCTGTACAGAGTGCCCCAAATACTCTCTCAGCCAGGCTCTACAACAGCAGGAAGATGGCTTTACTTATGTACTCGAATCATCTTACAATAAAGGACAGCATGCCATTGACTGCACCCCTTACTTACACAGGATTTGATTCAGACCGGTCAGCATAGACTTGTGAGTGGGAGATCATGCTTCCCAAATTTCTTAAAGTCCTTTAGTGAAGTGACCAAGAAGATTGATGAGGACAGAGCAGTAAACGTAGTCTCTACGGATTTCAGTAAGGCCATTGATAAGGTTCCACATGGCAGGCTGCTCTGGAAGGTTCCATCACGTCGATTACTGTTGGAACTGGTCAATTGGATACACAGTTGGCTTGTTGGTAGGAAGCAGAGGTTTTAGTGGAAGGATGTTTGTCAGACCGGAGGCTGCGTCATTAGCTGATTGTTATCTATGATTTGGTTGAGAATGTACAAGGTATGATTAGTAAGTTCGCAGATGACACTAAAATAAGTGGGAGCATGATCAGTGAGGAAGTTTATCAGAAATTGCAGCAGGTCCTTAATCGGGTGGGCAAGTGGGCCGAAAAATGGCAATGGAATTTAATATAGAAATGTGAGGTCTTGCATTTTGGAATCTCAAATCAAGGTAGGAGTTCCATGGTGCATGGGAGAGCCTTATGGGGTGTAGTGTGCAGAGAAACCTTGGCGTTCAGGTGCATGGTTCTCTGAGAGTGGAGTCACAGGTCGACAGGGCAGTGAAAAGGGCATTTGCGACACTGGCCTTTATCAGGCAGGACATTGAGTATAGAAGTTGGGAATTTATGTTTCAGTTACACCAGGACTTTGGTAAGGCCGCACTTGGAGTATTGTATTCACTTTTTGTAACCTTGTTATCGGGAGGATGTTATTAAATTAGAAAGCGTGCAGAAGAAATTTACAAGGACATTGCCAGGACCCAATGGTCTGAGTTTATTGGGAGAGGTTAGACAAGATAGGACATTTTCTTTAGTGTGTGGGAGACTGAGGGAGTCCTTATAGAGCTGTATAAAATCATGAGGGATATGGATAGGGTGAATGCTCTCAGTCTTTTCCAAGGTTTAGAAAATCGAGGATTAGAGGGGATCAGTTGAAGGTTAAAGGGGAAGGAATAAAAGGGAACCAGAGGGGCCACTTTTTAACACAGAGGGCTGGTACGTGGATGAGCTGCCAGCCGATGTGGCTGAGGGGGTACATTAACAGCATTTCAAACGCATTTGGATAAATATGTGGATCGGAAAGGACTGGAAGCATATGGGCCAACTGCAGGGAAATGGGATCAGCGTGGATGGATATTTACAAGGTAGAGTCAAACCCTTCTGTTAATTAAAACCAAACACCCAGAAAAGCTCGCCTCACCTTGTAATCTGTTAACATATGAGTGACACAGATCTCCTACATTCCACTATTTAAACAAAAATTAGCAAGTTAATTTCTTAACTTTAATAGTGAACACTAAACAACAAATATTCATGAATCCAAGCCCCCCTTGTCTTAGCTACTTACTATCTGACTCCGACTCTGTACAAATATGCTGTTCCAACAACCCACATATGAAACATTACAACCACACATTCTCTATCTTCCCCGCTGTGCTCACTCTTTCAGCTGCTGATCTCCTGGGTCATTTTTTTATGCAAGTAGGTTTACATGAACATGTATCTTTGATAGAGAGTGTTTGAGATGGCCAGTTAGTACTCCTGCTCTACAGCAGTTAATCTGCTGTTGGATGGCAGTGGCTCTCCCTCTAATGTTCAAAATGCTGGGTTTATATAGTCCCCATGATACAATAATTCTCATAATTTGATTGCTTTCCAGGTGTCCAAACAATAATATTAACATTCTGTTGGCTTCTGGTATCCTGAGCGTTATTTAAACTGTTTGGTTGTATTTGAATTGTTGTCAAAACAGCAACCAAAACTCAGGTTTCCATTTCCCAGTTAATTGTTACATGTGGAACAGTGTACCTTTAGCTGGCATCTGTGGCTGTACTTTCTATTCAGCAAAACCCGTTCTGTCTTTAAATGACTGGACATGATTTCGGCTTCATAACACCTCCACACTTAAAAAAAAACATGAAATGACAGAATGAAAAGATGGCTTCATTTCTTTTCCTCTAATTCTTAATCCCATTATTATGAAATACAAAAGTATTAATCTCAGCTATACCATACATATTAATTCTGCACATATATATATAACACTGCAATAAGTCAAATTTTATCTAAACATTTTCCTTTAAATCCGCGATTACGCATCTGCTATCACATTTTAGGACCTACAGCATGTACGTTTTGTAAGGTTAAAGTTGGTAAGATAAGACTCCAATGAAATAGTCTCAAATTCTGGTCTTTAAATATTCCAAAAAATGCAAGAGGTATGTCGTTCTCCACAACCATCTCTGACTATTCCTTTGTCATATAAACATTAAAATATTGTCAGTCCAGTGCTAAACTTAATCATTCTTTTTCAATAATGGAAATTTTGTATTTTTTTTCTGGTGGATATTGAGTTTTTTCGACAAGTAGCAATTGGTCATTCAATTCCATCATTATCTTTCTGTATCAATACATCTTCGACCACCATACCCCAAGCATCAAACACAATTCTCAAAGGGTTACAAAATATTTGGTATTGCTAAAGCTGGTGCAGTGATTAATACTGCTTTAAAATTCTCAAATGCCTCCTGGTATTGTTCTGTCCACCACAATTCTGTGTTCTTCTTTAGTAAATCCATCAGTGGTGCCAATACGCTGCTGAAGTTTGGAACAAACTTCCGATAGAATCCACGCAGTTCCAAAAATTGAAGCACCTCTTTCTTCGAGGATGGTTGTGGAAATTCCTCAAAACCCTTCGTCTTTATGTTCCATGGGGTCAACCTCCCATGTCCAATGTCATGTCCCAAGAACGTCACCTCTGCCTTCGCGAATTCTGTTTTCTTTAAGTTTATTACCAAGTTTGCTTCTTGTAATCGTTCAACATGCTCTGCCAACTGTAACATGTGAGCTTTCAATCACTTGCTAAAGATCACCACATCAAAACCAAAAACTGCACAATTTGTTCATCTGGCCGCTACTCCATTCCTGAGTCTTAAATGTGGTGGTGCATTATTCATTCACATGACGAACTCTAACTTTTTTGTCATACCAGATAGTTGAACTGACTTAATTTTTTTTTAATTTGAAAGGGAACACTAAACCTGGCTTTGAAGGGATTTCCTACCACTAGTGGCAATACTAACACATCATCCCCACGGGAAATCATCAATGTTTCAGAGTTTTTATCTGCCACCTGCTTCATTCCATGCTGTGCCCTCTTCAGGTGCTGTTTAGCTAATTCACCTACTCCAACTAATTTCTCCCTCATGTTAGATATATAATCCAAGTGTGAGATCTCCGACTTCGGTCCTGTCAATTTATATTTAATTAATTTCAAAGGACCTCTCACTTCATGTACGAATACTAACTCAAAGGAAGGAAAGTGAGTAGATTTATTTGGGGCATCTCTAATGGCAAAGAATATAATGAGAAGCCTTTATTCCAATCATTCGGGTAATTCTGACAGTACGCTGTTTATATTGTCTTCAGCTTCTGATGCCAACTTTCCAAGACTCCCTGGGATTCGGGATGCGATGCACTTGATTTAAACTGCTGCATGCTGACTCTCTGTCACTCCATGACGTCCTTAAACAGCTGATCGGTAAAATGAGAACCTTAGTCTGTCTGAATCACACTGCGTAGCCCACAGTGAGTAAAGAAAGCTACCAACTCCTCCACCTCCCTTTTTGCCTTTAAACTCCATAATGGAATTATCCATGAAAATCGGGAATCACATCCATTAGGATCAGCAGATATTGGTTTCCAGTTTAATTTGGAAAGGGGAGCTACACAATTAATCATAACCCATGAGAAACGTTCTTCGAATACAGGAATTGGCAACAACGGTGCTGGTTTTATTACTGCCTGTGACCTACCTACTATTTGGAATGTATGACATGTACAACAAAAATTAACCATGTCCTTGTGCATTCCAGCCACTAGAAATGCTTTAGCCTGAGTCTTCCATGCATCAACTCCTTTGGCGTTTTCTTTCAGTTTTCCTTCCTGTTGTAACATACGACAGTGGGATCTTGTTACTACACAGTCTGGAAAAATCCCTGGGTATTTTTATTTAATTCCCCTGTTCCCTGGTCTTACTTTGGCTTCTCCACCACAAGGGGTGCCTTTCCCACCTTGGATCCTGCTAAATCATTCCCAAGAACAAACTGTATTCCTGGAACTGACCCTCTGTCACTCAATTCACTGTTACTTCCCCAACCTTGATGTGGCACTCCAACCTGATGTTACACAAGGGAATGCTTAATTTCTGTCCCCATTCCACAAATTATCACGCTGTTGAGTAATATGTCAGGAAGAGTGAAAACACTTCCATCTCCTACTATTAGAGGCCGAGGGGAAGTGAGGACAACAGATGCTGGAGATCAGAGTTGAAAAGTGTGGGGCTGGAAAAGCACAGCAGGTCGGCAGCATCCGAGGGGCAGGAAAGTTTACGTTATAGACAATAGACAATAGACAATAGACAATAGGTGCAGGAGTAGACCATTCTGCCCTTCGAATCTGCGGCATCATTAAATATGATCATGGCTGATCATCCTTAATCAGTATCCTGTTCCTGCCTTGTCTCCATAACCCTTGATTCCACTATCTTTGAGAGCTCTATCCAACTCTTTCTAATATGAATCCAGAGACTGGGCATCCACTGTCCTCTGGGGCAGAGCATTCCACACAGCCACCACTCTCTCGGTGAAGACGTTTCTCCTCATCTCTGTCCTAAGTGGTCTATCCCTTATTTTTGAGCTGTGTCCTCTGGTACGGCACTCGCCCATCAGCGGAAACATGTTTCCTGCCTCCAGACTGTCCAATCCTTTAATAATCTTATATGTCTCAATCAGATCCCCTCTCAGTCTTCTAAACTCAAGGATATACAAGCCCAATTGCTCCAGTGTTTCAGCGTAAGATAGTCCCGGCATTCCAGGAATTGACCTCGAGAACTTACGCTGCACTCCCTCAATAGCAGAATGTGTTTCCACAAATTTGGAGACAGAACTGAACACAGTACTCCATGTGTGGTCTCACCAGGGGCCTGTACAGCTGCAGAAGAACCTCTTTGCTTCTATACTCAATCCCTCTTGTTATGAAGGCCAGCATGCTATTAGCTTTCTTCACTACCTGCTGTACCTGCATGCTTACCTTCATTGACTGTTGTACAAGAACACCCAGATCTCTCTGTACTGCCCCTTTACCTAAATTGCTTCCATTTAGGTAGTAATCTGCCTTCCTGTTCTTGCCACCAAAGTGGATAGCCATGCATTTATCCACATTAAACTGCATTTGCCATGCATCTGACCACTCAACTAACCTGTCCAGGTCAACCTGTAATCTAACATTCTCCTCACATTTCATCCTGCCACCCAGCTTAGTATCATCAGCAAATTTGCTAATGTTATTAATACCATCTTCTATAACATTAACATATATTGTAAAAAGCTGCAGTCCCATCACTGATCCCTGCAGTACCCCACTGGCCACTGCCTGACATTCCGAAATGGAGCCATTTATCACTAATCTTTGTTTCCTCTCAGCCAAACAATTTTCAATCCCAGTCAGTACTTTGCCCCCAATACCATGCGCCCTAATTTTGCTCACTAACCTCCTATGTGGGACTTAACAAAAGCTTTCTGAAAGTCCAGGTACACTACATCTACTGGATCTCCCTCGTCCATCTTCAGAGTTACATCCTCAAAAAATTCAAGAAGATTAGTCAAGCATGATTTCCCCTTCATAAATCCATGCTGACTCTGACCTACCCTGTTACTACTATCCAGATGTGTCGCAATTTCATCCTTTATTATAGACTCCAGAATCTTTCCCACCACTGAGGTCAGACTAACTTGTCTATAATTTCCTGTTTTCTCTCTCCCACCTTTCTTAAAAAGGGATACAACATTAGCCACCCTCCAATCCACAGGAATGATCCCAAATCTATCAAACTCTGGAAAATAATCACCAACGCATCCACGATTTCTCGAGCCACCTCCTTCAGTACCCTGGGATGTAGACCACCAGGCCCCGGGGACTTATCAACCTTCAGACCTAATAGTCTCTCCAACACCAATTTCTGGCAAATATAAATTCCCTTCAGTTCAGGTCCTTCAGCCACTGCTACCCCAGGGAGATTGCTTGTGTCGTCCCCAGTGAACACAGTTCTGAAGTACCAATTCAATTCTTCTGCCATTTCTTTGTTCCCTGTAATATATCCCCCTGTTTCTCTCTTCAAGGGCCTAATTTTAGTCGTAACCATTTTTTTGCCATTCACATTACTGAAAAAGCTTTTACTACCCTCCTTTATATTTTTGGCCAGTTTACCTTCGTACCTCATTTTTTTCTCTGCGTATTTCCTTCTAAGTAATCCTCTGTTGTTCATTAAAAGCTTCCCAGTCCTCCTTTTTCCCACTTATATTTGCTATGTTATACTTTTTCTCTTTTATCTTTATATGTTCCTTAACTTCCCTCGTCAGCCACGGCCACCCATGCCTCCTCCTGGGATCTTTCTTCCTTTTTGGAATGAACTGATCCTGCATCTTCTGCATTATACACAGAAATATCCGCCATTGTTCCTCCACTGTCGTCCCTGCTAAGGTATTAAACCATTGAACTTTGGCCAGCTGCTCCCTCATAGCTCCATACTTCCCTTTATTCAACAGAAATACTGTCACTTCCGATTGTACCCTCTCCCTCTCAAATTGCAGATTGAAGCTTATTGTATTATGGTCACTACTTCCCAATGGCTCCTTTACTTCAAGGTCCCTGATCAATTCTGGTTCGTTGCACAATACCAGATCCAGAATTGCCTTCTCCCTGGTAGGCTCCACCACCAGCTTATCTAAGAATCCTTCTCGGAAGCACAAAGTCTCTTTCTTGAGGTCCAATACCATCCTGATTCTCCCAGTCTACTTGCATGTTGAAATCCCCCATAACAACTGTAGTAACATCTTTGCGCGAGGGCAATTTCAGCTCCTGATTCAACTTATATCAGACATCCAGACTACTGTTTGGGGGCCTGTAGATAACGACAAAGAGAGTCTTTTTATCCTTAGAATTTCTCAGCTCTATCCATACTGACTCTACATCCCCTGATTCTAGGTCCCCCCACGCAAGGGACTGAATATCATCCCTTACCAACATGGCCACCTGACACCCTCTCCCATCAGTCTGTCTTTACGATAGCATGTGTAGCCTTGTATATTTATTTCCCAGGCCCTGTCCACTTGAAGCCACGTCTCAGTTATCCCCACAATATCGTATTTGCCAATTTCCAAAAGAGCCTCAAGCTCATCCATCTTATTTCTGATGCTTCATGCATTCATGTATAGTATTTTTAATTTGTTACTGCCCTCACCCTTCCCAGCAACTCCTATTTCACTCAACCTTACAGCATGATCCCTTTTTGAGTTTTCTGCCTCAT
The DNA here is from genome assembly GCF_047496795.1 of Chiloscyllium punctatum. Classification (NCBI taxonomy): domain Eukaryota; kingdom Metazoa; phylum Chordata; class Chondrichthyes; order Orectolobiformes; family Hemiscylliidae; genus Chiloscyllium; species Chiloscyllium punctatum. The sequence continues at coordinate 11,694,965 of NC_092755.1, read as the reverse complement.
TGATACAGTTGTCTTTCTTAACTTCCCTTGTTTTAATTTTCCCTTCAATTTCCTTCTTAAACATCCAGTTTGTCCCCTCTCCCCCCCTCCCCCCCCCCCCCCCGCACGTAGCTGTGTTGCAAACCTGCCTGCCAGAATGCTGGTCCCTAACCTATTAAGCTGCAAGCCGTCCCTCTTGTATAATTTATGCTTACCACAAGACATACCCCAGTGATCCAAGAATATAAATCCTTGCTTCCTGCACCAGTTTCCCAGCCACACGTTCAAGTCCATTATCTCCCTGTTTCTGGCCTCACCAGCCCGAGGAACTGGAATCAAACCGGAGATAACCACCCTGGACGCCCTGCTTTTCCGCCTTCTTCCTAGTTCTCCGAAGTCCCGCTATAGTATGTTCCTCCTCTTCTTCCCGACATCATTTGTGCCGACATGTACCACCACCTCTGGCTCTTCACCTTCCTCCTTGTTGATTTCCTGCACTCTTTCTGTGATGTCTTCAACCCTGGCACCAGGAAGGCAACACACCATCCTTAAATCCAGTCTGCTGCTATAAAAATCCCGGTCAGTTCCTCTCACTATAGAGTCCCCTCTTACCACGGCACTGTGTGATGTCCGACTCTTCCGCTCTGCCTCCACGCCAACTTTTGATTGACAGACCTGGCCGCCTCACGGACTGGCACTATCATCTGTCTCTTCTGTTTACAAAAGATTCAACTTGTTCCCGACAGATACTTCCCCCGGGATCTCTTACACCCCGGGGTCTCCTCTCCGCCTTCCTCATCGTCTGCTCTCTTCTGCTCTTTTCTGGTATGGTCGGTGTAATAACCTCGCTGAAGGTCTTTTCCAGAAAGATCTCGTTCTCTCGGATGAGCCTAAGGTCCCCTGTGCTGCAATATGCTCTGTCAGTAGCTGAACGTGAACACACTTTCCACACTTAAACGAGCCAGGCAGACCAGAGTCGTTGACCTCCCACATCAAGCACGTAGCACACTGAACTTGGCAGTCATGTCTTCACCCTCTTCAACTGTGGCATAATCCACACACCCAGAAAAGTTCACCTCACTTCATTATCTGTTAAAACATGAGTGACAAAGTAGTCGCAAATTCCACGATTAAGAGAAAAATAACAATTTACAAGTATGTATGTTAACTCACTGAGCTTGAAGGTTTGTTTTCAGATGTTTCATCACCATGACTGGGTAACATCATCAGTGAGAGTGTCTGGTGATGCACTGGTGGTATGTCTCGTCTTTCTATTTCTAGGTCTTGGTTTCTTAAGTTGTGTGATGTCATTTCCAGTTTTTTGTTCAAGGGAAGGTAGATGGGATCTAAATTGATGTGTTTATTGATGTACCTCTGGCTAGAATGTCATGCTTCTTAGAACTTTCGTGCATGGCTTTGTCCTAGGAAGTGTGGATTGTCACAGTCAACGTGGTGTCCTTTGTCTGTATGTATGGAAACTAGTGAGAGTGGGTCATGTCTTTTGGTAGCCAGTTGGTGTTCATATATCCTGTTGGCACGACAACAGGACAGTTTGAAATGGAGGAAAAATGATTTTATAAACTCTGTTTAATCAGTGTGTGTTCAGAGAAGGAAGATGGTTCATATGTGTACAACACATTCTGAATGAACAACGCAGACACAGTTAATGAAAAATGATGCGCACGATGTATAAAATTTATAAAGCATTAAAACATTATTTGATCCTCATCTGAAGTGATACCTTCCATTTCTCTCAATGTCCTCCCTTTTCTGGGATTCCCAACTCTAGTCTCTCATTCTTATCAGGGTGTGTGTTATAAAATCTTGATTCTGGTTTCCCAATTTATTTCAGTTAATCCCCTTTCTACTGGGACTTCAATATGTTGGCCTGCTGGGTTCTTTCCAAAGCTAGTGTCTGTCATATTGTTGGAGAGAAAAGTTATGGCATCAGACCCAGCATTGCAGGGATCAGTTCTGGGTCCTCTGCTGTTTGTAATTTTTATTAATGACTTAGATGAGGGAGTCGAAGGGTGGGTCAGTAAATTTGCAGATGATACAAAGATAGGTGGAGTTGTGGACAGTGAGGAGGGCTGTTGTCGGCTGCAGAGGGACTTAGATATGATGCAGAGCTGGGCTGATGAGTGGCAGATGGAGTTCAACCCTGCCAAGTGTGAAGTTGTCCATTTTGGAAGAACAAATAAGAATGCGGAATACAGGGTTAATGGTAGGGTTCTTGGTCAGGTGGAGGAACAGAGGGATCTTGGGGTCTATGTACATAGATCTTTGAAGGTTGCCATTCAGGTGGATAGAGTTTGTAAGAAGGCCTATGGAGTATTATCGTTCATTAGCAGAGGGATTGAATTCAAGAGTCGTGAGGTGATGTTGCAGCTGTACAGGACTTTGGTTAGGCCACATTTGGAGTACTGTGTGCAGTTCTGGTCGCCTCACTTTAGGAAAGATGTGGAAGCTTTGGAGAGGGTGCAGAGAAGATTTACCAGGATGTTGCCTGAAATGGAGAATAGGTCGTACGAGGATAGGTTGAGAGTTCTCAGCCTTTTCTCGCTGGAACGGCGAAGGATGAGGGGTGACTTGATAGAGGTTTATAAGATGATCAGAGGAATAGATAGAGTAGACAGTCAGAAACTTTTTCCCCGGGTACAACAGAGTGTTACAAGGGGACATAAATTTAAGGTGAAGGGTGGAAGGTATAGGGGAGATGTCAGGGGTGGGTTCTTTACCCAGAGAGTGGTGGGGGCATGGAATGCGCTGCCCGAGGGAGTGGTAGAGTCAGATTCATTGGCGACCTTTAAGCGGCATTTGGATAGGTACATGGATGTGTGCTTAATCTAGGATAGAAGTTCGGCACAACATCGTGGGCCGAAGGGCCTGTTCTGTGCTGTATTGTTCTATGTTCTATCTATGTTCTAAACATATTGCTCTTTTGTACGTGAACTGTACAAAGGACCACAGCACACAGAAATTGCCAAAATATTGAGGGAAGAATATCTACTTCTTTCGATTATATAGTTTTCTCATTTTCCACATCTCCATATCTATATCCTCTCTCTCGTTCTCCCTTTGCATCTAGTTAAGATATCCACCAATTCTTCTTCGTGTCCCATCTGTCAAAACTCCTTCTTTCAGTTTATATCTAACGCTCTCTTCAAGATCTGTTCGAAGTCTGTCCTATTTAGCACCGTGATACTACCACCCAAATTGGTGAAGGATATTCTCATTGTGCAAGTGTGACTTTGTCTCCACAATGAATATGCGGTGGCCACTCTTACCGATACTGCCGTGGACAGACACTTCTGCAACTGGCAGATTAGTAAGGCTGTGGTCAATATGTATTTTCCTCTTGTTGGTTCCTTCACCATCTGCCGCAGTACCAGTCTAGCAGTTATATCCTTTAGGACCCGGCCAGCTCGATCAGTAATGCTGTAGCTGAGATGCTCTTGGAGGTGGACATTGAAATCCGCTACTCAGAGTACATATTGCATCCGTGCTACCATTATTGCATCCTCCAAGTGTTGGTCAGCATGGAGGAGTATTGATTCATCAGTTGAAAGAGGCTGGTACATGCTTATCAGCAGGAGGTTTCCTTTCCCATGTGTAAACTAATGCCATGAGATTTCATGGGATATGGAGTCAAGAGCAATTCCCTTCCAACTGTATCCCAATGTGCCGCCACTTCTGCTGTGTCCATCCTGCTGATGAGACAGGAGATATCTGGGGAAGGTGATGGGGAATCTGGGACATAGGCTGAAATGGATCATCCACTCAGCACTTCTGACTGAAGATTGTCGCGAATAAATCAGCCTTATCTTATGCACTGAAGTGCTGGGCTCTTCCATCATGGAGGAAGGGGTTATTTGTGGAATCTCTTCCTCCAGTGAATTGTTTAATTTTCCCTAAAGTTTCTTGACTGGATGTGGAAGGACTTACACATTACAGAATCATACCTTCCAGACAATGTCATGCTGTTGCTTCACGAGTCTGTTTATTTCTATTCACCGTTTCCTGCCAGCTGTCCCATTCTAGAAACATGTCCATATATTATCCCCAATCCACTCAGATTTGATTTTGCAAACTGGGCTTGGAGATTTACCAAACTTTTTCTAAAAATCAACATGTTTAACATTCATTGCTTCTCTTTCATTTGTCTCCCAGTCTGTTTCTCAAACATAATTCCCATTTCAAAAATTATGTTAGTGTTGTCTATGACCATTACTTTAAGTCCCAATAATTTCTCCTAAACAATTTGCTTACTATGTTCTATGTTCCATGTACTCTATCATTTTCCCACACCAGACTGGGTTTTCCTAGTACTGTTAGAAAGTTCTGTGAAGACAGAATGTAAGTAGTGGCTTCACAGTTTTGCCATTTCCCTGTACCCCATTCTCCATTCTCAGGTTTCAAACCGTAAGGAAACTGCACTTGTTTTCTCATATTTCTCACATTGACATAATTTAACAAGCTAATACAGTTCACTCTTATAACCCTTATGAATATAACTCTTCAGAAACCCATCAATTCCTGCCTTAAACTGCTCAATAATTGACCTTCCACACCATACACTCACAGGAGCATAGACTCTGTGCCTACAGAAGTACTGCACGATCTATATTAGTCCCACCTTCCTACACCAGACCCATAGCCTGGAATGTTATGACAATTCCAAGTGCTCGTCCAAGTACTTTTTAATGATTGTGAGGTTACTCGTGATAATTCCCCTCTCAGGAAGTAATCCCAGAACACAACACCCTCCAGGTGAAGAAAAATGATTAAATCCTCTCTGAACCTCAAACATTTCACTTTAAAAGTGTACTGGCTTGTTCTTGACCCTCTGACTAAAAGGAACATCTGCTGCCTATCCACCCTGTCCGTATCGCTCATCATCTTATCCTCCTGAATCACATCCCCCTCAGACTTGTCTGCTCCAAAGTAAACAACCCGAGCTTATCCAGCCTTTCTCCATAGCTGATATGCTCCATCCCAGGGAACATCCTGGTGAATCACCTCTGCACCCTCTCCAGTACAATCACATCCTTCCTGGAATGTGGTTCTCGGAGCAACATACAGTATTCCATTTTGGCCGAACCAAAGCCCTGTGTAGCTCTTATAATCTACGCCCTGATTAGGAAACACAACACCCAAGGTCCAATTCTTAACTAGCCCATTAACCTGTCCAGTCACATTCAGGGATGTGTGGAGAAGCACACCCTGAGCTTCCTAGTGTGCTGCCATTCATTGTGTCCTCCCCTGTCTGGTTCCTTCTCCCAAAGTGCATCACCTCATATTTATGAAGGTTACATTCTATCTGCCATTGATCGGCCCATCTGACCATTCCATCTGCATCTTCCTGTAACTTAAGGCCTTCCTCCTCACTGCTAACCATCCAGCCAATCTTTAAGTCAAAAATACACTTACTTATCACACCTCCCCCACACTCCAACTAGCCCCCTCCAAGTTCACATCAATATTTTCTATGAACAACACAAACAATAATGGACACAGCACTGATCCCTGTGGTACACCAGGAGATACTGGTCTCCAGTCACACAAACAGCCTTCTCCCACCACCCTCTGCCTCCTGACACTAAGACAATTTTCGTCGTAACTTGTCACGTCATCTTTCATGTTGTGAGATTTTACTTTATTTTTCAGTTTCCCAGGTGGAAATTTGTCAAAGGCCTTCCTACAAAACTAAATAATCGACCTCCTCAAACTAATTCAATCAAATCCAGTGGATGTGACTTCCTTCTGATAAAGTCATGATGATTATCCCTGAAATAACCTTGCGACTCTGATTGGAGTTCAATTTTCTCCTTCCCTATTTTATCCAGTCGTTTCCTTAACAGTGATCTCATATTCGCTCGTCTATATTTCCCTAGTCTGTCTCTCCCACCCTTACTGTGAAGTGGAATCGTATTAGCAGTTCTCCAGTTCTCTAGCACCTCCCCTATGGCCAGATTCTAATTAAAATATTCAGTCAGGGACTTTCCTCCCTTGACCTCAATAGCCACCTGTGATACAACTCATTCAGACGTGGAGATTGGTCCACATTTATACGGAACAAAGCCTCAAAACCCTGTTCGTATTTTGCATCAATCTGTTCAAGAGCTTCCCAGCCCATCTTTTTGAATTCTGTACCTGCCTCCTCCTTCTCCCAAGTCAAATAGATGTGAAGGTCTCATGCAACAATCCATCAATGTTCTCCAGCTTGACAGACAGATTGCCCCTTTGGTTTCTAATAGACACTAACTGTTTGCTGATTATTCTGTTCTACTTGTCCGTGTAGAATATAATGGGATTCTCCTTGATCTCGCCTACTCGTACTTCTGCATGTCCCTCTGTTATTCAGACCCCGCTATGTTTCACTGCAATCACCTCTCTTGTTTTGAAACTCGAGACCACAGGCTGAGTTTCCACATTAGACAATCTTGCCATCTTAGGGATTAATCGGCATAATACCTTTTGCAGTTCCTCTGTAGTCAGTACATTTTTTTTAGATTGGGAGTCCGAATGATACACAATACTTTAAATTTAGTCTCACCAGCACTCGATGAAACTGGTGCACGACATCCTCTATATTCACAATTCATTCACATGAATGTAAACCTAATTTTTATTTTCCCATTTGCATATGTTCTTCCCAATACCTCTCACTTTAACTTTCTTGTGAGCTTACTGTGTGAGTTTGTTAAAAAAAAGCTCATGACTATCTAACTATATATTATACATTTTTTCTTCATTGCCTATGACCACAAGAATCATCTTCATACCGTTCCAAAAAAAAATTGCCACTTCTGGTTTTCCATCATCGGTACAGCCTCACACTCACCAGTTATGTTATTACCTTCTAAATATCTACTAGCATGTTCTTTGTAATCGAGTCCAACCCGGCTGCGGATGACAAGATAACTGGTCTGTAGTGCACCATTCTCCATCTTCATCTCTTCTTAAACTATTGGATATTATTTATAACCTTTCCCTTATCCAGATTGGCTAAATCCCTTTTGGGAATGTGTCGGAAAATAAAGTGAAAATCCGCGATGCAATCAACATGTCGATTGCTGCTTCCTCTGAAATTCTTGTATGCGGTACATCTCCTCTGTCAGATTTATAAATACTCAATCCAGCTTTCTTTTCAAAGATAACCCCAACACTGATAGGAATGATCTTAGACTTTACTTACACAAGTCCCATGGTCACTTGGTATTTCTGGAAGAATTTCTGGACCTTCTTCCATGAAGATAGACACAAAGAAACTGTTTCTTTTTCCTGCGATTTCTCTGTTCTCTGCAATAAATTATCCTGTACGCACACCAACTGTTCCACATTTTTAGTTTTTTTTTCATACATTGATAGACGCTTTGTAGCGGTCTTTATCTTTTTCTTTCATTTGCACGCTTTTTCTCTTTCTGAATTTCTTCTCAGTTTCTTGGTCATCCTTTGCTGGGTCCTACATTTCTCTGAATCCACTGGCTTACTGCAACACTTGGCATTTTTCTAAGCTGCCTCCTTTCATCTAATAGGTAGATGAAGGTGGGTTGAAAGTGATAGTCGGAGAGGAGGGTGGCCCAGATTGATAGGAAGGACTGTGGACACATAGGAACATTCAAAAGGGCGGTGCTGACTTGGAAGGTTGGAATGGGATAACGTGGGATTAGGGAAAGTGGCGATTCCCATCCCAAAGAGGATGCTTTCTTCCTCCAGGCTTCTGGTGGCTCAGGTTTGGCGATGGAGCAGGCCGAGGGCCCTCATGTCCTTGGCAGAGTGGGAAGGGGAGTTAAAGTGCTCAGCCACAAGGCGATGGACTTGTTCAATGTGGCTGTCCCAGAGATGTTCTCTGAAATGATCCACAAGTTGACCTTCTGCTTCGCCAATGTAGAGAAGACAACATTGATTGTAATGGATACAGTAGATGAGGCGTTTTATCTCCCTTCATCACCTATCACTTTCAACCCAACCTTCATCTACCTATCACAATCCCAGCTACCTCCCTCCTACCGCACCCCCTTCTCATTTAACTCTCTTGACCCCTTGACCCAGAAGCCTCATTCCTGATGAAGGGCTTATGCCCGATACGTCAATTCTCCTTGTCCTAGTCTGCTGCCTGATTGCACTTTTCCAGCACCACACTCTTCGACTCTGATCTCCAGCATCTGTAGTCCCCACTTTCTCCTCACACCTTCAGGGCTTGCATGACTCAGGTTTATCATGGTTACTTCAAATACAACAAAAACTATCGTGTACTCAAGCAGCATAAAAGAAAACCAATACATTTTGGTCACTATTCCCAAAAGGTCCTTTACAGAAAAAATTTCAATTAGCTCTTCTGATCACTCAATACCAATTCCTAAATAACCTGATCTCGAGCTCAGTGCTCAACATAATGTTAATGTAAACCATCTCACACGTGGTCATGAAATCCATTTTTCCCAGCATTAGCATTCAATTGGGTTAACACAGTTTAGATATAATTTAAGCAGTACATTATTACTGCAGTACCCACAAATGTGTATATCTCATTTCCTGTTTTATAACATGCCCAAAATTTGTATTGCAGCTTTCACTTTGATATATAACTCCCATCAATGTTTGCTCTTCCTTGTTGTTTTTACGCTCCACCTTACAAGATTCTGTGGAATCTGAGCGACGTGGGCTCTGGGGAGGTTAATGGCAAAGATCATCTCGCCACATCATTTATGGGATGGGATAACGTGGGATTAGGGAAAGTGGCGATTCCCATCCCAAAGAGGATGCTTTCTTCCTCCAGGCTTCTGGTGGCTCAGGTTTGGCGATGGAGCAGGCCGAGGGCCCTCATGTCCTTGGCAGAGTGGGAAGGGGAGTTAAAGTGCTCAGCCACAAGGCGATGGACTTGTTCAATGTGGCTGTCCCAGAGATGTTCTCTGAAATGATCCACAAGTTGACCTTCTGCTTCGCCAATGTAGAGAAGACAACATTGATTGTAATGGATACAGTAGATGAGGCGTTTTATCTCCCTTCATCACCTATCACTTTCAACCCAACCTTCATCTACCTATCACAATCCCAGCTACCTCCCTCCTACCGCACCCCCTTCTCATTTAACTCTCTTGACCCCTTGACCCAGAAGCCTCATTCCTGATGAAGGGCTTATGCCCGATACGTCAATTCTCCTTGTCCTAGTCTGCTGCCTGATTGCACTTTTCCAGCACCACACTCTTCGACTCTGATCTCCAGCATCTGTAGTCCCCACTTTCTCCTCACACCTTCAGGGCTTGCATGACTCAGGTTTATCATGGTTACTTCAAATACAACAAAAACTATCGTGTACTCAAGCAGCATAAAAGAAAACCAATACATTTTGGTCACTATTCCCAAAAGGTCCTTTACAGAAAAAATTTCAATTAGCTCTTCTGATCACTCAATACCAATTCCTAAATAACCTGATCTCGAGCTCAGTGCTCAACATAATGTTAATGTAAACCATCTCACACGTGGTCATGAAATCCATTTTTCCCAGCATTAGCATTCAATTGGGTTAACACAGTTTAGATATAATTTAGGCAGTACATTATTACTGCAGTACCCACAAATGTGTATATCTCATTTCCTGTTTTATAACATGCCCAAAATTTGTATTGCAGCTTTCACTTTGATATATAACTCCCATCAATGTTTGCTCTTCCTTGTTGTTTTTACGCTCCACCTTACAAGATTCTGTGGAATCTGAGCGACGTGGGCTCTGGGGAGGTTAATGGCAAAGATCATCTCGCCACATCATTTATGATCTTCTCAAACTTTAATTTCTCCAGATCTCTCGTTATGCTGATGGAGTAGAGAAGAGCAATGACCTTCGAACAATGCTCTGTATTCCCCCAGAGAGCTGAGACTGCTCTAACCTGGGTGCGAACCTTACAGCAGGCTGGTAAAGTGTTGCTGCTGCTGTACAGCATCTTAGTGAGATCACATCTGGAGTAGTGCGTACAGATTTAATTTCTTCAATGAAGAAAATATGTTGTCATATTGGAAATAGCTCAGGGATGGTTCCCTCAACTGATTCCTGCAATGAAGGTGCGAGCTTATAACGAAAGGATGATCAGGTTGACCCAGTAGCCATTGGAGTTTACAAAAATTAAAGATGATCTTACTTGAACATAGATGACAGAAGGAGTCAACAAGTGAAGCAAATAACACAGATAGTGGAGGGACCATTCCGTTCTCTAGCCTGTTACACAGGAACAACAGGGGGATATTCAGGCCTTCGAACCTGTTACATGAAAATAGTATGAGGCTATTCAGCCACTGGAGCCTGATATACATTTACAGAAGGAGGCCCATCATCCACTCGTGCCTATAACAGTAGGCCATGCTGCACCAGTATCCTGTTAAACAGCAACAGGATCAGTCCATTCAGCCTCCGCAAGTCTGTAACATAGGAACTGGAAGAGGTCACACGGTGACGGGAGATTGTTACACTAGGATAACAGGAGGCCATTCAAACCCACTGAGCCTATTGCAAAGGAATTGGATAGGGATAAATACTATCTGAGACTTCTTTCATGAGAAAGGAAAAGGTATTTTCGACACGTGTCTGTTGTATGGGAACAAGATAAGACCAATCAATCCCTCGGTCCCATCTCTGAGATGCATGAGGAGACCATTCAGTATTTCCACCTGTTATGGGGAAGTATGAGAAGACCCATCAGCCCCTCAAAATGTTACCCAGCAACAGGAAGATTCCATAATCTCCCAATCCTCCAAAGCATCAACAGGAGGAGGTCGTTCTGGCCTTGAACATGACAATATGGGAATACCAGAAAGACGTCAGCCCATCGAGTTTGTACACCAGCAGGATGGTGAGTCCATTCAGCCACACATGGCTCTTACTCAGTAATTGGAGCAGATCACTTAAAAACGTGTGCCCATTAAATAGGAATTCAAAGAAAACGTAAAGGGTTTCGAAAGGGAAGAACTTATAATAATGGTATAAATTAGAGAGGAAAGTGTAACAATGAACTATTGTAATTTAAGGCAAATTGTTAGAGTCAATGTTCAGGACATTTGCAAAGTTAAACCACAATCCATCAGAGTCAACATGATTTTACGAATGCTAAATCGTGTTTGAATTGTTTGCTTGAGTTATTTGAAGATGTCATAAACAAGGTGGAGCGTGGGAATCCTGGAGATGGAACATATCTGGTCTTCCTGAAGGCATCAGATATGTCGCTTCTCTAAAGAGTAAGTGGTAAGATCAGACAACATGGGTTTAGTAGTAATATATTAGCTTGGATGGAGGATTGGTTAACCAGCAAAATGGAGTCAGATGGAGTAAATGTGTCATTTTCTTTTGGCAAATGCAATTTGCTGGGTGCCATTGATTTCAGTACTCATGCCTCAAGCATTTGCGATCAATGGGATTACTGTACTCGGTTGATGGGACAGAAAATACGATGCCACATTTTCAGATGACTCTCACATCGATGGGAAATTACTTCGGAATGACGATGCAAGAGGTTTTAAAACTATATGGATAGGTTGGGTGAATGGGCCAACATTTGGCAAGGAAAATTAAAGTGAATGAATATGGGGCTATTCAAGTTGGCCAATATAATAGAAAGGCAAATTATTATCTAAATGAAGAGAAAGTTCAAAGTGTTTAGGTGCAGAGGGATCTGGGTGTCTGCTTGCATATCACAGAAAACCTGCCTGTGGGTACTGCAAGTAATGAGAAATGCAATAATTTCAGTGTTTATTTATAAAAGGATAGAGTAGAAAGGTAGGGAGTGTTGGTGTAGCTATGCAAGGCATTAGTGAGGCTGCAACTGGAGTACAGTTTGGGTGTCCTGCAGAATGAAGTATTTCCATTGGAGGCAATTCAGAAGAGCTTCATTAGATTGATTCCATATTTGAAGTGTTTGTCTTATGAAGAGAAATTGAGCAGTTTAGGCCTATACTCTCCAGTTTATAAGAATGAAAGGAGATCTCATTGAGGTCTGTGAAATGCTAAAAGTAATTGAATGTGTAGATATGGAGTGGATTTTGTTTTTCATGTGGCACAATCTACAACAAGAGACTAGAGTTTTAGGATGGAGAGTTGGTAGGAAAGTGGAACAGAGGCCGTGTTGACATCAGCCTCATCGAGGGGCTGGATACCTCACAGATGTTCCGTGTTCTTATTCAACCCTTCGACTGTGTTGCCCAGGAATGGGGGAAGACGAGGTATCATACAGGAAGCGGACAATCAGGATAAATCAGTTAGAGAGAACGTTACCAGTAGGGTCACACAGTGACCAGTGATGGGTTCTCAATTATTTACAGTCTCTATTAATGATCAGGAGGATGGAAAAGTTATACAGATGCTGAGTTTGTTGATGTCCATAAGACCATGAGGCCATAAGACATGGGAGTGGAAGTAAAGCCATTCGGCCCATTGAGTCCACTCCGCCATTAAATCATAGCTGGTGGGCAATTCAACTCCACTTATCCGCATTCGTCCCGTAGCCCTGAATTCCTTGTGACATCAAGAATTTGTCAATCTCTGCCTTGAAGACATTTAGCGTCCCACTGCACTGCGCGGCAATGAATTCTACAGGCCCACCACTCTCTGGCTGAAGAAATGTCTCTGCATTTAAGTTCTGAATTGACCCCCTCTAATTCTGAGGCTGTGCCCACGGGTCCTAGTCTCCTCGCCTAACGGAAACAATTTCCTAGCGTCCACCCTTTCCAAGCTATGTATGACCTTGTAAGTTTCTACTAGATCTCCCCTTAACCTTCTAAACTCTAATGAATACAATCCCAGGATCCTCAGCCGTTCCTCGTATGTTAGACCTACCATTCCAGGGATCATCCGTGTGAATCTCCGCTGGACACACTCCAGTGCCAGTATGTCGTTCCTGAGGCATGGGGCCCAAAACTGGACACAGTACTCCAAATGGGGCCTAACCAGAGCTTTATAATGTCTCAGCAGCACATCGCTGCTTTTATATTCCAACCCTTTTGAGATAAATTACAACATTGCATTCGCTTCCTTAATCACGGACTCAACCTGCATGGTTTACCTTTAGAGAATCCTCGACTAGCAATCCCAGATTCCTTTGTACTTTGGCTTTATGAATTTTCTCACCAGTTAGAAAGTAGTCCATGCTTGTATTCTTTTTTTCCCAAAGTGCAAGACCTCGCATTTGCTCACATTGAATTCCATCAGCCATTTCCTGGACCACTCTCCCAAACTGTCTAGATCCTTCTGCAACATCCCCACTTCCTCAGTACTACCTGCCTGTCCACCTAACTTTGTATCATCGGCAAACATCGCTAGAATGCCCCCAATCCCTTCATCCAGATCATTAATATATAACGTGAACAGCTGCGGCCCCAACACTGAACCCTGCGGGACACCGCTTGTCACCGGCTGCCATTCCGAAAAAGAACCCTTTATCCCAACTCTCTGCCTTCTGTCAGACAGCCATTCCTCAATCCATGCCAGTAGCTCACCTCGAACACCATGGACCCTCACATTACTCAGTAGCCTACCGTGTGGCACCTTATCAAAGGCCTTTTGGAAGTCTGTATAGACCACATCTGCTAGGTTTCCCTGGTCTAACCTACTTGTCACCTCTTCAAATAATTGTTATGTCGCTGTGATAAGCAAGAGATTAACTTACCACGAGAGGGTGGAGAGTCTGCAAATTGATTCAGAGAGGTAAAGACAATAGATAATAGTTTGGCAGGTGGAATTTAACATGATATAATCGGTCATTCCATTTACAGGAATAATGGAAGGCAGTATGTTACTGAAATGGAGAGGGATTACAGGACTTAATGATACTGTGTACTGGGGGGGTTCACTCAGACTCGTTCTGACATGGGAGGTTTTGCTCCATCCCTGATCATCTGCTCCCAGATACTCCAAGTGACCCCATTGCTCTCCGTACACATGGAATATTTTGAAGTGGTTGATTGGTGGTGGGGATGGTGATTTGAACCGTGGATCAAGGGGACAGCCTTTATCCAAGATATATTCATTTCTTTCCACGTGGAGACCCGATGATGATGGGAATGGCTGACTGCTTCTGAATGAAGAGGCCGTGACTGCTGCCAGGACAGTGGGTATTCACCAACATGATGTACTGTGCATGGGTACACTGTATTGTGAATAGAGAGAGAGGTCCTACTGTTCCTCTACCACTCCCCATTGACATGAGTACTCTGCAGATGCTATGTACACCACCGAGAATCCCACAAAACCTAGAGGAGAGTGATCAGATAGATACCCACTGGGTGTTTGTATTGTCCAAACTTCTTGTTGTTTTTATAGAATCTCTACAGTGTGGAGGCAGGACATTCTGTCCATCAAGTCCACATTGACCCTCGGAACAGTGTCCCCTCCGGACCTGCCCCCCTACTCTATCCATGTAACCCTGCATTTCCCGTGACTAACCTATCTAACCGGCACATTCCTGGGCACTATGGGCAATTTAGCATGGACAATCCGTTTTAAGCTGCATATCTATGGACAATGGGAGGAAAGTAGAACACTGGGAGGAAATCCACACAGACATGGGGAGAATGTTCAAAATTCACATAGAGGGTTGCCCGAGGTTGGAACTGAACGTAGCTACTTGGTGACAGGAGGTATCAGTGCTAACCACAGATCCACCATGCGCATCCGTTAGTTTTATTAGTTACTTGTGGCTAACTAAAGAAATCTGCCTGACTTGTTCCTGTCAATGAACCTGCCTCAGTCTGAGAACTTTATCATCGGCCATATCACCAATCTGGTTACATTTAAAATTTAGTGTCAGCAGTGGAGGAATGGGACAAGTTTAGGAAACAGTGACATCCTCCAACCTCCGTCAGAGCAGGAATTAGGAGAACTGCACAAAGTGGGATTTCAGTCAAGTGGGAATTCTCTTTCCCAGAAGTTTGGGGTGGCTGGACCTTTATATTACATCGAAGCTGGCTTTTTCTGATTTTCCATGGACAAGTTACTCAGGGAAAATGGTGCATGGAAAGAAAAGTGCAGTTGGGATCACAATGAGATGAGCCATGACCTTATTTACTGGTGGAGTAGTGTGAAAGGGCCGAATGGCCCACTTGTGTCCCTCAGCCCTATGTTCTGATGTTCCATTCAGCCCTCTGACCTGCGGAACAGGGGCAGATCGAGGCCACTCCGATGGTTAGGTGTAGTTCTGGAAATGTACTTGGAAAATCCAGGCTGGATCAGGAAGTGACCACCACCCCCACCCCCCAGTCTCTGGTTCCAGGCTTCCCCTCTTTGTAACTTCTGCTCCAGATGTGGGTCATGTTGCAGACCCAGATACGCTGGGAATGCAGCCACATAACCCACCCAGGGTTAAAACAACAAATCCTCTGCTCTCCCTGAATGCAACATTGTACAACACGATTTCCAGCAAAATAACCCATTACTTTCCAAAAGCATAACATGTGAAATTAATAAATAGGAACAGGAGTAGGTCAAACGGCTCCTCAAGCTAACCCTGTCATTTAATAAGAACATGGCTGATCTACTCCAGTGCTCAACTCCACTCTCTTGCCGACTCCCTGTACCCCTCCACACCTCTCTGGATTGGGGAATTCCAGACATTCATTACCTTCGGAGAGAAGACATTACTCTGCATATCAGATTGAAATCGATGTTCTTTATTCGGTATCTATATCATCGAGTTCAACACTTTGTTCAAGAATGGAAACAACTTCTCAACCTCTACCTTCTCCAACCCCTTCTGTGTCTTGTAGGTTTCAGCAGTATCACTCCTCATTCATTTAAACCCCAATGAATTATCGCCTCACCATCTTAGAGATTCTTAATAACACAACCCTTTCTTCTCAGGAAACCCCCTAATGTACCAACCAAGTTACTTGCTGCATCATCATGCTGACTTTATGTTTCATACACAGGAAGACTCCAATGCCTTTCCTGTTCCTTTTCTGGAAGTCCTCTCCATTAAGGAACAGCCTTACTTTTGATTCTCAGTGTCATCCTCAAACTCGGATGTATGTTGCACTCAACTCCCTCCTTCAGGCTGACAGTTTAGATTGCAAATAACTGATGCCATCAGACTGATATTTGTGGTACTCCAGCAGATAAACCTTTACCATAAAGATCCATTAATCCTGACTCTCCGATTTCTGTGTTAAACAATCACCATCCCATGATAATACAGTATCCGACATCCTGGAACTTCTGTTTTGTGTAAGAACCTTTGTTTTGTAATTCCTTGTGGAAAATCTCTGGAAAGCCTGGTGTCCACCAGATCCCCTTTATCAAGTCCACTTGTTACATTTTCAGGCATCTCCAGAAATACTTTGCATGATCTTACAGGGCAAAATATCATTTCCTTTTCACAAAACCACCCTGACTCTGCGAGAAGCTTTTCTAAATGTCCATGCTTGCCAGGTTTTCCAAACTATACTAGTCCCATCTGTTTTCATTCGGTCCATGTGCCTCTAAATGTTTCCAATTCATATGTTTGTCCAAATGAGTTTTAAATGTTGTAGCTCTCCTTGCATCTCCCACTCTTCCTCTGGAAGCTCATTGCATACTCAAACCGCCCTCTGTGTAAAAAGGCTGCCCCTTAGCCCCTTTTAAATCTACCTTCTTTCACCTTAAACCTATTCCCTCTATGTTTGGATTCCCCTATCCTTTGGAAAAGACCTTGGCTATTCACCCTCTCCATACTTCTCATGATTTTATAAGTTTCTATAATGTCACTCCTCAACATCCTACACTCCATCTGATGCTAACTTCAAGAACAAGCGTTTAAAGATAAGCACTGCAAAATTGAAACAATATTAAAAATGACAGGTAACCAACACTCGGCCCAAACATCATACTGTGATTTGTTTTTCTCCATATTACAATACTAAGGCAGCATGAAACGCTTCCTAGTGCCAATAAGAAGTCAAGCACCTGAATTCCTTTATCTAAAGGGGGTGATGATGGCGACAGTGAAAACGTATCTGTGGCCAGATCTATATAATACCACATGGTCAACATTCTCCCTCCTGGCCTCCGTATAACTTTGTCTGGTTGTGTCTTCTTTATCTTGCATTCAATAGAGAGAACCCCTTTCCCCCGTTCACACTTTAAATTCGACCCGTTATACAGAATATTCCCTTTCACCACTGCTAAAAGCCCGTTTATCTTTTGCCAGACCCTCTTTTTCCTGCCACCCATCCTCAAAACATCTGGCAAGTGATTAAAAGACCATTTTGCAATTGTATTCAGTTTTGAAGAATTGTCGCACTGGACTGGAAACGCTAACTCTGTTTCTCTTTCTCTGCAGATGTTGACAGACCTGCTGAGTTTCTCCAGAAATGAATAGGCACAGAACAAGTTTTCAATTAAATAAATAATTATGGATACTGGATATAAAAATTAAAAAAAAACCTTTATAGAAGGTTCACTGGACCTGAAAGTTTAACTCTGCATTCACTCCAGAAAATTCTGCAACACCTTTAGCAATTTCTTCAGCAATTTCTGTTTACGAACAATTTCCAACGACATATTGTCAATGATGCCCAAACATCCTGTCCAACATGGAGCGTTGTACACTGGGAACTGAATATTAACGCATGGTGACAAGTTCCTTGACTCTGAAACTGCATAAGGCTGGCATCACTGATCCTGCAGAGCTCTGATTCATGGTCAGGGGAAAAAAACCGAAGGACACACATTCATTTTAAATACAGAAGATGGCATTACTGAAAGGAAAAGATTCAGATTAGTACCTTAATGGATATTGTTTACGTAACAAATTGGAGGCGTGACAACAAGGAAAGACTTCCAGCAGAATGAGAATATGAAAATGGAAGTATTTCCGCATCAGAAACCAGAGTAGGGCACTGAATACAGGGCTGATGGGTGAATGGGTCTCTGTGCAAACTGGGGAGGGGGGGGGAGGGGGGTGTCAGCCAATAGAATTGACTTGTAGATATTGCAGCTAAAACTGGGTTATCATCTGATGCTGTAGATTTCAATGACAATCTGTAACTTTCCCCAAGGATAGTACATCCATCTACCATTTCCATCAAGCTGATCCATGGGTCAGTGACGAATGTGGGTGAACATGGTCGGGTCGGAATCTCGTGCACCTACACCTATGACAATCCATTAAAGCTACCGCACTTGACTGGTTACACTATGAACAGCAGGACTAACATCTGAGACAGAGAGATAGATGATTCCAAGACTAACAAATCAGATATAAGCTCTCTCATCCTGTCCAATCCATGCATAAAAGTCGATGGACCATTAAACAACATACTGGATGAGAGGACTCCACAAATATCTCCATCCTAAATATTGGAACAGCCCTGTGCATCCATGTAGACGATGCAGTATCTGCACCATCCTCAGCCAGAAGTGTTGAGTCGATTACCCAACTCACCCTCACTATGATACCCTCAGAATCACAGATGCCCGTCTTCAACCAATTCAATTCACTGCACGTGACATGAAGCAACAGCTGGACACTGTCGATACGACAAAGGCATTTGGCCCTGACACCATTCCTGCAATAGGACTGAGGACCTTTGCTACACAACAAGCCGTGTACCTGAGGAAGCTGTTTCATTCCAGCTCCAACTTAAACATCGCCCTGGCAATGTGGGTAATTACTCGACTATGTCACACCCCCTAATAAGGGAATAATTACAATCAGACCAATTACCACGCCCTCAGTCTCATCATGATGGTCAAATTGGTTGGGGATATTTTTGATAGAGCTGTCACACAGCACAGAAATAATCGGTTCAGTGTGGTTTCCGATAGGCCCCCATGTGGAGATGATGGTGTTGTGGAATTGTCATTGGATTGCTAATCCAGACCAGGATAATTCTTTGGCAGTTGGTGCAAGTTAAAAATAATGAATAAAATATCGAGATCTAATACCTGGTGTCAGTAATAGTGATCATGTATTCAAGGTCCATTATAGATGTCGATCTCCTTCCCCAATGTACTTGCAGGAAGTGAATCTCCCGTGCTTTTCTGGTTTGGCCTAAAAGTGACTCCCGACACACAGACATGTGATACACTCTTCAATGGTCTCGGAAACGGCCAAGCAAGGCACTCAATTGTATCAAACTGCTCCGAGGTCTTAAAGGATAAACCCGGAGAGAACAGCCAGCACCAGCCTCGTTATCAGAAAAGGGAATGGGAAACACAATCCTGTCGACCCTGCAGAGACCTCCTTCCTAACAGCTGAGAGCTTGTGACAACATTTACAGAGCTTTCCCACACACTGCACAGAAGCATCGGGAAAGGAATATGTCATACAACTCATTGAGCTTTTCCTATTCTAGTTAATGGCCGAACATCTCCTCAACGCAGTTTTCCCCATACAATATGCATATCCCTTAATATGTTTAAACATTGCGAAACATAAAATGGGAATTGCTGTAGTCCATTCAGCCCATCAATTTTGCGCCTCCATTCTATGTACAGGCAGTTCACTGATAACGCGTGTTGATTAAATACAATTTGGCTGCAATGCAATTCATGAACCTTTTTCTATAAAGTCAACTGGCGTTCACTGTGACGCGATTCCTTGGCGGACACCAGCTGAACAGCAAATCCTGCCTCAGAAACCCTCTTTCTACAAAAGGTACAATCAATGTGTTCAGCAAAAACAGGAATGCAATCGACTCTGCAGGCCTTGAAACTGAGCCTGAAACTGGGAATTGTAGTCTATATTTCGAAAGAACTTAATTTCAAACTGTGGGGATAATCTTGGAGAGAACTGGAATTCCCCATCGGCATCACATGGTCAGTCAGCCCCCGCGTGCTTTCTGGTGAAGATTGTGGTGAAAGGTACGGTGCACCAGTGAGTGACTGTGGTGTGAAAGCGTTACATTTACAGCATTGTTCCATTACAACATGTAATTTAAAGATTTATTTAGACTGTCCTATTGCGTGTTAGACCAAATTTAACTTTTGGTTTTTACTGATATTTTTGGGGGTTCGCCACTTACCCTCTTTTTTTCCATAGACTTCATTATTAATATTGCACGATTTTGTACACCACAGTGTTGCACAGGAACACATTATTGCGTTATTGGAGAACAACCTGGAATGATAGCTGATTTTCTATCTTCACACCATACTCCTGCTCTCTCCCTATCCCTTTACTTTCCAGAAATCCTTATTTATATTCAGTCCCTTGACTTCCACAGCCTGATCTGGGAGAGAGTACACCTGGTTCGCCAGTCTCCGAGTGCAGGCATTTATTCTCATCTCAATGCAAAGTGGCCTGTCTGTACCTAATATTGTGGCCCCTTGTTTTAGACATCCCAGCCAGGGGAATTGCCATCCCTGCTTCGAATCTGTCTCGCCCTGTCAGAGAGTTATATATTTCACTGAGATTTTCCTAAACCCCATTGAATACAGGTCCAGTTACCCCAAACTCTGCTCCCACAACAAGTCTGTCATCCCAGAGATCAGTCTGGTCATCCTTTGCTGCTCTCCCTCAATGTCAAGTTTGTCATCTGTTCGGAAAAGTGACCAAAACTGCACACAATACTGCACAATGTTCGAGGTGGGGTCTCACCAAGGCCCTGTACAGCTGCAGAAAGATACAGTTACTCCTGTACTCAAATCCCCCTGAAATGAAGGTGAATACAGCATTTATCTTCCTTCCTGCTTTCTGCTCCTGCAATATTGCTTTAAGTGATTGGTGTACAGGGAGATCCAGATTCCTTTCAAAGTTACAGTTCCCTCGTGCTGGGCCTACATACAATGGTCAGCGTGCCAATGCCATTCCCACTATTGACTTCTGGCTTCAGAACTCACTGTCACACATGGACTCGGAGGGCTACGCAGAAATAAACAAAAATGCAGCTTAAGTTGATTTATAGAGTAACATTTTTCAACCACTCCTGTTTCAAATAAGAGGCTGCCAGTCCTTTGTTCCCATCAAAGTACACAACATCTCAATCTTCCCATTACTCTCTACCTGCCACGTATTTGCCAAGTCACTCCACTTGTCTCGATCACCTTGGAAAATTTTTACATCCTCCTCATCCACTCACAGGCTGACACCGTTTAGTGCTGTCAGCAGACTTGGGAATATTGCATTTGCGCCCCTCATCCAAAGATATGATGTTTATTGGGAATAGCTGGAGCCCAAGACACAATCCTTACAATATCCTCCAAGCATTCCATTTAAAAATAAAACATGATTTTATTCCTACTCACTGTTTCCTGCCAGCTCTCCCATTCTAAATCTATGACCATATATTAGCCCGAGTCCCATAGGATTCAAATTTGCACAATAGGCTCGGGGCTTTATCAAAAATCTTTCCTTTAATCCACTCGCATGGCATTGATACCTCCTACATAATTTTGCTAAAAGCTACTTTCTCAAATATGATTCCCATTTCATAAATCTCTGATGACTTTTTCTATGCCCATTCATTTCAGTTCAATACTTTCTCTAAACTGTTTAATTGCTATTTTCATATAATTCCATTTTTCTCACAAGACTAAAGTTCCCTAGTATTGCTAGGAAGTTTTCTTTTTTGTTTTGTTTTCTTCTGTGAAGGCATAACTAAAGTATTTGCTCCATAGTTCTGCTATTTCCCGGTCCTCAATTATCTGGTATCAGACTGTAAGAAATCTGCAACTTTTTTTTCTTAATTTTGCATTGACATATTTCCAGAAAATATTACAAGTTCTCTCTTATCAAGTTTGTTAAGATAATCTTCAGAAACCCATCAATTCCTATCTTAAGCTACTCAATGATTGACCTTCCACAGCCATGCAATCACAGAAGCACAGACTCTGTACTACCAGAAATACAGCAGAGTCTACATTCGGCCCACTTTCCGACACAAGACCTTAGCCGTGAATCTTAAAGCATTTGAAGTGCACAACAGTGTCGTTTCTAATGGTTTGAGGTTAGCATGACAACTCCACTCTCAAGAAGTGCATTCCAGACCCCAACACCCTCTGGTTGAAAAACAATTCTCAAATCTTCACTAAACCGCAAATCCTTCTCTTTTAAAGTGTGGCCCTTTTAGTAACAGCAACAGCTGCTCTCTATCCACCCTGTCCATGTACCTCGTAATCCTATCCTTCTGAATCACTGACCTCGCAGCCTTCTCTCCTCCAAACTAAACAACCTGAGGTTATCCAGCCTCTGTCCATAGCTGATATGCTCCATCCAAGGGAACATCTCTGCACCCCCTCTACGACAATCACATCCTTCCTGTAATGTTGTTCCCAGACCTACACACAGTATTCCAACTTGCCCTCACCAAAGTTCCGCATAGTTCTTATAATCTATGCCTCGATTAATAAAGGCTATGTTTACATTCCCCTAGCCTTTCCCAGATTGTGTATTAACCTGTGCAGACATATTCAGCAATGTGTGGAGAAGCACCCTCTGAGCTTCCTAGTGTGCTGCCATTCATTGAGTACTCCCCTGTCTGGTTCCTTCTTCCAAAGTGCATCACTTTATATTTATCAGGGTTACATTCCATCTGCCATTGATCCACCCATCTGACCATTCCATCAGTATTTACCTGTAACATAAGGCCTTCCTCCTCACTGCCAACCACCCGGCCAATATTTGTATCAAATACAAACTTATTTCTTACACACCCCACCCCTCGTCCATATTCACAGCTGCATCATTTATGAATACCACAAATAATAAGGATAAAAATCTCTCAACATCAGTTACATCACGTGGTTGTGCACGTTGATGCAGAAGCAGCGTTTCGAAAGCTAGTGCTGCCGAATAAACATGTTAGACTATGGTCTGGTGTTATGCTATTTTTAAATTTGTCCACCGTAGCCCAACACTAGCACCTCCGAATCACAAATAATAAGGGACCCAGCACTGATGCCCATTGGTACAGCATTGGACACTGGCCTCCAGTCACACAAACAGCCTTCTCCCACTCCCCTCTTTCTGCTACTACTAAAGTTGATTTAGATGCAACTTGGCAAGTCACTAATGAGTCCTACGTGTTCATTGTTTATTCTGTTCCGCTTGACACACTTCTAGGTGATCTGGGGATTCTCTGTAATCTTGGCCATAAGACCAAAAGGCATAGGAGGGGAAGTAAGGCCATTCGGCCCATCGAGTCCACTCTGCCATTCAATCATGGCTGATGGGCATTTCAACTCCACTTACCCACATTCTCCCCGTAGGGCATTTCAACTCCACTTACCCACATTCTCCCCGTAGCCCTTAATTCCTTGTGGCATCAAGAATTTCTCAATTTCTGCCTTGAAGACATTTAGCGTCCCAGCCTCCACTGCACTCTGTGGCAATGAATTCCACAGGCCCACCATTCTCTGGCTGAAGAAAGGTCTCCGCATTTCTGTTCTGAATTGACCCCCTCTAATTAAAAGGCTGTGTCCACGGATCCTAGTCTCCTCACCTAACGGAAACAATTTCCTAGCATCCACACTTTCCAAGCCATGTATTATCTTGTAAGTTTCTATTAGGTCTCCCCTTAATCTTCTAAACTCCAATGAATACAATCCCAGGATCCGCAGCCGTTCCTCATATGTTAGACCTACCATTCCAGGGATCAACCTTGTGAATCTCCACTGGACACGCTCCAGTGCCAGTATGTCCTTCCTGAGGTGTGGGGACCAAAACTGGACAAAGTACTTCAAATGGGGCCTAACCAGAGCTCTATACAGTCTCAGTAGTGCAACGGTGCTTTTATATTCCAACCCTCTTGAGATAATTGACAACATTGCATTCACTTTCTTAATCACGGACTCAACCTGCATGGTTACCTTTAGAGAATCCTCAACTAGCACTACTAGATCCCTCTGTACTTTGGCTTTATGAATTTTCTCGCCGTTTAGAAAGTAGTCCATGCTTGTATTCTTTTATCTTTATTTCTTTTGTCCTGCCTTACCCCTGTGTTAGTCAGTCCCCTCCACGCGCAGAATTTCCTCCTTATTGCAGTCTTAAAAGGTTTGTCCCTTATCCTGTCATTATTTGCCTTGAATGTGGATTAGACGGACTGATAAATTTTTTATTAATTTCCAACTTGCCGTATGTTTTGTGAGTTTTATAAAGTTCACAGTGACCCACCATTGATTCGTTGAAACCCTAGAGAATGTCGGCCAAGTTTCCTCATCACGCAATCTCTCCATCTGCGGGATTTATCTGGATAATGTCCATTACATATCCTCTGTGGTTAGTATATTCTTTCTTAGATTTGGTCACCAAAACTATTCTCAATACTCCAGGTACAGTCTCACCAACACTCTGTGAAATTGCTTCAACATGTCTTTACATCTATATTCTGACTCCCTGAAAGGAAGGCAAACCAAACTTTAAGTTTCCACTAACATATATTCCTCCAAATACCCTTCACATCATTGCACTTTCGAACTCACTGTGTGAGTTCTTATAGAAAGCCTTCAGATAATCTAAAATATGCCAATTGTACTGGTTCCCCATTGTCTATGCTGTAAGAATCAACTTCAAACAATTCCAAAGTTTGTCAAGTATGATTTCCCTTTCAGCAATGCATACTGAGTCTCTCCAATGTTGTTGTTAATGTCTAAGTATCCAATATCACATCCTGTATAACATATTCCAACAGTTTCCCGACAAATGTCCAGTTAATTTGTCAGCAGTTCTCCACACTAACTCTTCTTCCCTTTGTAGATGCTTGGATCCCTACCATTCATCTATAGTGCTTGGATCACGTTTCCTAATGTCCATATATCTACAACGGCTTCCAGACTCCGCTAAATGTACAGGAAAATAGAACGCAGTCATCGACAATGCAATCAACTCTACTATTTGTGATTTATTTCTGAAGATTTTGTTATGAAGTACATCTGTTTTGTCAAGATAAGCAACGTTCAATCCAGCTGCATGTTCAATATTGCCTTGTTACTGATATGAATTGACTTTATGTCTTTACTTCCACAAGTCCTATACGATCACTTCGTATTTCTGGGTGATTTTCTGGACCTTACTCCATTAAGACAGATGTAAAGTAACTGGTCATTTACTTTGCCATTTCCCTGTTATCCACCATAAACTCGTCTCTCCCGATTGCAAATTTCCACATTTGACTATGTTTTTTTTTTGTTTTTGAAATATAGATCATAGATTTTTGCAGTCTTTGTGTTCCTGTTTGTTTACATGCATGTTCGTGTTTGATTTCCTGATCAGTTTGATGGCCCTCCTTTTCTGGATTGCAATTTTCTGAGAATTCATAGGATTCCATTGTGTCTGGAATTCTTCTGAAGTCACTTCCTGTGATTTATATATTCTTTAATTTGTTATGTTAATCATCATTGAGTCACTTACTCACTCTTTGGTGTTTTCATCGGAAATAAGTAGACATATCTTTCAGACTATGCAGTATTTCTATAAGTCTCCTGGTCCTGACCAGATATATTCAGGAACACTGTAGGAGGACAGAGAAGTAATAGTGGGGGCCCTGGTTGGTACTTTTGTATCATCAGTAGCCAACGGGTGAGGTCTCGGAGGACTGGAGGGTAGCGAATGCTGTGCCCTTATTCAAGAAGAGCTACAAAGAAAAACCTGGGAATTATAGACCAGCAAACCTAACATCTGTAGTAGGTAAGTTTCTTGAGAAGGCTCTGAGAGAGACGATATACATGCATTTGGAAAGGCAGTGTGTGATTATGAGCAGTCAGCACGTCTTTGTGCATGGGGGATCATGGTTCAAAAATTTGTGAGAGTGCTTTGGTGAAATGACAAGTAACTTTGACAAGGGCATGGTGGTGTACGTGGATTTCAGTAAGGCCTTCAGTAAGGTTCCACATGGTAGGCTGCTCTGGAAGTTTAGATCATATGGAATTGAGGGGGAGCTGGCAAATCAGATCCAAAATTTGCTTGATGGAAGGAAACATAGCGTTAAAGTGGAAGCATGCCTGTCAGACTGAAGGCCTGCGATGAGTGGAATGCCTCAGGAGTTGGTTCTGGGACTATTACTGTTTGTTTTATGCATGCATATTGTATATATATTTACAGATAAGTGTCAGTTCTTGTATTTTAGAAAGTCAAATCAAGGTAGGAGTTTCATGGTGAATGACAGGGTCTTAAGGAGTGTATTGAGACAAAGGGACCTTGGAATTCAGGATCAAGGTTCTCTCAAAGTGAAGTCACAGGGAGATAGGGCAGTGAAAAAGGCATTTGGCAAACTGGCCTTCATCAGTCAGAGTAATGAGTATCGAAATTAGGGAGTTATGTTGCAGTTATACAGGATGCTGGTGAGGCAATATTGGTAGTGTTATGTTCAGTGTTGCTCACTTTGCTATAGGAAGAATGTTATTAAACTGGAAATAATGCAGAAGAAATTTACAAGGATGATGCCCGCACTCAATGGTCTGAGATATAGTGAGATGTTGGGCAAGCTAGGAGTTTTTACTTTAGAGTGTATGAGACAGAGGGGGATCTGATGGAAGTGTATAGGATCATGGGAAGCATGGATAGAGTGAATGCTCTCAGTCTTTTTTCACAGGATTGAGCAATCCACGGACTAGAGGGCAGCAATTTAAGATCCGAGGGGAAAGAGTAAATGTGAACCTGGGGGGCAATTTCTTTTACACACAGGGTGGTGTGCACATGGAATGAGCTGCCAGCAGAAGTGGTTCAGGGAGGTACATTCACAAAATTTAAAATGCATTTGGACAAATACACGGATAGGAAAGAATAAGAAGGATATGGTGTAAGGGGAGGGAAATGGGGTCAATGTGAATGGACATTTTGTTTGGAATGGACCAGTTTGGGCTGAATTACCTTTCTCCGTGATGTCGGACTCTTTGACTCTCACAATCATTGCTTCTCCCATTGAATGTTGTATTATACTTCCCCAATTCATTGGCGCGTACTTGACCCTCTAGCCTCCAGGCTTCCATGATGATTGACCAGAATGTTCAAACATTCGATATTGTATTCAGACGCCGTGTAAAAATGCAACATATTGATGTCACTATTCCTCCAAAGCTGCTTCAGAGCAAGGTTATTAATTAGTCCTCCTGACAACACAACACCAAATCTGAAATAACATGCTCTCTAATTTGGTTCACAACATACTGTTCAACCTATCTGATATACACTTATGGAAGTTTATCGTCACAGTATTAGCAGTCACCGCAGTTTCGGAGCAACTTGAGACCATCCAGTATGACTGCAGCACCCACGATTATTTGTTACTCATTCACAGGATGAGGGCGTCGCTGGATAACCAGTATTTATTGCCCATGCCAGAGGGCAGTTAAGATTTAGTAGCGTTGTCTTCAGTCTGCAGTCACATGCAGGCTACACCAGGTGAGGACAGCAGTATCCTTCCCTCAAGGACATCAGTGAACCAGATGAGTTTTTCAAACAATCGACAATGGATTCCTGGTCATCATAAACCCTTGATTCCAGATACATATTGAATTCAAATTCCACCATGGCAGGATTTGAATTCATGTCCCCAGAATATTACCTGGATCTCTGGGTTTAGAGTCCAGTGATAATATCACTGTGTCATTGCTCCCCCTGGCATATACTTGCATACCTAATTTCCAGAGCATATGTTGTAAAGTATTTACGTGACAGATTTGGTTTTTATATATAACACACTAATGTTTGCTTCACCTTGCTGTTTGTAAGATCCACTCAAACTATTTCTGTGGGAAGTTACGGAAAGGGTCTGTGGCATTATTACCGATAGACGTGGACAAGACGTTCAGGGAGACTCACCTCAACGCTGAGATAATCTGAAGAATTGGTCAGCAATACAGGGCAAGCATCAATATTCTTTCCCCCCACTTTGCCAGGATAAGTGTCACCATATTCTTCTGCTCCCTCGCACTCACTGTATATCTGTTATAACACCTACCCCCGAACAAGGCTCACACTCTATCTCCAAATAAGGCTCAAGCACGACCACACTCACTGTTGAACTCAGCACCTTCCTTCCCTCACGTTTTCTGTCACGGACGCAATAGCCCCGCACACTAATACCACTGCATGGATACAACACTGTGGTCAGACTCCCTCCGGACATCTCACCCTTCACCCTTCCCCCTTCCCCTATACCAGCACTAACAGCAGGGACACCCACTCCAACCCTCACTCCGTCCCTCCTCTTCTCCCATTCCAGGAGAAACATCCTGGAATAGGACATAAAAGGCTAAGCCGGGTGTTAGAGTGCCCGATATCGGTTCCCTCAACCTCTACCTCGAGATGTGGGGAAGATCCTGGAAAGAACCAGAGAGGATCAGGACACTTTGTGTGGAGATTCTGAAACATCGACGTCCCACCAACCAAGTAAGCATCAATGTTCAGCAAAAAGGAATTCTCTATTTATACTCGGTGGCATTTCCAATCTCATCTCTCTCACTTTTCAGGCTTAGTTAAAAGCATTAATGAAAGACTAAAAATCGAAATAATGTTTATTCTCTTCAGTAAAAATGTTAAAAAGAAAAAAATAAACGATATAAGTTCATTATGAAAATCTAAAACATGACGTTCATTCAAAATTATCGGCAATCCTCGTAAATACTTGACATCATTTCTCTCCCTAAATCTTCTTACGAGTGTTTGTATTCTAGCTTCTGTTTCTTTAATTTCAACGGAATATAGTGTCCTGCTATCAGATGCTCACAGTAAATGTCCCTTCCTCTCTGAACTTTTCGTAAACTGTCAATATATTTCCAAATAACTGAATGTTCCACATCAAGTTCGCATTGTCATCTCCTGTGGGCAGCTTCTGCATTATTTTTTTTTGTCCTCATTGTTTAAAGTTCTTTCATATAAATTCCACATTCCAACTGGAAAAAGCGGTGGACGCCGACCATTTCCTCTGCGTAATCTTCTACCTCCATAGTTATCCTCGAACCGGTTCAGCATCGGTTGCAATTCATCTGGAAGCGCATCAGTCAAATGTTCAATAGCTTCATGAATGTTTTCAACCTGAATAAATGCAAGACCAATTATCATTTTAGCTCTGCAAGACAGCTCTGAGTCAATGTTATACTGACTCAAGTGTCTTTTTAACATTTTTACTGAAGGGAATAAACATAATTTTTATTTTTATTGCTTAGATGAATGCTTTTATCTAAGCCTGAAAAGGAATAAATATGAGCTGCGCTGAAATAGTTCTGCACCTAAATGGGTCTGCGGCAAAATGGGCTGCACCAAACAGACCGCACCAAACAGAATGAAGTATTCAGTAAATTACACAGCACAGGGGGACGCCATATAACCATCCCAGGCTGTTATTCAGAAGCAGGGACACCCTGGGTAGCTGTCAAGGAAATGCAGTGTATAGATCATTACTCATTTTGTGTGTGGAAAGCTGTATCGAGTGGAAATCTTCAGGGAACTGTATGAGGTCATCAACAAATTACAATCTATTCTAATGAACCGGATGAAGGAGATGGAACTCAGTTTGATCATACACCAGGATAGTCATTCAATAAGATGCCAAATGGAGACAGAGCATCTGCAATGGGATACAGACAGGGGACGGCAGAGCGTCTGCAATGGAATACAGACAGGGGAAGGACAGATCACCTGCAATGGGATACAGACAAGTGAGGTCAGAGCATCTGCAATAGGAGACAGATGGGGGAGGGAAAAGCGCTTGCAATGAGATACAGACAGCGGAGGGCAGAGCGAGGGCAGTGCGTCTACAATGGGATACAGACAGGGAAAGGGCAGTGTGTCTGCAAGGGGAGACAGACTGGGGGAGGGATGCACCTCTGCGATGGGATACAGACAGGGGAAGGGCAGACCGTCTGCAATGGGACACAGACAGCGGAGGTCTGACCGTCTGCAATGGGACACAGACAGGGGAGGGCAGAGCGCCTGAAATGGGATACAGACAGGGGGAGGGAAGAGCATCTGCAATGGAATACAGGCAGGGGGAGGTAGACCGTCTGCTGTGGGATACAGACCAGGGAGGCATAGCATCTGCAGTGGGATACAGATGGGGAGGCATAGCGTCTGCAGTGGGATACAGACGGGGAGGCATAGTGTCTGCAGTGGGACATAGACGGGGAGGGCAGAGCATCTGCAATGGGATCCAGACAGGGGAAGGGAAGAGTGTCTGAAATGGGATACAGCTAGGGGAAGGCAAAGCGTCTGCAATGGGATACAGACAAGGGAAGGCAAAGCGTCTGCAATGGGATACAGACAGGGGAAGGGAGAGCGTCTACAATGCGATACAAACATCTGAAGGCAGTGCGTCTGTAATGGGATACAGACGGGGAAGGGTAGATCGTCTGCAATGGGATACAAACAGGGGGAGGGCAGAGTGTCTGCAATGAGATACAGACGGGAGGCGGCAGAGCGTCTGCAATGGTATACTGATGGGTGAGGGCCGAGGGTCTGCTATTGGATCCAGACGGGGAGGCAGAGAATCAGCAATGGAATACAGACGGAGGAGGGCAGTGCTTCTGCAATGGGATACAGACAGTGGGAGTGCAGAACATCTGCAATGGGACACAGACTGGGTAGGGCACAGCAATAAGCAATGGCATACAGACAGAGGATGGCTGTGAGCAAAGCTTCAGCAGAAAAAAGAAGTACAATATACATGTGATGGAAATTTTCTGTTTTGTTGGAAAGATGAAACAGCAGAAATTTATTTAAATGCAAGGAGAATGCAGAACTCAGTGTTACAAAGGGATTTGTGGGTCTTAGTATATGAATCACATCAAATTAACCTGAAGATGCAGCAAGTGATTTGGAAGGTAAATGTCGTAATCCTGTTTCGCGCAAGGGGTATTGGGTATGATCTTAGCAATGTTTTCTGCATCAGCACAGGGCATTGCTGAGATTACATCTGTTGTATTATGTGTAGTTATAACTGCCTAAACTGAAAAAAAAAACAAAATTGCTTTCGAAACGTCTCAAAGATGTTTCTCTTTACGCATTCTTGGAATGAAGGCATTACGTTATGAAGAATTAACAGTTCGGCCTGAGAATGAGGGATGTTTTATTGGCCATATAAGATCTTGAGATGAGTGTAGTTGGTGAATACCGGATGGATATTTCTTCTTGTGTGGAAGAATAAAACTGGGGAAATAATTTAAGAATAAGTCAGGTTCAAAGGAAAGGTCATTGGACCAAAAAATTGAACTATGAATTCTGTTCCTACATGCTGACAAACAAGCTGAGCTTTTCCAGCAATTACTGCATATGTTTAAGAATATTCATTTTAACACAGATCTTGTGAAGACATGAAACGCTTATTTTTACATTATGCAAGCACATATTAAAAAAATCTTCAAAACAAGTTGGAACATTTATTGTTAATGAATTAATTCTGCAATAACACACTGACCTGGCGTCGAGAATGTGATGGAGTCAAATAGTTTGGACAATGTTCAAGAAGAGCTCACAGAGTCTAGTGTGGGACTGATAACGTTACTGATTTAACTTACAGATGGAAAATGTAGCCTATCTGTTGAGAAACATTCTATTGCTCCCTTTCTGTTTCCCTATCGCTCATCACAGAAATGTGTGGGAGTGAAAAAAAGTCCAGTCGTCTTTCCCACTAATGGAGGATTCCTGATGAGGATTCATTGGAATCTCCCCATTGCCTGAAGCAAAACAATTCAGCCAAATTCAACTGTTTCATGAAGAAATCCCATTGTCAGAAGGCTGTGCAAGCAGAATAACAACAGAAGTAATTATCCGACTCGATAGTGAGGGTAACAGACAGGAGATTCTGTGGCTGCAAATGGGAATCCAGAATGGTGTGTAGCCTCCCACATGACCAGGGCCCAGGATGTCTCAGAGCAGCTGCAGAACATTCTCACTGCGGGTTGGGGGGGGAGTGGGCGGGAAGCAGCCACAAGTCATTGTGCACATTGGTACAAAGGACAGAGTGACACAGGTAGAAGTAGTGATGACATCCTGCAGAGTGATTGTAGAGAGCTAGGGAAAAGGATAAAATACAGTGGTAATATCCAGTTTACTTCCAGTTCTCCGTGCAAGTGAGGGTAAGAATAGGAGGATATGGCAGATGAAGGGGTGGCTAAAGAATTGGTGCAGGGGACAGAAATTTTTATATTGCTGGGATCTTTTGTGGGGCAAAGATGATGTGTCCAGGAAGAACGGGTTGTACCTGAGCTGGAAGGGGACCAATATGCTGGCAGGCAGGTTTGCAACTGCTGCAAGGGAGGGTTTCAACTAGATTGGCTGGGGTTGGGGAGTGGTGGGATCCTCAACAGCAGGGAGGCAAGTGCGAGGCTGGAAGGAGATACAGTAATCAGAAACAGTAAAATGAAGAGACGGGTCTGGCTAGACAAAAACAGGGAGCAAGGAATGCCTGTTGGATTAAATTGCAACTGTTTCAATGCAAGATGGCTGACAGGTAAGGCCGATGAACTCAGGGCATGGATCGGAGCGTGGGACTGGGATATTATAGCCATTACTGAAACATGGCTAAGGGAGGGACAGCACCGGCAGCTTAAAGTACCAGGGTACAGGTGTTTTATACGGGACAGAGAAGGTGGAAAGAGGAGACAGGGAGTTTCATTTTTGATTAAGGCGAGTAACACAGCAGTAAACAGAGATAAAATAACTGATGGATCATCCTGTGAGGAATTGTCTGGGGAGCTCATAAACAAGAAGGGAATGGTGATAGGATTTGGATTGTACTATAGGCCCCCAAATAATAAACGAGGAATAAGGGGAACAAAAATATGTAGACAGACTGGGGAGACCTGCAGGGCCAGTAGGATTCCATTAGTAGGAGATTTTAATTTTCCTAACATAGACTGGGAATGACATAGAATTAAGGACTGAGATGGGATGTATTTATTAAGTGTGTTCAGAATAGTTTCCTCAAGCAGTAAGTAGAGGGTGCAACTCGGGAAGGGACGAAGCGTGACCTACTCTAATATCTAGGGCAGGACAGGTGACTGAGGTGACAATGGGGGAGCACGCTGGGACCCGTGACCATAGTTCTATTAATTTTTAACTAGTTACAGAGAAGGAGAAAACTGCTCCACATGTTCAAGTTCAAACTTGGGGCAAGGCGAATTTTTATGGAATGAGACAGCAGCTTGGAGGGGTTGGTTGGAGGAGTTTGTTTGCAGGCGAAGGGACCTCCTGCAAGTGGGAGGACTTTAAAAGTGAAATGTCGACAGTTCAAGGTCTATATGTTCCTGTGAGGGTAAAAGGTCGATATGAAGAGGGAACCTCGGATGTCAGGAGATATTGAGGCTTTGAACATCAAAAAGGAGGCGTGGATCAGGTCCAGGCAGCTGGGGATCGAGGAAATCCCTGGAGGTATACAGGGGATACAGGAGTTTCCTGAAGAAGGAAATCAGGAGGGTGAAAAGGGGGCACAAGATAGCCTTGCCTGAGAAGATTAGGGTGAATCCAAAGAGGTTCATTAAGAATATTAAAGTAAAAAGAATAGTTAAATGAGAATATGACCCCTCAAAGTCCAAAATGAAAATGCATGTCTCGAACCGTAGGACATTTGCGAGATTCTGCCTTTACCGTGGAGAAATACATGAAACTTGGGAGATTAACAAAAGTCGTAGTGTTATCTTGGGATGAGTCAATATCACAGGAGAAGACGTGTTGTATGCATTAGAATGTATGAAGGTGGATAAATCTCCTGGTCCTGAACAGATGCATCCCAGAATACTGCAATAGGCTACAGAAGAAACTACGGGGACCCTGGTTGATATTTTTGCATCATCGTTAGCTACAGTTTAGGTTCCAGAATATTGGAGATTAGCAAATGTTGTGCAATTATTCAAGAAGGGAAGCAAAGAAAAATCTGGGATCGGTAGACCAGGAAGTCTAACATCTGTGGTACGTAGGTTACTTGAGAAGACTCTGAGGGATAAGATATGCATGCATTTGGAAAGATAAAGTTTGTTTAGAAATAGTTTTTTTGACAGATTCCCTGCAGTATGGGAACAGGCCATTTGACTCAACAAGACCACACCGACCCTCCAAACAGTAAGCCACCCAGTCCCATTTACCCCTGACGAATGCACATAACACTATGGGTAACTTAGCATGGCTAATTCACCTGAACTATACATCTTTGGATTGTGGAAGGAAAATGGAGCACCCAAAGGAAACATACACAAACACAGTGAGAATGTGCAAACTCCACACAGAGAGTCACCCGAAGCTGGAACCAAACCCGGATCCATGGCACTATGATGCACCAGTACTAGCCATTGAACCACCATGCCACCCTTGCTTTTTTTCAACACAGTTCAATGACACAGGGACAAAATCTATTCTGCCCTTCTCCCATGATGCACGTTCCAATATCACATACCATGGATAATTTATTCCCCACTGAAAGTGTCATCTTATTATTATTTATTAGTTTGATATTATTAATTTTAATAATTATTATTAATAGTTGTTTTTAGACTGGAAAGATTGCATGGCTTTGTGAGTGGGAGATAATGCCTCTCAAATTTGTTTGAGTTCATTGATGAAGTGACCAGGAATGTTGATGAGGTTAGGGCGGTAGACTGTGTGGTTTTCAGTAAGGCCTTTGACAAGGTTGCCATTGATATGCTGGTCTGGAAGGTTAGAATCGCATGGAATCCAGAGGGTGCTGGCAAATTGGACACACAATTGGATTCATGGTATTAAGCAAAGGTTAATAGTGGAAGGATGCTCTCGGACTGGAGGCCTGTGACATATGAAGTGCCTCAGGGGACTCTGCTGGGCCCGTTGCTGTTTGTTATCTGTATCAATGATATTCTTGTGAATGTACAAGGCATGATTAGGAAACTTGACGATGACACTAAAATAGGTGGTATCGTGGACAGTGAGGAAGTACATCAAAAATTGCAGCAGGACCTTGATCAATCTGGAGAAGTGGACCAAGGGATATTTTGGCAACATTAGATCAAGGGAGGAGTTTCATTGTGATTGGTAGGACCTTATGGAGTGTAGTTGAGCAGAGGGACCATGGAGTTTAGGTCCACCGTTCTCTGAAAGTGGGGTCATAGTTAGACATGGCAATGAAGAAGGCTATTGCCACACTAGCAACCATCGGTCAGGACATGGAGAAGAGCAGTTGGGAAGTTATGTTGCAGTTAGACAGGATGTTGGTGAGGCTGCACTTGTAGTGTGTTCAGTTTAGTCACGTTGCGATCGGAAGGATGTTTTTAATTTGGAATGTGTGCAGACGGAATTTACAAAAATGTTGCCAGGACCCAACTTTATGAATTATAGGGAGAGGTTGGACAAGCGAGGACTTTTTTCTTTAGAGCACAGGGGAGGGGTCTTATAGAAGTTTACATGGATAGGGTGAATGGACCCAACCTTTTTTGCCTAGAGTTGGGGAATCAAGGAGGGGAGAGCATCAGTTTAAGGTCAGAGGGGAAAAAATAAAAGGGAAACTGATGGAAACTGTTTTACACAGAGAGTGGTACACAAAAAATGAGCTGCCAACGGAAGTGATCGAAGCATTTATATTAACGATATTTAAATGGCATTTGGGCATGTACATGGACAGGAAAGGACGAGAATGTTATCGGCCACATGCTGGGAAATGAGGTTAGTGTGGATGGATATTTGGGTCAGCATGGACGGGTTTGGGCCAAAGGGCCTCTCTGCCTCTCTCCATGCTTTAGGACTTGATGACTACAAATAGAACAGCATTTGGGTCAAACTCTCATTTTTCCTTTGGTCATGAGTTCGAATCATATTTGGATAATGATTTTTCAAGTTAACTTTGCAGATATTTTGCTTTTCAGTTTGTTATCGACAATACGTGTGTGTGCGCATGAGTGTGTGTGTGTGTCTGTGGGTGTGTATGTGTGTGTGTATGTGTCTGTGTGTGTGCCTGTGTGTGTGTGTGTGTTTCTCAGTATTTTTCAAAGGGAAATATCACTGTACATATTTGCAATATCCTCTCGTCATTCCTCTTTCCATCTTAGTTTGTTTTGGTCATAGACATGTTGTTTTAGTAGATTAAAGAAATCTGCCTGAGATGTTCCTAACACTGACCCTGACACACTCTGAGAACTATATCTTTGGCCATATCACCAACATAGTTATAATTATTTTTTGTGGGCAGTGGAGGAGTGGGGCTAGAAAAGGTAGAAGTGAGCCAAAACAACACAGGGAATTATCGACTCAATCAGCCAACGTCAGAGACGAGGAGTTCCTTGGAGGGGATTCTGAGGGAACGGAATTTGCATTTATTTAGAGAGACAAGGAATGATTAGGGATAGTCAATATCGATTTGTGTGATGGAAATCATGTCTAATTAATGTGATTGAGTATTATGAAGAGGTGACAAAGAAGATTGCAGAAGACACTGTGCTGTACAACTTTTACACAAACTTCAGCAAGGCATTTAATAAGGTTCCCCATCGTAGACAGATTACTAAA
Source organism: Chiloscyllium punctatum (assembly GCF_047496795.1). Lineage (NCBI taxonomy): Eukaryota > Metazoa > Chordata > Chondrichthyes > Orectolobiformes > Hemiscylliidae > Chiloscyllium > Chiloscyllium punctatum. Next base: position 11,658,627 of record NC_092755.1, on the reverse strand, counting down.
ATTAGGTTATATGTAATCCAAGAAAAGCTAACCAATTGGATACAAAATTGGATTGAAGGTAATGGATTTTTTTCCAGACTGAAGACCTGTGGCCAGCGGTGTTCTGAAAGAATCAGTGCTGTGCTCATTGCTTTTCATCACGAACATAAACAACTTTGATGTGATTATTGGAGGCATGGTTAGTAAGCTTACAGATAACATCACCAACGCGGTGCAGTGGACAGTGAAGAAGATTATCTCGGAATATAACGGGATCCTTGAACATCAATGAGCCAAGGACTGGCAGATGGAGTTTAGTTTAGATATTTGTGAGGTTTTACATTTTGGTAAGTTAAAGCGGGGTAGTGCCCTGGGAAATGTTGCTCAACAAAGAGAACTATGGGTGAAGATTCATAGTTCCTTGTAAGTGGAGTTTACGTCGGTAGAGTAGTGAGGAACGTGTTTGACATGCTTGCCTTAATCGGTCAGAACATTGAGAACAGGAGTTGGAGTAACGTGTTGCGCTTGTACAGGACGTAGGTGAGGCCACTTTAAGAAAACTGCGTACATATCAGTTGACTCTGTTAAAGGATGGATGTTGTTAAGCTTGAAAGGGTTCCGAAAAGATTTACAAGGATTTTCTGGAACCTGAGGGTTTGAGCTACAGGGAGATGATGAACAGGTTGAGGCTTTTTCCCCTGGACTGTCAGAGGCTGAATGGTGACATGACAGAGGTTTGAAAAAGTCCTGAGGGACATGGATAGTCTAAATGGGCAAGAACTTTTTCCCAGTGTAGGGGCATCCAGAACTAGACGGCATAGGGTGGAGGTGACAGGGCAAAGACTTAGAAGGGACCTGAGGGAAAACATTTTCATACAGAGGCTGGTGGGTGCACTGCCAGAGGAAGTGGTGAAAGCGGGTACAATTACACTTTTAAAATGTAACTGGATAGGTACATAAATAGGAATGGATCATGTGATGTGGGCCAAATGCTGGCAAATGGGACGAGATCTGATTAAGATGCCTGATTGGCATGGACAAATTGGACAAAAGGATTTGTTTCCACGCTGTATGATTCTCTTATTCGCACAGTGGGATGAGGAAGAATTCCAAAAGGGCCATTCGAATGGGAATTCTCTTCCCCAGAAGTTTGTGGTTCTTCTCTGATTACAAATATTCACAGGTGAGTTAGTTAAAGATTTGACAGATAAGTGAGTCACGGATAATGGGACACAGACAGGAAGATGATGCTGAGACCACAATCTGATCAGCCACAATCTTAATGCCTGGTGGAGAAGGCTCAAGTTCTGTAATGACCCACTCCTGATCCTCATTCCCATGTTTCTGTGTCCCATTCAACCCCTCTAACCTGCGAGACAGGAGCAGTTAGAGTCCACTTATTGTTATAGCATGGTGCACAGAAATAGAGGAAACAATTCGGTCCCTCAAGACTGTCCCACTCGGTTTGGGATTTATGGAAAATGTAATTGGAAGACCCAGGCTGGATATGGAAGAGGTTGCTCATTTCTCTTTACAGGGCTTCCCCTCTCTGTAGCTTGTGCTTCATTTGTTGATCATGTTGTACAGCCAGATTCACTGTGAATACAGCCCCAAAATCTCACCCGGTGATGGCTCACAAAATCCACGGGTCTCCCTGATTGCAACATTCCATACACAAAGCACTGTACAAACCAACCGAATTCAATACCCAGACCAAAAGAAACTAACAATTACAAGACGCTACTTTTGAGCCCAACAATCTCCCTGTGCACATTCTCGCCTTCCCTGCGTGGGTGTTCTCCAGGTGCTCCATTTTCCTGCCACAGCCCAAACATGTCCTGGTTAGGCAACATGGCCATGTTAACTTTCCCGTACTGTTCAGCGATGTGTAGGTCAGGTGTAAATATGGTGTAATAGGAGAGGGGAATGCATCTGGATAGTTTTCTCTTCCGACGGTTGGTGTGGACTTGTTGGGCCAAATGGCCTGCTTCCACTCTGTCGGGATTCTAATCCTGAACCCGATTTGGAATTATCGATTTCGAACCGGGCAAGTGTCCCCAGATTGCCATGGACCAGAGCAGAATGCCTGGTCGCCAACCTTGTCTTCGGTTCGGTTCTTAACATTATGGAAAAAGGCCCTACGGCCCAACAAGCCCACACAAAAGACCAAACCACCCAACCCCACTCCGCTACCACACTTTTAACCCTGACTAATGCACCGAGAGCTATAGGCAATTTAGCATGGCCAATTCACCTGACCTGCACATCCTTGGATTGTGGGAGGACACCAGAGCACCCAAAGGAAACCCATGCAGACACGGGAAGAATGTTTAAACTCCACACAGTCGTAAGCAGGAATTGATACTGGCTCCCTGGTTCAGTGAGTCAGTAGGGCTAACCATTGAGCCACCGTGCCGCCCCACTACTTTATAGTAAAGGCAGACGTGAAATGGATGCTCCAGATGTGATGTGGTTGGTCAAACCACTCAACTTTAAGCAAAACACAATTTATTTAAACACTCTAATAAAAATACATAGAAGAGGAGTTTAGAATAACTTAACTACTTGAAACCTTAACAGATTAATAGATACAGTACAATCTACTAATGAATTGCTCCAATGTACTAACACCCCATAAACTCATCCCTTGGCAAAAAGACACATCGAAGGCTAATCGGTCTTGCACGCAGTTCTCCAATCCAGGAGGAAACAGCATCATGCCAGATTTCAGAGAGAATTGCAGAGAGGGATCATTTACTGAAAGAATCCAACTTATCCCCGACTGCAAGCACCTGGTGACTGTTATAGCTCAGAAAACCTGGAAAACCAGTTCCGTGAGAGCTGGCCATTGTTATCAATATGTATTTTTTTTAAAAAACCTGAAAAGCCTTCTAAGTTATTTACTTCAGCCGTTTGCAGTACGCAGTTTAGCTTTTAAAATATCTCTTTAAAGAAAACGAGACAATAGCCTTTTTTTAAGCGCGAGCATTGTCAGAGATATTAGATACCTGGTCCTTTACAATAATAATCTCGGGGCTTCCTCGTGTTACTGACCACACAATGAACTCAGAGGGACAAACACGTACGTCAGACGTTCAGTGGACAGGCACAGACCATCTTTCAAAGCTGCTGAATCCCCTAAGTAACATGGAGCAGAACATGGGGCACACCAGGAAATGAACATCTGCCTGACACACACCTCCCGACATGGAGCACCACATGGAATACAGTGGGAAGTGAACAACAGGAGAAAGTGAGGACTGCAGATGCTGGAGATCAGAGCTGAAAATGTGTTGCTGGAAAAGCGCAGCAGCTCAGGCAGCATCCAAGGAGCAGGAGAATCGATGTTTCGGGCATGAGCTCTTCTTCTTCCTGAAGAGGGGATCATGCACGAAACGTCGATTGTCCTGCTCATTGGATGCTGCCTGACCTGTTGCGCTTTTCCAGCAATACATTTTCAGAAGCGAACAACTGCCCAAGAGACACCATTTCACTGTTTCTGAGCTTCACAATGCCAGCACTCGATACACTAGAGAGGCAAAAACCAAGGCCAGGGAAAATTACAGAGGGACAGAAAGATTCACATTAAAGATAGAAACAGGCAGTTAATTAACTGAGAAGATGTTGTGGAAATAATGAGAAAAAGACTGGGTGTTGGGACTAAATGTAGGATTCACTCATTCGAGAGCCAAATTACAATAATGAGAACATTGAGTAAAGGTATTTTCCGCACAGTTGGAATGGTTTGTTTCATCAAATTCTAAATCTCCTTCACAGAACACTTCAAACTGGGAGAAGTTGACAGACTAACACGGAGAGCTGTGCAGGCCATGCTCATGTACTACTCAGTAAACTGGATTATTTGCCCAGCATGAGGAGTATTGGAAACTTTTACTATCATATAGGAACGATACATTCACCAAATACACACAGCAGTGGAATGCTGACATCAGGTCCATATGACCAGTATAAGATGTATGTGTGTGTGTGTGTGGGGGGGGGGGGGGGGGGGGGGATGTGGTGGTGGAGGTGTTGGGTGGTTGCATGTGGAAATCATTGCATGAGAGAAAATACACTTAAAGGAAACCAGGTTAACTATGACCCGCTGGCAGGGATTGGGATAATCGACACAGAGAGACCGAGGGAAGTTTCTTGGACAGATGAGTTAAAGAGCATGAGAATATTAAAGTAAATACATTGCCACACACCATAGCGATATAGCTCAGCGTGCACAGGAATATCAGATGGATGAATGTTTGGTTTGAGTTCGAATCAGTTTTGTTTCTGTAGGTTTCATCCCGACAGTGTCAGCAGCAGATTATTGTCATCATTAAGTCTGTACTTCACACCTCAAGGTTCAAACAGCAGATGGGTTAAGCCAGTGAAGTACAATCTGAAACAGCGAATAGTTAAAGTTAATAATGATCAGGGCATGACGTCAGAAATCAGCTCATGGCCAACGGGGTCACCAAATTTGAGATTCGTCTGTTTCAATGACCACCTGCATGTTCCCCTCCAAGCCGCTCACTACCCTGGCTTGGAAATATACCGCTGTTCCTTCACAGTCGTTGGGTCAGAATCCTGGAATTCCCTCCCTAACGCTGCAAGTGGACTGCAGCGATTCAAGAGTCCAGCTCACCATCACCTTCTCATGGGCAAATAGGAATGGGCTATTCGCCACGAATGAGATGGAGTTCCTGGAAGGAAACAGAGTTTGTAAACATAATAGAGGACAATGACCTCCACGCTCCCAATACTTAAATAACAAGGGCAGTGAGACAATGGTTCACATCTGAAAGTGAGTAGGTCAACTTAGAGACCCATGATTAACAGTCTGAATCAAGAAGGGAGGCAGTAATTGAACAAGTTCACTGGTGCCGTTAGTCGTGATCTGCAGAATGAATGTGTGGATTCAGGGTCTCAACATGAACAATAATAGTGGCAAGGAGTGAAGTCTACATGAAATAACAGTAATGCAGTCATAACTAAGTTTATAGAAAAATATCTGGATGGTGAGACTTACCAGGGACATAAACGGTAGTCAGGAGAGGATAATAAAGACATTGAATAATGAGAAGAGCATAATAGGTCTGCAAATTAAATGACAACCAATCATAATATGTAGAAAGAAACCAGCGTAATCGGATAAATCCCTGTCCATTGTCGTAACATTCCAGTCCAACGTCCTCAGCTTTTGATCCATTGTTGGAACATTGCGGTCCTCACATTCTTATCCATTGTTGGAAGATTCCAGTTTAATATTCTCAGATTCTGATCCATTGTTGGAAGATTCCAAACTCCTGTTTTCAGATTCTGATCCATTGTTGGAACATTCAAGTCTAACGTTCTCAGATTATGATCTCTCCTCCCCTTCTCCATCTAGAGCTGCTGATCCCTGTTAGTGCTGACGGTGATTCTCCCACTCAGACTATGGGATAACACATTGAACGAAGCCCATATATCATTAAGAGATGGGAATTTTCCACTGGAATAATTAGAATATATGGCGGCTGACATTAATCACAGTCACCAAACAAACAGGGAAAATTAAACCCTTCCTTACATTAAATTCCATATCATAATAAAAGGGATTGTTTACTCTGTCTCGATGGAATGGATGAGGGTTACTGATGGCCAGACTATAAATCTTTCAAGTTTTTCTTACTTTTTCCTTGAATGTGGGAGTTTTCACAGAGCACTGCAGGGCTGTATATGTCCTAGTCTGTTTATAAAGTTGCAGGGCTAAAATAACAGACTAGCTGCAAGAAATGTCTGTTCGGGAAATTTCTGAATACATTAACTCAAGAGAGAAAGTGAGGATTGCAGACGCTGGAGAGAGAAGGTGGTGCTGAAAAAGCACAGCAGGTCAGGCAGCATCAGAGGACCATTGACATTTCTTGTGGAAGCCCTTCATCGGAATGAGGCTTGTGGCCCAAGGGTGCTGGGAGATAAATGGAAAATAGGTGGGGTTGGGGGAAGATAGCTGAGAATGTGTCAAGTTTATGAAGTTGGGGTTGCAGGTGATATGTGAGAGAGAAGGGTGGAGCAGATAGATAGAAAGGAAGATTGCCAGGTAGGGCAGGTCATCCGGCGGTACTGAGTTGGAAGATTGGAACTGGGATAAGTTGGAGGTAAGGTAAATGACAAAACTGGTGAAATCCACATTGATCCCATGTGGTTCCAAGGTCCAAAGGCAGAAACGAGTCTTTCTTCCTCTAAGAGTCGGATGGTTAAGGTTTGGCGGTGGAAGAGGCCGAGGACCTGCATGTCCATGGTGGAGTGGAAGCGGGAGTCAAAGTTTTCAGCCACGGGGTAGTGGGATTGTTGGTGCGGGTGTCCCAGATATGTTCTCTGAAGTGTTCCACACGTTGGCGTCCTGTCTCCCTAATGTAGAGGAGACATCAGGAGCAACGGATACTGTAGGTGACGTGTGTGGAAATGCAGGTAAAACTCCGAAGAATGTGGAAGGATCCTTTGTAGTCTCAGATGGAGGTGAGGGGGAGGTGAGGGTACAGGTTTTCCAAATCTTGTGGTTGCATGCGAAGGTGCCAGGAGTGGAGGGTGGGTTGTTGGTTGGCGTGGACCTGACAAGTGATTCGCACCAGGAATGTTCTTTATGGAACGCAGATCACGGTGGGGAGGGAAATATATTCCTGATGGTGGGGTCTGTTTGTAGGGAGGATAATGCATTTTATCTGGAGGTTTGGTGGGATGGAAGTTGAGAACAGAGTGTTCTTTCCCTATTGAGTTTGGATTGCTAACATTTGAAGGCAGAGGTACGGGAAGTGGATGAAGTGCTCTGGATAGCATCGTCGACCACGTGGGAGTGGAAATTGTTGTCTTTGAAACAGGAGCCATTTGGGATATACACTGGGTTCAGAGAGTGGTGCTCGAAAAGCACAGCGGGTCAGGTAGAATCCAAGGAACAGGAAATTTCGATCTTTTGGGCAAATGCTCTTAATCAGGAATCGGGTTTTTGCCCGAAACATCGGTTTTCCTGCTCCTCGTATGCTGCCTGACCTGCTGTGCTTTTCCAGCACCACACTCCGGACTCTTATCTCCTGCATCTGCAATACTAACTTTCGACTATACACTAAGTTCCGCCAATTCGGTAATACTGTTTTTAATTCTGTTCTCACTGCTGTAGGCAAGAAGTTGTTAAACTTGAAAGCGTGCAGAAAAGATTTCCAATTATATTGACAGTGTTGGGTAGGGTGGTGGTGGCGAGTGATGTTGAGCTACACGGAGAGTATGATTGGTCAGGGGCTATATTCCCTGGAGCGTTGTTTCTGAGGAGTGACCTTACTGAGGTTTATCGTGGTGAATCCCGATGCTCCAGGGTGAGCAAGGCCAAAGGCCAGAGAAATAGACTGAACAGTTATTCACATTAAAACTGGACAATTACTCATCGACAACATGTTGGCAAACGATGGAGGTAGACTGAAGAATGGGACCGGCCGGAGGAGTCAGAATTGGAGGGTCCAATCACATGATTGTGAACAAAAATAAAGGTATATTCTCAATCCACCTCACCGAACCAGACCAGACACCATAAACCCAGAGAAGATCTTTGTTTGGCATACAGCACTGCGCAGACCAGGCTAGTGTACTGCTGAATACCACCCTGCAATTAGTCCAGAGTGAAACACTGTGCACACTAGAGCAGTGCATTGATCGATAAACCCAGATGTTTTAAACAGGGAGCACGATGCAAACCGGACTGGTATACTGTGCAATACAACGACAATCTACCCAGAGTGTAAAGGTACGCAGACCACAGTAGTGCATTGATCCATGAACCCAGATTAAATATGCTACCAGGGTGTGGAACTATGTCCATCATCCCAGCGCATTGTTCAGTAACATTGTGTTAGATCACTGCCCAGCATAGGGAAACTTGCAGCCCATGCTGGAAGTGACAGGATGTGCATCTCCCATCCCTTTACAGCTCCATATGCCCATTGTGCTATGACACAGGGGTTCTGTCGGTGTGAAAATCACTGCCAGGGAGAGAAAGCGGAGGAATAATTTTAAGTATCAACAAATGGGAGGGCTTTGGGGAATAGACGGAGAGAGCGAGATTGAGAGAAAATGTCATGGAAGAATGTGTTCACAGAACCCAGAATGATGAAATGAAAACATTTCAATAGTATCCTGCAACATGAGCCAGTGTTTCCAGGAATGATGGGAGAACGGGATATTGGTGTGATTTCAGATGATGGACAGTATTGGATGACCATTTGTTCTGCAGCTTTGTAACTGTGAATAGGGCGAGCAGAGATTTCGACACATTTGGCTGAACCTCACAATAAGAGGAGAAAGTGAGGACTCAGATGCTGGAGATCAGAGCTGAAAATGTGTTGCTGGAAAAGCGCAGCAGGTCAGGCAGCATCTCAGGAGCAGGGGAATCGACGTTCAGGCATAAGCCCTTCTTCAGGAATGAGGAAAGTGTGTCCAGTAGGCTAAGATAAAAGGAAGGGAGGAGGGACTTGGGGGAGGGGGTTGGAAATGCGACAGGTGGAAGGAGGTCAAGGTGAGGATGATAGGCCAGAGTGAGGAAGAAGATTGCAGGTTAGGAAGGCGGTGTTGAGTTCGAGGGATTTGACTGAGACAAGGTGGGGGGAGGGGAAATGAGGAAAGTGGAGAAATCTGAGTTCATCACTTGTGGGTGGAGGGTTCCTAGGCGGAAGATGAGGCGCTCTTCCTCAAACCATCGTGTTGCTATGGTCTGGCGATGGAGGAGTCCAAGGACCTGCATGTCCTTGGTGGAGTGGGAGGGGGAGTTGAAGTGTTGAGACGCGGGCTGGTTGGGTTGGTTGGTCCGGGTGTCCCAGAGGTGTTCTCTGAAATGTTCCGCAAGTAGGCAGCCTGTCTCCCCAATATAGAGGAGGCCACATCGGGTGCAGCGGATGCAATAAATGATGTGTGTGGGGGTGCAGGTGAATTTGTGTCGGATATGGAAGTATCACAGAGGGACAGAGGGATTGCAGCAGCTCACAGTACCATCTAAACACAGACAGACAGAGACACACACACACATACACACACACACAAACACACATACACATACATAAACACTGACACACAGACACACACAGTCACACACTCACATACATACACTCATATACACACACTGACATACACACGCACTTACAGAAATAGGCACACACAGACGCAAACGGGCACACCCGCATAGATTCAGACACATAAACAAACACACACACTCACAGGAAGAGACACACACAGATGCAGACACACACACAAACAGTCAAACACAGATACATACACAGATGCGCACATACTCACCGAAACAGACACCCACGCAGACACTTACACGGCTGCACACAGACACACGCACATACTCACAGAAACCCCACACCCACACAGACACAACCACACAAACACACACACACAGACACCCAGATGCAGAGAGACACACAGATGCACAAACAAATACACAGAGACTTGCGAACGCTCGTGTCCCCCAGCCCTATGTTCTGATGTTCCATTCAGCCCTACGGACCTGCTACACAGGGGCAAATCGAGGCCAGTCCGATGGTTGGGTGTAGTTTCGGAAATGTACTTGGAAAGTCCAGGCTAGGTCAGGAAGTGACCCCACTCCCCACTCCAATCCCGCTTTCCAGGTTTCCCCTCTCTGTAACATTTGCTTCACATATGTGTTATGTTACAGACCCAGATTCGCTGAGAATTCAGCACCCATACCTCACCCAAGGTTAACTCAAACCTCTGCTCTCCTTGAATGCAACATTGTACAACACGACTTCCAGGAAAGTAACCAGTTACTTTCCAAAAGCATAACATGAGAACGTACGAAATTGGCACAGGAGTAGGCCATTCGGCCCCTCAAGCCTGCATTGTTATTCAATAAGAGCATGGCTGATCTACTCCACGGCTCAACTCAACTTTCCTGCTAAACCCTTGCATCCTTCAACTCGCTGATATGTCAAAAGCCGCTCCACCCCGACTGTAAATACATTCAGGGTCCCTTGGATGCTGCCTGAAAGGTTGGTCTTTTTCAGCACTACACTCTTTCAACACAGGCACGCATACACACACACACATACTCACAGCCATCCCACACACACACATATCTGAGAGACACACACAGACACACAGAGACATACGCACGTCAACCGACACATACACGCACACATGCGCGCGCGCGTGCGCGCACACACACACACACACACACAGGCACACACATACACAATCACACACACGCACACACACACACACACACACACAAAAGCACACACAGCCACAGATTTCACCAGTTTCGACATTTCCCCTCCCCCCACCTGATTCCAGATCCAACCCTTCAACTCGGCACCTCCATCTTAAACTGCACAACCTGTTCATCTTCCTTCCCACCTATCCACTCCACCTTCCACTCTAATCTATCACCTTCACCCTATCTTCATTTAACAATCACCTTCCCAGTTACCTTCTCCCCAGCACCACGCCCTCCCATTTATACCTCAGGCCTCTTGGCCCACAGGCCTTATTCCTAATGAAGGGATTAGGCTCGATATTTCGACTCTCCTACTCCTTGGATGCTGATTGAACAGTCGTGCTTTTTTCAGCACCACATCTTTCAACACAGCACATGTATGCACACGGACAGAGAAACACACACACACAGACACAGACGGACGCACACACATACCAACACACACGCAGAAACACACAGACAGCCACACTTACCACGCAGGAAGGCATCTACATTCCCCCTCCACACACACAGAAACCAACATGCCCCCCCACACACGCACACATAGGCTCACACACAGACACACACCGACACACACACATACACAAACAGACATATGCAAACAGTCACATACACACCCACACTCCCCACTTGTGCACACATACGCTAACACAGACACACGCAGATATATACACTCAAACAGACATACACTAACACAGATGCAGACACACGCAAAAAACATACATATATACATACATACACACAGACACAGACACACATACACACACACACACACACACAGACAGATGTACACTCGGGCACACAAAAAGAGTTGCACACGCAATGACATACACCACACAGAAAACACACCCATACAAGCAATCACACAGGCACACATACACACAGACTCTCGCACACGCAAACAGATACCCACAACTTCCGATACACAGACACCTACATTTGACACACACATGTACATGCATGCACACACTCAGATGTAGACAAACACACAGGCACGCACGCAAACAGAATAAGGACACACACTAACGCACACAGACACATACAGACACTCAGAGACATACAAAGACATGTACACACACAGAGGCACGCACACATTGACGCATATACACGCATGCACACATCCTGTAAAATGCAATATTTAGTGACCTACCTTTACAAATAATCTTACATATAAGAAAAGATTGAAGTCCTAAAATGCACCAGTAGACCATGGCAGTGTATCACTTTCAGCAAAAGAGGGTGAGACAAAGGTGGAGGGGGAGGGAGGAAGGGAGGCTTTGAACCCCATTCAATGACCCACCCCAAAACAAAAAAATTCCCATTGCACACAGCTGCAGAGATAGAGATGCAAACATACAAACACACACTAATGCAGAACACACAGAGAGATAGATACACATAGATATGCATGGAGACACACACAGATCGAGAAGCACGGACAGAAATATGCAGAAACATACTTGGACATGCAAACATATAGAGTTTATATGAGGGTTTTAAAACAGACTTATCGGCCCATTCAGCCCAATTCTAACGATGATCTCAAACTAAACTAGTCCCACATTCCTGTGCTTGGACCATATTTTTCCAAACCTTCTCTTATTCTTGTACTTAATAAAACGTATTTTAAACATTGTAACTTTACTCACATCTATCACTTCCGAGGACGTTCATGCCACACACGAACCAAATGATGTGTCATCACAATGCACTTCATAGATCCTGATCAGGTCCACACAAGAACTCTGTGAGAAGCTCGAGAAGTGATTGCTGAAATCTTGATGAGATGTTCTTATCATCAATAGCCACAGGTGAGGTGCTGGAAGACATGAGACTGACTAATGTGGTGCAATTATTAGACAAACTGGCAAGGAAAGGCCAGAGAACAAAAGACCAGTGAGCCTGACATCGGTGGTGGGCAAGTTGCTGGAGAGAATCCTAACGACAGGATTTACATGTATTTGGAAAGACAAGGACCAATAAGGGAAAGTCAACATGGCTTTGTGCATGGGAGATCATGCATCACGAACTGGATTACGTTTTCTTGAAGAAATAACAACAAGTATTGATGAGGGCAGAGCAACAGACGTGAGCTATACTGACTTCAGTAAGGCATTCGAGGAGAAAGTGAGGACTGCAGATGCTGGAGATCAGAGCTGAAAATGTGTTGCTGGAAAAGCGCAGCAGGTCAGGCAGCATCCAAGGAGCAGGAGAATCGACGATTTGGGCATGAGTCCGAAGACGGGCTCCTGCCCGAAACGTCGATTCTCCTGCTCCTTGGATGCTGCCTGACCTGCTGCGCTTTTCCAGCAACACATTTTCAGCTCAGTAAGGTATTCAACAAGGTTACCCATGAAACATTGGTTAACATGGCGAGATCTCATGGAATACAACAAGGACTAACCATTTTGATACAGAACTGGTTCAATGGTAGAGGACAGAGGGTCGTGGTGGAGGGTTTTTTCAGACTGGAGGCCCATGACCAGTGGTTTGCCAAAAAGATTGGTGCTGGTTCCACAACTGTTGATCATTTATATACATGATTTGGATGTGAGCACAGGAGGTATGGTTAGCAAGTTCATATTTGACACCGAAATTGAAGGTCCAGTGGACAGAAAAAAATGATTACCTCAGAGTAAAACGGGATCTTGATCAGATGGACCAATGGGTCGATGAGTTGCAGATGGAGTTTAATTTATATAAATGTGCATTGCTGCATTTTGGAAAGGAAAATTAAGTCTTGGTTTGTACATTAAATGTTAAGTCCCTGGGGAGTGTTGCTAAACAAAGAGACCTTGAAGTGCAGGTTCCTAATACTTTGAAAGTCGAGTCGCAGGTATATAGGATCGTGAAGATGGTGTTTGATATGCTTCTCCTTGTTGAACAGTGCATTGAACGTAGGTATGGGAATGTCATATTGCGGCTGTGCAGGACTTTGGATAGGCCATTATTGAATACTTCATGCAATCACGGTCTCGCTTTTTGAGGAAGGATTTGTGAAATCTGAAAGGATTCGAAAAAGATTTGCATAGACATTGCCAGGTTTGGATGTTTTCAGATTTATGGAGAGCTGAATATGCTAGGGCTATTTTGCCTGGAGCATGAGCAGTTGAGACTTAATAATGAAGGCTTATATACTCACAAGTGAAATGGATAGTGTCAATATGCATGGTCGTTTCCCTAGGGTAGCACTTTCCAAAGGTAGTGGACATAGTTTCAATGTCAGAGGGGAAAGTATTAAAAGGGATCTAAGGGGCAACGTTTTCAAAGACAGGATGCTTTATATGTAACGACATGCCCGAGGAAGGCTGGGACAATTACAACATTTAAAAGGCATCTGGATGGACACATGAATAAGAAGTGTTTAGGGGGATGTGGGTCAAATGCTGGCAAATGGAACTACATTAATATAGGACGTCTATCTGGCAGGGTCGAGTTGAATAGAAGTGTCTGTTTCCATGCTGGATAGCTCTATGAAACTACATCTTCTGTAAAACTTTCTCCTGTCATCTTAAAATTACCCCCTTATCTTTAAATCCACCACCCTAAGGAAATGACACGTGCCATTCAACATTATCTATACCCCTCATTGTTTTATAAACCTCTATAAGGTTGATAAAGCCTCACACATCTATGCTGCAGTGGAACAGGTCCCAGTCCATCGAGCCAATCCTAATAACTTAAACACACCATTCCCAGCAACAGCCTGTTTAATAATATCCTCAATGTAACTAGGTGACCAGAACGACAGAATACTCCAGGACAGACCTCACGAATGTCCAGCATAGCCTGAAGATAATGTTTCAGCTCCTGTACTCAAAGGTCTGAGCAATGAAGGCCAGCAAGCCAAACGCCTTCATAACCACCCTGCCTACACATGATGCAAACTTCCAAGAAATATACCAGAAACCCTAGATCTCTCTGTTCTACAACGCTATCAATGGCTCGACGTTTAATTGTGTATGTCCTCTCCTTGTTAGTTTCACCAAATTGCGATACATTGTATTTATTGAAATTAAACTCCATCTGCCACTCCTCAGCCCAGTGAGTGATAGGACTGGGGAAGAAAGGCACGACAGTAACCATCTGCCTTGGATTCCTTCGTGGTTTTAAGAAGAGGATAGTCACACGTTAGAGGCGGGAAAGTGTGATTGGTGTTTTTGATCCAGGTAGTATGTTCTACCTTCGTCTCTGGTGTTCAGTAATGACTCTCTATTCCAGGTACTTTCTTGTGCAGAGTGTGTCTGCAGGATGTCTTTTCCTCATATTGTAGATGTCAGAAAATAGCCACTTAAGGTGGAAATCATAGCCAAACAATTAAAGCTCTTCATAGTTTTTCTCGAAGGCAAAACACATAAATTGAACATCCTATAGTTGAGTTGAGTTCCTTTCATCTTCTTAACTACGTGATTCTTTCAACTGACTAATTCAGTAAAGTTAACCAAATTTTAATGAATCCACACAAAGCTGAAAGCTGACATTTAAAATGTGACCCAAATTCTGAGTATGGTTTAAGTCTTGTTAGTGGCAACGCCCATGCCTCTGAACCAGAGCTCTCGGTTAGATTCCAATACCTGAACTTGCGTGGTAGTGTCTGTCACTCTGGAGCAGAAGGTCTGGATTCAAGTCCTGCCTGTCACGGAGGTATGTCACAGTATTCTAAGACAGACTGATGAACAAACGCATAGGAGAATAATGTTGCAACTTTTGGGATTATTGCCAAGTGGTGGTAGTATGTCAGCACAAAAGTCTAAATAAAACTCCCACGGAGTGTTTCATAATTTGGCTGAACAAGTTGTTAAAATGATTTTAGAATTGTGACTTGATGGAGAAGGAAGAGGAGTCATACTAAATTTCAGAATTTAGGCCCAGGGTTACTGAAAACACAGCCATTCGTGTTGATTGGAGTCACATTTGCACGTTCTAGAGGTTTATAAAATGATGAAGACCATGGAAAGGGTGATTAGTCAGGGTCTTTACTCCAGGGTAGGGAAGCCCAAAACTAGTGGACATAGAATCAAGGTGAGATGGACAATATATAAAGAGGACCGAAGGGGACCATTTTCACACAGAGGTGGTATGTGTATGCAATGAGCTGCCAGACGAAGTGTTGAAGGATGGTACAAATTACAACATTTAAAAGCATCTGGATGGGGACATGGATTGGAATGGTTTAGAGGGATATGGTACAAATTCTGGAAAATGAAACTAAGTTAATTTATGACATCTAGTTGGCAAAAATGCGTTTGACCAAAGTGCCTGTTTCTGTGCTGTACATTTCTATGATTCATTGATCCAATTAAAAATGATTTCTTTGTAATCTTATGTAACATTCTTTATCTTCTACTATACAACTAAACTTGGCATCATCTGTAAACTTGCTCACCATACATTGCATAATTCTCATCTAAGTCACTGATGTAAGTAACAACCAAAAGTGGATCCAGCACCAATCCCTGTGGAACGCCACTGGTAACAGGTCTCCAATCCAAAAGACAACCTTCCTCCACCACCCTCTGCCTCCTGCCAATAAGCTGAAACGCACTTACGCATACAGACAGAGAGACACAGACACAATCTATCTTTAAGACAGCGATAGATACATTTTGATTCATAAAGGGATAAAGGTTGCAGTTAGAAGGCAGGAGAATTTTGTTGAGAAAAATGTCAGCCATGATAAAACAACAGATCAGATTTGATGGACCAAACAGTCTAGTTCTGCACCAATTTCATGCACTCTATGCTTACGCTGTCTGGAATGTCTAACCAAGAGAACAGTGGAGGCTGAATTTGATAAATACTTTACTGAAGAGAGTCAATGGGAATGTGCGATAGGTTTGAGGGGCTGATTGGTCTCTGTCTTTCCTATTGGTTGTGCCCTCATTTTTGAAATGGGAAGCTGACTTGCTGTGAGGTTCATACACTTTCAAATTTAGAGGTTTCCCCATTTATGATTGAGATGCCAATGTTCCTATCTTCCTAGGGTTGTGCTGTCTGTAGTATTCTCATCCCCAGGGAACAGTGAAGATTGGGCCATATAGTCATAGAGTCCTAGAGATGTGCAGCATGAAAGCAGACCTTTTGGTACAACTCACCCATGCTGACCACATATCTCAACCCAATCTAGTCCCAACTGCCACATCCCTCCAAAACCTCTCCTATTCATATACCCATGCAGATGCCTTTTAAATGTTGCAATTGTACCAGCCTCCACCACTTCCTCTGGCAGCTCATTCCATACACGTACCAGTCTCTGCATGAAAACGTTGCCTGTTAGGTCACTTTTATATCTTTCTACACTCACCCTAAACTTATACCCTCTAGTTCTGGACTCCCATACCCCAAGGAAAACACCTTGCCTATTTACCCTATCCACGCCCTTTATGATTTTATAAACCGCATAAGGTCATCTCTCAAAGACAATCCCTTATTTTAATGTGTAGTGACTGCAGCAATTTTTCAACACAAAAGCCAAAAATGAAATTAACGATGAAGATTATTGGTTGTATTGTTAAAGGGTCGCATATTCATCACTCTAATAGGAACTCTCCCCCCTCCTCAGAGTCTGAACGTCAACATTGAGCAAATGACTGACACTGCAGATGGTTCTATCGTTGCAATAGAAAGACAGCATTTTTGATTGGGTAGCGATCACCCCAAATGTTAGTCTATATTCTGTGCTCATCTTTTAAACTCTCAGGGATCAGGATCATTGACAGTACGAACTCCACGTGAACATCTGACAACAAATGGCCCGAATGGAGGATCGCTGATATCAGAAACAAATCGATTATCAGCTACACAGTATAGGAGGAGGCCATGCAACCTTTCTAGGCTGTTAAACAGGAACAGGAGAGCCCTGGTCTGCTAACAGGAAATACAGAGTCCAGATAATTACTTATTTTCAGGTTGGAAAGCTGTGACTAGTGGAATTCCTCAGGAATCAGTGTGAGGTCATCTACAGTTTACAGTCCAGATTAATGATTTGGATGAAGGGGCTGAATGGACTGGAGCTCAATTTGCTCATACACCAGGATAGCCATTCAACAAGGTTTCAAGTGGAGACAGATCGTCTGCAATGGGATATAGATAGGGGAGGGCAGAGCTTCTGTAATGGGATACAGACAGGGCAGGGCAGTGGGAAAAGCTTCGCCAAAATAAAACTGTTAAATGTAGGTGATGGGAAGTCTGTGTTTTAGAAGACGAATATAACTTTAAATAATATAACTGGAGGCAGATTGCAGAACTCCATAGCACAAAGGGACTCGTGTGTCCTGGTACACAAATCACATCAAGTTAGTCTGTATATGCAGCACGTGATTTGAAAATTAACTGAAACGATACTTTCCCATGCAAAGAGTATTGGGACTGATCGAAAGGATGTTTAAGGATGTTTCATTGCATCTGTACAGGCCGTTGCTCGGACCATATCTGATGTACTGTGCAAGGCTGTAATTCCACTGAAGTTAAAAAGCAAACTGCTTTTGAAATTTTTCAAATATGTTTCCCTTTACTTGCTCTTGCAAGTAGACAGGATAGTGAAGAAGGAGTTTGGTATGCTTGCCTTTATTGGTCAGTGCATTGAGTATGCGAGTTGGGAGATCATGTTGTAATTGGGCAGGGTGTTGGTGAGGCCAGATTTAGAATACTGTGTTTAATTCAGTTTGCTCAGCTACAGAAAGGATGTTGTTAAACTTCAAAGGGTGCAGAAAAGATTTACAAGGATATTGCCAGGAGTGGAGAGTTTGAGGTATGGGGGAGGCTGAACTGACTGGGGCTTGTTTCCTCTGGAACATCGTAGGCTGAGGCGTGACATCGTGCTCATTTTTAAAATTATGAGAGGCATGGAGAGTCTGAATAGCCAAGTATTTTTCACAGGATCGGGGAATCCAAACCTATAGGACAAAGGATTAAGGTGAGGCGAGAAAGATAGTAAAGGGACAATATTTTCATCCAGATTGTGGATTTCATTTTAATTTATTTCATCCAAAGTTTCATCCAACATTTAAAAGGCATCTGGCTATGCATATTAATAGGAAGGATTGACAGGGATATGGGCCTAATGCTGACAAATGGGTTGAGATCAGATTGGGATGTCTGCGTTAGTGGACAAGTTTCCTTGCTGTACAACACTGTAAGGGAGATGAAGAGAAATGCTAAAAGGGCCATTTGAGTGGGAATTCTCTTCCCCAGAAGGTATGTGGTTTCTCTTTGTTCACATTTATTCAAACTGAGTTCATTAATATTTGACAGAGATTGAGTCATGGATAATGGAATACACACAGGACAGTAGGGCTGAGACCACAACCTGTTATTCCACAATCTTAGTGCCTAGTGGAACAGTTTCCTGGTGTCGAACAACCTAACCCTGCTCCTGAATGAGATGCTCCATTGTTCCATTCAGCCCCTCCAATCTGCTAGATAGTAGCAATTGGAGGCTACATACTGTATCACCTGGTGCACAGAAACAAGGAAGACCATTCAGAGGTCTTTCAGTGATCTAGATCCCCTGACTCTCTCGAATAGAAAATTCCTGACATTCACTACCCTCTGTTTGAAGAAACCATTTGTCTGCATATACACCATGACCTATTGATAAAATGAGAGAGGTGAATACAAGTGCTTAGCTAAGTGCGACTGGCCCTGGTATCAGGGCAGTAATTAACTCAGGATAACATGAAGGACCCATAGCAAAATTGTACTTCATCAGAATCCGTTGCAAACTCTGCGCTGTTTGGATTCATTTACAGCTCAAGTGAAGTTGTTTATCATGATTTGGCATCAATCATCTCAGCTGTGCGACATCACTGCAGGAGATTCTCAGTGTAGCTCCCTCAGCCCAGGCATCTCCAGTTCCCCACAGTGTGGAAGCAAGCCATTCAGCCCACTGAGTTCACACCGATCAGAAGTGGGGATATTCACTGTAGGTTGCACAATATTCAGAACACTTCGCCATCCCTCAGGTCCTAAATCAGTCTGTGTCCATGCGCAACAAGACCTGGACAGCATTCAAGCCTGTGCTGTTTAACTGCCGTTAACATTTATGTAACAGCGCTGCCAGACACTGCACATTTCGACAGTAAACGAAGGACTTCACTTTGCATCTCAATTTGGCTTCATAAGAATGTGGGAAAGTCATTCTGCCCATCAAAACTATTGTGCAAAAAGAGAGACAGCCCATTCCGCTCCTACTGCCTGTTACACAGGAAGACAAGCTCTCTGTCCAACACCGCACGTCACTTACACAGGATCAGAAAGAGACAAATTCACACTCGGAGTCATTTACAAAGGAACAGGAAGAGGTCATTCAGCTTCTCAAGTCACTAACCCAGGAACAGGAATGTGTCAGAGATGGTCCAAGATCACAAACAAATGGAACAGGGACTGAACAGATAGCCTGCTCCACTTTGTTCCTCGTGGCTTTACTACTCATAGTAGATATGTGTTACTTAAACATGGTTTCCTGGGAGTAGGAATGACGACGTTTTTTTAAACCAGGTTCAAAGTCATCTTCTATCGCTGAGAAAGCAGACCCATGTTCTCTCTAGAAGTCAGAAGCTGGTGTGGCATGGCTAACTGTTGTACAGTGAAGGAATTATGGCTTTTGACAGGACTATGTGCAACGTAACATTGATTGCAGAGTCACACAGTAACTGTGCATGAAAGTATTCAAAGTTTATTCAGAGCCCGTATCTTACTGTCAATCAAAATGAGGTGTTTGCACAGATACGGAAACTATCAAGAATCGACCATCCTACAGAAAGTATGGAATTTCTTACCTTCTCAACGGCTGCTTGAGGCCTAATAAGGGTCCGTCCATAATCATCAAGTTTCAAGTTCTTATTACCTCACACCACTGCAGATTAAACACATAGTTACTACATTCTCTCCTTATGGTAACATCATGCCAGGTTTCACTCTGGTGAAACTCCTTTGCGCTGTCTCGGTGACATGGAGATCATGATTTATAAAGCAGACTCAGCCTGGACACATTACCCAAATTATGGCTTAATAAAATACTACAATTGAGTAAGATACATTTATTCTGGTACTTTAATAATTTTCCATGGCAGACCACATATCCTTTACGGTTATACTTACTTCCTATCTCGGAAGAATTCTGTTAGTGACCAATGACCAAAGACATCCAGGTCCTTTTCAACAACAGCCCTGCCCAACCTCTCACCATTTAATAAAGTTAAATGTCAACAATGGTATTTCATGTTTCCCTCTGAATCATTTTTATACCTTGTGCACAGCTATTGCACAGGAACTCATCCTTCTGAGACCCCACAAGCCTTCCATCCAGAGAAAAAAATACTATTCTGTTCGTTTTGTCCATTATCCAATTTTTAATACATATAGTGTAAGTTCCACCCTTACCTACCCATGACTCTAACATTCTCCACCCACCTGCATTCAACAATGTCAAACTTCGTCTGAAAATTCAATTACTCCACTCCTGGTGGTTCTCAATTGTCAAAGACACAACGGACTGTGTCCACAAACTCCAGCAGGTTTAGCAAAGCTCATTCCCCTTTACAGAATGTAGGCCATATCTATTAAATCATAATATTATTTTCCAAGTGTCCAGTTGCCACATTCTTATAAAAGGTCACAACGCATTTCTCACAGCTGAGATCAAGTTATTTAGTTTTCTGTTTGCCCTTTCCGTCCTGTTTTAAACGTTTAGTTTTACAATAGCTGCTTTCCAGTCTGCAGGATCCTTTCTCGTATGGAACCAGATTTGAAGAATAATCAGTAATTCTTTCGTTAGCTCTATTGCCACCTCCTCGATATTCTGGGATGTAGCTCAGCAGAAGCAGCATCTTACCAACCTTCAACGATTAGATTTTGAAAAATGTGCTCATCATTAATTTTAGTTTCGTGCAGTTCCTCATTTTCGCTAGTCCCACTGTTCCCTAGTACATCTGGGAGTTTGCTTCTGTACCTTCCTCAGGGACATAGACTCAATGTATTCCTCTCAGCTGGCAGATGACTTCTGAGAGCCAGTGAATATTTCGGAGGACTGCACTTTATAGATGATTAATATGTTAACAACTCCTGCCTGGAAAGTTCCAGAATTAATCCAGTTCACTTCAAGGTGAGTGTCAGCACAGTCCTGTCCGTGGTGTGAGGCTCAAGTTATACTGATGGAGGGGACACAGCTCAGTGATCAGCTCATTTTTGAAAGGTTAACATTTTATGTTTGGAATTGGTTTAGCTTAGAAAAATATTCTTGGAAATCCAAGGGAGGATAATGCAATGCCCAGCCCCTCACCGTGTACAGGGATTTCCGTCTGTGTAGTCTCAGCTCCATTTTTTTTCCCATGGACTGAAACACTCTATAAATGCAGTGTCAAGAGTGGGATCACCAGACACTTGGTCTCTGTGAGTAGATGCAGCAGCTGATAATACACACCCGAGAAAAGCATCCACAGAACCTGCCTTTACTGTCTTCTGACAGGTGCAAGTCAAATCCTCACACACACAGTGAATCCATTCAGTGTTGAAAATGCTTATCTTCCTGGCTGAGAAATCTCTTACATCTCTGGCAGACACACAGTAAAACTTCCTTTGTCCAAAGAAGCAGTTGACAATGTAACATTACGTTTGTCTGTCTCAGCAACTTTAACAGCAGCATCAGGATTACCGATGTTGTTGACCACCACACTCAGAGAAGAGTGAGAGTGGGAATTTACCTCAGTTTAAACAGGGGCATATCTAGATTGACGTAATATTCAGGAATATGGGGAAAGGGGTTATGTTAGAAGAAATTCCCATTTTATTTTCCTTCCACTTCATTATCAGCAGTCCCTTTGTTTGCTTTTCATTTCTCTCTCTCTTGCTGGACATTTCTCCATCCATTTAACTAATCTCCCCCTCACTCATCCAGCCTGATATATATAATATTACTTCTCGGTTGCTTTCAGTGTTGATGTAGGGTCTCTAGACTTGAAGCTTCTTCTGTTCTTCTCGTGACAGAGGCTGCCATACTTGCTGAGATTCTCCAACATCTTTAGACACTGGAGAATGTTATTTCAACTCTCGAGCATCCACAGTTCATTGGTTTATTTCACCTTTAATGCTGCTGTTTCACGGGATGACAGCATCACTGGCAAGGGCAGCATTTGATGACCATCACTAGCTGCCCTTGACCGTGAGGCCATTTGTTATGACAGTATGGAGCCAACCATGTTGTCGTGGGACTGAAGTCACATTTAGTTTCTTTACCAACGTCTATAAGTGAAATAATGAAAGAAATCCTGATCGTTTATGGTTGCCGTTAGGAAAATGAGATTTAATTCCAATTTTTGTCATTCAAATTTAAGTTCTGTCATTAGCTGTGACAGGATTTGAAACAATATCTTTAAGGTTATAACCTGTGCCCCTCACTGTGATTATTACTCTGATATGGGGTACATATTATGAAACAGCCGGAGAGGCAAGAACAAGTATGTGTTCAAAATATTTGTAATTGAAGGAGAGGTCAGAAGAGAACTGTAGCCGTAAAAGCTGAAGTTAACAAGGGGGCAGATGACGGCTAATTCAACAACAGCACTGAGGCAGAGCTGGAGATTGGGGTTTTTGCGGAGTTGGGTGTGGGCAGGGTTGATAGCAGAGAAATATGGAGAAACAGTTCAGGGTAAAAGGAAGACTCAACAATCTGAACAATTTTCTTCCTTCTTAGATATTTATGAGTGAGGAGTCTGAAATTGATGGAAATGAAGTCGAGTTTGGAACTGAAACTAAAGATAACAGTTTATGCATATGCTAAATATAAATAACTGAGATAGCAGTAACCTTCATCATCGTTTATAGAATTGACAGAGATAGCCTTACCAGGAACACCAATAATAGCGAGGATGGGATAATACCCAGCTTGAATAATCATCAGTACGGCATGTATCCGCAACTGTAACCATGCCCAATCCTGAGAAAGCCAGTGAAGACCATCGGATAAACTCCTGTCCATTGTTGGAACATTCCAGTCTAATGTTCTCAGACTCTGATTCATTGTTGGAACATTCCCGTCTATTGTTTGAAAATTGTCTTGCTCTCCCTTTCTCTGTTGCTGCTAATCCCAATTATCTTGAGGATGACGCTGCCGCTGATACTATGAGATAACAGGTTGAAGGAAGCCCCTTATTAATAGAAGGGGAAACCCTCCAGTGACAAAGTTAGGATCCATGGAGACTGACAGCAAGTACAGTCACCGAACAAACAGCTTCAGTTAACCCCTTTCGCAACAACCCTGACATAACTTGGTGTGGGTGGGACGTTGATATCGCTGACTAGTGGGTGAATGGCACATCTCCATTTTTAAAGTTAGATGTGCGGGAGAAAGATTATGCTTTCTCTTCACAAGCTCAATGTTTCTCCTGTGTTTTGGCAGGGTAGGAATTGCTGCGCTCCCGAGGCCATCTCTGTGTGATCATCAGGCCTGCTGCATCTTTTGGCTTTAATTATTAATATTTAACTTTGAAAATATATCTTACCAGCATTGTGGGGATTAGGTGGGGTTAGGCATTTTAGAGACGTCTCTACTGTGGCAAAGATAGTGTAGAATCAGCACATTCCTTGTGGTCCTCGAAGCCACGGCCTGGTCGTGTAGAATGATGGTCAAACACTCACAGAGCCAGGATTCTTAGTTTTACATTTCGTGATTTATTGCTGGGGTCTCAGCAGGGTTGGAAGGCAGTAAATCTCTCCTGGCTGCTACGCTCTCTCCCTGAGATTTCCCACAGAATTGTCTCTTGATATTCGTTCCTTCTGGATTTGAGAACTGCATGTGAGACAATATGTTTCCTGAATTTTTTTGGGGGTAAGTGTGTGCTTCCAGGATTTTACAATATTGTAGCAGTTACTGTTTAGTAATTAAATAACCTATTAATTTCTTGAGTTTTCCAATATATAAAGTTTTTCCAAGTTCCTCTTGGTTTTGTTGTATTTTGTCTACAGTGTTTGAATAAATTGTGTTTTGCTTGATGTTGAATATTTTGACCAAACTAATTGCATTTAAAACACAGCACCTCACAATTACCTTTAAAATAAGAAAATGTTCGGGTCGACTACCTTCTTCATGTATTGTGGAAGGCGCCTATTGGAGCCATGACAAGAAGGGAAGATACTCATGTTTTAATTGGATAATTACCAATGGACAATAAGTTGCAGAAACACGGGGTTTGGCAGCGGAATGCGTCGAGCTGGAGGAGTGTCAGTTCTATCAGTAATTATGTCAGATACACAATCCATCTCACAGATCCAGCCCAGATTCTAGAAGACCAGATGAGATATCTGCTCAGCACGGAGCACTGTGCAGACCAGTCTCAGTACAACCCAGCAATCTGCCCATGTTGGAACACTGTGCAGCTCTGACTCATACATTAGCTATCGGTCCAACATATGGAGCAGTACAGACCACACTGGCGCATTGATTCAGAAATCTGGACAAAACGGTTCGTCCAGCATGGGGTAATGTGCAGCACAAAAAAGTGGGCTTGTTCTATAAACGTGGATAAGGTATCTGTTCAGTATGGGGAGCTGTACGGTGAATAGAAGTGAATCAATCTGTAAACCAGAAACAGTTACCCCCCTCCCCCCCCCCCACCCCCCCAGCATGGAGAGCTGTGTACACCCACACAGTGCATTGATCTGTGAACCAGGAGCAGTTACTCTCCCAGCATGTAGAGCTTTGTACCCCAGTTGATTGATCAGTGACACTGTATTAGATACCTGCCCAGTGTGGGGAAACTTGCAGCTCATTCTGGAAGTGACAGGATGTGCAGCTCCCATCCATTTACAGCTCCATATCTCCACTGTGCCATGACAAACCGGTGATCTGGGTGTAGAAATCCCTGCCAGAGAGAGATGGTAGGGAAATCAGTTTAAATACCAAAAAAAAATCAAAAGGACTTTGGGACAACGAGAAAGAGAGATGGAGAGACAATTTCATGGATGATCATAGGTTTCAGAATGTTGAAGTGAAGATATTTCGACAGCATCTCGCAACGTTAGCCAGTATTCCCGGGAATGATGTGTGAACGGGATATTGCTGCGAATTCAGATGATGGAGTTTTGGATAAGCATTTGTTCTGCAGCTTTGCAACTCGGAGTTGGCTCAGCAGAGTTTCGACTCATTGGACTGAATCTAACAATAATTTGTCTCAGTGCTTTTTTCGCTGAGTGTGACAGAGGAATTGTCTGCACGAAGCCAAACTAGTTTCCTGGTGCTATCTTATCGAACTCACCTCAAAGATGAGAACAAACAGTCTTACCGCAAATTCAACCCAAACTCTGGGTCAGATATGCAGATGACACCTTTGTAATCATTAAAAACACAGAAATTAAAAAAAAACACACACCGGATCATCAACGCCACACTCACAGGAATCCGATTCACTGGAGAGGAAGGAAAGGACAAACAATGCCTATTCCTAGACATGACGGTACAGAGAACACCGAACAGAGAATTCACAACAAAGGTATACAGAAAAGCCACACACACACACAGACCAAGTCCTAAACTACAAAAGCAACCACCCCAATACACACAAAAGAAGTTGCATCAAGACACTGTTCAAAAGAGCCACAACACACTGCAGTACACCAGAACTGCAAAAAGAGGAAGAAGAACACCTATGCAATATATTCGCCAAAAACTGATACCCCCGCAATTTCATCAATAGATGCCTAAGGGAAAGACAACGAAATGAGGACATGCCACAACCCAAAGGACTAGCCACACTATCATGCATCAAAAACATTTCTGAACTGACAGCCAGACTACTGCGACCACTAGGACTCATAACATCACACAAACCAACAGCCACTCTCAGACAACAACTCAACAGGACGAAGGACCCGATACCCAGCATAGGCAAAACCAATGTAATGTACAAAATCCCATGCAAGGACTGCCCTAAACACTACTTAGGACAAACAGAAAAACAGCTAATGATCCGTATCCACAAACACCAACTAGCCACGAAACGACACGACCAGCTATCCTTAGTAGCTACACACGCAGATGACAAGTAACATGAGTTCAACTGGGACAACACTACTATTATAGGACAAGCCAAACAGAGAACAGCCAGGCAATTCCGAGAGGCATGGCACTCATCCACATATTCTATCAACAAACACATCGACCTGTACCCAATATACCGGCCACTGCAGTGGACAGCTGGAACTGACAACCGGAAGCGGCAGATACAAACCACTATAAATGCCGGAGGAAACATCACAGAAGCGCTTCACAGGAGGCTCCCAAGCACTGAAGATGTCACCTAGACAGGGGACGAAACGTCTGCAACACAAATTCCCAGCTCGGTGAACAGAACCGCAAAACATAGAACATAGAGCAATACAGTGCAGAACAGGCCATTAAGCCCTCAAAGTCGCACCGACCTGTGAACTATTCTCAGCTCATTCCCCTACACTATCCGAAATTCATTCATGTGCTGATCAAAGGATTATTTAAATCCCCCTAATTTGGCTTAGTTGACTACATTAGCAGATAGGGCATTCCACGTCGTTACTACTCTCAGCGCCTCTGATATCTGTCTTATTTTATCACCCCTCAATTTGTAGCTATACCCCGTCGTACACACTGATGTCATCATCCTAGGAAAAAGACTTTCACTGTCTACTCTATCTAATCCACTGATCATTATGCATGTCTCTAACAAATCCCCTCATTGCCTTCTTCTTTCCAATGAGAACAGGCCCAAGTCTCTCATCATTTTCTCATATGACCTTCCCTCCAGACCAGGCAACATTCTGATAAATCTCCTCTGCACTTTTCCCAGTGCTTCCACATCCTTTCCGAAATATGGGCACCAGAAATGTGCACAATATTCCAACTGTGGCTGCACTAGCGTTTTGTACAGTTGCAGCTCCAGAATTCAATTGCTCTACGAATGAAACCTAACACACCTTATGCCTTCTTAACAGCACTATCCACCTGGGTGACAACTTTCAGGGATCTATGTACGTGGACTCCAAGATCCCTCTGCACATCCACACTTCCATTGACCCAGTACTCTGCCTTCCTGTTATTCTTCCCAAAATGCATCACCTCACGTTTAGCTGCATTGAACTCCATTTGCCACCTCTCAACCTAATTCTGTAGTTTATCCAAGCACCACCCCTTCAACCTGTAACATTCTTCCAAACTGTCCACTACTCCACCGAATTTAGTGTTATCTGCATATTTACTAATCCATCCACCTATGCCTGCGTCCAAATCATTTATAAAAATGATAAACAGCAGTGGTCCTAAAACAGATCCTTGTGGCACACCACTAGTAACCGGACTCCAGGCTGAATACTTTCCATCAACCACCACTCGCTGCCTTTTTTCTGAAAGCCAGTTTCTAATCCAAACTGCAAAATCATCCTCAATTCCACGTCTCTGCATTTTCTCCAACAGCCTACCATGTGGAACCTCATTAAAGGCTTTAGTGAAGACCATGTAGACCACGTCAACTGCCCTTGACGAAACCATGTTGACTATCTGAATCAAATTGTTGCTTACTAGATGATTATGAATCTTACCTCTTATAATGCTTTCCAAAACCGTTCCTACAACAGAAGTAAGGCTCACTGTCTATAATTACCTGTATCTTCTCTACTGCCCTTCTTGAACAAGGGCACAACATTTGCAATCCTCCAGTTGCCTGGTACTAAACCTCTGCTATCTCCTCCCTAGCGTCCCAGAAAATCCTTGGATAAATCCCATCCGGCCCAGGGGACTTGTCTACTTTCACTCCTTCCAGAATTGATAACACCTGTTCATAACTAACCTTGATCCTTTCTAGTCTAATATCTTGTATCTCATTCTTCTCCTCTTCAACATTCTCCTTTTCCTGAGTGAAAACCGATGAGAAATGTTCGTTTAGCACCTCTCCAATCTCCACAGAGTGCACACTCAATTTCCCACTTCTCTCTTTGACTGGCCCTATTCCTACTCTAATCATCCTTTTGTTTCTCACATACCTATAGAAAGCTTTAGAGTTCTCTTTTATTCTATTTACTAAAGATTGTTCGTATCCTCACATTGCTCTTCTTAACTCTCTCTTTAAATCCTTCCTAGCTGATCTGTAACTCTCCATTTCCTCAGCTGAACCATTTTGCCTCATTAACACATAAGCCTCCTTCTTCTGCTTAACAAGAGATACAATTTCCGAAGCAAACCACAGGTCCCTTACCTTATCACTTCTTCCCTGTCTGACAGGGACATATCTATCAAGGACACACAATATCTGTTGCTGAAACTGGCTCCACATTTCCATTGTCTCTATCCCCTGCATTTTGCTACCCCATTCTATGCATCCTAATTCTTGCCCAATCGCGTTATAATTGACCCTACCCCATCGATAACTCTTGACCTGTGGCATGTACCTATCCCTTTCCATCGCTAATCTAAATATAACTGAATTACGGCCACTCTCTCCAAAGTGCTCACCTACAACTAAATCAAACACCTCCCTGGTTCATTACCAAGCACCAGATCCAGTGTGGCCTCCCCTCCTGTCAGCCCTTCGACATACTGTGTCAGGAAACCCTCCTGTACGCATTGGACAAAAAACTGATCCATCCGACGTACTAGAGCTATTAAATTTCCAATCAATGTCGGGGAAGTTAATGTCCCCCATAATGACCACCCTGTTCCTTTCATTCCTACCCAGAATAATTTTGCTAATCCTCTCTTGCACCTCCCTGGAACTTTGCTGAGGCCTATAAAAACCCCAAGCAGTGTGACCTCTCCTGTCCTGTTTCTAACAGCCCACACTACCTCAGTAGACGAGTCCTCATCAAAAGTTCTCAGAGTCGCCATTGTACTATCCTTGACCAAAAGGCCAATCCTCCTCTTCTTTTACTGCCTTGCGTGTTCTTAATGAAAGATCTTGAGCATCTCTCACCCAAGTTCCGATAATAGCTATGATGTCTCAACCCCATGTTCTGAAACATGCGTTGAGGAGATCAACCTTCCCTGTAAAACCTCTTGCACTGAATTAAGTGGATTTTAGTTCTTCAGAATTACTATATACTTTGATTTTTTCATCTTTCTTTACTAATTGGTATGTTCTCATCACATTCAGAGCTTTCTCCATCCATCCTATCTTTTACATGCTACTTAGACTACCTCCATTTGCCTTGCCTGTCAATGTAAAGTCTGTCTTTATGGGGTGAGCAAATGTCCCAGCTAACATATCGGTGGCTTTCCCGTTTAAATTAGACCAATCATTTTGGAATGGTTCTTTTCTCTTCCAAAAGACATTCCAACCTCACAAAATCTGAATCTGTGAACAGTTCAGCAGCTCTTCATTCCATTGATTTTTCTCCTTTAAACTTTTTCTCCCTTCTCCGCTTGAATCTGGCATTGGGAGCAAACCAGAAATTATTACTTTTAAAGTTTTATTTTTAATCCTCTACATCACTTCTTAAATTCACTCTAGGCTGTTTTAATCTTTTCCCTAAAACTGTCATTCATACCAATATATACAATAATTTTTGGCTTCTCAATTACACTTTTAACAATGTGCTTGAAACTTTCAGAGACATTCTTAATTCTATTATTGGGAAACCAACAAACCATGCTAAATTTTCGCTCACTGCCACAGAATCTCCTGTTTATGCCCCTGACAGGAGAGTCCCCTGCCGCAATAATTATACAAACGCTTTTCAAACGCTGCCTAACATAAGAATTGTTCCAACAATCCAATAACCGATGGCTCTTCCATTTTCCTCAGAGAGACTACCCCTTCAACAGTTCGAAAAATTAAATATCTCTTTGATCGAGGAATAGCCACCAGAGATGTTTGAACTACATTCTTACCTTTCGTGACAGTCACCCACCTATCTGACTGATTTTGCTTGATAATAACTTCCAGCCGTCTCCCTGTCTCCCTTGCATATGGTCTGAATAAAATTATGCCTTTCACAGGATTATTCATGACATTAAAATAGAAAACTATAGCCGTATACATATCAAACATATATTTTAAAAAAATAAAAGTTGGAAATTTAACTCAACAAAAAGACTCCTCTTCAATAAATCCCTCGAAGAAAAATGTCTTCTCCAGAGCTGAACGCGTGTAGGACTCTCCGAAATGAATGCACATCTTCCTATTTAAAAATATACTTCAGTTTTTAAACCAAAAATGTACTTTTGCATTAAAAAAGAAGACTTTTGAAACATATATAGACTTTTCTAATGTGTTTTTGTAAACCATCCCCCCCAAAAAAAAACCCCGTTAAAACAATGTTCGTTGGAAAGAAAAGATTTTCTTTTGCTTTTTTTTGGTTTGTTTTTGTATGTTAATAAAACTAAATGGAAAAACATTCTTATATGCATAACTATATGAACTACATTAAATGCAAAAAAAAAATGTTTACTATGCCTGCAATCTCAGGGGCAGCTGTAACATCCATACTGCTCTAAGAATATTTCATCGAACATTTTTTTTTACAATTTGAAGAAGAGTGGGCATATGTTCTAATAATTTGCTTCCAATTCACGATAGACTTGGCGATATGATTTCATCTCCTATCTTGTGTGTAAGTGCAGCATTTATTTGAATCTTTATCCGCATCTCTCCAGCTCTTCCGAGCAATCATATGAGTCTGCGTCCATCCTGCAGATGAAAAATCCCTTCAGCTCTGACTATTGGAGGGAATGTTGCAAAGAACATTATCCAGGTCCACGTAAAATGTAAATCCAACATAGCCCAATATTAAACACATGTAAGCCTAATGAATAAACCCTACAGAGATGAATAGTATAAAAGGCGAATGCAGTTCCATGTCAAAAAAAAATCTGTGGGTCTCTCATAAAAAGACGTCAACTGCATCACGTTGTAAATTCACCAAGATAGGACGAACACGAGAATGGAATTCTTAATTATTCTTCTTTGAACAACACCTAAAGAACGGGAGAAATAAAACAAGTCGTATCTGTGAGCTTCATAAGTGATTATGATGAGAATGTGAGGGATGGATTTTGAGGGGAATGATAAATAATGTTATGGATGACACAAAGATTAGGTGGGTGGTTCGCAGTGAGTAGGAACATGTTAGTTTAGAGGACGATATAAATGGTTTGTTCAGGTGGCTAGATCAATGGCTGGTGAGATTTGACTGATAAATGTGAGGTGATCCATTTCATAGGTAAAAAGACAAGAGAGATTACTCAAACTATGATGAGGGTATAGATGTTTTTGAAGCAGAGGAGATTGAGAGACGTTCCTGATTGTGGTGTTTAAGAGCATGAGGTTTATGGACAATTTGAACAGAGAGCAGCTCTTCCCCTTACTCGAGTGCTCAATAAGAAGGAGACACAATTTTGACGTGAAAGTGATTTTTCTATTAATCTGTAAATCTTAAATGAAGATTTATGTTGAATTTAGATTCCAGCATCTGCAGTGGCGGCATTTGAACCCGAGTTCCCAGAACATTTTCTTGATCGCTGAATCAGCAGTTGGTGATTATACCATCAGGACAGCGCTTTCATCTTATTATAGGCTTCTTTGTTAAGGTATGAATGGCGTTTTATCTTTTTACAATTTCTCTTCCACTCAGGAATTAACTTTAATTGATGTGTTTTTACTATCTTCCTAAATATTTGTCATTGTTCTTCAAATGTTCTGTCCTTCAATGTTTTGTTTTCGAGTCCACTCAGGCCAATCCTTCCTCTGGCCTGTATAATTATCACTGCCCGACACTAAAATTCTTGTGACTTTCAATCTGAATGTGAAAATCCAGCATGTTATGGTCACTCTTTCTGGAGGATCCTCTACTACAAGATGATTTATCACTCCTTCCTCATTATTAACACTAAATCTAAAAGCCAGTTCTCTGGTTGGTTTCTATGACTTGTTGTTCGAAGTAACAATCCCTCATACATTCTGGGAATCGTTATTTGAGGCTACCTTTGCCAAATTGATTAATTAAGCCAATATGCATACACAGATTGCTCACTCTTGTGCCCTTCTCACAAGCCGTTGTTATTCCCTAGTTTTTGAAAGTATGTTTGGAGGATGGGGGTACTGTGGCATGAAATTACTTCGAGAAGCAGGTTTTTTTCCATGTGCTTTATTTGAATCCAAACAGATTTGTCATCTTGGTCCCTCGTGCTAATGTCATGTCTTAATGCAGCCTTGCTATCATTCTTAATTAATGCAGCAATTCAAACTGCTGTGCCTTCTTGTCTGAGTAATGAGTACCCTTGGACATCTCACTTCCCAACATTGACCTTCCTGTAACCACCTTCCTGTAATCCCCACCAGGCCGTATCTTTTTAACACTGATAGTTCATTCATTTTTTTCAAATATTCCATGCATTTAGATACAATGTATTTATATAAGTTCTATTGGATTTGTTTATCACCGTTAATACTTTTGGCACTCTACACTTTCCACACACTCCATTCTTATTTTTTTGATCTCCGATAATACTGAACCTATCATTTCCATTCACATTTGTAAACTTACTATGATTATTTTCCTCAGCATGTTCATTAGACTGGCCCTGCCTGTTTATTCTATTAAACTCTACCATCTGCTCCCTTGCTGTCCTGCTGCTCTGGTTTTCAGTCTCCTGCATTAATTCATTTAAATCCACCCGTGATGCATCATCATACCTCCCTGCCAGGATGTTGGTGTCCCTCCAGTTAAAATGGACCCTGTCGTTTTTTATAGGTCCAACCTGCCCTGGACGAAATCCCAATTTCCATAAATCTGAAACCCTCTTCCTGAATCAGGTCTTCAAACACATATTAAAATTTTCTATCTTCATCTTCCTTATCCCACTTCCTTATCCCACACGGAGTAATCCCAAGATTCCAACCCTGGATATCTTGCTTTTCCACTCAGGCCAATCTCCTTGCAGTCTCCTTGCAGGGTATTGTCACGTTTCCAATGTGTACCACAGCCTCTGGCTGTTCACCCTCCCCTTCCCTGAGCATTTTCGGAGACATCCCTGATCCTTGCAGCAAAGACGCTTCTTATGAAGATCACACAGAATTGTCGAATCCCTACATTGTGGAAACAGGCCATTTGGCCCAACATGCCCACACTGTCCCTCCAAAGAGTAACCCACCCAGACCCTTAGCCTGCTCTCATACTCTACATTTACCCCTGACTAATACACCTAACCTACACATCCCTGAACACTATGAGCATAATAACCTGGCCAGAGCTAGTCCCCTACAATATGTTGATTCTGCTTTCGAATCACAGATACTGCCAGTATTTCTGAGCATTCCCAGCAACTTCTGGTTTTGTCACCAATGATGATCACATACTGATCAAAACTTATCCAACTCAGTTTTGAAAAAAAAACCTGAATTTATTTTCTCAAAAGAAAACCAAATATTTGATCGTTGAAGAATCACAGCAAGTATCCATTAAATTATTTTTGTTTGTTCACTTTGCCAATCCATGAATAAAAGATATTTTTGCATGTTTTGTACATATCGTTTGGGAGGAAATGGGAGGAGGGACCAGGGGTTTGCCAGGAAGGTTAACTTCCCACTAAAAACGGACTTACCTTGAGCATCAGGCCTCCATTGGCAGCAAAGGTGAGCGCGAGGAGTTGAGTGGGAGAGGACGAATTGTGCTCTGGGAAGGTATGTGAACAGATATATTTTGGCAGCGATTGGAACAGAGACACTGCACGTGTAACGTCTCCAACCCTGAACTCCTCATCTAACCAAAACAAAAGAACTCTCTACCGTGTTGATAAGTGCTTCTCTTTTTTTAATCCTGTGATTGGTTAAAGAAAAACCTTTCCTTTTCCGTTTATCTAAATTAAGTCCAAGTTAAGCTTTAGAGTATAAGTGGCAGGAAATCTCAGAGACATGCTATGCTCCACTTGCTCAATATGGGATCTCAGGGATCTAGCTGATTTCCCTCACTCCTTCACGTGCAGGATGTGTGTCCATCTCCCTGCACTCTCCTTGCAGGATCTTGTCACGTTTCCTGCCAATGTCATTGGTACCAATGTGTACCACAGCCGCTGGCTGTTCACCCTCCCCTTCAGTATGCCCTGAGCATGCTCGGAGACATCCCTGATCCTCGCACCAAAGACACTTCTGATGAAGAACGCATAGTCGGGATGATAGCTCTGGAGCGGCGGATGGACTTACCTTGGAACACACAATGCGGAGGAGGTCGTAGATAGCACATTCAGTGAACTGATCACATCACAGATTAGGATTGCTGAAGGAGAAAAGGAACTGGTGACCAAAAGCAGAGAAAGAGCAGGAAGACACTGCGGGTGTCCCCTGCGGTCAACTCCCTCCTTAGCAGGTACACTGTTTTGGATACTGTTGGGAGAGATGGCTCACCAGGAGAAGGCAGCAGTAGAAAGGTTAAAAGCACTGTGGTTGGCGCTGCTGTTCAGAAGGGCGGGAAAAAACTGGAAGGGCTAAGTCATAGGGGATTCAATTGTAAAAGAGTAGATAGGCATTTCTTTGTTCGAAGCCGAGATTCCCAAATGGCATGTTGCCTTCCAGGTGCAAGGGACAGGAATGTTTCGATCGACTGCAGAATATTCTGAAGGGGGAGGGTGCGCAACCAGATGGGCGGCACAGCGGCACGCACTGCTGCCTCACAGCGCCAGAGACCAGGGTTCAATTCCCACCTCAGCCGTCTGACTGTGTGGAATTTGCACATTCTCCCCGTGTCTGTGTAGGTTTCCTCCAGTTTCCTCCCACAGTCCGAAAATGTGCAGGTTAGGTGAATTGGCCATGATAAATTGCCTGGAGAAAGTGAGGACTGCAGATGCTGGAGATCAGAGCTGAAAATGTGTTGCTGGAAAAGCGCAGCAAGTCAGGCAGCATCCAAGGAGCAGGAGAATCGACATTTCGGGCATCAGCCCTTCTTCAGGAATCATTCCTGAAGAAGGTCTGATACCCGAAACGTCGATTCTCCTGTTCCTTGGATGCTGCCTGACATGATAAATTGCCTGTAGTGTTAAGTGAAGGGATAAATGTAGGAGAATGGGTCTGGGTGGGTTGTGCTTTGGCGGGTCGGTGAGGACTTGCTGGGCCAAAGGGCCTGTTTCCACACTGTAAGTAACCTAATCTAATTTTCACGGTGCATGTAGGCACCAATGACATAGGTTAAAAAAGAAAATCAGGATGAGGTCCTACAAACAGAATTTAAGGAGTTAGTAGCCAAGTTAAGATGTAGGACCACCTCAGAGGTTTAATCTCAGGATTATTAAGAATGCCACGTTCTAGTCAGAGTAGAAATGAAAGAATGGCCAAGGTGACTGCGTTGCTTGAGAGATGGTGCAGGAGGGAGGAGTTCTGATTTTTGGGACATTGTGATCGGTTATCTGGGAGGTGGGACAAATTGGACAGTCTACACCTGGGCTGGATTGGAACCAATGTCCTTCGGGGAACTTTTGCTAATGCTGCTTTGGAGGGTTTAAATTAATGTGGTAGAGGGATTGGAACCAAATGAGGAGGTTCGTCGATATTAAGGAAATAGCAACTACAGCCTGTACGGAAATAGGTAGTGAAGTCAGAGTGAGTAAGGGGAAGAGTAGGCAGAGAGTAGATGATGAACACAGAAGGACAGGCTGCCTGAGGTGCATTTGTTTTAATGCAAGAAGTGTAGTATGTGTTGATAAACTCAGGGCTTGGATTAGTACCTGGGAGTTGATATTATTGCTATTACTGATACTTGGTTGAGGGAAGGGCATGATTGGCAAGTGAATATCCCTGGATAGCAATGCTTCAGGCTGGATAAAGAGGAGGGTAAAAATGGTGCGGGAGTTGCATCAGTGGATAAAGAGGATACCACAGCTGTGCTGAAGGAGGGCACTATGAAGAACTCGAACAGTGAGGCAATATGAGCAGAGCTCAGAAATATGAAGGGTGCAGTAACAATGTTGGGGCTGTACTACAGGCCTACCAACAGTGAGCGTGAGATGGAAGTGCAAATGTTTAAATGGATCATGGAAAGATTGTGGAGCAACATGGTGGAGGTGATACGCGATTTTATTTTCGCAACATTGACTAGGATTCACTTAATATTACAGGACTGAATGGAGCAGAATTTGTAAGGAGCAGCCAGGAGGTCTTTATGTGCACTATGTAAATAGTCCAAATCAGGAAGTGGCCATTTTGGTCCTGGTGCAGAGGAATGAGCCTGGCCAGGTGGTTGAAGTTTCAGTTGGGGATTACTTTGGGACTACTGATCACAATTCCATCTGTTTTAGAATACGCAAAGACAAAGACAAGAG
The DNA here is from genome assembly GCF_047496795.1 of Chiloscyllium punctatum. Classification (NCBI taxonomy): domain Eukaryota; kingdom Metazoa; phylum Chordata; class Chondrichthyes; order Orectolobiformes; family Hemiscylliidae; genus Chiloscyllium; species Chiloscyllium punctatum. The sequence continues at coordinate 11,622,133 of NC_092755.1, read as the reverse complement.
TTGCCCTAAAGGAAGAAGCTAAATTGGAGGAAGGCCAACTGTACCAAAATTCAGCAGAAGTTGAGGAATATAGATTGAGAGCAGTTGTTTGAAGGTAAATTCACATTTGATACGTGGGAAGCTTTTAAAGAAAGGTTGATTGGAGTTGAGGTCAGGTATGTTTCTGTGGAAATGAGGGGTAGGAATGGCAAGATTAGGGAACCATGGATGACAGGTGAAACTGTGAGACAAGCTTAGTGGAAAAAGGAAGTGTACATAAGGTCTAGGCGACTGAAGACAGACAAAGCTTGGGAAGAATATCGGGAATGTAGGACCAATTTGAAACAAGGAATTAAGACGGTTAAAAGGGGTCATGAGATATATCCAGCAAAAAATGTTATGGAAAATCCCAAAGACTTTTATTCATATATAAGGAATAAGAGGGTAACTTGAGGAAGGGTTGGACCACCCAAGGACAAAGGAGGAAAATTATACGTGGAGTCAGAGAAAATGGGTGAGATTCTTAATGAGTACTTCGTATCAGTATTTACCAAGGAGAAATGTTGAAATTAGGTATGGATGCTTGATTACTCTAGCTCAAATCAAAATAAGCAGAGAGGAATTGTTTGCTATTCTAAAAGGCATTAAGGTGGCTAAGTTCCCAGGACCAGCTTGGATCTATCCCAGGTTACTGAGGGAAAGGAGAGAGGAAACAGGTTGGACCATAACAGATATCTTTGCAACATCTTTGAACATGGGTAAAATCCCGGAGGACTGGAAAATTGCTAATGGTGTTCCCTTGTTTAAGAATGGTGACCCTGACGTTAGCGGCAGGGAAGCTGCTGGAGAATATACTGAGGGATAGGATGTACTCCCAGTTGGAAGAAACTGCTTATCAGTGATAGGCAACATAGTTTTGTGCGTGGAAAGTCATGTCTTGCCAACTTAACTGAATTCTTTGACGAAGTGACAAAGTTGCTTGTTGGGGGAAGGTCGAGAGATGTCATATACATGGACTTCAGTAAGGCGTTTGATAGAGTTCCCTATGGTAGGCTGATTGAGAAAGTGAAGTCGCATAGGGTCTAGGCTGTGCTAACTAGATGGATAGAGAAGTGACTGGGCAAAAGCTCACAGAGATTAGTAGTGGAAGAGAGTTTCTGAAAATGGAGACCTGTGACCAGTGGTGTTCAGCAGGGATCCGTGCTGGGACCACTGTTGTTTTCGATATACAGAAGTGATCTGGACGATGGCCTGATTAGCAAGTTTGCATATGACACGAAGATTGAAGGAGTAGCAGATAGTGAAGGGGACTGTCAGAGATATAATGAACAATATAAATGGATTGTAGAGTTGGGCTGAGAAATGGCAGATGGAATTCAATCAGTACAAATGCGAAGTGATGCCATTTGGAAGATCTAATTCAAGAGCGAAATATATAGAAAGTTGAAAAGTGCTGGGATAAATTGATGTGCAGAGATTTCTGGGTGTTCATGTCCATTGTTTCCCGAAGATGGAAACCCAGCTCAAGAGTGTGGTCAAGAGGGCATATCACATGCTTTCCTTCATTCAATGGGGTATTCCTTCATTCAATGTAACATAACTTGGCAAGTTATGTTACAGTTGTATAAGACTTTGGTTCTCCACATTTGGAATACTGCCTACAGTCCTGGTCACCACATTACAAAAATGATGTGGATGCTTTGGAGAGGGTACAGAAGAAGTTCACCAGGTATGGTGGGTGCTCGCAATGAAGTGACTTTGAATAGATCGGCGTTATTTTCATGGAGGTCGAGTGGGGGACCGGATTGAGCTCTATGAAATCATGAGAGATATAGACATGATGAAGCGCAAGATCTTTTTCCCCCACAGTGGGGGACACAATTTCTAGGATCACGAGTTGAAAGTAAGAGGGGAAAAGTCTAGGGGAGATATTCGTGGAAAGTTCTTAATGGAGAGTGTGATGTGTGTCTGGAACACGTTGCCAGCAGAGATGGTAGAGGTGATCATGATAGCATCATTTAAGATGTATCTAGACAGATACATGAATGGGCAGGGAGCAAAGGGATACAGACACTTAGAAGGTATGTGCCAGGTTTAGGTAGAGGATCTGGATCAGTGCAGGCTTGGAGGGCCGGAGGGCCTGTTCTTGTGCTGTAATTTTGTTTGTTCTTTGATATCAGTCAACTTGGAATCTTTGTACATTTTCTCATCTTGTGGGAATGTAATTGCATCTCATTCTTGCATTTCACTCCAGTTGCAAAGAATCGTACACAACACATACATACACAGGTACACACGCAAAGACAGAGACACAGGTACAGATGCATACAAACATAACCACATAGCCCCATACACACACTCACACACACACGCAATGCATTAATTTGTTGAAGAATATAAATAACATTATCAATAGTTATAATGTTAAGTCGAATTTAGGATATAGGAAGGATGAGAGAAATTGTCTTATTCTACTTGGAAAGACCATTATCTGAAGCTACTAAGGTAAACATCATACAACACCAGGTCATATTCCAACAGGTTTATTTGGAAGCATGAGCTTTCAATGCGCTGTTCCTTCATCAGGTGTTTGTGGAGTGTAAAATCGTAAGATACAAAATTTATAGCAAAATATTAGAGTGTCATGCAATTGAAATATCATATTGAACAAACCTGTTTTTTTAAGTCTTTCATCTTTTAGAATGGGTTGCAGTTTTCGGTTCATTAATATGCAAATCCCAGAACTTCATTTAAGTCATCTTCTCAGGATTTTACACCAAAAGTTGACATCTCAGCTCAGACAACACATTAAAGATGGAAAGTCAGAGTCTGTCTGTGTCCCAATCTCGAGTTAGATTGGTTCTACTTCCTAAGTGGAATTAACAAAATATTTCATGCAATGACTGCCTGCTTTGACTTCCTGCAGTGTGTGCATTTTTGAGCAAAACAGGATGTATCAGCAAATATGGGTCTGCAAATATAATGATATTAAACTGATGTGGTGGTTAATATAGCTTGTTAATTTTCCAACGTCTCCTGGCACTATTCTGTCCAACGAAATTCCATGTTCTTCTTTAGTAACTCTGTTAATAGTGCCTCCATGCTGCTGAAATTGGAACAAACTCCCTATCGAATCTGCTCAGTCCCAATAGTTGAAGGATCTACTTCTCCATGCTCAAGGAAATTCCCCCATTGCTTTCGTCAATGCATTCCTTGGGATCATCCTTCCATGTTCGATGTTATAGAGTCAGAGGGTCATAGAGATGTACAGCATGGAAACAGGACCTGCGATCCAACCCGTCCATGCTGACCAGGTATCCTAACCCAATCTAGTCTCACCTGCCAGCACCCGGTCCCTATCCCTCCAAATCCTTCCTATTCATATATCCATCCAAATGCCTCTTAAATGTTGCAATTGTAACAGCATCCACCACTTCCTCTGGGAGCTCATTTCATCCCCTGTATGAAAACGTTGCCCCTTAGGTCTCTTTTATATCTTTCCCCTTGCACCCTAAACCTATGTCCTCTATTTCTGGACTCCCCGACCCCAGGGAAAACACTTTGTCTATTTATCATATCCATGCCCCTCATAATTTTGTAAACCCCTATAAGGTCACCACTCAGCCTCAGACGCTCAAGGAAAATAGCCCCAGCCTGTTCAGCCTCTCCATGTAGCTCAAATCCTCCAACCCTGGCAACATCCTTATAAATCTTTCTGAACCCTTTCAAGTTTCACAACATCTTTCTGAAAGGAGGAGACCGGAATTGCATGTAATATTCCAGTAGTGGCCGAACCAATGTCCTGTACAGCCACAACATGACCTCCCAACTCCTGTACTCAATACTCTGACGAATAAAGGAATGCATAGCAAACGCCTTCTTCACTATCCTATCTACCTGCGACTCCACTTTCAGGGAGCTATCAAGCTGCACTCCAAGGCCTCTTTGTTCAGCAGCACCCCAAGGAACTTATCATTCAGTGTATAAGTCCTGCTAAGATTCGCTTTCACAAAATGCAGCACCTCACATTTATCTAAATTAAACTCCATCTGCCACTTCTTACCCCATTGGCTCATCTGGTCCAGATCCGGTTGTAATCTGAGTTAACCCTCTTCGCTGTCTACTCCACCTCCAATTTTGGTGTCATCTGCAAACTTACTAACTGTACCTCTTATGCTCGCATCCAAATCATTTATGTAAATGACAAAACGTAGAGGACACAGCACCGTTCCTTGTGGCACTCCACTGGTCACAGGCCTCCAGTCTGAAAAACAACCCTCCACCACCATCCTCTGTCTTCTACTTTTGAACCAGTTCTGTATGCAATTATGTTTTCTTTACGTTTATTTCCAATTTTGTTTTAAGAAATCACTCAAAGGGTTTTGTCAACTGTACCATTTGATCTTTCCATGAATGGCTAAAGATCAACATATCATCAGGATAAACTACACTATTTCTTAATCAGGCCACAAGTCTGTTCATGAGTCTTTGGAATGTGGCTGGTTTGCTCTTCATTCCAAAGGGCATTACTTTGAATTGATGCAGTCCATTTGGGTTTACAAATGCAGAAACTTATCTTGCTTTCTCTATTAAAGATACCTGTTTGTAACAATGCAGTAAATCAACTTTGTGACGTAACTGGATTTTCCAACTTTCTCTGTACAGTCTTCCAACCTTCGTATTGGCTATGAGAATGATTTTGTTACGGTGTTGAGCTTCCAATAGCCCAAAGAAAATTGTTGAGTTCCATCAGCCATGGGAACTAACAAAATCAGCGAACTGCACTCCAGTCGGTCTCGGTTCGATGATGTCTTCATTGAGCTAGATTTACTTCCTTCTGGACCTGCTAGGCTTTGAAAGGATTAAGCTAGTAAAGGTATTGTTTTATTGGAACAGCATTCCCTACTTCCACCTCATGCACACTGGTATTAGTCCTCCTATTTTATTCCTGCATATGTCTTCATAATGCTGCAACAACCTTTTGACTGTGTCATTTGCTCCTGAGACAGATAGCTAATTCTCCCACCTCATTCTTCAAGGACTTTATCATTATTCAACGTACTTTGTGGCACATAAAGCTCCATCACATCTGGATTTGATTCCTCACTCGGCAAAGCAATAAATAAAACCTGTTTCTCCAGTTCCCTGTCTCTATTATAGTAAGGTTTCAACATATTCAGAAAGCACGCTCGATACAGCCTCTTTTCTGTCCTGCATCTTTATCAGATTGTTAACCTGACTCAACCTCTTCTCAATTTGATAGGGATCACTAAACCTGCCTTTGAACGTATCTCCTACTACTGGTAACAATACTAATTCATCATCTCCATGGGAAAACGACTGAATTTTATAGTTTCTATCTGCCAACTGCTTCATTCTAGGTGGTGTACTATTCAGGTGTTGTTTGGTTAACTCGCATTCCCAATTTAATTGTTCTATCACCACCACTACTTTACCCAAGTGTGAAATCTCTGGCTTTGATCCGGTCAAATTTTTAGTTTCAAAGGCCCTCTCACTTGCTGTCCAAATATTAACTCAAAGGGAGTAAACTGACTAGATTCATTTGGGGCATCTCTCATGGCAATCCATACAAGTTCGATACATTTATCCCAATCAGTCAGTGTATCCTGACTGTATATTGTCTACAGCGTCAATGCCACCTTTCCAAGGCTCCCTGGGATTTTGAATGGGTATGGACTTGATTTAAAGTGCTGTATGCTATCCATAACATCCTTAAACATCTCACCAGTAGAATCTCTCTGGGTAACACATAAGAGGGAAAGGAAGCTACTAACTCGTCCACCATCCTTTTTGTCTTAAAACTCCATTACAGAATTGCCTCCGGAATCTAGTAGGCATATGCATTATGGTTAGCAAGTCCTGATTCCCACTTTTAGTTTTCGGGAGGGGACCTCCACAATAAATCATAACCCGTGTGAATTTTTCTTCAAATGTGGGAATTGGCAACAAATCTACTGATTGCATGACTGCCTGTAGCATACCTACCATTAGGCATGTGTGGCAATATTTAACCTCAGCCTTGTGCATGCCAGGCCAATGGAAGTGCTTTTGTACATTAGCCTGAGTCCTCCACACACCTAGGTGACCTCCGTCTGGTGATTCATATTTTACCCCAACACTTCCTGTCTGTATGCAACACAATCTGGTGCACCTCTGCCCATTTCCCCTCTGGGGTCTCCACTTTTGTTTTAGGCTTCTATCCTTAAGATAATAACACTCAGGAATATATTCTGATTCCTTTTCTGAGTTTGCATCATAATTTATATCTTCCCATCTTTCTGTTGCAAGTCTGTTAGCCTTTCTGGACTCAACACTTCTGTCTGACCCACTGCCTGTTAAGGGTTTTCCTGTAAAATTATATCATACAGGGTGTCAGCTAAATGAACCTCAACTTCTTGGTCTTTCTGTTTAATTTTTCCTTCTTGCTGTAACTTATGACAGTGGCTTCTTACTACGACACAGTCTGGAAAACATCCATGGCATTCTTCTTGTAACTCCTTAGTTCCCTGATCTTCTGTTGGCTTCTGCACTACAAGGGGTGTCACTCCCACCTTGGATCCTGAAATAATAATCCCCAAGAACAAATTGTATTCCTGAAACTGACATTCTGTCAATCACTCCTACAGTTACTTCCCCAGTCTTTATTTGGCTCTCCAACCTAATCTTACACAGGGGAACGCTAACTTTCTGCCTATCTATTCAACAAATTATTATCTTCTCTGGTAATATGTCGGAAAGCGTGAAAATACTTTCATCTCTTACCATCAGAGACTGATGAGATCCCATACCTCATGAAATAATAACTTATTTCCGTTCTCTTCCTGTTCTTACCGGGCAAACTTTTCCCACAGAGATAAAGTCTTTACAGAGATCAGCAACTAACTCAATATTCCACCCCTGCCAAGGCTGTGCACTCTCCTGCAGCTCCTCGGCTTTTCTTTGGGTCTCCTTTACTACTTTCCCTTATAGCATTGGATAAGCCTCTTGTCCTACATCTTTTCCCACAATGTCATTCTTCCATGACCACCACTGTGATTTTATGTGTCCCATCTTATCACAGTGGAAACACCAGAGGCCTTTCATCTTCTTGGAATTCTTTTCATCACCAAAGGAGAACTATTCCAAGTGTGCTCGACTCTTTGTTTCATCGTGGAGGATCTCCCTCTGCTTACAATTTCTATCCCTCACAGAGATGAAATACGTGTCAGAAACTAAATTTCACTTCATGCATCAATGCACATTTCTTGGGCATCTCTGCTGCTCTTCTCACTTCTTGAACTTTCTGTCCATCACATACGTTCTCTGGAAATGAATTTATGAACCCCTCCAGCAGAATAAACTCTCTTCATTTCCATCCTCTGGAAATGATTTTCTGACTAATTTGCAACTACTGAAGTTTACATTCGTCTCCCTTTCTCTTTCTCCTTCTTTCTCCTTGCTCAGCTAAGAGACTTCTCTCCTTTATTCTATCTCTCTTTTCAGTCTTTTACTCCCTCTTTTTTCAGTCTCCTTTCTCTCTCTTCTTTATTCTATCTATCTTTTTGCTCAGCTAATATCCTTCTCTCTCTTTCTTTTTCTTCTCATTCCGTTTGGCTCATTCACAGTTTTCGTTTTTCTAATTCTGCTAAACTTTTGTTTCACTGATATACCTCAGTGTTTGACCAAGTCCATTTCAATTTCCTTATGTCCCTGGTTAAAACCAATTCTAATCTGTTTGCTAATTCTAAAAGAATATCCTTCCTCTGTCTTTCTAAACTTCCCTGGTAAAGTTGGGAAGCAACTTCAAATCTCAGAACCTCTTTAGCAAAGTTAAGAGCCATTTCCCTCTCTTTTAATTTAACTGACCACATGTAATCAAAATGAAACAAATTATTTCACCTCCGTTTTATTTAAAGATTTACAACAATAATCGCCAAGTGTTTAAATCTGCTGGGATCTTTGGTTCCCCAATTCTGTTCAAAACTGTCCAAATCCCAGACGAGCCCCCAGTCTGTTAAAATGCAGAGGTCGAACCACTACCAAATAAACCTGAAAACATACAAATGCTCGCCTCGCCTTGTCATCTGTTCGAAGTGTGAGGGACTGAAAGGGAACACTCAGTTTCCATTATTTAAAGAAAAGTAACAATTTCCTTTCCGAACAAAACTGTTAAGAAACGGAACATTGCTTCCCTTAACTGAGCACAACCCTATTGACATGCTGTTCCAATAACAGACAATAAATATTACATTAACCTAATCACATGTCAACACAGTTTCTACCTTCTCTGCTGTATTCAGTATCCTACTCATTGGTTTCACTGGGTCGTCTTATTCCTTTTTACTAAGCGAAAGTGAGAACTTCAGATGCTGGAGATTAGAGTCAAGAGTGTTGTGCTGATGAAGGGCTCTTGCCCAAAATGTTGATGCTGCTGCTTCTCGGATGCTACCTTACCTGCTGTGCTTTTCCATCAGCACACTCTCGAATTATTTTTACTCTGAATATGTTTTACAGCAAAAGGTATCTTTTTGATAGACTGTTTTCTGATTTCTTTGAGAGCACGATTTTAGATAGGCAGTTAGCTCTTCGACTCTATAGCAGTTGCTCTGTTGTTCGGTGGCAGTTGCTCTAACCAATTTTCAAAATGCCCACTCTTTTTTATACCCCCAACATCGTTCCTGTCAATGAGCCTGCAATTTGAGTTTTCTTCAATATTCAGAAAACAATGTTCATTTTAAATTGGATATACGTGCTTTGGCTTCGTAACAAATACCATTTAATAATACAAATAATTAATGAAATTAATATTCGAAGTGCAGATTGAATTACTTTCATTCTTAAATTATTTGCAATTAGCTAAAGCTCATACATTTCAGTAAGAAATTAAATTTGTTAATTATATTTTAATTCATAAGAATGCTAAAACTATTTGATTGTTGAATTGTTTGCTCACTGTGAATATGTAATGGTTTAGAGACAAACAACTTTCGAAATGTTAGGGTGAGAATGTATTCATTTGAATATTGACGTTGAATATTTAATTGTGATCATACAAAAATGAGGCAAACATTCTCTGTTCAATATAAATAACATGTAGTTTTCTTTTATTTTGTATCATAAAGTTTTGTAATGAGTTTATATTTTCGTTCCAAACATATAGTGACAATGCAGTTCTTCTCAGAGATAATGCAGGCATTGTTAAGTGAAATAGTTGGAGTTCACATGTTATTGCTGCCCCCAATTTACAAAATATAGTAGATAATTTATTATTGTTCATACTGGGAAACTCATCACTTGGAATCACGACCTAAATAATAAATAGATTCAGGCATAGTGCTACTGGAACTCACAGCTGCCTGTAATTCTGAGTGACACACTGGCCTGCTCCTTAACCTGTCCAGAGACCTTACAATCTGGGTCAGGGCAGTTATTCAAAAATACTTTCTCAAGAACTCATTCGCAGCCCACCCTGGGCAAGTGACAACTAACCAATAGCCTATCGCTGCTCTTAGTGTAGACACACATGCTGTCCAAATTAGGTACCAATGACTGACCAGCAGACAGGTCTTACAAATTCATCTTCAGTCTCAGCCTGCTCCAGGGAGCAGATGGATGGGCATGTCTTGTCAGAACACACCGCACAAGCAACTTGACAGCATCTGTCCTGCCTCCGAAATTCCAGATATTTGCACCCTGCACCCGATCCAGGATGAAGAAATTCACAATGTGGCTGTCTCCTGTAGCACATTGTGTCTCACAGTGAACATTCTAAACCCATAAGCAGTACATGTCACCTTCACACTCATCAGTGTCAAAATAAAATTGAACTTCTGTGTCGATGGCCAGAGATTAATACAAGGGTCACGCAACCTGCTTTTGACTTGGCTTCAATCGAGATCAGTCCTGCAGAGTGCACCTGAGGGAAACATCAGCAAATGCCAGGCAGAGAACCACTTTAATAACTGAACTGTGTGGATTTTGTCTGATGTATGTCACCACACACACATTATACTGACACTCAGTTGAATGTAACAATGGCCACCATAAGTGCAAGTCTCGACCTGACGCCCCTCCCCAGCTTCCTCACCTCACTCCCTCCTCCATTCACCAATTGATGAGAATTCACTACTTGGGAGAAACAGTCTGTGCTTCATCTCAGGTGGTCCACTCCATAATGGGCTGTTCAAACCACTTACCGACTGTTTTCCATTTCAGGGCTACATGTAGTGCTGACTTCCTGAGCCAGTATGATTCCCAATATGCTGGGGATCATGGAATGAAAAACATAGGAAGGCACTAACCATTTTCTGTGAGAAACTGCACATGATGAGAGGTAGGTTTGAACCACCAGAAGGGCCAGCACAAGCCTGTACCCTGCACGCTGCCGATTACTGAGGGCTGTACCCCTGCACACTGAGTGGGGAATTAATCACCAAAAAACTCATGGTATGTGGAGGTGATCGCTCATTTTTTAAAAAATGATGATTCAACAAATATTGCTTCTTACAGTCTTAGATTTACAGTTTTGGTTCGTAGATTTGGAAGCCTGATAACAAACAGTGAATGGTTATAGAACTCCGAAGTACAGACGATGTACAGACTGTACCTGGTGGGCTTCTCAGGAGGGCTGATGCCCGAAACATCAATTCTCCTGTCATATAAAGATCGCCAATTCGAAGAAAATACATGAGCCAAAGTGTAGCCAATCTTTGAATAGTATAAAGTCAATAAGAGGGTAATTATATTTATGTTTTTCAATATGCAACATTTATGGGGCAGTCACGTGCTTTTAAGAGGGGACAATTGTGTTGAAATTTATTGCTGACAGCTTCTTGTATCAGCGTGTGGAAGATACAAGGAGGGATGGTTTAGTTCTGGACCCAAGCTAATCTAGTCCCACGAGCCAGCACTTGGCCCATATCCCTCCAATCCCTTCCTAATCAGATATACATCCATTTGCCTTTTAAATGGTGGAATTCTAATTCTGGGTAAAGCTGTAATCGAACAGCGAGGAGTGGGGAGCGGTGTTCATGCTCAAAATGGATTTGATGAGAGTATGGGCCCAATATTTTACAATCTAAGATCCAATGAAGGAAAATGAGCCCACAGAACCTTCAACATCTGCAAATATTAAGAGCTGAATAACAAAGTAAAGAGAAGCTTAAAGCACCTCTAAAGTGAGCAGATCAATGAAACCTCTTTAAGAATGTAGAAAGTGTCACACTGAACTTAAGGAAATCAGTAGAAAAGCAAAAATGGGGTGTGATAAAACATCAGCGGGTGTTCTATTGCTATACAAGGGGGAGAGGATAACTTGGGAAAGAATGGGCATATTAGGGATCAAGGAGACAGCCTGTGCGTGGATCCAGAGAATATGTTAAATACGTCCTTCATATCAGTTTTCAGTTTAGAGAGTGACTTATTGGAATCGGGGAGAGTAGCAGAATAAAGAGTGATCACATCCCCAGATCTAGATGAGCTGTATCTTATCTGATATGGGAACAGAAGGAGGAAATAACAGGTTCTGACCCTGTTTTCTTACTGTGCTTTTGCCACAGAAGATATTTGATAGAACAGTGTGCAATCAAATGTAGATTCAACAAGGTGTGCTAGAGACAAACGAGAGAATTAAAACCACCAATTCTCATATCAGTGAGAGGGGAACAATTGGAGAAGGTTCTGAAAGCTATTGAGCCTGGATCATTAAGTCTCTTCCACGGTCAGAGACATATTTTTAATCAATCAATGAATCAAAGGTTACGAGGAAAGTGGAGTTGAGGATTATCACAACAAACATCATTGAACTGAAAGGCAGAGCATACTCGGTGAGCTGCTGGGTCTACTGTTGTTGCTATGCCTTATGGGATTCGGTCTGCTACTATCCCTGTGTTCGCAGGAACAACAACCTCTCTCTGAGACACAGTTCAGAATGCAGCTGACTAATTCAAGGAATTTATAAATACTACACCGATAGCCAGAAATATGTTTGAAGCAGGAATCCAATCTTTATTTTATAACTTTCAATGAAATTCAGTCTCATTCTTTGAAACACTCGCCAACACAGATCTAGTTTGTCATGGCCCTCTTTGATAGAATTTTCCTTGAAAGAAGTTAAATCAACCTTGCTTGCCATTTCTCTGTGGCAGTAATATATTTCCTGAGATAAAGAATCAACATTGCAAATAATCCTTCACGTACAATCTGGCCAAGCTCCTACTCAGCTGAAGCAAGACGTCACTCCTCCTGTGCTGATATCCTCGGACAATAAAGGTTCCCATTCCACTGACATTCCAACTAGTTTTCTGCACCTGTCTGTTAGACGTCGGAAGCTTATAGACAAGGACACTTAGGTTTTATTTAAAACTGTACTTTCCAACATTTTAAGATTTAAGAATTATACTGCACATCAATTTCCCCAAAAAACTTGATAACTTTCTATTTCCACATGATGATATTTGCAGTGATCGTGACCATGTGGACACCGATTCAATCTTCATAAATCTTTCCATGTTCCTCACTGCACGCATTCCCACACAAGAATTACATTTAAGTCCGACATCCTTTTCACTAATAAATAATCCATCGAGTGGATTTGTAATGCTAGAATTGTTAGGGTGCAGGAGGCCCAGTGTGCATTCACAGGCTCTTCAAATGCACATCATTGGCTCTACCCATTATCCTGCCTTTCCTCTGTATCCGCCCTGACTCATCCTGAACACAATCTACATATTTTATTTCTTTCTGTGAAAAACAATCTAACTGTCTTTGTTGAAGAATAATCTCCTCTGAGTAAATATTCTCAACCGAAGAAAAGGCAATGAATGAAGTACATCACCTCGGCATTCAAATTGACCCTCAGTAGCCTTCTATAGTCAAGATTGAGTTGGCACATTTCAGGTTATCCACTCGACATCCGTCTTCTTCCCTGTTTTGGTTGGTATTGTTTACTTCTTCGATTACACCTTAAAACCTGAGAAAGAAACCCTTTTGCAAAGGAAAGGTTGTGACAGATTTGGGCCAAAGGCAGGTAAATGGAGTTATGTAACAAATGTCCTTAAATTGCAGAACAGGCGCAAAGGGTTCAACAACCTCATCCTATTCTATCGTCTTGCGTTCCATGTTGCAATGGCACGGGGACGATGCAACCAATTACAAATTCATTTCAACAGATAAATGTTTAATTAAATTATATAGAGTCACTGATTGGAATATAATGAATTCGTATTGCTAAAAAATGTGGGAACATACCTGGAAACGTTATGCTGTCCATATATAAGGAAGGGTGCATTTGCTGTCCATCTTGGATGCCATCACATCCACAACATTCACTGGCTCCACCACCAATTTTCAATGGAGGCAGTGTATCCAACAAGGTACATCGTAGATATTTACCACAGTTCATTCGACAGCACCTTCCAAGCCATGACCATCTGCAATGTCAAGGGCAACAAATCCATGGAAATATCAGCCACTGCAAGTTACACATAACGTCAATGACTGTGAAACCCATGGGTTAGAGATGTATTTCCATGACTGGATTGACATGGAAATACATCTCTAACCCATGGGTTTCACTTGATGAATATCCTGGCGTTCTTTCCCTAACATTATTGTGGGTGTCCTGCACCAAACTGACTGCAAATGCTCAAATAGGCAACGCACCGCCATCTTGTCCAGAACAACAGTCTATGGGTAATAAATGATAGCCCAGCCACCAATGGCTGACACCTATCACTGAATAATACACTAATGTTTAACAGCTTGCAATCTGGGTTTCACTTTCGGAATAAACTTGGTCTATATTCTTGAATTTCAGGAAATTGATCCGTGATTTGATTGAAATGTAAAAGATTTTGAATTGCAAGGGCTTGATTGGGCAGATGCTGAAAAATTATTTCTGTGGGTCAGAGAGTTCAAAACAAGATAACAGAGTCTCGGGATAACAGGCAATTTATTTGGGTCTGAGAGGATGTGAAATCATTTCAATCAAAGGGTATAAGTGTGTTTAGTGTTCGCCATCTTAAGAATTGTGGATGCACTGTGAATGAAAACAGTGAAAAATTCACAGAGATATGGAGGAGTTCAGGGTTAGAGGAGGTTACAGAAATAGGGAGGCACAGGTGAAGGAGAATGTTACAGATATAGGGAAGCTGTAACAGGACACAAATATTGCCTGGATAGTGATGGGTTTATGGGCTGGATGTTAGAGAAGGCTGTAGGTGCTGGAGGAGTTTACAACAATAGGGAGGACTGGAGGAGCTTGAGGTTTTTATAGTGATAGGGAAGTATGTAATTTCGAGAGTGGGTTCCAGTCCTGTGGAGCAACGTACGTTTTGGAGGAATCCTCAGTGACAGGAAGTAGTGAAGATGCTCGAGATCAGTTGGGATGGAGGGGTAGAAATGTTACAGAGATAGGGAGGTGTGTAGTGACTGGAGGAGATTACAGAGATAGGGAGTGTTGTTGGGGTTGGATGAGATTCCAGAGATAGGGATGGCTGTAGGGGGCTGGAGGATGTTACAGAGATTGGGAGATGTGTAGGGTCTACCCTAGGTTACAGAGATTGGGAAGTGCGTAGGGTGTGTAGGAACGTACAGAGATAGGCAGCTGTGTTTTTGGATGGAGTGACATTTTTGCCATTAGAGATGTGGTCGAAGGAAATCAGAATTGACAACTTAATATTCTGTTGTACAGGAATTATAGACCAGACATGATTTGGTTTTATTAATTAAGGAGTCAATTCCTGCAGTAAAGAGGGATGATATTGTGGAAAGGCCTTCAATTGAGGCTTCCTGGATAGAGACTGGAATACAAAGATGACTGATACATTGGTATGGTCATATTAAGACGTCCAGATAGAAGAAAGTACAGGAGCTATTGTGTAACCAATCACTGTCGTGTATAAAACAATAAGAGGGTAATTCTATTTATGCTTTTCAATATCCAACATTTATTGGGGTGGTCATGTGCTTTTAAGCGGGGACAAATATGTTGAAATTTATTGCCGAGAGCTTCTCATATCAACATGTAGAAAATACAACAATGAATAGTGCATGGCTGGGCCTTATTGTGGAGAATGAAGCCAGTTACATGTTCGAGGCAGGATTGGGAGAGAAGCTTCGGACCAATGACCATAACATCATATATTTTAAGTTCCTTAAGGAAAAGGCAAAAAAAAGTCTTCAAAATATTAAGTTTTTGGATTGGGGAGACAGAGTTTATCAGAAAACAGGATCTGGCCAAAGTAGTCTGGGGACATTTAATTCTGGATAAAGCTGTTGTCAAATAGCGTGGAGTAGGGAGGAGTGTCCATGCTCAAAATGGAACTGGTGAGAGTATGGGCTCAATATGTTACAATCTAACATCAAGTTTAGGAAAACAAGCCCAGAGACACTCCGACTTCTACAAATATTCAGAGCTGAATAACAAAGTAAAGAGTAGCTTAGAGCAGCTATAAAGTGAGCAGATCAATGGAATCCCTCCAGGAATGTAGAAAGTACAGCACTGAAGTTAAGGAAGTCAGTAGAAGAGAATAAAGGAGGTGTGATAAAACATTAGCGGGTAAGATTAGTAAGAAGCCAAGGATATTCTATCCACATATCGGGGGAAGAGGATAACAAGAAAAAGAATGGGGAATATGAGGGATCAAGGAGACAGCCTGTTCACACAGCCAGAAATTAGGTGAAACATGTATTTCATACCACTTGGGCGAAGGAGTTCCTGGATTCAGGGAGAGTGACTGTGTGAGCCTTTAACAGATTGATAGCGACCGGGAGATGGACAAATCCCCAGATCTGTATGAGCTGTATCTTAAATTAATATGAAAGGAGAGGGAGAAAATAACAGGCTCTGGGCTTCATTTATTTATTTTGCTTTTGAACAGATTGGAGGTGCGATGGAGATGTCGGCATCTAATTTCGGTTCAACAAAGTGCACTAGAAATAAACGAGAGAAATAAAGACTACCAAGTCTCATATCAGTGAGGGAAACAATTGCA
Source organism: Chiloscyllium punctatum (assembly GCF_047496795.1). Classification (NCBI taxonomy): domain Eukaryota; kingdom Metazoa; phylum Chordata; class Chondrichthyes; order Orectolobiformes; family Hemiscylliidae; genus Chiloscyllium; species Chiloscyllium punctatum. The sequence goes on along the minus strand of NC_092755.1, from coordinate 11,606,159 downwards.
GAAGACTTTGAAAATATCTTCAAGGCGGAGAGACATATTTTTATTCAGTCAGTGAATCATAGGTGACAGGGAAGATGCAGGAAAGTGGAGTTGGGCATTATCAGAACAAATATCATTGAACTGAAAGGCAGAACATACTCGGTGAGCTGCTGGGCATACTTTGTTCCTATGCCTTATGGTATCCAGTCTGCTACTGTTGCTGTGTTTGTGAGAACAGCAACCTGTCTCCCATTGGAGCGAGACACAGTTCGGAATACAACTGAATTTATAAATGGTACATGAATAGCCAGAAATTAGTTAGAAGCAGGAATTGAATCAGTATTCTGTAACATCCAATGAAAATAATGTTCATTCCTTGAAACACCAGGGAACACAGGCCAAGTTTCTCGTGGAACTCTTTGATAGTATTGTCCTTGGTAGAAGCCGAGTGAACCTTCCCTTTCCTCTCTCTATGGCAATAAAGTATTTACTGAGAGAAAGAACCAAAATTGCACAGAGTCCTCCAGGTGCAGTCTGACCAAGTTCCTCTCCAACTGAAGCAAGACGTCTCTCCCCTTGTGCTTACATCCTCTGACAATAAAGGATCTCATTCCACTGTCTTTCCAAATAGCCTGCTGCACCTGTAAGGTAGACATCAGCAGCTTATAGACAAGGACACTTTGAGTTTTATTTACATCAATACTTTTCAATGTTTTACAATTTATGAAATATAATGTCCATCAATTTCTTCAATAAAGTGGATAACTTCACGTTTCTGCACCATGTGTCATTTGCAATAACGTTGCCCATGTGGAAGCCCGTTCAATTTTCATAAATATTTACATTTTCCTCACAGCACACCTTCCCACACAAGAATTAACTGTAAATTCTTCACTCTGTTTCCTGTCTTTTCATGAATAATTAATCCATCCGAGTCCATTCATAATAATAGTATTGTTCGAGTGAAGGAGGCCCATAGTGTTCTCACTGGCCCTTCAAATGAGCATCATTACCTCCACCCAATTTCCCACTTTTCCTTTGCAACCTCCTTGACACATGTCAAATACAATCTACATCTTTTATTTCTTACTTTGAAAAGCTGAAGAACTGTCTTTATTGAAGAAAGTATTCTCAACCGAAGCAAAGGCAATGAGTGAAGGACATTATCCCATCATTCAAATTGTCCCTCAACAGCCTTGTGTAGTCAACACTGAGTTGACACGTTTCAGGTTATCCACTAAATATCCATCTTGTTCCCTGTTTTGGTTGGTATTGTTTCGTTCTTTGTTTACACCTGAATACCTCTGATAGAAACCCTTTTGCGAAGGAAAGTCGTAACAGATTTGGGCCAAAGGCAGGTAAACGGAGTTCTGTAACAAATCAGTTATAATCGCCTTAAATTGTGGAACAGGCGCAAGGGGTTCACCAACCTCATCCAGTGCAGACTGTCTTGTGTTCCACATGGTAATGGCACAACGACCATGCAGCCAATTACAAACTCATTTCAGCAGATAATTGTTCAAATAAATTACATGGAGTCACTGACTGTAACAAATTGAAGTCGTATTGCCAAAAAGTAACTTAGACCATATCTAGAACAGCTATGTTGCCTCTGTATAAAAAAGGGTACATGTGTAGTCCAGCTCGGTTGCCATAACATCCACAACTTCCATCATCCACCCTCAATAGAGGCAGTGTGTATCAACTACAAGGTACATTGCAGACATTTAGCAATGTCCATTCGACAGCACCTTTCAGGCCTTGATCATCTGAAGTAGCAAGGGCAACAGATCGACAGAAACACTAATCCTGCAAGTTGCACATAACGCCAATGACCATCTTGACTGGGAAAAGATCTCAGTCTCGTGGGTGTCACTTGATGAATACCCTGCCTTTCATTCCCTAACATTATTTTGGGTGGCCCTGCTGCATGGGCAGCACACAGCCACCTTGTCCAGAACAACAGTATATGGGCAATAAATGATGGCCCACCCAGCGATGTCCGATACCTATCAATGAATAATACACAAATGTTTCACTGCTTGGCATCTGTGTGTCCCTTGCTGCATTTGTGAATAGATTTAATCGATATTCTTGAGTCTCAGGCAATGGAGAAGTGACTTGATTGAGGTGCAAAAGTTCTGAGTGGAAAGAGCTTGATAATGCCAATGCTGAGAAATTATTTCTGTGGGTCTTGGAATCCAAAACATGATGACAGGATCTCAGGATAAGTGGCAACTTTTCTGGGACTAAGATGATGTGAAATTACATCTCTCCATGGATCTCAGAGTATTTAGTATTCACCATCTCAAAGATTGTGGATGCACTGTCAGTGAAAAGTTCACAGAGATATGGAGGAGCTTCGGGTTAGATAAAGTAACAGTGATATGGAGGTATAGGTTCGGGAGGGTGTTACAGATGGGAGGAAGCTACAATAGAACAGAGAGATGACCGAGATACGGACGGGTGTATGTGCTAGAAAACTTTACAAAATTAGGGAAGGCTGTAGGGGCTGTAAGTGTTTCCAAAGGCAGGGAGGAATGGAGGAGCTTGTGAAGTTTATAGCGAGAGGGTAGTATGTAATTGCTAGAGTGGGTCTAGAGGTATGGAAGGATACATGTGATTAAGGAAGCCACAGTGATAGGAAGGACTGAAATACTGCAGGAGATTACAGAGGTCAGTAGGGGTGGAAGGTTGGAAGATGTGTGTGTTGGTGGAGGTTTTGCAGCTAAGAACAGGTTTAGATGTTGGAGGATATCAGCGGTATAGGGAGGTGTTGAGAGGCTGGAGGAGGTGAGAGGTCAGGAAGACCATCGATGATGAATGAAGTTCACAGAGGTGGAGAGGGGTAGAGCGGCTGGAGGAGTTTACATAGATAGAGAAGAATGAAGTGGGTGGAGGAGGTACAGAGATGAAGAGGACTGTAGTGATTGGGTATGGTTACTGAAATGAGGAAGATGTAAGTGTTTATAGAACAATACAGCGCAGAACATGCCCTTTTGCCCTCGATGTTGCACTGACCTGTGAACTAATCTAAGCCAATCCCCCGACACTGTTCCATCATCATCCATGTGCTTATCCAAGGATTGTATAAATCCCCCTAACATGACTGAGTTAAGTACGTTGGCAGACAAGGCATTCCACGCTCTTACCACTCTCTGAGTAACGAATCTGCCTCTGACATCAGTCTTAAACCTGTCACCCCTTAATTTGTATCTATGCCTCTTCGGACAAGCTGATGTCATCATCTGAGGAAAAAGGCTTTAACTGTCTACCCTATCTAATCTTCTGATCATCTTGTACGCCTCTATCAAATCCCCTCTTAGCCTCCTTCTCTCCAATGGGAGCAGACTCAAGTTTCTCAGCCTTTCCTCATAAGGCCTTCTTTCCAGGCCAGGCAACATCCTGGTAAATCTCCACTGTACCTTTTCCAATGCTTCCACACCCTTCCTGTACAGGGGCGACCAGAACTGCACACAATATTCCAAGTGTGGCCGCACTAACATTTTGCATAGTTGCAGCATGACATTACGGCTCCAGAAGTCAATACCTCCACCAATAAAACCTAACACACCGTATAACTTCTTAACAGCACTATTAACCTGGGTAGCAACTTTCAGGGATCTATGTACATGGAAACCAAGATCTATCTGCACATCCACACTACCAAGAATCTTTCCATTGACCAAGTATTCTGCCTTCCTGGTATTCTTCCCAAAAGGAATCACCTCATAGTTAGCTGCATTGAAACTCCATTTGCCACCTCTCAGTCCAATTCTGCAGTTTGTCCAAGTGACTCTCCCACACACAAAATATTTCCACACTGTTCACTACTCTTCTGACTTCAGTGTCATCTGTAGACTTACTAACCCATCCACCTATGCCTGCATCTAAATCATTTATAAAAATGACAAACAGCTGTCGTCCCAAAACAGATCCTTGTGGTGCACCATAGTAACTGGACTCTGCTGAATATTTTTCATCACTACCACTCGCTGCCTTTTACAGAAAGCCAGTTTCTAATCCAAACTGCTAAATCACCCTCAACCCCATGCCTCTGTAATTTCTACAACAGCCTACCATGTGGAATCTTATCAAAGGCTTTACTGAAGTCCATGTACACCATGGTAACTGCCTTCCCCTCTTACATATGCTTGGTCACCTTCTCAAAAACCTCAATGTGGTATGAGAGACATGACCATGTTGACTATTTGCAATCAAATTGTTGTTTGCTAGATAATTATAGATCCTATCTCTTATAATCCTGTCCAAAATATTTCCTACACACACATAAGGCCAACTGGTCTGTAATTGCCTTGGTCATCTGTAGTGCCCTTCTTGAACATGGGCAAACATTTGCAATCCTCTAGTCCTCTGGTACTAAACCTGTAGACAATGAAAACTCAAATATCAAAGCCAAAGGCTCCAACAACTCCTCCTAGCGCCCCAGAAAATGTTCGAATAAATCTCATCCGTTTCAGGGGATGTTTTCATTTTCACTCCTTCTCGATTTGATAACCGCTCTTCCTTATCAACCTCGATACTTTCTCGTCAAATATCACGCATCTCATTCTTCTCGATAATATTCTCCTTTCCCTGACCGAACGCCAATGAGAAATGTTCGTTTAGCACCTCTCTGATCTCCACAGAATCCACACTCAACTTCCCACTTCTGTCTTTGACTGGCTCTATTCCTACCGTAGTCATTATTTTCTTCCTAACTTACCTATACAAAGCTTTAGGATTCTCCTTTATTTGACCTGCTAAAGACTACTCATGTCCTCTCTTTGCTCTTCTTAACTCTCTTTAAATCCTTTCGAGCTAATCTGTAACTCTCCATCGTCTCACCGTCACATAAGCCTCCTCCTTCTTCTTAACAATAGATGTAATTTCTGTAGTAAACCATGGTTCCCTTACATTATCACTTCCTCCCTGCCTGATAGGGACATGTAATTTAAGGACACGCGATGTTTATTCTTTAAACCAGGTTCACATTTCGATTATCCCCATCCCCTGCATTTTCCTATCCCATTCTATGCAACATAAGTCCTGCCTAATCGTGTTACAATTGCCATTCCCCCATTGATAACCCTTGGCCTGTGGCATGTACCTATCGCTTTCCATCACTAAACTAAACGTGTTTATGGAGGTTATATACATAATAAGAGGTAGAGGTACTAGAGAATGCCAGAATTATGGGGTTGTATGGAAATGCTGGAGGAGGTTACAGAGATCATGCGAGTCTAGTGGTTGGATGAGGTTTACAAAGGTCGGGAGCGGGGCGTGGCGTGGCTGGACAAGGTTACAGCGACAGGATATATTTGACAGCAGCTTAGAGAGATATGTAGGTCATAGGGGCTGAAGTAAGTCACAGATAAAGGGAGATATATAGATGATGGAGGAGGTTAGAGAGATAGGGAGGGATGTAGGATTTGGAGGTGGTGAGAGAGATAACGAGGGGTGCAAATGTTGGAGGTGTTTAGAGAGATAAGGAGGGATCTGAATTTGGAGGAGGTTGCAGAGTTAGGGAGAGGTGAAGGAGTTGAGAGATGGAGAGTGGTGTTAAATTTGAAGGAGGTTAGAGAGATAGGAAGGTGTGTAGGCTTTGGAGGTGATTAGAGAGATAGGGAGGGATCTGGGTTTAGAGTAGGTTGCAGCAATAGGGAGGGGTGAAGGAGGTGGAGAGTATTGGAGAGATAGGGAGGTGTATAGTGTTTGGAGTAGGTCAGAGAGATAAGGAGTGTGTAGGGTTTGGACTAGGTTAGAGAGATGAGGAGGGATGTCGGATTTGGAGAAGGTTAGAGAGACAGGGATGGATGTAGGATTTGGAGGATGTCAGAGAGATAGGGAGGGGTGCAGGATTTGGAGGAGGTTAGAGAGTTGGGAGGGGTCTCTGTTTTGAGGGGGTAAGAGAGCCAGAGAATGGAATAGGTTTTAGACGAGTTTAGAGAGATAAGGAAGGATCTGGGTTTGGAGGAGTTTGCAGAGGTAGGGAGTGTTATGGGGGCTGGAATAGGTGAGAGAGATAGGGAGGAGTGTAGGGTTTGGAGGATGTTACAGACGTAGGGAGATGTAGCATTTGGAGGAGTTTAGAGATGGGGATAGGGTAGGGTTTTCAGGAGGTCACAGAGATAGGAGGGGTATGGGGCTGGAGTAGGCTAGAGAGACTGGGAGGAGTGTAAGGTTTGGAGATGTTTAGTGAGACAGTGAGGGGTGTAAGGTTTGGAAGGTGTTACAGATATAAAGAGGAGTATTGAGTTTAGAGGAGTTTAAAGAGATAGGGCGGAGGAAGATTCTGCAGATATTTATAGTGATAGATTGGTTGATAAATGGACAGACAAGGGACAGAGAGTAATTGAAGGACTGAGACCTTGGTATGTCCAATCACGAGAGCCAAGGAGTCAATGTCATACACACAGAAGAAGCCCTTCTGCTGACTGTAATAAAATAAAAGGCACTGTAGACCGTGCAAACTCCTCCTTCCTAATGCATTGGAGTTTATGCCAAAATTGAGAGAGATGTCTGCCGGACTGCTCAAGCAACAATGTGACATAACAAAACCTCACGTGGTCAGATCAAACACTGACACAGAAACATCCTGTTAACTTTCCTCCCTCAGCCTCACGGTGTCAGATCAAACACTCACATGGAAACCTCCTGCTGACCACCCCCCTCCTCTCTCAGCCTCATGGTGTCAGATCAAACACTGATACAGAAACATCCTGTTGACTTTCCTCCCTCAGCTTCACGGACTCAGATCAAACACTGACACGGAAATCCCCTGCTGACTCCCCTCCCTCCGCCTCATGGTGTCAGATCAAACACTGACACGGAAACCTCCTGATGACTCCCCTGCCTGAGCTGGTGGATCCGTGTCCCTTACATTGAACAACACTTGGTGGAAGCACTGAGACTGACAGAGCTGGAGAATTTATACTGGGTGGGCCATTTCAAACCCACCACCAAGAGGGGCTCAGCAGCAGCGTTGCTGATCGAAGTGGTCGGGTCCAAAAGGACATAACTGCTTCACTGCGTCTGCACCGGGTCAGGGTGAACGATGATAGGGAGAAACATCCTTGACCTCATCCTCACCAACCGACCGGCCGCAGACACATTGTTCGATGACCGTATTGGGAATGGTGAACTACCGCACACAGCATTTCTGGAGACAAAGTTCCACTTTTGCATCGTGAAGACCCCCTGTGTATGTGTGATACCATCACTGTGCTAAACAGGGCAGATTTCCAATAGATTTTCGAACTTTGCACTGGCCTGTGTGAGGCAGTTCGGGTCATTACCAACAGCAGCAGAATTGTACTCCAGCATAAGTTTCACTATCACTGCCTGGTATATGCTCCACTTTATCCTGACCATCAAGCCAGGGATACAGCTTTGTTAAATGGAGAATAAAGGAGGGCCTACCTATGGTAGCACCAAATACACCTCAGAATGAGATGAAGTTACTAAATTGGGCCACTAACTCACCACATGGTATAAATAGAAAATGATACACAGATCTATCCAATGAATCAGGACTTATCTCTGCAATCCTCTCATATACAGTCTGGGTGAGTGGTGGTGGACAATCACACAACTCACCGGAGGAGAAGGATCCACAAATACCACCTTCCTCAAAGATTGAAGAGCCCAGCACAATAATAGGAAAGCTAAGGCTGAAACTTTCACAACAATGTTCAGACAGAAATATCGATGGGAGGATCAACTTTAGTCTCCTCCAGATGGCAGTCTTCAGCTAAACGATTTACAACAAGAAAACACACAGCTGAATTCGAGAGGTAAGGTGACAGTGACTTCACTTTTAACATGATCATAACTGCATTTGACCAAGTGTCGTATCCAGGATTAATGGCAAATCTGGAGCAAATAGGAATCGTCTGCATTGGCAGAAGTTACATCTGGTACAAAGGAAGGTGGCTGGGGTTGGTGGAGAGCAACCATCTCAGCTCTGCCGCAGTTCCCCAAGGGAGGGGTTTCTGGGTAAGCCTGTAGATGAGAAATGGAAAGGTAGGGCACCATACCCCGACAGGATGGTTGGGCTGTTCTCTCGTTAGACAGAGACAACTGGCGGTTGATTAACTGGACAGTCATCATGCCTCAAGTGAGGGAGAGCTTGAGTAGGACAGCCCTTATCATACACCTCAGTCAGTGCAGGAATTGAACCCACACTGTTAGTATTAATCTGCATTACAAACCAGCTGTCCAACTAACGAAGTCATCACTCAGCTCCATGTGGGAGGTATTGTAATATTATTCAATTCAGATATGTTGCTAAACACCTTTGGAGCAGGTGGAACTCGAAGCCAGCTTCCTAGCTCAGAGAGAGGGACAGCATCAGTGAGCTGTAAAAGCGCTCTCTGCCCTCGGCCCAATAATTATCAGCTGCTTCATAAATGACCATCCCTACTCAAGTGAAGTCAAAACTGGGATTGTTTACCAATGATTGGACAACATTCACCACTATTAGTGATTTACTCTGATACTGAAGCAATTTTTATCCAAATGCAACAAGGACCTGGAAATATGAAGATTTGTGTTTAACAGTGACAAGTACCATTCCCATTGCACACATGCCAGACAACAACTACCTCTAATAATTGAAAATGGAATCATATCCTCTAACGTTCAATGTGACCACCATCACTGAACTCCCAACGACCAATATCCCGCGGATTACCATTAACCAGAACTGGACTGACCGTATACTTTCATTACCTAGTCCTGTAAAGGCCTTATTCTAAAACGTCGACTCTCCTGTACCTCTGATGCTGCCTGACATGTTGTGCTTTGTCACACTTTGATGCATATTAATTAATTGGCTACAAAAATATCGCAAGGGCTAGGAATCCTGCAGAAATAACATACCTCATGATTTCCAAAAGCCTGTACACCATCTATAAGACACACATTGAATGTGTGTGCGCGATGAAATACCCACCCCCTCCCCATTTTCCCTGTGAATGCAGCTTCACCCCTCATCCATTGACACTCAGAAGCATCAATACCTGCCATCTACACGGTGCTCTGCAGAAATTTAACAAGATTTCTTACAACGTACCTCTGAAACCATGACCGTCAAGAAGGGCAAGGGAAACAGACACATGGGATTATCATCATATTCGTTTTCTGTTCCAAGCCAACCACCATCCTGTTTGGGAAGTATTTTGCCATTCCTTCAGTGTCACTATTTCAAGGTCCCCCTCTAATGATATTAGAACATTTAACATAGAACAGTACAGCATAGAACAAGCAATTCAACCCACAACATTGTGCCGACCATTGATCCTCATGTATGCACCCTCAGATTTCTGTGACCATATGCACGTCCAGCAGTCTCTTAAATGTCCCCAATAACCTTGCTTCCACAACTGCTGCTGGCAACGCATTCCATGCTCTCACAACTCTCTGTGCAAAGAACCCGCCTCGGACATTCCCTCTATACTTTCCTCCAACCAGCTTAAAACTATGATCCCTCGTTTTAGCCATTTCTGCCCTTTTAAATAGTCTCTGGCTATCAACTCTATCTATGCCTCTCATTATCTTGTATACTTCAATTAGGTCCCCTCTCCTCCTGCTTTTATCCAATGAAAAAAGTCTAAACTCAGTCAACCTCTCTTCATAAGATAAGCCCTCCAGTCCAGGCAGCATCCTGGTAAACCTCCTCTGAACCCTCTCCAAAGCATCCACATCCTTCCTATAATAGGGCGACCAGAACTGGACGCAATATTCCAAGTGCGGTCTAACCAAAGTTTTGTAGAGCTGCAACAACATCTCACGACTCTTAAGCTCAATCCCCCGTTAATGAAAGCCAAAACACCATGTGCTTTCTTAACAACCTGTCCACTTGGGGGGGCATTTTAAGCGATCTATGTACCTGCACTGCAAGATCCCTCTGTTCCTCCACATTGCCAAGAATCCTATCCTTAATCCTGTACTCAATTTTCAAATTCGACCTTCCAAAATGCATCACCTCGCATTTATCCAGGTTGAAGTCCATCTGCCACCTCTCAGCCCATCTCTGCATTCTGTCAAGGTCCAGCTGCAGCCTACAACAGCCCTCTATACTGTTAACAACACCTGCAAACTTTGTGTCATCTGCAAATTTGCTGACCCATTCTTCAATCCTCTCACCCAAGTGTTTAATAAAAATTACAAACAGTCGAGGCCCAAGGACAGAGCCTTGTGGAACACCCACTCACTTCCAGGCAGAATATTTTCCTTCTACTACCACTCGCTGTCTTCTGTTGGCCAGCTAATTCTGTATCCAGACAGCTAAGTTCCCGATATCCCATTCCTTCTGACCTTTTGAATGAGCCGACCATGGGGAACCTTATCAAATGCCTTGCTGAAGTCCATATATACCACATCCATAGCTCGACCCTCATCAATGTTTCTAGTCAGGTCCTCAAAGTATTGTAAGTCTAATTACAGCACATCGACTGCAGTGGTTCAATGTTACAACTCACCCTCACCTTCTCAAGGGCAATGGGGGATGGACAATAAATACTGGCCAAATCATATTCCATAAATAAATGAAATGAAAATGTTGTCCAGACCTGCCCAATGTTGGACACTGTACTTTGGGTTTTGTGAGCTCAGGCTGTTAGTGTCTAGGCAGTAACCTGTTTGTTATAAACAGCTGAAGGGATGTGCTGTTTTAAACAATCTGTCAATCTCTCAGAGGCATGGCCTACATACCGAGCATCACACAGACACTGACATTCACATCTCACATTACTGAGCTCTGAGATAGACAGAAGCAAATCAAAATGTACCGAGATCTGACTGTAACATGTTTAAACACGCAGTGATATTGTTGCCATGAAAATTATTATGAGTGAATATTAGCAGGGACAAAGTGAGGACTGCAGATGCCGGAGACCAGAGTCAAAAAGTGTGGTTCTGAAAAAAAAGCACAGCCATTCATATAGCCGCTGAGGTGCAGGAGAGTCGACTATGCGTTCGCAATATTAATAAAAGGGAAAATAAATGTATATTTTCAAATTCCTTGTACTTTATCATAATTTGGTCTTGGGTGCGGTAATGAGACTCATCATTTCAATGCTCCTTACTGTGGATTGGGCACTGTTCTCATCATAATGTTGTTATAAAAGTGAACTGAATACATGGGTGGACTTTGTGCTCATTGGACATCTAAAAATTGGTATTCTGAAAGGATGTCAGACCTTCAGTAAAGAGACTTTGCTGTTAACGGTTAGAACAATGCTGCAAACATTTACACAGAGATTACCAGCTCAAGTTACACACAAGAACGTTGGTCTGGGATGATGCCGGCCATCAATGGAGCTGTACAATTCTGTTTGGATACTGACATTGTGGGGCTAACATACACTGGATATGGTTTATGAGGGATTCAATGTAAGATGCCATGTGCTGCAGGAGTCCATCACCTTTATAACACCTTCATTCAGGATCAGGTCCAAGGTGCAGAATTACAGTGTTTAGGTGCCATACCAGAAGCGATATACTTGCAAGACATGGTTGTTTACAGATCATTGTTACAAATGTTGAACTGCGCCATGTGCTAGTCCATTGACCAGTCTGCCCCACACACCACTCTCTATTGTTCAGGTATGTCTCTAACCAGTCTATTGCGTGAGTAACCGCCCAGCTCCAGTTTGGAAGCTCTCTGGACAGATTTTCGAGATGGTGAGTATTTTGGAGGTCATGGTGAGGGCCAGTAACACTGTGCCTGAATTCAGGCTTTTCCTCAAAGTCATTTCCAACAGCTTTGCTGCCTGCAATATGGTGTGTTCACTGATCTGAACATGAATCGGCTGTTTACTACAGTCACTGAATTGTGTAATAGTTAGGTGTGCGCTCTGGTATTTCAATTATTGTTCACTTCAATTGTTTTCAATTGAAAAATAATGATGTTTGGATTATTTTAAAATATGTAAGAAACAAAGTAATATTAACACTTCATTATACAAAATGTAAAAGTGACCTATTGTGTATTTCCCACGAACTAATCAAAAAACAGTCAGATATTGCCTGTAAAGCAGGATTCTGTGAACAGGACTGTGTCACTCGCAACTTCACCATCCTCTCTGGTAGGTTCTGTCCCACTGACAGGACATAGTCAGGCTGAGGGGGCAGTTCTTGGCATATAATCAATACAGTGCTCAGCATTGATGCTGGATCCTGTGGCTGCTAGACTGCTCTGCGACAGGTTATGGGGGAATGAGTAAAAGGGAAACATATCATTGACCACATCATCACCGATCTGCCTGCTGCAAATACACTTCAACATTTCATACCCCGGTAAGAATGGTCACTGCACAGTCCTAATGGGGAGCAAGGGCTACCTTTACATTTTGCAGACCCACCTCACCATGATATGGTTTTCTACTGGGACAGGGGTTAAACAGATTGCGCAACAAATTATGATGCATCTATGAGGTGCAATGGGCCATCACCAGCAGCAGAATACAACTCAGTCTGCAACCTCACACCCGACATACCTGCCACTGTATAGTAACCATCACCGCCAGATATACCTCCCACTGTACAGGAACCATCACGGCCCGACATACCTCCCACTGTACAGTAACCATCACCGCCAGATATACCTCCCACTGTACAGGAACCATCACGGCCCAACATACCTCCCACTGTACAGTAACTATCAAGAGCTCAGTGCTTAACACTGCTGCCTCACAACACCAAAGTCCTAGGTTCAATTCCGGCCTTGGTGACTGTCTGTGTGGAGTTTGCACATTCCCCCAGTGCCTGCATGGGTTTCCTCTGGGTGCTGCGGTTTTTTTTCACAGTCCAAAAATGTGCAGTTCAGGTGAATTGGTCATGATAAGTTGCCCATTGTGTAAGGTGCATTAGTCAGGGTAAATATAGGGCAGGGGAATGTGTTTGGGTGGGTTACTCTTCGGAGGGTTGGTGTGGACTTGTTGGGCTGAAGGGCCTGTTTTCACACTGTAGGGAATCTAGTCTAACCTCCAAGGTTCAAGTCAGGAATATGATGGAATAATCACTTGTTTGAATGAGTTCAGCTCCAACAGTACGCTAATATTGACTTACTAGCAACAGGCAACGCAGTTGTGTGGGGAATATCCTGTCTCACAAACTTGATTGATTATTTTGAGGAAGTGACAAAATTGATTGATGAGGGCGTGGGGCTGGATGTTGGCTGATTGGACCCTAGCAAGGCCTTGGATATAGTTGCTTATGGCAGGCTCATGCAGAAGGTGAAGAGAAATGGGATCAGCTTTCAGTTAGTAAGATGGATAGTAAGATAGATAACTGCTTGGTCATAGAAGACAGAGTCGTGGTGGAACAGTGTTTTTGTGACTGGAGATCTGTAAATAGATTGGCGGATTTGCAGATTGTGAGGATGATTGCTAGAGAATACAGCGGTATATAGGTCAGCTGCAGACTTGGACAGTGAAAACACAGATGTAACTTTATTTGGACAGTTGTGACGTGATCCGTTTTAGAAGGTCTAATGCAGGAGAGAAGTATAAAGTGGGTGGAAAAACTACTGGCCGCATCAACATCCGAAGGATCTTGGTGTACTGCTCCACAGTTCCCGGAAAGTGGTAACACGGGTGGATAGGGTGATCAAGAAGACTGATGGCAACCTTGCAGACAGGCATCGGAGTATGCAGTATGAAAATTAGCAGGTCATATTGCAGCTGTAGAGAAACTTAGTTTGGGCACATTTAGAATATTGTGTACAGTACTGGTTACACACTAGCAGAACGATGTGGAAGTGTTGGAGAGGGTATGGAAAAGGTTTACCAGGATGTTGTCTGTTTTGGAGGGTATTAGCCAGAAGGAGATATTGAACAAACATGGTTTGTGTGCACCTGGGAATCATTGGCTATGGGACTACCTGATAGATATTTACAAAATTATCAGAGGCATAGATAGAAGGACAGTTAGAGGCTTTTTTCCCCCAGAGTCGAAATATCAATTACTCAGGACCGTAGGTTTTAGGTAAAAGGGAGAAAGTTCAGGAGATATGATAAGCAAGTTTATTTTTGCTGTTCCAGACAGAATGTGAAAGTGCCTGGAATACACCGATAGAGGAGAAGAAGCTAATTTAGCAAGGTTTAAGAGGGATCTTGGCACAAATATGAGTAAGTAGGGAAAAGAATGATATAGAGGGTATTGGAGCAAAAACTTTCTTTTTAACTTTAGAATGGCATCATGTGTCAGGGCGGGCTTGCTGGGATGAAGGGCCTGTTCCTGTGCTGGACTGTTTTTAAAACAAGATTTGAGCGCAGGAGTGGCAAGCTGTTGACTGAATGATTACTGATGATCAACAGCCATATGATTGTTAATCTCTCCAATCAACTTGCAGCTTCATATCCTCCCTCCCACTGTGGGCAAACTCAATATAGAGAACTGGATGTGTAAGTCCGAGCTGGTAACTGGTGTCTCCATCTGTCCCTTCGCTCCTACAGCCTTCTATCTTGGACACCAACATCTCGGGGGAAACTGCACAGACAGAAGCTGCATGTAATCCACACCGTCCAATGCTGGAATCTGTCACATGCCAGACTCACCATGTCATCCCAGCACATCTCCGACACACTAACAATACGCTTCTGTACTTCAATGCTGCAGCCCAGGGTGCGCTGACAACTCTCATTGCAATGCTGCTGCAAGGACACTGTGCTCAGGGACACACACCCAGCTCATGGACTGTCCCTCTGGGCTGCTCACTCCGTGTTTGTACACACTCAATTCTGCTTCAAGGACATTGTATTCAGGGACACAAACCCAGCTCATGGACTGTCTCTCTGGGCTGCTCACTCCGTGTTTGTACACACTCATTTTGATCTGACTTGAATGCTCATAGAATTATTGCCTTGCCTTACCCTGCCCTAAGCAGTGCTTCCCCTCAGCCAGAGCTACCAGTCTCACCTGTCTGCTGTATTGTCTTGGTGTTTAGCACAGACACAAGCCAAGGAAGCTTGATATCATTGTCCACAGTCAGTCACGGTGTCCAGTAATGAGTCAAGGAGAATCTCAGATCCCAGTCCGGGAGCTTGGGTCCGGTCAGACAGCCTCTCGTGGTTGTTAGGGTCAGGATCCTTCCCCTGTGATGGGTTGAGGAGCTGAATTTTGGGGAGCTAGTTAGCCCTCCTGGCCCTTTCTGCTCTCATGTGGGATGGTTCCTTCCGAAATGTGAGAATTACCAAGCGGTATTTAGGGAGGTGGAATTGTTTGTTACAGCTGGGGGAAAGGTAGCGAGATGTCCTGAGTGAGTAAGTGGGCAGCACAGACACCAGGTAGAGTTGGGGAGAGGGACAGAGAAGAGGTTAGAGAGAGACTGAGAGAAGGTGCTGCATTCAGTGTGGGTGGGAGAACATGAGCCTTGGTATGAGGTGGGTGCAGTAACAGAGTGAGGGAGGGTGAGGTCACAAATTGCAGATGGTGGCACTTACCCTGGATGAGTGGAGATGGTCACTGACCTCCTTCCAACATTGCCAAGCATTCACCCAGAAGGCTTGCACCTCATTGACCCACGGGTCAACCTCGGGCGAAGCTGGCATGGTCTGGTTTCATGGCTTCCCTGCCAGTCCTGGAGGATTATAATGTAGCTCTCCTGCACCATTCCATCCAGCAGAACCTCAGGGACTTGTCCACAATGTGAAGCCCCAGATTTACCCCCTCTGCCATGTCCAGGGCAGCTTTGGCTTGACAATCCACGAGTGCAATGTTTAAAATGTCCCCTGCAACAGGGAGGCCGGTGCATTCTGGGATATCCAGGCAGCGGGCAGTTGTTATGACGAAGGGGAAAATCCTCGCATTAGTATAAGATGAGAGGAAGACCACGTGGGCAGGGAAGGTAGTTAACGAGGCAGATTGGGGATGGTATCATGAGAAAATGGACTTCACCTTGTGGACAGAAACCTTCCATGAAACTGGTCTAAAATGGGACTTGACCAAATCATAAGATGGTTTAGGCCTCTGTCTGTCTGAATCAAAATAGGGATGGAATATTGGGAACAACAAACTTGGAGCGGAGATCTTTACAGAAGATTCAAATCCTTAAAAAAGGGGTAATACAGTGTTCAAGACTGTTTAAAGGAGCCAGCGAAAATCCCCTGCCTTATAGTTACTCACATTATCCAATCCTTACTGGATGCAGGGATGGTGCCGGAGGCCTGAAGAATGGCTAACACCGCAGCTTTGTTTAATGTGGAGTAAGGGACTGACTAAATAGGTCGAGGCTGGAAGTCTGAGACAGTGGATAAACGGTCACTGAGGAAGTCCCTGGGACTCCAGGACAGTCAGTCTGGATTTGTTCAAGGAAGATCGCGAGTAGTTAATCTGACTGTGTCGGTTTCAAGCACTAATCTGTAACTGCATGTGACTTATTTGGATTTGATGAGAGATCCCATGGCAGGCTGTTTAAAAACAAAAACTATAGGATCCAGGTGAATGGAGCAAACAACCCAGAGATGTGCAAGGCAAGGCATTTGGGGACATCAACAATAGAGAAGAATGCACAATAAATTAGAGTATGGTCAGTGTGGGCAGGTAAATGCAGGAGGCTGGAAACATCAATAATCTCGTTAATGGAGCAAATGGCAGTATTTCCATAATCAGACAAAATACAGAACTTCAGAGCAGGAAGCTTATGCTGGAACTGTATAAATAATGAGTTCAGTCACAGCTTGGGGACTGTTTGCAGTTCTGGTCACCCCATCAAATGGAAGGATGGAATTGGCCTGGAGAGGGTACAGAAGAGATTCTCCACCCTGTGACAGTGGAAGTGCAGTTATGGGGTAAGATTGGAATGGAGGATGTTGAGAGGAGATTTGATTGGAGTGCACATATTGTCACTGACCTGGGTAGAAAAGGGGACAACACATTGTTGCTGTTCGAGAGCTCAATTACCAGCGGTGAATATTTAATGTAATTTGTTGAAATATTAGTGAAGTGGTGAGGAAAGTTGTTATTTCACCCAGAGTATGGTCGGGATCTGGGAGTCACACATAGAAGCGGAGTAGATGCAGAAACTTTCAAACCATTTTAAAAAGGTGCCGGGATCTGCTCCCCAAAATCCTACAGTATCCGGCGAGACAAAACTAGGGCTTAAAAATATAATGTTACATTTTGTCCAATGCAGATAGTGGACAGAGTGATCTCCTCTAAACTGTGCTATTTTCTGAAGTTTTCGAAGATTACCTATATCCGATAGGATCAATATCTCATAGGGTGCAGGGATGAGGGGTGAGGGCAGGGAACAGCAGTGTGTGAATTGATTAGCATCACAATATTACTGATCCCATCCTTTATACACAATGCTACTTCACAGTTTTGGCCTATTTATCCTTCCTGTAGAAATGTGGAAAACCTGTGATTATTCAGATTTCAGTCATGGTCACACTGCAGCCCCATCTCCATAATCCCAGCTCCATCTGATCTGTTTCACACGATTTAAAGCTACTATTTCACTGACCTTGTTGAAAAGTTCCAAGCTTCATTCTTGTCCCATTAAAGGCTTGCCCCACCTTTTCCCAAGGACCAGGTCCAACAGTACATCCTCTCTTGGGCTGGACACATACTCCTGAAGTGAGCTCTCCTCCATGTAATCCAGGGATACTGGCCCCTCATGACCCTGCACCACCAGTAACCCAGTCAATATCTGGATAAATTAAGTTTCTCAGTATAACTAATCTGTAGTATTGTCATCGCTCTCAAATGCCCCTGCATATTTATTCTCTCCACCCTTTCCACTGATTGCTGGTCGACAGACTTTACCTCACAGTGTGTTTGTACACTTTTTGTTCTGCAGCTCCAGCCAAATTCATTCTGTCCTTGGAAGGATCCTCTTTCTCTTGGACTCCTTAACTAACGCTAATCTCAACGAATACTTCTACCTTCATCTTTTCCCTCCCTTCTGTCATTTTTGAATCCTTTATACCCGGCAATATTTAACACCAAGGCCTGCCATTCCCTGATCCAGCTTTTGGTGATCTTTACATCAGATTTCGACACACTAATCTGCATCTGGAACTCCGCACACTCCGAGTATTTATGTCCGTGCAGAGTACCTCAGATTAAGGCTTTCTTTCTTACTCCACCTACCACTGATAAACTTGTTGTAAATTCGTACCAACTGTATCTCCCATTATTTTGAGAATCATGGTAGTTCCTCAACTATTCTTTTTTGGATCCTAAGCAGACGCCAAGTTATTTTCAATCCCTCCCACACACCCTGTAAGAAATTCAGTCCCAGCTCTGTCACGTTAGCCCATCCAGCTTGTACAGTTGCTGCCTTCTCCAGAACCAGTTCCAATGTCCCAGGAATCTGAAGCCCTTCCTCCTGCACCATCGTTCCAGTCACACTCTCATCCACATAAAACTCCGAATTTTGTTCTCACTTGTACACGGCGCTGGGAGTATTCCAGGGATTGCTAAATTTGAGTTCCCGCTTGCCAACCATCCACCGAGCTCCCTAAATTCTGATTCCCATATCACTTCACCCTTCCTACCCAGGTCATTCCTACCAACATGGACATGACCTTTGTCACTGTCCCCCAGACGAATGTCCTGCAGACACAGTGACATTATTAACCCCACTATCCTGGAATTACAGACACACTGAAACCTTTTTCAATTTCCAGTCTCCCCTGTGACTATTGCTCCTCCTTCCTTCTCCCTCCCGTCCTGTACAGTCAGGCTGTTTGTGGTGCCACAGACATGGCTCTGACTACACTCCCCTGAGCAGCCTGCACTTTCATCAGTTTCAAAACTGGGAAACTGAATTGGGAGGAAGACATCAGTCTATTCCTGGATTCCCTGACAGTTTCTCTTCGATTACCTAATCCATCATTCCCTTCCTTATTCCACGCAGTCATGACTGCAGGGTGATTTGTTCTGTGTGTGTGCAATCCGTCGAACTCTCAGCGTCACAGAGTCTCTCGTCACTGTCTGATCTCCAAGACCTCGTTTACATCTCGGACACCAGCAGGGGCTATGACTTCCCAATGTAACAGAACACATTTTCTGACAAAAATGTGCTGGCATGTCGTAACATGCAACATGTCTAGAGTAACTTACTTAATGACCTAGAATGAAGTTAACATCCAGGGCATCACAATATGGTTAAGTCCCTTATTCAACTGTGGCTTACTGAGGGAATTTATTATACTGGCTCTAAATTTCACATCTCCCTCATAGTTCTGAGCTCAATCCTTACTTCAGAAGTTGAAAAAATAAGTTTGCTGGCTTACAGCAATTAATTGACAGTCACTAATAACGGTTTATTATCAGCCAGTGAATTTACAGATTTTTCAGTGATGGCTCTTGCACTTCCTTCAAACTCAGTGCAGGCAGGTCCTAGCAGCAGAAAGTTATCTCTGTGACTCCCAGGTACGTGTAATCCTCCAGCTCCCACTGCACTCTGCTCCCTCACAGGGTCACTGTCTCTGTAACTCCCAGGTACGTGTTATCCTCCAGCTCCCACTCCACTCTGCTCCCTCACAGGGTCACTGTCTCTGTAACTCCCAGGTACGTGTGATCCTCCAGCTCCCACTCCACTCTGCTCCCTCACACGGTCACCGTCTCTGTGACTCCCAGGTCCGTGTAATCCTCCAGCTCCCACTCCACTGTGCTCCCTCACACAGTGACCGTCTCTGGGACTCCCAGGGACGTGTAATCCTCCAGCTCCCACTCCACTCTGCTCTCTCACACGGTCACCGTCTCTGTGACTCCCAGGTACGTGTAATCCTCCAGCTCCCACTCCACTGTGCTCCCTCCCACAGTGACCGTCTCTGGGACTCCCAGGGACGTGTAATCCTCCAGCTCCCACTCCACTCTGCTCCCTCACAGGGTCACCGTCTCTGTGACTCCCAGGTACGTGTAATCCTCCAGCTCCCACTCCACTCTGCTCCCTCACACGGTGACCGTCTCTATCACTCCCAGGTAGGTGTAATCCTCCAGCTCCCACTCCACTCTGCTCCCTCACAGGATCACCGTCTCTGTGACTCCCAGGGACGTGTAATCCTCCAGCTTCCACTCCACTCTGCTCCCTCACAGGGTCACCGTCTCTGTGACTCCCAGGTACGTGTAATCCTCCAGCTTCCACTCCACTCTGCTCCCTCACAGGGTCACCGTCTCTGTGACTCCCAGGTACGTGTAATCCTTCAGCTCCTATTCCACTCTGCTCCCTCACAGGATCACCGTCTCTGTGACTCCCACGGATGTGTAATCCTCCAGCTCCCACTCCACTCCGCTCCCTCACAGGGTCACCGTCTCTGTGACTCCCAGGTACGTGTGAACCTCCAGCTCCCACTCCATCTGCCCCCTCACATGGTCACGCTCTCTGAGACTCCCAGGCACTCTTAGGCCTTCAAACTCAATGCTGATTTATATCCTCCCACTTTGCTGCCTCTGTAACTCCCAGGTGTGATTGAGCCTCATGCTCCTGCTCCAAGATGCCCCCTCACATGGTCACTCCCTCTGTGACTCAGTGCTGATTTCGAGCCTCCTGTTCTGCTGCTTCTCCAACTCCAAGTCCTAGTCGACCTCGATCCTCGCTGCTGATTAATATTCTCCCGCTTTGTGCTGCACTCTCTTGGGTTCTCTCCGTTTGTGACTCCCAGGTAATGGTAGGCCTCAAGCCTCAGCTGAGATTGAAACATCCCATTACGCACTGCTCTCTTACAGGATCACTGTTGTGCCTGGAAGACAGTGGGGAAGAGGAAGATTAGACAGAGCAGAGAGTGTTACAATGATTGAGCGAGCTGTATGGGGTGGAACAGGTTATCTGGGGAGCTAGGCAGACCTGCAGCAACTCATGAACGTTATTGGAAGATACAGCGAGTGGTGCAGACACTGAAGAAGGCAAAGGAAATAGAGAGATTGTGGCTTGTCCATGACCGAGTCTAAACGGCTTTTTCTGAGCTGCTTATGGAGATGTGTAGACTTCAACAAATGCAATTGACAGCCAGCAAATATTGTATGGCACTGGAGACTGTTGGATGTTACAGAGTTAGAAGACTTGCAGTAACTGAGGGGAATATAAACTTTTGGAGCACTGGTGGTGTTCAAGGACCCTCAGGACATGAGGAGGTGCAGAGAATGGGAGCATTCAAAGTAGTGGGATTGTAGGGGCTGGAAGTCCTGGGATGGATAAGGAGAATGGAAAGTGCCAATTTAGTATATGCAACCATTGTAAGTATAGAGATTTAGGAAGGGAACCTGTGCTATTATTGAATACAGTTATATGGAGAATTACAGAAGTTGAAGGGTTTACAATGTAAAATGGGAGAGATTTTAGGTGATTGAGAAGTTTAAACAAGAATAAAGAAATTTGAGAGATCTCTAGCACAGATGGGAATGGAGGAGGTGTGATATCGTGAGGAACTATAAGAGCTATCAGCAGAGGAGGATGTCACATATATGGGAAGAGCTGCATTCTCTGTCTGCAGTTACAGACGTGCGGAGTGTTACAACGCCTGCTAGAGGGGATCCAGATAACAACAGTTCCAACGGCTGGTGCAGGGGGAAACCCACCCGGAGGAAACCCACACAGAAACAGGACGAAAGTGCAAACTCCACATAAACAGTCACCCAACGCAGGAATTGAACCTGGGTCCCTAGCGCTGTGAGGCACCATTGCTCACCACTGAGCCACCGTGCTGCCCCAAATTGCAGAATTATGCAAAGAGAAAATGTAGGGAGTGGAGGTCAAAACAGAGATGTGGAGTGCTGTTGTGGTTTGAAAAGGGTCTGGAGGTGTTTATACAGATAAGAAGGTCGGTAGGGATGGGAAAAGGTTACTGAGGTCATGTGGTGCTATAGGCCAGGAGGAGGGAATGTGATCTGGCCTGCAGAACGTTACAGTGATATCATGTTCTCCTGGGGCTTGAGGAAGGTATACAGGTAGGTATTTTGGGCCAGGCTGGAGGATTTTACAGATACGGGGCACTGTAAGTATTGTGCAAGACTACAGAAATAGGGATTATTATACTGCGTGCAGGATGAGATTATTCAAATTGGGCATGTTATCGAGACTGGAGCAAATTACACATAGGGAGAGTCGTCAAAATTACAGTCGGTTTCAAATATACAGCAGGATTATGGGAGGGGTGGAGGTTAAAGAAATAGGAAATTTTCTGGGAATTACAAGCATTCACTGGCACAAATGAGTTGGACCAAAAGGTATGTCTCCTTGCTGTATGACTCTATCACCCGACAAGAGACAGCGTGAGGAGTGAATATAGAACAGAAAGATCCCAGGTTTCAATGCGATCTCCTAGGGGAGGCCTGTTTTCCCCTCTGTTGTACTGATACTCACTAAGACAGCACAGGCCTAGATTGATAACTGTCAACTTACTGTATTGGCATAGGAAGGCTCAGTACAGCAGAGTTGAAAGTTAACAAGAGGGTGGAGATTCAGCCTGGGACCATTGTGCTCTGTATTCGTCTTCAACACTGTATCTGTGTCATGTCTTCACGACTAAAGTTCGATCGCTTAAATACACTCTACTCTGTTCACTGTGAGTGATCTTACCTCACTTCAGGACTTACTGAAGGCTCCAGATCTCACTCTCCATCTCTCTGGCTGACCAACTGTCTTCAGTGCGGTGATGGACGAGACAGGAATTGTTAATTCTGCTGAGTCAGGAGCATCCGGAGTACCTATAGGAAATAGAGAAACAGACACAATGGGAAAGTAGACTGATGCAGCAAGGGTTATACAAGGAGAATGGCACTGAGTCCCACAGAGATCTGGAAAATCCAAGTCTCCATCCCTGGCCTGTGCTGTTGCGTCTCTCTGGAGTGGAAAGTTCTGTTGGCTCAGGATCTGGCGTAGCTGCAAAAGGTGGCAGCTATTAGACCCTCACAGTGACAGATATTACATGGAGAGATACAGAGAGATATCACCAGAGTGCAGGAAGGTATCAGGATCAAACCACTGTCAGGACAAAGGTGCATTGGGATCAGTACTCAGGGATGAGGGAGCAATCAATGGGGCAGGCAATGACATTGTGTTCCTCTCAGTAGACTGTTCATCCAGAATTTAATGCCGGTGTCAGGGATACACATCTAACTGTTTCATACCTTCTCAGTCAGGAAATCTGTTTTTGGCTGCCTGTCTGGCCTACATATGAATCCAGACCCAGAGCAATGGAATTGACGCTCAAATGCCCAAAGTAATGATCTGGCAAGCCACTCAGCTCTAAGACTGGTCAGGGTGGGCCTGAGATGCTTGCCAGCCAGAGACAGCAATATCCCACGAGTGAACTAAAATCAACCGTGCTGGGAGTAGTGTCCTGGTCAATCATGTCGGTAGGTTTATGGACAGGGCTTTAAACTGACAGAGAGGATACAGGGACAGGGTTCAGGTGAAAGGAGCTTTCCAAATCCAAAGAGAAAATGTGAAGCCCAGGAACAGCATGGGAATGTGGCTGAAGACAAGCAGAAAGGAACAGGAAGGGACAGAGTTTAACCAAAACTGCACATCAGTTTGTGGCGGGACATTGTGGGAAAGAGGAAATTATAATTTTTTTGCATGAACAAAGTATCTACAATAAGGTGACTTGTGATACAGAGAAAACTGAGACTTAGTCACCAGACAGACATGATTACAGGGTGAACAAAAGGTGGAACATAAATATTCAATAGTAAACAACCTTACAGGATCTCAGGCAGAATAGAAAAGCAAGATGGGATCCCTGACAGTAATGGATAACAAAGGTATTACAGAGAAAGCATTTGGCCTCAGATTATGCAGCTGAATCAGCCTGAATGCAAATTCTGGGTGCGATGTGTCAAAAACACAAGCAGGTGAACAATTTTTATGCTGCCTTGCAGTATTTCATTGCTCATCCCTGCATTAAACAGGAATTCATTAGAAATTGTAGCAAAGGTGGTGAGATAATTTTTGCAGTCTTCAATCTTTGTGTAATTTGGGACAGACACATTGGCAAGAGTAATATTATCCGAGATCCTCCTTGAATGTTTTTGTCAGTGTTTCTATTGTGCAAATAGCTAGGGATGTAACTATCTCAGATCGACCGTTAGGTGATGAAGCTGAGTGAATGAGTAATATCACACCGAGATCCTCCAAGAAATTACACCGGAATTCAAAGAGATTATGACATTTTAAAGTGACCATAAAGCACACCCGAGCACCAGTAACAAAGCCAATTACATGATTTTGAGAGAGAACTGACCAAGGTAAACAGAGGAAACTGACTGAAATGTCAGTCTGTAAATGAACAATGGAAAACATTTAGAGCCAGAGACCTAGAGACGTACAGTACATAAATGGACACCTCAGTCCAACTCGTCCACGCCGACCAGATATCCTTTCCTAATCTCGTCCCATCTGACAGAACTTGGCCCATATCCCACTAAACCCTTTTTATTCATATACCAATCCAGATGCGTTTTGAATGCTGCAATTGTACCAGCTTCCACCACTTCCTCTGGCAGTACATTCCATACATAACCACACTCTGCGTGAAAAGGTTGCCCTTAGATCCCTTTTAAATCTTTCATCTCTCACCCAAAACTTATGCCCTCCAGCTCTGGTCTCTACCACCCCAGGGAAAAGACCTTGTCTGTTTGTCCTATCCATGCCCCTCATGATTTTATAAACCTCAAGAATATCACCCCTTAGCCTCTGACGCTCCAGAGAAAACAGTCCCAGTCATTCCAGCCTCTCCCGATAGCTCAAATCCTCCAACCTTGGCAATATCATTGTAAAACCTTTCTAAACACTTTCAAGTTTCACAACATCCTTCCAATAGGACAAAGAACAGAAATGCACGCAATATTCCAAAAGTGCCCTAACCAGTGTGCTGTACAGCTGCAATATGACTTCCAAACTCCTATAATCAATACTCTGACCAATAAAGGAAAGCATACCAAACACCTTCTATACTATCCGCTTACTATACTCTACTTTCAAGGAGCTATGAACTCCAAGGTCTCCTTGTTCAGCAACATTCCCTAGTACCTTCCCATTATATGTACAATATCTGCTCAGATGTGCTTTCCCAAAATGTAGCACCTCACATTTATCTAAATTAATCTCCATCTGTCACTCCTCAGCACATTTGCCCATCTGATCCAGATCCCGTTGTAATCTGTGGTAACCTACTTCACTGTCCACTATCTCTCACTTTTTGGCGTCATCTGCAAACTTGTTAACTGTACCTCCTATGTTCATATCCAAATCATTTATATAATGACAAAACTTAGTGGCACCAGCACCGACCTTTGTGGCACATCATCGGCCTTCAGTGTGAAAAGCAACCCTCTGCCACGACCCTCTGTCTTCTACCTTCAAGCCAGTTCTCTATCCAAACAGCTAGTTCTCCCTGTATTCCATGAGATCTAACCTTGCTAACCAATCTCCCATGACGAACTATTTCAAGCACCTCACTGAGGTCCATATAGATCACATCCAATGATCGCCCCTCATCAATCCTTCTTGTTACTTCTTCATAAAACGCAATTAATTTCTTAGACATGTTTTCCCACACATAAAGTCATGCTGACTATCCCTAGTCACTCTTTGCCTTTCTAATTACATGTAAATCCTATCTCGCAGGATTCCCTTCAACAATTTACCCACTACTGATGTCAGGCTCACTGGTCTATAGTTCACTAGCTTTCCCTTACCACCTTTCTTAAATGGTAGCACCACATTAGTCAACCTCCAGTCTTCTAGCACCTCACCTGTAATGCTCGATGATACAAGTTTCTCAGCAAGGGGCCCATCAATCACTTCCCTCGCTTCCCACAGATTCCAAGGTACACCTGATCAGATCTTGGGGATTTGTGCGCTTTTATGCATTTCAAAGCATGCAGCACCCCCTCCTCTTTAATATGGACGTTTTTCAAGGTGTCATCATCTATTTCCCCATATTCCATATCTTCCATGTCCTTCACCACAGTAAACACTGATGCAAAACACTCACTTAGTATCGCCCCCATCTCCTCTGGCTGCACACAAAGGATGCCTTGCTGATCTTCTCCCTAGTTACCCTCCTGTCCTTTATGTACTTATAAAAATCCTTTTGATTCTCCTTAACTCTATTTGTCAAAGCTATCTCAAGTCCTCTTTTTATCCTCCTGATTTCCCTCTTAAGTATACTCCTCCTGCCTCTATAGTCTGAGGATTCATTTGATTTCTCATGTCTATACCTGACAAATGTTTCCTTCTTTTTCTTAACCTAAACCTTTGTTCTCTCGTTATCCAGCATACCCTACACCCACCAGCATTTCCTTCCACTCTAACAGGAATACTATGTACTGTCTCTGGAAAGCCGTTATCGCATTTTTGAAGGCTTCCTAATCTCCAATGATGATGGCTTCATTCTCTTAACATGGAATCAACGCAATTCCTGCACGAAACTGACACTTGAAAATAATAATAAAAAAAAGAACATTCTAAACGAAGGCTTTGATGAGGTGAGCTCTGGTCAGTCCTGTCGACCTGGAGGTTAACAGATACACGGAGAGTGCTTTCAATTAGAGCAGCACCAGGTCAGTGTCAGGCACACAGACAGAATGGGCAAATAGATTCACATCTGAACTCACATTTCCCAGCCTGGGAATCTGAAGCTGTCCACAGCCAATTCTTGTAAACATCTGCAAACTTAGGTCATCAAGATCAGGATAATAGTCTAATCAAAAACAAATGAATCATTCAGACTAAAATATTCTTCAGGTTCCACAACACAGTCTCGGTCCCATCCTGCAGGTTATATGAATCCCGCTCCCTCTAACCTCCTGCAGGATCCCCGTCCCTTCCTACATTTATACTATCCTCCAGGTTCTGCAGCCCTTCCTACCTCCGTAACATGACCTGGACTCGAAAACTCTTCCTTCCTCTGCAATGTTCCCCAGAGGGGCAATGGAGGATGGTGGGGGTTACAGAGTTAGGGAGGAATATCAGGATTGGAGGATTTTGCAGATATTAATAATATTGAAGTGGCTAAAATTGGCTTTGGTAGTTTTGAGGGTGCACGTCAATAAAGGAGGTTATAGAGCTAGGGAGAATTGTAGGGACATGAAGACGTTTCACAGTCTATGAGTTTTGTGGGGACTGGAGGAAGATACCAAAATAGGGAGGGTTTAAGATTGAAGGATTCTGCAGAAAAACTCAACTGGGTTAAAGGCAGGATTCTTCGTAGTGTGAAGAAACAGAAGAACCTTGGGGTCCACATCCATCGATCCTTCAAAGATGCCAGCCAAGTTGATAGGGTTGGTACGAAGGCGTGTGATGTGTTCGCTTTCATTAGCCAAGGGATTGAGTTTAAGACCTGTGAGGTTATGCTGCAGATCCATACAGCCCTGGTTAGTCCTCCTTGGAATATTGTGTTATGTTCCGGTCGCCTCATTATAGGAAAGATATGGAAGCTTTGACGAGGGTGCAGAGATTTGTAAGGATGCTATCTGTATTGGAGGGCAGGTCTAATGAAAAAATGTTGGGGATGCCAGGGCTTTTCTAATTGGAATGAAAAAGGATGAGAGCTGAATTGATAAAGGTCTACGAGATGATAAGAGATGTACGAGATGATGAGAGGCATACACAGAGTGGATTGGCCTGAGAATTTTCCCATTGTAAAAATGGCTATAACGATGGGGCATAATTTTAAGGTACTTTGGAGGAAGGTTTATGGGAGATGTCAGAGGTACATATGTTACACAGAGAGTGGTGGGTATGTGGAATGCACTGCCAGCATTGGTGGTAGATAGAGCAACATTAGGGACATTTAATTAACTTTTGGATATGCACATGGATTACTGTAAAATGAATTTCTCAAAACGGAGACCTGTGCCCTGTGGTGCCCCACAGTAATCTGTGCTGGGTCCACTGTTGTTTGTGATATACATAAATGATTTGGAGGAAGGTATCAGTTGCCTGATTAGCAAGTTTCCAGATGACTCTAAGATTAGTGGAGTAGCAGATAGTGACGGGGACAGTCAGAGAACACTGCAGTATATAGATCGATTGGAGAGATGGGCAGAGAAATGGCAGATGGGGAGTTCAATCCAGGCAAATGCGAGGGGATGCATTTCGCAAGATCCAATTCAAAAGTGAACTATACAGTAAATGGAAAGGTCCTGGGGAAAATTGTCGTAGAGAGAGACCTGGGTATTCAGGTCCATTGTTCCTTGAAGGTGACAACGCGGGTCAGTAGAGTGGTTAAGGATGCATACAGCATGCTTTTCATCATTGGACGGGCTCTCGAGTAAAAATAAGTTGGCAGGTCATGTTACAGTTGTATTGGATTTTGGTTCAGCCACATTTGGAATGTTACATACAGTACTGATCACCACATTACCAAAAGGATGTGGATGCTTTGGAGAGGGTTCAGAGGAAGTTCACCCAGATGTTGTCTGGTATGGAAGGGGCTAGCTATAAAGAGAGGTTGAACAGATTTTATTGGAAAGACAAAGGTTGACTGGAGACCTGATTGATGTCTACAAACTCATCAGATATGTAGACATGGTGGATAGCAAGAAGCTTTTCTTCCCTAGAGTGTAGAATGCACTTATTGGGGGTCACAAGCTCAAAGTGAGAGGGGAAAGGTTTAGGACAGATATACGTGGAACGTTCTTTATGCAGAGGGTGATGGGGGCCTGGAACGTGTTGCCAGCGGAGGTGGTAGAGGTGGGAACGATGACATCATTTAAGATGTATCTAAACAGATGCATGAATGGGCAGGAATCAAAAGGATACAGATCCTTAGAAAATAGGCAGCAGGTTTAGACAGAGGACTGGATCAGCACAGGCGTGGAGGGCCGAACGTCCTGGTCCTGTGCTGGAATTTTCTTTGTTCTTTTCTTCTTTGAATGGTCTGCAGGTTAGAGTAGGATAAAAGATCGGCACATTATCAAGGGCCGAAGGGCCTGTACTGTGCTGTACTGTTCTGTGTTCTAAATAGGGAGGGTCACAATGGCAGGAAGGTGTTTCGGGTGGCTGTAGAGGATGGGATCTGAATAAAGAGATACAATTAGGAAGGGTTTGTTCGGAGTGCTACAGGTAATAGAGACACCAATAGTCTGATCTGGAACAGACGACCCAGACAGGGAGGGCTGTGGGGACTGGGGTGGTTTCACAGGGAGGGAGGACCATATAACTACGAGGGTGTTACAGCAATGTGGAGAGCTATCGGGCCTGTAGGAGTTCATAGAGCTGGGGAGGTTGGGAGGGATGGAACATTTTAAACAGATATGGATGTTGGTAGGATGGAGTGGATTACACAGACAGGAGTGTTTTAGGTGAATGGAGAAGTTTAGAGAGGAAGTGGGTTGTATAGACTGGAGGATCAAACAGAGATATGGAGGGTAGTCATGGATAATGTTTATAGATACAGGAAGGTTTAGGTTCTGCAGATTAGTTAGATACGGAGGGTGTGGAGTCTGACAGATTTTCCAGAAAGGAAGTAATTTTGGTTGGAGACAGTTTCACAGATAAGGGAGCATTAGTAACCTCCTCCAGAATGGTAAAAATGGGAAGGGTTGTCGGGGAGGGTGGCGTTTACACAGATCGAGGTGTAAGTGCTGGAGATGGTTATGGAGATGAGTAGTAGATGGAGAGACTGGAGGAGATTACATTAATAGTGGGGTGCGAGTGATGGGAGGATTTAAACAGATAGTGAGTCTTATAGGAACTGAAAGTCACATGATTTGGGGTGGGATCTACAGTTTGGGAGAGCTGCAGGGACCTGGGAGGCCTTTTGGGTCTCCCCAGATTGATGGTGTCTTTAGGACTGTAAGAGGTTACATAGAATCAGAAACATTAAAGACAATGTGTGCCTTCCCCTTTTTCCTGAACAGAGTGATGACACCTCTCATCGGCTAGGGATACCTAAACCTGCTAGCTTTTCCCTTCACCCTAACAGGGACATACTGGATGCTTGAGATCACACTTTTAAAAGCATCCTATTTGCCAGTCATTCTTTTTCATTCAAACAGACTGACCCAATCTATTTTAGTCATGATTTGGACGTGCCGGTGTTGAACTGGGGTGGGCAAAGTTAATAATCACACAACACCAGGTTATAGTCCAGCCGGTTTATTTGCAATCACGAGCTTTCGAAGCACTGCTTCTTCAACAGGTGGATTTGGGAGCACAATCCGAAGGCACCGAATTTATACCAACAGAATGGCAGTGTCATGGAATTAAATATTAAACAAGCTTCGATTAAGTCCTTCATCTTTTTAGAATGATCACCAGAGCTTCTAAACCTAGCACTTTCAAATACAGAGGGACCTCGATTATCCAAATATCAATTAACCAATATCAGATTATTCAAAGGAGATCTCGAGTTCCCAATAGAAACATTCCACCAAAGAGTCGTTTCAACCATGATTGTGTTTGTTTTTGTTTACACTGATTAAAACCAATCTCGACTCACTGAAATACTGCTGAGAACAGTCCTGGACATCGAGCCCAGGGACCATCTCCAAATGACTGACCTCTCACCCTCTCTCCACATTTAGCTGAGTGTTATATATAGGGGTAAATCCTAAACCCCCTCTTTTCCAGATATTCTCTTGAACATTGTCCTGTATAGGGCAGAAGTGAAACTTTTTGAGATATTGCAGTAAAAAGTTGTGTGTGGCTGTCTGAACATGTGTGTGCATGTGCATGTGCGTTGTTTGGAGACTTACCCCCGCAAAGGCAGTAGATGTCTTACTGTTGGTGTCCACTCCAGCTGCCTAGAAGGGGGAGGGGTTGATGGGGGCATCGGCGTGGACATGGATTGGACGGTGGGTTTGGTAGGTGGAGGGCAGTGTTGGACGGGTTTGGGGACGGGCTGAAGTTGATGTCGAACGTGTTTGGGAAGTGGGGGCAGGCGGCGAGTGGAGGGTGGTGTCGGACGGTTTTGGCAAAAGGGGCCGCTTTTTGGTGGGTTTGGGACAGGTGGGGGGGCGACCTTGAGAGGCGGGTGGGGGCGGTGTTGGATGGGTTTGGAGGCGAGCGGGGTGTAGTTTTGGGGTCTGACAGAGTGTGGGGGCTCGCTCAGGGCTTGCTGCTGCCTAGTCACCTGAACAGGGAGCAGACTGGACTGAAACCTCCGAGCCCCAGAGGAAAGGTACTTAATTGATTAACTGAATAATCAATTATCTGAACGAAATAGTGCCCGCCCATCTCGTTCAGATAATCGAGGTTCCTCTGTAAACCATCTGGACTACACCCTAGTGTTGTGTGAGTTTTACCTTCATCCAATCAACCCCTGCTCGATCCTGAAGAATGGCCCCAATATTGGCCCAGTTCCAGTTTAAGACCTAAATCTGTCAACCTGCCTGATCTTTTTACATAACTATGTTAAAACAAAGACAGTCGTGGTGACTGGATGCAATGTGCTCTCCGACTGATACTTCAGTCACTTGCCTGACCTGGTTTTCTGAGGAGAGGTCCAGTGTTGCACCCGCCTGAGTAGCATAGAGCCCTCTACGTCCTGATTGAGGAAACTTTCTTGGACACATTTTACAAATTCCACCCAGTACGGGCCTTTTACACTCTGGGTGACCCAGCCAATCCAGGGGAAGTTAAAATCTCCATTCAATACTACTCTATTATTTGTATAGGTACCTGCAAACGCACTACACATTTGCTCCTCTCGTACCCGCTGGCTATTTGAGGGTCTAGAACATGATCCCAGCAGACTGACCATCCCCTCTTTTTTTCTAGCTTTTAAATTTATGGCCTCATTTGATGACTGCTTAACAGAATTATCTCGATGCACAGGTGTCATGTCCTTCCGAATCAAAAGGACAACTCCCCCTCCTCACTTACTTGTCCTTCTGTCACGCCTGTAGTTTCTTTATCCTGGAACATGGAGCTGCCGGTCCTGCCCTTCTCTCAGCCATGATTCTATTATGGCTATAATATCCCAGCCCCCAGAGCTAATCCATGCTCTGAGCTCATCTGCCTTGCCAGTCAAACCAGATATATTTCCCTCCCTCAACTGTGCCCCTGGATATCCTGATTAGGTAACTTGCTCTTGATGGCTGATGTATTTCCCCTGACTTTTCGATGGTCCCTCTCTCACTCAGAGTCTCAACTCCCTGCCAAACTAGTTTAAATCCTCCTGGGTCACACTAGCAAATCTCCTCCCTGGGATACTTGTGCCCCTTTGCTTCAAGTGCAACCCATCCCCTTTGTACAGGTCCCCTCTACCCCAGAAGAGATCCCAATGACCCAAGAACTGAAAACCCTGCCCACTATACCAGCTCCTCAGCCACACATCCATCCGGCCTACCTTTCTATTTCTATCCTCACTGGCACTTGGCACTGGGAGTAATCTGGAGATCATTAACGTCAATATCCTGCTTTTTTAACTTCTCACCTGACTTCCTGTACTCATTTCACAGGACCCCATCCCTTAGTCCACATGACAGAGGGAGACAAATGTGCACAATAACCTCTGGATGTTCACCCTCCCCCCTTCATAATGTTCAATAACGACTCTGACCCTGGTACCTGGGAGGCAGCACACCATCCTGGGTCTTTTATGGAGCCACACAGTCCCCTGTCTGTCCCCCTCACAACTGTGCCTCCTATCAATATCACGATCATTACAGAGGATCTGGCAAACAGAGACAGGGAGGAACTCCCTGCAGTTGGGTCCATGTTAGGAAAGTGGAGTATTTTAAAGTGATGCAGTGAGAACGCAGGGCCAGTGTGCTCCTTGAAGAGTGAATAGTAAAGGCAGCAAGTCCAGGGAATACTGATCAAGTGATATCGTGAGTTTGATAAAGAAAATACAGTGCAATAAAATCAGATGTAGCCCTTCACAAGTATAGAGAGTGCAAGGGGATTGTGGAAAATTAGGGACAAACAATGGTCATGAAATATATTTGGCAGATACAATTGCGGAAAAGCCACAGGCATTTTATCAGCATCGTGAGAGTAAGAGGATTCCCAGCGAAAGAGGAAGGTCTGTGAGAAACCAAAGGGACAATCTATGCATGGAGTCAGAGAAAGCAGGTCTTCAATGAATACTTCCCATCTGTATTCACACAGGAGAAAGGCATTGTAGCCGGGGATTTCAGTTGGGATGCTGATTTTCCAGAACATGTTAAGATCAATAAGGAGGAGGTATTAAATGTTTTCACAGGCAGAAAGGTGGGGAAATCTCCAGTGCCCAATGAAATGTATAGAACATAGATAGAACATAGAACAATACATCACAGAACAGGCCCTTCGTCCAACGATGTGTCGAACATTTGTCCTAGCTTAAGCACCCATCCACGTACCTATCCAATTGCCGCTTAAAGGTCACCAATCTCCCACTCCCACAGGCAGCACATTCCATGCCCCCACCACTCTCTGGGTAAAGAACCTACCCCTGACATCCCCCTATACCTTCCACCCTTCACCTTAAATTTATGTCCCCTTGTAACACTCTGTTGTACCCGGGGAAAAAGTTTCTGACTGTCTACTCCATCTATTCCTCTGATCATCTTATAAACTTCTATCAAGTCACCCCTCATCCTTCGCCGTTCCAATGAGAAAAGGCCTAGCATCTCAACCTATCCTCATACGACCGATTCTCCATTCCAGGCAACATCCTGGTAAATCTTCTCTGCACTCTTTCCAACTCTTCCACAACTTTCCTAAAGTGAGGCGACCAGAACTGCACACAGTACTCCAAATGTGGCCTAACCAAAGTCCTGTACAGCTGCAACATCACCTCACGACTCTTGAATTCAATCCCTCTGCTAATGAACACTAATACACCATAGGCCTTCTTACAAGCTCTATCCACCTGAGTGGCAACTTTTAAAGATCTACGAACATAGACCCCAAGATACCTCTGCTCCTCCACTTACTAAGAACCCTACCGTTAACCCTGTATTCCGCATTCTTATTTGTCCTTCCAAAATGGGCAATCTCACACTTGACAGGTTGAACTCCATCTGCCACTCCTCAGCCCAGCTCTGCATCATATCTAAGTCCCTTTGCAGCCAACAACAGCCCTCCTCACTATCCACAACTCCACCAATCTTCGTATCATCTGCAAATTTACTGACCCACCCTTCCACTCCTTCTTCCAAGTCATTAATAAAAATTACAAATAGCAGAGGACCAGAACTGATCCCTGTGGAACTCTACTTGTAACTGTGCTCCAGGCTGAATATTTACCATCTACTACCACACTCTGACTTCGACCGGTTAGCCAGTTTTCTATCCAACTGGCTAAATTTCCCTCTATCCCATGCCTCCTGACTTTCCACATGAGCCTACCATGGGGAACCTTATCAAATGCCTTACTTAGGGCTTTTGCCCGAAACGTCGATTTCGCTGCTCCTTGGATGTTGCCTGAACTGCTGTGCTCTTCCAGCACCACTAATCCAGTTACTAAAATCCATGTACACTGCATCCACTGCTCTACCCTCATCCACATGCTTGGTCACCTCCTCAAAGAATTCAATAAGACTTGTAAGACAAGAACTACCCTTCACAAATTCGTGCTGGCTGTCCCTAATCAAGCAGTGTCTTTCCAGATACTCATAAATCCTATCCCTCAGTCCCCTTTCCATTACTTTGCCTACCACTGAAGTAAGACGAACTGGCCTGTAATTCCCGGGGTTATCCCTATTCCCTTTTTTGAACGGGGCACAACATTCGCCACTCTCCAGTCCCCTGATACCACCCCCGTTGACAGTGAAGACGAAAAGATCATTGCCAACGGTACTGCAATTTCCTCTCTTGCTTCCCACATAATCCTAGGATATATCCCGTCAGGCTCGGGGGACTTGTCTATCCTCAAGTTTTTCAAAATGCCCAACACATCTTCCTCCCTAACAAGCATCTCTTCTAGCTTAACAGTCTGTCTCACACTCTCCTCTTCCAAAATATGGTCCCTCTCGTTTGTAAATACTGAAGAAAAGTACTCATTCAAGACCTCTCCTATCTCGTCCGACTCAATACACAGTCTCCCACTACTGTCCTTGATCGGACCTACCCTCGTTCTCGTCATTCTCATGTTTCTCACATACACATAAAATGCCTTGGGGTTATCCTTGATCCTACCCGCCAAAGATTTTTCACGCCCTCTCTTAGCTCTCCTAATCCCTTTCTTCAGCTCTCTTCTGGCTATCCTGTATCCCTCCAATGCTCTGTCTGAACCTTGTTTCCTCAACCTTATGTAAGCCTACTTCTTCCTCTTTACAAGACATTCAACCGCCCTCGTCAACTAAGGTTCCCTCACACGACCATCTCTTCCCTGCCTGACAGGTGCATACATATCAAGGACACGTCGTATCTGTTCCTTGAAAAAGTTCCACATTTCCACAACATCCTTCCCTGACAGTCTATGCTCCCAAGTTATGATCCTCAGATCCTGTCTTACAGCATCGTATTTACCCTTCCCCCAATTGTAAAACCTACCCTGTTGCACGCACCTATCTCTCTCCATAACCAAGGTGAAAGTCACAGAATTGTGGTCACGATCACCAAAATGTTCACACATTAACAAGCCTATCACTTGTCCCGGTTCATTACCAAGTACCAAATCCAATATGGCCTCCCCTCTGGTCGGACAATCTACATACTGAGTTAGAAAAGCTTCCTGGACACACTGCACAAACACCGCTGCAGGTATCCCAGGCTGCTATGTCATTCAGAGAAGGACATCTGCCCATCCTCACGTTTTCTGCATGACATAGCCACAGCAAAGTATTTGCCACCCAAATACCCTCTTCAAAGGCCAAGCAAGTTACTCAGTACAAGAGCAGCTAGGACTGGGCAAGAAAGGCTGGTCAGCCAGAGACACCCATACCCCATATCTGATTTAATAAATAATCCATTCTGATGGTCCCACTGGAACCGTGCTGGGACCAGGGTCCTGACCGATCATGTCGGTAGGTTTATGGACAGGGCTGTAAACTGACAGAGAGGATGCTTGAACAGGGTTCAGGTGAAAGGAGCTTTCCAAATCCAAAGAAAAAAAGTGAAGCATCGGAGCAGCATGGGGATGTTACTGAAGACAAGCAGAAAGGAACAGGAAGGGACAGAGTTTAACTAAAATTGTACATCAGCGAAAAGATTTGAGACAGAAGATTGTGGGAAACAGTAAGTTATGTTTTTTTTAAATGGACAACGTCACTGTAATAAGGTAGATGGATTTGTGACACAGAGATAAAAGAGATATAGACACCAGGGAGACATGGATATAGGGTGAACAAAAATATTCAATGGTTCACAATCTTGCGGAAACTCAGGAAAAATGGGTAACACTAAAAATAATGGATAACAAAGGCATTACAGAGAAAGCATTTGGCATCAGATCATGAAGTAGAGTCAGTCTGAATGTAAATTCTGGCTACTATTGCCAAGGACACAAGTAGCAGAACAGTTTTAGCCACTGAACAGTATTCCATTGCTCATCACTGCATGAAACAGGAATTCATTGGAATTTTTTAACAAAGGCATTGTGGTAATTTTGGAAAACCTCAATATTCTTATAATCGGGGTCAATCACACGGTCAACACTGATATTGGAAGAGGAGTTCGGTTAATTTTTTTCAGTATTTCTTTGAAAAACACATTGTGCAACTGTTAAGGGACATAACTATCGCAGAGCGACTGTGTAATGAAACTTAGTGAATGAGTCATGTCACCGGGACAGATCCTTCGGGAAATTGTGATAAAGTGCAGTTTAAATAAATACAAAGTTTTAAAGTGAACCACAGAGGACAAGCTGCAACTAGAAACAAAAATAGCCAATTACATGTGTGTGAGAGGAGAACGCACACAAGGTAAACAGGCAAAACAGACTGAAACATGTGTCTGTAAATGGACAGCAGAAACCATTTGAAGGAACAGTGTAAAACATTCAACAAAAGGACATTCAATTTAAACAGTAAAAACCTCAGCAAGAAATTCCCACTGATCCCTCACTCAGGACAAAAGGGATCAAACTAGATTATGAGGCTGAGAAGATCACCAAAAAGTACTTAAAATGCTGAAGTGAGAGAGTGTTTTAGGAGTAAATGTTAAATAGATTGCAAAGGGTATGCTAGAAGGAGGAGGGCAGTGGGAAGGGGAACCATGGTCAGGGTTTATTGACACAATGGAAGCAGAGAGAGGTGAAGGTGCTGGAGGTGGTGGGAGTGTTACAGAGAGTGGTCAGGGTCGGAACAGTGTTACAAAGCCAGTACGGATTGCTGCAGCTGGAGGGGTTTACAGAGGTAGGGAGGGACATACGTATTTTTATTTATTCATTCATGGAATATGGTTGTCACTGCCTGGACTAACATTCTTTGAACCAACTACTAATTACCCAGAGGGTAGCTCAGAGTCAGCCATATTGCTGTGGGTCTGGATTCAAATGTTGGCCAGACCAGGTTAGAATATTTAATGCTCTTCCTAAAAGGAAGTAAGTGACGAGAGGAGTTCTTCCTACTGATCAACAATGTTTTTCTGGTGGCCCCACCAATATCTTTTACAGATACAACATGACAACCCAACTCTTATTCTTTATGCTCTCCCCAAAAAAGGTAACCTCCCCAAACGCCTGCTTCACCAGCCTGTCGACCTGCGACACCACATTCAAAGAAATGTGTACCTGCATCCCTGGGTCTCTGACTGACAACACTACCCAGGGCCCAAACATTCAATGTACAAGTCCCACCCTGGTTTGTTTCACCAAAGTGGAACACCTCACCTTTATCTAATTAAACTCCATCTGCTATTCTTCAGCCCACTATCCCAGCAGTACTGTTCATCCTGTTGTATCATAGAAAAACTTCTTCACTGTCCACTTTACCACCAGTTTCAGTGTCACCCAAAACAATTATTACCAGGAAACCAATATTTCCATCCAAACCATTAATCCAAATGACAAACAACAGGGGACCCACTCCACCGCTGGTCACATGCCTCCAGTCAGAAAAACAACATGTCTCCCATCACTCTCTGTCTCCTACCATCAAGCAAATTTTTGTATCCAGTTCACTAGCTCCTCCTGAATGCCACATCCTTTTACACTGATCTGAGCTTATTACCCAGTTGACCAGACAGAACATAGAACACAGAACAGTTCAGCACAAGACCCTTCAGCCATGATTTCATGCCAACCTTTTATTCGACTGTAAGATCAAACTAGCCTACATACCCTTCATTTTACTATTGTCCATGTATCTGTCCAAGAGTCTATTAAATGTCCCGACTGTGTCTAATTTGACTACCAGCATTGGCAGTCCATCCAACCACCTACCATTCTCTATCCTCTTATCCATCCTCCATTCACCTTAAAATTATGCCGCCTTGTAATAGTCATTTATGCCATAGGAGAAAATGTCCCTCACTATTCACTCACTCTGTACATCTCATCACCTTGTTCACCTCTACCAAGACACCCCACCCGTTTCTTCACTCCAATGAGAACAGCCTTATCTCCCTCAAACTTTCTCCATCAGAAATGCCCTCCATTACAGGCAGCATCTTGATAAATCTCCTGTGTCCGCTCTCTAAAACTTGCACACCCTTCCTGTAAAGATGGGATGAGAACTGAACACAATATTCCAAGTGTGGTCTCACCAGGTCGCTATAAAGATGCAGTAAAACCTCACGGCTCTTGAAATCAATTCCCTTGCTAAGGAAAGCCAATAAAACATATGACTTTTTAACAACCCTATCAACGTGCGTGGCAGCTTTGAGGGATCTATGGACATGGACGCCATGAGCTCTCTGTTCCTCCACAATGCCAAGTATTCTGCCTTTCACCCTGTATTCTATATTCAGGTTCAACCTTCCAGAATGAATCACTGCACACTTTTCCAGATTGAACTCCATCTGCCACTTCCAGCCCAGCTCTGTGTCCTGTTAATGTCCCATAGGAACCAACAACAGCCCTCCACATTACCCACGACTCCACCAACCTTAGTGTGATTGGCAAACTTACTAACCCACTCGCCAACATCCACATCCAAGTCATTTATAAAAAATCACGGAGAGCAGAGTCCCAGAGCTGATTGTTCCAGAACACCACTGGTCACTGAGCTCCAGGCTCAATACTGCCAATCTGCTGCCACACTCTGTCTTCTCTGGGCCATCCGATCCTGCATCCAGATTTCCCTGCATCCCAATCATCCTTCTTTTCTGAATGAGCCATCAACGTATTCTGTCATATCCTCAAAGAACTCAATAAGGTTTGTGAGGCATGACCTGTCCCTCACAACCCCATGCTGTCTCTCATTTAACTATGGCTTTCCAAGTAGTCATAAATCCTTTCTTTAGAGTCCTTGCCAATAATCTGCACACCACAGACATTAGACCAAATCTGTAATTTCCAGAATTCTACCTCCTAATATGGTCCAGACGCTACAAATCGTCTCTCCTCTGCCATGTTCCCCAGAAGGGCACTGGAGGGTGGTGGGAATTACAGAGTCAGGAAGGGATATCAGGACAGGAGGATTTTGCAGACATTAGGAGGGTTGCAATGCCAAAAGGAGGCTTCAGTAATTGTGAGGTTTCATGGTGATGAAGGCATTTGAGGAGGGAGGGAGGGAGGATTGTAGGGAAATGAGAGGTTTCACAGTTTCGATGTTTTGTTAGGACTGCAAGAGGTTACCGAGTTGGGGAGGGTGTAAGCACTGGTGGATATTACATAAACATGTGGTTTTGGTTGCAATGGCAGGAAGAGGATTCAGGAAGCTGGAGAGTATGGGGTCTGAACGAGGTTACACAAATGGGAAGAGTTGTCAGGAGTGGAGGTGTTTACAGAGACAGCAATGGTCTGATCTGGAGCAGAGGACCCAGATTGGGAGGGATGTGGGGACTGGAGGTGGTTTCACAGGGAGGCAGGACCATAGACCCACAGGAGGTTACAGAAATGTGGAGCGCTGTAGGGCTGACTGGGGTTCATGGAGATGGGAATGTTGGGAGGGATAGAGAAGTTTACAGGGATAAGGATATTTGTAGGACAGGGCTGGATTACAGACAGGGAGTGTTTTAGGGAGTTGAGCAGATTACAGAGATAAAGAAGTTTGTATCGACTGGAAGAACAAACAGAGGTATGCAGGGTAGTCCTGACTGAAGATGGTTATAGACATAGGAAGGCTTAGGATCTGGGGGTTATTTAGACATGGAGGCTGTGGAATCTGGATTGTTTTTTGAGAGATTGGGTAGCACGTTTGGTTGGAGACAGTTTCACAGATAAGGGAGCATAGCACAAACAGAAGGAAGTTCCTGCGGTAGGAAGGGTTCGAGTGGAGAGTGATGTTTACACAGATGGGGGTAAGAGCTGGAAAAGATTATGGAAATGAGTAAATGTTTGGAGATACAGGAAGATCTTACATTGACCGGGTGGGTGATAGAGGCGGGAGGATGTTACATTGTTAATGAGTCTTGTAGGAACAGGACTGGGAGGGGCACAGGCATTTGAGTGGAATCTACAGATCGGGAGTGTTGCAGGGACCTGAAAGGATAACACAGATAGGGATGGTGGTAGGGTCTCCACAGCCTGATGGCGTTTTAGGGACTGGAAGAGCTTTGTTCGATAGGGAGTGCTGTAAGAGCTACAGGAGCTTGTGGAGAGTTGAAGAGTTGGAGCAGTTCACAGAGGGAGGGTTCTCCAACAGGAGTAGGTCACAGATAGTGAGGGTTGTGTGGTCTGAGAAAGTTAAAGAGAGGGGAGTTTTCGGGACTGAAAGATATTACACTGACAGGGACAGTTGAAGAGACTGTAGCAAAAAATGCATGGAGAAGTTTACACAGACAGGGAGGGATGTAGGGACTGAAGGTGAATACACAAACATGGAGGGTTGTATTGTTAGACGGAGCTTAGAGGGCTAGGGACTGGTGTCGGGATTTACACAGATAGGGAAGGTTGTGTTTTCGGAGAAGGTTACACTGATACAGACAGTATTAGGGAGTGTTTAATGGACTACAGAGGAGCTCATACAGAATGTATTATGGGGAGTGGAGGAGATTACAGACACAGAGATGGCTGTCGGTTTGAAAAGAGCTTCTCCAGATCCTCAGTGCCGTAAGGCTGGAGGGAGGTTACAATAATAAGGGTTACCTACACAATGACTTTTTTGATATAGAGAAAGTCTCAGAACGGCATTGTCAAAAGGAAGTATAGACAGTCCAGATGGGTTTACAGAGATATAAAGGTTTTTGGGTTTTCAGGATGGAACAGTGATTGGGAGTGATGTAACAAATGGCAATAGTTATAGGGAGGGTTCTAAAAGCAGGAGGAGGAGACAGTCATAGCGATCATGGTAAGGACTGGAGAAGCTTACATCAGCAAGGAATGTTTTAGAAACTGTTGGAGATTACACATATAAGGAGAGTATTGGGGATGAGCTGAAAATGTGTTGCTGGAAAAGCGCAGCAGGTCAGGAAGCATCCAAGGAACAGGAGAATCGACATTTCGGGCATCATCCCTTCTTCAGGAAATGATTTTCAGCTCTGATCTCCAGCATCTGCAGTCCTCACTTTCTCCTCGAGTATTGGGGATGAGGCAAGATTCAAGACACAGGGATGGTTGACAGGACCGGACAATAAACTGAATAGAATCTCCACAGTCTGGAAATAGGCCATTCGGCACAACAAGTCCACACCAACCCTCTAAAGAGCATCCTAACCAGACCCATCCCTCTCCCTGTCCAATAAACCCTGCATTCCTCATGGTGAACTCACCTAAACTACACTTGCCTGAATACTACAGTCAATTTATGATGGCCAATCACGTATCATGCAAATGTTGGACTATGGCAGGAAACCAGAGCACCCAGAAGAAACCCACACAGTCGGAGGGAGAACATGCAAAGTCCACAAGGACAGTCGGCCAAGGCTGGAATTGAAGCCAGGTTCCAGGCACAGTGAGGCTGATTATACAGAGCACTGCAGAGATTGGACTAGGTCACAAAGTTCACAAGGGTTTATTGGAACAGGAGGAAAATATAGTCAGGAACAGGAGAAGCTCACATAGATGGTGTCCATGAGAGGGACTGGAGGAGGCTAACGCAATAGGGGGGGTTGTGCATTCTCTCGATAATTAGAGGCAGGGACGGTTGGGGAGACTGGATGAAGTTAGTCATACTCAGAGTTGTACACACTCTGAGTAATGGCAGATGGAGTTTATTTCTGATCACTGTGAGGTAATGCACTGTGGGAAGTCTCATAAGTGAAGGATATACATCATGCAGAGTAGGTCCTCCTGGAGAACTGAGTAACACCGGGACCTTGGTGGGCAAGTCCCTGGATGTCTAAAGGTGTCAGCACAGGTTGACAGGGTGGGGAAGGCACCTGAACTGGGAGCAGGAGGGGGACCCACATCCTGATGGGGCGAATTGTTAGAGCTGCTTGAGAGGATATAATCGAATTTGGCAGGGTGTTGCACCTTAAACAGTCATAAGGCCAGAAAGAAGATTTAGGTTGGTGCACAGGTCAAAGACAGCAATTTCTGCAGAAAAGGCAGGCAAGAACATAGCAGGAAATTGGGGAGGGGGAACTGATGATTAAACTGCATTTATTTCAATGCACGGGGCCGGACAGCTAAGGAAGATAAACTCAGGGCATGGATTGGAACATGGGACTGGGATATTATAGTTATGACAGAAACACTGCTGAGGGAGGGCAGGACTGACAGCTCATTGTTTCAAGGTGGAGATGCTACAGGAAGCATCACAGGGGAGGCAAGAGAGGACGCGTGGTGGTGGGTTTTCATTACATGAATCATTACATCAGTACCTAGAGAGGATATTCCTGTGGGATCACCCAGTGACGCTATGTTAGTAGAACTGAGAAGTAAGAATGGGTCATCACTCTGACACGATTGTCTTACTGACCCCGAATAATCAGTGGCAGACTGCGGAACAAACATATCAGGAGATCTCAAATATCAATCATAATAATAGGCCTGTTATGGTTGGGTTTTTTAAACTTTCCAAACCTAGACTGGGACTGCCAGTGTTCAGTGTTTGCAAGGGAGGAATTTGGTAATTGTGTTCCAGAAAACTCCCAATCAATATGTAAATGGGTGAAAAGAGAAAGGAGCAAAACCTGACCTCCCCTTGGATAACAAGGTAGGGAAAGGGACTGAGGTGTGAGTGGGAAAGCATTTTGCCAAAGTGACTCAAGTCTATTAATTTGAAAATAGCGATGGAAAAGGACAGGGCTGGTCCACAGGTTCAAGTTATAAAATGGGGCCAGGAATATTAGCCAGGAACTCTCAAAAGGTGATTGGGGAGTCTATTTGCAGGGAAAGGGAAGTCTGGCAAGTGAGAATATTTTAAAAGTGAGATAACCTGATCGATCAGGACCTGTTTGTGTGCAGGTCAATGCTGACAGCACTCGGAAACACTGGCTGTCTACTGAGGGTCTGGTCAAGGAAAAGGGGGCACGTGTCAGGGATAGCCAGCGAGATCAAGGGGATCCCTGAGGATCACAGGGGCTGTAGGAATACACTTTGGTAGAAATCAGGATTGCAGAAAGTGTACATGCATTAGCCTTGGCAGAGAATGATAAGGAGAATCCAAAAGTGATTGTATAAATATATTGAGTAAAAGAGTAACTCGAGACAAAATGCTGTCCCTTAAAGATCAATGAGACCATTGATGTGTGGAACAGCAGGATATGGGTAAGACCTTAAACACATTTTTCCCTCCAGAACTTACTGTGGACAAAGACTGGGAAACTCAGGGAACAAGAGTCACACATTAGACCACATTTGGAGTTCTCTGCAGTTCCAGTCTCCCTGCTATAGGAAGGATGGTGTGAAATTTGAAAGTGTTCAGAAAAGATTTACAAGATGTTCCCAGGGTTGTTGCTGAATAAGCTGGGGTTATTTTCCCTGGAGCATCGGAGACTGAGGGGTGACTTGACAGAGGTTTATATAAACATGAGGTGTATGGATTTGGTCAACATTCAAGGTATTTTCCCAGGGGTTGGAGAGTCCAAAACTAGAGGGCATAGGTTTAAGGTTAAAGGGGAAAGGTTTAAACGGCACTGAAGGGACAGCTTTTTTATGCACACGGAGATGAGAGAGAAAGTAGCAGATACTGATACTATGACAACATTTAAGAGATATTTGGATGGGTATATGAATAATAAGAGTTTAGAAGTACATGGGCCAAATGCTGGTAAATGGGATGGATTTATTTACATCTTCTGGTCAGCATCGACGAGTTGGACTGAAGGGTCTGTTTCCATGCTGTACATCTCTATGACTTGAAAAGAGTGCATGTTATAGAAGGTTTCAAAACACAAAGCTATGGAAAGCCCCAGGACCTGATTAAGTGTATCACAGAACATTGTGGAGCCTCGAGCTAAGATATTTGTGAAATTGATAGCCATGTGTGATGTGCTGGAAAGGGTGGAGGGTGGCATAGTGGACAGTGAAGACGTTGTAATCGAGGATAAAGCGGATGGCCCTCAGGACAACTCCATACAACCCTGTCACGGTGGACGCTGCAAGACGTGTCAGATTGTGGATATAGATACCACTATCACGCGTGGGAACACCTCCCACCTTGTACATGGCAGGTACTCATGTGAGTCAGCCAACATTGTCTATCTTATACA
This sequence comes from Chiloscyllium punctatum, assembly GCF_047496795.1. Taxonomy (NCBI): domain Eukaryota; kingdom Metazoa; phylum Chordata; class Chondrichthyes; order Orectolobiformes; family Hemiscylliidae; genus Chiloscyllium; species Chiloscyllium punctatum. The sequence goes on along the minus strand of NC_092755.1, from coordinate 11,561,641 downwards.
TTGCAGGCAAAAATGCCCGGAGGCATGGTATATTGGGGAAACCGAGCTAAAGCTATGACAATGGATGAAAGGGCACCGCACAACAATCAACAGACAGGAGGGTTCCCTCCCAGTTGGGAAGCACTTCAGTGGTCCAGGACATTCAGTCTCGGACTTTCGGGTGACCATCCTCCAAGGTGGACTTCGGGACAGGCAGCAGAGGAAAGTGGCTGAGTAGAGGCTGATAGCTAAGTTCGGTATCCATAGGGAGGGCCTTTACTGGGACCTTGGGTTCATGTCACATTACAGGTGATCACCATTGCACGACACACACACAGATATTCCTACAAACACACATACTCTCACATACACACGGACACAGGTACACACAGATGGGCACACAGACACCCACACACACACTCCCACACTCACACATGCACCCCCTCACAGACTTAAGACACTCTGCACTCACTACATACACACTTTCTCAAACTCACAACCCCCACCCCAGACAGACACACACAGACAGACAAAGACCCACAGACACACATATTTTGTGGGGTGAATTTGTACTTGCAGGATTACGTTGTACTTTGCTCAAAAACTGCATGCATTCATGTGGAACTCTGAGCTCAAAAACTGCATGAATTTATGTCAAACTCTTATCTCACTTTTTAGATTAGAATCAATCTAAATATCAGGGCATAGACAGGGAACACAGGGGGCTAACACCTTCACATATTGTTTAGCTATCACCATTGTTAACAGCTTTTAAAAAATGTTTTGTGATTTACACATGAAAGAAGTGAAACTATCATTGTATTCTAAACGATGAAAGGCTTAACAGACAATCAATTTTTCAATGTATAATGTCAGTTACATCACACTGTAAATTTTTGCTATAAATTCTGTGTTACGATCAAGCCCTCCACTATCACCTGATGAAGGAGCGTCGTTCCGAAAGCTAGTGTGTTTCCAATTAAACCTGTTGGACTATAACCTGGTGTTATGTGATTTTTAACTCTCTTCAATAGGTAGATTGATTTGTGACACAGAGATAAAAGAAATTTAGACACCAGAGAGATGTGGTTACAGAGCGAGCAAAAGGTGGACATAAATATTCAATGGATCACAACCTTGTGGAAACTCAGGCAAAATGGGTCACACTAACAATAATGGATAACAAAGGCAGTACAGAGAAAGCATTTGAACTCAGATCATGAAGTAGAGTCAGTCTGAATGTAAATTCTGGCTACTACTTGCCAAGGACACAAGCAGCAGAACAGTTCAGCGCCATCGAACAGCATTCCATTGCTCATCACTGCATTACACAGGAACTCATTGGAATTTTTAAAGAAACACTTTGTGATAATTTTGGGAAACTTCAATATTCCCATAATCTGGGACAGTCACACTAACAACAGTGATATTGGAAGAGTAGTTCAGAGAATTTTTTTTCAGTGTTTCTTTGAATAACAAATTATGAAACTGGCTAGGGACATAACTATCTCAGAGCGATCGTTGTGTGATGTAACTTATTGAATGAGTAATGTCACCTGGAGAGATCCTCAGGGAAATTGTGATAAAGTGCAGTTTAAAGAAATATAAAGTTTTAAAGTGAATCTCAGAAAGGACATGCTACAACTAGAAACAAAAACAGCCAATGACATGGGTTTGAGAGGAGAACTGACCAAGGTAAATAGGCTAAACAGACTGAAATATGTGCCTGTAAATGGACAGTGGAAAACATTTGAAAGGACAGTGTAAATCACTCAACAAAAGAACATTACACTGAAACAGACAAAACCTCAGCAAGAAATTCCCACTGGCCCCTCACTCAGGACAAAATGTACCATATTAGATTATGAGGCTTAGAAGATCACCAAAAAGTACTTAAAATCCTGAAGTGAGAGAATGTTTTAGGAGTAAGAGTTAAAGGGATTGCAAAGGGTCTGTTAGCAGGAGTTGGGCAGTGGGAAGAGGGATCAGTGTCAGGGTTCAATTTCACAAACGGAACAGGGAGAGGTGAAGGTGCCAGAGGCGGTAAGAGTGTTACTGAGAGTGGTCAGGGCCTGAACGATGTTACAAAACCAGTACGGATTGCTGCAGCTGGAGGGGTTTGCAGAGGTAGAGAGGGACATATGTATTTTTATTTATTCATTCATGGGATGTGGGAGTCACTGTTAATTACCCAGAGGACAGCTCAGAGTTAGCCATATTGCAATGGGTCTGGAGTGACATGTTAGCCAGACCAGGTTAAAATTTCAGAAGGTCTACACAAAAGGAGGTCAGTGAACCAGATGTGTTCTTTCCACTGATCAACAACGCTTTTATGGTGACCTGATCAATGTCTTGTACAGATACAACATGACATCCCAACTCTTACTCTTAATGCTCTCCCCAATTAAGGTAACCATCCCAAACGCCTGCTTCACCAGCCTGTCTATCTGTGACACCACATTCAAAGAAATGTGTACCTGCATCCCTGGGTCTCTGACTGAAAACCCTACCCAGGGCCCGAACATTAACTGTACAAGTACCACCCTGATTTGTTTCACCAAAATGGAACACCTCACCTTTATCTAATTAAACTCCATCTGCTATTCTTCAGCCCACTATCCCAGCAGAACTGTTCATCCTGTTGTATCATAGATAACCTTCTTCACTGTCCACTTTCCCACCAATTTCAGTGACACCCAAAACAATTACTTACCAGGAAACCAATATTCCCATCCAAACCATTTATCCAAATGACAAACAACAGTGGACCCACTCCACTGCAGGTCACATGCCTGCAGTCAGAAAAACATGTCTCCCATCACCCTCTGTCTCCTACCATCAAGTAATTTTTGAATCCAGTTCATTGGCTCCTCCTGAATGCCATATCCTTTTTACACTGATCTGAGCTTATTACCCAGTTTACCACATAGAACACAGAACACAGAACAGTTCAGCCCAAGACCCTTTGGCCATGATGCTATGCCAACCTTTTATCCGACTGTAAGATCAAACTACATACCCTTCATTTTACTACTATCCATGTGTCTGTCCAAGAGTCTATTAAATGTCCCAGATGTGTCTAATTTTACTACCACCATTGGCAGTCCAACCAACCACCTACTATTCTCTATCCTCTTATCCATCTTCCAATCTCCTTAAAATTATGCCACCTTGGAATAGCCATTTATGCCATAGGAGAACAAGTCTCTGACTATTCACTCTCTCTGTGCCTCTCATCACCTTGCTCACCTCTACCAAGTTACCCCACCCCCTTCTTCACTCCAATGAGAAAAGCCTTAGCTCCCTCAAACTTTCTCCATAAGAAATGCCCTCCATTCCAGGCAGCATCCTGGTAAATCTCCTATGTACGCTCTCTAAAACTTGCACATCTTTCCTGTAAAGATGAGACGAGAACTGAACACAATATTCCAAGTGTGGTCTCACCAGGTCGCTATAAAGTTACAGTAAAACCCAATGGCTCTTGAAATCAATCCCCTTGCTAAGGAAAGCCAATACAACAAATGCCTTTTTAACAATCCTATCAACGTGCGTGGCAGCTTTGAGGGATCTATGGACATGGACCCCATGATCTCTCTGTTCCTCACAATGCCAAGTATTTTGCCTTTTAACGCTGTATTCTTTATTCAGAATCGACCTTCCATAATGAATCACTTCACACTTTTCCAGATTGAACTCCATCTGCCACTTCCAGCCCAGCTCTGCGTCCTGGCAATGTCCCCTTGCAACCTACAACAGCCCTCCACATTCCCCACCACTTCACCAACGTTGGTGTGATTGGCAAACTTACTAACCCACACTCCAACATCCACATCCAAGTCATTTATAAAAATCATAGAGAGCAGAGTCCCAGAGCTGATTGTTCCAGAACCCCACTGGTCACTGAGCTCCAGGCTCAATACTGCCAATCTGCTGCCACACTCTGGGCCATCCGATCCTGCATCCATACAGACAGATTTCCCTGTATCCCAATTATCCTTCTTTTCTGAATGAGCCATCAACGTATTCTGTCATATCCTCAAAGAACTCAATAAGGTTTGTGAGGCATGACCAGCCCTTCACAAACCCATGCTGTCTCTAATTTAACTATGGCTTTCCAAGTAGTCATAAATCCTTTCTTTAGAGTCCTCGCCAATAATCTGCACACCACAAACATTAGACTAAATCTGTAATTCCCAGAATTCTACCTCTGTAATATGGTTCAGACGCTACAAATCTTCTCTCCTCTGCCATGTTCCCCAGAAGGGCACTGGAGGGCAGACATCACCATCTGTCTTCTGTGGGCCAGTAATCCTGTATCCAGACAGACAGGTTTCCCTGTACCCCATGCCTCTGTACTTTCTGAATGAGCCATAAAGATGTTTTGTCACATTCTCTAAAGATTCAATAAGACTTGTAAGGCATGTCCTGCCCCTTACAAAACCATGCTGACTATCTCTAATCAAACTACGGTTTTCCAAGGAATAATAAATCCTGTCTCCCAGAGACCTCTCCAATAATCTGCACACCACAGACATAGGACTGACAGGTGTGCAATTCCCAGGATTATCCCTATTCCCTTTCCTGAACAAGGGAATAATATGTTCCTGCCTCCAATTATCTGGTCCGACTCCAGTAGACAGTGAGGCTGCAAAGTTCATCACCAGGTGCTCAGTAATCCACTCCCTCGGTTCCTGTAGTAACCTTTGACGCATCCAGTCTGGTTCAGCGACTTATATATCCTTATCTTTTACAAAATTCTCAGCACATCCTCCTTCTTAACATCCACCTGTTCACGTACATCAGCCTGTTTCACGCTGTCCTCACAAACGTCAAGACCCTTCTCAGCAGTGAATACTGAGGCATAGTATTCATTAAGGACCTCCCCTACCTCCTGTGACTCCAGGCACAAGTTCCTTCACTATCCCAGATTGGCCTTATCCTCACTCTGGCCTTGCTCTTGTTCCTCGCATAAATGGAGAATGCCTCACGGTTTTCCTTAATCCTTTCCAACAATGCTTTTTCATGCACCCTTCTAGTTGCCCTAAGTCCATCTCTTGGTTCTTTCCTGGTACCTTCAGTGTGGAAACGGGCCATTTGTACCAACAAATCCATATCAACCCTCCAAATGGTATCCAACCCAGCCCCATTCCCCCAAACTATTACTGTCCATTTGCCCTGACTAATGCACCAAACCTACCCATCACGAAACACTATGTGTAATTTAGCATGGCTAAGCCACCAAACTGGCACATCTTTGGGCTGTGGGGTAAACCGGAGCACCTGGAGGAAACCTACAGGGAGAATGCGCAAACACCCCACAGACAGTCGCCTGAGGCTGTACTCGAAATGGAGTCCGTGGTGCTATGAGGTCGCAGTGCTAACCACAGAGACACCGTGCCACCCAATATAACTCTCTGGAGCCCTGTCTGATCCTTGCTTCCTCGACCTTAAATAAGCTTCCATCTTCCTCTTGATTAGATGCTAAAGTCCATGTGGACAACGTTGACTGCTCTGCTTCATCTATCATTGGCCACCTCCTCGAAGAGTCAATCCGGTTTGTGAAACGTGGTCTCCCACTCACAAAGCCATGCTGATTATCTCGAATCAGCCCTTGCCTTTGTAAATGTAAGGAGCTCCTTCCTCTCAGAATCTCCTCCAACAACTTCCCCATCACTGGGTTCATGGGGCTGTAATTTCCTGGCTTTTCCCTGCAGTCCTTCAGTGATGGAACAGCGTTAGCCAACCTCCAGTCTTCCAACATCTTACTGTGCCTGTTGATAATATACATATCTCTGTAAGGGATACTGCAATCTCTTCCCTAGCTTCCCACAATATTCTAGGATTGACCTAATGAGCTACTGAGGATTGATCTAGCTTTATTTGTTTTAAGATTCCAGCACTTTCTCTTCTCTGTTGAGGATTCTTTCCAAGACATCACTATTTATTTCCCCAAGTTCCCGAGCTTCCATGTCTTTCTCCACAGTAAATGTTGACAAGACTATTTTGTCGAATATCTCACCCATCTCCACTGGTTCCACACATAGGCGACCTTATTGATCTTAAGGGGCCCTATTCTCTCCCCAAGTTACTCTTTAGCCCTTATTGAAACTTGCATAAAGGCTTCTGATAATTCAAATACACCATATCCCCTATGCCACTACACCCCTCCTACACCATTACAATTCTGCCATTTATATTCACACCAACAAATATAATCCAACAGGCTCGTTGCTGTATCAGTCGGCATGGAGACCACTGTCACACACAGTTACTGTACTGCCCTTGCCATAAGTACATTCAGTGTCCAGACTGTAACCATATTGACATTCCCATCACTGTTTGGTGCCTACAAAAGAATTCCTGATAACGGTTGCTGCTACTTACTTATTCTCAGCTCTACTTTTCATATTCAGATCTACATGACTGTCTCATTAATGCATTAACCTAATCCTTCCTTCATAACGTGTTGGCTTTTTGCCTAGTCTGCATATTGGGACTAGATTGGGTTGGGATATCTGCACAGCGTGGATGGGTTGGGCCGAAGGGTCGGTTTCCATGCTGTACATCTCTCTGACTCTATGACTCTATCCAAACAACCCTTCAGTATTCAATTCCCAGCGATGGTCATTCTGCAGCTACATCTCCGGAATGACAGTTCCATCTTATCTGTTCACTATCATTCCATCTGCCTTATGGTGAATACAGGGAGTCATTCCTCAGTACTGAGTGTTTGAACGGATGGGGAGAGCTTACAGAGATAGGGAGGCTTACAGGGACTCGAGGATTTAGAGTTAAACAGAGTTACATCTGGGCAAGAATGTCTGTGGGACAAAGGTGTTTGGGCACTAGAAGAATTTACAGAGATCGAGGGAGCTGGATTAGATTCTGGAGATAGGGATAGGGATGGAGAAAGGAAGAGGCAGGCAGACTGAGAGGCACAGACAGGGGGCCGTTTCATCTAGGAGATTATTGTGTATACTAACAGAGATATGGAAGGTTGTCGTGACTGAAGACATTTACAGATATAAGAAGGCTTCTAGGCTCTGGAGGCTACAGAGATAGGAAGGCAATGGAGAATGCCAGGTTACTGGGTTGGAGACAGTTACACAAATGGGGAGGGTTGCACAAACTAAAAGAGGTTCCTATGGTCGGGAGGGGTATGGTGTCGGGAAGAGGGTGAAATTAAACAAGATAAAGATCAAAGAATTGGAGAAGGCTAAGGAGATTACAAATTTTTTCACAGCTAAGGAAGGGTTGTAGGAGCTGGAGAAGATTACATAGGTAGGGACCGATGGAGAGGTTAAAGACAAATACATTGACATGTAGGGTGGTTCTTTGTGGGAGAAGCTTACAGGGATAGACAGGGCTGTCAGGGTTTACAGGGATGAAGGAATTTAATATCTACTGCAGAAGGTTAGGGATTAGGGTGTTAGGGACTGGAGAACTTGACGGAGACAGAGACAGAGACACAGAGAATGATGTGGACTAGAGGAGATTCCAAGCAGAGGAAGGATTATCGGGACTGGAGAATATTACAGAGATGACTAACACAGCATGGGCCAGGATTGATGCCTGCGATCCACTGTGCTGTCGCATTGAGGACCAGTACAGAAGAGATGAAAGCAGGGCCCTCACAAGATGGTGGGAATGTAGCCTAGAATGTTGCTGTTCCTTACCCAGCTCTGTATCTATGTCCGGTCTTCCAGGTCTGAATATAGAAGTCTACTACCCCCACCCTGTGCTGTTCATTGTGAGCGATCTTACCGGCTGCAGGAATTACTGAAGGCCCCAGATCTCCCTCTCCATCTCTCTCTGGCTGACCAACCAGTTTCAATGAGGTGATGGATGAGACAGGAGTTAGGAACATCCTGATGACCTGTATGAGACAGAAATAGACAGAATGGGAAATTAGACTGATGCAATGAGGATAACACATACAGAGTGGCACTGAGTCCAGCAGAGATCTCGATAATCCCAGTCTCCATCCCTTGCCTGTGCTGCTGCATCTCTCTGGAATGGACAATTCTGTTGACTCAGGATCTCAGACCATCTGTAAGAGGGAGAAATGCTGACAGAGGCAGTAAATAGACCCACACAGCGAGGGATACGAGATGGAGAGATACTGAGTGATAGCACATTATTAGACACTGTATTAACAGGGAATTGTTTGAATTTGTAACAAAGGCACTGGGATAATTGTGAGGGGATTCAACCTTCCTATCTCATCATCCCTTTGGCAGTGGCTCACAGATGAGGCTGACTCTCTCCCACTCTCAGTGGGGGTGGGGGAGTCTGGGGTTGGCTGTACAAACCGATGTGGCGTTCCACAGACTCTGTTACACTTGAGGCAGAAGGTGGACATGGAAAGGGGGTGGGTGGGGCGTTGATATGACAGCGCGCTCCTTGTGCTGTTTTCTCCTGGATTCCCGTTATCCCCACAGAAAGTCTCGAGGTGCTCGACACCTTCCCAATGCTCCTTCCCCACTTCAGACGGTCTTGGCCAATTTGATTAAGAGATGAAAAAAAACCGATCAATTCTGAAGTAACCAACATTTAGAAGTGTGGAGGAGTGCAGTAGGAAGAGGAAACATTGTCAGTGTTTAATCAGAGTTGTGGAACAGGGAGAATTGAAGGTGCTGGAGGTGGTGAGAGTGTTACAGAGAGGGGCAAAGGCCTGAACAACATTACAAAGCCAGTATGGATTGCTGCAGCTAGAGCTGTTTGCAAAGGGAGGGATAGACATATGTATTTTTCATTGATTCATTCACGGCCTAAGGATGTCACCGGTTGGACCAGCATATATTGCCCTCCTGCTAAATGCCCAGAGGCAGCTCACAGTCAGCCATATTGCTGTGGGACTGGAGTCACATGTGAGTCAGACCAGGTAAGAATGTCAGATATCCCTCCCTAAAGGACATATGTGAACAAGTTGATTTTTTTCCAGATAATCAACAATGCTTATACAGAGGCCTCACTAGTGTCCTGTACAGATACAGCATGACATCAACTCCTACTCTCAATGCTCTGCCCAATGAAGGGTAAACTACCCAAACGCCTGCTTCACCAGCCTGTCTACCCGTGTCGCTACTTTCAAAAAACTGTGTACCTGCATCCCTGGGTCACTGACTGACAACACTACCGAGGGCCCAAACATTAATTGTACAAGTCCAGCCTGGTCTGCTTTACCACAATACAACATCTTGCATCTCCACCTGCTATTCCTAACCTCACTGGTCCAGCAGTACTGTTGATCCCATTGTACTCTTCGATAACCCTCTTCACTGTCCACTTTATCACCAATTTCAGTCTCACTCACAAACTTGCTAACCATGACTCCTGTATTATCTACCAAACTGTTTATATAAATGACGCACTACAGTGACCCAGCACCGAAACCCATGGCACACCGTTGGTCACAGGCCTGCAGTTTGAGCAGCAACCCTCTATGAACATGCTCCGTCTTCTACAGTCAATCCTGTTTTGTATCCAGTTGGTGAGCGCTCCCTGGTTATGTCTGATCTAACCTTACTAACCAGTCTGCCATGCAGAACCTTGTCAAAGGCCTTGCTAAAGTTCATGTGGACATCATGTACTGCTCTGCTTTGACCTCTCACTTGTCTACCTCCACACTCAGGTTTGAGGCATGATTTCCCATGCACAAAGCCATGCTGATGATCGTTAATCTGTCCTTACCTTTCCAAATGCACGATAATCGTTTCTCTCAGAATCTCCTCCAACAACTTACCACCACTGCATCAGTCTCACTGGTCCGTAGTAGCTGTCGATGATACAAATATCTCTGGAAGGGGTCCTGTAATTTCCTCCCTCGTTTCTCACAAGGCGCTGGGATATATCTGACCATGTCCCAAGGTTTTATCTACCTTTTTGCATTTTAAGACATCCAGCACCTCCTGTTCTCCAATGTGCATTCTTTTCAAGACATCACTATGTATTTTCCCAAGTTCCCGAGCTTCCATGTCTTTCTCCGTAGTAAATCCTAACACAAAATATTTGTTCAGTATCTCACCCATTAGCAGTGATTCCACACAGACAGCCTCATTGACCTTTCAGGGGCCCTATTCTCTCACGAGCTAAGTTTTAGCCCTTGTTGAAACTTGTCAAAATGCTTCTGAAATTTCAAATATCCCTCTACCGCAACTAGCTTCCCCCAACCTTATCTATTCTGCATTTATGGTCACACCAAAATATAGAATCCAACAGATTTAAAAATATTCCCCTTTTATAAAATCATACATCTCCCATTGTTTCTAACTATCGAGTTATCATTTCTTGTCATATCCTTTAAAACACATTCCAGCACGTTCCCGACTTACTATCAGGCTAACACCGTTTGGTTCAGACTGACTGCACAAAGGATTTGGGGAATTCTTGTGTATCAATCTGAAACAGGTAGCTGACAGGATCAGCAGGTAAGCGAGAAGGCAAAGGGAATGGAGTCGAAATATAGGGAGGTCTTGCTAAAACGATGCAAGGTACAAGTCAGACCACACCTAGATTATAGTGAATAGTATGAGTACCTTAAGGAAAGACATTCTTGTGTTGGAGGCAGGCCAGGGAAGGTTCACTCGGCTGATCCTGGAGATGGCGGGATTTTCCAATGAGGAGAGGTGGAGTAGATTGTCCCTGAACCCATTGGGGTTTTGAAGAATGGGAGAGAAATTGAATGAAACATCCTGGATTCTGAGGGGCTTTGACAGGGTGGATGCCATGAAGTTAAAAACTAGAACAGTATCGCAGAGTAATAGGCCCTTCGGCCCACCATGGCTGTGCTGACCATGATGCTATTCTAAACTAATCCCATCTGCCTGCACATGGGCGATATCCCTCTATTCTCTGCCTGTTCACGTTTCTGTCTAAATGCCACTTCAAATGTTTGCTCTCGTTGCCACGTCTCTCACCTCTTGAGCAGCTTCAACCCTCTCGGTTAAGACAACTGGCCTCATTCATCTCACTTAAAACTTCTCACTCTCACCTTAAAACGATGCGCCCTAGTATTTGATATTTCTATATTGGAAGGAGGATTCCAACTATCCACACTATTCACGCCTTTCCTAATGCTATATACCTGTACCAGGTCACCCCTCAGTCTCCGATACTCACGCAAAACAATCCAACTGTATCCAACCTCCTTACAGTAAACACATTCTCATCCAGGCAATATTCTGCCAACCCTCTGTTGCACGCTCCCCAAAGCCTCCACATCCGTCCTGGGGTGTGTCAACGAGAATGACACGCAACTTTCCAAACTTGGCCGAATGAAATTTCATTCAGTCACAACATGACATGCAAACGTCTGTACTCAGTCCTGTGACCATACCATACCATACGCCTCCTTTACCACCACTTCCTACTGTGTTGTTATTTTGAGGGAGCTATGGATTTGCTTCCAATGTCTCTCTGTTTATCAATGTTTCCAACTAGTCAATTAGTGTACTTCTCTCTTCCATTTATGCTTCTATTCTTCATAAATGCATCACTTCACACTGTCCCGATGAAATTCAATTTGCCACATCTCTGCCCACCGTTCCAGCTGACCTACATAGTGCTGCAACCTTTAACACTCTTCCTCACTATCCACAATTCCCCTAACTATCCCTAATCATTACATGCCTTTCCGAATGTCGTCTGTAAAATTACCACTCAAACTGCTGATCTTTTCATCTGAATCACAGATATAAATTACACACAGACATCACAGAACTGATCCTTGTGAAACAGCATTGGCCACAGACGTCCAATCAGAAACTGACCACTGCACATGCCTCTGTCTACTATCACCAAGAAAATATTATATGCAACTTACCAATGAGCATGGATTGTGATTTGATCTTCCAGGTCCCCCTTGCTATTTGGAAGCTGTCCATTCAAAATAACTCTATTTTTTGATTCCCAGATTAAATTGGCTGTCTCACGAATGCACTGACTGCTTCTGTTCTTCACAAAACAGGACCTTGTTTGGTTTTTTACTGATCCTGCCTAAATCCCTACAACCCCTCAATAATCACATTGCTGTCATGATCATTCTGCAGCCACCCCTCCACAATAACAGTTCGATCATATCTGTTCCCTTCAGTTAATGCTGTCATTCCATCTGACTTGTTGCAAATGCATGGCGCGTGTCACCGTGAGAGGGCCTTAGAGGGATGGTTAGACGTCACAGAGTGGGAGAGATTTTTGGGGGCGCGACAATGTTGCAGGGTTAAACATAGTTACAGTTGCTACAGAATGTCCGCAGGAGAAAATATTTTATTGTTTGGAGGAAGTTAGAGAGATAAAGCGTCGTGGATTAGATTCCAGAGATAGGGATGTGCGTCGGGTTGTGGATCGTTACATGGACTATATTGATCAGGGTGTAGAAACATTCACAGGATTCCAGGATGTCGTACATTTAACAACAGTTGTGGCATCTGGAGAATATCACAGTGATAGGGAGGATGGTATGGATTGGAAAATATTACAGGGAAAAGGGTGGGTAGTATGGACTGGAGAATTTTGCAGCACATGGAATATGATATAAGCTGGAGAATGTTGCAGCAATAGAGAGGAGTATATGGACTGGAGGATGTTGTACAGACAGGGATGAAGTTGGAGACTGGATACAGTTAGAAGGAGAGATGAATTTATGCACTGGAAGGTATGCCAGAGAGAGTGAGTGGTGTGCATGCTGCAAGATACGCCAGGGATAGGGAAGCTTGTAGGGATTGGAGGAGACAGTGATAGAGAGTCTTGTGAGAGACCAGATTCACTTATGAGCATAGGATGTGCTACAGTAAGCAGAGCCTTTTGCAGATATAAATGAGGATACAATGGCCACAAAGCAGGCACACCTATACATACGTATATAGGAACTGACGGAATTGAAGAGATTACACAGGCTAGGAGTGATGTATGCAGTGGAGGAGATTAACCTGATAGGGATGGTTTTAGAGACCCAACAATGTTAGGAAATAATGGGAGTTGCAATGGTGATAGCAGGTTTCAACAATTCGGAGGATATAGACCTGAAGGAGCTTTGACAGATAGCGATGGTACAGTAAAGGGAATTGTAGTGGCTTCCCTTTCATAAGCAATCCGTAAGCACTTAAAATAGCCTGTTTGACATGTGCATTCTCTCTCGACCATTCATCAGACAGTGCTGCAAATATTTCACTGGCTCTGCCTACGAGCTTAGACTGAACTAGCATTACCCAGAAGACCTCGGGCCACTCTATCTGTCTATGCAATTTTTCAAATGAAATACAGAGTTCCTTGACAGTACAGTCACAGGTAGTTAGGATAGCGAAGAAGGCGCTTGGAATACATTCCTTTATTAGTCAGAGTATTGAGTACAGGACTTGGGAAGTCATGTTGCGGCTGTACAAGACAGTGGTTAGGCCACTTTTGGAATGCTACATGCAACTCTGTTCTACTTCCGATCGGAAGGATTTTGTGAAACTTGAAAGGGTCCAGAAAGGATTTACAACAACGTTGCCAGGGATGAGCTATAGGGAGAGTTTGAACAGGTGATGGTTGTTTTTCCTGGAGAGTCGGAGGCTGAGGGTGACCTTATAGAGGTTTATAAAATCAATAGGGGCATGGATAGGGTAAATAGAAAAAGTCTTTCTCCTGGGGTGTGCGATTCCAGAATTATAGGGCGAGGTTTAGGGTGAGAGTAGAAAGATATAAAAGTAAAAAGGGGCAACCTTTTCACGCAGAGGATAGTACATATATGGAATGAGCTGCCAGAGAAAGTGCTGGAGGCTAGTACAACTGCAACAGTTAAAAGGCATCTGGATGGGTATATGAATAGGAAAGGTTCAGAGGGAGATGGGCCGGGTGCTAGCAGGTGGGACTACATTGGGTTGGGATATCTGATCTGCAGGATGGGACCATGAATGGGTTGTGGAATCTGGAGGATGTTATGATTTGAACCACAGGTAATGTTTGATTGGATCTTTCTGCCAATCTTACAGATGGTACAATTGCAATATTTAAGAAGCATTTGGATGGATATATGAATAGAAAGAGTTTGAAGGGGGATAAGCCAGGTACTGGCAGGTGGGACTAGATTGGGTTGGAATATCCTGTCGGCATGGCCAGGTTGGAATGAAGGGTCTGTTTCCATGCTGTACATCTCTATGACTGTAAGATCAGCTGAATGGTTGAATCAAAAATTACCTGTGGTTCAAATCATAATATCCTCCAGGTCTCACAAGCAATCTCCTGTCCCATTCAGCGGGTTCAATGAATCCTGGAACCTCTAACCTTCTGCAAGTCCCACGTCCCTTCTGACATTTGTACCATCCTCCAGGTTCTGCAGCCCTTCATACCTCGTAACATGGCCCAGACTCTCCAACTCCTCCTTCCTCTGCAATGTTCCCCAGAAGGGCACTGGACGATGGTGGGGGTTACAGAGATATGGAGGTACATCAGGACGGGAGGATGTTGCAGACATTAGGAATATAGGGACTTGAGGAGGTTTCACAGTTTATGAGTGTTGTAGGGACTGGAGGAACTTACAAAGATAGGGATAGTTTTAGATTGGAGGATTCTGCAGAAAACCTTTATGTGGATAAAGACAGGATCCTTAGCAGCGTGCAGGAACAAAGGGATCCTGTGTCCCTCAGGTTACCACCCAAGTTGACAGGCTGTTAAGAAGGCGGATGGTGTGTTGGCTTTCATTAGCAGGGGGATTGAATTTAAGAGATGTGAGATTTTGCTGCAGCTCTACAGAACCCCAGTTAGACCACACTTCGAATATTGTGAACAGTTCTGTTCACTTCATTATAGGAAGGACATGGAAGCTTTAAAGACAGTGCAGAGGAGAATTAGCAGGATGCTGCCTGGACTGGAGGGCATGCCCATAGAAGGTAGGTTGTGGAAACTAGGGCTTTTCTGATCAGAGCGAAGGAGGAAGAATGGTGACTTGATAGAGGTGTACAAGGGAATGAGAGGCATAGATAGAGTGGATAACCAGAGACTACTTCCCATGGCGAAATGGCTATCACAAGGGGGCATAAGTTTAAGGTAATTGGCGGAAGGTTTAGCTTAGATATCAGAGGGATATGGGCCAGGTGCTGGCAGGTAGAACTAGATTGGGTTGGGATATCCTGTCGGCATGGAAGGGACTGGTACGTCTAATTTTTACACAGAGTGTGGTGGGTGGGTGGAATGGACTGCCAGCCATGGTTGTAGATTCAGACACATTACAGACATCTAAGCAACTCTTGGATAGGCACATCAATGATAGTAAAATGTAAGGTATGTAGGTTCGTTTCATCTTCATAGTAGGATAAAAGGTCAGCACAATATTGAGGGTGGAAGGGCTTGTACTGGAATGCGCTATTCCATGTTCTAAATAGCAAGGGTTATGATGGCAGCAAGAGGTTTAGGAAAGGGGGAGAGGATGCGATCTGAATGAAGTGACACAAATAGGAGGCGTTGCTAAAGTTGTATGAGGTAACAGAGACAGCAATGGTCTGATCTGGAGCAGATGACCCAGACTGGGAGAATTGTGGGGACTGGAGGTGCTTTCAGAGGGACGGAGGAGCACAGAGCAACAGGAGGTTACAGAAATGTGGAGAGCTGTCGGGCCTACAGGAGTTCATGGAGATGGGGAGGTTGGGAGGAATAGAGCAGTTTACAGGGATAAGGAGGTTGGTAGGATGGGGTGTTTTACACAGACAGGAATGTTTCAGGTGAATGGAGCTGAGTGCAGAGATAAAGTGCGTTGTACAGATTGGAAAAACACATAGATGTATGTAGGGTAGTCGTGATTGAAGATGTTTATAGACACAGGAAGGCTTAGGTTCTGCAGGTTATTTAGATAAAGGGGGTGTGGAATCAGACAGATTCTCCAAGTGATAAAGACAGCAATTTTGGTTGAAGACCGTTTCACAGATTAGGGAGCATTCGTAACCTCCTCCAGTTTGGTCAGAGTGGGAAGGGTTGTAGGGGAGGGTGATGTTTACACATGGAAGAGCTGGAGAAGATTGTGGAAATGAGTAGATGGATGGAGACACTGGAGGAGCTTACATTGACAGGGTGGGTACTGGCAATGAAAAGATATCACATCGATAGTGGGTCTTGTAGGAACTGTATTGAAAGAGTCACAGGCATTGGAATGACTTCTGCAGATTGGGCGTATTACAGGGACTGAGAGGATTGCAGGGTCTCCACAGATTGATCGTGTCTTTCAGAATATGTAGATACGGAAATCTTAAACCCAATGCATGCAGTCTTCATTTCAAGACCAGAGCCTTATTATCCCTCATCAGCCAAGGATCCTTAACCCTGCCAGCTTTTCCCTTTACCCCAATGGGGCATACTGGTCCTGGATTCTTGAGGTCACACTTTGAAAAGCCTCCCATTTGCCAGTTGTTCCTTTTCCTTCAAACAGACTCACCCAATCGATTAGAATCATAATGTGGAGGTGCTGGTGTCGGACTGGGGATGGACAAAGTTAAAAATCACCCGACACTCGGTTCCAGTCCAACCAGTTTATTTGAAAGCACTAGCTTTCAGAACACTGCTTCTTCATCAGGTGGTTGTGGAGCACAATCCTAAGGCACAGAATTTATAGCAGTGTCATGGAATATAATATCAAACAAATTTGGTTTAAGCCTTCCATCTGTTACAGTGATCACCAGCGCTTCCAAAGCGAGTTGGATTATAACTGGGCGTTGTGCAATTTTAAATTCATGGCATTGACGCTGGCCAGATCCTGCAGAATGGCCCCAAACCTGGCCCTGTTCCCGTTTTCCTCTTCAGTCTGTGGACCTGCTGGTCCTTTTCCATAACTATGTTAAAACGAAGACAGTTGTGGGCACTGGACCCAAAGTGCTCTCTGAATGACACTTCAGTCACTTGCCCGACCTCGTTTTCTGAGGGGAGGTCCAGTGTTGCACCTGCCTGAGTAGAGTAGGACCCTCTGCATATTGATTTAGGAACCTTCCTTGGACACATTTGAAAAATTGCCCTCCGTCCAGGTCTTTTTATACTCGAGGTGGCCCAGTCACTACAGGGAATATTAGAATCTCCAGCCTGCACTCCTCTATTATTCCTATAGTTATCAGCAATCTCTCTACACAGCTGCTCCTCTGGTATCTGTTGTGTCTACAACAGTCTACAATACAGTCCCAACAAAGTGACCACCCCCTTCTTCTTTCGAACTTCTAACCACGTGGAAGTTTAAATGAATATATGTTTTATAAATTGGAATTAACAATCCATAAATAAGTATTGATAAAAATCCAAACACTTGACCTTCAGAGAAAGACAACAGTTCACTCTCATGTGGTCTGCACGACATACCCACAGCAAAGTGTTTGCCTCTCAATTACTCTGTGAAATGGGCGAGCCAGTTGCTTAGCTCAAGGGCAGCAAGGGATGGGCAATAAAGGCTAGTCAGACAGAGACAACCACATCCCATACCTGATTTTTTAAAAAATCCATTCAGATTGGTCCCAGCACAGTTCCAGTGGAGCAATGTCCTGGCCAATCACGTTGGTAGATTTATGGACAGGGCTTTAAACTGACAGAGAGGATGCAGGAATAGGCTTCAGGTGAAAGGAGCTTTCCAAATCCAAAGAGAAAACGTGAAGCATCAGAGCAGCGTGGGAATGTGACCGAAGACAACAGAAAGGAACAGGATGGGACAAAGTTTAACTAAA
Organism: Chiloscyllium punctatum; assembly: GCF_047496795.1. NCBI lineage: Eukaryota > Metazoa > Chordata > Chondrichthyes > Orectolobiformes > Hemiscylliidae > Chiloscyllium > Chiloscyllium punctatum. Next base: position 11,543,990 of record NC_092755.1, on the reverse strand, counting down.
ACTGTAGATCAGCAAATCCATTTGTGACAGGGAATTGTGGAAACGAGTAAATTATGTTTTTTATTAATGGACAAAGTCTCTGCAACAAGGTAGATGGATTTGTGACACAGAGATAAAAGGGATTTAGACACCAGAGAGATGTGGTTACAGGGTGAACAAAAGGTGGAATGTAAATATTCAATGGTTCACAACCTTGTGCAAATTCAGGCAAAATGGACGACGCTAACAATAATGGGTAAGAAAGGCATTACAGAGAAAGCATTTGGTATGAGATCATGAAGTAGAGTCAGTCTGAATGTAAATTCTGGCTACTACTTGCCAAGGACACAAGCAGCAGAACAGTTTTAGACCACCCACCGAACAGCATTTCATGGCTCGTCACTGCAATAAATAGGAATTCATTGGAATGTTTAATACAGGCATGGTGAACATTTAGTGAAATGTCAATATTCCCAAAGTCTAGGACAATCACATTGACAACAGTGATATTGGAAGAGGAGTTCAGAGAAGTTTTTTCAGTGTTTCTTAGAATAACACATTGTGCAACTGGCGAGGGACGTAACTGTCTCAGAGCGACTGTTGTGTGATAAAACTTAGTGAATGAGTAATGTCACCTGGAGAGATCCTCTGGGAAATTGTGATAAAGTGCAGTTTAAAGAAATATAAAGTTTTAAAGTGAATCACAGAAAGGACAAGCTACAACTAGAAACAAAGATAGCCAATTACATACGTTGGAGAGGAGAACTGACCAAGATAAACAGGCTAAACAGACTGAAATGTGTGCTGTAAATGAACAGTGGAAAACATTTGAAGGAACAGTGTAAAATACTCAACAAAAGGACATTCCACTGAAACAGACAAAAACTCAGCAAGAAATCCCCACCGGTCCCTCACTCAGGACAAAATGGATTATTTTAGATTTTGAGGCTGAGAAGATCACCACAAAGTACTTAAAATCCTGAAGTGAGAGAGAGTTTTAGAGTAAGTTTTAAATGGATTGCAATGGGTCTGCTAGCAGGAGGAGGGCAATGGGAAGGGGAATAGTTGTCAGGGTTTATTGACACGATACGAACATGGAGAGGTGAAGATGCTGGAGGTGGTGAGAGTGCTACAGAGAGTGGTCAGGGCCTGAACGGTGTTACAAAGTCAGTACGGATTGCTGCAGCTGGAAGGGTTTGCAGAGGTAGGGAGGGGCATATGTATTTTTATTTATTCATTCATGGGATGTGGGTGTCACTGCCTGGACCAGCATTCTTTTACCCCATGCTAATTACCCAGAGATGTTGGGGCCCTGGTAGATAAATAGAATACTTTGCTGGACACAGGGGAAGTGCTGAACGACTGGAGGATCGCTAATGTGGTTCCTTTGTTCAAGAAGGGCAGCGGGGGTAGGCCAGGTAATTACAGAGCAGATAGTCTGACAGCAGGGGGAGGGACATTATTGGAAACAATTGTGAGGATGAATCGACACTTGCAAAGGTAAGGATCAACTCGGTTTAGTCATCACGGATTTGGCAGAGGAAGATACTGTCTGAGGAATTCAGTTCAGTTTTTTTGAAATGGTGCTTAAGTACATTGATGAGGTCTGTGCAGATGATGTGGTTTACATGGACTTGACTAAGTCCTTTAACAAGATCCAACATGGAAGGCTGGTCCGAAAGGACTGGGTTCCAAGGCAAGTTGGATACAAAATTGGTGAATAGAATACTTTCACCACCGGGTGTACCACAGGGAACTGTGCAGGAACCATTGAACATTAATACCTCGGATGTGAAAGCAGAAGGTATCATTGGTCGGTTTGCAGATGACATGAAAGGTGAGGGTGCTGTTCACAGTGAGGAGGATGGTCTCCGTCTGCAGCCCAATGTCGATCGGATGATAATCTAAGCAGAGTTTAGTTCTGATCGAAGCGAAGAACAGACATAATAAACGGTAGGTCCTTGCGGAGTACTGAGGAATACAGGGACCTTGGTGGACAAGTCCATAGATCCCTGAAGGTGTCAGCACAGGGAGACAGGTTGGGAAAGGCATCTCAACTGGGAGTGGGAGAGGGGCCCATATCCTGGTGGGCTGAATTGCTAGAGCTGCTTGAGAGGATATAACTTTGTCTGGCAGTGTTTTGGACCTTAAATAAATGTAAGGCCAGTAAGAAGATTGAGGCTGGTACACGAGTTAAAGACAGCAATTTCAGCAGACAAAGCAGGCAAGAACATAGCAGGAAATGGGGTAAAACTGATTATTAAACTGCATTTATTTCATTGCAAGGGGCCTGACAGCTAAGGAAGATGAACTCAAAGCATGGATTGGAACATGGGACTGGGATATTATAGTTATTACAGAAAAACAGCTGAGGGAGGGGCAGGACTGGAAGTTCATTGTTTCAAGGTAGAGGTGCTACAGGAAGGGGAGGCAAGAGAGAGGACGTGTGGTGGTGGGTTTTGATTGCATGAATCATCCTCGCATTATTTAGAGAGGATATTCCTGTGGGATCGCCCAGTGAAGCTATGTTAGTGGAACAGAGAAATAAGAATGGGTCATCACTTTGATACGATCGGACTGCTGACCCCGAATAATCTGTGGCAGACTGAGGAACAAATATGTCGGGACATCTTAAATATCAACCATAATAATAGGGCTATTATGGTACGGTTTTTGAACTTTCCAAACCTAGACTGGGACTGCCAGTGTTCAGTGTTTGGAAGGGAGGAATTTGGTAATTGTGTTCCAGAAAACTCCCAATCAATATGTAAATGGCCTGAAAAGAGAAAGGGGCAAAACCTGACCTCCCCCTGGGAAACAAGGTAGGGAAAGGGACAGAGATGTGAGTGGGAAAGCATTTTGCCAAAGTGACCACAGTTCTAGTAGTTTGAAAACAGCATTGGAAAAGGACAGGCCTGATCCACAAGTGCAAGTTATAAAATGGAGCCTGACCAATCTTGATCGTATTAGTCAGGAAATTTCAAAATGTGTTTGGGGAAGGGAATTATTTACAGGGAAAGGGAAGTTTGGCAAGTGAGAATATTTTAAAAGTGAGATAAACTGATCTATCAGCGCCAGCATTTTCCTGTTTGTGGGCAGGTCAATGCTGACAGCATGAGGAAACACTGGCTGTCTATTGAGGGTCTGGTCAAGGAAAAGGGGGCACAAGTCAGGTATAGCCAGCTGGATCAAGGGGATCCCTGAGGATATACAGGGACTGTAGGAATACATTTTGAGTCGAAAACAGGAATGGAGAAAGGCTAAATGAAATAGCCTCAGCAGAGGAGGAAAGGGGAATCCAAAAGTGATTGTATCAGAATATTAAAAGTGCATAAGTAACTCAGGACAAAATAGTGTCCATTAAAGATCAACGAGGCCATCGATGTGTGGAACTGCAGGATATTTGCGAAGGTCCTAAACAATTTTTTCACTCCAGAACTTATTGTGGAGAAAGACTGGGCAACTCAGGGAATGAGAGTAATACGTTAGACCACCATTGGAGTTCTTTGCAATTCCAGTCTCTCTGCTACAGGAAGGATGTTGTGAAACTTGAAAGTGCTCAGGAAAGATTACCAAGATATTGCCCGGTTTGTTGCTAAATAAGCTGGGGTTACTGTCACTGGAGAATCGGAGACTGAGGGATGACCTTACAGAGGTTTATATGAACATGAGCTGCATGGATAGGGTAAGCATTCAAGGCCTTTTCCCAGAAGTTGGGGAGTCCAAAACTAGAGGGCATAAGTTTAAGGTTAGAGGTTTACAGAGGGACTGAAGGGACAGCTTCTTCACACACATGGTGATGTGTGTATGGAATGAGCTGAGAGAGAAAGTAATGGAGACTGACACAATTACAACATTTAAAAGGTATCTGGATGGGCATCTGAATAGGAAGGGTGTAGACGTATATGGGCCAAATGCTGGAAAAGGGAATGGATTTATTTAGATCTTCTGGTAAGTCTGGACGAGTTGGGGACTGAAGGGTCTGTTTCTATGCTGTATATCTCTATGACTTGAAAAGAGTGCATGTTATAAAAGAGGTGGTGCTGGAGGTTTTAAAACACAAAGCTATAGCAAGTCCAAGAACCTGCAAGAACCTGATTAAGTGTATCACAGGACACTGTGGGATGCTAGGGAAGAAATTGTGGAGCCCCTAGCAAAGGCATGTGTACTACAGACAGCCATGTGTGATGGGCTGGCAGGCTGGAGGGTGGCATCATTGACAGTGAAGGAGGTTTTCTGAGATTACAAAAGCATCTTGATGAAGGGAGTGAATGGGCCGAAAAACTAGAGATGGAATTCAATCTGAATAAATACGAGGTAATGCATTTGGTAAAACAAACAACGGTAGAGTTCATACAATTAATGTTAAGGCTTCAGTTAGTGTTTTAGAGCAGAGGGACCTGCGGGTTCAGGTACATAATTCTTGAAGCTTGCATCACAGGATTGATAAGACAGTGCTTGGCATGCCTGACTATTGCTCAGTCCATTGAGTGGAGGATTTGGGACGTCATGTTGAGATTGCACAGACATTTGTGAGGCTTGTTCTGCAATACTCTGTCCAATTCTGGTCGCCCAGTTAACAGGGAGGATATTATTAAGCTGCAGGGCATTCAGAAGAGATTTACCAGGATATTGCTGGGTATGGAAGGCTTGAGTTCTGAAAAATGGCTGGATCGGCCGAGTCTTCTTTCACTGGAGCCTGGAGGTTGAGACATGATGCTATAAAGGTTTATGAGAAAAAATGAGGTATATAGATCAATGTAATGGCGGTTGCCTTTTCCTCAGGATGGGGGAGTCTCAAGAGGAGGGGCCACATTTTTAAGGTTAGAGGAGAGAGATGTTCAAAAAAAAGATATGGGGCAATTTGGTACGCAGAAGGTGGTTTGAGTGTGGAATGAACTTCCTGAGAAAGGGGTTGATGTGGGTACAATTACAACGTTTAAAAGATATTCGGATAAACAGTTGAATAGGGAAGGGTTGGAGTGATATGGGCCAGCAACAGGCAACTTGGAAGAGTTTAGTTTTAGATGATGGTGGGTATCAACTGAAGGGTCAGTTTCCATGCTGTATGGCTCTAAGACAAGAATATGGTTTTATTCCATTATTGAAGAAAGGATCAGGGCTGGGTCCACTGATGTGCATCATCTACATCAACGATTTGGTTGAAAATATGGGAGTGATTGTGTGAAAGTTTGTTGATGATCAAATGAATGGTGTCATTGGCAGTAATACGGTTATCAAAGGGGATCTTGACCAACTGGGCCAGTGGACCAAGGAATGAAAGATGCAGTTTAATTTAGGTGTTGGGTATTGTTAAGACAAACCAGGGAGGACTAACAGAGTTAATGGAAGGGCTATGGCCAGGGTTGTCAAACGGAGAGAGAGAGAGAGAGACCAGGGGGTGCAAGTTACATTGTTCCTCGGAAGTGGCATCACAGGTGGACAGGGTGGGGAAAGCGACATTTGGCACATTTGCCGACATTGGCCAGCACTTTGTTACATAAGTTAGAGATACTTGTAACATTGTCTTAAATATTTCCCTTGGGCAGAGGAGGCCACGGGGTGACCCTAAGAATGGTGAATAACCAAGAGTAGGTGAGTCCAAAACTAGAGAGTATAAACAGGAGGTGAGAGAGCAAGGATTTAAAGAGGGAGCTGAGGGGGAACATTATCCAGAGAGGATGGTGCATAGACGGAATAGACTGCCTCAGGCACATGGGAGAAACAAGAACAATTACAGCATGGGAAAAACATTTGGGCAGGTACATGGAGAGGAGAAGGTTTGAAGACATAAGGGCCAAATGCAGGCAAATGAGACACATTCAGTTTCGGTAACATGGGCAGCATTGAGGAGTTGGACCACAGCTTCTGTTTCCGTGCTGTATCACTCTGTATCCAGCTAAAGAGGATTAGTGTACCAAAATAAGGCATGTTGTAGACACTGAAGCAAGTTACAGCGATATGGATGGTAGTCTGGAATGCAGTACATTTCAAATATGTGGAGAGACTATCAGGAAGGGAGGAGGTTACAGAGACAGAGACTATTGTAGGAGTTAAAAATGACTGAAGACACTGGTGCACAAGCCATGCCACAGATACAGTGTTGCAGAGTAGTGAGTCTGAGTACAGTGTTGGAGGGAGAACACAGAACAGAAAGATCCCAGGCAGCATTCACAACATCTCGTCGGAGGCCTCCTCTCCCCTCTGTTGTACTGATGCTCACGAAGACAGCACAGAACTGGTCTCAGTGCAACATAAGTTAAAGTAGATGTGGTGATTGAGCATGGGGTGTGTCTATGCTGTGCTCCCCATCCAGCACTGTATCTGTGTCATGTATTGTTAGCCAATGTTTGGAGCCCGCTCATTGCTCTCTGCTCTGTGCACTATGAGTGATCTGACCTCACTGCAGGATTTATTGAAGGCTCCAGATCTCCCTTCCCTTTGTCTCTCTGGCTGACCAACCATCTTCAGTGAGGTGATGGACGAGACACACAGTAGTTGGGAAGTCTATAGAGTCAGCAACTTCCTGAGTACCTACAGGAGACAGAGAGATAGATAGAATGGGAAATTAGACTGATGCAGTGAGGGTTACACAAGGAGAATAGAAATGAGCCCCACAGATATCTGGAAAATCCTAGTCTCCATCCCTAGCCTGTGCTGTTGCGTCTCTCTGGAGTGGAGAATTCTGTTAGCTCAGGATCTGGAGTAGCTGCAAGAGTGAGAGACACTGGCAGAGGCAGCAATTAGACCCACACACTGAGGGATACCACATGGAGAGAGACTAAGTCATATCACTGGAGTGCTGGAAGACTTCAGGATCACACAATTATGTTGGAAGAATGGGTTTAGCTTCATGTATCATTGCTCAGGGATGAGCAAGCAGTGAGCAGGTGAAGTGATGGCCTATTAACATTATGGTTAGTGCATTTCTCCAAAACCTCAGCTCATGATCAGTGGATGCAATTTTGAATCTCTTCATAAGATCCGGTGGAATTTAAAATCAATAATTTTAAAAATAGCAATGAACAATCCATAAACAAATATGAAACCATTGCTGATGTACAAAAGTCACAATCCCTTAGATTAGATTCCCTACAATGTGGAAACAGGCCTTTCGACCCAACCAGTCCACACCATCCCTTCAAAGAGTAACCCACTCAGACCAACCTCCCTCAATCTAATACACCTAACATGATAGGCAATTTAGCATGGCCAATTCGCCTGACCTGCACGTCTTTGGACTGTGGGAGGAAACTGGAGCATCCGGAGGCAATTCACGCAGACACGGGGACAATGTGCAAACTCCACACAGTCGCCCGCGGCTGGAATCGAACCTGGGACCCTGGGTGCTGTGCGGCAGGCGTGCTAGTCACTGAGCCACCATGCCGCCCACTTGTCCTTTCGACAACGAGATCTGATCATGCTCACGTGGTCTGCACGACATACCCATAGCAAAGTGTTTGCCTCTCAATTGCCCTCTGAAATGGCCAAGCAAGCTACTCAGCTCACGGGCAGCTAGGGTTGGGCAATAAAGGCTGGTCAGCCGGAGACACCCACATCCCCTACCTGATTTATAAAAAAATCCAATAGGATGGTCCCACTTGAACGGTGCTGGGAACAGTGTCCTGGCCAATCATGTCAGGAGGTTTATTGACAGGGCTTTAATCTGACAGAGAGGATACAGGGACAGGGTCCAGGTGAAAGGAGCTTTCCAAATACAAAGAGAAAAGGTGAAGCATCGGAACAGTATGGGGATGTGGATGAAGGCAATCAGAAAGGAACAGGATGGGACAGTGATTAACTAAAACTGTACATCAGGGAATAGGTTTGTGACAGGAAATTGTGGGGAAGAGTAAATTATGTCTTTTTTTGAATGGACAAAGTCTTATCAATAAGGCACATGGATTTGTGATACTGAGATAAAAGAGGTTCAGAAACTTCGTGAATGAGTAACGTCACCTGGAGAGATCCTCTGCGAAATTGTGATAAAGTGCAATTTAAAGAAATATAAAGTTTTAAAGTGAATCACAGAAAGGACACGCTACAACTAGAAACAAAAACAGCCAATTACATGGGTTTGAGAGGAGAACTGACGAAGATAAACAGGCTAAACAGACTGAAATATGTGCCTGTCAATGAACAGTGTAAAACACTCAACAAAAGGACGTTCCATTGAAACAGACAAACCCTCAGCAAGAAATCCCCATCGGTCCGTCACTCAAGCAAAAAGGATCATATTAGATTATCGGGCATAGAGGATCACCAAAAAGTACTTAAAATCCTGAAGTGAGAGAATGATTTAGGAGTAAGTTTTGAAGGGATTGCGAAGGGTCTGCTCGCAGGAGGTCGTCAGATGGAAGAGGGAATAATTGTCAAGGTTTTATGTCACAAAAGCAACCAGGAGAGCTGAAGGTGCTGGAGATGGTGAGGGTCTGGTGTGGGTCTGGTGTCACGTGCAGGCCAAACCAGGTTAGAATGTCAGATGTTCTTCTCTAAAGGACGGAAGTGAACCAGATGAGTACTTCCTACTGGTCAACAATTTTTTTATGGAGGCCTCACCAATGTACTGTACAGCCACAACATGACATCCCAACTTCTACTCTCAATGCTCTACCCAAAGAAGGTAACCATCCCAAACGCCTGCTTCACCAGCCTGCTGCACCACTTACAAAGAACTGTCTACTTGCTTCCCTGGGTCTCTGACTGACAACACGACCTAGGGCCCAAACATTAACTGTACAGGTCCCACCCTGGTTTGTTTCACCAAAATGGAACACCTCACATTTATCTAATTAAACTCCATCTGCTATCCTCAGCCCACTATCCCAGTGTACTATTCGTCCTGTTGTATCATAGATAACTTTTTTCACTGTCCACTTTTCCAACAATTTCAGTATCACTCAAAAAACTTACCACAAATCCAATATTCCCATCCAAACCATTTGTCCAAATGGCAAACAACAGGGGACCCACTTCACCGCTGGTCACATGTCTCCAGTCAGAAAGGCAACATGTCTCCCATCACCCTCTGTCTCCTACCATCAAGCCCAATTTTGTATCCAGTTGACTAGCTCCTCCTGAATGCCATATCCTTTTACATTGATCTGAACTTATTATCCAGTTTACCATACAGAACGTAGAACACAGAACAGTACAGCACAAGACCCTTCAGCCATGATGCCATGCCCATCTTTTACCCGACTGTAAGATCAAACTAACTTACATACCCTTCATTTTGCTATCATCCATGTGCCTATCCAAGAGTCCGTTAAAATGTCCTGTTACACCCACCCACCACTCTATGTGTAAAGAGCCTACATCTGAGATCTCCCCTTACCCATCCTCCTATCATTTTACAATTATGCCCCCTTGTACCTTGTATGCCATGGGATAAAGAGGTCTCTCACTGTTCACTCTATCTTTGCCTCACACCATCTTGTTCACCTCTACCAAAGCACACCACACTCTTCTTCACTCCAATGAAAAAAGCCTTAGCTCTCTCAACCTTTCTTCATAAAACAGGCCCTCCAGTCCAGGTAGCATCCTGGTAAATCTCCTCTTTACCCTCTCTAAAGCTTCCACATCCTTCCTGTAATGAAGGGAACAAAACTGAACACAATATTGTAACTGGGATCTAAACAGGACTGTATAGAGCTGCAGCATAACCTCATGGCTTTAAAACTCAATCCCCCAGCTAATGAAAGCCAATACAACATATTCTTTCTTAACAACACTATCAGGTTGGTGGCAGATTTGATGGATCTCTGGTCATGAAATCCAAGGTCCATCTGTTCCTCTACCCTATTCATTGTTCTGCCTTTACCCTTGTATTCTGCATTTAAGTCTCACCTTCCAAAATGCAGCACTTCACACTTTTCCAGATTTGACTTCATCTGCCACTTCTCAGCCCAGCTCTACATCCTGTCAATGTCCCATTGCAACCTCCAGCAGACATCCACACCATTCACCACTCCACCAACCTTCGTGTCATTATCAAACTTACTTACCCACTCTTCCACTCACACATCCAAGTCATTCATAAAATCACAAAGAGCAGAGATTTGTTGACCTCTCCCTGCAGAAAACCACTGGTCACTGAGCTCCAGGCTGAATGATTTCCATCTGTCATCACCCTCTGTCTTCTACAGCCCAGGAATTCTGTATCCAGACAGGCAGGTTTCCCTGTATCCCATGCTCTGTACTTTCTCAATGAGCCATAAATGTGTTTTGTCACATTCTCAAAGGATTCAATAAGATTTGTGAGGCATGACCTGTCCCTTCCAAAGCCATGATGACTTTCTCTAATCAAACTATGGTTTTCCAAGGAATCATAAATCCTGTATCTCAGCGTCCTCTCCAATAATCTGCACATCACAGACAGAAGACTGACAGGTCTGTGATTACCAGGATTATCTCTATTCCCTTTCTTGAACAACGCATGGCTGATTCACCTAACCTGCACACCTTTGGGCTGTGGGTGGAAACAGGCGCATCTGTCGGTAACCCACGTAGATATGGAGAGAATGTGCAAACTCCACACAGACAGTCACCTGGGGCTGGAATTGGAATAGTGTCCCTAGTGCTGTGAGGCAGCAGTGCTAACCACTGAGCCACCGTGCTGCCCCATGTAACTCTCGAGAGCCCTACTTCTGATCTTTGGTTCCTCAAACTTAAGTTAGGTTCCTGCTTCCTCTTGACTAGATGTTCTACATCCCTTGGAATCTTGTCAAATGCTTTGCTGAAGTCCATGTAGACAACGCTGACTGCTCTGCCTTCATCTATCTCTTGGTCAACTCCACGAAGAGTCAATCCGGTTTGTGAAACACGGTTTCCCACTCACAAAGCCATGCTGACTATCTCTAATCAGCCCTTGTCTTTCCAAATATATGTAGCTCCTTTCTCTCAGAATCTCCTCCAACAACTTACCCAGCACTGGGCTCACTGGGCTGTGATTTCCTGGCTACTCACTGCAGACCTTAAGTGATGGAACACCCTCCAGTCTTCTGGTAACTCATTGTGTCTGTTGATAATATAAATATCTCTGTTAGAGACACTGCAATCTCGTCCACAGATTCCCACAATATTCTAGGATCGATCTAATGAGCTACTGAGGATTGATCTACCTTTATTTGTTTTAAGATCCCAGCACTTTTTCTTCTCTGTTGAGGATTCTTTCCAAGACATCGCTATTTATTTCCCCACCTCCTGAGCTTCCATGTCTTTCTCCACAGTAAATTCTGACAACTCTATTTTGTCTAATATCTCACCCACGTCCTGACAGTTAAGGTGCCCTATCCTCTACCAAGTTACTCTTTCGCCTTTATTGAAACTTGTGGAAAGGTTTCTGAAAATTCAAATAAACTGTATCCTCGGTACAGCCACTCCTATACCCGTATCTATTCTGCTATTTATATTCACACCAATAAAAATAAAATCCAACAGGTTCAAAAACACATTCTCTTTTTCTTAAAAGCGTTTCTAAGAGTCCAGTTATTGTTCATTGACATATCCTTTCAAACATATTTCAGCTCCCGACCTACTATCAGGCTAACTCTGTTTGGTTTCAGACTGGCAGCAGAAAGGGTTATGGGAGTTCGTGTTATTCTATCTGAAAAAGGTAGCTTACAGGTTCAACAGGTAATAGATGTTTTGGAAATTAGGAGGGTCGTGGGGACTGAGGGACATTATGGAGATAGGGAGGGCTGTGGGGACTGAAGGAGGTTATATAGATAGTAAGTTTATGGAGAAGCACAGGAAAGAAGAACAGGTGTTGGCCATTTGACCACAGAGTCAGTTCCACCATTCAATATGATCACGACTGATCATTAACCCAGTGCAGTATTCCTGCTTTCACAACTTACCTTGATACTATAGTGACTACTGGCATTTAGTGATACAGCGGCCTGTAGTAACTGGGACAGGGGGTGTGGGGTGTCTTACAGAGATAGGGAGGGTTGTGGAAGCTGGGGCAGGTGACAGTTACAGGGCGGGTTTTAGGAATGGGAGGACTTTACAGGGGTTTGGAGGAATGCAGGGATGGGAGGTGATAACAATCACAGGGAGGATTTTGGGAGCTCGATCTGAGACGGGTACAGCTGAGAACAGAAGTGAGTCAAACAGTCAGGGCAGGCAGGGACAAGGTAGGAGTAATAAATTAAACTGCATTTATTTCAATGCAAGGGGCCTAACAGGGAAGGCAGATTAACTCAGGGCATGGTTAGGAACATGGGACTGGGATATCATAGCAATTACAGAAACATGGCTCAGGGATGGGCAGGACTGGCAGCTTAATGTTCCAGGATACAAATGCTACAGGAAGGATAAAAAGGGAGGCAAGAGAGGAGAGGGAGTGACATTTTTGATAAGGGATAGCATTACAGCTGTGCTGAGGGAGGATATTCCCAGAAATACATCCAGGGAAGTTATTTGGGTGGAACTGAGAAATAAGAAAGGGATGATCACTTGTTAGGATTGTATTACAGACCCCCTAATAGGCAAAGGGAAATTGCCAAACAAACGTGTAAGAAGATTTCAGCTATCTGTAAGAATAATAGGGTAGGTATGGTAGGGGATTTTATCTTTCTAAACATTGACTGGGACTGCCATAGTGTTAAAGGTTATGATGGAGAGGAATTTCTTAAGTGTGTACAAGACAATTTTCTGATTCAGTATGTGGATGTACCCACTAGAGAAGGTCCTGCAAAACTTGACCTACTGTTAGGAAATAAGGCAGGGCAGGTGAGTGAGCTGTCAGTAGGGGAGCTCTTTGAGGCCAGCGAGCATAATTCTATTTGTTTTAAAATAGTGATGGAAAAGGATAGACCAGGTCTAAAAGTTGATGTTCTAAATTGGAGAAAGTCCAATTTTGACGGTATTAGGCAAGAACTTTTGAAAGCTGATTGGAGGCAGATGTTCACAGCTAAAGGTACGGCTGGAAAATGGGAAGCATTCAGAAATGAGATAACAAGAGTCCAGAGAAAGAATATTCCTGTCAGGGTGAAAGGGAAGGCTGGTAAGTATTGGGAATTCTGGATGACTAAAGAAATTGAATGTTTGGTTCAGAAAAAGAAGGAAGCATATGCCAGGTATAGACAGGATAGATCGAGTGAATCCTTAGAAGAGTATAAAGGAAGTAGGAGTATACTTAAGAGGGAAAGCAGGAGGGCAAAACGCGGTCATGAGATAGGTCTGACAAATAGAATTAAGGAGAATGCAAAAGGTTTTGGCAAATATATTAAGGAAAAAAGGGTAACGAGGGAGAGAATAGGTCCCCACAAAGCTCAGCAAGGCAGCCTTTGTGTGGAGCCGCAGAAAATGGGGGAGACACTAAATGAATATTTTGCATCAGTATTTACTGTGGAAAAGCATATGGAAGATATAGACTGTAGGGAAATATATGGTGACATCTTGCAAAACATCCAGGTTACAGAGGAGGAAAATTGACACCAAAATTGAAGGTGTAGTGGACAGCGAAGAGGGATACAACAGGATCTGGACCAGATGGGACAATGGGCTAACTGGCAGATGGAGTTTAATTCCAATAAATGCGATGTGCTGCATATTGGGAAAGCAAGTCTTAGCAATACATATACATGTAATGGTAAGGTCCTAGGGAGTGTTGCTGACCAAAGAGACCTTGGAGTACAAGTTCATAGCTCCTTGAAAGTCGAGTCGCAGGTAGATAGCATAGTGAAGGCGGCATTTGGTATGCTTTCCTTTATTGGTCAGAGTATTCAGTACAGGACATTGGTTTGGCCACTGTTGGAATATTTTGTGCAATTCTGGTCTTCTTCCTATCGGAAGAATTGTTGTGAAACTTGAAAGGGTTCAGAAAAGATTTACAAGGATGTTGCCAGGATTGGAGGATTTGAGCTCCAGGGAGAGGCTGAACAGGCTGGGGCGGTTTTCCTTGGAGCTTCGGAGGCTGAGGGGTGACCTTACAGAGGTTTACAAAATTATGAGGGGCAGGGATAGGATAGGATAAATAGACAAAGTCTTTTCCCTGGGGTCTGGTTGTCCAGAACTCGAGGGCATAGGTTTAGGGTGAGAGACCTAGTCCTATAAAAGAGACCTAAGGGGTAACTTTTTCACGCAGAGGATGGTACGTGTATGGAATGAGTTGCCAGAGGATGTGGTGGAGGATGGTACAATTGCAACATTTAAGAGGCATTTGGATGGGTATATGAATGGGAAGGGTTTGGAGGAATATGGGCCGGGTGCTGGCAGGTGGGACTAGATTGGGTTGGGATATCTGGTCGACATGGGCAGGTTGTACCGAAGGGTCTGTTTCTGTGCTGTACATCTCTACGACTCTATCACTCATAGAGGTTATAGAAATAAACTGTGTGGTCGCGTCTGGAGGAGATTAAAGGTATAAAATTTTGTAGTTACCGAAGGAAATTACATCAATCGGGACCAGCAGAGTTTAAAGAGACTGAGTGCGTTTTAGAGGCAGGAAGAGTTCATCGTCATCATTAGAAATGGAGAAACAATTTATAAGAGAAGCAGGGTCACTCTGCTTTGTGCCCAGAGACAAGGAGGAGTCTAACAGCTGGAAGTGGTTACTAAGGTACAGAGCTTTTTTGTTGTCGTGACGGGAAGGTTACAGAGATCATGAAGGTAGTGGAGTTCAAAAAAGTCACAAAGACAGGGAGGTTTTTCAGGTCTGGAAAGGACTACACTGACAGGGATGGCTTAAGGAACTGAAGAGTTGTTTTTCTTCAGTTAAGGAGAGATGTGATAGAACCCGGGATTAAAGGCAAAGGCAGATACTTGGAGAGTTTTACTGATATGAGGAGCTTACAGGGATAGGCAGGATTGTAGGGGCTGAGAGAGATAGGGGAAGTGGTATCGATGAAACAGACAATGGAGAAACTGACAGACATAGGGAGGGTTCTGTGGAAAGGATGAATTTACAGACAAGATGGTGATAATGAAGCCTGTGAATTTTCTCATGTTCCTTGCCCAGCATTGTTCCTACATCATGCCCTCAGGGTCTGTATTAAAGTCCACTAACTCCTCCCTGTGCTGTTTACTGTGAGTGATCTTACCGTCTGCAGGATTTACTGAAGGCTCCAAATCTCACTCTGCATCTCTCTCTGGCCTCTACACCGCTGAAGCCATGATGCCAACTCAAAGACACCTCGTCCTACCACCCCCTCTACCATGACCCACCTCCCATCACCAAACCATCATCTCCCAGAGCATACAGAACAACATCATCTCAGGAGGAAATCTCCCACCCACAGCTTCCAACCTCATTGTCCGGGATCCCCCACTGCCCGGTTCTACCTCCTTCCCAAGATCCACAAGCCTGACCACCCTGGCCGACCCATTGGCTCAGCATGCTCCTACCCCACCGAATGCATGTCTGCCTACCTCGACATTGTCCTATCCCCCAGTTCAGGAACTACCCACATCCGTTCGAGACACCACTCACACCCTCCACTCCTCCAAGACTTCCGTTTCCCTGGCCTCCAACGCCTCATCTTCACAATGGATATCCAATCCTTCTACACCTCCATCCACCATGACCAGGACCTCCAAGCCCTCCCTTTCTTCCTCTCCCGACGTCCACAACAGTACCCTTCCACCGATACTCTCCTTTGTTTGGCTGAACTTGTCCCTACCCTTAACAATTTTTCCTTCAAATCCTCCCACTTCCTCCAGACCAAAGGGGTAGCCATTGGCACCCGTATGGGCCCCAGCTATGCCTGTCTCTTTGTTGGCTACGTAGAACAGTCCATCTTCCGTAGTTACAATGGCACCATTCCCCACGTATTCCTCCGCAACATTGATGAAAAAATTAGCACCACCTCGTGCTCTCTCGAGGAGTTTGAGCAATTCATCAACTTCACCAACACATTCCACCCTGACCTTAAATTTCCCTGGACCATCTCTGATACCTGCCTCCCCTTCCTGGACCTCTCCATCCCCATTAATGACAACCAACTTGACACCGACATTTTTTTACAAACCTACCGACTCACACAGCGACCTAGATTACATATTTTCCCACCCAACCACCTGCAAAATTCCCAACCCCTATTCCCAATTCCTCCACCGCCGCTGTACCTGCTCCCAGGAGGGCCAGTTTCACCACAGAACACACCAGATAGCCTCCTTCTTTAGAGGTCGGAATTTCCCTTCCCACGTGGTAAAAGATGCCCTCCAACGCATCTCGTCGACATCCCGCACCTCCGCCTTCAAACCCCACCCCTCCAACTGTAACAAGGACAGAACGCCCCTGGTGCTCACCTTCCACCCTACCAACCTTCGCATAAACCAAATCATCTGCCGCCATTTCCGCCACCTCCAAATGGACCCCACCACCAGGGATATATTTCCCTCCCCACCCCTCTCTACTTTCTGCAAACACCATTCCCTTCTTGACTACCTGGTCATTTCCACGCCCCCCAAAAACCCACCCTCCCTTCCTGTACCCTTCTCCTGCCACTTCAGGGATTGCAAAACCTGCGCCCACACCTCTCCCCTCACCACCATCCAAGGTCCCAAAGGAGCCTTCCACATCCAAAGTTTTACCTGCACATCCACCAATATCATTTATTGTATCCGTTGCTCCCGATGCGGTCTCCTCTACATTGGGGAGACTGGACACCTCCTAGCAGGACACTTTAGGGAACATCTCTGGTACACCCGCACCAATCAACCCCACTGCCCTGTGACTCAACATTTCAACTCCCCCCCCCACTCTGCCGACGACATGCAGGTCCTGGGCTTCCTCCACCGTCACTTCCTCACCACCCGACGCCTGGAGGAAGAACGCCTCACCTTCTGCCTCGGAACCCTTCAACCCCAGGGCATCAATGTGGACTTCATCAGTTTCCTCCTTTCCCCTTCCCCCATCTCACCCCACTTCCAGCCTTCCAGCTCAGCACCGCCCTCATGACCTGTCCCATCGGCCTATCTCCCTTCCCACCTGTCCATTCCACCCTCCTCTCTGACTTATCATCCCCATCCCCAGCCCCATTCACCTATTATAGTCTTTGCTACCTTCCCCATCCTCCACTCTGACCTATCACCTTCTTCCCCACCCCATTCACCTATTGTACTCTATGCTACCTCCTCCCCGTCCCCTCTCCCCTCTCATTTATCTCCCCACTCTGCAGGCTCCCGGCCTCTGTTCCTGATGAAGGGCTTTTGCCCGAAACATCGACTTTCCTGCTTCTTGGATGCTGCCTGACCTGCCATGCTTTTCCAGCGCCACTCTAATCTAGACTCTGGTTTCCAGCATCTGCAGTCCTTGTTTTTATCTTATTGGAGGAGGAGACTACCGAGATAAGGCATGTTGTAGACACTGAACCAATTTACAGGGATAGGGATGGTAGTCTGGAATGCAGTACATTTCAAATATGTAGAGGGACTATCGGGAAGGGAGGAGGTTACAGCGATACGATCTGTTATAGGAATTAAAAATTATTGAAGACACTGGACCACAAGACCTGCCATAGATACACTGTTGCAGAGTAGTGAGTTTTAATATAACAGAACTTACATTGGGGTGGTGATTGAGCCTGGGGTGTGTGTGTATACTGTACTCCCCTCCAGCACTGTATCTATGTCATGTTGTGTTAACAGATGTTTGGAGCCCTCTCATTGTTCTTTGCTCTGTGCACTGTGGGTGACCTTACTTCACTACAGGAATTATTGAAGGCTCCAGATCTCCTTTCCCTTTGTTTCTCACTGGCAGACCAATTGCATTCAATGAGGTGATGGACGATCCACCCAGCAGCTGGGAAGGCTATTGAGTCAGGACTTTCCTTAATACCTACAGGAGAGAGAGGGATAGACAGAATGGGAAATTAAACAGATGCAGTGAGGGATACACATGGAGAATGGCACTGAGTTCCACAGAGATCTGGAAAATGGAGCGATATTAAGTAATATTCACAGATTGCTGGAAGCTATCAGGATCACACAGTCATGTTGGAAGAATGGGTTGAGCTTCATGATGCCCTGGTATCAGTGCTCAGGAATGAGCACCCAGTGAGCAGGTGAAGTAATGGCCTAGTGGTATTATTGCGAGAGAATGTATTCAAAACCTCAGCTAATGTTCAGGGGAGGCAGGATTGAATCCCACCATCAGAAAAGGAGACATTTGAAATCAATAATTTTAAAAATAATAATTAACAATCCACAAATAAGTATGAAACCATTACTGATGTCCAACAAATCCAAACACTTGTCCTTTAGAGTAGGACATCTGCCAATCCTCACGTGGTCTGCACGACATACAGCAAAGTGTTTGCCTCTCAATTACCCTCTGAAATGGCCGAGTAAGATATTCAGTTCAAGGGTTTCTGGGACTGGGCAAGAAAGGCTGGTCAGCCAGAGACTCACACATCCCATACCTGAGTTTAAAAAAATCTATTAGGATGATCCCCCTGGAACTGTGCTGGGACCAATGTCCTGGCCAATCATGTCGGTAGGTTTATGGACAGGGCATTAAACTGACAGAGAGAATGCAGGTGAAAGGAGCTTTCCAAATCCAAAGGGAAAAGGTGAAGCAATGGAAGAGCATGGGAATGTGGCTGAAGGCAAGCAGAAAGGAACAGGATGGGACAGAGTTTAACTAAAATTGTCCATCAGCAAATAGATTTGTGACAGAAAATTGTGGAAGAGAGTATATAATGTTTTTTTTAATGGACAACGTTGCTGCAATAAGGTCGATGGATTTGTGACACAGAGATAAAAGAGATTTAAACACCAGGGAGACATGGATACAGGGTGAACAAAAATATTCAGTTGTTCACAACCTTGTTCACAAACTCAGGCAAAATGAGTAACGCTAACAATAATGGATAACAAAGGCATTACAGAGAAAGCATTTGGCCTCAGATCATGAAGTAGAGTCAGTCTGAATGTAAATTCTGGCTACTACTTGCCAAGGACACAAGCAGCAGAACAGTTTTAGCCACCGAACAGCATTTCATTGCTCATCACTGCATTTACCAGGAACTCATTGGAATTTTTTTAACAAAGGCATAATGATAATTTTGGAAACTTCAATAGTCGTATAATCTGGGACAATCACACGGTCAACATTGATATTGGAAGAGGAGTTCGGTTATTTTTTTTTGTCAGTGTTTCTTTGAAAAACACATTGTGCAACTGTTAAGGGACATAACTATCGCAGAGTGACCGTGTAATGAAACTTAGTGAATGAGTAATGTCACCTGCAGAGATCCTCTGGGAAATTGTGATAATGTGCAGTTTAAATAAATATAAAGTTTTAAAGTGAATCACAGAAACGGCAAGCTACAGCTAGAAACAAAAATAGCCAATGACATGAGTTTGAGAGGAGAACTGACCAAGGTAAACAGGCTAAACAGACTGAAATATGTGCCTGTAAATGAACAGTGGAAAACATTTGAAGGGACAATGCAAAATACTCAACAAAAGGACATTTGATTGAAACAGTGAAAACCTCAGCAAGAAATTCCCACTGATCGCTCACTTGGGACAAAAGGAATCATACTAGATTATGAGAAGATCACCAAAAAGTACTTAAAATCCTGAAGTGAGTGAGTGTTTTAGGAGTAAATGTTAATGGATTGCAATGAGTCTGCTCGCAGGAAGAGGGCTGTGGGAAGGGGAGCCACGATCAGGGTTCATTGACACAACAGGAACAGGGAGAGGTGAAGGTGCTGGAGGTGGTAAGATTGTTACAGACAGTGGTCAGGGTGTTACAAAGCCAGTACAGATTGCTGCAGCTGGAGGGGTTTGCAGAGGTAGGGAGGGACATAGGTATTTTTATATATTCATTCATGGGATGTGGGTGTCACTGCCTGGAACAACATTCTTTGACCCCACTGCTAATTACTGAAAGGGCAGCTCAGAGTCAGCCATGTTGCTGTGGGTCTGGAGTCACATGTCGGCCATACCAGATTAGAATATTTGATGTCCTTCCCTAAAGGAGGTTAGTGAACTAAATGAGTTCTTCCTCCTGATCAACAATGTTTAATGGTGGCCCCATCAATGTCTTTTACAGATACAACATGACATCCCAACTCTTACACTTAATGCTCTCTCCAATGAAGGTAACCATCCCAAATGCCTGCTTCACCAGCCTGTCTACCTGTGACACCACATTCAAAAGGACTGTGTACCTGGGTCACTGGATCTCTGACTGAAAACACTACCCAGGGCCTGAACATTAACTGTACAAGTCCCACGCTGGCTTATTTCACCAAAATGGAACACCTCACCTTTATCTAATTAAACTCCATCTGCTATTCTTCAGCCCACTATCCCAGCAGGACTGTTCATCCTGTTGTATCATAGATAACTTTCTTCACTGTCCACTTTACCACCAATTTCAGTGTCACCCAAAAACCTTACTTACCAGGAAACCAATATTCCCATCCAAACCATTTATCCAAATGACAAACAACAGTGGACCCACTCCACCGCTGGTCACATGCCTCCAGTCAGAAAAACAACATGTCTCCCATCACCCTCTGTCTCCTACCATCAAGCAAATTTTGTATCCAGTTGACTAGCTCCTCCTGAATGCCATATCCTTTTACACTGATCTGAGCTTATTACCCAGTTTACCAGACAGAACACAGAACACAGAACGCAGAACAGTACAGCCCAAAACCCTTCAGCCATGATTTCATGCCAACCTTTTATTCGACTGTAAGATCAAACTAACCTACATACCCTTCATTTTACTATTATCCATGTATCTGTCCAAGAGTCTATTAAACGTCCCAGATGTGTCTAATTTTACTATCACCATTGGCAGTGCATTCCAACCAACTACCATTCTCTATCCTCTTATCCATCCTCCATTGACCTTAAAATTATGCCGCCTTGTAATAGCCATTTATGCCATAGGAGGAAAAGTCTCTGACTATTCACTCACTCTGTGCCTCTTATCATAATCTTGCTCACCTCCACAAAGTCGCCCCGCCCCCTTCTCCAATGAAAAAAGCCTTAGCCCCCTCAATCTTTCTCCGTAAGAACCGCCCTCCATTACAGGCAGCATCTTGGTAAATCTCCTGTGTACACTCTCTAAAACTTGCACATCCTTCCTGTAAACAGGGGACCAGAACTGAACACAATATTCCAAGTGTGGTCTCACCAGGAAGCTATAAAGATGCAGTAAAACCTCACGGCTCTTACAATCAATCCCCTTCTAAGGGGAGCCAACACAACATATGCCTTTTTAACAACCCTACCAACGTGCGTGGCGATTTTGAGAGATCTATGGACACGACACCGTGATCTCTGTTCTCCACACTGCCAAGTATTCTGCCTTTCACCCTGTATTCTGTATTCAAATTCGACCTTCCAGAATGAATCACTTCACACTTTTCCAGATTGGAATCAATCTGCCACTTCCAGCCCAGCTCTCCGTCCTGTCAATGTCCCATTGCAACCTACAACAGCCCTCCACATTCCCCACCACTCCACCAAACTTCACGTTATTGGCAAACTTACTAACCCACTCTCCAACATCCACATCCAAGTCATTTACAAAAATCACAAAGAGCAGAGTCCCAGAGCTGATTGTTACAGAACACCACTGGTCACTGAGCTCTAGGCTCAATACTGTCCATTTGCTGCCACCCTCTGGCTTCTCTGGTCCATCCAATCCTGTATCCAGACAGACAGATTTCCCTGTATCCCAATTTTCCTTCTTTTCTGAATCAGCCATCAACATGTTCAGCCATATCCTCAAAGAATTCAATAAGGTTTGTGAGGCATGACCTGCCCCTCACAAGCCCATACTGACTGTGGCTAATTTAACTATGGTTTTCCAAGTAGTCGTAAATCCGGTCTTTAGAGTCCTCGCCAATAATCTGCACTTCACAGACATAAGACTATATCTGTAATTCCCAGAATTCTACCTCCGTAATATGGTCCATACGCTACAAATCTTCTCTCCTCTGCCATGTTCCCCAGAATGACACTGGAGGGTGGAGGGAGTTGCAGAGATAGGGAGGGATATCAGGACACGAGGATTTTGCAGACATTAGGAGGGTTGCAGTGCCAAAAGGAGGTTTCAGTAATTGTGAGGTTTCATGGTGATGAAGGCATTTGAAGAGGGAGGGAGGGAGGATTGTAGGGAAATGAGAGGTTTCATAGTTTAGTTGCTTCGTTAGGACTGCAAAAAGGTTACTGAATTTGGGAGGTGTAAGCACTGGAGGATTTTACAAAAACATGTGGTTTTGGTTGCAAGAGGATTCAGGAAGCTGGAGCGTATGGGGTCTGAACGAGGTTACACAAATGGGAAGAGTTGTCAGGAGTGCAGGTGTTTACAGAGACAGCAATGGTCTGATCTGGAGCAGAGGACCCAGATTGGGAGGGATATGGGGACTGGAGGTGGTTTCACAGGGTGGGAGGACCATAGACCCACAGGAGGTTACAGAAATGTGGAGCGCTGTAGGGCTGACAGTGGTTCATGGAGATGGGAATGTTGGGAGGGATAGAGAGGTTTACCGGGAAAAGGATGTTTGTAGGCCAGGGCTGGATCACAGACAGGGACTGTTTTAGGGAGCTGAGCAGATTACAGAGATAAAGATGCTTGTATCGACTGGAAGAACAAACAGAGATATGCAGGGTATTCGTGACTGAAGATGTTTATAGACATAGGAAGGCTTTGGTTCTGGGGGTTATGGAGGCTGTGGAATCTGGATTTCTTTTCAGAGACTGGGATAACAATTTTGATCAGAAACAGTTTCACAGATAAGGGAGCATAGCACAAACAGGAGGAAGTTGTAGAGGAAGGTGACGTTTAAACAGATAGTGATGTAAGAGCTGGATAAGGTTATGGAGATGGGTAGATGGTGGAGACACAGGAGGAGCTTACATTGACATGGGGGGGGGGATAGTGACAGGAGGGTGTTAAATAGATCGTGGGTTTTGTAGGGACTGGTTTGGGAGAGGCAAAGGCATGGAGTGAGTCCGACAGATCAGGATTACTGCAGAGACCTGAGAGGATTACACTGATAGGGATGGTGGTCGGTCTCCACAGAGTGTTGGTGTTTAGGGAATGGAAGAGATTTGGTAGATAGGGAGGGATGTAAGAGCTGCAGGAGCTTATGGAGAGTTGAAGAGTTGGAGCAATTTGCAGAGGTAGGTTTCTCAGACAGGAGTAGGTTATAGATAGTGAGGGTTGTGTGGTCTGAGTAAGTCAAAAAGAGGAGAGTTTTCGCATCTGGAAGAGGTTACACTGACAGGGACAGTTGAAGAGACTGAAGCAAAAATGCATGGAGAAGGTAACACAGATAGGGAGGTGAGTAGGGACTGTAAGGTGAACACACAGACATGGAGGGTTGTATTGTTAGACGGAGCTGAGAGGGATAGGCACCAGTGTAGGGATTTACACAGATAGGGAAGGTTGTGTTTTTGGTGAAGGTTACACTGATACAGACAGTGTTAGGGAGTGTTTACTGGACTACAGAAGAGCTCAGAGAGAATGTATTATGGGGAGTGGAGGAGATTACAGACACAGAGATGGCTGTCGGGTTGAAAAGAGTTTCTACAGATCCGCGGTGCTGTAAAGCTGGAGGGAGGTTATAACAGTGAGTGTTACCAAGACTTAATTACTTCACTGATATAGAGCAGGTCTCAGCACGTAACTGTCAAAGGGAAGTTGAGACAGTCCAGATGAGTTTTCAGAGATACAAATGTTTATGGGAGTTTCAAGAGGGAACAATGATTGGGAGTGCTGTACCAAATGGTAACAGTTATAGGGAGGGTTCTAAAAGCAGGAAGAGGTGACAGACATATCGATCTTTGCAAGGACTGGAGAAGGTTACATCGCCATGGAGTGTTTTAGAGTCTGGAGGAGATTACAGTGTTAAGGCGAATATTGGGGATAAGGCCAGGTGAAAGAGACGGGGATGGTTGACAGGGCTGGGCAATTATCTGTATAGAATCGCCATCGTGTGCAACCAGGCCATTCGGCCCAACCAGTCCATTCCAAAACTCTGAAGAGCATACTACCCATACCCACCCCTCTACCTATATATTAAACCCTGCATTTCTCTTGGTGAACTTACTTAAACCACACATTCCTGAATACCACAGTCAATTTATGATGGCCAATTCACTGATTGTGCAAATTTTGGACACACACGCACACACACACAGCAAGGGAGCGACACGCAAACACACAGAGTGAGGGAGATACCCACAGACACACAGTGAGGGAAGGACATGCACTCACACAGTGAGAGGGATACACGTAGACACACAGCGAGGGAGGGACACACATGCAAATCGAGGGAGGGACACACACAGCGAGGAAGCAACGCACACATGAAGCGAGGGAGGGACACGCACACACGAAGCGAGGGAGGGACACGCACACACAAAGCGAGGGAGGGACACGCACACACGAACCGAGGGAGGGACACGCACACACGAACCGAGGGAGGGACACGCACACACGAAGCGAGGGAGGACACGCACACACGAAGCGAGGGAGGAACAAGCACACAGCGAGGGAGAGACACACACACAGCGAGGGAGGGACACGGACACACACAGCGAAGGGGGTTACATGCATCCGCAAACACACACAGACACAGCGAGGGAAGGACACGCACACACAGTGAGGGGAGGACATGCACACACACAGCGAGGGAGGGACACACACACAACGAGGAAGGGACACACACACACAGCGAGGGAGGGACAAACACACACACAGCGAGGGAGGGACACACACACACAGCGAGGGAGGGACACGGACACACACAGCGAAGGGGAGGACACAGACACACAGTGAGGGGAGGACATGCACACACACAGCGAGGCAGGGACACGCGCATACAGCGATGGAGGGACACACACACACACAGTGAGGGAGGGACACCGACACACACAGCAAGGGGGACTCGCACACACACAGTGAGGAAGGGATACAGACACAGCGAGGGAGGGACACGCACAGACACGCAGCGAAGGGACACACACACACACACAGCCAGGGAGGGACACATACACACACAGCGAAGGGACACACACACACACACACAGCGAGGGAGGGACACCCACACACACAGCGAAGGGACACACACACAGCGAGGGAGGGACACGCACACACACAGCAAGAAAGGGATACACACACACACACACACAACGAGGAAGAGACATGCACACACACAGAGAGGAGGGACATACACACACAAACACACACACACACACACACAGAGCAAGGGAGGAATACACGCATTACACAGTGTGAGGGGGTTACCCCCAGACACACAGCGAGTGAGGCACATAGACACACACGCACAGCGAGGGAGGGACACACACACACACACAGAGCAAGGGAGGGATACACGCATTACACAGTGTGAGGGGGTTACCCCCAGACACACAGCGAGTGAGGCACACAGACACACATGCACAGCGAGGGAGGGACACATACACACACGCAGCGATTGAGAGACACACACACACACAGAGGGAGGGATGCGCGACACACACACACACACACAAATAGAGCGAGGGAGGGAAGGACATGCACACACAGCGTGGGAGGGGAACGCAAACACAACGAGGGAAGGACATGCACATACACAGCGAGGGAGAGACATACACAAAGACACACAGCGAGGGAGGGACACCTTCATACACAGCAAGGGAGGGACACACACACACACAGGGAAGGAGGGACAAGCACACATATTGCAGGGGGGAGGGCATGTTTACAGCAATTGAGAGGGGATATGCACATACAGTGAGAGAGGACACGCACAGACATGGCGAGGGAGGGTCACGCACACATAACGAGGGGGGACATGCACTCACACAGCGAGGGGTGAAGCGCACACACAGTGAGGGGACATACACAAAGAGCAATGGAGGGACACACACACACACACATATACAAAGAACGAGGGAGTGACACACGCACACAGAGCAAGAGAGACCCACACACAAAGCGAGAGAGCGTCACGCACACATACACACAGTTAAGGGGACACACACACACACAGCGAGGGAGGGGCACTCACATACACGGCAAGAGGGACACCCATACTGACAGCAAGTGGGGTACAAACACACAGTGAGGGAGGGACATGCGCAAGCACACAAACGCAGACACAAGCAGCGAGAGAGGGACAGACACACAGCGAGAGAGAGACGCCTGCACACAAACACGCATACACAGAGCAAGAGAGGAACACTCGCAAACACAGCGGGGGGGAGACACATGCACATGCAGCGAGGTAGGGTCACACACAAACATGCACAGCAAGAGGGACACACACACACACAAAGCAGGGGGGGATCTCATACATACACAGCGAGGGAGGGACATGTACACACACAGCGAGGGAGGGACACACACACACAACAGCAAGGGAGAAACGCACACTCACAGCATGGGAGGGATACGCACACACATAGCGAGAGAGAGAGACACATACACAACGTGATGGAGTGACACACACAAACAGCGAGTGAGGGACACGCAGTGAAGGGGGGACACATAAACACATACTGTGAGGATGTGACACGTACACACAGCGAGGACACACACACACACACACACACACACACACACACACACACACAGAGAGCAAGAGAGGGACACGCACTCACAGCGAGGGGGGAGACACATATTCACACAACGAGGGAGGGCCAAGCACACACATGCACACCAAGAGGGACACACACAGACATACACAGAGCAAGGGGGAAAACTCACACACACACTGTGGGCGGCACGGTGGCACAGTGGTTAGCACTGCTGCCTCACAGCGCCAGAGACCTGGGTTCAATTCCCGCCTCAGGCGACTGACTGTGTGGAGTTTGCAGTTACAAGAATACGAACACACATGCAGATACATGAATACCCCAAACTCACACACATGCACATACACATATGCAGATAGATGGATACCCCAATCTCACACATCCACACAACCTGACACATGACTATCACAAACTCATGCACAAACACATACAGATACATGAATACCACAAACTCACACACGTACAGATACATGAAGACACCAAACTCACACACATGCACAAATACGTGAATATCCCAAACTCACACAAACACAAACAGATACATGAATATTCCAAACTCACAAATACACACATCCTGACACGTTAATACCACAAACTCACACACAAACACATGCAGATACATGAATACCCCAAACTCAATCACACACACATACGGATATGTGAATACCCCAAACTCACTCACACACACACACACACAAAGATACGTGTATACCCCAAAATCTCACAAACACACATACAGATATGTGAATACCCCAAACTCACACACATGCACATGCAGATACGTGAATACCCCAAACACACACACACACACACACACACACACACACACACGTACAGATACATGTAGACCCAAAACTCACACACATGCACAAATACGTGAATACCGCAAACTCAGACACAAGCACTTACAGATACATGATTACCCCAAACTCACACACACATACACATACAGACACGTGAATACCACAAACTCACACACAAACATGAGCGGCACGGTGGCACAGTGGTTAGCACTGCTGCCTCACAGCGCCTGAGACCCAGGTTCAATTCCCGCCTCAGGCGACTGACTGTGTGGAGTTTGCACATTCTCCCCGTGTCTGCGTGGGTTTCCTCCGGGTGCTCCGGTTTCCTCCCACAGTCCAAAGATGAGCACATCAAGTGAATTGGCCATGCTAAATTGCCAGTAGTGTTAGGTAAGGGGTAGATGTAGGGGTATGGGTGGGTTGCGCTTCGGCGGGGCGGTGTGGACTTGTTGGGCCGAAGGGCCTGTTTCCACACTGTAAGTAATCTAATCTTGTTCACACAGCGAGGGAGGGACACACACACAGCGAGGGAGGGACACACACACACACACACACACACACACACAGCGAGGGAAGGACATGCACATGCACATATACAGAGAGTGAGGGACACACACACAGAGCGAGAGAGGGACACGCTGCGACATGCAGCGAGGGAGGGAGCATGGACACACACAGCGAGGGAGGGACATGCACACACACACACACCGAGGGAGGGACAAGCACACACACAGCGAGGGAGGGACAAGCACACACACCGCGAGGGGGAGGGAATGTGCACACAAATTGAGAGGGGGCACACACACGCAAAGCGAGGGAGGGACACGCACAAATATATACACACACACACAGCGATGGAGGGACATGCACATACACACAGTAAGGGGGATACATGAAGACACACGGCAAGGGAGGGACACACACACACTGCGAGGGACGGGGAGACACACACGCAAAGCGAAGGAGGGACATGCAAACACACACACAGTGAGGGGATACACGCAGACACACAGCGAGGGAGGGACATACACACAAACAGAAACACACAGAGCAAGAGAGGGACACTCGCAAACACAGCACACTCAAGAGGGAAGACGACAAACACGCATGCACATCTGGAGGGACACACACACACAGTGAGGGAGCGAAGGACATGCACACACACAGCGATGGAGGGACACACACACACAAACACACACATACACAGAGGGAAGGAGGGACCAGCACATACACGGCGAGGGGTAGGAAATGTGCACAGAAAGTGAGAGGGGGCACGCACTGACATGGCGAGGGAGGGACACACGCACTCACACAGCGAGGGGATATACACAAAGAGCAAGGGAGGGGGAGACACACACAACGAGGGAGTGACACACACACACAGCAAGAGGGACACACACACAAAGCGAGGGAGGGACACAAACACACATCACACAGCAAGGGATGGACACACAGGCACAGTGAGGAATTGACACTCATACATATACACAAACACACACACACACACACAGTGAGGGAGGGACACTCACATACACTGCAAGAGGGACACACTCACAGCAAGAGGGGGACACACACAGCGAGGGAGGGACACACACATGCACAAGCGCACAAACACAGACACGCAGGGAGGGAAGGACATGCACATACAGCGAGGGAGGCATATACACAAACACACAGAGCGAGAGAGGGACACGCACATAAACAGCAAGGGAGGGACACGCACACACACACAGGGAAGTAGGGACATGCACACTCACAGGGAAGGAGGGACAAGCAGACACACGGCGAGGGGGAGGGCATGTGCACAGAAATTGAGAGGGGGCACGCACACACAGCAAGAGGGGGCATGCACAGACATGGCAAGGGAGGGACACACGCACACACAGCAAGGGTGGACAGGCACTCACACAGCAAGGGGCAATGCAGACACACAATGGTGGGGATATGCACAAAGAACAAGAGAGGGACACACACACACACACAAGGGACGGACATACACTCACAGAGCGAGGGAGTGACACGGGCACACACAGCAAGAGGTCACACACACACACACGCACAAAGCAAGGAAGGGACACTCACACATACACACAGACACAAAGCAAGGGAGGGACACACACACACAGTGTGGGAGTGACACGCATACACACACACACGCAGCAAGGGAAGGACACTCACATACACTGTAAAAGGGTTACACATACTCACAGCAAGAGAGGACACGCACACACAGCGAAGGATGGACATGCTCATGCTCAAGCACACAAACACAGACACACAGCGAG
Source organism: Chiloscyllium punctatum (assembly GCF_047496795.1). Taxonomy (NCBI): domain Eukaryota; kingdom Metazoa; phylum Chordata; class Chondrichthyes; order Orectolobiformes; family Hemiscylliidae; genus Chiloscyllium; species Chiloscyllium punctatum. Next base: position 11,514,397 of record NC_092755.1, on the reverse strand, counting down.
AGAGGGACACGCACATACACAGCAAGGGAGGGACGTATACACACACACGCGCGCGCGCACACACACACACACACACACACAGAGCGAGGGAGGGCCACACACACGCGCGCACAGCAAGAGGGACACACAAACACACACAGAGCAAGGGGATAACTCAAACATACACAGAGAGGGAGGGACACGCACATACACAGACAGCGAGGGTGAGACCACACACACACACACACACACACACAGAGCAAGGGGGTAACTCACAGCAAGGAAGGGAGAGACACACACACACAGAGTGAGGGAGTGTCACACATGCACACACACAGAGCGAGGGAGGGACACACACACAGACAGCGGGGGAGCGACACGTGCATGAGGAAGCACACAAACAGAGACACACACAGCGAGAGAGGGACACGCACACACACAGCCAGGGAGGGACATACACAAACTCACACAGAGAGCAAGAGAGGGACACGCTCACACACAGCGAGGGGGAGTCACATGCTCATACGAGGGAGGGCCAAGTACACACATGCACACCAAGAGGGACACACACACACACACAGAGCAAGGGGGTAACTCACAGCAAGGAAGGGAGACACACACACACACAGAGTGAGGGAGTGTCACACATGCACACACACAGAGCGAGGGAGGGACACACACACAGACAGCGGGGGAGCGACACGTGCATGAGGAAGCACACAAACAGAGACACACACAGCGAGAGAGGGACACGCACACACACAGCCAGGGAGGGACATACACAAACTCACACAGAGAGCAAGAGAGGGACACGCTCACACACAGCGAGGGGGAGTCACATGCTCATACGAGGGAGGGCCAAGTACACACATGCACACCAAGAGGGACACACACACACACACAGAGCAAGGGGGGAAACCTCACACATACACAGCGAGGGAGGGACACACACATACACAGCAAGGGAGGGACACACACACACACACACACAGAAACACACAGTGAGGGAGGGACACACGCACACACACAGTGAGGAGGTACACACACACACACTCACACAGAGCGAGGGAGGGACACGCTGAGACATGCAGCGACGGAGGGAGCATGGACACACACAGCGTGGGAGGGACACGCACACACACAGCAAGGGAGCGACATGCACACACACAGCGTGGGAGGGACACGCACACACACAGCGAGGGAGGGACATACAGCGAAGGAGGGACAAGCACACACACCGCGAGCGGGAGGGCATAAGCACACAAACTGAGAGGGGCACACACATGCAAAGTGAGGGAGGGACACGCACTCACACACACGGAGGGACACGCACAAATACACACACACGGAGGGACACGCACAAATACACACACACACACACACACACTCACGGAGGGACACGCACATACACACAGTGAGGGGGATACACGCAGACACATGGCGAGGGAGGGACAGGGACACACACTTGCAAAGCAAAGGAGGGACACGCAAACACACACACAGTGAGGGGGATACAAGCAGACACACAGCGAGGGAGGGACACACACACTGTGAGGGGCGGGGACGCACACACAAAGCGAATGAGGGACACACACACACACACAAACACAGAGCAAGGGAGGGACACGCACACACCACGAGGGAGGGACAAACACACACATGTTGAGGGGGAGGGCATGTGCACAGAAATTGAGAGTGGGCACACACACACAGGGAGAGGGGACACACACAGACATGGCAAGGGTGGGATACACGCACACAGCAAGCTGGTCACACACACACACACACACACACGCAAAGCGAGGGAGTAAGACGCACACATACACCACACAAACACAGAGCAAGGGAGGGACATGCACACAAGTGACGGACACACACGCAAAGCGAGGGAGGGACACGCACAGATACACACACACACAAACACAGAGCAAGGGATGGATGCGTGCACACACAGCGAGGGAGTGACATACAAACACACACAGTGAGGGGGTTATCCACAGGCACACAGCGAGGGAGGGAAACACACATGTTAAGGGGGAGGGCATGTGCACAGAAATTGAGAGAGGGCACAAACAGCGAGAGGGGACACACACAGACACGGCAAGGGTGGGACATGCGCACACAGCAAGGGGGGTGACACGCACTCGCACACACACAAGGTACGGACACACAAAGTGAGGGAGGGTCACGCACACATACATACACATACAGAAGCACAGAGCAAGGGAGGGACACACACACACACACACACACAGAGCAAGAGAGGGACATTCACACGTGCACACACACGAGGGACGGACACACACGCAAAGCAGGGGAGGGACACACACAGAGCTAGGGAGGGACACGCTGAGACATGCAGCAAGGGAAGGAGCATGGACACACACAGCGAGGGAGCGACACGCACACACACAGCGAGGGAGCGACATGCACACACACAGCGAGGGAGTGACACACAGTGAAGGAGGGACAATCACAGACACGACGAGGGGGAGAGAATGTGCACACAAATTGAGAGGGGGCACACACACGCAAAACGAGGGAGGGACATGCACAAATACACACACATACACACACACACAGCGATGGAGGGACATGTGCGCGTGCACACACACACACTCAAAACGAGGGAGGGACACACAAACACAGCGAGGGAAGGACATGCACACACAGCACGGGAGAAACATACACAAATACGCACAGAGAAGGAGGGACACTCTCATACACAGCAAGGGAGGGACACACACGCACACACACACACACACACACACACACACACACACACACAGGGAAAGAGGGACAAGCACACACAGCGAGGGGGAGGGCATGTGTACAGGAATTGAGAGGGGACACGCACATACAACGAGAGGGGACACGCACAGACACAGCGAGGGAGGGACACGCGCACACACAGCGAGGTGAGAAGAGCACACACAGTGAGGGGGATACACACAAAGTGCAATGGAGGGACACATACACAAGGGACGTACCCACACACAGAGCGAGGGAATGACACATGCACACACAGCCAGAGGGACACACATACACACACAAAGCGAGGGTGGGCCATGCACATACAGTGCAAGAGGGACACACACACACACACTGAGCAAGGGAGGGAATGCGCATGCGCAAGCACACAAATAGAAACACACACAGCGACACATTCACACACACACACAGCGAGAGGGGGACACGTGCACACACAGCCAGGGAGAGACATGCACACACAGCGAGGCAGAGTCACACACAAACACACACACAGAGCAAGAGAGGGATATGCACATACACAGTGAGGTGGAGACACATGCACACGCAGCGAGGGATGGACACACATACACACACACACACACAGACAGCAAGTAGGGGAAACTCACACATACACAGCGAGGGAGGGACACACACACACAAACAGCGAGGGTGGGACACATGCACGCACGCACAGCGAGGGAGGGATGGACCCACACACACACAGATACAGTGTGGGTGACACGCGCACACGCACACACACACAGCGAGGGAGAGACACGCAGCGAATGGGGATACACACAAACACACACTGTGAGGGTGTGACACATACACACACACCAAGCGAGAGAGAGAGAGAGAGAGAGAGAGAGAGAGAGACAGACAGACAGAGACAGACACACACACACACAGCGTGAGAGGGACACACAGACCCACAGTGAGGAATGACACGCACACACAGCAAGAGGGTCATACACACACACACAAAACGAGTGAGGGACACGCACACATACAACAGTTAAGGGGATACACGCAGACACAGAGGGGCAGGGACACACACACACACACACACACACACACAGCGTGAGAGGGACACACAGACCCACAGTGAGGGAGTGACACACACACACACACAGAGCAAGGGAGGGACACGCGCATGCGCAAGCACAAATTTACAGACACACAGCGAGAGAGGGACACACAAATACACGGCAAGGGAGGGACACACACACACAGAGACAGCAAGGGTGTGACCACACAGAGAGAGAGAGCGAGGGAGAGACACACACACACATACACATAGCGAGGGGGCGACACATGCACACACACGCACAGCAAGAGCGACACGCACACATACACACACTTAAGGGGATACACGCAGACACACAGCGAGGGAGGGACACCCAAACACACAGTGAGGGAGTGACACTCACATACACATCAAGAGGGACACATACTCACAGCAGGAGGGGGACAAGCGCACACAAACACAGCAAGGGAGAGAAGGACATGCACACACAGCGTGGGAGGAACACGCACACACAGCAAGGAGGGACATGCACTCACACACGCACAGCAAGAGGGACACACACACACACACACACACATACGGGGGGAACTAACACATACACAGCGAGGGGAATGCACACACACAGCAAGGGAGGCACACGCACACATATAGACAGCGAGGGTGGGACCGCGCAGACACACACACAGCGAGGGAGAGGCACATACACACACAGAGTGAGGGAGGGACATACACAGACACAGCGAGGGAAGGACACGCACGCACACAGTGAGGGAGGGACATGCATACGCACAGAGCGAGGGTGAGACATGCACACACACAGCAAGAAAGAGACAAACACACAACGCGAGGGAGTGACACACACACAAACAGCGAGTGAGGGACACACAGTGAAGGGGCAACACACAAATACATACTGTGACCGTGTGACTTGTGTACACACACACGAGGAAGGGACACACACACACACACACACAGCGAGTGAGGGACACACGCAGCGAGTGAGAGGCTTGCTGAGACACGCAGCGATGTAGGGACATGCACACACACAGCGAGAGGGGACACACAAAGACACAGCGAGGGAGGGACACACGCACACACAGCAAGGGGAGATGCGCACATACAGTGAGGGGGATATACACAAAGAGCAAGAGACACACACACACACACACACACACACACACACACACACGGGAGGGACACACACACACACACACACACACACACACACAGAGCAAGGGAGTGACACGTGCACACACAGTGAGAGAGGGACATGCACACACAGCGAGGGAAGGACATGCACATACACAGCAAGGGAGGGACATGCACAGACACACACAGTGAAGGAGAGACACACACATACACAGCAAGGGAAGGACACGCACACATACACACACAGAGGGAGGGATGGAGACAAACACACACACACACACACACACAGCGAGGGGGGACACGCACACTCACAGCGAGGGTGGGAGACGCACACACAACGAGAGACACATACACACAACACGAGGGAGTGACACACACGCAACCAGGGAGTGACGGACATGCAGTAAAGGGGGACACACACAAAAACATACTGTGAGGGTGTGACACATACACACACGAGGAAGGGACACACACACACAGAGCAAGCGAGACACACACACAGCGAGTGAGGGACTTGCTGAGACACACAGAGAGGGAAGAACACGCACACGCACAGCAAGGGATTAACACGCACACACAGCGAGAGAGAGACACATGCACGTAGCGAGGGAGGTACACACACACACACAGTGAGCGAGAGACACACAAACAGAGAGGGAGGGAAACGTACACACACACAGCGAGGGAGGGAGGGACACACACACAGTGAGGGAGGGAAGGACATGCACACACACAGTGAGGGAGGGACGTACACACACAGCGAGGGAATGACATGCACACGCACAGCGAAGGAGGGTCATACACAATCTCACACACACACAGGGAAGGAGGTGTAAGCACACACATGGCGAGGGGGAGGGCATGTGCACAGAAATTGAGAGGGGGCACACACACACACACACAGCGAAAGGGGACATGCACAGACACGGCAAGGGAGGGACACACAAAGCAAGGGGGGACATGCATTCACACAGTGAGGGGAGATGCGCACACGCAGTGAGGGGGATATACACAAAGAGCAAGGGAGGGACACACAGATACACAGCGAGGGAGTGACGTGCACTCACAGCAAGAGGTTCACACACACACAAAGAAAAAGAAAGGACACACACACACATACACACAGTTAAGGGGATACACGCAGACACAAAGCGAGGCAGGGACACACACACACACTCACACAGCGTGAGAGGGACACACAGATCCACAGTGAGGGAGTCACACACACACACACACACACACACACACACACACACACACACACACACACACACACAGCGAGGGAGGGACACTCACATACACTGCAAGAGGGACACACATGCTCACAGTAAGAGGGGGACACGAACATGCGCAAGCACAGAAACACAGGCACACAGCGAGAGAGGGACACACAAATACACGGCAAGGGAGACACACACACACACACACACACACACACACACAGCGAGGGTGGGACACACACACACAGAGAGCGAGGGAGAGACACACACACACGCATGCACATAGCGAGCGGGCGACACATGCACACACAGCGAGGGAGTGCCACGCACACACACGCACAGCAAGAGGGACACGCACACATACACACAGTTAAGGGGATACACGCAGACACACAGCGAGGGAGGGACACACAGACACACAGTGTGGGAGTGACACTCACATACACATCAGGAGGGACACGTACTTACAGCAGGAGGGGGACACGCACACACAAACACAGCAAGGGAGAGAAGGACATGCACACACAGCAAGGGGGGACATGCACACACACACACATACGGGGGGAACTGACACATACACAGCGAGGGAGGGACACCCAGACACACAGTGAGGGAGTGACACTCACATACACATCAAGAGGGACACGTACTCACATCAGGAGGGGGACACACGCACACACACACAGAGCAAGGGAGAGAAGGACATGCACACACAGCGTGGGAGGGACACGCATACACAGCAAGGGGGGACATGCGCTTACACACGCACAGCAAGACACGCACACACACACACACACACACACACACACACACACACACACGCAGCGAGGGAGGGACACGCGCACACACAGCGAGGGAGGGACACGTGCACACACCGCGAGGGAGGGACACGCGCACACACCGCGAGGGAGCGGCACGCGCACACACCGCGAGGGAGCGGCACGCGCACACACCGCGAGGGAGGGACACACGCGCACACCGCAAGGGAGGGACATGCGCACACACATGGAGGGAGGGACACGCGCACACACAGCGAGGGAGGGACACGTGCACACACCGCGAGGGAGGGACACGCGCACACACCGCGAGGGAGCGGCACGCGCACACACCGCGAGGGAGCGGCACGCGCACACACCGCGAGGGAGGGACACACGCGCACACCGCAAGGGAGGGACATGCGCACACACATGGAGGGAGGGACACGCGCACACAAAGCGAGCGAGGGACACGTGCACACGCAGTGAGGGAGGGACACACAGACACACAGTGAGGGAGTGATACTCACATACACATCAAGAGGGACACGTACTTACAGCAGGAGGGGGACACGCACACACAAACACAGCAAGGGAGAGAAGGACATGCATACACAGCGTGGGAGGAACACGCACACACAGCAAGGGGGGACATGCACTCACACACGCACAGCAAGAGGGACACACACACATACGGGGGGAACTGACACATACACAGCGAGGGAGGGACACCCAGACACACAGTGAGGGAGTGACACTCACATACACATTGAGAGGGACACGTACTCACAGCAAGAGGGGGACACACGCACACACACACAGAGCAAGGGAGAGAAGGACATGCACACACAGCGTGGGAGGGCCACGCATACACAGCAAGGGGGGACATGCACTTACACACACACAGCAAGACACACACACACACAGACAAACAGTGAGTGAGGAACACGCAGTGAAGTGGGGACACACAAACACATACTGTGATGGTGTGACTCGTACACACACACACACACAGAACGAGGAAGGGACATGCGCGCACGTGCACACACACACACACACACACACACACACACACACACACACACAGCGAGCGAGAGGCTTGCTGAGACACACAGCAAGGGAGGGCCACGCATACACACAGCAAGGGAGGGCCATTCACACACGAGTGGGGGACATGCGCACACACAGTGTGGGAGGGACATGCTCATACACAGCGAGGAAGGGACATGCTCACACACTGAGGGCACTGAGGGGGACACGCACACACTGCAAGAGTGAGAGACATGCACACACATCGAGGGAGGGACACACACACAGCGAGGGAGGGACACACACACACACACACACACACACAAGGGAGGGACACGCACAAACACACACAGCGAGGGAGGGACACGCACACTCACAGCGAGGGAGGGACACGCACACTTACAGCGAGGGAGGGACACGCACACTCACAGCGAGGGAGGGAGGGGCACACACAGCGAGGGAGGGAAGGGCACACACAGCGAGGGGCACACACAGCGAGGGAGGGAGGGGCGCACACACACACACACACACACACACACACACATCAAGAGCGACACGCAGACAGTGAGAGAGGGACACGTACACAAATGCTCACACAGCGAGGGAGGGACACACAGACACACAGTGAGTGAGTGATATGCATACACACACTGCAAGAGGGGCACACACACTCACAGCAAGAGGGACACACACACACACACACACACAGCGAGGGTAGGACACACACACACACAGCGAGGGTGGGACACGCAGACACAGCGATGGTGGGACATGTGCTCAGAAAGCGAGTGGAGACACACACACACACACAAAGTGAGGGAGGGTGACACACAGACATAAGCACACACAAACACACACACACACACATAGTGAGGGAGGGACATGCTCGCACACAGTGAGGAGAGTTACACACACACAGCGAGGGAGGGACAAACACACACAGTGAGGAGAGTTACACACACACATAGCGATGGAAGCGGACATACACACACACAAACACAGAACAAGGGAGGGACACGTGCACACACAGTGATGTGTCTCCTCGGACGTCTAATCGTCCAGCTCTCACTCCAGTCTGCTCCCTCACAGGGTCATCTTCACTGTGACTCCCAGGTACAACTAGGCCTCGATCCTCAGTGCTGATTTATATTCTCCCAGGTGTGAGTCAGCATCAAGCTCCTGCTCCAAGTTGCTCCCTCACACGGTCACTCCCTCTGTGACTCGGTGCTGATTTTGAGCCTCCTGCTGTGCTTTTTATCCAAATCCAAGTCCCAGTCGGCCTTGACCCTCGCTGCTGATTTATATTCTCCTGCTTTGTGCTGCTCTCTCTCAGGTTCTCTCCCCTTGTGACTACCAGGTAATGGTAGGCCTCAAGCCTCAGCTGAGATTTATAACATCCCATTCCGCACTGCTCTCTTACAGGATCGCCGTTGTACCTGGAAGACAGTGGGAAAGAGGAGGATTAGACAGAGCAGAGGGTGTTACAGTGATTGAGGGAGCTGTAGGGGATGAAACAGGTTATTTGGGGAGCTAGGCAGACCTGCAGTAACTAAAGAACGTTACAGGAAGATACAGAGAGTGTTGCAGACACTGAAGAAGGCAAAGGAAATAGAGAGATGGTGGCTTGCTCATGACGGAGCTTTGTAGAGTCTAAAGGGCTTCAAAGTTTGTGAGAAGATTTGTAGCACGGGTGCTCATTATTGTGGTTCTGTTCGCTGAGTTGGGAATTTGTGTTGCAGACATTGCGTCCCCTGTCTATGTGACATCCTCAGGGAGCCTCCTGTGAAGCGCTTCTGTGATGTTTCCTCCAGTATTTATACTGGTTTGTATCTGCCGCGTCCGATTGTCAGTTCCAGCTGTCCGCTGTAGTGGCCGGACAATTGGGTCCAGGTCAATGTGCTTAGTGATTGAAACTGTGGATGAGTGCTGTGCCTCTAGGAATTCCCTGGCTGTTCTCTGTTTGGCTTGTCCTATAATAGTAGTGTAGTCCCAGTTGAACTCATGTTGCTTGTCATCTGCGTGTGTGGCTACTAAGGATAGCTGGTCGTGTCGGTTCGTGGCTAGTTGGTGTTCATGGATGCGGATTGTTAGCTGTCTTCCTGTTTGTCCCATGTAGTGTTTTGTGCAGTCCTTGCATGGGATTTTGTACACTACGTTGGTTTTGCTCATGTTGGGTATCGGGTCCTTCGTGCTGGTGAGTTGTTGTTTGAGAGTGGCTGCTGGCTTGTGTGCTGTTATGAGTCCTAGTGGTCGCAGTAGTCTGGCTGTCATTCCAACATGCTCTTGATGTATGGTAGTATGGCTAGTCCATTGGGTTATGGCATGTCTTCATTCCGTTGTCTTTCCCTGAGGCATCTGTGGATGAAATTGCGTGGAATTTGACCCCACCCCGCAGCTGACCAATCGGATAAACAACACACTGAGAAACCTACAAAAAGAAAACGGATAGATAACCAGGTTTGACCTACAAAGAATGAAAACTGAAAGCAACAACGCCCCCAGATTGTATGGACTACCTAAAGTGCACAAACCAGACATCCCACTCAGACCCATAGTATCACTACCAGGGACACCATCACACAAACTGGCTCAAGAACTGCAGCAGAAACTGAAACACCTGCTCAGCGGATCCAGACAATCTATACAATCGACACAGGAATTATTGGACATCATCAGAAATATACACAGCAACAAGGAAGAAACTATGGTCTCATTCGATGTAACGGCACTGTTCACCTCTATCGACAAAACCCTAGCCAGAGAAACAATAGCCAACCTGCTGGACATACAGAACAGACAAGACAGGGAACCTATCAACAAAGACGGCATACTCAAACTACTGGACCTGTGCTTCACAACACACTTCACCTTCAACAACCAAATATATGAACAAATCAACGGCACACCCATGGGCTCACCCATCTCTGGACTCATAGCAGAAGCGGTAATGCAAAGGTTAGAACAAACAGTCTTACCGCAGATTCGAACCAAACTCAGGATCAGATATGTGGATGCCACCTTTGTAATAATTAAAAACACAGAAATAGAGAACACACAACGGATCATCAACGCCACACTCACAGGAATCCGATTCACTAGAGAGGAAGAAAATTTAAACCAACTCCCATTCCTCGACGTGACGGTACAGAGAACACCGAATGGAGAATTCACCACACAGTTCTCCAGGAAAGTCACACACAGAGACCATGTCCTCAACTACGAAAGCAACCACCCTAACACACACAAAAGAAGTTGCATCAAGACACTGTTCAAAAGGGCCACAACACACTCCAGTACACCAGAACTGCAAAAAGAGGAAGAAGAACACCTATACAATGTATTCACCAAAAACGGATACCCCCACAATTTCATTAGGGATTGTCTGTATGGATTTGCTAGATGACAGTCCTCTGATATTGATGAGGGCAGTGCAGATGATGTGGTTTATATGGAGTTCATTAAGGTCCTTGACAAAGTCCCACACAGAAGGCTGGTCAAAAAGGGAAAATCCCATGGGATCCAAGGTAAGTTGGTAAATTGGGTCCACAATTGGTGGGGAATTGTTTTTGTAATTGAAAGCCTTTTCCCAGTGGGCGTACAACAGGGATCCGTGCAGGAGCCATTGCTGGCTGTAACATACATTAATAACTTGTATATCAAAGCAGAAGGAATCATTAATAGGTTTGCAGATAACATGAAATGTGAGGGTGTTTTCCACAGTGAGGGGGATGGACTCAGGCTGCAGTCTGATATCGATGAGATGACAAACTGAGCAGAGTAATGGCAGACAGAGTTTACTTCTGATCACTGTGAGGTAATGCACTGTGGGAAGTCTAATAAACGAATGATATACATCATGAATGGGAGGTCCGCCTGGAGTACTGAGGAACACAGGGACCTTGGTGGGCATGTCCCTGGATGTCTGAAGGTGTCAGCATAGGTAGACAGGGTGGGGAATGCACCTGAACTGGGAGCAGGAGGGGGACCCACATCCTGGTGGGGAGCATTGCTGGAGCTGCTCGAGAGGATTTAAACTCGTCTGGCAGGGCTGTGTGACCCCAAAGAGTCGTAAGGTCAGAAAGAAAGTTGAGGCTGGTACAAATGTTCAAGAGAGCAACATAAGTAGACAAGGCAGGCAAGAACATAGCAGACAATTAGGGAAAACTGGTGGATTAAACTGCAGTTATTTCAATGCAAAGGGCCAGACAGATAAGGCAGATGAACCCAGTGCATGGATGGGAACATGGGACTGGGATCCCATATATATTAGAGAAACACAGCTGAGGGAGCAACAGGAGCAGCAGCTCAATGTTCCGGAGACATATACTACAGGAAGGATAGAACAGGAGGCAAAACAGGAGGAGAGCTGGTGGGTTTGATTGGGGGAAACATCCCAGCAGTACCTAGAGGGAGGATTCATGTAGGATCGCCCAGTTAAACGATATTAGTGGAACTGAGAAATAAAAATTGGTCATTAGTTTTCTACGGTTGTATTACAGCAATAGGCAATGGGAGATGGAGGAGCAAATATGTCAGGAGATTTCAGATATCTCTTAGAATAATAGGGTTGTAATGATAGGGGATCTTATCCATTCCAAACCTGGACTGGGATTGCTACTAAGTTAAGCATTTGGATGGAAGGAATTTGTTAAGTATGTTCCGAAAACTCTCAATAATTATGTAAGTGGCCCAACTGGAGAATGGGGCTAAACCTGACCTCCCCTTGGGAAACAAGGTCGGGAACGGGACTGAGGTGTTAGTGGGGGAGCGCTTTGGAAAGTTATCACAATTTTATTAGATTGAAAATAGTGATGGAAAAGGACAGGCCTGGTCCACAAGTTAATGTTATTCAATGGATCAAGATAGTATTAGACAGGAATTTTTAAAGTAGATCTGGGGAGGCTATTTGCAGATAAAGGGAAGTCTGGCAAGTAGGAATATTTTAAAATCGAGATAAAAGGAGCGTTAAGCGCCAGCATGTTCCTGTTCGTGTGCAGCTCAATGCTGACTGAATTAGGAAACACTGGCTGAGTTTCGAGGCTGTGGTCAAGAAAAAAGGGTCGCATGTCAGATATAACTGGCTGACTCAAGGGAATCCCTTCAGGAGCATCGGGGCTGTAGAAATACACTTAGGATGGAAATCAGGAATGTAAAAAGGGGACACGAGATAGCTTTGGCAGAGAACGTTAAGGAGACTCCAAAGAGACTCTACAAGTGTATTAAGAGCAAATGAAGAGCTAGGGACAAACCCGGTCTCCTTAATGATCAATGAAGCCAATGATGTGTGAAACTACAAGATCCAAAACAAATATTTCACTTTGGAACTTAATGTGGATAAAGACTGGGGCGCTCGGGGAACTAAACAGTGTTTGGCCTAACCACTATTGGAATACTGTGTGCAATTCTGGTCTCAATGCCATCGGAAGGATGTCGTGGAATATAAAAGGGCTCAGCAGAAATGACCAAAGATGTTGCCAGGGTTGGAGGGTTTGTGCTTCAGTGAAAAGCCTGAATAGGCTGGAGCTATTTTCACTTGAACATGGGAGGCTGAGGGGTTAACCGATAAAAGGTGTTTAAAATCATGGTGGTCATCGATAGGGTCAATAGATAAGGTCATTTCCCCAGGTGAGGGAAACTTTTCAAAGGGGTCTAAAGGACAACTGGCTCCCGCAGAGTGGATGGAATAAGCTGCCAGAGCAAATAGTGGAGGCTGATAGAAATACTTTAAAAAGGCATGTGGATGGGTGTATGAATAGCAAAGGTTTAGATGGATATTGGCAAAATTGTGGCAAATGTGACTAGAAACGTCATGCATGAGTTAGGGCGAAGGGCCTGTTTCCGTGCTGTACATCTCTATGACTCAATGTCTTGAAATGAGTCCACATTATGCAAAAGGAGGTGCTGGAGGTTTTAAAACACAAAGGTAGATAAATCCCCAGGACCTGATCAAGTGGATCTCAGGACATTGTGGGAAGCTGGTGAAGAAATTGTAGGGCCTCCAACAGAGATATTTGTACCATAGAGATGTGATAGGCTGTTAGACTGGAGGGTGGCATTGTGGACAGTGAAGAAGGTTTTCTGAGATTACAAAGGGATCCTGATGAAATGTGTGAATGGCGGAAAAAACTGTAGATGGAGCTCAATCTGAATAAATGCGAAGTAATGCAGTTGGAACAACAAACACGGGCAGGACTTATACAAGTAATGGCAAGACCTTCGGTAGTGTTGTAGAACAGAGGGACCTCAAATTTCAGCTACATAATTCTTTGAAGTTTGCAACATGGAGAGACAGGATAGTTTATAAAAAGGTGCTTGCCTCACTTGGTTTCATTGCTCAGTCCTTTGGATATTGGAGTTGGGAAGTCGCATTGAGATTATACAGGCCATTGGTGAGTCCTCTTCTGGAATACTGTGTCCAGTTCTGGTCGCCCAGTTATAGGAAGGATATTATTAAGCTGGAAAGGGTTGGGAGGAGATTTACTGGGATGTGGATGGGTACGAAAGGCTTCAGTACAAAGAAAGGCTGAATAGGTTGGTATTTTTCACTGAAACCTGAATGTTGACAGATGACCTCATAGAAGTTTATAAAATCATGAGGGGGATAGAGTTAATGGGTGTTGTCTTTTTCCATGGACAGGGGAGTTTCAAGACAAGGCACTACATTTTTAAGTTTAGAGGAGAGACATATATAAAAAAAGACATGAGAGGCACAGTGTTACACAGGGGGTGGGTTGTGTGTGAAATGAACTTCCCAAGGAAGGGGTGAACATGGGGACAATTACAACGTTCAAAAGACATTTACATTAGTCCAGGAATAGGAAAGGTTTGAAGGGATATGATCCCAGAACAGGCAGGTGGGATGAGATCCGTTTTAGAGTATGGTTAGAGTTAACTGAACAGTGCAGTATGGCTCTCTGACTATGATTATAATGTTGTGTCATTAATTAAGAAAGGCTGCAAGAGAAAGCCAGGGAACTACAGACTGATGAGCGAGACATCAGGGTGGGTCAGTTGTTGGGGGTCATTCTGAGAGGTAGGCTGTCCATGCATTTGGAAAGATAAGTCCTGATTACGGACAGCCAGTATGGCTTTGTGCATGGGATAACATGTCCCACAAACTTGACTGGAGTTTGCTCAAGATGTGACCAAAAAGGTAGATGAAGGCAGAACAACAGACGTTGTTTCTGGTTTCTGCAAACCCTTGTTCAGGATGTGGCATGATACATTGTTTAGTAAGGGTAGATCACAAGGGATCAGGGAGAGCTAGCCAACTGGGTACAAAATGGGATGACAGTGGGAGACAGAGGGTGGTGGGAGAGGATTGTTCTTCAGACTGGGGCCTCTGACCAGCAGTGTGCTGTAAGGATTGATGCTGGGACCACTGTTGTGCACCACTGACATAAACAATTTGAGTGAAAATATAGGATCCCCTGTTCGTATGCTAATGGTAACCAAGATTAGTGGAAGAGTGGGCAGGGAATATAGTTATCAAAGGGGATGTTAATCAACTGGGCCAAGGAATGAAAGATGGAGTTTAATTCAGGTGTTGGATTTAGTTCAGACAAGCCAGGGAGGACTAACACGGGTAATGGTTGGGACCTGGGCAGTGTTGTCGAAAAGAGAAAGATCAAGGGGTGCAGTTACATTGTTACTTGGACTGGCATCAGAGGGCGACAGGGTGTTGAAAGCGGCAATTGGCACACTTGTCTTCATTGGTCAGAGCATTGAGTCATGAGTTGGAGATATTTGTAACATTGTCGTCAATATTTCTCCTGGGCAGAAGAGGCCACGGGGTGACCTTATAAAGGTTTATGAAACCATGTCGGGTCTATGTAAGGTGAATTGCCAAGTGTAGGTGAGTCCAAAGCTAGAGGCATAAACGTGAGGTAAGAGAGCAAGGATTTAAAGAGGGAGCTGGGGGGCAACATTATCCACAGAGGATGGTGCATAGATGGAATGGACTGCCAGAGGAAATGATAAAAACAAGTACAATTACAACATGGAAAAGACACTCGGACAGGTACATGGAGAGGAGAAGGTTTGAAGGGATATGAGCCAAACACAGGCAAGCGCGACACATTCCATTTAGGAAACCACGGCCAAAGAGTCATGCTGCACAGAAATAGACCCGATGTCTCCAGTTATTGGAGAAGGAGACTATCGAGACAAGGCATTTTGTAGAGACTGAAGCAAGTTACAGTGATACGGATGGTCATCTGGACGAGAGGTTTCAAATATGTGAAATAATTGGAGAGAGGGGAGGAGATGACAGAGATAGGAACTGTTATAGGAGTTAGAATGATTGAAGACACTGGTCCTCAATACAAGCCATCGATACAGAGTTGGAGAGGGAATAGGAAACAGAAAGATCCCTGGCAGCATTACCACCCTCTCGTGGGAGGCCTGCTTTCCCCTCAATTGTTCTGATGCTCCCTAAGAAAGCACAGGCCTGGACTGATAAATGGGAACTCCCGATGCTGTCTCATTACAACAACACTTGCAGCAGGCGTGGTGATTGAGCCTGGGTTGTGTCTGTACTGTGCTCCCCCTCCAGCACTTTCTCTATGTCACATATCGTTAGCTGCTGTTTGGATCCCCCTTATTACTTTCTGCTCTGTGCACTGGAATGATCTTACCTGGCAGCAGGATTTATTGAAGACTCCCGACCTCCCTGACTTTGTCTTTCTGGCTGACCAACCATCGTCCCAACCAGCAGTTGGCAAGTCTATTGAGTCAGGAACTCCCTGAGTACCTGTAGAAGACACAGAAATGGCAGAATTGGAAATTAGACTAATGCTTTGAGGGTTACACATATAGAATGGCACTGACCCCACAGAGATCTGGAAAATCCCAGTCTCCATTCCTGACCTGTGCTGCCTCATCTCTCTGGAGTGGAGATTTCTGTTGGCTCATGATCTGGAATAGCTTTAAAAGTGAGGGACGCTGACAGAGGCAGCAATTAGACCCACACAGTGAGGGATACCACATGGACAGTCACATCGCCAGAGTGATGTGTCAAACAATTATGCAGGAAGAAAGGATTTTGATTCATGTTGCACTGGGATATACAAAGTGTGAGCAGGCGAAGTGATGGCCTAGTGGCATTATTGTGAGGCAATTTATCCAGAAACTCAGCAAGTGTTCTCTGGACACAGGTTCAAATCCCACAATTGCAAATGATTGAATGTGAAGTAAATGCTTCAAAAACGATGTAATTAAAAAACTGTAAATTAGTATTAAACAATTGCTGATGTTAAGAAACATCCATCGGGTGCATTCCTGTCTTTAGTGAAGTAATCTAAGATGGAACTGGGATATCACAAGTATTACAGAAACACAGCTGAGGGAGGGACAGGACAGGCAGCTCAATGTTCCAGGGGACAGATGCTGCAGGAAGGACAGAAGGGGAGCTGAGAGAGGAGGAGAGCTGCTGGTTCTGATTGGTGAAACATCACAGCAGGACTGAGAGAGGATATTCCTGCAGGACCGCCCAGTGAAGCTGTGTTCCTGGAATTAATCAATAACAATGGGGCTTCCCTTTCCTCTGATTGTTCTACAGACCCCGAGAGCCCCGCCCTCCTGCACCTTGACCTTCTCAAGATGGCGGACCTCAGGCCCGCGCTCCCACTTCCCTCAAACAAATGGCGGTCGTGACTCTGGGCCGCTTCCTTGTTCAGAGATCGCCACCTTCTGACCGGGGACTAGAGGGTCTTCTACGAGTTTTTTTTTAAGCTTTACCCGGGACTTGTGAATTCTCTCCGCTCCTTTCTCCCAGCGAGGGTCCCGCACACCGCCTCTGAGCGCCGCTCTCTGGAGCCGATCGCAGCCGCTGCCGGAGACAGCAGCTCCATGTCTCTCTCTCTCTCTCTGTCCTGACCAATGTGACACTACGCATGCTCCACATAGAAACCAAACTGCGCGTGCGTCTGAGGTTATCGGTGAGTTTGTAGAGAATTATCATATCTGCACAGGATTATGGGTGAAATATTAGTCATTAACAATTGCTTTGTCCAGTATAGTCACAGAGATTTTCAGCATGTGAATAGGTTGTTCGGTCCAACTCAACCATACCGGCTAGGTATGTAAATTACTAATCGTTCTGGGCGTTTGAAAAGAAGTTTCTTATTCGAGTTGTGCAAATCCATTGGAACGTTATCAGATTTACATCTCAACTATTTCTTAAAATCTCACATTGATTTGTGAGAGAGGTTTAATACTCCACCATGTGGTGGGAACGATCTATCCTGCAAAACAGTTTGTTTTCTGACCAATCCTGAAGCGTTGACTCCTGGAGAATGCTTTGGCCCCGCTCCTCACTCACTCTGATTGGAGGACCAAACCACTGCTCGGTCTTCCAGTTCCGCCCCTTCCTCCCAATTGCAGAGTTGATTCAGGCGTGACTCAGCGGGCTAAGTGTCAAGGGAAGTTAGAGTCGATACCTTGTGATACGGTGAAAATATCCCAAATATTGGACCGAGAGGCTTGAGTTCAATTCATAGCTTGTGCAGGTGTGTGTAATAAAAACTTGGAACAGGTTCATTCCGAAAAATAAGGGAAGTCCGGAACAGAGTTAAAAACATAGAAAATGTGGCGGGGCTCTCAATGCCCAAAAGATTTTAACCTTTACCAAGTGTTTCAGGACCCCAGTGGGTCCCAGTACAGACTGTTGCACTCCGAGTGCACAGCCAGATACCACGGTTGTAGGGAAAAGTGTCGTGGTGGGAGACAGAGGTCCTTTTCTGGAACGCGCTCGGTTTTGGAGGTGAAATAGGTGAGAAGGAGTAGGGATTTTTATGGAGGTACCAGTTCCCCTCCTATCGCAGCATCTTATTATTGCCCTGGCTTTGCCTCGTACATGTTTGGTAGAGATCAGTGACGTTTCGTAAGCCCACAATACAACATTCATCACTGTTTAAGACAGTAGAAATCTCTTGTAGCACTTTCGTCATAGAACAGTACAGTGCACAACAGGCCCTTTGGCCCTTCATGTTGCGCCGACCTGTGAACTATTCTCAGCTCGTCACCCTACACTATCCCAAAATCACCCATGTGCTTATCTAAAGGATTGTTTAAACCTCTCTAATGTGGATGAGTTAACTACATTAGCAGGTAGCACATTCGATGCCCTAACCACTCTGAGTGAAGAATCTGCCTCTGACATCTGTCTTAAATCCAATACTCCTCAATTTGTAGTTATACCCCCTCGAACACTCTGATGTCATCATCCTAGGAAAAAGACTTTCGCTGTCGAACCTATCTAATCCTCTGATCATCTTGTAAGTCTCTGGCAAATCCCCTCTTAGCCGCCTTCTTGCCCATGAGAACAGGTTCAAGTCTCTTAACCTTTCCTCAAAAGACCTTCCCTCCAGACCAGGCAACATCCTGGTAAATCTCTTCTGCACCTTTTCCAATGCTTCCACATCCTTCCCGAATTATGGGCACCAGAACTGCACACAATATTCCAAGTATGGTCGCACCAACATTTTGTATAGTTGCAGCATGAAATTGTGGCTCCGGAACTCAATCCCTCAACGAACGAAACCTAAAACACTGCATGCTGCCTTAACAGTAATATCCACCTGGGGTGACAACTTTCAGGAACCTCTGTACATTGACTCCAACATCCCTCTTCACACCCACACCACCAAGAATCTTTCCATTGACCCAGTACTCTGCCATCCTGTTATTCTTCCTAAAGTGCACCACCTCACATTTAGCTGCATTGATCTCCATTTGCCACCTCTCAGCCCAATTCTGCAGTTTATCCAAGTCTGCCTGAGTACCTGTAAAATTCTTCCACACTGTCCACTGCTCCACCGACTTTCGTGTCATCTGCAAATTTACTGATCAATCCACCTATGCCTATGACTAAGTAATTTATAAAAATGACAAATAGCAGTGGTCCCAAAACAGGTCCTTGTGGCACACCACTAGTAACCAGACTCCAGGTTGAATATTTTCCATCAACCACCATTCGCTGTCTTCTTTCAGAAAGCCAGTTTCTAATCCAAACTGCTAAATCACCCTCAATTCCATGTCTCTGCTTTCTCTGCAACAGCCGACCATGTGGAACCTTATGAAAGGCTTTATTGAAGTCCATGTATACCACGTCAACTGCCCTAACCTCATCTTTATGCTTGTTTGCCTTCTCAAAAAACTCAGAGGTTTGTGAGACATGTCCTGCCCTTGGCGAAACAATGTTGACTACCTGAAATCAAATTGGTGTTCGCTAGATGATTATGAATCTTATCTCTTATAATCCGTTCCAAAACCTTTCCAACAACAGAAGTAAGGTACACTGGTCTATAATTACCTGGGTCATCTCCACTGCCCTTCTTGATCAAGGGCACAACATTTGCAATCCTCCAGTCCTCTGGTACCAAACCTGTAGACAATGATGACTCAAATATCAAAGCCAAAGACTTTGCTATCTCCTCCCTAGCTTCCCAGGGAATCCTCGGATAAATCCCATCTAGCCCAGGGGACTTGTCTACTTTCACTCCTTCTTGAATTGATAACACCTTTTCGTAACTAACCTCGATCGTTTCTAGTCTAATATCTCGTACCACATTCTTCTCCTCTGTAATATTCTCCTGTTCCTGAGTGAAAACCGATGAGAAATGTTTGTTTAGCACCTCTCCGATCTCCACTGGGTCCACATTCAACTTCCCACTTCTGACTTTGACTGGCTCTATTCCTACCCTATGCTTTTGTTCCTCACATATCAATAGAAAGCTTTAGGGTTCTCCTAAATTCTATTCACTAAAGACTGCTTGTGTGCTCTCTTTGCTCTTCTTAACTCTCTCATTAAATCCTTTCTAGCTGATCTGTAACACTCCATCACCTCATCTGTACCATCTTGCCTCATCAACACAGAAGACTCCTTCTTCTTCTTAACAAGAGATCCAATTTCTGTAGTAAAACACGATTCCCTTACCTTATCACTTCCTTCCTGCCTGACAGGAACATACCTATCAAGGACACACAATATCTGTTCCTTAAACCAGCTCCATATTTCAATAGTCTGCACCCCCTGCCTTTTGCTACCCCATTCTATGCGTCCTAATTCTTGCTGAGTCGCATTCTAATTGCCCCTACCCCATCAATAACTCTTGACCTGTGGCATGTATCTATCCCTTTTCATCGCTAAACTAAACTAACTGAATTATGATCACTCTCTCCAAACTGCTCACCTACAACTAAATCAAACACTTACTCTGGTTCATTACCAAGCACCAGATCCATTGTGGCCTCCCCTCTTGTCCGCCCTTCGACATACTATGTCAGGAAACCCTCCTGTACACATTGGACAAAAACTGATCGATCCAACGTACGAGAGTTATACCAGTTCCAGTCAATGTTGGGGAAGTTAAAGTCCCCCATAATGACCACCCTGTTCCTTTCATTTCGACACAGAATAATTTTGCTAATCCTCTCATGCACCTCCCTGGAACTCTGCGGAGGGCTTTAAAAAAACTCCAAGCAGTGTGACCTCTCCTATACTGTTTCTAACCTCAGCACACACTACCTCAGGATACGAGGCCTCATCAAAAGTTCTCTCAGCCACCGTTATACTCTCCCCGACTTACATGATATGCATGGATCCATTGCAGTGCTTCAAACTCCATGAGGCAGCCATACTCTCTATGACAGACAGACTGAGTCTGGAACCACCTCTGTTCTTAAGACCTTACGCACTGCCTGCGCTCCTTCCATTTTCCCTTTGCACATTCCCTTTCCAACCCAACCCACTTGCATCACTCCACAATTGGAGCTGTCATGGGCAGAAGTCTGTCAAATCGCCTCCCTAACCTTCTCTATCCTCCTTTTAAGATGTATTTTAAAATCATTCTCCTTAATCAATGTTTTGATCATCCATGAAACACCTTAGGAGATTTGCCATTGTGTAAGTTCCATACAATGCAAGTAGTTGTTGTTATTGCTGTACATTAGGAGAAACAGGAATGATGCATTCAAAATTCTAACAAGAAAGTCACTGACAGGTTAGTGTAAAGGGCACCAAATAATAACATCACATTGGGATGGTCAATAAACAAATAAATAACTAATGCCTGTAAAAATGGTACGGTTATTATCATGGGTGATTTTAATCTACATGTAGATTGCTCAAACCAGCTCAGTCAGGGTAGCCTTGAGTTTATTAAGTGTCTCCATGATAGTTTTCTTGAACAGTATGACATGGAACTGACAAGGGAGCAATCTATCCAAGATCTGGCCCCTGTGCAATGAGACAGGAATAATTAATGACTTCAGGGTGAGGGATCCACTTGGAAGAAGTGATCACTATATGGTTGAATTTAGAATACATATGGAGAGTGTGAAAATAAAATCTAATATATGGGTCCTTTGCTTCAACACAGGGAACTACAATAGAATGAGGGAGAACCTGGATAAAGTAGACCGGAAACAAAGATTTTATGGAACAGTTGATGAGCAGTGGAAGATTTTCAAAGACACTTTACAAAGTGCTCAGCAAAGGTATATTTCAGTGAAAAGGAAGGACTGTCAGAAGAGGCATATCCTGCGATGGGTATCTAAGGAAAACGATCAAATTGAAAGAGAAGGCATGCAAAGTGGCCAAAAACTATGAAACAAGAACTGGGAAAACTTTAAAGCTCAACAGAAAGCAACAGAAGAGCTACAAAGAAATGTAAGATAGAACATGAGAAAAATAAATGAGCACAGACTATAAAGACAGAGAGCAAAATTTTATATTGAACAAGAAAAGAGTGGCTAAAGTAAGTGTTGGTCCTTTGGAAAATGAGAAGGAGCATTAAGTTATGAGATATCGCAGTGGAGAATACTAATATCTTGCCAATAGTTAGCAATGAGACAAAGGTAGATGAGGATTTCGAAACTATCATTATTACGGAACAGCTAGTGTTGGACTGTTGGCAGTAATTGATTTAATGACAGAAAAGTCTTCTGACCCTGATGGAATGCTGCCCAGGGTACGAAAAGAGATTCCAGGAGAAATAGCAAATGCACTGGCAGAAATTTTCCAAAATTCACTGGACAGTGGCAGTCCCAGCAGATTATAAAGCAGCAAAAGTGACGCCACTGTTTTAAAAAGGAGGTGGAAAAAAGATGGGGAATTACCTTATTCTCTGTAGTGGGAAAGATGCTTGGGTCTATTATCAAGGAATAAATAGCAGGGAATCTCGATAGAAATTGTCCCATTGTACAGACACACCATGGGTTCATGAAGGGCAGGTCATGCTTCACAAATCGTTTGGAATTCTATGAAGACATTTCGAGCAAGGTGGACAACGGGGACCCAGTGGATGCGGTGTACCCGGATTTCCAAAAGTCCTTCAACAAGGTGCTGTGCAAGAGGCTGTTACATAATATAAGGGTGCATGGCGTTAGAGGTAGGGTATTAGCATGGATAGAAGATTGATTGACTAACAGGAAGCAAACCGTGGGGATAAATGAGTACTATTCTGGCTGGCAATCAGTGACTAGTAGTGTGTCTCAGGGAACAGTGTTGGGACTGCAATTATATAAAATTGATACAGATGATTTGGAGTTAGGGACCACATGTAGGGTGTCAAAGTTTGCATATGACACTAAGATGAGTAGCAGATCAAAGTGTGCGGAGGACTGTGAAACTTTGCAGAGGAACATTAATACATTGGGTGAGTGGGCAATGGTCTGGCATTTGGAATAGAATGTTCATCAATGTAAAGTCATACTGTTTGGTTGGAGTAACATTAAAAAAGAGATTATGACTTGAATTTTAAAAAGTTGCATCATTTGCTATGCAGAGGCACCTGAGGAGCTTTCTGCATGTGGGTTGGTCAACAGGTACAACAATCAATTCAGAAAGCAAATGGAATTTTGTCCTTCATTGCTGAAGGAATTGCGTTTAAAAGCAAAGGTTATGTTCGAGCAGTATTGGGTGCTGGTGAGGCCACACCTGGAGTACTGCATGCAGTTTTTGTCGTCTTACTTGAGAAAGGATGTACCGGCTCTAGAAGGAATGCAGAGGAGGTTAACTCGGTTCATTCCGGAGTTGAGGGGGTTGGCTTAACACAGACTGAGTAGATTGGGATGATATTCATTGGAATTCAGAACAATGGAAACATATAAAATAATGAATGGAATGGATAAAATAGAAGTAGAGAGGATGTTTCTACTAGGTAAAAACAATGACTGCAGATGGTGGAAACCAGACTCTGAATTAGTGGTGCTGGAAGAGCACAGCAGTTCAGGCAGCATACGAGGAACAGTAAAATCGACGTTTCGGGCAAAAGCCCTTCATATGGAGGCAGGCACTGAGGAAGCAAATGTGGCTGTGGTAGAAAATTTGTTTCAGGACATGTTTGAAGAGCTTCAGATCAGAGGAAATGACCTGGGAGATGCAGTGGGAGAGGGACTCCCTGCGATTCTTGTAGAGAGAGGAGGAAAACTTCTTCAAGGCAGGCATCCTTGCAAGAGGATTTGCAATAGGGTTAAAATCAACTAGGTAATAACAATGACTGCAGATGCTGGAAAACAGACTCTGGATTAGTGGTCGGGGGAAGGGTGGAGTGGATAGGAGGAAAAGAAGATAGGCAGGTAGGACAAGTCAGGACAAGTCATTGGGACAGTGCTGAGCTGGAAGTTTGGAACTGGGGTGAGGTGGAGAAAGGGGAAATGAGGAAACTGTTGAAGTCCACATTGATGCCCTGGGGTTGAAGTGTTCCGAGGCGGAAGATGAGGCTTTCTTCCGCCAGCCGTCTGGTGGTGAGGGAGCGGCGGTGAAGGAGGCCCAGGACCTCCATGCCCTCGGCAGAGTGGGAGGGAGAGTTGAAATGTTGGGCCACAGGGCGGTGTGTTGATTGGTGCAGGTGTCCCGGAGATGTTCACTAAAGCGCTCTGCGAGGAGGCGCCCAGTCTCCCCAATATACAGGAGACTGCACCGGGAGCAACAGATACACTAAACGATATTGGTGGATGTCCAGGTAAAACTTTGATGGATGTGGAAGGCTCCTTTAGGGCCTTGGATGGAGGTGAGAGAGGAGGTGTGGGCGCAGGTTTTACAATTCCTGCAGTGGCAGAGGACGGTGTCAGGATGGGAGAGTGGATTGAAGGGGGGTGTGGACCTGACCAGATAGTCATGGAGGGATCCGTCTTTGCGGAAGGCAGAAAGGGATGGGGAGGGAAATATATCCCTGGTAGTGGGGTCTGTTTGGAGTTGGCAGAAATGTCGGCGGATGATTTGGTTTATGCGGAGGTTGGTGAGGTGGAAGATGAGCACCAAGAGAGTTCTGTCCTTGTTACGGTTGGAGGGGTGGTGTTTGAGGGCGGAGGTGTTGGATGTGGATGAGATGCGTTGGAGGGCATCTTTAACCACATGGGAAAGGAAATTGCGGTCTCTGAAGAAGGAGGCTATCTGGTGTGTTCTGTGGTGGAACTGGTCCTCCTGGGAGCAGATAGAGCGTAGACAGAGGAATTGGGAATACTGGATGGCATTTTTGCAGGAATTAGGGTGAGAAGAGGTGTAATCCAGGGAGCTGTGGGAGTCGGTGGGTTTGTAATAAATGTCAGTATCAAGTCGTTCGTCCTGAATAGAGATGGAGAGGTCCAGGAAGAGGAGGGAGGTGTCAGAAATGGTCCAGGTAAATTTAAGGTCAGGGTGGAATGTGTTGCTGAAGTTGATGAATTGCTCAACCTCCTCGCGGGAGCATGAGGTGGCGCCATGCAGTCATCAATGTAGCGGAGGAAGAGGTGGGGAGTGGTGCCGGTGTAATTACGGAAGATCAACTGCTCTACGTAGCCGACAAAGAGACAGGCATAGCTGGGGCCCATACGGGTACCCATGTCTATCACTTTGGTCTGGAGGAAGTGGGAGGTTTCGAAGGAGAAATTGGTAAGGGGGAGGACTAGTTCGGCCAAACGAATGAGAGTGTCAGTGGAAGGGTACTGTTGGGGACGTCTGGAGAGGAAGAAACGACCAGGGCCTCAAAGCCCTCCATGGCGGATGGAGGTGTAGAGGGATTGGATGTCCATGGTGAAGATGAGGCTTTGGGGGCTGGGGAAACGGAAGTCTTGGAGGAGGTGGAGGGCATGCGTGGTGTCTCGAACATATGTGGGGAACTGCTAGACTATGGCAGATAGGATAGTGTCGAAGTAGGTAGAAATGAGTTCAGTGGGGTAGGGGCATGCTGAGACAATGGGTCGGCCAGGGTGGTCAGGCTTGTGGATCTTGGGAAGGAGGTAGAACCGGGTGGTGTGGGATTCCCGGACTATGAGGTTGGAAGCTATGGGTGGGAGATCTCCTGAGGTGATGAGGTTCTCTCTGGTCTGGGAGATGGGTTGGTGATGGCAGTGGGATCATGGTCGCGAGGGCGGTAGGAAGAGGTGTCCTCGAGTTGACGTTTGGCTTCAGCGGTGTAGATGTCAGTGCACCAGACTACCACTGCACCTCCTTTATCTGCTGGCTTGATGGTGAGGTCGGGATTGGAGCAGAGGGATTGGAGGGCTGCGCGTTGTGAGGGTGAGAGGTTGGAGTGGGGGAGGGGGTTAGACAGGTTGAGGCGGTTAATATCCCGGTGGCAGTTGGAAATGAAGAGGTCGAGTGCAGGTAATAGGCCAGCGTGGGGTGTCCAGGTGGATGCAGGCTTTGGACAGTTATTCATTGCAGAATGTCCAGCTGCTGAGCTACTCGTACAGCCAGAGTATTTGTGTCGCTCATCCAGTTACAATCCCAATTAAATTATCCTTCCATCAATGCCATGTCTTTTTTCTCTGAACAGGAAGAAAATGGTAGATTAACAACCCAGTTACAGATAGAAATACCAACAGTCAACTTGCAAAAATACTGCTCCCAAAGCAAATAAGAGGGAGATGGAATTGTCTTTTCTGAGTGAATCTATGAAGGAGCTGCAGAAAAGCATTAAAGTTACAAAGTTCATTTTGAATGCAGTTTAAAAGAAAATATAAAAAAGGGGAAATTAAATAGCTCTGAAGCAAGATGAAATTCAAATTAGAAATCAACACAGATTTCCTGCCATTGCTAAAATCATCCAAAATGCTTTTGAGCTTGTCCAGCATGCCACTAAATGCAGCACTAAGCCCTGAATTGTATTTGATATCGGCAATTTCATTTCAAAACAAAAATCTAAAATCTGAAAGGACTATTAAACTGACACATTTTAAACAAAAATTCCAAGTATTCCATACAACAATTTATATCCAACCTCCCGACACCTTCTGGCTCAACACAACTCCTTCTGCTAAGATTCGTTAACTTCAAATAGCAACAGAGCTCAGTAACGCCAACACCAGCTCCATTTCTCTTTCTGACTTGGATAGGAGGAGAATCTCAAGCACTACCTTCCGAATGGTCCAACCATAGCTTAAACATCCCTCTGAAAAAGGGTGAGCATTACAGCATTGGGATACAGAATAAAGAAATGTTCCTCGATGATACACTCACAAGCAAAGTTAAATTCTGTTTGTCTGTTGACAAATCTTTTGGAATGAGGCAAAGAAGAGGGTGATTTAAATCAATATTCCTAATTCACACCACTGTGATTTACTATCCCACTTCACACCCAACCTCACAAACACACTAATCAGTCATGTGAATTAGGACAGAGTACTTCATCTCCAACCAACCAGCATGTTTGGCAAAGAGGGAAACGTTTAGTCTTTCATCTGTATTACTGAACTTTCCTTAAATGCCCCAGGGATTCTGATCTTTGCTGATCCAGCTGCAGAGACTTGACAAGGCAGATGTAAGACTGCAGCTCACTGAGCAACCAGAGAATTGTCATCTTACACTCTTTCAATGTTGGAACTGTGACATTCAGTTCACATAGTAAGGTTTGCATAAACGTAACTCTCATTTTACAAAACTAAGACAGGGCCTGAAACGAGGATATGGAATTAAAGGATATCACAATACTTCCAAGTCTAAAAGGATTAAAAACAATGAAGAATTTGATCTAAACTCCAACACAACTCAATATCAATTATTAAAAAGATGTAGTAGGTCAGAGTTTTTCAAACCTGTTCCCACCGTGACACCATTTTAAGGCTTGTAAATTGTTAAAACTCAGAGTGTCTGGGTGGTGAAGGGATTGACCATTGCTACCTTGGAGCTAATGACACCAAAATTCATGTTGTGACCTCAAGTAGGGACTCACCCCACATTGTGTGAAGACCTGTGGAAAATCAGAACTGAAACCTTCTGATCCACTTGATACAATGCATTTCCCCGCCCCTTCATGTCATAAATTAATCTCTAATTTAAGAGGAAGTTTTATAGCAATACACCTCGTGTGTTTTCAGTTTAAGTTAACCAATTTGATTTAGGGCTTCGGATCTTTATCTTTCCACGTTAAGTACAGATCTTCAAATATCACTTGACTATCATAAATTACCAGTTATCAGGTGAGGAACTATAGGTCTGGTTTCAACACTTCATTGTACTCTTTCGCAGTGGGGTGTGAAACAATCAATTCAAAATCCATCACTGAATATTTTGGAAATTGATATTTAGGATTTCTAGTCTAGATTTTACAGTACAATTGCACATAAATCATCTGTTAACATTTATTGTGCCAGATACAAGTTGAAAATAGATGATTTAGGGTTAAATAAGGCAGGTTCCAGACATATGCATGTATTTTCAGCAAGGGGGCAATACTGCAGAAATATCACAATGGTCCATTCGTTATCTGAAGGTACTTTATTTGAATTAGTAACAATGAATTTTGCAAATTACTAGTTAATTATATACTCTCTTTAATGCAACTAATTCCTGTTATGGGATTACCAGATGAGAAAAACTGCTTTGGATCTGCTGGCCTTGTCCTTTGAGATCTAAGTGGTTGGAGGTTTATAAATTGCTGCCTAAGGATTTTTGGAGAATCTCTGCAATGCATCTTTAGATCGTACATACTGCTGTTACTGAGCATTAGCGGTGGAGGGAGTGAGTGCATGTGGATATCATGCCAATCAAACAGCTAGCATGTCCTGGATGGTGTCAAGCTTCTTGTGTTGTTGGAACCCCACCGTTCCAGCCAAGCAGCGAGCATACCATCGCCATTTTGGCGTGTGTCTTGGAGATGGTTAACAGACTTTGGAGGTGAGTTGCTCGCCACAGTATTCCTAGTCTCCGACCTGCTCTTGTAGCCACTCTGTGTTGGTGTGGTATGTCCTGTTGAGTTTCTGGTCAATGAAACCCTCAGGGTTTTAATAGAGGGAAATTCAGTGATGGTTGTTAGATTGTCTCTTATTGCAGATGGCCTTTAACTGGGGTTGTACAAATATTTCTTGCCACAACACTGTATATTAATCAGCCCTTGCTGCATTTAAACATAGTTTGCTTCAGTATCTGAAGATTTACAAATAGTGCTGAACATTGGGGATGTTCAGCAGTGAGTGCACTTTCTGACTTTATAATGGAGGGAAGGTCATTGATGAAATGGCTGAAGATTAGTGGAACCAGGACAGTACCCTGAGGAACTCCTGCAGAGATGTCCTGGAAATGAGATGACTGACCTACTACAACCATACCCAGCTTGCTACTTCCTAGGTATGACACCAGAGGAGAATTTGCCCCCAATAACCAATGATTCCAATTTTGCTCAGCCTCCTTGGTGCCACAAATGCGGCTCTGAAGACAAGACCTGTCACCTCACCTCCCCTCTGGAATCCAGCTCTTTTGTCCACGTTTGAACCAAGGCTGTAATGAGCTCAAGAGCTGAGTGGCCCTGGCAGAGCACAAACACTGCATCACTGAGCAGGTTATTGCTGAGCAGATGCTGCTTGTGAGCATTGTTGATGACCCCCTTCCAACACTTTACTGGTGAGAGATGGTAATAGGGCAGGAAATAACCAGGTTGGATTGGTTCTGCTTTTGTGTACAGGACATATCTGGGCAATTTTCTATATTGTCGGGTTGATGCAAGAATATTGTCAGGCCCATAATCTTTGCAGTATCCAGTGCTTCTAACTGTTCCTTGGTATCGTGTGGAATGAATCAAATTAATTAAAGACTGGTATTTACAATGTTGGGGATCGCTGGTGAATGCCAAAATGGATCATCCACGCCTGACTGAAGATTTCTACAATTGGTTCAGCCTGAATTTTTGCACTAATGTGTTGGGCTCTTCCATTACTGACGATAGGGATACTTGAGAGTGTTCTCCTGCAGCAAGCTGTTTTTTTAAATAAAAGATTTTCCACCATCATTTACGACTGGATGTGACAGGACTACAGAATGTAGATCTAATTCACTGGTTGTGGGATCGCTTAGCTCTGCCTATCACTTGCTGTTTATGTTGTTTGGTGCACAAGTAGTCCCGTTTGATAGCTTCACCAGGTTGGCACTTCACTTTTAGGTCCGCCTGATGCTGCTTCAGGGATGCCCTCCTGCACTCTCCATTGAACCCGGGCTTGTCTCCTGGTTTTATGCTAATGGTTGAGTGTGTGATATGACAAACCATGAGATTACAGATTGAGGAGTACAATTCTGCTGCTGATGATGGCCCACAGTGCCTCATTAATGCCCGGTCTCAGGTTCTTAAATTGGCTCAAACATTTGTCCCATTTAGCATCGTGACCTTTAAGTGCAATTTTTCCTGTAAGAACTGTTCACCTTAAGGGCTGTTATCATTGGTGGAGTTGCCCAAATTTCTCAATTAACAAAACCAATTCCACAAATATCTATGAAACTGGCAGTTAACTCGTAGCATTTTGATGTGAAGGCAAGTGTCGAGAGTATAATGCTGGAAAAGCACAGCAGGTCAGGCAGCATCCGAGGAGCAGGAGAATCGATGTTTTGTGCTGAAGCCCTTCATCAGCAATGAGGCTTGTGGGTCGAGGGGCTGAGCGATAAATGGGAGGGGGTGGGGTTGGTGTATAGTAGCTGGGAAAGCGATAGGTGGAGGAAAGTTGGGGAGAAGGTGATAAGTCAGAGGGGGAGTTATGGACAGGTATGGAGGGCAGTACCAAGTTGGAGGCTTGGGACTGGGATAATGTGGGGTAAGGGGAGATGAAGAAGCTGTTGAAATCCACATTTATCTCGTGTGGTTTCTGGGTCCCAAGGCAGAATATGAGGCGTTCCTCCTCCAGGCGTCGGTTGGCAACGGTTTGGAGGTGGATGAGGCGCAGGACTTGCATGTCTTTGATGGATTAGATGGGGGCGTTAAAGTGTTCAGCCAAGGGGCAGTGGGGTTGGGTGTGGGAGTCCCAGAGACCCTCTCTGAAATGATTCGCAAGAAGGCATCCCGTCTATCTGATGTTGAGGAGACCGCAACGGATGCAATAGATGACATTGATAGAGGTGCAGGTAAATTTCTGATGGATGTGGAAGGATCACTTGGGGCCTTGGACGGAGGTGCGGGGAGTGGTGTGGACACAGGTTTTGCACTTCCTGCTGTTGCAACTTGGCACCTCCCTCAGGTCCCGACCCTCACTCCCCAATCTGACTAATCACATTCTCCCTTACTTTCATCAACCTATTGCTTTCCCAGCTGCCTTCCCCCAAACTTCACCCCTTCCCATTTATCTCTCCGCCCTGACCCACAAACCTCATTCCTGATGAAGGGCTTATGCCCGAAACATCAATTCTCCTGCTCTTCAGATGCTGCCTGACCTGCTGTGTTTTCCAGCACTACATTCTTGACTCTGATCTCCAGCATGTGCAGTCCTTATTTTCTCCTCCCTGCAAGCCTACATTACCCACACTTTTCAAGATCAGACATTTTCCTTCCCTGTCACTGGGTTTCATAACAATATTCACCAAAAGTAAACACACCAAACAATAAAGAGTATAACATTTCTAATCACTTGTAACTAAGTAAAAGTAAAGTCACCATAGCCCTGGAAGACAGTAGGGCTGCTCTGTCATGACAGAAAATGTGGTGGTTTAACCTGAGGGTCAGCGCACCTCAGGTGAGGGACAAGTTTGAAAAGATGGAGCCTCAGCCGATGCAGGAATTGAGCCTGCGCTGTTGGCATCATAGCATCGCAAACCAGCAATCCAGCCAACCGAGCTAAACAACCTTTATTACGGCATGTGCAACAACATGGGAGAGAAAAAGGGTTTCACCAAGCAAGGGTATGGAGCATCAACCAACAATGAAAGAAAATGATGATTCTCAAAAAACAGATGGCCAGTTAGACTCAGATGTACAAATTGGAGACAGGCCCTTTGGTCCATTTTATCCATGCTGACCAGATATTCTAAATTAATCTAGTCTCATTTGTCGTCATTTGGCCTATTTCCCTTTAAACCCTTCCTTGTTTTAGGCCGAGTAACTCGTGGGTTAATTTGCCCAATTATCTTACTAATCCAGAAGATACTGCTACCATCCTAAAGATGGGAAATAAGCAAGGTATTAATGGGAGCAAAGATGTTATAACAGTCTCTCTGACAAGGGACAAATTATCTTCCATCCTTTTTTTGTTCATCCTTCGATAGTTTGAAATTTTTAAACCTTCTGGTCTACCATCATCTTTGCAGTTTTGTGCATCTTTTCTTTCAATTTGATGTCCCCCATAATTACCTCACTGCTGTTCATCGTGCATTCCTTTTAAAAGTCAATAGATATTGTTGAGAATTATAAAATAACTGAATATATTCTTCTGCTTTAACATTCTAGTAATAGTCCCATTCCAGTTTAGCTAACTGCTACTTTATACCCTTGTGACTGCCTTTAAATTTGGATACTAGTTGAAGAAGCAAATTCCTCACCCTAAAAATAAATTCTATCATGCTGCATTGAATCTTACCAAAAGGGTCGCTTATTTTGAGCTCATTAATCAATCATATTATCAGAATCTCCCTGATTGGTTCCAGAGCATCTGTTCTGAGAAATTGTACAGAGCAGTCAATCTCAAATTGCTTCAGAAGGTAACATAAGCTGAGTGTACAATACTATTGTAACTAACAAAACACTCTGCATACCAGGATTCTGTTAGAACCCCAAAATTACTCAGAGCATTGAATCCCTACGTTGTGGAAACTGGCCCTTCAGCCCAACAAATCCACACCAACCCTCCGAAGAGTATTCCAATCAAACCTATTCCTCAATGTTTACCCCTAATTAATGCACGGAAGCTGTGCATCGCTGGACACGATGGGCAAATTAGCATGACCAATTCACCGAACCTGCACTTCTTTGGATTGTGGGAGGAAACCACTTGGATCACATTTTGCTTTTGAAATCAGAGACCCCTATTCAACCCATCACAACTGTGCCGCCTTTTTAAAATAGTTACTTGGCTAGCCCCCTGCTCTCACAGTGTTGCAAATAATTTCTTTTTGCAAGTATTCAAATTAATTTTGGAAATTAACAGTGAATCAGCTGCCACCTCCTTTCCAGATGATCTCAGCTCCTCTTTGAAACAGCAAAACCCAATCAGAACATTGAAGCATCCAATGTTTAAAAAAAATCACATGCTCGGTCACTGTAATATGATGGGTTTTTTAAACATAACACTGAACAAAAGTTAATTTAGGGCAAAATGGAGAACTCGAAGAGAAAGGTGAACCACCCGTGGGTAATAAAGGCAGTCAAGGGCAGTACCCACAAGGAAAAAATGACATAGCAGCGGATGAGTAAAAAGGAAGAAAACTGACCGAGTAAATAAATTGACAAGAAACAAAAACGAATGGCAAGAGTTGTACAGGTATATTAAAAATGGAGTATCTAAAGTCAGCATCGAACCCTTGGAGGTGCTGACTCTGGAATTGATAATGGGTGCAGGGAAACAGCAGATAATTTAAACCTATATTTTACATTGATCTTCATGAAGGAGGATACCGTTATCTTCCGAAAGGTAGCAAATAAGCAAGTTACTCATGGGAAGTAAAATGTTATAACAGTCTTTGTCACAAGGGACAAAGTATTGACCAACTAATAGGACTAAAGGTAGACAGGACCTAATGGCCTGGATCAAACATTTTTAAGGCAACTGGCTGCAGAGACATTTAAGGTATTGATTGGAATATTCCAGAATCAAGGGATACAGGGAACATCCAGTGGATTGATGAGCCTGTTCAAGAAGGAAAGGGAGACAGAAATCGGGAAACTATAGACTAGATTAGATTATTTACAGCGTGGAAACAGGCCCTTCGGCCCAATAAGTCACTACTGACCTGCCAAAGCACAACCCTACCAGACTCATTTCCCTACATTCACCCCTTCACCTAACACGACGGGCAATTTAGCATGGCCAATTCACCTAACCTGCATATTTTTGGATTGTGGGAGGAAACCGGAGCACCCGGAGGAAACCCTCGCAGTCACGGGGAGAATGTGCAAATTCTACACAGAGAGTAGCCTAAAGGCGGGAATTGAAGCTGGGTCTCTGGTGCTGTGAGGCAGCAGTGCTAACCACTATGTCACCGCGCCACCCAGTTAGTTATTTTTATATTTGTTTTGGTAATACGACAGAGTTGACTATAAAAGTCAGAAATAGCAGGACATTTCGAAAAGCTTATCCTGAAACATGGTAGACTGGGTTTTGTGAAAGAGAAACGGTATTTGACAAATTTGCGACAGTTCATTGAGGAGATAACAAAGGCTGATAAAAGGCAAGCCAATGATGTTCTGCATTTGGATTTTAAAAATGCAAATGATAAGGTACTACATAAAAGTTAATTGCACAATTTAGGAGCTCACCGTATCGGGGTAATGTATTAGTATGGGCTGAGGATTGGTTAACCACACTGGCTGTTGCTGAGACCCCACTTGGAGTACAGTATACAATGTTAGCTCCCATATATAATAAAGGATAAACCAGCATTGGTGACAATTCAATAAAGATTCACTTAGCTGCTTCAAGCATGAAAAGGTTGACCAATCAAGAATAGCTACACAGGTTAGGTCATTATTCAATAGAATCTCGACAAATAAGGGGTTATCTTGTGGAAACAAGATTCTGAGGAGCTTGATGGGGTAGATATTGACTAGGTAAAAACAATGACTGCAGATGCTGAAAACAAAATACTGGATTAGTGGTGCTGGAAGAGCACAGCAGTTCAGGCAGCATCCAACGAGCAGCAAAATCGACGTTTCGGGCAAAAGCCCTTCATCAGGCATAAAGGCAGTGAGCCTGAAGGCTCGGGATAAGTTGCGGGGAGTGGAATTGATGAAACAGGTGAAAGCCACGTTAATCCCGTGGGGTTGCAGGGTGCCACGGCGGTAAATGAATCTTCTTTCCTCCAAGTGTCAGGTAGTCAGTGTTTGGCGAACGAGGAGGCCCAGAACCTGCATGTCCATGGTGGAGTGTTACTGGGAGTTGACGTGTTCAGTTCCGGGGAGTGGGGTTGGTACAGGCGTCCCAGAAGTTTTCCCTGAAACGATCTGCAAGTGGCTGTTCTGTCTGCCGATGTGGAGGAGACCACATCGTGTGCAACAAATGTTTTGTACTCTATCCGTTGTACTGGTTGTGGTCTCCCGGCCCTGATCCCCTTGCAGCCACGACTCTGTGATACCCACAAAAATAATGTGCCTGCCAATTTCAAGCTGTGCTTCAAACTCGTTTGTCCTGTTTCGAACACTGCGTTGAATTAGGTACAACACTCTCACGCATGCCGCGACTGTTCCACTTCTCAGAGTTTTCCCCTGATCTGCTGTGCCGGAAACATATTCACTACCCTTTACATACTTTCTGTCCAATTACTGGTTGTGCAAAGTTTAACTTGTGCAGAGCCCTCCACTTCATGAACATCTTTTTCCATGTTTTGATAGTAATTGAAACCAATCCCCATGATTTCATTTGTAGTACTATCGACAGACATCAGTTATTGGATTCTCAAGGTCTCTGGTCACATCATCATTCGGGTGGAAAATGTCCCATCAGAACAGTTCCTTCCGTCGTCAGTTCTGACCCTAATATCCAAAGAAATAACATGCATTTCTTCCACACCAGTCTTTCAATCACACTTTTACCTCGTTGATTTTACTGACCTCGTGCCAATTTATTTATGGATCCAGAGGTTATACCTATTTGTATCTGTTTTCTAATTTAACACCAAGCTAAATTCGATCAGGAGAAACTCTTTCCTCTTTCTACCGGTATCAGCAACAGGATCGTTCCTCTCCCAAACCAAGTTCATCTGCAGCCCAGATGAATTTCCTGAAACCGGGCATCTTAGTCAACACAGCCATTGCGACATTCGATTTGGTCAATAACGAAGAGTCTTTGTTTCCTGACATTTACTATCCCCGATGATACTGACATTTCTCTTTTCTTCATCCTCTTGAATGGCCCACTCCACCACTTTTCTTTCCTCAGTTTGCTCATCCTCCCAACAGCCAGCGTTCTCATAAGCACTTAGGAAGCTGGGTAACTGTTCAAAGGGCGGGAAACAGTAAGTGCAGAGATCGCCTGTGGTCGTTACCCTGGGGGAAAAAAAAGTAACAGTTTAGTTTGGGTTGAGGCGCATGCAGTGAGGCGCAGGGCTCCGGCACAGAGTCTGCCTCTGTTGTACAGAAACGAAGGTGGGAAAGAAGGGGAGGTTTAGTCATTGGGGACACAATAGTGACAGGGTCTAGTAGAATGCTTGTTGTGAATGAACGAGAATTTATTGTTGGTGTATATCGTCTAAGAGGCCATGGTCTGTGATGTCTCAGATCATGTCCTTGCCGTCTTCAAAGGGGAGGGTTACCAGCTGCAAATCGTGGTCCATGTAATTACCAACGATATATGTGGAAAGAGGGATAGGAATGTAAGACAGAATTTCAGGCAGTTCGGGCAGAAGCTCAGAACTAGAACAAACAGTGTTGGTATCTTTGGTTTGTTTTCCATGCCACGTGAAAGATATCAACTGAAAACATGGCTGAAGGGATGATGCAGGAGGGAGTGTTTAAGGAAAATGGGCAATTGGATCTCATTCTGTGGAAGGGGTATGAATGTCCTTGGTGGGAATCTTTCGGTGGTATTTGGGTGGGTTCAAACTAGCTCAGCAGGGGATGGAACCCTAAAATGTCGTTCGAATTCACAGGAGGATGCGAGTCAGGAGGGCATGGAGAGGGTTTCACAGTCTCAGTAATGTGCTGGCCAAGAGTAAGCCGGTTTAATGTGTGTCTACTTCAACGCCAGAACAATCCGAAATAAGGTGTTTGAATTTGCAATAAGGTATCTGGGACTTCGATGTTGTGGCCATTTCGAGGACATGGATAGAGCGGGTTCAGGAATTGGTGTTGCAGGTTCCAGGATTTAAATCTTCGTTAAGAACAGGCGAGATGGTAAAATTGTGGCCTTGTTAGTCAAGGACAGCATAATGGTGACTAAAAAAAACTTTTGACAAGGGCACGACAACTGAGGTGTTATGAGACAGGGGAAGAGATGGGAGAGAGACGGGGGAGAGACAGTGGAGAGACGGGGAGAGAAGGTGTTAGAGAAGGGGTCGAGAGGGGGTCGAGAGGGGTGTCAAGAGGGGGGTCGAGAGGGGGGCAAGAGGGGGAGTTGAGAGGGGGCGTTGATAGTGGGGCGCGCAAGGGGTTCCAGAGATGTGGCGACACAGCGGAAGCGAGAGAGAGGTGTTGAGAGAGACCAGAAGTGAGAGAGAGAGAGAGAGGTGTTGCGAGATAGAGAGCGGGGTGAGAGAGATTGGGGGCGAGAGCGAGCGGGGGCGAGGGTGGGCGAGAGAGAGGGTAGAGAGAGTGGGTGGAAGAGGGGGGCAGAGTGGGTTGGGAGTGTGGGTGGGGACAGAGGGGTTGATGGTGGTGAGAGGGGCGTGAGACCGGGGTGAGAGGGGGTTGACGAGGGAGAGAGACGGGGGAGAGATGGGCGAGAAACGAGGGGAAGGGAGTGAGGCGGGGAGAGACGAAGGGAGCGACGGGGGGAGAGACGGGGGGAGGGACGGGTGGAGAGACTGGGGGAGAGACAGGGGGAGAGAGGGGGAGAGGGGGCGAGAGAGGAGGACCGAGGGGAAGAGGGGGGAGAGAAGGGGAGAGAAGGGGAGAGAAGGGGAGAGGGGGAGAGAGGGGAAGAGAGGGGGAGGTGTGGAGAGGGGGGAGAGAGGGGCGAGAGAGGGGGAGAGAGGGGGAGAGGGGAGAGGGGGAGAGGGGCGGAGAGGGGGGAAGGGGAGGGGGAAATGGGAGGGAGAGATGCGGGCGAAGCTGTGGGGGCGAAAAGTGGCGGCTGAGACGATAGAGGGCAGGGCTAGAGAGTGGGTGGGCGAGAGAGAAGGGGCGAGAGAGGGGGGCGAGAGAGGGGGGGGAAAGAGAGGGGGGCGAGGGAGAGGGGGCGAAAGAAAGGGGGGCGAAAGAGATGGGGCGGAAGAGAGGGATTAGAGAGAGTGGGGGCGGGAGAGAAAGGGGCGCAAGAGTGCAGGGGGGCGGGAGAGGGGGTAGCGATGGTGTAGAGAGGGGAGAGAGGGTGAAGAGTGAGCGGTAAAGAGAGGGGTTGAAGGGGGCGCAAGACAGTGGGCGGGAGAGAGTGGGCGGGAGAGAGTGGGCGGGAGAGGGGGGCTTGGAGAGGGGGAGGGGGAGAGAGGGGGCGGGAGAGAGGGGCCGGGAGAGGGGCGAGAGTGAGAGGGGCGGGTGGGAGGGAAAGGGAGAGGGAGAGGGAGGGGAGGAGAGGGAGAGGGAGGGGGTGGAGGAGGGACTGGGTGGGGAGGGTGAGAGAGGGAGGGGGAGGAAGGGAAAGGGAGGGAGAGGGAGGGAGAGGGAGGGAGGAAGAGAGAGGGAGGGAGGAAGAGAGAAGGAGGTAGGGAGGAAGAGAGACAGAGAGGGAGGGAGGGAGAGAGAAAGAGGGGAGGGGAGGTAGAGAGAGAGGGAGGGATAGAGAGGGAGGGTGGGAGGAGGAGAGAGGGAGGAAGGGAGGGACCGAGAGGGAGGGAGGGACAGACAGGGAGAGAGTGAGCAAGGGAGAGAGAGGGAGAGAGAGGGAGAGCGAGGGAGAGAGAGGGAGAGAGAGGGAGTGAGGGTGGGTGGGGGGAAGAGAGGGAGAGAGGGAGAGATGAGGTGTGAGAGGGAGGGAGGTGAGGGAGAGGTAGGGCGGGGGTAGACTGAGGGAGGGAGGGGGTAGACTGAGGGAGGGAGCAGCAGAGAGAGTGGAATGGAGGGGGAGAGAGAGAGGGAGGGAGGGTACAGAGAGAGAGGGAGGGAGTAGGAGAGAGAAGGAGGGGGGTGTGAAGGAGGGGGAGAGAGCGGGAGGGAGGGATGGGGTGAGGGAGTGAACTAGAGAGAGAGGGGGGAGAGAGAGGTAGAGTGGGAGGAAGGGAGGAGTAGAGATAGAGGGAGGGAGGGAGGGCGAGAGAGGGAGGGAGGGAGAGAGGGTGGGAGAGAAGGAGGTGGGGAAAGAAGGAGGTGGATGGAGAGATGGAGGGGAGGGTGAGAGAGGGTGGTGATGCAGGGAGAGGCAGGGGCGGGAGTGAGAGAGAG
Source organism: Chiloscyllium punctatum (assembly GCF_047496795.1). Taxonomy (NCBI): domain Eukaryota; kingdom Metazoa; phylum Chordata; class Chondrichthyes; order Orectolobiformes; family Hemiscylliidae; genus Chiloscyllium; species Chiloscyllium punctatum. The sequence continues at coordinate 11,475,126 of NC_092755.1, read as the reverse complement.
AATGGGAGGAATGGAGGGAGGAAGGGAGGGAGGGAGGAAGGGAGGGAGGAAGAGAGGAAGGGAGGGAGGGAGAGAGAGGGTGGGAGAGAGAGGGATGGAGAGAGATGGCGGCAGGGTGAAGGAGGGAGAGGGAGGGAGAGGGAGGGAGAGTGAGGAAGGGAGGAAGAAGGAGGGAGGGAGAGGGAGGGAGGGAGAGGGAGGGACGGATAGGGAGAGGGAGGATGAGAAAGGGAGGGAGAAGGAGGAAATGGAAAGGAGGGAGAGGGATGGGGGCAGGGAGGGAGGGAGGGAAGGACAAAGAGGGGTGGGAGAAAGAGGGGAGACTGTGGGGTGGGAGAGACAGGGGTGGGAGAAAGAGGGGTGAGAGAGAGACGGGTGGGAGAACGAAGGGTGGGAGGAGAAGGGTGGGAGAGAGAGGGGTGGGAGAGAGACAGGGGTGGGAGAGACAGGTAGGAGAGAGTGGGAGTGGGGTAGGTAGGAGACAGTAGGTGTGGGGAAACAGGGAGAGAGTGGCACTGGCGTAGAGAGTGGAGCTGGGGTATGGGTGAGAGTTGGAAAAAGGGGAAGGGAAAAAGTGGGGGGAGGTGGGGAAGTGGAGAGAGGGGGGAGGGGAAAGTGGGGAGGGGGAGGGGGAAATGTGGCGGGGGAAGGGGAGGGGGTTAGGGGAGGGAGAAAGGGCGGAGGGGGGAAGTGGAGGGTTAAAGGGGAAGGGGAATGAGGGAGGGGGAACGGGGGAGGGGAAGGGGACGGGAAAGGGGAGGGGAAAGGGGGAGGAGAAAGGAGGAGGGAAAGGGGAGGGGAAAGGGTGAGGGTGAATGAGGAAGGGGGGTGAAGGAGGGAGAAGTGGGAGGGGGATGGGGAAGGGGATGGGGAGGGGGAAGTGGGAAGGGTAAAACATTGAGGGGTGAAAGGGGAGAGTTGAAAGGGGTTGGGGAAAGGGAGACGTGGGAAGGGGAGGGGGAAGGGGAGGGGTGAAGGGGAGGGGGAAGGGGAGAGGGGAAAGGGAGCAAAAAAAGGGAGGGGAAAGTAGGAGTGGAAAAGGGGAGGGGGAAGGGGAGGGGAGAAGGGGGTGGGGCGAAAGGGGAGGGGGAAAGGGGAGAGCTGGGAAAGGAGGGAGCGGGAAAATGAGGGAGTGGTAAAAGGGGGAGCAGGGAAAGGGGGGAGCGGGAAAAGGGGGAGCGGGAATGGGGGAGCGAGGAAAGGAGGAGGGGAAAGGAGGAGGGTGTAGTGGAGAGGGGGCGAGGGCGGAGCGGGTGAGGGCAGAGGGTGCAGAGTGGTAAGATGGTGGAGAGGGAGGAGAGGGCAGAGCGGGCAGAAAGTGAGGGTGTGAGTTGGTGAGGGGTTGAGGCGTGTGAGGGGAATGAGGGGTGTGAGGGGAGTTAGGGGCAAAGGGGAGAGGGAAGAGGGTGGTGGGGAGTGGACCGATGTGGGAGGGGGGAGTGGTGGGATAGGGAGTGGGGAGGGGAGAGGGTAGAAGTGGAGAGGGGAGAGAGGAAAGGGAGGGGGACAGTGGGGAAAGGGTGGCAAGGGGAGAAGTGCGGAAAGTGTGGAAAGAGGGAGAAGTGAGGAAATGGGTCAAAGGGTGAGGCAAGAGGGGGGACGGGGAGAGTGGGGACGGGGAGAGTGGGGAGGGGGAGAGTGAGGAGGGGTAGAGTGGGGAGTGGAAGGGAGAGAGGGGGGCAGGGGAGAGGGTGGACTGTGAGTTGGTGGTAGGACAGAGGGGCGGGGAGGGGGCAGGGAAAAGGGGGAGAGGGAAGAGGAGGCATGGCATAGGAGAGGGGGAAGGGGAGGGTCGAGGGGGAAGGTTAGGGGAAGGGAATGAAGGGAAGAAGGGGGAGAGGGGACGAAGTGGTGAGGGGGAGAAGGGGGTGAGGGGAGAAGGGGTGAGGGGTGGGTGAGAGGTTGAGGGGGAGATGGAGAAGGGGTGGGTCAGAGTGGAGAGGGCGAAGGGGAGGGTGAGAGGTGTAGAGTGGGAAGGGAAGAGGGGGAGGAGACAGCGGGAGGGGGTGAGGGAGGGGTCGAGAGTGGGGAGGGGGAGAGGGATTAAGGGGAGGGGGTGGGTGAGAGGGGGCAGGGGAGGGGGTGGCAGTGGATAGGGTGGTAGTGGAGAAGGGCGGGGAGGGGGACAGGGTAGAGGGGAGGGGGAGAGTGTGGCCATGGCAGAGGAGAGGGAGAATGGGAGAGGGTTGGGGGAGGGGGAGAGGGGGAGGGAGAGAGGGGGAAGGGTAGAGGGGGAAGTGGAGAAGAAGAAGGGGAAGGGGGAGGGGAAGGGGTGAAGGGGAAGGGAAGAGGGGGAAGGGGAGAGGGGGAAGGGGAGAGGGGGCAGGGGAGAGAGGTAAAGGGTAGAGAGGGTTGGGGAGGGAGAGGGGCAATGCATAGGAGAGAGGGAGGGGTGAGGAGGGGTGAGGGGAGAGGGGGAGTGTGCAGGGGAGAGGGGGAATTGAGGAGAGAGAGGTGTGGGGAGGGAAAGTGGGAAGTGGGGAGAGGGGAGAGGGGAGAGGGGAAAGTGAGAGGGGCCGAGCTGGGAAAGTGGGAGGGAGAAAGGGGAGGGAAGATGGCGGAGGGGGTGAGGGTGGAGTGTGAAAAGGGGGAGAGGAGGAGGTGGAGAAGAGGAGGAAAGAGGGTAGGGGAGACGGGGAGGAGGAGCTGGAGGAGGCGGGGGAGAGAGGGAAAAGAGGGTAAGGAGGGAAAGATGGGAAAGGGGAGAAGCGGAGAACTGGGTGAGGGGAGAAGGGTTTGAGGGGTGTGCAGGAGGGGCAGGTATGAGGGGTAGAGGTGAGGGGGTGAAGTGATGGGGACGAAGTGAGGTGGGAGGAGTGAGTGGGATCAGGGGGTCAGGGGTGAGAAGGGGGTGGGGGAGAAGTGGGTGAGGGGGAGAATAGGATGAGTTGGGAGAAGGGGATGAGGGGGAGAAGGGGATAAGTGTGTGAGGGGAGAAGGGGATGAGGGGGAGAAGGGGTTAGGGGGAGAATGGAGTGATGGGGAGAAGGGGGTGAGGCGGAGAAGGGGTGAGGAGGAGTGGGTGAGGCGGAGGGTGGAGGGGAGAGGCGGAAGGGGAGGGGGAAGGGGATGGGAGAAGTGAAAGGAGGGAGAGGGGTGGAGAGAGGGAGAGGGGAGGAGAGAAGGAGGGGGAGGGGGAGATTGGAGGGAATATGGGAGAGCGGTGGGGAGAGGGAAGGGGAAAGCGGAAGGGGAGGGGGTAAGGGGGAAGATGGAAGGGGAACGGGGAAGGGGAGGGGAAGGGGAAGGGGAAAGGGAAGAAGGAGAAGGGGAAAGGGAGGAAGGGGAAGGTGGAAAGGGGAAAGTGGGGAGAGTCCGAAGGGGGAAAGGGGGAGAGGGGAGAGTTTGGAAAGGGGAGAGAAGGGAGAGTGGGGACGGGGGAGAGGGAAGGGGGCTGGGGTGAGCGCAGAGGGTGGAGAGGGGGTGAGAGCGTGGAGGGGGGACAGAGTAAGAAGGATAGGGGAATAGGGAGAGGGTGAGTGGGAAGGTGAGGGGGACCGGGAAGGGTGAGTGTGCGGGGAAGGGGGCGATGTGGAAGTGGAGGGGAGGAGTGAAGGAAGAGTGGGGAAGGTGTGGAAGGGTTATGGGAGGGAGTGTAAGGGGTGAGGCAGTGGGAGGAGGAGAGGGAGTTGGAGTGGGAGTGGCACTGGGAGTGGGAGTGGGAGTGGGAGTAGGGGAGGGGGAAGGGGAGGAGGGGGAGGTGGAGGGGAGGCGAATGGGATGGGAGTGGGAGGTGGCGAGGGGGGAAGGGGGTGAGGGGGAGAAGAAGGTGAAGGGAGAAGAGGTGAGCGGAGAGGGGGTGAGGGGAGAAGGAGTGCGGGGAGAAGTGGTGAGGAGAGAAGTGGTGAGGGGAGAAGGGTGTGAGGTGGGAGAGTCGGGAGCGGAGAGGGGGTGGGGGAGAAGGGGTGGGGAGGGGGGAGGGGAGAGGGTTAGAGGGGGTAGAAGGGTCAGAGGGGGTAGAGGGGGAGAGTGGGGAGAGGGGGAGAGGGAGAGAGTGGGGAGAGTCGGGATAGGAGAGGGGCTTGGGGAGAGGGGAAGAGGGAGAGGGTGGACAGGGAGAGGGGAGCAGGGGAGAGGGGGAGAGGGGCGAGAGGGGGAGAAGGGGGAGGGGGAGAGGGGGAAAAGGGAGAGAGGGGAGAGGGAGAGAGGGGATAGGGAGAGGGGAGTGGGAGAGTGGAGGGAGAGAGGGTGAGGAGGAGAGGGTGAGGGTGAGGGTGAGGGGAGGGCGGTGAACGGGGAGAGCGGGTTGGGCGGATGGGGACGTGGAGGGGAGAGGGGAGAGGAGAGGGGAAGGGGAAGGGCGAATGGAGAGGGGGAGTGGAGAGGGTAGAGGATGTAGTGGATAGGGGGAGAGGGTGGAGGACAGGAGTGGTAGGGCTGTGAGCGGGGGAATTTGGTGAGGGGGAAGAGGGTGAGGGAAGAAGAGGTGAGGGAAGAAGCGGTCAGGGGAGAATTGGTGAGGGGAGAAGGGGTCGCGGAGAAGGAGTGAGGGGGAGAAGTGAGTGAGGTGGGAGAGTCGGGAGATGATAGGGGGTGGGGGAGAAGGGGGAGAGGGGAGTGGAGAGGGGTAGTGGGGGTAGAGGGGTTGGGGGGGTGGGGGAGACTGGGGAGAGTCGGGGGAGGAGAGGGGGTGGGGAAGAGAGGAAGAGGGAGAGGGTGGAGAGGGAGAGGGGCGAGTGCTAGAGAAGGGGAGAGGGGAGGCGTAGAGTGGAGGGGGAGAGGGGAGGGGGAGAGGGGAGGGAAGAGGGAAAGTGGAGAGGGGAGGGGAGAGCGATGTGGGGGAGAGGAGAGCGGAGTGGGTGAGGGGGTAGGGGAGGGGGAGAGGAAAGAGGGAGAAGGGAAGGGGAGGGGAGAGGGTGGAGGATGTAGGGGATAGCGCGAGAGGGTGGAGGGAGAGGGGAATAGGAGAGGTGGAGAGGGGCAGGGCGAGAGGGGTAAGGGGAGGGTGGAGGAGTAGAGGGGGAGGGGAAGAGGGATACAGGGGAGAGGAAGAGAGATAGAGGGGGAGGCCAAGAGGAGTAGAGGGTCGGGAGAGAGGGAGAGAGGGTGGGGTAGAGAGGGAGGGTGGGGGATAGAGTGGTAGGGAGGGGGTGAGGGAGGGGAGAGAGAGGGAGGGAGGGAGGGGTAGACAGGGAGGGCGGCAGGGGTAGAGAGAGAGGGAGAGAGGGAGAGAGAGGTAGGGAGAGGAAGGCGGGAGAGGAGGGTGGGATAGGTGCGAGGGAGGAGGGTGGGAGAGATGTGGGGGAAAATGGAAGAAGGGAGGGGGTAAATGGGGAGAGGGATTGGGGTAAAGGGAGAGGGTAGGGGTAAAGTGGGGAGGGGGTAAATGGGAGGGGGATCTAAAGTGGTGAGGGGTATAGAGGAGGGTGGAGGGGGTAAAGGGGGCGTGGGGAGAGGGGGCGGGGGGAGAGGGCGGACGGGGAGAGAGGAAAGGGGAGAGGAGGGAGTGGGGAAAGGGGGAGTGGGAAAAGGTGGGTGTGGGAAAAGGGAGGAGTGGGAAACGGGGGGAAAGGGGGTAAGGGGAGGGGAAACGGGGAAAGGGGGAAAGGGGAAGCGGGGAGTGGATGGGGAAAGGGGGAGTGGGGAGGGAGAAAGTGGGGAGAGGGGAGGTGAAAAGGGGGGAGGGGACGGGGATACATGGGGAGGGGAGAAAGAGGGAAGGGGGCAAGTGGGGAGAGGTGGAAGTGGGAGGGGGAGCGGGAAGGGTGGAGGGGGAAAGGGGAGGGGGGAATGAGGAAAAGGGGAGGGGTGAAGGAGGGAAAAGTGGATTGGGGTGGGGGAAGGTTGAAGGGAATGGTGGAAAGTGGAAGGGTAAAGGAGTGAGGGGTGAAAGGGGAGGGGTGAAGGGGGAGGGGAGGTGAAGGGGTGAAAGGGGTTAAGGGGGAGGTGGAAGGGAGTGGGGGAACGGGAAAGGGGGAAAGGGAGGGTGGGGAGAGGGGGAGAGGGGAGGGGTATAGGGGGAAAGGGGAGGGGGAGAGGTGGAAAAGGAGGAGGGGTAAATGGGGAGGTGGAGGGGGAAGGGGAAAGGTTGAGAGGGAAAGGGGAGGGAGAAAGGGGAGAGGGCAAGAGGGAGAGAGGGAGAGAGGAGGAGAGGGCGAGAGGGAGAGAGGAGGAGAGGGGGAGAGGGGTTCTGCAAAGGGGGGAGAGGGGAGGGCAGAGGGGGGAGAGGGGGAGGGCAGAGGAAGATGAGGGGGAGAGGGTGTGAGAGGGTTGAGGGGGTGATGGTGGTGATGGGGATAAGGGGGTGGGGAGAGGTCACAGGTGGGCGAGGGGGAGAGGTGGGAGAGGGAGAAGGGAAGGGAAGGGGAGGGTGGAATGGGAGAGGCGAGAGAAGAAGGGGAGGGGGACTGTGGGGAAAGGGTGGAAAGGGGGTGAAGTGGGGAAAGGATGGAAAGGGGAGAAGTGGGGAAAGGGGAGAAGCGGGTGTGGGGGAGAAGTGGGAGAAGGTGGAGTAAGGGGGTGAAGGGGCGAAGGGGTGAGGGGAGAAGGGATGAGGGGGAGAAGGGTGTGAGGCGAGAAGGAGGTGAGGGGGAAAAGGGGTGGGGGGGATAAGGGGGTGAGGGGGAGAAGGGTGTGAGTGGGAGAAGGAGAGAAGCGGGTGAGGGGAGAAGGGGGTGAGGGTGTGGGGGAGAGAGTTTGAAGGGGAGATCAAGAAGGGGATTATCAGAGGCGAGAGGGAGAAGGGGAGGGGAGAGGGGGAGGGGGGAGAGAGGGAAGCGGAGTGGTGGGGAGGGGGAGGGGATATGGGAGAGACTGAAGGGGTAAAGGGAGGAAGGGGAGAAGGGGCAGGGAGACAGGGTGGCAGGGGAGAGGGGAGGGGGAGAGGGGGGTGTGGAATTGGAGAGGCGGCGGGGCAGAGGGAAAAGCGGAAGGGAGAGGTGGAGGAAGAGGATGGTGAGAGGGAGAGTGGGCAGGGGAGAGGGGGAGAGGGCGAGGGGTGGGGAGAGGCAGAAGGGGGAGAGGGCTGTGGTGGTAAATGGGGGAGAGGGCGTGGGGGGAAGGGTGAAGGGGAGAGGGTGAGATGTGGTGGGTGGTCGGTGGGAGGGAGAAGGGGAGGGCAACGTGAGAGCGAGGAGGGGGAGCGAGAGGGTGGAGGGTGAGGGGGCAGCGGGAGAAGAAGTAGGACGAGGGGGGGAGGGTGAGAGGGGGGAAGTTGGGAGGAGGAGAGGGGGAGGGGAGAGGGGGTAGATTGGGAAGGGGAGAGGGGGAAGGGGAGTGGGGAGAGGGGGTAGGATGGAGGGGAGAGGTGCAGGGCTAGGGGAGGGGAGGGGGAAGGGGAGAGGTGAAGGGGGAGGGGTAGGGTGGAGGGGAGAGGGAGAAGGGGAGGGGCGGAAGGGGAGAGGGTGGAAGTGGAGAGGGGAAGGAGAGAGGGGGTAGGGGAGAGGGGAGGGGGTGAGGGGGAAGGGGAGGGGAGATGGGGAAGGGAGAGGGATTGGGGAGGAAAGAGGGAGAGAGGGAGGGGAGAGCGGTGGTGAGGGTGAGTGGAAAAGGGGGAAGGGGAGGGGGAAGGGGAAGGGAAAGGGGAAATTGGGGAGGGGAAGGGGAAAGGAGGGAAGTGGGGAGACGGCGGAGGGGGAAAAGGGGGGAAGAGGGGAGAGGTTGCAAGGGGGAGAGAGGGGAGAAAGGGAAGAGTGGGGAGAGGGGAGGGGGAAAGGGAATGGGAAGATCATGGAGGGTGGAGTGGGGTGAGAGAGGGGAGGGGTTTAGTGGAAGAAGGGGAGGGGAATATGGGGTGGGGGATGGGGAGGAGGAGGTGGACAGGCAAGGTGAGTGTGTGGGGAAGGGGTGCGTGTGCAGTGTAGGGGGGAGTGTTGAGCTGGAGGGGGTGATGGGGAGAAGGGGTGATGGGGAGAAGAGGGTGAAGGAGAGAAAGGGTGAGGTGAGAGATGGGAGAGCGGAGGAAGAGTGGTGGAGAGGACGAAGGTTGGTTGGGGGAGAGGTGGAGATGGGGAGAGGGGGAAATTAGGGAAAGGAGGGAAACGAGGGAAAGGGGAGAAGGGGAGAAGGGGAGAAGAGGGAAACGGGGAGAAGCGGGTGAGGGCAAGAAGGGGTGAAGGGGAGAAGGGGGTGAAGGTAGAGAAGGGGGTCAGGTGGGAGAAGAGGATCAGGGAAAGAAGGTGATCAGGGAGAGAAGGGAGTGAGAGGGAAGCACTGAGGGGGAGGTGTGAGGGGGAGGTGTGAGGGGTAGGGGTGAGGGGGAGAAGTGATGGGGATGAAGTGAGGTGGGAGGAGTGAGTGGGAGCAGGGGGTTAGGGGTGCGAAGGGGGTGAGGGAAAGAAGTGGGTGATGGGGAGAATGGGGTGAGGTGGGAGAAGGGTGTGGGGCAGAAAGGGATGAGGGGAGAAAGGGGTGGGGTGAGAAGGGGGTGAGGGGGAGAAGGGGGTGAGGCGGAGAAGGGGGTGAGAGGGAGAAGGTGGTGAGCGGGAAGGGGAGACGTCGAGGTGGAGGGTGGGAGGGGAGGGGGAGAGGTTGAGGGGAGAGGGTGAATGGAGAGAGGGTGGAGGGGCAGAGGGGGAAGCGGAGATGGGGAAGGAGACGGATGAGGGGGTGAGGGGGAGAAGGGAGTGAAGGGGGAGCAGTGAGGCGGAGGTGTGAGGGGTAGGGGTGAGGGAGGAGAAGTGATGGGGAAGAAGAGAGGTGGGAGGAGTGAGTGGTAGCAGGGGGTTAGGGGTGAGAAGGGGGTGAGAGGAAGAAGTGGGTGTGGGGGAGAAATGGGTGAGGGGGAGGAGAGAAGGGTGTGGGGGGAGAAGTGGATGGGGAGAAGGGGTTGGGGAGAAGGGGTCAGGGGAGAATGGGGTGAGGGAGAGAAGGGTGTGAGGGAGAAGTGGAGCGGAAGAGCTGGGGGGAAGGGGAGAGGGGGATGGGGAGACAGAGGGTGGGGGACAGGGAGGGGGGAAAGGGAGTGGGGGAGGAGGAGAGGGTGAGGGGAGGTGGAGGGGGATGTGGGAAGGGGATGGGGAGGTGGGAGAGGGGGAGGGGAGAGGGGGAAGTGGTGAGGGGGAAGGGGCGAGGGTGAAGGGGATGGGGAGGGGAATGGAGGGAGAGGGGGAGGAGAGAGGACGAGGGGGAGGGAGAGAGTGGGCAGAGAGTGGAGAAGAGAGGGGAGAGCGATTGGGAGGTGGAAGGGGGAAGGGGATAGGGGGTAAGGGGGATGGGGAAGGGCGAAAGGGAGAGGGGAAAGGGGGAAGGGGAAGTGGAAGGGAGGAAGGGGAAGGGGAAGGGAGGAAGGGGAAGGGGAAAGGGAGGATGGCGAAGGGGAAAGGGATGAAGGGGCAGGGGGAAAGGGGAAAAGTGGGGAGAGGGTGGAGGGGAAGTGGGGTGAGGGGAGAGTTTGGAAAGGGGAAAGAGGGGTGAGTGGGGAGAGGGGTGTAAGGGGGTAGGGGAGAGTGTGGAGGGTGGAGAGGGTTTGAGAGGGGGAGGGAGTACAGGGGAAGAAGGGGAGGGGGAATAGGGGCAAGGAGAGGGTGAGGTTGATGGGGAAGGGTGAGTGTGCAGGGTAGGGATAGCGTGTAAGTGGAGGGGGAGTGTGGAAGGAAGAGTGAGGTGTGTATGGGAGGGGATGGGGAGGGGGTGTGAGGCGTAAGCAAGTGGGAGAGGGACAAGGGAGTGGGAGGGGGAGCAGGGAGGGTTATTGGGAGGGGTGTGGGAGGGGGTCGGGAGTGGAAGGGTGGAGATGAGGTGTCTGGGGAGAAGGGGTGAGCGGGGAGAAGGGGGTGAGGCGGAGAAGAGGGTGAGGGGGAGAAGGGGTGAGGGGAGAAGGGAGTGAGATGGGAGAGTCTGGAGAGGAGAGGGGTGGGGGAGAAGGGGAGGAGTGAGGAGGGTAGGAGGTACAGGGGTTCGAGGGGATAGAGGGGGATAGTGGGGAGAGACGGGTGGGTCGAGAGAGTCGGGAGAGGAGAGGGGTGGGGGAGAGGGGGAGAGGGAGAGGGTAGAGAGGGAGAGGGGGAGCAGTGGAGAGGTTGAAGAGGGGCGAGAGGGGGAGGGGGAGAGGGAGGAGACGGGGAGAAGGGGAAAGGAGGGGTGTGAGGGGAGGGGGAGAGCGGTATACGGTAGGATAGAGCGGTGTGGGGGAGGGGAGAGCGGGGTGGGGGAGGGGGAGGGGAGACGGGGGAGGGTGTAAGGGGTAGCGGAAGAGGGTAGCGGGAAATAGGAGAGGTGGAGAGGGGTTGGGCGAGAGGGGTAAGTGGAGAGGGGGAGAGAGATACGGTAGAGGGGAGGGGAAGTGGGGTAGTGGGGAGGGGAAGAGGAGGATGGTGAGAGGGGGAGAACGAGAGAGTGGTAGAGGGGACGGGGGAGATGGGGAGAGGCGGTGGGGCGTGAGTGGGAGAGATTGGTGGTGGAAATGGACGGGGGAAATCGGAGGGGGTGGTGAGAGGGGGAAGGGGATGAGGAAGGGGCGAGAGTAAGGGGAGAGGGGAAAGTGAGAGGGGCAGTGAAGAGGGGCAATGGAGAGGGGAGAGGGGGAGAGGGAGAGGGGTGTGGAGGGGGAGGGGAGAGGGGAGTGGGGAGGGGAGAGGGGGAGAGGGGAAGTGGTGGGGAGGGGCAGGGGTGGCGAGGGAAGATGGGGAGGGAGGGGGGAAAGGGTAAGAGGGGAAAGGTGGAGGGGTAAAGGGGAGGGGAGAGGGCGGAGGGGGAGAAATGGGGAAGGTGGAGAGGTGGAGGGGGATGTGGAGAGGGGGAGGGGAGGTTGGGAGGGGAGGAGGAGAGGTGGAGAGGGGGAGAGGGGAAGAGGGGGAGAGGGGGAGAGGGGGAGGGGGAAGGGGAGGGGGAAAGGAGGGAAAGGAGGGAAAGGAGGAGAAGGCGAGAAGGGGGAGAAGGGGAGAAGGGGAGAAGGGGAGGAGGAGGAGAAGGGGATGATAGGGAGAAGAGGGTGAGGGGAGAAGGGGGTGAGGGGAAGAAATGGGTAAGGGGGTGAGGGTAGAGAAGGGGGTCTGGTGGGAGAAGGGGATCAGGGGAGAAGTGTATCAGGGGAGAAGGCGGTGAGGCGGAGAAGAAAGTGATGGGTAGCAGTGAGGGGGAGGTGTGAGGGGTAGGGGTGTGGTGGAGAAGTGATGGGAAGAAGTGAGTTGGGAGGAATAAGTGGGGGCAGGGGGTCGGGGTGAGAAGTGGGTGAGGGGGAGAAGTGGGTGACTGTAGAATGGGGTGAGGTGGGAGAAGGGGGTGAGGTGGGAGATGGGGGTGAGGGGGAGATTGGGGTGAGGGGGAAGGGGAGGGAGAATGGGAGAGCGGGAGCGTGAGATGGGGAGGGGAGATGGGGAGAGGGAGGGGAGAGGGGGGGAGGGCGAGGGGGTGGTGGAGAGGGAGAGGGGAAGAGGAGGAGGGGAGGGAGAGGGGGAGGAGGAGAGGTTGAGAGGGAGATGGGGAAACGGAGATGTGGAAAGGGAGGGATGAGGGTGTGAGGGGGAGAAGGGATTGAGGGAAGAGCAGTGAGGGGATGTGTGAGGGGTAGGGGTGAGAGGGGAGAAGTGATGGGGAAGAAGTGAGGTGGGAGGAGTGAGTGAAATCCGGGGTTCAGGGGTGAGAACGGGGTGAGGGGAGAAGGAGTTAGGGGGAGTAGGAGGTGAGGGGGGAGCGAGGGGAGCGGCGGTAGAGGAGTGGAGAGTGGTGGAGAGGAGTGTAGAGGGGTGGAGAGGGATGGAGAGGGATGGAGAGGGGGAAGGGGAGAGGGGGAATGCGAGAGGGTAAGGGGAGGTGGAAAGGGGTAGGGGAGAGTGTGAAGGGGAGGTGGGAAGGGGGTAGGGGAATGGGGAAAGGGCGAGGGGCATGTTAGTGGATGATGGGGAGAAAGGGAGGGGGAGGGGAGAAAGGTGAGGGGGCGGAGGAGAGGAAATGGGGAGGGGAAGAGGAAGGGAGGGGAAGTGGAGAGGGGGAGGGGAAGAGTAGAGTGGGAGGGGAAGGGGAGGGGGAGGTGGAGAGTGAAGACGGGGAGGGGAGAGGGGAGAGGGGAGAGCGGGGAGGGATGGGGGAGTTGGGGAGGAGGGGAGGAGTAGGAGCAGGGGAGGAGAGGGAGCTGGGGGTGGAGGAGGAGAAGGGGAAGAGGAGGGGGAAGAGGGGAAGGGGATGGGAAAGAGTGGGAGGGGGAAGAGGGGAGAGGGATGCGGGAAGAGGCGGAGGTAGAAGAGGGGGAGGGAAAGCGGGTGAGGGAAGAGGGGAGGGGAAAGTGGGGGAGTCGAAATAGGGAGAAGAGGGAGGGAAGAAAAGGGGGAAGGGGAAGCTGGGTAGGGGAAGAGGGAGAGGGGAAAGAGGAGGAGGGGAGGGGGAAGAGGGGGAGGGGAAGAGGGAGAAGGGGAAGAGGGGGAAGGAGAAGAGGGGAACGGGAAGAGGGAGGTGGGAAGAGGGGGAAGGGGAAGAGGGGGAAGAGGAAGAGACAGAAGGGGAGGGGAAGAGGGGAAGGGAGGGAGGGGAAGAGGGGGAGGGCAAGAGGGGGAGGGCAAGATGGTGAGGGGGAAGGGGAAGGGGAGTGGGAGGAGGGAGAGTGAAAGGTGAGGGCAAAGGGGTCTGTGGAGAGGGAGATGAAGGGTGGAAGGGGGAGTGTGGAGGGTGTGGGAATGGGGTAGAGGAGGGATTGGGAGGAAGGAGTGGGAGGAGGGAGTGCGGAAGGAGGTAGTGGGGAGGAGGGAGTGGGATGGGGAGGAGGGAGTGGGAGGGTGAGGAAGGATTGGGAGGAGGAGTAGGGGGAGGAGGGGAGGGGCGAGTGGGAGTGGGAGGGGGAGGGGGAGGGGTATGGAGGGGGATGGGGATGGGGTTGGGGAGGGGGATTGGGATGGGGATGGGGTGGGGTATGGGGAGGGGTAGGGGATGCATAGGGAGAGGAGGAGGGAGGGGTGAGGGAGGTGGCTGGGGCAGTGCAGTGAGGTGAGGGAGGGGGAGAGGGGATGGGGAGGTGCGAGGGAGGGGGAGAGAGGTGCTGAGAGGGGAGAGAGGGGGAGAGAGGGGGTAGGAGTGGGAGAGAGTGTGTGGGGGGAGAGAGGGGGTGGGAGGGTGCGGAAGTGGGTGGGAGGGTGTGGGACGGGGTGGGAGGGGGCGAAGGAGGGAGGGGGAGTGTGGGTGGGAGGATGAGGAGGGTGAGGAGGTGAGGATGGGAGGAAGGGGAGGAGGGGGAGCAGGGGGAGGAATGGGTGACGTTCGGGACGAGGGGTGACGTGGAGAGGAGGAGGGGTGTGGGGGAGGAGCGGTGAGCGGGAGGAGGGGTGAGGGGGAGGATAGGTGAGGGGGACGGGGAGGAGGGGTGAGCGGGAGGATGGGTAGGGGAGGGGTAGCATGGGCAGGGGGAGGGTGAGAGGGATGGGGAGGGTGAGGGCGAGGGTGTAGGGGAGGGGGAGGAGGTGGGGGAGGTGGAGAGGGGAGGGAGAGGTGGATAAGGGATGGGAGCGGTGGTATAGGGCAGGAGGGGTGGGGACGGGTAGGGAGGGGGAGGAGTGGGTAGCACACATGGGAGTGAGGAGGGGGGAGGAGAGGGAGGAGTGGGGAGGGAGGCGTGTACAGAGGAAGGGAGGCAGTGGACGAGTGATGGGGTGGGGGACGAATGAGAAGAAGGGGAAGGGGAGGGGAGGAATGTGGAGTGGGAGGGAGATGGAGGGAGGTGGGGGGAGGGGGAGGGAGGTGGGCGGACGGTCAGGGGGAAGTTGTGGGGGGAAGAGGAGGGAGGGGGAAGATGGGGGAAGGGGAGGAGGAGAAGAGGGGTAGGTGGCGGGGATAGGGGGAAGGGGAAGAGGAAGGGGAGGGGGAGTGTGAGGGACGAGGGGGAGGGGAGGGTGTGTGTGGAGGGGCTGAGGAGAGAGGGGGAGGGGACAGAGGGGTAGTGGAACTCTGTCACTATCTGAGAGAAACTGTGACATTCTCTGACTCTCTGGCACTCTCTGAGAAATAATGTCACACTTTCTGAGAACGACTGTGACATTCTCTGACGCATTGTGACTATCCATGACACACTGTGACACTCACTGAAATACACAATGACACTCTCTGAGACACACTGTGACACAGTCTGCAAAATACTGTGGCACACTCCAACGCTCTCTGAGACACACTGTGACACTCTCACAGACGTACTGTGCCACTCTCTGAGACACAATGTGACACTCCCTGACTCTCTGGCACTCTCTGAGAAATAATGTCACACTTTCTGAGACCCACTGTGACATTCTCTGAGACACACTGTGACTCTCTCTGACACACACGGAGACACTCTCTGACACTCTCTGAGACGCATTGTGTCTCTCCATGGCACACTGCGACACTCTCACTCTCTCTGAAACACAATGTGACACTCTGTCTCACTCCATCACTCTCTGAGACACACTGGGACATTCTCACAGACGTACTGTGACACTCTCTGAGACACTGTGACACTCTCTGAGACAAATTATGGCACTCTCTGACAAACTCTGAGACATACTGTGACACTCCCTGTCGCACTGTAACACTCTCTGACATAGTGTGAGATTCTGATCTATCGAGTCTGCACCAGCTCTGAAAAGAGTTCTCCAGCAAGCTCAGTTCTCCAACCCTCTCACTGTAGCCCTCTAAATTCATCACTCATCTGGTCCAGCAGCTAACCAACCTTCAAACCCAATGAGATTTTCTGGTACTTCGATTTTACTAATACTAAATTTCGTATCTTCCTCACTTTTGTCAGTCACTGTGTTCCCTAATATTTCCAAAAAGAGTTTCTTTTGCTTCGTCTGTTTGGAAAGAACCAATGTATTCACCTCACTGGAGAGAGATGGCTTCTTTCACCTCGTGAATACGTGAGAGGATTGGACTATGGCACAATGGATATGTCCCCCAATCCTGTCTGTCAAGTTCCAGAATCAAAATGGTTCATGGGCAATTTTGAGTACAGTCCTCTCCCTGGTGTGAGACAGTCCTCTGTGACCTCTTTATTGTTGAAATAAACTGGCTTCATTCTTTGCACCTGGTAAAGGTATACCATTGGGAAATATTTGTGGAAATCCCAATAAGGAGAGTGCAGTGCCCTGCTCCTCCCTATGAGATCTCTGCAGACTCAGATACACTGTGAAATCTATCCCCATACCTTGCACAGATTAGGAACACCAGGCCCTCTGGTCTCTCTAAATAAATACAGCAGCAGACAATATAAATCCAAGAAAACCATCCACAGAACCTCCACTGATTTTCCAATGTCAGGAGCAAGTCAATGCTTGTATATGGCACACCCACTCAGTGTTGAAGATGCCTACCTCTCCTCTGTTTCTATTCCTGGCTGATAAACTATTACATTTCTGTGCAGTCACTAAAATATGAATAGTTCTGCTCTCCATGGAAATCGTTGTCAATATAACTGCACACTTTCTTCTACCTCAGTCACGATAATAACAACACCGTTATTAATGGTGGAGACGCTGGGGAGGTGATGATCGAGCGGTTTTGTTTTTCTAGACTATAAATTCTTAGCTTTCCACGAATATTTCCCAGTGGTATACCTTTCCCAGGTAATGACCCAAACCTGGACTTTAATCCCACCACAGCAGATGGTGGAATTTGAATTTCATGGAATATTTGGAATTAAATATTTGGAATTAATCTAATGAAAAAATGATGGTTGTCAAAACTAAGAACATCTGGCTCACTAGTGTCCTTCAGGGAAGGAAATTTGCTATCTTCACTGTTCTGGCCTACATGTGATTCCAGGTCGTCAGCAGTGGTAGACTCTCAAATGCCCTTTCAAATGGCCAAGCCAACCATTCAGTTAAACACTACAAGGTCTCAAAGAAATGAAACCAGACAGACCTGAGCACTGCCAGTCTACAGCACATCGAAGTGCAATGGTTCAGAATGACAGTTCCCCGGCATCTTCTCAAGCGCAACTCGGAAAGAGAAATAAATGCTGGCCCAACCAACAACACCCATGTCCCATTAATGAAGAAAATACGATGACCACACTCAGGATGGAAAGATTGAGGGGACAGAACTCACTTGAAACATGGACTTGGATATATATGTATATGGGCATGATACTCGGGAATATAGGGAAAGGTAAAAAATAAATGTATATGATCTCACAATTTATTTCCATACCAGCTGATTATCCACAGTCACTTTGTTTTTTTTGTGTATGTCTCTATTTCTCCACAGTTTCAACTCAATACACCAACGCATGTCGCACAATTTCCCAGCTGCTTTCACATCTGATGCAAGGTGAGTGGATTCAAAATGCTCACTCTGTTTTTTCTCTCGACAGACGCTGCGAAATCTCCTCCCTTTCGCCAGCACTTTGTCCCCTTTTGGTTCAGAAATCCAGTAGCTTTCTTTGTTTGATTTAACCTTTATTTTGTATTTTATGGGACATTGTCCCATCGAATCCACACAGACCCTCTGCAGAGCATTGCACCCAGACCCACCTCATACCCCTTTCCAGCATTTCCCATGGACAACTCGCGCCCCCGCCCCCCCACCCTGTCCCCGCGTCTCCCTTAGCTACCACACCTAGTTGCATATGATGGATAATTTAGCATGGTCGATGTACTGAACCAGTGTGCACTGTGGGAGGAAACTGAAACTGACAGAGGAGTATAAAAGCAGGAGTGGTACGAACAAAGTGAACAGACAGCAGCTGTTCCCTTGCGAGAAAGGGTTAACAACAAGGGGGAACACGTTTAAAATGAAAGACAAGATATTAAGAGAAGATTTGTGGAATCTGTTTTGAACCCAGACGGTGGTTTGAGTCAAGAAAACATTGCCTGAGAGGATGGATAAGGTAAGTAACCTCACAAACTTTATAAAGCATGTGTATCATCACTGGATGGTGCAAACTCGATGGGCCTTGTCTTTATTACATAATTTAATGTGGTGGCAGAAATGAAAGCTCTGATATATTCTGAAGCAGCAGCCAATGGAACTTGTTGGTTTGTTCCATCGAACAGTGCTCAGTAAGTGGCGAGATTACGAACCAGCATCATCCATTGAGTATCAGCACTTACTCAACCTAGGACACGCTAATCATCTCTGAAATCATCCAGGATAACTCACATGCTCAGTGCAAAAATCGTCCAACGACAGCATCAACATTATTCCAGCTATTTGGCACCATACTTTAAGGAGGCCAATAACATAGAAACAGACTTCCCTTCGTTGTTATATAGACTTCTCGTGTAAGGTTTTTATTTCTCTGAAGAATAATAAAATCATTTTCATGTATTCGCATTGACAAAGATTCTGTTTTCGTGCGCGCTATTCATCACAGCATGGTGGCTTGCTTAACATTCCATCCACCACCAGCAATAATTACTCCCAGCTAAACTGGCACGAGATGCACGACATGCACTTCCTCTCAACAGCTAGTTGGATGGATCAACATCAACTGAACTGGAACTTCTCAAGGATAAATTAATGCTAGTCTCGATCTGTAAAAAGCCCAAATGAACTAAAAAGAGAATTCGATTTTCTACTAGTTATTAAACAATGAGGGCATTTTATTGATCTGATGAGTGTGTCACTGTCTTTGAAGTTGTGTGATCTATTACCGTGAAACAATTTCGTGCATATGTTGAAAGAACAAAACAGCTTAGGTCACAGATACAAGGTAACGCAGCAGTTAAACGCAAAATGCCAGGGAATAGTAGGCTATAGATCTTCAAGCAACTGGGAATAATGCAGTTTGGTGTTTTCTGGCTGGCGTAGTTATATTGAGCTGAAGGGCCTGCTTGTATGCTGTATGACTCTATCACCTTAATTGTTGGAATCAAGGAATGTGGTCTCACTATTTCCATGGCTTGTAAGCATCAAATAGTGAGGAATACAATATCCATGGGCACACAGGATTTGAAGCTATATCATTCTCCCTTCGCTATCAAATTGTTAAGAACCCAGTTTCTCTCTTTGCAACATACCTGTTCGTGTTCCTACACCACAAGAATCCCTGGGGTTTATCACCATATTCTGAACTGAAATTAAACACAGGCAACAGAATGCTGGCGTTGCTAATGAAACATACCCCACAGGAACAAAAGAAAGGAATCTGCAGTATTTAAGCTATCCATTCGACCTAATCAAATTTCTAAAGCAGTTTTAAGCGAGACTTTTCCATGGTCCTGTGCTCCTGACTTCTCGACAACATCATGAAGCTTTCCTGAGTGCTTTTGAGTGCCGTTTAAAAATCACGTATAGATAGCTGAAAAGAAAAGTCTTCATGTTCATGAGAATAGCATCATTTTATTTAAGTATCTAAAGACAAAAGAAATGTAGAATATAGCACCAAGAGGAAGGAATTTAAACAGCTCCATCGTGCGATAAGATCGTGAATGATCTGATTGTGAACTCAATCACACATTCTTCTTTGCCTTTACAACGTTAGTGCAACACTCTTAGTCAAGAATCTGCCTGCATTTGCCTTAGGAATATTCAAAGTCTTATCCTCCATTGCTCTTTGGGAAGAGAATTCTACGTAGACATAACACTTTGAGAGGTGTACACCAAATCACCATCTTCTTAACAGAGGCATTCTTCAGTTTTATCGTTCATCCACTCATGGTATTCTCTCACACAAGTTGAAACATGTTTCAGAATTCAACTTTTAAAAAACTACTTGGAATATTCTGGGGTTAAACAAGATCACATGTTGTTTGCATAAACCTCAGCAGATCCAGAGTCAGTCAGTTCAATAGTTCCTCGATAAATAAACGCTCGTCACAGGAGGAAGCTGAATGAGTCATCTCTGTATTGCATTTCATTTAATTGTGGCCATCGCTCTCTGGGATGTGGTTACACCACTACATTGTAAATCTGCATAAAATAGTCCCTAAATTTAAATGTATTCTGTCTTAGAAAGTTTCAATATTTATCTTACCAGCCTAAACCCTAAACAATTGATGTACAATTAAAGTTTCTAGTTTGTAATCGAGGTGCCCGGTTCCTCTATGCCTTAAGCCAAACTTTCCACTCAAATAATACACGACATTTCCATTCAACCCTCCAATATCTTTGAGCATGGATGCATTTTTCGTACTATGTTCCTTACACTAATATTTGGTTGTTCACTTGACCCATCTATATCTCTTTATAGACTCATGTCGTTTTCATGTCCTTTCCTTCTTGTACACGTTCGAAAGTTTGTATTCTTCTCAAATACAATATTTGGCCAAAGAAATGCACTGTGGCCACGTTGCAAAGTAATATAAAATGACATATTTTTATTCCATGTCTAAACTATACATTTGTGACAATGCTAACGTGTTTTGCAGTCCCATCACTCAGTTCGTATTACTCAAAATAGAGTTAGATGGTGTGGAATGTGTGTGGGTAGAATTGAGCAACCGGAAATGTGAAAAAACATATTTGGAGTTATGTACAGGCCTACGAATCGTAAACAGGAACTGTGGCACATGATAGACCAGGAGATAAAAAAGATGTGTAGGAAAGTCAAAGTTACAGTGATTGGGGGCGGAGGGGGGGGGGTGAGGATTTCAATATGCAGCTGGACTGGAAAAATCAGTGGTCGTGGTTTGCAAGGAAAGGAATTTGTGAAATGTCTACGAGACTGCTTTTTGGAGCAGCTTATGATGCAGGCAACAAGGGAACGCGAAATACTGGATTTAAATTTGTGCAGTGAGGGAGACGTGATGAGGACGCTTAAGGTGAAGGAACCCTTCAGATGCATGGATGCTAATATGATTGAACCTACTCTTCAAATTGAGAGGAAGAAAGTGGAATCGGAGTTAATATTATAGCAGAATAAAAGCATCTATAAAGACACGAGGGAGGATTGGAGTAGAATTGACGGGAGAGGAGCCGAACAGGAACGACGGCGGGAATAATGGCGGGAGTTTCTCGGAGCAATTTAGGAGTCACAGCAGAGATTCATCCCGAGGTAGAAGATGCATTGTAAAGGAAGGATGAGGCCACCATGGATGACTGGGGAATTCATAGCTAGGGTAAAAGAAAAAGAGAAAACAGATAACATGGGAAACCAGAAGATTTAGAAGCTTACAAGGATGAACAGAGGGCAACAAAATAAGAAATAAGAACGGAGAAGATTAAATATGAGGGTAAGCTATCCAGTGATGTAAAGGACGACTGTAAGAGTTTCTTTAGATTTATAAAGGACAAAAAAAAAAGAAGTAGAAGTGGAAATTGGGCACTGGAAAATGACGCTGGAAAGACAGTAGCGTTGAACAAATAATAGATGAGAAACTGAATAATTATTTTATGTCGGCTTTCACAGCGGAAGACATGAATAATATCCGAACAATTCAAGAGAGTGGGGAAATAGACCTGTTTAGATGAAGTTGCTTGAAAAACTAAATGTATAAATATGCTGGATGGAGACATTCATAGTGATCTTCCAGGAATCTTTAGAATCAGGGAGTGTCCCAGAAGACCAGATCATTGTGAACATGACACCCTTTTTCTTAGAGAGATATTTTTAATGAGAAAAGAAGATTTTTGATTTTTATTTTACAAAATTACAAATATAGTACAAACTAGTGTGTTCTGCTTTACGATATAATAACAACGCCAATATAGAATTTAAAAACAAATTACTAATCTACTCTACATAAAACATAAAATAGAATATCCTGCATTCCTAACAATAAACAATCGGGGAAAAGAAAATAAATAAGTAAATAATTAACTAAATACATATTATAATATATTTATATCAAGTCATAACAAATCCCGTATTTACACGCGATTCCTCCTCCCGGGAGCCCCCGAAGCGGCTCATGGCTAAGCAAAGGCCCTGAACAACGTGGCTGACATATCTGTGTCAATGTCGTTCAAAAAGGGCTGCCATGTTCAATAAAATGATTCCGTTTTTTGGTGCATCATACCCGTAAGCAGGTCCAGGAGTGTATATTCCATGACTATCCTATGCTGGTTTGATAGCTGTGGGGGTCCTTCGGATACCCAATTCAATAAAATGTTTTTCCTCCCACAAAAGGAAAGGATCATGAATAATTTCCTCTTGTATACATCCAAAGTGGGAGAATTTTGGGGAGCCAAAATTAGAGACACTGGGTCCAACCCAATCTCTGTATCCAAAATCTTTTCCAAGGCATTCACTACTCTGTCCAAATACCTGCGGGTCTCATCGCATGTCCACAGACAATACATGTGAGTACCAACTTGTATTTTGCATAAACGACACTATGGAGATGCTCCTGCCTTGAACTTTGGAAGTCGCTCTGGTGCCATGTGAACCCTATGAAGTACCTTCAATTGGATAGCCTGAGTTCTGTTACCGATAGAGATCTTCCTGGCGTTTTCCCAGCCGTCCTCCTACATCTCTAAGGAGATTTCCATCCGCAATTCTTGACTCTATGTTTTATATAACCGTTCTATGTCCTTCGATACCTTATTAAATAGTTAGTGGTAGAGAGTCCTGACCGCGGGAGGTCTCATCGGCCAAAGCACTTTCCTTTCCCTATCCGAATTATACAGATTATTTATCAATGTGGTCTTCTTTTGTGTAAAGTCTGGTATTTGAAAATATCGAAATAGATCTTTACTAGGCAGCCCACATTTCTGACGCAGTTGTTTGAAGGACATCATGAATTCCCCTTCGAACAGATCTCCCAAACAGGAGCTACCTCTGGACTCCCAGGTTTTGACTCCAGCAAAAGTCAGCCATGGCTGGAATCGCAACCCATTAAGGGGTTAGAAGGGAAGGATTTTAGTCGGTTGCCCTCATCCTGTCTCATTATCCTCCAGGCTTTGATTGTAGTTGATACAACAGGATTTTTATAATGATCCGTAAAACTCTCATCTTGTCTACAAACAGTAGATTGATGAGTGGTTGTTTTGCTTGAGAGGTCCCAATATCTAATCAGTTTGATTGTGGTTCACAAGAGACACAATCAGCTACATCGAATAATAGAGAGCTCAACTGGTCCCTCCTGAAATCCAGAAAATCCAGCCCACCCCTTATTTGTGGATGCTTCAGCATTTCTAATTTAATAAGGGGCTGTCTATGAATCCAAATAAAGAACCCAAGCAAACCATAAAGTTTACGCATCGCCTGTCTTGGCAACATCAAGGGAAGCATTCTCACAGCGTATAAAAGGCGAGGTCGGATATTCATGTTGACCAAAGCTATTCTACCTAGCCAGGATACCGGGAGATCTTCCCAGCATTGGAAGGTTCTCTCTTATTTTCTCCAATAAATATGCATAATTGACTTTATATATCTGACCGAATGCCGGAGTATTAAAAATTCCTAAGTAACAAAAACTTCCCAGTGACCACCGAAAGGGGAAACGGGATCCATCCAGAAGACTGGATATACTAGCAAGACCTCCCAGCGGCATGGACTCCGATTTCATTAAATTGATTTTATAACCTGAGAACATATCAAATTAGTTAACCACTTGAATTAAGCGGGACACAGATGTTAATGGATCATTTAAGAAAAGGAGGACATTATTTGCATAGAGAGTAATTTTGTGCTGATTCAATCGAACCTCTGGAGACATTGTATTCGGGTCAGCTGGTATAGATTCTGCCAACGACTCAATCACTAGCGTAAATAATAATGGTGAGGGGGGCAACCCTGCCGACAACATCTCCCAATCCTAACGCTATTCGAATTTAAACCGCTGCTCTGGGATCATTATATAATGCTGTAAGAATTTAGTAAAGACCTCTCCAACATGAAACCATTCCAGCACATAAAGGTGATATGACCATTCTTCCCAATCAAATGCCTTCTCTTCCTCTAGGGAGATAAATAATCCCAGTATCGCTCCCTCCTGGCAGGCTTATACCATATTTAAGACTCTCCTTATGTTATTAGTTGATCTGGGACCCTTTATAAACTCCTTCTGGTCCTCTTTTTTTTATGAATGGTAAAACCCTCTCCAGTCTGAATGCCAACATTTTTTAGAGAACTCTAAAATCCACATTCAACAAGGATATTGGTCTATATGAAGAGCAGTCATCTGGGGCCGTTCCCTTCTTAAGAATGACAAAAATATTTGCTTCTCTCAGAGGAGGCGGGAGGCAGCCCTGACTGTGCGAATAATTATACATATTTATAAGTGGCCCGGCCAATTCGTCAATAAATTCATCATAGAACTAAGCGTGGAATCCGTCTGGTCCGGGCGCTTTTCCAGTCTGGAGCTGCCTCACTGCCTCCTGTACTTCCTGAGTTGCCAGGGGGAGCATTCAAGAACAATACCTGCTACCATGTTAGGCCGGGAGGACCAGACTTTTTAAGAAAATACTCTATCTTCCTCGTTCTATCCTCAGCCCTGTGACCTGTACAATTCGAAATAGAACTTTCTAAAGGCTGCATTCATCATTTCACGATCACAAGTCAGGGTACCCATTCTCTTTCTAATATACCTAAAGGCTTGGGGAGCCTTTCTCTTTCTGGCAATGTATGCTAGATACCTGCCAGGCTTGTCACCGTATTCAAATAATCTCTGCTGGGCAAATAATATCCACTCTTTGTTGTCTGAGTAAGTGTGGAATTCAAAGATGCCCGAAGGGCTGTGATATGCTGTAGGTTAGTAATGGAGGGTCTATCAACATACGCTCTCTCATCCGCTTTCAGTCAAGCCTCGAGCAGATGCTGTTGTTCTATCTTTTGTCTTTTTCTGGGTCACAGAATATGAGATAACCAAGCCTCATGCACATGCTTTAGTAGTCTCTCACATGACCGCAGAGTTACTGTTCGTACCTGAGTTGATATCCCAGAAGGTTTTAAATGCCTGCGAGAAATATTTTCTGAAATTACTATCCTTCAATAGGAAAGGGTCCATAAGCCAATGTCGGAAAACTATCTCATCATCACTAGTCTTAACCTTCATACGTTCTGCGGCATGGTCGGAAGTTGTTATATTCTCTACTTTGCAAAACAATACTGATTTCAAAAGGGTCGAGGTGACAGAAACATATCGATTCTGGTGAGGCACTTGTGTGGGTTAGAATAAAAAGAAAAGTCTCTACCCTCATGGTGAAGACACCTCCACTCACCTACCAGCACTAACTCCCTACTCAGATCCGCAAACTGTGTAGATCTCAAAGATATGCCCGCAGAGCTCTTAGGAATTCTGTCCACTCCTGAGTCGATTATACAACTAAAATATCACCGTATCATTGTGTGGTGCACACAGAGAGCCATCCACTTTAGAACACTTCCATTACAAATTTAAAAGGAAGCACTGGGGGGCAATAGAGATTCAAAATTCCATATTCTTCTCCATATATGAGGACATTAATTAATGTATACAGTCCAGACTCATCTTTTATCTGGCTGAGCATTTGGAAGTGAAGATACTTCCGAATAAGAATGGCTACTCTCCAACTTTTTAAGCTGAACGATGAAAAGAACACCTGGCCAAATCTACCCTGTTGCAGCTTCGAATGCTCCTTATCAAGTAGATGGGTCTACAATAGAAGGACTATATCCACCCTTTGCTTTTCAAAGACTTGACAATATCTTTTTCCTTTTGATGGGTGAGTGGCTCCCTTTGACATTTCAGGTGCACCAACTTCAAGAATAGCTAGCCATGATAGTCCAAGCAAACCCGAGAACCTCCAGGAGAAGAACCCCACCCAAAACAACATTGAATTTTTAAAAAGTGATTCACACATAAAAACACTCTTTAAAACAGCGAAATCAAAACAACTAAAAACTACTCCTAACCACAAATAACATGAAACATATTGAAAAGGAGATTTCCCCTTTGTTCACAGGAAGCACGACTACCTTCCAATAATCCCGCCTTAATATATCCCAGCCAGAGCCATGTCCTCTGCCCAGACATTACAAAGTAGAGTAAGTAATTTCCAATATCTTATAAGACAGATGTTAAATTTGGGCTATCCCCCACCATAACCTCGATACACTTAGCAAAACAGCACAAGTTGAAAATATACAAAATTACAATCCCAGCAAGTAATAAGCAACCAAATAAAAAAAACACTCAGAAACGTCCGCATAATCAAATAAACCCCGCGAGCTATACATAAGAGTCCCTTGATTTTCTTTCTCTAAGCGCCTTGCTCAACAACTTTAATAAAAATAAAGAGATGTTTTCCTGCGACAAATGTTAAGCTAACTGTCTGTCATTTCCTACTTGACGTCCCTTCTGTTCTGACGAAATAAACCTCACTGATCTGCATTGGTTCCCAGGATACCTCTCCACTGATTTTATAATTCTCAGATTTGCTTTCAAATCCATTCCTGGTCTTACACCCCATTAATCCACCCCTGCTTCTACCGTAAATTCCTCTGTGCTCTTCCTAATCTTCTACTTCTGCTCTCTGTATTCGAACGTTCCTTACTCCCCCACTGCCAGATATGGATTTTACAGTGAAAGAGTCTGAAGCAGGGTCGCATTTCACTAAACACTGCAGCCTACTGCTCTTGGCGTTAATATGGAGTTCTACCACATCATCATGTTATCTAAAAAAAATTAGATCAATTCATTCTCATGCCTATGATGTAGATTCCTGCAAAATACTTGACTACTTTCTGTGCGCTGGCAAGTACATCATTTTTCTCTATCCCCTGTTTCATTTTGACTGTGACATGTCACATTTTACTGCTCCCTTATTCACTTATAATTGTCCTTTGTTTGACGTCTGTGTTTCTGGTTTTGTGTGTGCTGGGCCAGAGACGGCTTGATGTGAAATTCCAGAGAGTTATGAAGTTGAAAGTGTGTATTGTACTTTAAAGAGAGGAAGAATGTTGTTCAGCACTGAGAGCTTCCGGGAGCAGTGTCAGAGTTTACTGGAAAATTGAAAATATGTAACATTTGGGGTGTGAAATAGGTGCCTGAGTTGGTTGCTATTTTGACGACAATTCAAAGTTAACCATTCGATTTCGAGTTTATTATTCTGCCAACATCGAACCATTGAGATAATCCGATTTTGGAGGATAAGAATGATTAGATTACTTACAGTGTGGAAACAGGCCCTTCGGGCCAACAAGTCCACACCGCCCCGCCGAAGCGCAACGCACCCATACCCCTACATCTACCCCTTACCTACAGTACGGGCAATTTAGGATGGCCAATTCACTTGACCTGCGCATCTTTGGACTGTGGGAGGAAACCGGAGCACCCAGAGGAAACCCACGCAGACACGGGGAGAACATGCAAACTCCACACAGTCAGTCGCCTGAGGCGGGAATTGAACCCAGGTCTCTGGCGCTGTGAAGCAGCAGCGCTAACCACTGTGCCACTGTATCGCCCACTGGCAGGCATTTTGAACGTCAGACAAAGTTACTGCCATCAAGGCAGACATACAGGAGAAAAAGAAAAGCCAAAAACAAAAAGACAGGTTCTGAAATGAAGTGGAATGACTCTGGCAATTTGTGCAGCTAACACCTAATAACTGATTGCATGAACGCTGATGGGTTGCGCTGTTGGATCTTATCATTACCACGATCACATGTGCCCTACACGCTAACAATTGATAACTCGGCCGAATCTCAGTTCATCTGCTGCTGAAACTTTCATTTTTCACCCTTTGATATCATTAGAGGAGACTTTAAATGAAAAGGCGGGCGATTTTGGTCGGATGACAAATTGTAATTCTGAGGAATTGTGCTTTAAAATATACATGAAACGCGACTGTAAAAATTCAGCAAAGGAACAAAAAATGCAGTGACACTGCTGGAAGAGTGCCACAGATCCCCGAACAACATAATGGTATAGTGTAGCTAATGGCAGTTAATCTCTCAATCATGATCAAATAAAAGGGCAGGAATAATAGGGGATTTTCACAACTCCGATGTAGTGTGTCATTGTCGTGCGAAAATAATTTTTGAAGTGATTTCAAGAACACTGTTTTGACCAGTCATGGCAAGGCCAACAAGACCGGCACAATAGTGAAGCAAGTTTTGAGATCTTAAGCTGGGGAGTAGGAAGAATGGCAGTGGGACAGCATCGTGGTAATCGAGATCACAAGCCAGTCAGCTTAACGTCAGACTGAAAGCAACTTAGCACAAGAATCAGACTCATGTGGTTGACATGGTGTGTGTTTATTTTACAATGTCAAAGTTTATTTTACAACGTTAATGGAAACGTAGCAAGTGAGGTGCCATACTGGCTTATTGGCAGGAAATCAAGATGAATTGTCAACAGGTAATCTCTGGTCCATGACAGTAAAGGCTCTGACATGATGATTGATTTCACAAACACCGGGATTGAAATGGATCGACTAGTTTCAAGTTCCCGATGATGGGACACGTTTACCCATCAAGAGTGACAGCAGCAGCACAGACAGAACGGTGCTGATGTGTGCGTTAGATTATGGAACGCCTCAGTGAAATGGAAGGAGGGATGTAAAGGAGGGTTAGTGACCATGGAAGACAGGGAAATCTCTGAAAAAAGCGTTGGCATGAATTCTGATTTATGAAATGGAGAAGTGTGATATTCCACGTAAGTAACCAGTGTTGCGGAACATCATGTAATCTCGTGTTCACAGGGCTAAACTAAGAAAGACTGAGAGGCACATCAGTGAAGATCAAACTTGAAATGGGCATGAGGATGAGCCCGCTGTGACGGTATAAAGGTGCATGAAATGCCGGGGCTTGGACTCCAACCTCACCTGTAGTACCTTCTATTGACATGGAGCAGGGAGCATTGTGATATCAGATTGGGACCTCCATCTCAAATGCAGCAGCATCTGTTGGCATAAAACAGGGGGCATTGTGGCAGCAGCCTGGAAGTTCAAACCTCACCTGGAGCAAATGTATTGATAAGGAGCACGGAGCAATGAGACATCAACTTGGGAGAAATGATACTCAATTACTTTAATCTAAATTATAATTAGCAGGACCCATGTATGTAGATTGAATTAATATCTGTCCCAGGGAAATATCTCACTAATAAGGGGAAATGTTGCAAAGATTCAGCTCGTGGAGGAAAATCTGTGCAGAAAGAAATGCAGGTAAAATTTTCTTTTTCTGACTTTTATGATAAGACTGACTGCGTGTTTGGTTAAATTGCAGCAAGCGATTTTCAGCTCGTGTCATGTTATTACATTTCCTGAAAACCCACCCAAGTCATGAAAGCAAACTACATTTCCATAAATTAACGGTATATAACTAGACAAAAGAGAGAGGACAGAGGGTGGAGCTGGAGGGTTGTTTTTCTGACTGGAGCACCGTGACCAGTGGAGTGGAATTTTACACTTAATGGTAATGTCCGAGGGAGTGTTGCTGAACAAAGAGACCTTGGAGTGCAGGTTCATAGATCCTTGAAATTGGAGTCGCAGGTAGATAGGATAGTGAAGAAGGCGTTTCATATGCTTTCATTTATTGGTCAGAGTATTGAATACATGAGTTGGGAGGTCATGTTGCGGCTGTACAAGACATTGTTTCGGCCACTGTTGGAATATTGCGTGAAATTCTGGTCTCCTTTCTATCGGAAAGACTTAAGGAAACTTGAAAGGGTTCCGAAAATAATTATGAGGATTTTGACAGGGTTGGAGGATTTGCGACATAGGGACAGACTTAAGAAGCTGGGGCTGTTTTCCCTGGAGTGTGGGAGGCTGAGGGTTGACTTATTCGAGGTTTTCAAAATTATGATGGTAATAGATAGGACAAATAGAAAAAATCTTTTCCCTGGGGTTTGGGAGACCAAAATTAAAGGGCATAGGTTAAGGGTGAAAGGGGAAAGATATAAATGAGACCGATGAGGCAGCGTATTCACGCAGAGAGTGTAAGTTCATGGAATTTGTTACCAGATGAAGTGGTGGAGCCTGGTATAATTGCAACATTTAAGAGGCATTTGGATGGATATACGAATAGGAAGGGTTTGGAATGTTATGGACCAGGTGATGGCAGGTGTGACTAGACTGGGTTGTGATATCTGGTCAGCATGGATGAGTAGTACCATAGGGTCTGTTTCCATGCTGTACATCTCTATGACTCTATTTGATGTTGCCATTCTGCTCGAGCTCGTCTTGCTTTATGGAGGAAAAGCAGGAAACTAATGCTGAAATTTACAGGATCTCCAATGATCCTATTCAATGGCTGAACAGACAAGAGGCTGAATGGAAGCTTCATCATGACAGATATGTTTTCATTATGAAACGAGCTGAAACACAAAGTGGGGATGATTGGACTGAAGCAGTGGTGGTGATTTTCTTTCCTGGTTAAATTTTTCAATATGACTGCTATTTCTCCTGTCCATGTTAACATCACAACTCTGAAGCATGAAAGTGTGAAGCACATGTGGAGCAAGTGGCGCAAAGTGTAATGTGCCTGACTTGAGATCAGAACATTGCGGGTTTCACTCCTCTCTCGCTCGAGGTTAGCGCATGTATTCATTACACTCACAACGTAATCTTCCTCTTTGTTCTGAAGCCGAGATGAAGTTTGAGCTCCAGAAATGCAGACACGAGAATCTCTTTCAGTGCACGTCCCAGAGAACATCACAGTCAATGTCGCAGCGTCATCAGAAGTGAGGAAGACCAAATAGTCCCACACACTGCTAATCGGCACTTTTCAATTTCACAGATCCAACGAACCAATCGCTGTGGCTCCTCGAGATGGCAAGGAAACAATATAAACATCTCAGTCTCATGTTGATTCATGGAGTGCCGAGGCACCTTCTCCTTCTTAAAGAGGCTGGGACGTTGACACTGATGTTCGTAGAGACATTGTTTGATTCAAAGAATAGAAAGGAATCCTCTTCCAGATGCCCATGCTGTTGATGCTGAACAAAACAGCCCTTAAAGGGAATTAAACCCGGACCGCAGTGGCAAAAGTGGCACTTCAGAACCACGACACGACCAGGGACGACTGCAGCGGTCAGACGCACGTAGAGTGATAAACCTAAAGCGTGTTGGACGCGTTCCTGGCAGAAACAACCGCTTGACTATCCTCATTCCATTTTCCATTCCTTTGCCTTGTACGCCTTAGCATCACAAATACAGACTGAATACCTCTGAAGGTTGTGTTGATTTCATCACAATGAGTTGCAGATTTATCCACCACCAATGGTGGATAAATTAATTACTGCTTATCTTCTGAAGAATTCTGCATCCTAAATTTAGTCTACACCCCTTGGTATTTGACGGAGAAGAAACATTTCTTTCAGCCGAACTTGCTTTTATCTCTCATTGTTTTGCACATTTCAATCATTTTTTTCTCACCATCTCCTCTTCTCCATTGATATTAGAACAGAGAAACTGATCTTTTCCAAAAAAAAACCAACATCCTTTGCTGAATAGTGCATTGTTTCCTTTTCCTGAGCCTGATTTTCCAGTGATCTCGGGTACATGTCAATAATAATTGCTAAATGAGCACTGATCTCACAACAGCAGGATGTAAATGGATCGACTGATTTTATGTTCCTAATTGTGGGTTTGGGTCATGTTTGTACAAGAAAATTGATTGCAGCTGCACAAACTGAACAGTGTCAATGCGAGTGTTTGATTGCCAAAATCCCTCAGTGAAATTGGAGGAGGGACCTAAAGCAGGGTTACTGATCGTGGGTTGGGGAGAAATCTCTGAGAATGGGTGGGTTTCAATTCTGATACATAGACAGTAGAGATCTGAAAGGGCGAGGGTTTGAAGGAGGACAATCATCAACTCGACGTATATTTTCATGTCAAAAAGATTGATTCGCTCCTGCATTTGTTCAGCATGTCTTACTCTGCATAAAACGGTAACAAATGACAATACTGGAAGTCAAATTGCAGATGATCTTTCTGCTGCCACAATGCAAAGCGCTAAACCCTGCATGAAACCGGCACCACACGGAATAGCATGATGCAATTAGCAGTAAAGATAGTGGCAGAGGATATGTTAGGAACAGGACCACATGAAATTCAGGAACACTTGACACACAGTGACAGAGACATGCAAACTCATGGTAGGCTGAATGGTTAACTTCGGTATCTCCAGAGCCAATGGATATTTCATCACTTAGTTTGTTGAAGGCGCAGATTGATATACTTCTCAAGAAAATGAAAGCATCAGGGAATAGCGCAGGGCATTGCTGGAATGTATTTCTGCAAAAGAAATGCAGTTTACCCTCGGTTACTTTACCAATTTCCTCATACAAGGAAATGACCACTGCTGTGGAATATCATATCGTCCCAGTTTTCAGGCCTGGTACAAGAAACTGTGCGGTGCAGCAGTGAAGATCAAACTGGAAATGTGGATGGGGATGAGCTAGTGGATAAGGGTTCAGAAATGACGTCAGTGAGTGTGAAATATTTTTCTGAAAGTATAGAGTCACTAGAAATGCCAGGGACTGGGAGTTCCAACGTTGTGTGGAACAGCTGCTATTGACATGATATACGTCGCATGAGGCTTCAACCTCGACTGCAGCAACTTCCATTGACACGAAGCAGGGAGCATTGGGACAT
The DNA here is from genome assembly GCF_047496795.1 of Chiloscyllium punctatum. Classification (NCBI taxonomy): domain Eukaryota; kingdom Metazoa; phylum Chordata; class Chondrichthyes; order Orectolobiformes; family Hemiscylliidae; genus Chiloscyllium; species Chiloscyllium punctatum. The sequence goes on along the minus strand of NC_092755.1, from coordinate 11,443,830 downwards.
CAAGCTGGCAGTTGCAACTTTTCCTGAAGCAGCTTCTATTTACATCTGCATAGAGAGAAACGGAGGTAATGTTTTCGCTCTCTGAAATTTCTCATATGGCTAACGATGCTCTGGGCAGGAAGGGATTTTTTTTACTCATTTCGTTTTATTCAATTTATTGTAAACGCGCATAGGTCGCTAAAGTACTCTCAAACTTCGAAAATTACCGCAATACGATATTGTGATTAGCCATTAGTTTATCACCTTTGATGGAGCAAAATCAGTGAAGTGAACTTGAAATTCATCAGATGAGCGGAGATCCCATTGAATGGCTGAGCAGACATAAAGTGAATGGAAGTTTCATCAGGATGAATGGATTTTAGTTACAAAACTTCTCATTGCACAAAAAGTAGATCATTGGAATGAAGCAGTAAAAGTAGTTATCTTTCCTGGTTATTCAATTTGTGAACATGAGTACGATTGGTCACGTCCGTCATTAGATCACAACTCTGCAGAATGCCAACTTCAAGCACGCGCAAGCACTGTGTCAGAATGGATAATGCACTTGATGACGTTCCAGAAATGGCAGTTAAGCTTTCGACTTGGTTCAGGAGCAAGACTGGCAGGCTTCAAATTCACATACAAGCTAATCTACCGCATTGTTCCAAAGCCGAAATAAGGTTTGAAATCTTAACCTTCAGGAGTGAAAGTCATTCAGGAAATGTCCCCGAGAACAGCAGAGTAAATATCCTCGCGTATCACAGGAGGGGAAGCTGAAAGCACATGCTGCTCAAGGCTACCTTTCAATTTTCGAAACCCACAAACAGAACCATACTCACAATACTTGCCAAACAGTGACTGAGATGTGGGAGCTCAGATCTGGCGAATTCTTTAAACTTCAATGTTCCGAGAGATTGTGGTGATACCAACACTGACTTTGAAAAAAACTTAGGTTGATAGATTTCTAATAATCTTCAAAGGGTGATGGTTCAGCTACATTGTAGTTGAACATTGGTTAATTCACCAATTTCCCCACTCAAGGAGTAATTACTGATGTGCAAGATCATATAGCCCAAGTTTCAAAGGCGTGGAGTCAGAGAAATTGAGTGATGCAATGGAAATGAAGATGAAGATGAGCACGAGGATGTGGCTACTGTGATGCAGTCGGTGAGTGCAATGTCATTCGCTGATGGTACAGAGGCAAGTGAAATGTGAGCTCCATCTTCACCTGGGCCAGCTTCGATTGACATCGAGCAGGGGACATTGCAGCAACAGACTGGGGGAAAGTCTACTCAGCTATTTTAATTATAAGTGAAGTAGTAATGTAGCAGGACACATGTTTCTGGATTGAGGGAGTATCGGCAACAGAGAAATGCCTCAATCAAAAAGAAAACTTCTGCAAAGAATCAACTCTTGGAGACTACAGAGAGAGGTAGATGTTATGTTTGCGATACCTGAGTGTTCTTCTATCGCTGACTCTACACTGTGTTACACTGCATAAGTAAATTTGTAGCTTTCATCTGTTTCATAGTATATAATTTCATGCAACATCGCACAGGTCGTTAAAGTAATCGAAACATCCAGAAATTAACTAGTATATACGACGTGATGACTAGGCTCGTTTTCACTTCAGTTGTGGAGGAATAGCAGGAACGTCCATTCGAAATTCATCAGATGCCATTGAATGGCTGAGCAGACAGTGGGTGAATGGAACTTCATGAGAACATATATGTTTTATTTGGAAACTCGCCGCTTTGCAAAGTGATGAACATTGGACTTAAACAGTAAAAGTGATTATCCTTATTGGTTGTTAAAATATTTGAATACGACAGCGATTGCTCGTGTCAGTGATAACATCACAATCCTTAAAACTTTCGGCATGCATCAGGCCAGTGACAGAACAAATAACATGCATAACTACAGAACTGCTGAGTGGAGTTTCGCATCCAACTGGCTTGCGGGCTGCGCTGACTTTATTGCACTGAAAACTGACTGTTCTTAAGCCGAAATGAGGCTTGCGCCTTGAACTGCAGGGACAAGAGTTCCTTCATTGAATGTCCCTGGGAATGTCAGAGTTAATATCCGAGAGTCATCACTGGAGGGGAAGCTGAAATCCTCGCTCACGCTGCCCTTTACACCTGTCAACTTTCCGAGGTTCACTGTGGCACCTGCGATTGTCAAGGAAACAAGACACAAAACCAAGTCTCAGCTTTGGCAATTTGAGGAAAATCTTTCGGAACTGGAATCAGAGGAGAATGGAGTGTGAACTGTCTGAATGAGCAGAGACTGCCGAGGCACCGTCCCACTTCTTTAAGATGCTGGGATATCATCTCTCATTTCTCGATGTCATTAATTGATCCGAGGTATTAAAAGCACTCCACTTGCAGGTGGTCTGCTTTTGCTGATGTCGCTGTCAGGATCAAAACAAACGCCAACTCCCGGACTGAGAATCAAAACCGGGTCACAGCGAAGAAAGCGAAAATAATGGAACTGTTAGCTCACCACGGACAGCTACGCGAATACCACGTACGTGTAGAATGACAGCCCTCAAGCTCGTTGTACATACTTTTGTCAGAAGCAATCGCTTAACTATCTTTATTCGTTCTCATCACTTGGACTCAAGTTAAGATTCGAGTATTTCTGAAGGTTATGTGGGTTCGCTTCTGCGCAACCTTGTCGACATTGAACTCCAGATTCAACCATCTGCTTGCAGATGAGCTTTTTCTGCAAATCTCCTCAATACTATCCACCTGTTAACTTCAGTCTACGCCCCTGTTGGTCGGTCAGGAGGAAACGTTTCTTTAAGTCTGCATTGTCCATGTCGCTCATTATTTAGTGCATATGAACCATGCATCCTCACAGTTTCCTCTGCCTTAGGAAAACAACCCCAGTCAAAACAATCTGTCTTCATAACCTAAACTTTTCAACTCGATAAATTTCTGCAAGGTTTCCACTGCAATCACATGAATACTGTAATGTGAATTGCAGAACTGCACGCAATATTTTGAGGGAACCGAATGAACAAATGATAAAATGGCTGGAGAAAGCCACAGAATGTTCTCTTTTCCAATAAAACATATTTTGCTCAATACTGCGCTGTGCTCTTATCCTGAGCCTGATGCTCCATTAATCTCTTGTCCGTGTCAGTAAAGGCTGTCCCACGAGGATTAATTACAGAACAGCTGCATCTAAATGGATTGAATTGCTTGAAGATGCCGACCATGGGATTGAGCACTTTCACCCAAAACAGTGACCGCAGCAGTACAGAATGAACAGTGTAAATGTGAGTATTATATTGTGCAATAACCCAGTGAATTGGGAGGGTGGACGTTTATGCGAGTTACTTCTTGTGGGAGTGAAAGGTTTCTCCGATAAAGGGTTGCTATGATATTTAAAACACAAAGATCTGAGAGCGGTTGTTTGAAGAAGGGAATTTATCACCACCAAGAGTAATTTTATATAAAACAAAGATTGATTTTCCCAGGGTTTGCTCAGCACATATTACATAGAGTAAAATGGGAAAATGCCGATTGCTGTCACTGTGATTCGGGCAGAACTTGCTGGGTTTACAAGGCCAAGGAAGAGCCATTTCATGATTCTGGCGCCACATGGAAAAGCACGATGCAAAAAGCAATAAGGATCGTGGCAGAGGTTACGGCAGGAACAGAACCACACGAACAAAGGAATACTGGTCAAACAGTAACTGAGATGTGGGAACTCGGATTCGGTTTTATCTTTAACTTCTATGTCTCGAGAGACTGCAGAAATTGCAACACTGACATTGTAGGAGATTACGTTTGCGAGATATCCACAAAAGTTCAAAGGGTCATGGGATACTGCAAGGTATTGCTGAAATGTATTTCTCAATAACACTGTATTTTAACATGGGTTACTTCACAAATTTTCTCACTCATTGACAGAATCATGCAATGGCATATCATATAATCCCAGTTCCCAGGCGTGGAATCAGTGAAATTGAGTCGCACTGCTCCCAAAGCTAATTGGAAATGGTGATGGCGATGAGCGCGACCATGTGGCTGCAACAATACGATCAGTGAGCGGAATGACATTCTCTGATGATACAGACGCGCGTGAAATATCGAAGCTAAAAGCTCCTGCCTTACCGAAAGCGGCTTCAATTCCCACGCATCAAGAGGCACTGGGACATCAGGCTGGCAGCTCTAATTTCACATGCAAGAACTTGTATTGACATGGAGCAGGGCACATTGGGACATCAGCTGGGCGGAAAGATTGTCAACTATTTTAATCTTAAGTGAAGTAGTTCTCAGCAGGACACGTGTCTGTGGATTGAGGGAAAATCTGCAACTGGGACAGTCTAAATTACAAAGAAGAATTCTGCAAAGAGTCAATTCTTGGAGAAGCATCTGTGCAGCGAGAAGCAGAGGAATTTTTTACGTCATCTGCCCGTCCTTTTATGGTTGACTTTGCACGAGGTTAATTTCCATGAAGGAATTTTTTTGCTCGGGTCACAGTATTCACTTTCATGCATACTCGCAAAGGTCGTTACTGTGATCGAAACCTCTCAAAGTTAACTGGTTTATACGATGTGGTGATTAGGCTCATGTTCATGTCAGTTATGCTGAAGAAGTGGATTCGAAATTCATCAGATCAGCAGTGATTCCATTGAATGACTGAGCAGACAGAGTGTGAATGGAAGCTTCATGCGGACATATGTGTTTTTTTTGTAAAATTCGCTGCTTTGAAAGGTGATGAAGAATGGACTGAAGCAGTGGCAGTAATTGTCTTTATTGCTTGTTCAACTGGTGAGCATCACTGCTGTTAATCATGTCAGTGCTAACATCACGGCTCCTAAGTGCCTAAATGTGCATCGGGCCTGTGGCGCAATGGATAACCCGCCTAACTACGGGTTAGGAGACTGTAGGTTCGGATCCTACCTGGCTCGAGGGAAGCGCAGTCTTTTATTACGCATTATAAACTGACTTTTCTGTAGCCGAAATAAGGTATGAGTTCTTAATCTGCAGGAACGAGAATGCCTTCATTAAATGCCCCCAAGACATGAGAGTCAATGTTCCAGCGTCATCACAGGAGGGAAGCCGAATAGTCGCACACGTTGGTCATGGGCACCTTTCCATTTCACAAAGCCACCAATCGCATCACTGTTGTTCGCGGAAATGCTGGGCTTTGAGCATTTTTTTGAAACTCTTTGGCCAATGGATTCAGAGAAGAATGAAGAGTGAAATGTCCAACTTATCTTTATAGAGAGTGATTTCCAGAGTCTACCACCCGCAGACTGATAATGCTTTCCTACAAATCTATTCAAAGCTTTCTGCATCTTGTCTGAAATCTACAAACCCTGGTGATCGATCAAGAGCAAATGTTTCCCTCAATCTGTAATTCCATGCTCCTCATTATTTCGGACTATGTCTCCTCACAATCACCTCTGCTCTGAGATAACAACCCGCGCTTTGCCTCGGACAGACCTCTCAAAACATTCTTATGCAGGAAATCCAGAGCGTAACATCGCCATTTGTTTTGGTGAGTATGTCGTAAAATTTACTTGGAATACTTCAGCTAGGTTGACTTCCAGTTTTTAAAACAGAGAGAAAATTATTCACAAAACTAAGGGATGAAACACCACGAACAGAATATAGAATACCCACAGAACTCAGCTATCTAAAGCAGATTAATTATGCTTTTCCAAAAATACTCAAGAGCCCTGATAATTAAACCCCATAAACACAGAATACAAATGAAACAGGTTTACAGGTCGAAATTAGAGGGGCAGAAGAAGAGAGACACGCACATCACTGGCATCGATAGGCACATTGAAAACCTTCGTGTAATTAGGTGTGGCTGATACTTTGGCAATGGTTAACAAAGTATTTCGGCTGTCAAATACCTTTTGAAATTCTTGTGTTCACTTTAATTTCTTGGCTGTTTTTATCAATTCGGTGAGTGGAGCAGACCCACTTCTAACAATCAGCACTAACTTTCAGTAAAAGCCACTCAGTCCAGTAAACTGAAGTACTGTTCTTTTCGTCAACAATGTATAAAAGTCCCCCGTAACTTTCGTTTGCGCATCCCGTGGGGCTACTTTACCATGTTCAACGACATATCCCAAAAATGTGACTTTGGCTTTGGCAGATTCACTTTCCGCTAGGTTTACAAACCAGTTTGACTTCCGAATTCGATCAAACAAGCCCGATAAATGCTGTAAATATTCAATCCATGAGAGACTGAATGTCACCAGGCACAATACACATCACACAGTTGCGTAACCGGCAATTACCCTGTCAGTTAACCTCTGAAATGTGAGTGAAGTGTTTTTCGTACAAACGGCATTACTTTAAATTTCTGCAGTCCAGTTGGCATTACAAAGTTGCCTTTGAACTTTCCGACAAAGTTGACTGCCAGTAACCTGTGCGGAAGTCCAACTTGGAAATGTAAGTTGCTCTTCCACACAGTCCTCCAACTGCAGATACGTATATGCACCAGTCTTTCTAACAACATTGACTTTGTGATAGTCCACACATAACTGTTGGGTCTTACCTGGCTTTGGCACCATAATGATGGGTGAACTCCATTCATTGAAACTCACTTCGGTTATGCCATCTTGGCGTATACGTGGTATCTCCTTGTGAACTTGTACCAACTTTACAGGGTTATGCCTGCAAAGATGTTACAAAATTAGAACAGCATCTCCTATATTTACATCATCTACAATTAGGTTATTAATTCCTAGCTTATTTCAGCAGATCTCCACAGGCAAGAGTAAAACTATTGCAATTTTCTTCTAGAAGATAACTGAATAATTATACCAACAACTTTTTCATTGTCCAATTTTATTTCAGGAACGTCCAATGCAGAATTCCCTGAAATTGGTTCTTCCCAGTGTGTTGTAGTCAATAACGCATTTTCCCCTTGCTTTCATTCTCCTCCAAAATACCATTAGCACATATTCCCATCACACATTCTGTGAGATTCCTTCATGCCAGGAGTTCCTGTCAAGTAGCTAACATCACTCAATTTCCTCTCAATTTGATAAGATCTTCTAAACCTTGCTTTAACGTTTCACCGATTCATGAAATTTAAATAAATACATTGTTACCAGTGGCAAAATTCTGATGTTTTTATTTCTCTTACACTTCCTGCTTCATCATTTGCTGCAATACTTTTAAATGCTGTCTTGACAACTCCCCAATATTATTTAGTCCTACTCTAAAAGTGGACACATCGTCCTCTCTGTAATCTGACTGATTAAGTTTTCCTTAATAAATTTTAATGGTACTCTTACTTTATGCCCAAAATTGGTTTCAGATGGACTTAGTTTTGTGGATTCTTTAGGTACATCTCAGATCACAAACAGCACTGAAGCAACTCCCTTATGGAAATAATCTGGCTACTCCGAACCTTAAAACCTCAACATAGTCTTTAATAATTGACGTCACCTTTCCAGTGCACCCTGTGATTCTGGATGGTACACAGTAGATTTGATTTGTTTTATTCCTAAGCTATCTATATACTCCCTGGAAAGTTTGGATGTGAAGTTTGACCCTTGATCTAATTGTATCTCTGATGGTAGTCTTTATGTTTTTTTTAAATCGTAATTCTTCCTCAATCCTTTTAGCTGTCATATTGCACAATTGAACAGCATTTAGAAATCTTGTCAATACATCCATTTATGTTAATTAATACATATTCCTGTCTTTTAATGGACACAATGCATCAAGACACTTAAGAAAGATTCTTTGAACGCTGTAATAGATAGTAAAGGTGCAGGCTTTATTATTTCCCATGGTTTTCCATTTAGTTGAAATGCATGACACGTCTGGCAAAATTCAACTACATTCCTCTGCAATCCAGGCCAGTAAAAATGTCTTTGTATTTTAGCCTCCATTTGCCTCACACCTAAGTGACATCCAATTTGTGGCACATGTGGCACTTGCAGCACCACTTTTCTGTACCCTACTGGAAAAAATATTCTGCCCATTTCTAATGTGCTTGAATATGTGTTGATCGCCATTTCCTCCTTAACATATCATTTGCTGAGTAAAATCGCACAGGGATGCATTCACTCTCCTTCCAAATATATGTCTTCTGATCCAACTGCTTTAAGTTTTCCTCTTTCTTCTGTAACTCAGTAGCATAGCTGAGCTGAATATACTTGCATTTTTAACGTTTGTCCCCTGCTGTGTCCCACTTATCTGACAATAAAAGTTTTGTAATCTTGATGCATTGTGTAGGTTCCCTACATCCAATAGAAGATTGGAATAAGTATTAATTAACATAAGTGGATGTAATCATATTTCAGCCTCCTATTCTATGCCTTTTGATTTCTCCTGCTTCAGATTGTGACTCTGTGATTGCATAAAGACCCAATCTGGGAAAATTCCTTTATCAACGTCCTACATTGCTACTTTTGTCTGCATCTCGACTGGCTTTGCAACTGAAGTATGCAGCAGGCTTACCGGTGATTTAGCTATATCATTTGCAAGCACAAATTGTATTCTTGGAGCTGAGCGTTTGTCCAGGACTCCCACCACAAAGTCCCCACTCTTTTCAGCCCTCTCTAGCCTCACTGTACATAACTGAGCAATGTTCCATCCCACCATGAATTCCCATACGCATAGTTCTTCAGGAGTACACATTTCCCCATAAGTCTGCATCATAGGCAGGCAAGATCCTGTGTCTCTTAATATTGTTTACCTCTCTCTCTGCTACTCCTGGCCAAGGTAAATAAACTTTATCTTTGCAGATATATTATTAAAGCAGATCTGGCACTTGTCCCTTAAAAAACTCTGATCGGTTTGTGCACTCTGATGCAGCTTTCCAGCCACCACTGTGCTTTCTATTACCATACCAACAAAACATCCAGGCTTGTTTTGTTTTCCTGCATCTAACTTTTCAGTACTTTCCATAGTTCTCCAATACTGATTTCATGTGGCCTACTTTATTGCAATGAAAACCTCAGATCTTGTTCCCTTTAAGGTTTTCCTATTTACCCTGTGATAATTAATCCTCATGATCTTCACAGAAATTTAACTTTCCCATTCCACGGGAGGATTTCTCTTTGCCCAATGTCTATCCCTCAGACGTAAAAAGATTCTGGAAGCCATTCCTTATTTTATACAACAGTTCATTACAATCAGCCATTTCAGTTGCTAACCTTCTCGTTTTAATAATATGCTCTTCCAGAGTAAGCTTATCTTCAGCCTGTGTCTCCTGCTTTTTAAGGTGAATTCCTTTAATAATTGCCAATTTCTGAAGTTCAAACTCTGTCTCCCTTTCTCTCTGCTCTGTTAATCTCTCTTCTTCGAATCGCATCTCAAACTGCTTCAAATCTGGTGCCTTTTCCTTATCTCTTGCGTCTCACCCAAGCTGCTTCATATTCAATTAACGTTTAAACATCTCCACAGATTCTCATGAATGTTCCAGTTTAGTTAAATGCCCAGCTACTGCGGGGAATGACCTCCCCTTTCCTCACAGAAAGAGGCAAATACAACCCCAGCACTTCTGCTGATTCCAGAGGCCTGGGCTGAATCAGTTTTTTGTAAAACTACCAACTTTACATCGTCCATAGCCAGATAACTGTTTGAATCTAAATGAGACATTGCTTTCCCAAGCATTGTCTCCTCCAATCCAAATCAACGCCCGAAATAAAGACACAAGCACATATCAGTTGCTCTTTTAATCCAGCAACTATCTTCCAATTTGTTATGGGCTAGGCTAAACCATTCAAAACGTTATTCAGCAGAAACCCAGATCATAACATTATATTCTTTATCGTTTCGTGTACAGTGAAAATTACCTGAGTCAGCTAGTTACAAAAAATATTCACAAAATGACGAATTGAACAAGAAAAAAACAGAGTATAGAATACCAACAGAAATTAGTCTACCCAAAGTAGACTTAATTATGCTGTTCTGAAAGTACACAACAATCCTAAAAAATACAATCACCAGAAACACCGTCAAAATGAAACAAAACTTACGGGTAAAAATTCGAAGGGCAGAAGGAGAGAGGTTATTAGTTACAGGATCTAAAAACCGGAATTCAGCTTTCCAGAATGACCACTCTTTTACCATGAAACAGTTCATTTCTAAAACATTAAGTATTTGGCCTCAGGCCTTAACTGTTGACCGAGAAATGAAAGGCCTCACAGCGAACACTTTATCACTGTTACATTTCATCTGATTCGGAGCCTGACCTGTTTTACAACGCCTTTGATTTAAAAAAAGATATTAAGGAACATTATCCTCGAGGAAAAGTGCAGCTCGTTTTTTTTTTAAACGGGACCATCTTTGTGACAGCGCAGTCCGTCCAAACAATCTGCGTAAGTGAAACTCTTCGAACAGACAATATCCTGGTAAATCTGGTCTGCAGAGTTCCCAGCGCTGACACATCCCTGCTATAATGATAATTGCAGAAAGACACACAATACACCAGCATAAAATTAACAACTCAGAAAGCCACATAAACTGCATTTTTCCAATAATGTGACTTTTACACAATACTGCGCAATGGAGAAAGTGAGAACTGCAAATGTCAGAACTCAGAGTCGATAGTGTGTCGACAGAAAACACAGTTGTTCAGGCAGCATGCGAGGAGCGGGGGAATTGATGTTTCGGGCATAAACACCTCACCAGGAATGAGGTTTGTGGTGGTGGGGATTGAGAGAAAAATTGGCGGCTTGGGGGTTTGGCGGCGTGATAGCTGAGAATGCAATGAGTCGATAAAGGTTGAAAATAAGACACGAGTTCTGACAGGAGGTGGAGCGGTTAGGTTGGAAAGGTGATGTGCAGGTCATGAGGGCAATGCTGAGTTGGAGTCATGAAACGAGAATAATGTGAGCAAAGGGCGAATGAGGAAACTGGTGATCCCATGTGGCATCAAGGTCCCAAGCGGAATTTGAGGCCTTCTTCTTTCAGGCATCAGGTGTTTCGGAAATGTCAACGAAGGAGGCGCAGGACCTGCATGTGCTTGGCGGATTGGGAGGTAGAGAATAATTTGCATCAGTGATGAGCTTCCAACTGCATATCCAAACTATCATTACTAACATGTTGTTACATCTCAGGAACAGTATCTGACACTATCCCACCTAAGTAGAAGGCGAGGATTGCAGATTCGAGAGATTAGAGTCAGGAAGGATAGCGCTGGAAAGCACAGTGGTTAGGCAACATCTGAGGACCAGGAGTGTCAATGTTTCAAACATTCCTGATGAAGAATGTATGCTCGAAACATCGATTTTCCTACTCCATGGATGCTGCCTTACCAGGTGTACTTTTCGAGTTCCACACTTTCAACTCGACACCACATCCACTCTACTGCTTTAGAAAATTTAGATGCAACTGTCACCATTCAGTTGATTCTTCTGTCGCATGCGAGACAAACTGCAACATTTTTTTCCCAAAAAATAGCAGGTCCTTCAGATCACTAAAGAACAGGAATCTGCAGAGGCTGAATATCTGAGAGAGAAAAGAAAAGTAATTGTTGTAGAATTCAGCATTCTCTCAGTTCAACTGAATTTTTGAATATTAAAATTGGTAAAGGAAAAGAGAGAGCTGCAGTTTAATAACTGCTACATTCTGCTTCTCAAAGGAAAAAAACGACTTTCATGAAGCGGAATGTTTTGATCAGGCAATGCATGCACCTTGTCAAGTTCTGATAGGAATGATGGAATATATATTGGCTTCGCCATTGCTGAACAGATGAAAAATATCATTTTGCCTTGCGAAACAGTTGATGCTCCTGCAGAAAAGTCAATGTGACTCATATTGCTATTTTGCCAATGCCATACACAGCCAATTCATATTGCCAATGCCATACACATCCATTTCGGTGTGTATTTCAGAGTCCTGCAACATCACATTTAATTTAATATATCTTTATTGATTGTCCCTTTTAAATATGCCATTCTCCATTTCAGAGTGCGTTGGACAATATTTTACTCACTCACTTACTCATCAGTACATCACTCAATTTTTGTACCCCTACTGTTCCATTCACGACTTATCTACCAAACTGCTTTCACGAAGAAAATGCTTATTTTTAAAACTGAGGACAAAGCTGAACCAATGCCTGTTGCAAATCAACCATCATTAGTGCCCTTCACCTTAAACCTGTGCCCTCTAGTTTTGAACTTCACCATCCTGCGCAAACGGTTTACTCCAGTTGCCTATCCATGCCCCTCATGATTTTATCAACGGTGAGAACGTGACGCGCTGCCTGGAACATTCCAGCGAAAAAGCCCCTGCCTACCCCATCTCCACGCTTATCTCAAGCCCTCGGGTTCCCGCAACATCCTTGTAAATCATCTGTGTACAGTTTCAATTTTCACAAAATTCTTCCTGTAGAGGTTGACCATAATTGTAAGCAGTATTCTAAATGTGATCTCGCCAATGCTCCATATCGTCACAACATGACATTCCAACTTGGATAATCGACTTTCTGAATAATGACGAATAGCGTACCAAAAACTTTCTTCACCACTTTGTCAACTTGTGACACCACTTTATCTGCTTTTCTAAATTTTGCCTTTACTGATAAAGTTGTGATTGTCACTATGTTCTGCTGCCTTCATGGATATGTGGCCCAACATGCAAAGACTTCCTGTTCCTCTGGGTTTCCTCGTGTCCTGCCAATCATTGAGTAATCCATTGACGTGTTACTTCCAATGTGCATCACCTCATGTTTTTCATGGTTAATTTCAACATCCCCTATCTGAATTTGACATTTGAAAAATCCGTTTCTGAGATCCTCCATCCTAAAATGATCTTGCTCACTATTAACGACTTTGCATCATCGACAACTCTGCTTATCATTTCCCCCTAATTTGTTCTATATTCTTTACACACATTCACAAACGACATGGGACCCAGCATTCATTATTGTGTTACGCCTTTGAATACCAATTCCAGTCACACAAACAGACTTCTATCGCCATCATGTGTCTCCTACCACCACCAATCTCAGTTTGGATCCAACTTGCCAGGGGACCTTAAATCCCTTTTCACTTTTATCCTCTTACCAGTCTCCAGAGTGGTGTCGTGTTGAAGTCATTGTGGAAATCCACAAAAACAACATTAACTTCACTACCCTCGTTAAAAAACCTCATCACTGGCCAATAAAATGTATTCAATCCAATCTGTTAGGCATGACATTCTGTAACAAAACCGTGATGTCTCTCCCTGATAAAATCTTGCCTGGAAAAGTGGCAGTTAACTCTCTCTTTCAAGGTTTGCTCCAAAAGGTTCCCTTCAAATGATGTGAGATTCACTGCTGTGTGATTCTCTGCTGTGTGATTCTCTGGTTTATCTCTCCCAATCTTGCGTTTGTTCAGTCCACCAAAAACCCAAAGATGAAAGTAAACCATTGCTCAGAACACCTGTTATTTCCTCCCTTGTGACAGAGAGGAATATAAGATTCAAGTCTGTCCTGATTTCGGAATATGCACACTTCAAGCCGGTCAGAACCACGAACACTTCCTCAGCCCCAATGTTAAACTGCTTAAGAACCTTTCCATCCCTTTTCCTGCATTCTGCCCCCATATCTTACCACAAGAGGATTGTTCGCTAGCTGAACAAGTAAAGTGATTTACTCAGTCATCACATTTGCTGACACAACTGTTCTGTCACACTGGAGGGAGATCATTCAGATATTTTAACCCGAAAACGCTGTATTAAACCTTCGTGCTTATGAAATAGTTTGCTTTGATAGCCACGGGCTATTACAGTGAGAAATGGTTTGAATTTTCTCCAACTGAAAAACATTCACTTAATTCAAACTCTTGTGAATATTCCTATCTGTTCACATCTGATATTTCGGACATTTTGCTCTCTGATGTTTATCATATCCAGAACAGAGCTGCAGCACAAATCCTAAGCACATGATTTCTATTTTCATTGACCTACGAAGTCGATGCCAATGGCTCACATAGTAATGAGATTCATCAACAAGAGAAACTTTCAGGATTAAACGAGTTCTGTCTTATGTGCGGGGGGTCATTACACAAGCACAGTATCAAGCTTCCTCAGGGGCAAGACCAAAAGATGCTGGCAAGAGAAATTCAGTCCAGTGACCCCGTCCTTGGCACTGATGGTTTCCAGGAAAACTTCGGTCTCTATGCACAAGAAATGTGGGGGCGCAGTAATGAAGAGGAAACGAGATGTCGGGATAGAGCTGAAAGAGAGAGACTAACAGTTGGACATAGGAATTGATAATGATCTGTTTGGAGCATTAACAACTGTTCACAGAGACTGTTTATGACTAACCATAGGTAGTGTGTAACTAGGCCTGGTGAGTGTTTCGGGGACCAAGACATGGGAAATCTCGGGCCTCTAAAATGACCGAAATTGATATGGAGGGTCGCGGGGTCCTCAAACAGAAAATGGTCTGTTGCTTTTTCAGCATGCGCTGAGCTATGGTTGAACACTGCAGTAAGACTGAGTTAGAGACGTTGGGTAGGAGACATGGTTCTGTGCTAAAGGAGCAGTCAACTGGAAGCTCAGGACATTTTTGGATAGAACTTGGTATTCTGCAAACTGTCATTCAGTCCACACTTCGTTTCCCAAGGCAGTGGCACCACAATATGAGCAGTGAATCTAGTCGACTAGATTGTGCGAAGTGTAGGGAAAGTATTGCTTCACCTGGAAGGTGTATTTGAACAATTGTATGCTAAGAAGGTAGGTCAGAAATGGACAAGTGAGGAAAAGCAAGAAGCAAGAAGGAAGAATACCGTAGAAGATCTTATTATAGATGTTGTTAATCAATGGGTAAGAATGCGTCCATCAAGGCACTATACCTGAATGCTCGTACTTTTCAGAAGAAGTTTGGAGATATAACGGCATAAATCATCGCGAACGAATACGATTTAGTCGACATTGCAGAGACATGGAGACAGCATTGTCAAGAATGGGAGGTAAGTATTTAAGGGTATGAGACAGTTGGGAAGGACAGAAAGGATGGTAAGGAAGGTGGTGTAACTCAAACATTCAAGGACAACCTCAGACCGGTGCTGTCAGATGACATAGGTTCTATGGAGAATGAGTTTGATTCCATTTGGGAGGAAATTAGAAGTTCTAAGCAGAAAATGTCACCGATTGTCGGAGTCTATCCGCCTCCAAATTTTAAGATCACATTGGGGAGAGCAATAAACAAAGACATAAATAACAAAGGAAAAAATGGTATGGCAATTATCATGCGGGATTTTAATCAACATGTCGATCCGTCGAAAGAGCTCATTCAGGAGAATGTTGATGTATCTGCGATAGATTCCTGAAATAATGAGTAATGGAACAGGCCAACAAGGGGTGAGGCCAATTAAGATTTTGAACTGGGTAACCAACACGGCAAGATGTTAGATTTGGCGGTAGGTGAGCACTTTGGTGATAGTTTCCAAAATTCAGTTATGTTTACTTTAGATTTTCAAAGGGATAGGTATTCACCCGAGTGCAAGGGCTATTGCACGGGGAAAGAAAAATGCAATGCGATTAGATAAGATTACGCATTCACAGGTTGGGCAAGGAAACGGCAGGGAATGGGCAGAATAGGAATGTGGAGCTTATTCAAAGAGCAGGTTCTTTGTGTCTTTGATAAGTATGTACCTATGAGAAAGTGAGGAAATTGTCAAGCGCAGGAGTCATGATTACTGAGGAAGTTGAATCTCTTGTTAAGAAGAAGAAGGCTGATGTTAGCATGAGATGTGAAGGCTTAGTTAAGGAGATTGAGAGTTACAAGTTAAACAGGAAAGACCTGAAGAGAGACTGAAGACGAGCCAGGAGTTAACTGAGAATTTGTTGGCAGATAGGATAAGGGAAAATCCTCAAACTTTCCATCGGTATGTAAGGGCTAAAAGAATGAATGGACTAAAATATGGCCAATGAAGGACAGTCGTGCTAAGTAGTGCGTGGAGTCAGAAGCGATGGGAGAAGCGCGAAAGCAATATCTTTCGACAGTATTCGCTCTGGAAAACGAAATGTTGTCGAGGACAATACTGAGAAACAGGCTACGAGACGAGATAGGATTGAAATTCCAAAGGACAAGGCGTTACAAACTCTGAAAATGTGCACATCTATAAATTCCCCTGGGCCGGATGGGATTTATCCTCGGAATATCTGGGAAGACAAGAATCAGATTTCTGAGCCTTCCACTTTGATCTTTATGTTGCCATTGTCCAGACTTATAGTACCAGAACACTACAGGATAGTAAAAGTTGCTCCCTTATTCAAGAAGGGGAGTAGAGAAAACCCTGGAAATTATAGACCATTGAGCCTTCCATTGGTTATGGGTAAAGTGTTGGAAAAGTTTTAAGAGATAAGATTTGTAATCATCTGTATTGGGATAAGTTCATGAGGGAAATTCAAGCCGGTTTTGTCAATGGGAGGACGAGACTCACAAACATTATTGAGTTCTTTGAGTAGGTCATTAAACTGGATGTCGGTTTGCTCACTGAATTGGAAAGTTCATTTCCAGAAGTTTCGTCACGCTACTAGATATCAAATTCAATGGGTCTACAGGCGAAGCACCGTTCATGATTCTTGCTTTCTATTTATTTGTTTGGGTTTTTTGGGTTGGTGATGTCATTTCCGGTGTTGATGTCATTTCCAATTCTTTATTTCAGGGGGTAGTCGATGGCGTCGAACTCGAAGTGTTTGTTGATAGAGTTCTGGTTGGAATGTCATGCTTTGAGGAATTCTCCTGCATGTAGGGGTTTGGCTTGTCCTCAGATGGATGTCTTGTCTCAGGCGAATGTAGTGTTTGTCTAATGCAGTGTTTGTTACAGTTCTTGCACGGTATATTGTAAAGTTTCTTCAATCAGAGGGTTGTTACTCTATGGAACTGCTTTCCCAAAGAAGTAGTTGATGCTACATCAATGACTGTTTTTTAAGCGAGGGTTGCTTTTTTTGAACAATAAAGGAAGTAAAGATTACCTTCAGAGGTTGGTAAAGTGGATGTGTGTCCATGGAAAGAACAGGCATTATCTTAACGAATGGTGAAGCAGTCTCTAAGGCCTGTACGGCAAAGTCTTGCTCCTTGTTCTCATGTTCTATGAATGTATGTGTCACATATTCCGCGATTTTAGGGAAAGTTTCCATGGGGCTGTTGAGGGAGGTGTTACGATAGAAGGCACAGTGCACCACCATGCCCCGGAGGGAATGGTTCCTGGGGAAGGTGAACAAGGGCGGGAAGGGGAATATATGTTTGGTAATAGCAGTTCGCTGGAGGTGGTGGAATTACTAAAATATTTCGTTGGTCACTTGGAGTACCACAGCGCTTAAGGTTCCAGACCATGTTCTGAAACATAATGGGATGAGAATGGATCGTTGCTTCATGATGGACATTTGCAAGATGGGTTCAAATTCCTTCGTAGGTGCTGTAAAGTCGCGATGTCTTTGAGAAGCTAACTTTAGCAGTCATATAGCATTGTGGCCACAAGAGAGGGTCATAGTCAGGGATTTTCTTGACTCCCTAAAGCCTGTCTAACATTACCTGTGATTATCCGCCACCGAGGATTTGTACCGGCAGTCTCCATTAACAAGTATTCACTCTCCGACCGAGAGCGTTATTCCCCTCATTGACCAAATGTACTTCTCTTTCATTTGTTCTTTCCCGATTAATTGTTTACTCCTTTACAATACAGAATGAGACATGATGGGATAGTTCCTTTTCGCCTGGATGATTGCAGTGTGAAAGAAACAATGTACAGGAGAAGCACAACAGATTAGTCAGCATCTGAGTAGCAAAAGATATTTAAATTACAACCTTCTTGAAGATTCCTTACTGAAGTTGCAACAAAAATGAGAAGCTCAACATCGTCCAGAAGAGAGCACCAGAATTGAGCAGTAACACACAACTAATAAAACATCGACAAATATCCATTCCCACCATAACCAAACACTCAGACACGCATTCTGCACCATCTACAAGATGCACTGCAGATATTCACCAAGGCTTCTTAAGAGTACATTACAAACTCACAACCGCTTCCATCTAAAAGAAAAAGGGCTCCAGACAGATAGGAAAGACCTACAACCCACTTACCATCCTGCTGTGGAAATATATTGCCTTTCCTAAAGAATGACTTGGTCAAAATTGTGGATTTCACTCCCCTATAATTTGGATCTACCGACAGCACACGGAAACAATGGTTCAAGAAGGCAGCTCATCATCACTTTGTCCAGTCAAAACAGGACTGAACAAAAAATGCTGACCTGTTCTGGAATACCCACATCCGACGAAGAATGAAACTCATATGCTTTGGTGTTCTGAGGAGTTCTCTCTTACTGAGATATTTCTGGTTTTATTTGAGGGATATCAAAGATGAGGATTTGCAGTTGGGCAACTGAAACGAAGCATCACATCGGAATTTGATGGAGTTGATTTGTTCGATGTAGCCTGAACCTCACTGACCATTGAAAATGAAAGCAGAAAGCTACATTCATAGTGGAGTGAAAGTATTCACTATCTGAAATCTCGAGAGATAATTGAAGGGACGATGGAGAGAAACAGCGGTAATGTGGTGACGATTCAATTACTTATCTACCCTGGAAATTCATCAGTGCAGCCACACCGGGGGAAAGCCAATTGAGGTCCCGTCTACATATTCACGCTGATAAGAACACAATCATGTGGTCTCACTGTAGGACTGTTGTTTCTCTGATATAAGTGAATACACTTCACAAGGTATTCATTTAGATCTGAAAAGCATTCAGAAATGCTGAATGAATCGAAATATTTTTAAGTACATCATTAAGGATGAGGTTTCGAAATTCTTGGAAGAGCAGGATCGGATTAGAACAAGTCAACAAAGATTTAGTAAGGGGAGATCGTGCCTTATAAATCTGTTGGAATTCTTTGAAGAGGTAACAAGTAGGTTAGACCAGGGAAACCCAGTGGATGTGGTCTATCTAGACTTCCAAAAGGCCTTTGATAAGGTGCCACACGGGAGGCTGCTGAGTAAGGTGACAGCCCACGATGTTCGAGGTGAGCGACTGGTATGGATTGAGGATTGGCTATCTGACAGAAGGCAGAGAGTCGGGAGAAAGGGTTCTTTTTCGGAATAGCAGCCAGTGACAAGTGGTGTCCCGCAGAGTTCAGTGTTGGGGTCGCAGCTGTTCACGTTATGTATTAATGATCTGGATGATCATTCTAGCGGGACATACTAGCGAAGTTTGCCGATGATACGAAGTTAGGTGGACAGGCAGGTAGTACTGAGGAAGTGGGGAGGCTGCAGAAGGATCTAAACAGTTTGAGGGAGTGGTCCAGGAAATGGCTGCTGGACTTCAATGTGAGCAAATGCGAGGTCTTGCACTTTCGAAAAAAGAATACAAGCATGGACTACTTTCTAAACGGTGACAAAATTCATAAAGCCAAAGTACAAAGGGATCTGGGAGTGCTAGTCGAGTATTGTCTAAAGTAAACATGCAGGTTGAGTCCGTGATTAAGAAAGCGAATGCAATGTTGTCATTTATCTCAAGAGGGTTGGAATATAAAAGCACCACTGTGCTACTGAAACTTTATAAAGCTCTGGTTAGGCCCCATTTGGAGCACTGTGTCGAGTTTTGGTCCCCACGCCTTAGGCAGGACATACTGGCACTGATGCATGTCCAGCAGAGATTCACACGGATGATCCCTGGAATGGTAGGTCTAACATACGAGGAACGGCTCAGGATCCTGGGATTGTATTCATTGGAGTTTAGAAGATTAAGGGGAGATCTAATAGAAACTTTCAAGATAATACATGGCATGGAAAGGGTGGACACTAGGAACTTGTTTCCGTTAGTTGAGGAGTCTCGGACCTGTGGACGCAGCCTTAGAATTAGGCGAGGTAAATTCAGAACAGAAATGCCGAGACATTTCTTCAGCCAGACAGTGATGGGCCTGTGGAATTCGTTGCCGTGGAGTGCAGTGGAGGCCGGGACGCTAAATGTCTTCAAGGCAGAGATTGATAAATCCTTGATGTCACAAGGAATTAAGGGCTACGGGGAGAATGCGGGTAAAAGGAGTTGAAATGCCCATCAGCCATGATTGAATGGTGGAGTGTACTCGATGGGCCGAATGGCCTTACTTCCACTCCAATGTCTTATGGTCTTAACAATGAAGACAAGGATCAAGAACAGGGCAATCAATAGATATCTACCAGTGTCCTCTAATTGTACAGAAATCAGGGGGAAAATCTTTGAATTTGACGTGATTGAAAACTGAACAATTCAGCAGCGATCAATTAAAGAGATTAAACACATCCAATGAAGTAAACCCCTGCTGACAGAATGAACACAGTTCAATTCTCGATGCAATAACACCAGAACGCATTCACATGCGACCTCACTGGAATGTTTGTGCTGTCACCATCTTACCACACAGTAGAGTTTGCTGCCTTCATTTCAGAAAGCAGGGGCTGGTGGTGATTTAACCAGAGCACCACCAGCTCTCAGGTTAGAGAAGATTTAGTGAAGTACAACCTTAAAATTAACCTCAAACCTGTGATGGGAATTGGAATCTCGCTGCGAGCATCACAATGCTTTTCCAGCCAACAAAGCAGCCAAGTGAGCGAAACAGATTCCACCTGACTGGGCTTTCACAAATGCGAATGAGTAATTGAATCCCTTGCTACCCACAGTGCAAATTAACTGCCTCTCCACGCATGGCGGCTCTGTGTTGAGCACTGCTGCCTCAGAGCATGAGGGGCTGGCTTCCATTCCAGCCTCGGAAGACTGGATGTGTGGAGTTTGCACGTTCTCCACGTGTCTGCGTGAGTTTCCTCCAGGTTCTCAAATTTCATCCCACAATGCACAATTTTGCGCTGGTTAGGTGAATTGGCCATGATATATTACCCATACCGTAGGTTAATAGTTGGGTTAAATATAAGGGACGGTAATGGGTCCGACTGCTTTTTGGAGTGTCTGTCTGGGCTTGTTAGGCTGACGGGTCTGTTGCTCCACTGCAGCGATTCTTATGTGTATTCTGGTGTTTCATCACATCGTTGCTACTCCTAAAGCTCTTTTCAAAGTCAGACCATTAAGATTTTCTCTCATTGGAGGGAACAAGTCCATATACGTTGAAAATGGAGACCCGAGTGAATCACTTCCCAGAAAAGGAGGAAGTAAATGTTTCTCGCTCGTGTGAATATGCTCATGCTCACTGAATAGAGATGACCAGGTGAATCTCTTTCCACACTCAGTGCAGGCCTCTCCAGAGTGTGCCCATTCTTGTTTAACTGAAGCTTTGCTGATTTAATAAATTCCTTCTCAGACATAGAGCAGACAAATGGTGTCTCTCCAGTGTCATATCAATCGGGTGACATTCGGCGGGGTTGTGAAGATAATCGATGACCAAACAGAGCAGACAAATCTTCTCTCCCTTTGTTGAAGTCATCTGCGTGCCATTAAGGTGGATCTCCGAGTGAATACCTTCCCGTCCATGGAACAGCTGAGTGGCTTGTCCCCATGTGAACAGGTTGATGTTGAATTAAGATTTTGAATTTAAAATGTTTGCAGATCTTAAACTTTATTCTTCAACAGTGTGGGAAATAACGTGCAAACTTGCCTACACACAGCATGGCCAATAAGAACACAGAAATCAAGCCTGTCCTTGCCATACAACGAAACCCCAGAATGCCTCATCATTGACCAAATAGGCTGCGAAGTGAAACCATACATGAACACAGTCATTCACAAACCAAAGAATACACTTCCCATGACAACCGACCAATAAGCTTCCTGGACCCGATAAACACAGCTGACCCAAAGCCCAAAGTCTAGTACCCCAGTGATATCAAAACCAAATGAAGCTCAGGTCAGCCAGAGATGCACCAGAATGCCTTGCCTATCCCTGGAGAGCAACAATGGTAGCACCTTACTGCCAAAGAAAGGGATATTCCCACATACCCACGAAGATAGCTGGAACCTCCGATCCCATTCTAGAACTGATTGAAGCTGCTGGATGCTTGATTGTGTCTTGACTGTATCAATCAAGTCCAGAGCTTGTGCTGTGATCCGTATCCAGCCAGGGGAGAGCCAGATGGGTAAGGGAAGACTGCCAAAATAGAATGAGAGACTGCTGATTAATTTTTTTGCATCAAACCAAAGAGATTCCTCAGCTCGAAGGAAATTGACAGGGGCTCCATCAGTTCACTTTTTATTCTGTCTTGTGGTTTCTGCGTATTTGCTTTGGATGTATCTGTTTGTTTTGCGGTTGCTGACTGCATGTCTTGTCAGTTTTAGGTGTCTTCTCTAAGTGTGTTTATCCATCAGACAAGTGTTTGTTTACAGTGCGGTCAGCGATTATGCGCTCAGTAATCCTTTATTGCTTGACTGTCAATCACTCACTGCTTGTGTGTTCTGTGAGTATTCCCTCTGTCTTTACTCGAAAGCTGAAGTGCAGTGCTTAGTAGTCACCGCAGGACGTCCAGTACGCCATGGGGACAGGGAATTCCACCCACTGCTGGATTGTGCTAGCTGGGCAACCCGAACTCAGTGCTGTTCCTGTCCTGGGAGTTATTGATGGGAACAGAGTAATTGGGCTTTAATCTGTACTTAACCCTATGCTGATGCTTTTGTGTTAGAGATTAATGCGGACAGTGTCGTGTGATTTAAAGAAAACCTAACCTCATGCTGAACATGGCCTGAGTTTTCAAAGGGTTCCAGTCTATCGTTAGATAACTCGACACTGAACCTAGTTATCGACTCCAGAAGCAACAACGATATTTTCTCCCTATCTAATCCTGCTGTTCCTCACGTGGCCTCTCAAAATTTCATCATTTTAGATCATTCTGAGTTCCAGGGACACGATCCTGGGCTTGTGTCATTTCCCTGGCCATTGAACGCGTGCCGTCCAGCTATAGTTCTCTGAATCTACGCTGCATTCATTTGCACATGGACTCCCAAGTCCCCAACCAGTTCTTGTCTTTCCCTGTTTATAAAGTCGCTGTCAGCGCTGTGCTAACATGAATTGGCAACCTGAAACAAACGTAAAATTGCTGACTTACACTTTTGGAATCATTTGTCTTGGTTTGGAAGATCAAAACACATCGTACACATTATACATTATCATCTCTCGACCTCCTGCACATGAAATAAACTGAGATGTGAATCGACGCATTTTTGATGTTAGAGGAGGGATAATCTAAACCAAATGGTAAAAAGTCATGCTGGAATTAGGCGCAGAGAAGCTTCAGTTTGAGTCGGAATTCTTTCTGCACAGGTGAAGGGTGAATGAGTGAAAACCTTTTTTTCCATTCATATATTCCGACATTGTAGAAATGTTAATGTACAGATTAAACTGTAAAAGCAGGATATGGAGAGCTCTGTTACAAAGTTTCCATTGATTAAGATGCAGATTCCAGAATTCTTTTAATGTCAGTGCCCTGAGATTTTTAAAAGTCTGAGAATTTTCCAAACTTCAAGAGGAAAATACAATCGGAATATGACAGGTGAGCTAGTGACTTGTAGGTGCATGGTTTTGATCAGAATCTGTCAGAGATTTAGCGTGGAGTAGGATGTATTTTATCCAGAAAACAGGCATTTATGAAGGGCCAGCCTGACGTAATTTGCCTTCAAATTTTGTGTTCTCTAAAAATAAAGAAATTGATTTACCATTAAGCACGCCTCTCGGATTGTGTATCATTAGTATATCTTGGTGAAAGAGTAACTGCGTATGTGAACGAGCGAGTGTGGCTTTGTGGTGTCTGTGACTGATTAACTGAGCGTTGGAGGATGAGATTGATTGAGTGAGAGGTTGTGCGCGAGTGTGAGATTCTGAGATAGGGAGTTTGTAACGTTCTACTGTGTGTTAGACTGAACATGTGTGACTGCATGACAGTGTGTCTGTGTATGAGCTATGTAAGAGTTTGTGATAGACACTGTCGAGGCAGCTTTACTCTGTATTCTCATACAGAGCTTCCCCTGACACGGGAGTGTTTGTGGGCGTATCTGTACATTGTTTGTAAACATTTTCTTCACAGACCCTGGGAGGTTTAGGTGGAGAAAGTGTACAGGGAAACATACTCTACCTCTAAGCCAGTGATATAACTATGCCAAGTGTATTTGATATGGACAGTGTGGGGATAGGATTTGACGTAGTCAATATCTAACTTCTCGGTGAACATGGTCTGGGAGTTAGAAAAGCTGAAGTGCAGAGACAGCTTTACTCTGAACTTAACCCCATTCTCTATCTAAAAGCAATCTGTATGAACTGCAGCTGCTGTCAATCAGAAATAAAACCAAAAGTTACTGAATAACCTCAGCAGGTCTTGCAGCATCTGTGAAGAGAAATCAGAGTTAAAGTTTCAGGTTTGGTTCAGATAAAGTGAAACTGGATACGAAGTGGTAACTCTAGTTTCTCTGCACAGATGCTGCTAGAACTGCTGAGCTTTTATCAGCAATTTCTGTTTTTTCTTGCCTATTCTCTCCCTGCTCTACGAATCGCTCCCATCAATTAGCTTAGCGACTTTGTTCTGCTGTACATCAGCTCGCTGACAACACATGGAATTCCGGTCTCTAACTCAGTCAAGAGTAAATGAATATATAATCCGTGTGGTGTGCAATTCCCCTGCCCTATCACTGTACGTTTCCCTGACTAATGCACCAAACCTACACATGTCTGATCACTATGAGCAATTTAGCATGGCCAATGTTACCTGAACTGCACATGTCGAAGCAAGCCAGACCATCTGAAAAAAACCCACGCAAACACGGGGAGAACTTACAAACTTACAAGCTTACAAAGCTTCATTCACACAGCTGGGTCAGACTCTAGACTCAATCCTCACGACACCGAAAGGTTCCTGTACCAAACAACCTATGGCACTGCAGTCAAATGCAGTTTTTTTGTGAGCAGGACATAGCACATGGTTTGAGGAAAACTGTCCATAGGAATGTTACAGATCAGGAATCTAATTGGGAATCCAAACTGAACAGAAAAAATCA
The DNA here is from genome assembly GCF_047496795.1 of Chiloscyllium punctatum. Classification (NCBI taxonomy): domain Eukaryota; kingdom Metazoa; phylum Chordata; class Chondrichthyes; order Orectolobiformes; family Hemiscylliidae; genus Chiloscyllium; species Chiloscyllium punctatum. The sequence continues at coordinate 11,418,946 of NC_092755.1, read as the reverse complement.
AGTAAAGAACTTTGTGATGAAGTTCTGGAATACATCCATTTTCGTTGAAAATGGGAACCCTCTTGGATAACAATCGATAATTACTGTGCGTATGTGTGTGTTATGTGTGTGTGTGTGTTTGTCTGTGTGTGCGTGCACGCGCAAATGCGCGTGTGTTTCTGTGATGATAGTTGACAGTGAGTTAAATTTCTACCACTTCTAAGATTATGCCTATGTTCAAAATATTTGGGTCGGCATCATCGAGGGAACTTTAATTTGTATTTAACCCTCTGTTATCAATTGATCTCACAGCTTCCTATATACAGTTTTCAAGGCCCCATCCGTTGCCACATCGTATATTTGCTAGTATTCTTTTCAGACTGTCCTTCAGCCACTCAGTGACATCCCAGACTTTGCAACCAGGGAGGCAGCGTGCTACCCGGTGTCGCATCTACACTGTCACAGACGTCTGCCTGGTGCCCAAACATTGCAATCCCCTTATCAATATTGGTCTCCCACTTCTTTTGTTTTCTCCATTAATTAAATTCAGAGAAGGTTCATTTCGAGTCGGAAGCAACAAATGTAACTTTTCGATTTGGAAATGGAGGGAGGCAGAAAACAAGGCCACTGCTGAAATGCTCTCCAAGTAATAATGTTAAACCTTTTCATCGTTCTGTGGTTCCTAACATTTATACACGTCCTGTCCTACAGTATTGAAGTATTTCAGGGGGTGGATACTGTCTTGTTACGGAATGATGAACTGAGAATAAACGACCTAGTTCTCCAAAAATATCTAGTTGCTTTCGTTCAGAAAGTGGTTGCTGATTCCTCTCGTGGCGGCCGGGGGGGATCGCTCTCCTTCAACTCACGGCCCTGGCACGAGTCACCTGTTGGTAAAAACAATAACTGCAGATGCTGGTAACCAAATTCTGGATCAGTGGTGCTGGAAGAGCACAGCAATTCAGGCAGCATCCAACGAGTAGCGAAATCGACGTTTCAGGCAAAAGCCCTTCGAAACGAGTCACCTGTTGCCTCCTCTTGCATCCTCCGTGTCAGACTTTCCCCGCAGGTTGTGGCCATTTTTCGCTGATGACACTGCGCAGCCGCTTGCGCCTTTGGGTCATTCAGGACATTGTGAGACTGTCAGAAATAATAGAACGAGCAGAGACAGGAGCAGAGTGTTCCAGAAAAATAAATCTGCTGCTTGTACAGTGACACTGGGAGGCCAGCAGAGAGTGGTATTGTATCACTTTAAACAAAGAGAGACCGACAGAGACTGAGAGAGTCAGATACATTTATTCATCAAATTTTAATTAATTCAATTCACGTTAACACTTCTGGTAGTATCGGATCGGCACCCTCACTCCCAGGCACCCCTCCCCTCTCTTGGGTAGTTCTTCTGCAGGTGGCACTCTTCCTAACAACAATTGCAGCTCTTGGACTCCTTGTGATCCTTACTCTGATACGCTCCTGTTTGTAGATCCTGCTGAGGTTCACTTTACAGTCGGTTACTATACACGCAAAAGAACGTAAAGTCTCACACTCTCTCATTACTAGAATGAATGTTTGTATCATAAGCATTCATAATACCTGTTTGGTATTTCAATAATCCCTTGCATTGCTGAAACTTTTGGACGATGGGCTGAGAGCCGAGGAATGGCATTTGTGTGTGTAGATCTTCATTGTCTAACAGGGCCATTCGTTAACATCTTTCCCTCTGAGCTATAAAGAACAAATGAACACAAGAAATAGGAGCATGAGTCTGGAATTCGGCTCCTCGAGCCTGCTCCAATATTTAAGACAATCAAGGCCGATCTCATCTATGAAGTGCTTTGAGAGGTTAGGAATGGCATACATTAACTCCCAGATTGCTCTGTTTCTCGATAATGCGCCCACAATCGTAATAGATCATGCAGACGCCATTTCTCTGGCACTTCACTCATCCCTGGAACATCTGGATAACAAGGACACCTACAGCAGACTTCTGTATATTGGTTTCAGCTCTGCCTTCAACACCATAATGCCAACAAGACTCATTGACAAAGTCTGAGTCCTTGGACACTTAGCTCACATCGAGAACTGGATCCTTAACATTTTGACCTGCAGATCACAATGAATGAAGATAGTTTGTTACTCCTCCACTACAATTATCCGCAATATTTGTGCCCTTCAAGGCTGTGTACTCGGCCCCCTTCCATATTTCTTACCCTCTCATAATTGTTCCGCCAAATTTAGCTCTAACTCGATTTACAGATTTACTAATGACACCACCATAGTTGGTAGTTCTGAAACAACAGTGAGCAGTGTACAGGAAATAGAGCTTAGTGACATGGTGTAAAGACAACAATCTTTCCCTCAATGACAGGAAAACAAGGGAACTTCAGGAATTGGCCTGAAGGACAGACACTGGTCTCTGTCATTGGTGCTGAGTTGGAGGTGATGGACAGATTCAAGTTCCGAGGAATAAATATTACAAACAATCAGATTATCCATGTCAACTCTACAGCCAGGAAAGCGCATCAATGCATCTACATCCTCAGACGGGGAAGAACATTTAGCATTTTGGCAATGACTCTGATCAATTTTTACATTTCACGGGAGAAAACATTCTATCCAGTCACTTCGTATGGTCACTGCTAAGCCCGTGCTGTAAGAAATTACAGAGATGGTTTACCTAACCCAATCCATCACGCAAAGAACATTTCCTTCCATCGAATCAGTCTTGACTTCCCACTGCTTCAGGAATGCAGCCAACACAACCAAAGGCCCCTCCCACCACCGCAATGTTCTTTTCCAAACACTTCCATTAGACAGAAGATGCAAATGTTTGAAAATACGCATCAATGGATTCAGGAACAATTTCATCCTTGCTGTTATCAAACTTGTGAATGGACCAGGCACATATAGAGTTGATCCTTCACTGCACCTGCTCAAAAGCTGTGAAACTATATTAAACTGATGTCCTTATGTAAGGTCTGATTTGTACTAAAGAGAATTCAACACAATAGTTTTCACTGTTTCTGAGAATGTATGACTATCATAAAACAAGCAAAATCAATCTGCAGACCATACGTTTAGGTCTGGTCTGCTCAATAACACCCTAAACCTATGTCTCCTGTTGTCTGTGTAAAAGACTTCCACTATCCTTTAATTCCTGTCGTAATTTCGAAAGGATCTATTTAGTCTCCCTCAGCCTCGACGGTCATGTGAAAGAAATGATTTATTATATTTTCCCCCATCATTTATGATGGGAGGTGGCAGGACTGCAGAGTTTCTGTCTGTCCGTGAGTGCTGAAGTCAATTAGACTTGTCTATCCGTTGCTTCTTATGGTTTCTGGCATGCAACTATTTCTGTGTCGTAGCTTCACCCGGTTGAGACCTTACCTTTAGATATACCCACTGTATGCACTCATAGAACATAGAACATAGAAAAGTACAGCACAGAACAGGCCCTTTGGCCCACGAGATTTAATCCTGATATCAAATATAGTAACCTAATCTACGCACTCCTCAACTTATTGCTATCTATGTGCATGTCCAGCAGTCGCTCAAATGTCCCCAATGACTCTGCTTCCACCACCACAGCCGGCAACCGATTCGATGCATTCGCAACTCTCTGTGGAAAGATCCTGCCTCTAACGTCTGCTTTGTACCTTCCTCCTAATATCTTCAAACAATGACTTCTCATACCAGTCAATCCTGCCCTGGGGAAGAGTCTCTAGCTATTGATTGTATCTATTCCTCACATTATTTTCTACACCTCGATCTGGTCTCCTCACTTCCTCCTTCTCTCCAGAGAGAATCGTCTGAGATAATTCAATCTTTCTTCATAAGGCAAGCCCTCCAGTCCAGGCAGCATCATGGTCAATGTTCATTACGCTTTCTCCAAAGCTTCTGCATCTTTCCTACAGTAGGGCGACCAGAACTCGACACAATATTCCAAGAGTGGTTTCACCAGGGACATGTAGAGCTGCAGCAACACCTCGCAGCTCTTAAACTCGACCTCCTTAATGAAAGCCAAAACACCATATGCTTTCTTCATAACCCTTTCCACTTGGGTGGCTAATTTGAGGGATCTATGTACTTTCAAACCCAGATATCTCTGTTCGCACACACTGCCAAGGATCCTGTCTTTAATCCTATATTCAGCATTCGTGGTCCACCTCTCAAAATGCATCACTTCGCGTTTATCCAGGTTGAACGCCCTCTGCTATTTCTCAGCCCAGCTCTACATGCTATTAACCATGCAGGAGGACTGGTTAATACTTACAAACAGTCTCTAACGCATTGATTAAAAGGCAGAGTCTTTAGGAACAGCTGAAACAAAAATAAAACAGGTTTCTTCGGGATTAAAGCAGCAATCACTGCCGAGAACAGAGAGAGCACCTGAGCAGGTGAAGACTTCTCTATATCTTGTTCAGAGTACCAAGCTGTTTAGTTGCCTGAGAACCAATCACATCGTTGCTGGTAGCAGACAGCCTTAGTCATTGGTGAACTAGTAGTCAATCACCAATGAGCTCCTTGTTACAAACCAAGTTTGCATCTGTTTATAACTCCGTTCATCTCCAATCACACTTCAATTATTGGGTCACTCTCAGGTGAATTGCTGTCAAACCTTGCAGCTATCCTTCAATTACGATCTGTTTGTAAGGTCGCTCTTTTCACATTTTAGTCCACAATTAAACTGAATTCGTTTTTATATGGATTCGCACTGAGAAAACTAAAATGCAATTTCAAAAACGCATTTACTTGCAAATTACATGAAGCACATTTTTTAAAATAAGTGCAGTCTATTTATTCTTTCTCCCTTCTTGCAATGTTATGCAACCTTTGCATTTCTTAAAGCTTTTACGTATTTCATCATTTCTATTTTCGGACAATATATCTGAATTCACATTAGGTTTTCTAGCGATGTGTATAATAAAACGGTTACAACAAACGACACCATCGAAATATATTGAATTTTTAATTAGAAATTTTTAAAGAAGGCCAGTGGATTACTTTCTGTATAAGTTTGTATTTCATTGTTCTTTGTTGGGTTGTCTTCGAAGTGCTGAAGATCTAACATCAATCCCGAAGTCCCCTTTCCTATGGAAGAGGACTTTTCCAATAATCGGTATTGATTCTAATAGAAATATCCTCCAGGTTGTCAATTCCTTATTCAAGACAGCACGTATACCCAATTCAGATGCATCAGCGGACATTTTGAAAACACTGGAAAATGCAGCGATGGCCAAAATAGGTTCATCGATTCAAATTGCTTCCATCCTTTCAACATTAACCTTGCACTCTGCTAACTAAGCCACCTTTCTCTTATTTCGATCAAAACTTTGTTAAAGGAACAACTGTCCAGCTAATATTGTGGACAAATTTCCAGTAAAGTCAAACAATCCAAACATTTATTAAACTCTCATTTAGTTTTAGGAACAAGAAATTCTACCAGTATCACTTTTGCTGTCTCCATCAACATCTGTGCGCTTGTGTGTGCATGTCTGTGTGACTGAATGTGCACCTGCGTCTCTCTAAGTCGATATGTGTGCTTCGGTCTGTATGTGTCTCTGCACATGTCTCTGTGATGTGTCTCAGAATCTGTACGTATTTCCGTCTGTGACACACACACACACACAAACACAGACGTTCAAACACACATCAACATAACCGAAAGTAATGTATCACTTCAAGCAGAAGAGGAGTAGAGAGTGGTACAGACAGATAGAGAGGTATAGATAGATAGATATAAACCCCATTTCAATTGTTACAATCCTGAAAACAACAGAGAGACCGTTGCTCATAGGTACAGATACGGAGATACATAAATATGGAGACACACACATTAATACACACAATGAGACACAAACACATTCACATCAGCAGAGATTGTCAGACACAGATATATGAGTAGACACAGGAACACGCTATATTTTACACACACATTCAGAGAAACACATGCATAAAGCCAAACAGAATCACTGTGTCTAATCATCTGTAGCACAATCTGTGTCCCATCAGCTCGTTCCCAGTTTTTTACAGATGAAATGCTGATGAGAAAGTGGTGTGAGGTCTCTCAACATAGTGTCCGTGAAAAGGTGAATCGAGTTAAAAGTCCATGGTCATTTGAGCAAATAACAGTCTTGTGCACCACATCCGTGTAATCACTGGATGTCCAGCTGTGAAAAGGATTGATGATGATGGCAAGTATTTATGTTCTCCATAATTAGGTAGAATTAACTTGCAGTGCAGCTTGCTCAGCACCACAGTCACAAACATTCTATGTCTTAACCAACCATACTCAGTAGCAGTGGCATGTACTACAGACAAGATGCACTGTGGAAATTCCCCAAAATTCCTCACAGAGCAGCTGCCAGAACCAAGCATTATCGCGTGGAACACTGAGCACAGCTGATACACGGGACACCAGTTGACAAAGCCACATCAAGCACTCGCCACCCTGGCTCGGAAAAAAAACGTCTCAGTTCCACAAGTGCCATTGGTTGGAAATGCTGGAAATCCCTCCCTTACGTCATTATGGGTTTTTCTGGACAAAATGAATGAATCTGGACAAAGCAGTTCAAGCAGATAACTCATCGTCGACTTCGCCAGAACAATGATATCCGAGAAATACGTGGTAACCCAGCGGCAATGAGCCGAACACACGAATGAATCACAAAATAATGGTCACTTTTTTGGACCCACATGCTCCAATGTTGAGCTTTTGAAAAAATTGTGTCCATATTCCAGAAAATTGAAATACGATTTCATTTCGATGTATCTGGCTTCAGAGGGCAGATGGTGAGAAATTGATCCTGTGGGTCTGGATATCTGACACAATAACACAGTCTCAGGAGTTGCGGAAAATCTCAGCAAGTCTGACAGCACATGTGAAGAGAAGTCAGTGTTAAGTTACACCATTTGCAGATCTTTTGGCTATTATTGATACATTCTCAGGGTAAGGGGGCAGGTTATTTGGGAATGAGATGAGAAGAGAGTGATTGCCTCTGAGTCCTCTGAGTCTTTCATATTCTCTGTCCCTGACGAATGCTGTTGCACCCACAGTGCGCGCATTTCAGATTGGAAGACACAGATTGCTGCTGTCTCAGGGAGTCACGGGATATGTGGATTGGACTGGAAACTGGATATGAAATCTAAATCTAGCTTTGATTGAATTGTCTACTCGAACACACTGAACATTTTAAACACGATGTATGGACCCCTCATTCTTTCTTCAGCGGTACCCCTCTTCCAATTGTTCAGTAATTATTACTTTTCTAACTTCTTACCGCTCTGCTGAATTCCCGTACCCTCATAACATAGGAGCTAACCTTTCGCTTCTCTCAACAGATGTTGCATGACCTTATCAGATTCCGCTGAATGGTCTGTGTTTATTTCAGAGAGAATTACATCTCCCTATTCCTGTTTCTGCGAGAGGAAACATTCTCCAATCCGACTCATTGAGATACTGTTTGTTCACAGAGAAAAGAGGCATTGTTCTGTCCAAATTCATAACATGTTCAGAAGGGCAGCAAAATATTGTGATCATTTTAAAAGTAAAATATCTTAAACATAATGAAATTCACGATGAAAACTCGAGATGCAATTCGATCTGTAAGGAGCAGGAATTCGGTCAAGCGAGGTGAAAGTGAGGACTGCAGATGCTGGAGATCAGTCTCAAGATTCGAGTAGTGCAGGAAAAGCACAGCAGATCAGGTAGCATCCGAGGAGCAGGAGAGTCGACAGTTTGGGCAAAAGACCATCATCGTGTATGAGGCTGGGAGCGTCCAGCGTGTACAGATAAATGGGAGGGAGTGGGGCAGTGGAGAAGGGAACTAGATGGATGGAGGTGGGTGTAAAGGTTATTGTCAGAGAGGACGGTTGCGTGGATAGATGGGAATGAAGATTGGTAGGTAGGACAGGTCATGAGGATGGTGCCGAGCTGGCAGAATGGAACTGGGATAAGGTGGTCGGAGGGGGAAATCAGGCAAATGGAAAAGATCACATTGACGCCCTGGGGTTGGAGGTTCCTGAGGTGGAAGATCAGGCTTTCTTCCTCCAGGCGTCGGGTGGTGAGTGAGTGGTGATAGAGAAGTTCCAGGTCCTGCATGTCCTCAGCAGAGTGGGAGGAGGAATTGAATTCTCCCTCCGCCAGTTGTTATTTTGTATGATGCTCCTGACCCATCAAAACACAGATCTGAGTGAATGCACAAACAACCTCTCCCTATATATTTCATTCAGAATAATTTCAACTTTAGAACGGATTAAAACAAAATTCAAACTGTATTTAATGCTGGTTGTAGTGTATGATTGTATGATGTTACTGTCGAGCCTTTACAGCAATGACATCAGGCTTTCGGGCCACCATTCACACGCCAGTCTGCACTCCCTCTTGAAAACTCTCCAATTACCCAGATCCCTGTCGGATTGAAGACTGTCTGTGTGGAGTTTGCACATTCTCCCCGTGTCTGCTGAGTTTCCTCCGGGTGCTCCAATTTCCTCACACAGTCAAAGCAGCACAGGTTAGGGTGGATTTGCAATGCTCAATAGTCTTAAGTGTTCAGGTGAGTGTTGATTCGGTTGGTTAGCCATAGGAAATTCGGGGTTACAGGAATACCGTAGAGCGCGAATCTTTGTTGGATGCATGATGGGCCGAATGGCCTTTTTCTGCACTGAACGTTTAGGAGAAGATTTGTAGCTCGGGTGCTCGTTGTTGTGATTCTGTTCTCCGAGCTGGGAATTTTTGTTGCAGATGTTTCATCCCCTGTCTCGGTGATATTCTCTCTGCTTGGGAGCCTCCTGTGAAGCGCTGCTGTGATGTTTCCTCCGGCATTTATAGTGATTTGTACCTGCCACTTCCGGTTGTCAGTTCCAGCTGTCTGCTGCAGTGGCCGTTATATTGAGTCCAGGTCGATGTGCTTATTGATTGAATCTGTGGATGAGTGCTATGCCTCTAGGAATTCCCTGGCTGTTCTCTGTTTGGTTTGTCCTTTAATAGGCTTGTCCTGTTTCTACAATGTAAGAATTTTATGATCCTATGCTCCATCCCATCTATCTCTATGAATGCATTGGGCTATCACCTGATCAAATATCCTCTTCCCTGGGTCAACGTTTGTTTTCTATTTGTTAAAGAACTGCAGAGGTTGCAGATCTGAGTGACAGCACAGAAATTGCTGGGAAACTCAGCAGGTCTGGCCACATTTGTGGGAAGTGAACCTTTTGGATCCAGTGATTGTTCTTCAGAGCTGAAGGCTTCTGATTCTGGCACTGTCAGACCTGTTGACTTTTACAAACAATTTCTTGTTTTGTTTTCAGCCCCAGTACAGTTGGTGATGATCATGGCCTTGTTATGTGCGTTGGCGAAGGGGGCCAGCACAACAGGCGGCGTGCTGGTGGTGTAGTGGTGAGCATAGCTACTTTCCAAAGAGTTGTCCTGGGATCGATTCCCAGCCATTGCAGTGTTGCAGGTTCCCAACTGATTTTGAAATGAGAAGTTTTGAGCACGAGCGTTACATGCTGTGCTGGAACGGACTTGTCAGTTTGTTCTTGGGTTTTCTTGGCGATGGTTTCTGCAAATTGCCGTGACAAACCGGGCAGCGTTGCTCGGAAGCTTTCCTCTGTGCTGCTGCCCATTGCTTATTTGTATATTGTTCGCAACACAAGGTTGGTTTTGTTTTGTTCGAAAAGTGAGAGACTGCTGTCGTCAGAAACCTTAAATAATTATAGAAGCCGCTGGGAATTCGGAACAGATCCAACAGGTTCTATTGTGGAGTCGAAGGAGGATTAAATGCGTCAAATTTCTTCAAAGTTAAAATAGATACGCTCCTCAACACCATTAGAAAGCTTAAGAATTACAAACATCACATTATACCTTTCCTAATTCGTTTAAGTTTCACAGTATCATTCCGGTAGCAGGAAGGCCAGAATTGTGAGGTTGATGCAATGTTACTCCATTCGAATATTTGCTGTTTCGTTGTGAAATGTTGTTTCATTTCGTTAAGTTTTCCAATGGAGTTGTGTTAGTCCACACTTTCATTTTGTTTGTGTTACAACGACAGTGCGAAGTAAATTATGTTTTAATTCAAGCCTGGAAGTTTCACAATTTGAATTGCATCGCCGTACATTTGCCTTCAGGAGATAAGAAAACGGGATCTAGACCATGTTCTTTACGCATAGGAGTTTGGTCTGGTTGAAAACCTCCTTAATTTCTGTCAATAAATGTCCCTACAGTCCGCAAGTATGATTCTCAGAAATTAGAGAAGGATCCACAGATATCGTTATTAATTGTTATTATATTGGAAATGAGACATTTGGGAATGATATTCCTCAGACCATCGACTGTCAGCTCGTCCAAGGATAAAGGTCTGGAATCCGGCAAAATTGGGAACAGTGAAATTCCAGGGAGACTGAGAGGTTACTAACAGAGCGGGAGGTGGAGAGTCAGGAACAGAACTACAGGGACAGTCCGCTCTGACCACTGACCCTTTACCCTCAGTAAATCCAGTGCCAGGAATGACTGCCATTAGTCAGAATGACAAAAAAATGTTATTATGGAAAGTAACGAGAATGAAAGTAAGGGAAGGTTTATAGCATGAAAGTAAGGGAAGACTTAAAGCATGAACCCCACTGTCCATCTGTTGCAAGGAGACTGTAGAATCCAGGATGAGATGAGAATAGTGGGTGAGATAAGAATCTCTCACACCAATTAGCAAAGAAAGGTTGACACTGAAACTTCTCGATGGTGAGATTAGATTACACAGTTAGTAAAGTTAGGTTTCCTGTTAAGTATCATTATGACAAGAATGGGAACATAAATATTTGGGACATGACATTCAATATCTAACTAATAGTTAATAGAGTCAGCCTGCTTGATATTATTGACAATAACAAATTACGAAATCGGGAAAATATGATGTAGGGCCTGGAATGAAAGACCATTGTTGCGAAAGCTGACATTAAATATCTATCCATGACATTAGAATAACGTTAAGTAGAATGTACAATTAAAGAGATGATGGGAATTAACATCACTGGTTTATTGTGTAGCGAGTGTGAGGTACTATGATTAATATATTTAGACATGTTGTTAAGAAAACAAAACATGGGAAAAATATATTTAAAAACCATGAACAATGACGTTCGAGGGCATTCAAGAATCTGCTTTCTCGGTGTCACGGTTTTTCGTCTGCAAATAAGAGACCTACTACTTGAAGAACCCTACGTCTCATGGTGATTCATGCAGAGAGAATCATGGACAATATTTGACAACTTCATCAGAACTCAATAATCTCCTTTAGGTACTGCCAAAGCAGATAGATTTGTCAGTAGTTTCTGATTTTGTTTCAGATTCCCAGAGTGCACAGTTCATTACGTTAACCTTTAAATCTTTGCAGAAAGTTCTTTGTGGTTGTTCACATGGAAAGTTTCTGTTTGAGGAACATTTTCCTGCCCCCATTAGAAACATGAAACCATGCAGCAGGGAAAACATATGCTTTAACAACAACGATCGCTGTCGCCTTTGGACGTTTTGAACCAGCAGCTTTTCATTTATCACTCGAATACGCTGAAACGTCCAACCTAAAACCTTGCAGGTTGTGACAGATTCAATCTGTCCTTTCCAGAAAGAGAAGTGTCCTCTTATCAATTTTGTTTCCAGACTAAAGTCTGGAACATTCATTATGGAGAATGGGAACAATCGGATCCCATCCACGACAGACACACCCATGTCACTGGACCAGCTCTCCTGCAACTGGGAACATCTCACTTCGAGCCTCCTAATCTCTTGTATGGTCCCGAGTTTTTCCATTGTCCCGGAGTCCAGATAAGGTTTGTATTTGTCATGTACGGGAACGAGAATTATTTCAATATCTCAGATCAGTTCATGTCCCGAGAACATCAAATTTAATGTTCTGTCCTCATAAGGAACGGCAAGTCGTCTTGACTCTCTCTGCTCATTCGGACAGATCACCCTTCTTCATTCTCCTTTGATTTCACTTCTCACAGAGTTTCCGTGATTCACAATGCTGGAGACTGGGTTATATGGTTTGCCTCTTTAACATTTTTCACACCTGCCAACTGGTAGTATTTTCCCAAATTCACTTCACAATCATCTGCCTTGCACTATGGTCAGGGTCAAGATTTCCTGGCATTTGGAGAGATTCCCGAAGTTTTCTTTGGAGCAAAGAAGGTTAACTGAAGATTTTCTGCAGCTGTTTATCTTGATGGGGGAGGGAGCGGTGGGGATTGGCACATTGACGAGCATTTGGAAGTATTGTCACTGCCCAAGGTCAGTGTCCAGAGAACTGGGATTGAAGGAATGTCATGAATTTCAGAACTTGTGCACAGTACATTCACAGAATACTGCAGAAAACCGACGGGTCTAGTGGTAACTGTGGAAAGAGAAACAGAGATAACATTTTGAAAGTGATATATTTGTGATGAAACACTCGACTTTCTAGCGAACGACACTGCCAGCGAAAATACAGCCAATGAAGTGTTTTTGAGGAAGATTCATGTCTATTTGTTCATTCAAAAGTCAAAAAAGACAATGTTGCAAATCCTCAGAGCTGGCACTGGCAGTGCAGACCAACCTTGAGGGTATTTTTCTGCTCTGATATGCACCAGGGATAATGTGGCACCAGAAGGCCTCATCACAGCGGAAGGGGTAAATTATGTAAGACATAGGTGTGGAGGATATTTTCTCTTTCAGAGGGTAGCAAATCTGTGAAGTTATTTACAAAAGAGTGTTGTCAATACTGCCTAGATGCAACGCTGAGAAAGACAGGCATCTTGTCACTTCGGGAATCTAGGGCCATAGAAATGAGGCCGAAAGGGGATTTGAGGATTAACCAAATCAGCCGTGATCTCATTGAACCTTGTCGCTGACTTGATGGGTTAAATTGCTTCCATCTGCTCTAATGTATTTGTTGTCATTTCGAAAATGTGAAACACCGTTGCAAATTAAGAAAATAAGAAAGTTTAGAAGCGATGACTACAGTCAAACTGAGTCAACATCATTTTTGAAAGGAAAATCACATGATGACAATCAGACAGATTTCTTTGGTAGCATGACCTGCAGACTTGATGACGGACGATGCTCAGGAAAGTTCATTTGAATTTTAGCAAGCAATGAATAAGGGGCTATATAAAAGTCCGTTACACAAGAAAGGAGTTCTCGGTGTTGGGTAATAAAGCAGCAATGCCTGTCCATTGTCTATTTAACAGAAATCACCGAATCGAGATTAATGAGCAGTTTTCAAGTTGGAAAGATATTTTTTGTGAAATCCAGATTAGTCAGTCATCTGATTTAATGATTTATCTGACCCAATGACTTGGAGGAAGTGGAAGAGTGAAATGCTGCCGATACACAATACACATATTGTGATGAGGATGTGGAATTTTTTGCAAACCGATATAGATAGGATGAGTGAATGGATAATTCTTGGAAGATGCAGTATCATGTAGGGGCACTTTTATCTGTTAATAAGTTCGCAGCTCTCCATTGAATTTGCAATGTTGCAACCCCACACAAGAGCGTATTCGATCAATGTTGCAGATTTTGTTGACACATTGTAACCCCTGTTTTTGATCATATGTTGGTTTCTGAGCGAAAATTATTTCCACTGTATCGGAGGTGCCAGAGACAAGTTTATCAGTTCAGCTGACTATACGATCAAAAATGGCCCTTTCAAAACGTGAGTTTCCATTCCAACCGTGCACCAACCAAAGTGTCAAGAGACGTGAAATGCGAATGGCCACATGCTCGGGAGATTGACAGTGACGGCTCCATGTCAAATGGTGCTGAAACAAAATTAACTGATTTAGAATGCTCGGATGGAAATCGAAAGGAACTCTCCCGGAACTTTTCCCACATCACTCGGTAAATGATGCTGTTGCGTGTACACGTGGGTTTACGTAATGAACAGTTTATTGTCAGTAACACGGATAGGGTTGGGGCAGGATAGTGAGGTTTTCGTGTGGGTCAGAAGTGATCGAACGGGGAATGCAAATGTCAACAGAACAGAGAGAGATGATTGATCCAGGAACACATTCCCATCTTCTGTTTCAGTACCAACAAAAGAAATTACGGGAAATTCTCAGCATGACTGGTAGTATCTTGGAAAAGAAAATAGAGTTTAGTTTTCAAGACCAGTTACACTTCTTTCTCCATGACAATCTCCCTCTGCCTTACACACTCGCCTTTTTTATTGAATATCTCCTGACTTCCAACTTTATACTGAGATCCTCTTCAAAAACTTCGTCTTCAAACATTTTCCCAGCATCTAAACTTATATCAGACCTGTTCCATCTCTCCCCTCACCCAGTTATGACCGGAGGACTTCGAACTGAAAAATTAACTGTTTCAGTTTCCTTCGATTCCGGATGGCAAGGGACCAGAAGGCATCGGTGGACAGATAGAGCTTTCAGCCCATCGAGTCTGCCCGGCCATTTGATCATGGCTAATATCATTCCAAACTTAATTCTCCAGCTTTCTGTCTGTGACACTTAGCTCCCCTGAGTTCAGGATACAGTCTATTTCCAGAGTGGGTGTGAATCTGCCCCAACATTCTCCACATCTGATGGCGGTTGTTACACCGTGTCTGGGTGTGATCGAACACAGTTTCAGTCCCAAACAGCACACCCGGTCTGTTATGAGCAAAGAAATTCCCGCTGCGGGACAGATAGATTGGATCTCTGGCCCCACTGTTTTTCTGCAAGGGAGTAGTTAACGCATTCACCACTTGCGGCAAGGACTGGTGCTTCAAAACGTGGGGAGAAAGAAAATAGGCACAAGAGTTTGGACAGGTTAGGTCAAGGGTTATTGTCAGCATTAGTAGAGTCTCTGCTTCAGCGTCTGAGTTTGAATCGCACAGACCTGGATCCAATTCACATTCTGGAAATGAAGATTTATTTCTCTTCTTGTGGGTTATCTGAATGGAAATTATTTCCTGCTTCCACACAGAACACCAGCGCGTATCTGCCAGAATCAATCCAGTAATTTATTGCCTCCAACTAGAAGGATCATGGAGGCAGGTGCACGAGACACCTGTCACCGCAAATCCCCTCTAAGAATCTCGCCTTTCTCAGTTGAAACTATCTCACTGTTCTTTCAATGTCACTTGTTTTAATTCTTAGAACTCCCTCCCGAGCGACATCATGGATGCATCTCTGGGCTGAGTACATCCAGGATTCTGTAATGTAACTTACCATCTCGATATCTGGAGTAATTATGGATGGGCAGTGAAGTTGATCCCAAAGATTGACGTGCATACTCCAGAAATTCGTTTCAAACGGCTGCACTTTTGAAGTGGAAACCCGAAAGTGGTCGGGAAAAAGTGAGAAGTTTCGAAGGAGGAGAAGGATAAACTGGAAGTCAATGATGATTGGGAGACATGAAGCAAGAAGTGAGTGAGGAGCTGTGGGCGCAAGGCTGAATGACAGTGTTAATGGGTTTGCCCATACTATTCACTGTTAACACCGACCCACACACCGCTCCTAGTAAATTCGCCACAATTACCCTGGTCTCTTGTTCTGATATTCCCTCTGTGTATATTCATGCGGTTTATCAGTCCCGAGAACGCATCCTCTTTATCCTGTCTGATTACAGAGTTGAAGCAATAGTTTGAAAGCAAAGCACTCAGAGATTGTCTCTTTCTGTGCATTTTCAGTCAGTTAAAGCATCTGCTAATAACCAGGCGAGTATGGTGTCAAATGCTCTGAAATGTTCCGTACATTTAAAGTTCATTGCATAAACTTCTTGTAAACGCCGTGTTGTTGATCCCACATCGTGAAAGTGACGGCTCAGCATGCTTCTTGTGTTTGAGCTCAGCCCGTTGTTATTTCGTGATGCGAGGTTCTGCCGCCTGCTGTGGACCCATTAGTCAATGTTCTATCCTGCTCATTCAACGGCGAGATTCTTTACACTGTTCAACAATGATTTTTCCATCTCTTCTACTTTTAGTCTCTATCCGTCATAGCAATTGTTTTGAAATAATGAAGTGAGGTTGGAGACATTGCAGACTTGCCAGGAAATGTGGTAATAACGCATCCATTGCACGATGATGACTCTCATTGTCTGCTGTCACCATTCATTAATTTTAGGCAAACAGCAATGACCTCATTGAAATCCTATAATTGGAGTGAAACTGCTTTTCTTCTGGTCGATTATAAATTCTATTTACAATTGTAAATGCTCATAACATTTTGAGTGAAGAAATGTCAACTGACTTCGGCTCTAAGTGACAGAGATATTACCTGGAGACTGAGAGAACAGTTCTGTACACTCTGGCTGGTGTGTGGAGAAAGCCAGGAAACAGGTATACTCTCAAACTGTCACCGAATTTCAGACTTTTCCAAGAGAAGGAATGGAAAATGAGGGATATTGACAGACAGAGAGTGGGAGAATGTCGAAGAGAGTGAGATTGTGCAGAGAGACAAAGCGAGACAAATAGACATGCATATGGATGTAGAAATTCTCCATTCAAACTTGTTGCTCATGGACAGAAAAGAGAAGATAAAGGTAATGAATGAAGGCCAGACTTTCACCAACTCAGGGGAACAGCAACAGCATTATAGCAGTTAAGACATTTTCCATTTTATAGCTGACGTTTATCAGCTAATGAGAGTTTATGATATGTATGCTGATTCATGAAGTAAAGCCGACAATTACCCAGGAATTAAAACAATAATATGCATAAATAAGCTGATTCAATCAATATTAAATATCTTTGTTTCCACGGATGCTGTTCGGCCATTTGACTTTGTCTGTCAATTCCTGTTGTTAATGCAGATTTCCAGGATTCACACTTATTTGTTTTACGCTAGTCTGAATCGTCTTTGTGACAAAATTCCATCAATTGCCAGCTGCATACAACATTCCCTGCTTTGGGAAGGCAGTCAAAAAGATAACCTGTCAGAGGAAATCTCCCATTGCCACAGCAGGGAGAGTACTAAATCGTTGCCACGAGAATTCAAGGGAAAGTGAAATATGGTGCTGTATGTTTCCTTAATGAATCCCCTTTTACTTTTTTATTTGTGATCATTTTAGCTGCACATCAGTTTCGTTATTTCTTCCATTTCTTTCAGCGTGGAAAAAGCCGTTCCACCTATCTGCATTGCGGAACATCGGATATTCATCTACTCTAGTCCCACTTTCCAGCATGACACACATAACCTTGTATGTTCTTATGTTTCCAGGGTAAATTTCAATGAGATACCCCTGTGCTCTTAAATGACACAATCATTGGACTGAACTTTGACGTGGTCACAATGTATGGTAATCTACCTCAGGAAATCATCTGCATTTTCATCAACACAGGTGGACAGACAGATAAGGCTCCCGAGAGGGGGGGATATCTCAGGATTAGACCAGTTTGACATGCTGCACATCCGCCAGTTTCTCCGACTACTATAGTGGCAGAGACAGGCCACTATAAATGCCAGAAGAAACAGCACAGAAGCGCTTCACAGGAGGCTCCCAAGCACTGAGGATGTCACCTAGACAGGGGACGAAACGTTTGCAAGACAAATTCCCAGCTCGGCGAACAGAACCACAACAACGAGCACCCGAGCTACAAATCTTCTCCCAAACTGTGAAGAGTTCACGGTGTTGTGTCATAAATCAGCATTAACTGTCCACTGACTACTCATAAGAAGTCACCAAAACGGGATAATTGAACAATTTTCAAGCTGAAAACATATAATTTGTGAAATCCAGAATAGTCAATGATTTATCTGTCTTAATGTCTTGGAGGATGTGGCAGAGTGAAATTTGTCGAGCTCTGCTGCCATAACGCAATCTGTGAGCATGCTTATTTTGATGAGGACATGAACATCTGCAACAAGATATCGATAGTATAAGTGAGTGGAGAAATCTTGCAGTTTCATGTTGTGAGTGTGAGGTCTTGCACTTTGTTAGGAATAATCAAAAGACAGACTAATATTAATATGGAAAGATGCCCGATACAAGTGTGGTTCAGGTGGTTTCCAAGAAAAGACAGAGACTGAGTCGCCTGTCAAGTAACCAATGACCAAGATATGTTTCGTCTTGTTCTATGGGCCATGCGTAGTTTATTGATTATTGTTCTTCCAAGCATTCTTTACAAGAGAACGTGGAGTGGTAGAGGGGAAATTAAGATCACCCATGATTATTGCCATCCTTTAGCACTCACACACAATATTTTTTCTTGTATGTCGTATTTCTTGTACGTCTGGTTACTGCGAATGGGCTTGTCAACGACAACTGCTGCTGACTTCTTTTCTCAATGTTCCTTATCTCGACACAAAAACACATTTTACATACTTATTTCCTGGATCAAGGCAATCTCTAATCATTGCATAAATATCACTAACATCTTGGCTTTTCTCACGCCTCTCTATATCAATTTCCAATATTAATTAATTTTTTATTGTGTTGCAATTGCACATAATAAGAGAAAGACAAAAAAGACATTAGTGGGCCTGGGCTTCACACGCACGTTATTGATGTTAAAACGCAGATTACTGCCAACAATACGATCATAGAAGCACTCACTTAACCTTCAGGAAGCACATAATACGTACAGTGTTGTAGAGCATGACCAGTGCAGCACCAGAAACACAAGAGAAATACTGCTCTGGGTACTACTTTGTATGTATTTCTCAATTAGCAATAGAGTTTTACATGTGTTCCATCAGGAGTTACTTCACACAAGGAAGTAACCTGTGCTGCAGATGGTCAGATAATCCCAGTTCTAACTCCCAAAATCAGAGATACTCCGTGCCCTGCATATCGATATAAGGAACAGCTGCCTGTGGCCTTTATGGGCTAGATTAACTTTAGGAATGCAGCTCGCACGTAGTCAGTCTATTTCTCCTATATGTTGTTTCGTGCAGTCCCTTGTTGGAATCTCGTCAAATACATTTGTCCTGCACTTGATGGGTATTGGGTCTTGTGTTCTGCAACCACAACAATCGGAAGCAGCGGAATTGAAACTAATTCAATTCATGACACCACAGGGCCGCAGCGTTTCATATGAGCTTCTGCAGTGCTGAGAATGTCATCGAGAAACGGGAGGAAAAGGCTGCAAATCTTCTTCCCCGCTGCGTTGAAAATTCCAACAACAACTCCGAGGACCCAAGCTACACAAACTCTACGTTTTTCCGCCGCAGAGAATTGCACCCTCAACTCCCGCGTGCAAGGTGAGGATACCAAGCCCTACACTATCAAGGATGGTAGTTAGAGCGAGGCCAACACCTGTCACTATAATATGGACACCCACAGACACACTCTTTTCACATGAAAGTATTGGCAACCGTAGGACCGAAGCAGCCTGTGCTGGGTGTTCATATTCCAGACTATTTGTGTTGTACACCGTTTTCCATGAAAGTGAATGGAGATCGTTCTTTCACCGTTGCTGTGAAGCGAGATCCTGCACTGAATCTGATCGCTGTTTTTTTTGCTGTGGCGAAACGGCGGGCAATCGCGTTATAAAACATTGTTATACTTCTCTACTTTCCTTCATTACTGTCTTGATGAGCGAGGCTGGTGATTGGCTGTCTCGATCAGATGGAGGCACCATTGTTGGTCGAATTTAATGAAGAATGGAATTGGATATAATTACTTTTCATGGTTCATTGTCGTTTTGTTTTCTGTTACTTGAGCAATTTCTGGGACTTGGCAATGCGCTAAATATTCAGGATGCTTGGAAGCACCGCTTTGAATTGTCTCTCTGCCATTGTGTGAGCGGTTCATGACATACATGTCAGTAATTTTCTCGCTTTTATCACCGAAATGACCAGAGGCCATAGAAGCCGCAAACACAGGCACTCATATTGTTCATTTCAGTGTGTGTGGCACAGAAGGCCTCTGGTTTTTTCGGTGTTAAAAGCAAAAAAGTATTGACTGCCTGTGAAAACAGTGAGTGCTCCTCCTGTACAAAACCTCCTCAAATCCATTCAAACAGCCCGCTTTCTGACACATAGAGGGCCGCTTTTGCTGCCACATTCAGTGTCTGAAATGGTCAGCGCATTTGGCTGAAATGTTGGCGACTCGAGCTCACCCAGGCACAGAGCTTCAATTATTTCAGATCAGTCATTGAGACCGATCACGTACTGACATTGCAATCATCAAACCTTCAACACGAATCCGCGTGGAGTGAGACGAGAACTCGCAGCAGAATGCGACCACACTCTCTGCAACCTTCACTGCCAGCAGAAAGCGGCCACTACAGCTTCAATCAGCGGCTTCCTGCTCAGCCCTGGGACACAGCTCAGAGAAACTCCTTCCTCAGGAACGGCACTTCCCGTGTGAAAGGGGCAAACAATCCACTCTAATTTGCAAACAGCTTCAGAAAATTGGAAAATTGTTCCTGTTCATGGAAAGATTTTTAATCAAAACTTCTGTCTCAGAAATGACAAATAGTAAAAGATGTCGGCAGGAAATACAAAGAAAGTGTTGTTCGTGAGGACTGTGTCTCGTCAGGCAGACTGGGTGTCCGACATTCTAATCAGAAATGATTGCGTGCCCTTAGGCAATTTTCTGATCGATTTGCCGTCTGAAAGATTGACTGGGAATCACATCGGCGATGTAAACATGAGGGTAAAAAATATTTAAGTATTAATATTGAATATTAAATCCCGATACAAGTGCGAAATAAATTGTAATTTCCTGAAGGAATAAAAGTGAGACGTGAAAGGTATGAATGATGTTATTTGTGATTGGGAGGAATGAATGAATCCTTGCCAATTGCAGTGCCACGTGAATTATGCGTAGTATAAAATGATGAACTAAGCCACTGTGCCCCTGCGTTGGCTAGACGGTCGTGGGGTCATGCCCCGTAGTGGTCGCTTTTCCTTGTTAATACAATTCTTGCTCTCCATTCCACTTGCAGTATGACAAAAGAGTGCTACTTTTGTTGCCACGTTTTTGATCACACGTCGCTTTCTGAGTGAAAGCTATCTCCACTTAACTGGAAGTGCCAGATACAAGTGTATCAGTGACCCTTTCAAAACGTCATGTTCCACTCTAGCCGTACAACACACAATGTGCTCAGAGTCACTGAATGGGAATGACCACTTGTTGGGGGGACTGACAGTGACGGTTCCATATCAGATTGTCCCGAACCAAAATTAATTCATTCAGAAAGTTCTGATGGAAAGCGAAGGAAACTCTTCCTGGAAGTTTCCCAATTCACAAGGAAAATGATTTTGTTGTGTGTCAATGTGGGTTTAGGTTCTGAATAGTTTATTGTCAGTAATAGGTCAGACAGGATTGTGAGGTTTCACAGTGGACAGAAATGATCTGGTTGAACAGGGAAGTCAAATATCCACAAAGCAGAGAAAGAGGTTCGTCCAGTGTCATTCTCCCATTTTCTGTTTCTGTATTTCAAAAGAAATTGCTGTAAAATCTCAGCAGGTTTGAGAGTGTATTGGAAAGCAAAACAGAGTTAAGACCTCGGAACTAGTGACACTTCTTGTTGGATTTCCATCTCCCTGTGCCTCTCTGCACACTTCTTTTTAATGAATCCTTCCTGACTTCCAACTTTACGCTTAGCTTCTCTTTTGTTACTTCCTCTCCAAACATTTTCGATCATGCTAATAACCCCGGACAACATCGATCAACTCGAAACAGCAAGGTAGTACATTGGGCACTGCCAGTTTCAGTGCTGGCCGAATGTCAGTAGGCACGGTTGCACGTTTGTGACGTCGAATTTCCGTTCACTTCACACCCTACACGTCCTCCGTTCAAACCAAGCAGGCGTTTGATTTGTTCCCTTTTTACATGCAGAAGTTTTTGAATTGTTGTGAACGGAGCATTCGTGCTTGTTGTACTCATTAACAAACCTGCTTTGAATTTGCTCGCCCATGCCTGCCGCTGCGCTGAAACGAATGACAGTTCCAATTTATTGTTGTATGAAACGTTGTTCAGCTTCTCTCCTCAGATAAAGTGAGGACTGGAGATGATGAAGCGCTCCTGCCAGAAACCCCGTTTCTCCTGATGCTTGGATACTGCCTGAACTGCTGTGCTTTTCAGGCACCACACTCTCAAGTGAAATTCTCTTCTTCCTGGTTGACAATATCTTTCGCTTTGTATCCCTCGATGGGCGTCCACTTTCAAGGTACAGTTACCGGACATTAATCCTTTCTGTACTTGTACTAAGGCATTTGCTTTACATGTCAATGTGTCAATGTGTCCTGCTTCAGTGTCAGGGAGAACACCTATTTGCTCCTGTCACAGCGAACATTGGAATCCTGATGTACAGTCTCTGTCAAATGCATGCAGAAGTAGGATCCGAAACGGCGCATTTGGCTCTCTCTAGTGTAACTCAACCTGTGTGAACCAAAATCAGAAATCCTCAGTCATGTTTTGGAGCAGTTCACACATTAGAGTGTCGAAGCACTGGACATGCTTACACCTCTTTCAGTCATGATGACGAATGAAAAGATTTACAGACTCAGGTGAACTGCTTGACTCACAATCTCGGACAGTAACTCATATTACCGTGTGGTTTGAAACCCATCCACTGAAATTGAGGAAACTGCCGTTAGCGTGCCGAATGTCATTGTATCCATTTTGTTTTCTTGATACACAGAGTTGCAGAAAAGTATGACGACGGACAGGGAGGAATGCAAGTCAAATGCAACTCTGTTGAAACGCCTTCTGTCTGATTCAGTCATGAGCAAGAGACAAGGATGAGACTAGACGCAGATCATTTCGTACACTGAAGAAAGATCAATAACATACAGTTACTACTGCTGCCACATCTCAGATCGCCTTTGATCTTTACTCAATTTGTGTAGAGTTTTATACATCTCTAAGTAAGAACCGTTTGATTTACTAACATCAAGTGAGTCGCATCTCCTTGATTCCCACACAGGTTTCCAACTCAGCTGACAGCCAGGTTGCAGTTGCTCATGCCTCTGCTGGAAAATTCACGACAAATGAGAACGAAAAGGGAAGTTGCAACTCGTTACGGCACCGTGTTTCGAATAACCTCGCTACGTGGTCTGTCATTCTTGGATTCCAGAGTTAGCATAGGTTTTCAGGTGGAGGAATACCTTTCTGCTGCGTAATCTGCAGAACAGGCTCACTCGCTGTGAGCATGCTGCAAGGTATCATCAGGTACACGGTATTTGCTTTCCGCTTTTAGCCTGTCTGACAGGGTGGTTGAGCAAGCTGAGAGGCTGCGTTTCAGGTCCTAGTTCTTCAGAACGCTTAGCTTTGAATCTTAGCTTTGCCACTTGTATTAATGGATTAAGCTGGCAACGTTTGGCAGAATGAGCTTTCTTGAAGATGAACAGAATAAAACGTAATCATTCCTTCTAAGCCACGCTGCGTTGTGGCAGAACACAGAACTACCAATGTGGCAGTATTCACGCAGTGTTCCCCTAATGCTGTGCTTATCACACGAGCGTCCAGCTGGAAAGGCCCCCAGCATAAGGACCCGAGATATCCCCGTCATGTTCCAGATGTTTTGCGTGCTTCACCATTTTCTCTGAAAGTGAACAGAGATCGTTATTTCACTGATGATGTGAAACCAGATCCTGCGCTGAATCCGCTCGCCGTTTTTTGTTTGGGCTAAAAGAAGGGCTATCGCAACATGAAACTGAGTTCCATTCATTTCGTTTCCTGCATTTCTGTTCTCAACAGGGCGGCTGGTGATCGGCCCACTTGATCCGGTTGTGGCACCTGCGCATTGTGAACCTAATCTAAAACAGATTGCAAATGGTAATCTTCACTTTTCGTGGTTCATTGTTCGTCTGTTCTGTTTTATGTTACTTTCGTACTTTCCAGGTAATGGTGGTGCACTAAGAATCCAGTGAACTTGTGAGCACTGTTTGGAATTGCCTCACTGCTATTTGTGCGAGCTGTTCATGACCCAGATGACTCAACTGCTTCACAGAGAGCAGTCCTGCTTCGGTGTGCCAGGAATTAAGTTATCTTTGTCAGTTGTGTTTCTGTTCCATGTTAACAGCGGTCAGTTTTTGGATTCGTTGGAGAGCTGAGGGATTAACACGATTTGTGACGTCTTTTATGCAGCCAAAATCGTTGACGCAGAACTTGGGAATGTGTCAAGAAGAATGGTCAGAGGAAGCAAAAGTTCAGAAAACCTTAACCTCCGGTTGGATGCGAACCAACCATCTTCAAAAACGCTAACAAAGCGTGCAGGATGAATAACGTGCGCCATCTGATCTTGCCAATAAACTACACAGGATGCTACTCAGTACTGAAGCATCTCAGTTGTACTGTCATGGAAAATAAATCAACTCGACTCAAATGTTAGCAAGTGCAAAAAGAGACGCTTATTTGAGACCTTTGCAAAGGGACATGATACATTGGCAAGACGCCTCATATAAGGAAGACCTGAGAAATTTCAAATATTCCTTTTATACAATAATGCTACAAAGTGAACATTGCCAATTGCAATCTGGATTAGATTAGGTTCATAATGCCTCTCCTTGTAAACACCCCAAGGCCAGGAGGCTGGAACAGTCGATTTCCTTTCCAGATATGGAATTGTTTTTCTCATTCCTTGAGTTCTGATATGGTAGTTTAACTGGCCTTGTAAGTCTGCTGATAGGTCAGTTTGCCATTTAATTTTTTCTGTCTGTCTGCAATACGTGCCCCAAATTTTGGTCAGGCCGTTACTTCTTTGTTTTCCCTATGCTTTTATAGATTTCACAATAAATGTCAAATTTCCATTATATTTCCCCTTTTTTTGTCATTTTATAACAGCAACAACAAAAAAGTACGGAGCCTGACAGCTGTACATCAAACTGTAAGGGAGCCCCAGACCTTTACTCGGACACCAGCTGCCAGTAAAACAGCTTTCTGTTTGTATCAACACTTGCTCAGTTGTGCCCTATACATAGCCCAAACTTCACATGTAACACACTTCAACATTACGGTGTGGTGTGATTCGTGCGATTGGACTTTCCTGCTGTTGGGCATCTGATCGTTTTGCCATTTGTTAACACCGCTGCACTCATAAGCAAATTCAGGAGGCACGTACTCAAGCAGGGTCCTTGGCAAAGCCCTATGTGTAAGACCAGTCCTACAACTGGTCGAGTGTGTAGGATCCAATATCCCCATTCGCCCCAAAGGGAGATTAACCTTTGGAAGCAGGAGTCATCTGCTGGAGAGGCAGTCTAGTTGCCAGTTTCATGTGATTTATTACACCAGTGATATTCTGGAACTCAGCTTGAGGTACCGAACATTGTGCAATGGTACCCTCTCTCGGCCGTCAGTATGTCTAGTAATAATCAATTTAGTATCACCGTTTCCCTTACTGCCGTTAACTCAGTATTATTGAAAGTTAGACCTTCCTCCGTCTCATTTGCTGGCAGTAATACCCTATATGTGAGGCCGTTCATCATGTTTATTGCCATCGTTGTCCCTGCTCACAAGAGAATAGACCACCCAATATTCGCTCCAAGTCTAGTCTAGGGGTCTGCGAGTGTGTACCATTCCACTTCCGTGGGATGTCACTTCGGGTTCGCCCGTTCCTGGCATTTGGTACGAACACTGTCATGCCAGAAGACAGTACCACGGGGTAGCAGCACCGCTTCCATCCCTGTCTGTGGTGGTATCCTTTCTCTGCACAGGTCCATATTATACCCGACATCATGGTCTGATTATTGATAAAGGATCAAGCATTGTGTAAAATCGTACCACTTGCATAGGTTGCGGAGCAAGAGTCATTGTTCAAGTACAGCGTCGTATAACACTGGGAGATCCACAAATGAAGTCTCCCCTGATGTGTACAAATACACGTTTCTCCCCTGCCTTCCACTGTATGGAAGGCTGTGGTTGGTCGGGTATCAACATTGGTACTGCAGTTAACGTTAAATTCGTGTGTTGGCGCGAGATTTACCCTAATTCCTCCCCCTATTAAGGTCAGGGTAGTCACCGCCCGTGGAAGCAGGCAGCTCGCATTTCTTGCCAAGCTCTCTGTTATTTGCTCAGCAGTCCATCGTCGGGCTGCGTGCATTAATATCCAACAATGGTAGCAAATCTCTATTCTCTGGTGTTGCATTAGGTCGAAGGCACACGCACTGCTCCCTTCACATCTAGTGATAGCCCTTCCCAACTCCCACACATACTGCCATCGCATTTACGCCATTTATCTCATGAAGCGCCAATTCCATTACCGAGTTTGACTCCTTCCCGAACCCTGATCAACTCCGTTCAGTTTTTGGCGTGACATTAATACGCTCTGCTCTGCTTGGTGTTTGGTCCATTATTTCGTTTGGATGGTTGCTGTGCCCTGGTGCTACTATTTCCTGTAATATACCTCGCTGGGGGAGGGGGCTGTACCACTATATTCACCATATATATCGACGAAGGGTCGAACTATTGCACACCACCAGTCTTCCTCATCCCTCTTCTGAGATTTGGTTATTATTACCCGTGCCATAGCACTTCCTTCATTGATAATAGAATACCGATATCCCGTGTGAGGTGCCCCTGCAGCCGTGGTGGCTACTACTAAGTACCAGTCACTGCGACCATAAGGATCCCTCCACAAATATTTATTGTGCCATTTATAGTTGTACTGCTTACTAAACGGCCATGTAAAAGTCAACTAACCATCTTCGGTTAAGACTACCGTCTGCGATGTATCCCAGACGCCCCTGCCTTCACGAATCGTCCTGCCAGGGAAGCCCCATATTTGTGTGAGTCTTCTAATCATTACTTGCATGTATTTGGTTCCGCTATTGTCCGATGGCTCTTCAAGTCCAGCTACACGTTTACAATGGCTGGTGTGTATCTACGTTGCTCTTTGGGCGATCTTCACAGCTGACTGTGTTGTAAGGAGCACTTCAAACATTCCCACACACCTCTTCGCCTTCCAGCGTTTCCTCCTGACGTCTTTCAGCACTATCCACTCTCCAGGTTCTAGGTCTTGCATCTTCATTTCGGCTGATTTGGGTAGTGCTGCCTTCACTTGATTCTGTATTTGAGACAAAAGTGTAGGCAGTTGCACGGTGGCATGGTGTTTAGCACTGCTACTGAACAACGTCAGAGACCCGGATTCTGTTCCCGCCTCAGGCAACTGTCTCTGTGAATTTTTCACATTCTCCCCGTGTCTGAATGAATTTCCTCTGGGTGCTCCCGTTTACTCCCACAGTCCAACAAATGTGCAGATTACGTGAATTGGCCATGCCCATCGTGTTAGGTGTAGGGGTAAATGTAGCTGAGTGGTTCTGGATGGGTTGTTCTTCAGAGGGTCGGCGTGGACTTGTTGGGCCGAAGGGCCTGTTCCCACACTGCAAGTAATCTAATCTGATCTCATCCTGACAGTGATCTGCTATGGGTCTTACCTTATGTCTTCGGCCAATTCCTGTCTTGGGCGGCCGAACAAACAAAATTTCTCAAGGGACAAGATTAGCTCTTCCTCCCCTTCTGGATCTCATGTACTTTAGTACAATTGGAAGCCTTTGTCCATGTCCCCCCGAAATCGTCACGACGTTTGTCAATTTATTTTTTAATGTAATCTCTTTCCATTGCCACCAGTCGCTGTGTGGTAGGAACAGTGGTGTCTCACGTTTACTCCCAAGTAATCACTGATCTACTCGAGGGCAATATTGACAAATGGTGTCACATTGTCGCTGCTAAGCCATTCAGGAATTCCCCATTTCGGAATTATTTCAGTTAGCAAAGCCTGGACTACTGCAATGGCATCCTGTTTAGACTTGGGGAGCGCTTCCACCCATTTCGGAAACATATCAACTAATACCAGACAATGCCTTTTCCCTTCGTTGGGCATTAGTTCAATAAAATACATCTGCAAATGTTCAAAGGGTCTTCGGGATTGGGGGTGTTCTGCCTGATTCATCTCCCCACATTATTAGTCGCACAGATAACCATCATTCACAATATTTTCAGGAGTAATGAGTAAATCCCTTAGTGTACCAGTGCGTCTAAATACTGTCGTACATCCCCCTTTTGACACATGGTCCTCGCTATGTGTTGTTTGGCATAGAATGGCAACAATGATCGCGATTGGTTTACCAATACGGCCGCACCACACCCATGACCTCATTGCCGTTGTCGATTCACGCTTCTTCTCCGGCATGGTCTACATCTGTAACTAGCATAAGTCTGTTTTGGATTACACATATTTGACATACACATGACAACTGAGCACTTGGCAGCTGCTGGGCTGCCGTCCTTGCCGAAAAGGAATCATGATTTTTTTCATGTGGGCTTCACATTTGCAGACAGCGATTGAGTTAGACGATAGGACCGCTTCCAGGAGGTCAGAAGCAGGCCACGGTGTATGTTGGGCTTTCCAGTGTAAGTCAAGAAGCCCCTGTGTTTCCACAGGGTTCCAAAATTATACACAACCCCAAATGCACATCTGCTGTCGATGTAAATTTCCACCTTTGTTTCCTCAGCCAATTTACATACCTCAGTCAAGGGAATCAGCTCTGCTGCTTGAGCTGACAGATGAGAAGGGAGTGATTACGTTTTGACTACCCCGTGGGTAGTTACTACAGCATACTACAATCCTGGCCTGTCTGTTTGCTCCTGAATGCTGACCCATCCACAAAAAAATGCCATATCCTGATTCTGAATTTGTGAATCCTGCATGTCTGGTCTTGGGCTGCAAATTCCATTCGTTACAGCGACACAGTCACGTGGGTCTCCTTCTCCTTCTGTTGGGAGAAGGAGAACAACATTATGGACGTAACATCTCTTTATTGTCATGTTAGGCATCTCCAATAGCACAGTATTGTGCCTGAGTCCACGTGCTACCGACATGTGTGCTGTGTTTTGCTCTGAAAACAGTAAGGATGCATGTGGGATCAGGGCGGGTAATTCACCATCGCCAACTGTGTCCCTGGACGCTACAATAAACGTTTTCCGGTGCAGCCACGGACCGCAGGCATTTTGGCAATCCTGCCTCGAATGGGTCGATATTAAGCCGAAATGTAAGCTACCTACTTCAATTTTCCCGCATTATCCTGCATCAGCACAGATGTTATGCAGCCACGCTTCTCATCTCCCGTTTGTACAAAAGGCTTGTTTGGATTCGGACCCCCAGTGCAGGTGTAGTTTGGAGCGCCATTTTCAATTCAACTGCAACATACTCTGGTTCTACAACGCTTAGCCATGGGAAATTTCACTTCGGGGGTCCTCAAGGGTTGTGTAATGTGGGATAAACATTCTACAGTCAGAGCACATGACCAAAAAGGATAGCAGTTGTTTCTTCATGTGAGTTTTTGGAATTTGCTGGATTGCTTGATCTCTGTCTTGACCAATGGCCTTCCCTTGTTCAGATAAGATGTGACCTTAAAAACGTCACCTGTTGTTTAACAAACTGTAGTTTGGCGAAACTAGCTTTGTGCACATCCCTGGCTAGATGGCAGAGCAATGCAAGCGTATCTTTCTCACATTGTTCCTCTGTTGGGGCTGCTATTAAGCATTCGTCTGCATACTGCAGAACCGCAGATCACGGGGTGAAAAGAAGAGTCTCCAGACTCCTGCATAGAGCCTCATTAATTATGGTGGGGGACTCAGTACTCTTGACAAAGTCACGTGAACGAATACGTTTTGCCTTTGAATATAAAAGTGAACCAGAATTGATTTTCTGGGTGTATTGGTACACGAAAGAAGGTATTTGCTAAATCCACAGCAGAGAACCATTTACTGTCCGGTGAAATTTGAGCGAATATAGTGCAAGGACTAGGAACATTTGGGACGGGCGGAAAACAGCATAATTGACTATTTGCAGGTCTTGAACAAACCTCCATTTCCCCGATTCACCTGGAATGTTTGCCTTTTTGACCGGACAAATGGGGGCTCTCACCGGTGATTATCCACAAGGGATTATCACTCCTGCCTTCAGGAGGGATTCAAAGATTGGAGTAATTCCCTTTACAACTTCGGGTTTTAACGGGTCTTGTATTCTGCAAGGACGATACTCAGACTTCGGGGTTATTCTTTTGGGTTCACAGCTTTGTATGGATCCTACATCACGTTTTCCTTTTGCCCTGCACTCAAAAGGGACCCTTCTTAATCTTCGGTCCGAGACACCTACCATAGCTAAACGCCAGGCTACCCTCTTGGCGGTGGTTACCTGGACTGCCCTATCTGCCTGAGTTAACCAATCTAGTTTCTCCATCTATGTCCTTATATCTGCATTGAAGCAGATATGCACATCGTCCCTGAAGACAGAAGCTTTCGTTTTTTTTGGTGCCAGCAGTACCCATTGTCCCAAATCCTATCACCTGTTACTGGATGTATTCGCCAATGGTACATCAGGAAAGGAGCGTTCCACATCAAAATGATAGGGTCTACTTGCCGTCACAGATACTTTGCATAAGTTTACAGTGACTGCACATCTGTTATCATTCTAATCAAATTCGCACAATAATAACTGATCTGGTTCAACCAATATCCTAAAATAAGACTTCTCATATGATTTGCCAGGGCCATGAGGGTGTATACGTGCTGTGCAGCTCTACACATCTCCAGCAAGATAAGCGGTGTTAATGGGATGAACATGGTTACTTGCTTCCTGGGCGAACGAATCCCTCACTGAACTTATGGCTCTCTGGCTTAATCACCACTCATAGCCATGCATCGGGGTCGTGATTCGTATTTTACAGCCTGTGCTGGTAAATCTTCTATTTGTATTACCTGCAAGCGTGTCGGGGTACTGCGCAAATCTGACCCCAGTCTCACTGTGAGACCGCCAGCCATCAGATTTAAAGGACAGAATTCCGACAACAGAAATGAGAATTGGAATGTTTCACCATTACTGGTTTCGCACAATAGGGGTGCTGTTAATCTCTCTTGTGTCACGAATCCTGATGCATCCATTGCGTTGAGTCTCTCAACTGCCTTAATTAAAGGAATGAATATGTTGCCCCTGTATCTACCGAAAACTGGCGCACATTCCACATATAATACATTTTCCCTTGAGACTAGACTTCGCTTCTTCTTATCAACACCTCAATATCAGGGGCCTGAAACATTCGAGTTCCTTCCAGATACGGAGTTATTTTTTTTCCCATTCCTTGACTGTTGATATGGTAATTTACTGGCCTTGTAAGTATGCTATTAGTTCGGTTTAACTTTACATTTTTTTTCAGTCTTTTTATAATACTTGCCTCTGCAAAGTCAGGTTCTTACTTCTTTGTTTCCCTTTGCTTTTATTGGTTTCAAAATAAGTGCTAATTTTCCATTAAAATTGACATCACATTATTTTTTCAGGTCGCTGCATCAGCGAGGGCCGAAGTGCCTGCACTGCATTGTAACGTTGTATGGAGTAAGCTAAATTTCCTGCTGGTTTCTGATGTCTCTCCTCACTGTGGAAGCTTCCAGTCACACCTTCCAGAAATTTGTCTGCACTTCATTTAATCGAGGCAACTGTATTTGATGCTCAGAATGTGATCTCTGTGCAATGGAGAGAGGAAGACAGAGTCCGTGACAAAGCTGAGATCACTTACGTTCTTTCCAGAATCAAAAAAATCTATCCCGATCTTCCAGTCTCATGTAACTTTCAACATCACAGTGTGTTCCCACCCTTCAGGCTCTCTGCCTGTATTCCTGATGAAGGGCTGTTGCCCGAAACGTCGATTTTACTGCTCCTCAGATGCTGTTGATCTGCTTTGATTTTCCAGCCCCACTTTCATCGAGACATTGTGTTCCCAGGCCACTATTTTGGTCTCTGGTCTGCTGCAGTGCTCCTTCAAGGCACAACACAAGCTGGAAGACCTGCAACACATTTTCAACTGACAGACCATGCAAACTTTAGGACCCAACATGGAGTTCAATCATTTTCGAATCCATCCGCCCACTTCCATATTCGTCACCCACCCTCCCATCCCATCAGTTCCGAAGACAGATCATTGCACTCGAAACATTAACTGTCCTTTCTCATCAGAGATGGAAAAGAGCTGCTGATTTTGTTCAGACCTTTTGGCTTTAATTCAGGGAACTTTGCTTGTCCATTGTAATCGGCAGACTGCTGGAAGCGTCTGATTGCAGATGTTCACAGGAGTTGACAACAATGGCAAGGGCTGAACCTTTCCCATTGTGAAGGGTAGACGAGCTAGGTCGGGGATGTTTATCTAAGCGCAAAGAAGACTGATTGAGTAACTGATTAACGTGCACATTTTATGAAGAGGATAGATATGTATGACAGGGATAATCCTGTATTGGGAAGGAATAGAGTGACATAAATGAAAGACAGGAGACAAGATGTTTTGAGGAGATTTTGGGAGAATGCTTTCACCAACAGAGAGTTGCTTATCTGGAAATCATTATCTGAGCATGTGGTTAAGCTAAGTATCATGAGAACGTTCCAGCAGTCTGTAGCTGAACATTTGAAGAGCCAGAGCACACGTAGATAAGGAACATGTACTGGAAAGTGTGACGAGGACACACAGACGCGAGGTGGGCGTCCTGAACGCAATGGGTCAAAGGCAAACTTGTGTGCTAAAATGCATTTGCGAGTACGGCTCTGTGGCACAATGGAAAACGTGTTGGACTTTTATGTCTCTTCTCTGGTTGTTATTCAAAGGTCGTGAGTTTGAGTCCCATCAGCGTCGGGGTTTAGTTTATGGTTTGGAAGGTGGTCAGACCAGATTCGGCTGCGCCTCTGCAAAACCAACAATATTCGTGTAGAAACGCAACTGTCTCAAAACGGAACATGTTCCTCTCACAGGTTTCCATTTTCGATGTCTATTTATGATAGAGTAGGCAACACGATGATGTGGATAGACTGGAAAAAGACACAAAAGTGTTGTGTCAGCCATGATGATATAGAATCACGGAGCAGGGCAGGATCGGTGTTAAGAATGGGCTCCTTTGTGTCTGTGCCATTTCTGGCCCAGGTGTTTAAACAATCACAATAAGGACAATATACATTAAGCGCCAAGTAATATTTTGGTCTCACCTCCATTTCGATTCCCTCCCAGCTGGAATATACAGTTCTTGTTTCAGCTTTACATCAGACAGCGGAGGATTCTCACAAGTTCTCCTTCAGGCTGAATGTTCTTCCACACAGGTTTCCAAGTGGACACATGGAACAAGCAATTGCGTGGATGCTGGGGATTCAGGGGCGGTTTCCCCTTTGCTGGGCTGGAATTCTGACCAAGGTAATGAACGTGAATTTATGACATTTTGAATCTGACTCTGGATTCTTGCGACTTTACTAATTAAACTGAATTTTAATTTGCCCTAGCATAACATTATTCAATCTTCACTGTTTATGAAAACCATGGCACGTGCTCGTGGGTGCAGTATGCTGAATATTATTGTCGTTGTGTGCAGTGTGGGTCGATGTGTCATATGAACGTGCCAAAGGAAGTTGGTGAAATATCAGTGAATCGAATTCTCTGTCGAATTGAAGCCGATAGAAGGAAAATCCCAGGACAGTGGCGACATGACATTTACTATGATCAACGCAGGAAACCACGGCAAACGTACGCAGCATTCAATAAAACCGATGTTCACCACATTTTTCTATGCCACATTTTAACCACATTTCAGGGACATTACTGTAATCTCTAAGCTCTCACATTCTACAGGAAGTACATTCTGTATGGCCGACCATACATTACTAATGTTCTGAATTCACACGCACACATATATATGCTCATATTTTGCGCATGCATGTACTTGTGTGTGCATATATATTTAAAGTGCAAAAGAACATTGAGTAAAAGAGCATTTATTCTAAAAAAATATGATTTTGTAGAGTGTTCTGTTCTTGGGAAATACCTCAGTTCCTTGAGGCCAGTCATAAATACTCCCTGAGTGTATATCCATCACTCAATAGAGATGCAGAGGTGATTTTTGCAAAAATGACGTTTTTCATACCACTAACCCTGCGCTGTGTTAAATTCTGGAAATGATGTTTGGCGCGTTTCATATTACTAAAATTGCTGCAAGCTCGCACAGGCCATTAAAACAATCCACAAAGTATTAGATTTAACTCATTGGACATTTTGACTGTTATTGGAAAAACTGGAATCGAAATGATAACGATGTTTTTAAGTATTACTACGAAGATCATAGAATTCCAACAGGAATATTTTTCGTGTCTTGTCGCTGGATATTTTTGGGGGAGATGATTGAGCAGCAAATGGTATCACTCCCTTCTCTGTGATTGCATCCAAATTTTCCAATGCAACGCATGAAAGAAAAAACGTGTTTTACATCGGCAGGTCAGTTCCAACTTACGATAATATAGTTTCACTTTGATTATCGCCATCATCTAAAGTATTATCTGAGTGAGGAGATCAGGATCCTGACGGTATGCTGAGACATTGCGAGAATTAATCCTACACTGTTGGCATCACTTTATCTCATAAACTAGTTATGCAGCGGACTGAGCTACCCGGCTTCCCTTGAATGCTGAGCTAACACAAACAGCTCAGTTCTTTGATAGACGTTCACGTAGAACAAGCTGCTAAACCTTTCCTCACAATCAGCTCATTCTATACTTAGTTGTACGCAGTTGCAGGTGTTATGAGGTTTATTTCAAATTAGCGTTAACCAATTAGAGAGTGTGCACGTAACACGTACCCATTCTAGCCGCCCAGACTCCCTGTCCTGGCAACATTCACGGCTTGTGTGTCTGCACGCGTCTTCACAAATATTTTAGAATCAGCTTCTGAATATTCTTTCCTGCCAAAAAAATAATCAATTTCAAATGCAATAGCTGTAGAAGGAAAAAGAGAACGTGCTCCAAACTTCTCTTTATCATTCCTCGCTGGTTTTGAAGTTCCATAGTCTAGATATAGATCCATCCGAATGAGGGAATTTCCCTCCTGTTTATTCTCACCAAAATACATCGCGTGGAAACCTTCCATATGGACACAACTCAGTTTTACCTGGTGTCACACCACATGATCTATTCGTCTTTTCCACCACCCCATGAAACCCCGCCTTGTCTTTTCAAACGGCATTACTCCTCACTACATCGATGGCTTCCTTTCCGTTTTATTGTTTCCAAATAAACGCTGTCCATTCTTCCTGACGACTTTTCATTCCAGTCATCTCAATCCATGTCTTTTATTATCTCTACATATCCAAGTATAGTCCATGCTGATAAAGGATACTGGGTCCAATGTCACACATTAAAGCCCGTTCTAATGCTGTATACTGCCATTACCAATGTAGGAAAAATGGGAGCTAGTTCAGTCAAAAGGGAATCCGTTGGTTGTCGTACAATGGATCATCCCTGACTGGGAAGTGACTGTTTTTCCTCACTTTTCTTCCCTGTCTGAACATTTGCTAAAGCAACACAATAAGGGAACATAGAATGCCTAAAGTTCAGAAACTGACTATTCGTTGCAACAAATGCACACCAATCCTCTCGGGATTTACCCTCACAGATTAATTCCTTACCCTTTTTCTCTTCGTTTGCTCCTGAATAAGGAACCTTACTGACAGTCGACCCAGTTGTAGGCAAATCATATCTCTGGCGCTGTGGGGCAGCAGTGAAAACCAGTGAGCCACCTTGCGGCCCTGTACAATATTGCACGGCATATGCGGATGCGTTTGAAATGCGATTCCTGTCAAAGATGCTCTACTTTTGTTGTTGCCCTTATCAGGAACAATAAATCCTGATTCCCTGACCAACAAATGAACCCAAACCACTGTGGTGAAAGCGCTGCATTGTAACCACGAGTCGACCAGGAAGGTCGGCATGTGCAATTGCATCTTCTCTTAACAGCATAGCTTTCATTTCCTGTGATGAGAAATTTCTATCAAAAAACAATGTTCGTGACACCATGCTTTTTCAGCACAGAATAATACATTGTGTCAGTGACAGTCATCAAACAAACATCCATTCTCGTTTCCAGATACCAATACTTGGCCAACAGCCTGACGTCTGAAATGTTCATCTGAATGAGACTTTCCCTGCAAAGTTTTAATCTCAAATGAACCAGCAATAGAGACTGAAGTCAGATACTGTCACATTTGTTCATGACCTGCGGGAGAACTGAACCTCATTTTGACCTATAGAGGGAACTATACAGACACATCTTTTGAGAGCGTCAAAGGCCTCAGGAGTGCCCAACTTAAATAAAATGAGGAATTGAACAGTTTGGCCTCTTCTTTTTTCGCTACTAGCTTTAAAATCCGTTTCTGTTTACATAGGTAAACTGAAGACTGCCCCAATCGTGAACATTTGGTACCTGCTAAACGTTGATTTCTCCACGTCTGAGGCAGACTGGCTAGCTGCGCTCTTCCAGCCTCCTACCTGTTTAATTTGGATTGAAGCACATTCCTGTCTCTACATAAGGAACGGAAGCACACAGCCGCATCACTCTCCGTTTACGTCCTGCACTGTTTCACCGTTACTTTACTGCTTCTACTGAATCACGTTGTTCTTCCTGCCAAACGAAGACATTCTTCGCATCAGAAGCTTGTCTTCCCCATGGTCTTCAGAGGAAAAACACGGATGTGGACTTCCATACTGAAACCGATGAGGCCTGGTCACCGAAAAAAAAATGACTTCCAGCTGTTCCATCAAAAGTAATTCCTAACAACATGTAGAACGCACCTTCTGATGCTTGCTGCATAGTTGTAAGAAAATTCAGCAAGGCTGCCGTGAGAATGGAAGTTAAAACGCCTGGTTTACAAAGCCAGGGCTCGAACCACTGCGTTATGGAAGCACTAACGTTCGAGTCGTTTTGAGACTGACAAAAGATGATGACTTCGAGCAGAACAAATTCTTTCAAATCAGTTTTGTGATACAAGCTTCGTTTTGTGTGACAAAATACGACTTGAAGCCCACTTCTTTGATCACTTGTTTGATATAACACTTTGTCAGCTTCCCAATATCTCATAATGTGACAGGGATCAACATTTGTTAAACTGCCTCCAGTGTAAAATCTTTGAAGTTTCTATTATAAAAAGGCACGACGTAGTGTTGATACCAATTAATTGCCTTTGATTTCAAAATGTGTTACAGTTTTTCTTCTTCACTTGGTGAGCAATTCCTTTCCAATAGCCCTGTGCGATTTACGTAGCAACGGGATTTCATAATTTATGGCCTTGGCAGATGACGTTTAGGCACCAAACGTGAAACAGTTCAAATCGAACATGCTCTGGAGGTTGGAATTCTAGGGAATGCATATGTCTGAGAGAGCCCTTTAAAACATAATCTCGGGTGTCGTGTCCGCTGGCTGGGTTGGCATACTATTGACCAGCTCTGTTTGATCTTGAGTGGGCTGGAGGACATGACAGTGATAGATAGAGGGAATACTGTCAAGAGACTTGTAGAAAATGATGAAACCTCTGAAATTTAGCAGCCCGGTGATGGGTGAGCAACCCTTGTTGTGAGTACACCCACATGTAGAAGAGGTATTGAAAGACATCAGGATTACATCAATAACCTGCAACTCCTTCCCTTCCACCATGAGGGAGTCCGTGTGGAAAGATAAAGCTGAGAAGGCCACATTACACGTTTGGGAAAATGGGCGTTGGTAAAAATGTCATTCCGATAATGCACAATGAAACAGTGAACAGAACGCAAGTACACCCTTGAACAGAAGCAGAGGGAGTTAGACCATAGAACATAGAACATTACAACGCAGTACATTCCCTTCGGCCCTCGATGTTGCACCAACCTGTGTACCAATCTGAAGCCCATCTTACCGACATCATTCCATGTACGTTTATATGCTTGTCCAATTACGACTTAAAAGCACTTAAAATTAAGGAATCTACTACCGTTGCAGGCAAAGCGTTCCATACCCTTACTAATCTCTGAGTAAAGAAACTACCTCTGACACCTGTCCTATTTCTATCGTCCCTCAATTTAAAGCTATGCCCCCTCGTGATGGCTGTCACCATTTTTGAAAGAAGGTTCTCCCTATCCATCCTGTCTAACCCTCTGATTATAATATATGTCTCTGTTAAGTCACTTCTCAACCTTCATCTCTCTGTCGAGACAACGACAAGTCCCGCAGCCTTTCCTCGTAAGATATCCCCTCCATACAAGGCAACATCCGAAGAAAATCTCCTCTGCATCCTTTCCAAAGCTTCCATATCCTTCTTATAAAGTGGTGACCAGAACTGTACACAATACTCCAAGTGTGGCCGCACTAGAATTTTGTACAGCTCTAACATAACCTCATGGTGCCAGAACACGATCACTCTATTAATAAAAGCTAAAACTCTGTATGCCTTCTGAACAACTCTGTCAATCTGGGTGGCAACTTTCAAGGATCTGTGTATCTGGACCCCGAGATCTTTCTGCTCATCTACACTACCAGGAATCTTACCATTAATCTAGTATTTTGCATTCCTCTTACTCCGATCAAAGTGAATCACCTCACCCTTGTCCGCATTAAACTCCATTTGCAACCTTTCAGCCAAGCTCTTCAGCTTGTCTATATCTCTCTGCAAAATACTACATCATTCGTCACTATCCACAACTCCACCAACCTCAGTGTCGTCTGAGAACGTCCGAACACACCCTTCTACGCACTCGTCCACGTCGTTTATAAAACGAACAGCAGTGGACTCAACAGCGACCCTTGAGGTTCAGCACTGTTAAGTGGACTCCGGGAACAACACTTCCCAACAACCACCACCCTGTGTCTTCTTTCAGCAAGCCAATAACTGATACAAACTGCTACATCGCCCAAAATCCCATTCATCCGCATTTTGTACGATAGCCTACTGTGGGGAACCATATCGAACGCTTTGCTGAATTTCAAATACACAACATCATCTCATCTACCTGCTTGGTCACCTTCTCAAATAACTCCAGAAGGTTTGTGAGGCACGACATAACCTTCACAAAACTATGCTGACTATCCCTAATCAAATTATTCTTTTCTAGATGATTATAAATCCTATCTCTTACATTTTCCAACATTTTCCCAACAACTGAAGTGAAGCTCACTGGTCTATAATTAACAGGATTGTCTCTACTCCCATTCTTGAACATGGGAACCACATTTGCTATCCTCCAGTTTTCTGGCACTATTCCTGTAGACAATGACGATTTAAAGATCAATGCCAAACGCTCTGCAATCTCCCCATTGGCTTCCCAGAGGATCCTAGGATAAATTCCATCTGGCCCAGGGTACTTTCCTATTTCCACACTCTGCAGTATTTCTAATATCTCCTTGTGAACCTCAATCCCACCTAGTTTAGTAGCCTGTATCTCAGTATTCCCCTCGACATTATTGCCATTTTCTAGACTGAATACTGTTGAAAAGTATTCATTTAGTGCTTCCCCGATCTCCACTGACTCCGCACACAATTTCCCACTACTATCCCTGATTGGCCCTAATCTTACTCTTGTCATTCTTTTATTCGTTAAATACCTATAGAAAGCCTTCGGGTTTACCCTGATCCTATCCACCAACATCTTCTCACGTCTCCTGGCTCATCTGACCTCCCTCTTTAGGTCTTCCTTGGCTACCTTGTAAATATCAAGCGCCCTAACTGAGCCTTCGCATCTCATCCTAACATAAGCCTCTTCTTCCTCTTGTCCAGAGAATCAACTTCCTTCATAAACCACAGCTCCCGCGCTCTTCAGCTTTCTCCCTGCCTGACAGATTCATCCTTATCTCGAACACACAGTAGCATTTCTTTGAATAAGCTCCACATTTCTAATGTGCCTATACACTGCAGTTTCCTTCTCCATCCTCTGCTTCCTCAATCCTGCCTACTGGCATGATAAATGACTTTCGCCCAGCTGTAACTCTTGCCCAGTGGTAAACACCTATCTATTTGTATCGCAATAGGAAACTTAACAGAACTGTGATCTCCATCACCAAAGTGCTCACCTACTTCTAATTCTAACTTATGGTCGGGCTCATTACCCAGTACCAAATCTAATATGGTCTCGCCCCTTGTTGGCCTCTCTACATACTGTGTCAGGAACCCGTCTTGCACACAGTGGACAAAAACTTACCCATCTATAGTAATCGTACTATAGTGTTTTCTGTCAATATTTGGAAAGTTGAAGCCCCCATGGCAACTACCCTGTCTCTCTCACTCCTATCGAAAATCATCTTTTCTATACTTTTGTCTACATCTCTGGAACTATTCGGAGGCCTGTAGAAAACTCCCAATAGGGTGACCTCTCCTTTTCTGTTTCTAACTTCAGCCCATATTACCTCAGTTGACGAGTCCCCAAACATCCTTTCTGCAACTGTAATACTGTCCTTGACCAACAATGCCAAACGTCTCCCTCCTTTACCTTCTTCTCTGTTCTTACTGAAACATCTAAATCCTGGATCTGCAACAACCGTTCCTGTCCCTGCTCTGTTCATGTAATCGAAATGGCAACAACATCGAATTCCCAGGTACCAACCCATCTGCAAGTTCATCCACCTTATTCTGGATGCTCCTGGCATTGAAGTAGACACACTCCAAACCAAATGCATGCTTGCTGGTGCCAGCTTGCGCCCCGGAAAGTTGATTTTGGACCTCCCTACTCTCAAACGTTTCTATACTTGAACTAGAATTTTGGTTCTCATCCCCCTGCTGGATAATTTTAAACCCACCCCAATAGTCATAGCGAATTTCCCCCCCACCCAAAGATATTGGTACCCCTCTGGTTCAGTTGAAGATCATCCTGCTTGTACAGATCCCACCTACCCAGAAAGAGCCCCAATTGTCCAAGAATCCAAAACCCCGTCTCCTGCACCATCCCTGTAGCTACGCGTTCAACTCCTCTCTCTCTCTCTATTCCTTGCTTCACTAGCACCAGAGAAGGGAGGGAATTTGAAAGAACGGATGGAAGTGTATTATGACCGTGTAGTTCAAACGAATGGTTTAGAGTTTGAGCTGCAGAAGGGCAGAGATGTGGAAGAGTTAATTATGTTAATGAGGTGCAAGTCGGCTGACATGGTGATGATGGGGATATGTGGTTAAAAACACATCACGAGGTGAAGGATGTCACCCTGTTTATGACGTGTCTGTTCAGACTCAAACAATTGCCAGGGAGAAATTTGAATCAGTGGCGAGGCATTTTCCCCCGTGACGTTGTCAATGATGCCTTCCAGCTCATCTCATCAACTTCCCTCAACCAAACTCCCAAAACCCATCCCTCCAAATATGACGAGGACAGAACTTCCTTCTTCATCACTTTAAAATCTCGCAGCCTCTGTAGACATCATGTCATCCTCTGGTATTTCCGTCAGCTGCAAATGATCCCAACAATTAAGATAGGCTTCCCTCCCCACCCCTATCCATTTTCGTTAAAGATCATTCCCTCTTCCACTAGCTTACAAAGTGCACGCTACCACCAAACCACCCCCCCCCCAGCATCTTCTCATTACAACACGGGATTTGCAAAACATCCACCAACACCTCCGTCCTCAACTCTGTCAAAGGCCCAAAAGGACCCTTCCATATCCATCAGAGTTTTACCTGCATTTCCACGCATGTCATTTACTGAAGCAATTGCTCCCTTTGCAGTCTCCTCGACATATAGGAGATCGGATGCCTAATTACAGACAGCTACGGAAAACATTCCCGGGACACCCGTACCAAACAACGCCACTCTCCCTCTCACACAGCCAAGATCATTCAGGTCCAGGGCTTCCACCGCTCTCATGAACTATCCTATCTGTCCATCTTCCATCCCACCTATCTGCTCTAGCCTGCGCGACGACCTATCATCATCATCCTCATCTCCATCAGTCGATCACACTCTCAGCTACCTTGTCCCAGCCCCACCCACTCCCATTTGTCTCTCTACGCCCTCGGTTCACAAGCCTGTTTCCTGATGAAGACTCGTGTCCAAAACGTCGATTGTCCTGCTCATTCGTTGCTGCCTACCCTGCTGAGCTTTTCCAGCATCACAATTCCAACTCAGTGGTAAGGCAGTGGAATTTGTGTTAAGATTGAAGTCAGAGGCCTCACTTTTGCAATGATTCAATTGTAAGAAATGTCTGCTCCAACAGGACTGGATGTTAGACATGACAGGACAGTGTTTGACCTGGAGGGAACAGGGAGGTGATCGTGTTCATATCCACCTGCTGACCTGCTCGTTCTCTGTGGTGGAAGTTGTGTGCATGAAAGATTCTGACAAAATTCTGGTCAAATCCTTAGTGTAAAAAATCCCTTATCTTCAGACAGATTCTAGAGTCTTTTGAAAGAGAGTTTCACATTCTCATTTTTGGATAACATCAATTTCCCAGGATATTAGAAGGGGAAGGTTTAAAAATGAACCTCTCCACCATAATCTAATGAAGCCACGCATTTTATCCCAAATGCAACTTGATCAGATTTCGAACATGAAAGGAAAAAGCTCTGATTACAGTGTGAGATAAGTCGTTCACTGATTGTGTGTGTGGACCAGGTTTTTACCTGTCATCAGACTTACACACCTCAATTGCAGTCATATTGAGGAATGACTGTGGAAATGTAGGGATTCATTTCCCTGACTGAGCTGAATTCCCATGGACGCAATGATACCAGGAACAAGCGATTCAGCTGCTCAGAGTTTGGGAAGGGATTCACTCTGTCTCTGACCTGCTGCGACTCCTGCTCGTTCAAAATGATGAGAAACCATTTCAAT
The DNA here is from genome assembly GCF_047496795.1 of Chiloscyllium punctatum. NCBI lineage: Eukaryota > Metazoa > Chordata > Chondrichthyes > Orectolobiformes > Hemiscylliidae > Chiloscyllium > Chiloscyllium punctatum. The sequence goes on along the minus strand of NC_092755.1, from coordinate 11,376,479 downwards.
GTCTGAACTGCGGAAAATGCTTTAAAACTTCCAGCGATTGGAGAACCGAACACCACACTCATAGTAATGAGAAACCTTATATCTCTCCGGACTTTGGAAAATGTTATCAAACCTCTATGTGCTTCATCTCTGAGAAATATGCTCACATAAATAAGAGTCCATTAAGATATATAGAGACTTGACGTCTGACCCACGTGCTCACCCCGAATAGAGACCTCTCCAATTCGAAATCTATGGGACCGTGCTGTAAAGTCCGAGCGACAGGATGGCTCATCAATTTTCTCGCAATATTCACAGGTCTTTCTAAATGGCATGACTGCGGGAAGTGCTGCACAAGTTCCTGAATACTTACGTATGATCAACGTGTTCACACTGAATAAAGACATTAATCATTATAAACATTCCTGGGGACAGTTCGTCATCACATTGTGGAGAGACCTATCAAATATGTAGCCTGTGAGATTTGCTCTCTACTCTCTGTAGAACTGATTTCCCATTGTTATTTTCGTAATGTGAGAGACGTTTCAAGTGTATTTATTCCAGGGAGAGGTTCGAGCGATCATCTCAACCTCCAGTACACCATCTGGTTTGCCGTTGGTAGCAAGCATTTACCTGCTCCATGTGAGCAAAACAGTTAGGTCACTCATCGACCCTGCTGAGAGAGTAGAGGATCCCACTGAGGGAAGAAATTCACTCACTCATGACCCTACTGAGACAGCGTCGTGTTTACATATCTCAACAGCAATTGAACATTGTTGTTCTTCACATTCAGGTCTGAAATCAAAGTTGGAATATTCTAGATAACAATCAAATAAATCAGCTTTGTGTTAAACACGGTATCCAAGGTCATTGGAAGGATGGGATTACAGAGTACGTGAACTATCAGCACAGGTTCTCAGGAACAAATCATTTCTGACAAATGTATTAGAATGCTTTGAGGAGGTAATGAGCAAGTTCGACGAAGTCAAGCCTGTGGAAGTGACCAGCTTGAATTTCCACAGACATATGTCAAGGTGCAGTATGTAAAACTGCTATATAAGAGACCATAGATTGAGGCTTGGCTGACTGGCAGAAGGCAGACAGTTGTGTAAAGGGGTCTTCTCTAGGATGGCAGCCCGTGACTAGTGGAGTTCAGCAGGAGTCAGTGTTGACAACACAGCTATTCACATTATGTATGAAGGATCCATTCAAATGAACTCAGGGTGCTGTTGCTCCATTTGAAGAAGAAACAATGACAGGTGGGAGGCCAAATCTTATTGATGAAGCGGACATGCTGCAGAATAATTTGAACGGACTGAATGCTTTGAAAAAATAGTTGCAGTTGCGATACTTTGTGGAAAAGTGTAAGGTCATATGTTTGGTGGTAAGAGTAGAGACATAGACAATTTTCTGAAAGCAGAAAGAATTCAAAGTTCAATTTTCTCTTATGTTTAGCATACAGTTTCAGTTGGTGTTTGGGAAGGCAAATACAATACAGGCGTTCGGTTCAAGCAAATAGGAAAGCAGGGGCAGAGATTTACACCTCAGTCAATAGGATGCACTGGACAGATGCATTTGGAACATTAGGAACAGGTCTAGACCCCATATCTAAGCGATTATATGTTTTGAATTGTGGATAGGAGGTTCATAATGGCTGACTCAGTGGTGAGTACTAATGTCTTGCGGTCTCAGTGATGCTGGTTCAATATCTACTTTGGACGACTGTGTATTTGGAGTTTGCACATTCCTCCCCAGACTAAAGATGTGTGGCTGACGTTCTTTGGTCATGGGAAATGCAGAGTTACAGGAATTGTGGAGAGATGTGTGTTTGTGTGTGTTTCCCTTCGCAGGATTAGTGGGGGCTTCTTGGACCGAATGGCCTGTTTCCACATTGTAGGTATTCCGTTAGAACAACGTTGATTGCTGAGATTTAAGCCTTGTCATAAGAACCGTTCTTAAAAAAGGTGACAGCTTCCATATAAACACATGGTTTAAAGTGAATCTCTTGAACGACATAAGGAGTGGAGGGGCATTCTTAAGGAGGACATCATAAAGGTCAATCGAGGATATGAGATGTCATCAGAACATAAAGTTAAGTAGAGTCTAAAAATTTTATGCAAGTAATTAAGAATTTGAGACAAAATAGGACAACTTTAAAATGAAAGTGCTCACCTTTGTCTTGAACCTCAACAGATGGAGAGAGATATAATGTTCAGTTCGCGTCAGTTTACACCATGGAGAATGAAATCACTTGGACAACTAAATATTGAGTTTTGAAAGTAGTTCACGTTGAAAAGGGGAAGGGCTGGACGACCTGGAAAATATCAAGTTGGATATTTCTCTGGGTTCTGATCTCCTGTATACCGGAACCTTGTGGGAAGATAGGGAAAGAAACCTTTGGGCCTTCGTAGAAATATTTTTATCATCTATTACGACGAATGGGGCGCCGAATGACTGTGGGTTGGCTAATGTACCTTTGTTTAGAAAGGAATTCATGGAGAAGTTTGGGAGCGATAGAAGTTTGTGTCTGCTTATGGTCGTGGGTAAGTTGTTTGGTGCAATTTTAAACGATAGGATTTATATGAATCTTTAGATACAAGGAATGAATTGGAATAATCAGCATGGGTTTGCACAAAATTGATTGAATTTTTTGAAGGCGTAACCAAGAAGATCAATGAGGACAAAGTGGTAGAGTTTGCTCACTTGGGCTTTTATAAAAGCTTTTACACGGTTCCACATGGTTGACTCATTCATAAAGTTAGATCACATAGAGTTAAATGTAAGGATTCCAATTAGATATAAAATTAGTTCAATGGAAGGATGCTGAGAATGGTGGTGTAGAGTAGTTTTCAGACTGGAGGACTGTTACTAAATGTGTCCCATTGGCTGAGCGCACATTCATTTTTTTTTCATTTAAATAAATGATTTAGGTGGCAAGATAGATGTAAGTTTGCAAAATTGGTAGTAGAAGGTTGTCAAGTGATTTTCTCGTCAGGTCAGTTTCTCTCCGGCCTCAAGTTTAAAAAGCGTGTGGGAGAAAAGTGGTGAAGGGCCATTCGTCCATCGTGAAGCGCACGATATCAGATATCCATCTATTCTCGTCCCGGTTTGCAGCAATGAGAGTCTCTCTGTGATCTTAAATGACATAAGAATGGTACTGTTGGTTGACCTGGTCACACTGTTGAAACCTATTTGTGGAACGTATTCTCATGTTCACATGCAGAGGCAGTCACACAGGCACATTCCCAGATAGTGACAGAGTCCTCAGGATTCTCCCCACTCCATGTGCTTTATGTCTGCAAGTTTCTCCGGAGAAAGGCGGCTTTAACTGGAATACAGGGCACTTCGCAGAAAATGTGCATCATTGCGGTGAGGCGTGATATGAAGTGGATACTGAGTTGAAGTAGTCCAACACGCTTCTCATGTGTAACTTTCAATAACACAATTCCCACCAAAACAAGCCCTCTGGCTCCTGGGACCTGACAGGATAGCGGCCAGCAGTCATTCCTCACAACAAACAACGGACACACAGCAAATCTAAACACTTTCACGTCTCGTCTTGTTCTACTTCTGTCCCTGTCACACCTCCAGTTTCCCCTGAACGTTCAGTCCCAATGTCAATGAGCTGTTTGCTATAAACACAGGCACATCGAGAAAGTAATCTTTATTTCAAAAGCAGAGCCAGGGAATATAAGCTGCAAGGGCTTGCTCTCGGCTGGGTAATGAGACATCATGGTCTCATCGTCCTGATTATCATATAGACTGATTCCACAAATATGCACCGTAACAGATATTACCAATTGAAATGTGCCAATGAATACCGTGACTGTCAGAAAGATCAGGGGAGAGTAGCTTTGACTCCTTACTCGCCGAGGGACATTTTGCAAAGAATGTCCTGCTACTTCACAAACTGTCCACCTCGCAGTTGGCCATGCAATTGTCTAGCACAAAAATGACCTTTGGCCCACTAAGTCTGCACCAGTCCCCTGAACTGTTCTGATCTCATTTGGCGTCACCTTGTTCAGAGGGGCAAACATATTCAGTAATGGAAGTGTACAACTAAATGGGTATTACCTGCTTTGGAGTCTTCAGCCTTTTCTATCCTGACAGGCGGTTGGTTGCAGATTACTAACGTTCCTTGCCTGAGTTATCTGCATTTCATCTTATCCTACGATTTGAATTTCAAACAAGAAAGCAGAGAAAAAGCACTCTTCAAGTTCACTCTCGGCTCTCAATTACAGTCAGCAAAATGCTTAACTGCATGAGGAATCCACAGTGGAGTTAACGCACATTGCGTCAAACACTTGGCCACAACTGCAGAAGTACGCGACTAAACTTCTTTCATGTTCTTCCTCCCTGTGGAGCTGAGGGACAGGCAATCATTGTTCGGTTTGTTTGAATTCAATCACCACAGTTTCGATAGGGTGAAATGTCAGGACATGTTTGGACTGTGTAATCAATCTCGATGATTGAAATGGTCATTCAGTTAAAAAGAAAGGCAGAGATTGCAGGATAAACTAAATAGATCTGGCAGCATCTGGGCAGAGACAAACAGAGACAACGAATCGGAGCTTCTCCAGGAGTTTCTCAGAACACCATTTTCTCTCACAGCTAATGTCATACCAGCCGAGTTCCTTGAGCAGTTTGTGCTTTTGTTTGAGATTCCAAGTGTTCACAACCCTTCACGAGCCATTCAACAATACAGAAACGCATTTGTGGTTGCTTACTGAATTTGGTTTCCGTTTGGGTACATATTACTGATCCTATTAAAAACCCGAAAGTGCACAGCAAATGAGTCGGTTGGATAAGAACAGCGACCGCTCCATGCGTGTGTACACCCTCTCGGTTAACAGCCAAACGAGAGGACTAATTGCTCCACAGAGGCTGGGGAGTCCCTTGTAGTAGACCCCTTGCAGGATCTCCTAAAGCACACTGTCAGTGAATTCAAGCTTTCACTTGCCCTTCGCATAATGAAAATTGTCTTCAATTTGTTTAACGTTTCCAAAATAAATCCTGGAACATTCATTGTGGACAGTGGGAACAGTTTGATCTCACACTTTGCAGACACATACATGACACCAGGAATCAGCTGTCCTAAAATTGGAACATTCTCTCCCCTTCGAGTCTTATGAAGAATATTTCTCTGACCTCGTAAAAACCCTGAAATGTGCGTACAAAAAACAGATTGTGTGAGAACAGCTGTCGCTCTGTTCCTGATTCGTGGGAGAACAGCATCCTGTCAGTGAAGAGCCGGACGCACTGACTAACATCGCCACAGAGACTGATGAGCCAATTGTGTCAATGATCCGCAATGCAAGCTGCAGCCTGCTCCTCCCATATTGAAAATCGTCCTTTATTAGTATGCCTTTTCCGAAATAAATCCTGGGCAATTCACGGTGAAGACATGGTAATAGTCTGATCCCACTCTTTATAGACACACACTCGACACCGGAAATCAGTTATGCTCCTACAGGGATCATCTCACTTCCAGCCTTTCAGTGTCCTATCTGTTCCCGAGTTTTCTAATTGCCCCGGAGCTGAGATGAGGTTTGACATCCTGACGTGTAGGAACGCGAATCCTTCAATGTCACAGATCAGTTCATGTCCAGAGTACATCAGAGTCAAATTACTGGCCTCCAAAAGAACAGAAAGATTTCTAAACTGTCTCTGCCCTGTCGGCCAGTTCACCCTTCATTTTCCTCTGAATCCGCGTCGAAAAGAATATTGAAAGATTCACAAAGCTCGAGGCTGGGATTTCTGTTTTGCTTGACAGTTTTCCCACTTGACAATTGGCACCATTTTGCCAGAATCTTTTCACAATCCTCTGCTTTGCACCATGTACAGAGATAAATAAACCTCCTTTTGTGGAGAGATTCACGACTCTGGGAATGTTTTGTTTGGAGCAAAGAAGAGTAATGGGAGATTCATTGAGGACGTCTATAATGATGTGGGAGAAAGAGCTGTGGATGGGCAGATTAATGGTAAGGTGGAACTGCTGCCTGTGATCAGGGCAGTAGACCGGAGGACGAGGAGTGAAGACGTTTAATGGAAAAACATAACTTGTTTCAAACAAACTCAGTGAAACCTACATATATCCTATGCACTTTTTATCATCTGTTGATAGAGAGACAGAGATAACGTTTTGAGTCAGGTCCTTTTCTGGTTCAGAACGCAAGTTTCCTGTATGTCAAGAAATGAGCAGCCTGAGAACATATCGAGTTGTTGAGACTGTGTTTCTGGAGTTGCAGAGATAACTCATCCAACAAGAAATCATTTAAAATTAACTGTGAGGGAAACATGCTCGGAATTGATGAGAGATAGAATGGATATGAAGGATCCATTTTTATGAGCAGAGAGATTAATAATATGGCAATGGTCGAGTGAAAAAAGATGCACTTTTATCGCGCCTTTCAGCTCCACTCCAATCACAGGCACTGAAGTACCTTTGAAGCAGTTGTGTCATTGTCAATAATAATGTGCGAATCAGGGCAGTTTGTTTAAACAGAGATCAAAAAAGAAAACTCAGAACTGGGATTGGAGACAGCACTAAGATTGTGTTTTACTTTAAAAGTTTGTTCTGCTCTACTTTATATCCAGAATAGTGAAGGACCGGAGATCACAATCTCAGCGGAAGGGGTTACACACTTATGAAATAAATGAAGAGGATGTTCTCACATTCAGAAGGTAGCAAGTATGTAGAAGCATTTACAGCAGAGGCCTTTCAAGACTGGTTATATTCAAGGCTTCAATTATCTCTCTGTTAATAACATGAAGCAAGTGGCAGTGTGAAATGTGTCCAAATTTGCTGACAATACACACGCATGGGAGAGCATGTCATGATGAGATCGTGGCAATATGCATAGGCATATAGATAGTTTGGGTGAGTGGGGAAAAACTTGTCAGATGCAGTTACATGTCCGGATTATGAGGACATGCACGTTGGTCAGAAGCGTCAAAAGACCGAGTACTATTAAAATCGAGAGAAATTTGAAGAAACGTGTGACACAGAGGAATCTTATGGCACAAACAAAGTTTGGTATCATATTATTTCTCTGACAAAAAGGATGGCTGCCTTTCCGATTGCTAACAATGAAAGAGATGGTTTCCCAGGAAAGAAAAAAAGTAACTGAAACTAACAGCCAAAACGAAAGTTTAGAAAAGACTTGGATCTTTCCAATGGACGACATTGATGTTTATGGCTATCTAACATTTGTGTACAATGGGTTTGGGTGTGGGAAATAGGGGGGCTGGGGAGTAGAAGTCAGATTACCCATTATAACTCTCATCCTACATCTGTCTTCGTCATTTTGTACGTTTTCTTTCACATTTGGTTCCTGTGAGTGCCCTTGTAAACTATACCCGCTGGTGACTTATTTCCCTGGTTGTTCTTCATCACGACCCGAAAGAATTTAACATTCATTTCTCCTGAATCTTGGTAATTTCTGATCAAATGTCACCAGAACCACGATATTTTCCACGTCTGTCTGCCTTCTTGCAATATTAATCGATCTGTCACTGTGTTACTGTTGCACAGATCAAGAACAAATCAAACAGCATCAATAGCATCTAGGATGTAAACGCAGATAACTGCAGCCGCTCCCCAGAGTACTGCCAACTATGCGATCACAGAAGCATACATTGTACAGCCAGGAAACTCAAAACAACAGGAACACTGTTTTGGGCTGCGGAGTTGTTTGTATTTCTCAATCAGCAATCGAATTTTACATTGGTGATATCAACAGTTCCCACACTCAAGGAGCTAACTAATACTGCAAATGAAGGAGAAAGTGAGAACTGTAGGTACTGGAGATCAGAGTAAAGAGTGTGGGGCTGGAAAACACAGCAGGTCAGGCAGCATCCGAGCAGTAGAAAGTCGACGTTTTGGCTGAATGCCTGATGAAGTATTCATGGCAGAAACATCCATTCTCCTGCTTCTTGGATGCTGCCTAATCTGCTGTACCTTTGCAGCAACACATTGTACATTGCTGCAGACTGTCAAACATTCCAAGCTTCCAGCCACGGAATCAGCGACACTCGGTGTCATGAGCCAACCTACTGTGGACACCTGGCAGTGGTGTTTTGTGTCAAGTTGATCTTCAAGAATGCGTATCGTGAGTTGTCTGCCCTTTATAATGATTCCTGCAGTCACTACATGCAACATTGTTTGCCGAAATTTGTCCTGCCTTTGATGGCTATTTGGTCTAATTTTGGTGAGTTGTTGTCAAATGTGTCTTTCGGTTTATGCTGTCTCAGACATCCGAGTGGCCAGAGGAGTCTGGGTGTATGTGCCGAGACATAATTTTACCTATAATATAGATAGCTTCGTTTGTTGGTTAATGGCATGTCCTCCTGGCGTTGGTTTTGACAATGAATCTGCGGGAATATCTGCTGTTGCAAAATATTTCTGGAGGATCCACTAAACAACACCACTGACTGTTCCGAGTAGCAATGCACAGCGATGACAAGGACAACAAATTCGATTGGGACAACACAAAAATATTTGGGCCAGCTAAACAGAGGGCAGCCAGAGAATTTCTAGAATGACGAGACTCATCCAATGACTCCATCAAAAAACATGTTTATCTGGACCCAACATACTGGGACATGCAAAGAACGACAAGAACCAGCAAATTAAAGCAGTGGGGAATAAATCAAATCAATTCGAAACGCTGCAGGACAACAGCGCTTCACACGAGTTTCATCTGCCTTGAGGATATCACCGAGAGAGGGGAGGAAACGGCCACAAACCAACTTCCCAAAAGCACCGAATATCCCCACACCATCTGCACCCTTCACTGGAACTACAGATCTTTACACAAACCATGAAACCCTGAAACAGTCAGAGATGCCCCAGCCGGAAAATGAACCCTGGCCTCTCACGTGACAACTGAGGTTACCAAACGCCACAAGGTGGATGTCAGAGCTAACTGAGCCTGCAAGCTACTTGTGCATGCTCTTGTCAATGACACCTGCTTAATTATCCTCATCCTATTTTCCATCATTTAGCATTGTATGCCTCAAGCATTACAAATTCACAGTAAAGTATCTCTGAAGGTTATTAGAATTTCTGCCGCTCTGACATATAGACAGTGATGTCCAGATTCCAACCACTCGCTAGCTGATAAAGTTTTTTTTTGTGTAGAGCTACTCGAACATTTATGAATCTTATCTTAAATATATGATTGATTGATCCATTCATCATCGACAAATATTTCGTTAAGTGTACCCAATCCATGCCCCTCATTATTTCCTACATCTCAATACTGTCTCCTCTCAATCTCTCCTGCTCTCACAAAAGCAAGGTCAGTCTGTCTAAACTCTTTCATAGCTGAAGTTCTTCAATCCAGACAATATATTCGCAAAACACTTCTGCACCGTTTCCACAGCTGTCATATCGCTTCTTTTATGTGAATTGCAGAATTATACGTAACACTCTAGCGAGAGACGAATAAACACTTGACATCAATGTGGGGAATTGAGAAACATTGGTCTTTTCCAATAAAGTCTCTTTTCCTCGATACCGTTCTGTGTCCTCTTCATGATCCCAGTGCCTCAATGAACTCTGGTCCATGCAAATCAACACTTCACATGAGGATTGATAACCCAACCACATTATCTGCTTGCATTAAGTGGGTTTAAAGCTCCTCATGATGGTATTGGGGCACGTTCACCTAACAAGAGTGACAGCTGCAGCACTAACTTAACGGTGTCAATGTGAAAGTGAATGTTAGTTTGTGCAATGTCCGAGTGACATGGAAGGAGGGAGGGAAAGAAAGAATAGTGCTTGTGAAAGGGAGAAACTTCGCCGAGATTGGGTGCAGATGAAGTTTGAAGAAAAAAATCATCACCTTCAAGAGCATTTTAACTTTAAAAAATGATTGTTTCCTTTCTGCGTTTGTTTTGGAAGGGTTATGTGGAGTAACACGGAACAACTGCGCATTACTGATACTCGGATTTGAATGGACGTTGCTGCGGCCACAATGCAGAGAACGATCACATGAAAAAATAACCAACCGTAAAAGCAATAAATGCAATGGCTGAGATTGACAAGGAACAACACCACATGCACAAGAGGATAACCTACTGAGATTGGGTTGTATCGTCATCTTCTATGTCATCAGTGGCTTTGGAGATTCCATCATTGAGAATGTTGAAGACTGAGTTCGATACATTTCAAGAAAAGATGAAATGTACAGGCGTAGCACACAAATTGTTGAAATGTAATTTTCAATAAAAACGATGTTTCACATCGTTACTTTACCAGTGCCGCGAGACAAGGTAGTAACTACGCTTGCACACTTCAATCACACCGGTTTCCAGGTCTGGAATCAGAGAAATTTAGTGACGCAGTGGCGAAGATCCGATCGGAAATTGAGAGTGGAATGAACGCGTGAATCTCTATTCTTTCTGCCAGTGATCACGTCCGTGAGCATGCAGTCCTTCTATGAAAGCAGAGAGGCGCGTGAAGCGCCCAGGCTGGGAGCGACAAACTAGGCCGGAGCAACTTCTGCTGACATGGAATAGGGAGCTGTGGGAGAAGAGGCTGGGACTTCTAACCTCATCTGGATACACTTTAATTGACATGGCACAGGAAACTTTGGATTGATGGAAAGTATCCTGAGCGATTTTAATCTGAACTGAAATAGTTTTTGGCAGCATACATTTTTGTGCATTGAGGGAGGATCTGCCTCAGGGAATTGTCACAATTATAAATAAACATTCTGCAAAGACTGAACTCGTCTAGGAGTATCTGTGCATTGTGAAATGGGCTAAATATCAGTGCCCTCTGACATTTCTCATATTCTGACTCTGCAGTCGGTTAATTTTCTAGAAGGAATTTTAAAAATCTTTTTTGTTTTATTCAATTTCCTGCTAGCTTGTTCTGGTCTGATCATTGATGTGACATAAACAACCGAAAATTAATATGATGTTGGAATTCGGTTCGAAGTTCTCTCGAATTACAGAAGAACAACAGGAGAGTAGAGGTGAAATTTTTCAGAACAGCATTAATCAAATTGAATGAATGGGAAGTCAGATGGTGAAAGGAAGCTTCATGGGGATAAATGTCTTTTCTTTGCCAATGAAACTACCCGCATCACAAAGTGTCTCACCTGGACTGACAGGAATGGAGTTTATAAGTCCTTCTATATAGAGTGAGGCGGGGAGAATGTAAACACAGCAAGCTCCAAAAAAAAACAGAAATATTTGTTCTTTTCTAAACCTCAGTCCCGGACTGACTAAGATGACCTTTGGAAAATTATTTTGCACCATGACAGAAGAGGAGTTACAGATTCGACCACGGAAACCAAATGACATATCAAGATAAAATCATTCCACGTTATTCGCTATATCCCCCCTTTTTGAAAAATGCTCCTCACTGTGTGTTAATTGGCATGGAATGGGAATAATGATCGCTGTAGACAGGGGTTACCAATGGGGCCATACCACACCCATTCCCTCATTCTGCACCCTGCCATTGTCCATTCACGCTTGTCCTTCGGCGTGGCCTGCGACTCGACCTCCCATAAGTCTGCTTTGGATTAAAATATTTGACATACACATGACAACTGATCACTTGGCGGCTGCTGGGCTGCCGTCCTTCCAGCTGAGTTTGCATTCACATTGCCTTGAGAACGGGAATCATACTTTTTTGTGTGGGCTTTACATTTACAGACAGCGAATGATTTAGGTGGTAGGACCGCTTCCAGAAGGTCACAAGTCAGGCCACGGGGTATTTTGGGCTTTCCAGAGTAGGTCAAGAAGCCCCTGTGTTTCCACAGAGTTCCACAATTATGTACAATCCCGTATGCATATTTGCTGTCGGCGTAAATATTCACTATCCTTCACTCAGCCAAGTTACATGCCTCAGTCAAGGCAATCAGCTCTGCTGCTTGAGCTGACAGATGACAATGGAGTGATTCCGCTTTGACTACCTCATGGGTAGTTACTACAGCATACCAAATACAAGTCTGGCCTGTCCGTTTGCTCCTGAATGCTGACCCATTCACAAAAAAAGCCATATCCTGATTCTGATTTTGTGAATCCTGCACGTCTGGTCTGGGTTGCAAAGTTTATTAGTTACAGCGACACAGTCATGTGGGTCTCCGTCTCCTGTTGCGGCGATAAGGTTAGCAGCATTACGGACGTTATATCTCGTTATTGTAATGTTAGGCATCTCCAATAGCACAGTATTGTTTCTGAGCCAACGTGCTGCCGACATGTGTGTTGTGTTTTGCTCGAAAAACAGTAAGGATGCATGTGGGAACAGTAGGGTTAATTCTCCAAAGCCGTCGGTGTCCCTGGACGCTACAACAAACTTTTTCAGCTGCAGCCACGACTCGCAGGCATATTGGCAATCCTGCCGCTACGGGGTCTACGTTTAAGCAAAATGTAAGCTACCTGCCTCAATTTTCCCACATTATCCGGCATCAGCACAGATGTCATGCATCTACCGTTTGTATAAAAGGCTTGTTTGGATTCGGAATGCCCAGTTTAGGTGTGGTTTGGAGCGCCATTTTCAATTCAACTGCTACGGTCTCTGGTTCTGCAACTCTTAGCCATTGAAAATTTCATTTAGCGGGGCCTCAAGGGTTGTGTAATGTGGGATAAACATTCTACAGTAGGAGCACATGACCAAAAAGAATAGCAATTGTTTCTTCGTGTGAGGCTTTGGAAATTGCTGGATTGCTTGAACTTTGTTTGACCAATGGCCTTACCTTGTTCAGAAAGAAGTGACCTAATAACTTCCCCTGTTGTTGCAAAAATTGTAATTTTGCGAAAGTAGCTTTGTGCCCATTCCTGGCTAGATGGCAGAGGAACGCAAGCGTATCTTTCTCACATTGTTCCTCTGTTGGTGCTGCTGTTAAGCATTCGTCGACATACTGCAGAACCGCAGATCTCGGTGTTAAAACAAGAATCACCAGACTCCAGCATCGAGCCCCATTAATTATGGTGGGGGACTCACAGTAATCTTGACAAAGTTGCTCGATTGTACATGATTTGCCTTTGAGTGGAAAAGTGAACCAGAAGTGACTTTCTGGGTGTACCGGTACACTAAAGAAGACATTTGCTAAATCCATAGCAAAGAACCATTTACTGACAGGTGGAATGTGAGCTAATATAATACAAGGATTAGGAACATTTGGGGCGGACGGAACAACAGCATAATTCACTACCAGCATGTCTTGAACAAAGCTCCGTTTCCCTGATTCAACGGGAATGTTTGCCTTTTTCACCAGAATAATGGGGGCTCTCACCAATGATTATCCACAGGGAATTATCACTCAAGCCTTCAGGAGGGATTCAAGGTAGTATCCTTTGACAGCCTCGGGTTTTAACGGGTCTTGTGTTCTGCATGGATTATACTCAGACTTCGGGGCAATTCTTATGGGTTCACAGCTTCGTATGAAGCCCACATCACGTTTTCCTTTTGACCTGCACTCAGTAGGGACCCTTCTTAATCTTGGGTCCGAGACATCTACCAGAGCTAATCGACAGGATACCTTCTTGGAGGGGGTTTCCTGGACTGCTCTATCTGCCTGAGTTAGCCAATTTAGTTTCTTCATATCTGTATTTATATCTGCATGGAATCAGATACGCACATCGTCGCTGAAGGCACAAAATTTCGTTTTTATTTTGCCTGCAGTACCCATCGTCTCAAATCCTGCCACCTCTCGCTGGATACCTTCGCCAATGGTATGTGAGGAAAGGTACCTTCCACATCAAAAGATACTTTGGATAGGTTTACACTGACTGCACATCTGTGATCATTCCAATAAACTTCGCACAATACTAACTGAACTGGTTTAACCAATCTCCTCAAACAATCCTTCTCATATGATTTGTAAGGGCCATCACGGTGTATGTTTGCTGTGCAGTGCAGCATATCCCCAGCAAGAAAATCTGTGTTAATGGAATTAACAAGGTTACTTGATTGCTGGGCGAGCGAATCAAATACTGAACGTATGGCTCTCTGGCTTAATCGCCACTCATAGACATGCATCGGGGTCGTGAGTCGTAATTTACAGCTTGCGCTGGTAAACCTTCTTTTCGTATTACCTGCAAGCCTATGATCGCGAGCCATCTGATTTAAAGGACAGATTTTCGACAATAGTAATGAGAATTGGAATGTTTCACCATTACTGGTTCCACACAATAGGGGTGTGGTTAAGCTCTTTCGTATCACGGCTCCTGATGCACCCACGACGTGGACTCTCTCAACTGCCTTGATTTAAGGACTGAATATGTTGCTCCTGTATCTCCCAAAAAGGTAACTAGTTCACCTTCCACAAATAATACAGTTTCCCCTGATACTAGAATTCGCTTCTTCTTATCAACTCCTCAAGTTCAGGGGCCTGAAACATTTGAATTACTTTCCAGATACGGAGGTTTTTATTTCTCATTCCTTGACTGTTGATATGGTAGTTTCCTGGCCTTGTAAGTCTGCTATTATTTTGGCTTAACTTAACATTTTTTTCAGTCTGTCTGCAACACTTGCCTTTGCAAAGTAAGGTACTTACTTATTTGTTTCCCTGTGCTTTTATTGGTTTCAAAATAAATGTTAATTTTCCATTACAATGGACATCACATTATTTTACAGGTCGCGGCAACAGCCAGGGCCGAAGTGCCTGTAATGCATTGTACGTTCTATGATGTAAGTTACATTTCCTGCTGGTTTCCGATATCTGTCCTTACTGTGAAGCTTCTCGTCACATCTTCCAGAGATTTGTCTGCACTTCATTTAATCGAGGCAACTGTATTTCCAGCTCAGAATGTGACCTCTCTCCAATGGAGAGAGGAAACCAGAATCGGTGACAAAGCTGAGATCACTTACGTTCTGTCCAGAATCAACAAAAACTATCCCGATCTTCCAGTCTCCTGTACTTCAACATTACAATGTGTTCCCACCCTTTTGGTTCTCTGCCTGTATTCCTGATGAAGGGCTGTTGCCCGAAACGTCGATTGTACTGCTCCTCGGATGCTGCCTGAACTGCTGTGCTTTTCCAGCACCACTCTAATCGAGACACTGTGTTCCCAGACCATCATTTCAATCTCTGGTCTGCTGCAGTGCTCCTTCAAGGCACAACACAAGCTGGAAGACACGCAACTCATTTTCTACCGACAGACCATGCAAACATTAGGACCCAACATCGTGTTCAATCATTTTAGAAACCGTCCGCCCTCTTACACATTCTTCACCCACCCGCCCTTCCCATCAGTTGCGAAGACGGATCGTTGGACTCGAAGCGTTAACTTTCCTTTCTCATCAGAGATGGCCAAGAGCTGCTGATTGTGTTCAGACCTTTTGGCTTTTCTCTGAGAACTTTGTTTTTCTATTGTAATCGCCGGGTACTGGAAGCGTCTGATTGCTGGAGGAGAATTTCACAGGAGATGAAAAGAATGGCAAAGGTTTGACCACTCCCATTGTGAAGGTACACCAGCTAGGCTGGGGATGTTTATCTAAGCGCAAAGAAGGCTGAATGAGAAACTGATTAACCTGCTCATTTTATGAAGAGGATAGATCTGTGTGACAGGGATAAGCCTGTATTGGGAAGGAACAGAGTGACATAACTGAAAGACAGTAGACAAGGAGGAGATTTCTGAAGAATACTTTCACCTATAGAGTATTGATGATCTGGAAATCATTATCTGAACATGTGGTAAAGGTAAGTGTCATGAGAACGTTTCAGCAGTCTGTAGCCGAACACTTGATGAGCCAGAGCACAAGTGGATAAGGACCAGGTACTGGAAAGTGTGACGTGGACAGACAGGCATGAGATGGGTGTCCTGAACGCAATGCGTCAAAGGCAAACTGGTGTGCTTAAAGCTGATTGCTGGCGCGGCTCTGTGGCGCAATGGAAAGCGCGTTGGACTTCTACATCACTGTTCAGGTGGCTATTCAAAGGCTGTGGGTTCGAATCCCATCAAAGTCGAGTTTTAATTTACATTTTGCCAAGTGGTCAGACCAGACTCAGCTGCAAAACCAGTAATATTCGTGCATAAACCCAACTGCCTCGAAACGGCACATTTTCTTCTCACAGATTTACATTATCGATGTCTATTTATGGTAGAGATCGATAAGTACCTGTTAGCCAGTAGGCAACACGATGGTGTGGATGAGCTGGAAAAAGGCAAATAATTGTTGTGTCAGCCATGATGATATTTAATTACGTGGCGGGGCAGGATCAGTGTTAAGAATGACCTCCTTCTGCTCCTTTGTGTCTGTGCCATTTCTGGCCCAGTTTTTTAAAATAATCACAATGAGGACGATATGAATTAAACGCCAAGTAATATTTTGGTTTCACCTCCACCTCGCTTCCCTCCCAGCTGGAATAGACAGCTGTTGTTTCAGCTTTAGATCAGACAGTGGAGGATTCTCTCAAGTTCTCCTTCAGGCTGAATGTTCCTTCACATACGTTTCCAAGTGGACACATGAAGCAAGCAATTGCATGGATGCTGGGGATGCAGGGGCATATTTCCCATTTGCTGGGCTGGAATTCTGGCCAAGGTAATGAACGTGAATTCCTGACATTTTGAATCTGACTCTGGATTCTTGCGACTTTACTAATTAAACTGAATTTAATTTGCCCTTGCAGAAAATTATTCAATCTCCACTGTGCATAAAAACCATGCCACGTGCTCGTGCACGTAGTATGCTGAACATTGTTGATGTTGTGTGCAGTGTGGGTTGATGTGTCATATGAACAAGCCAAAGGAAGTTGGTGAAATATCAGTGAATCGAATTGTCTGACGAATTAAAGCCGATAGAAGGAAAATCCCAGTACAATGGCCACATAACATTGCCTGTGATCAACGCAGGAAGCCACGGTAAATGTACGCAGGATTCAATAAAACCGATTTTCACCACATTTATGTATGCCATTTTCCTGAAGCTGAGGTTTCATAATCGATGATCCATTATCAGTGTAACCACATCTGCTCTGCGTTTCATTTCAGATAAACAGAAAAAAAATTGAGTAATTGGGTTGAGCGGCCCAGTGGTAAGATCAGGAGCCATTCGTCATCATTAGATGGCAGATCCAGTGGTGCAATTAGTTAGCTTGCTGTACTTGCATGACAGAATGGCAGTACATGAACTGCCAAAGTTGCGCATTGGATTCTCGCCAGGTGTTTGTTTTACTGATAGTGACCAGAGATGATTGCAACTTCAAGCTGAAGAACAGTTCAAACCCGGAATATTACACTGCAATAAAGTGCTTTTGGCACTAATGTTGCACCGACCTGTGATACCAATCTGAAGTCTATCTGACCAGCATTTTGACATTATAAACCGAAAGTTTATCCAATGGTCATTTAATTGCCCTGAAGGTTGGTGAGTCTACGACTGTTGAAGGCAAGGCGTTCTGCACCCTTACTACTCTCTGATAAAGGCATCTACCACGGTGTCTATCACCCTCAAATTACATCGATGTTCCCTTGTGCCAACCTTCACCATTTGTAGAAAAAGGCCTTCACTACCCACTGTACGGCAACCACTGATCATCTTTAATGTCTCTATTAATTCACATCTCAAACTTCTTATCTCTATCAAAAACAGCCTCAAGTCCCTCAGCCTTTCGTCGTAAGACCTTCCCTTCACAGAAGGCAACATCCGAGGAAATCTCGTCTGCAACCTTTCCAATGCTTTCAAATCTGTCCTATAATGAGGTGACCAGAACCGCACGCAAATCGACAAGTTTGGCCATAACAGACAAATTTCTGGAGCTGCAAAGGGATCGTTTGGCCCTGAAACTCAATCCCTCTCCCAATAAAAACTAACACACTGGGCTCATTGCAAACAAATCCATCAAGGTGTGTGTTAACTTTCAGAGTTTTATATACATGGACGCCGAGATCGCTCTGGTCATCTAAACTTCCAATAATATTACAATTAGCCCAGAACGTTTTATTCTTTTTGCTCATTCTAAAGTAAATCATGTAACACATTTCCACAATAACCTCCATATGCCACCTCTGAGCCCCGATTTGCAGATAATTCATGTCCCTCTGTAACCTGCAGCAGACTTCGGCATAGTTGACAACTCCATCGACTTCGTGTGTTCTGTGAATTTACTCATCCATCATCCCATTCCCGAACCCAGTTCATTTATAAAGGTGACAAACAGCAGTGGACCCAAAAAGGAACCTTGTGATACACCATGAGTTACCGAACACCAGGATGAATATTTTCCATTAACTACCATACTCTGTGTCCTTTCAGCGAGCCAATTACTGATCTAAACCGCTAAATCACCCTCAATCCCATGTATTTTATTCAGCAGCCGACGGTGCCTTCGTGAAAATCATATCCACCACGTTAACCACTTTACTCTCATCCACCTGTTTTTTGACCTTTTCAAATACCTCAAAAAAGTTTGTGAGGCACAACCTGCTATTCAAAAAATCGTGTTGACTGTAGCGAATCAAGTTCTTCCTTCTTTGGTGATCATAAGTCATACCTCTCATAATCTTTCCAAAAACTTTACCTACGAGGAAATACGGCTACTGATCTATAATTACCAGCGTTCTCCCTACTCCCCTTCGTGAAGAAGGGGACAATATTTGCTGAACTCGAGCCTTCTCGCACTAATCACATAGACAATGACGAAATAAAGTTGGTCGTCAAAAGTTCTGCAATCTCCTCCCACGATTCCCAGAGAATCCTAGGATACATCCCATCGAGCCCAGGGGACAAATCTATTTTCAGGCTTTCACCAATTGCTAACAATTCGTATTTATGAATATCAATTTCGTTTATTCTAACAGATTGCATCTCAAAATTCTCTTCGACAACATTGTCTTTTTCATTTGAGATATGATGAAAAATATACATTCAGCGCCTCTCCTATCCTCGGACTCCATTGATGACTTCCTACTGCTGTTTCTGACGGGCCCGAATCATATCCTAGATATTCTTTTATTCTTGAAATGACAAACTTCAGGGTTTTAAATGACCCTGCCAACTAAAGACTTTTCATGACCCCTCTTCGCTCTGTGTATCTCTCTCTTTTGCCCCTTCCTTGCTAGCTTTTAATTTTCAAGTGCCCTAACTCAACCTTCATATTTCATGTTTACATGCACCGCCTTCTCCCTCTTGGCAGGAAATTCAACTTTTTGAGTAAAGATGGCTCCCTGTCTCAACCTCATATCCCCTGCACGCACACATACTTAGCAAGGACATGCATGAGAGCTTCCCTGAATAAGTTCCATATTTCAAGTGTGCAAAACCCCTGCGGCTATTTTCCCATCTGGTGGTCACTAGCTCCAAAGTGCTCACTTACCTTCAAATCGAACAGTTGACTTGCTTCATTAAGCATTACCAAATCCAATATGTTTTTGATTCTTGTTGGCCTGTCTGCATGCTGCGTCACGAAACCCTCCTGCACACATTGGACAAAGACTGCCCAATCAGATCTCCTCAAACAATACGATTTCCAATCAATATTTGGAAAGTTAAACTTTCCCACTACAACTACCCTGTTACTTCCGTTTCTATCCAGAATCATCTTTGCAATCTTTTCCTCCATATCTCTAGAACATTTTGGTGGTGACCTCTACTTGCTTGATTTTAATCTCAGCCCATTCTAGTACAGCAGATTGAGTCGGGTCCTCACCAAATATCCTTTCTGCTGCCATTGTACTGTCTTTGACTAAAAATGCCACATCTCCTCCTCTGTAACGACATTCCTGTTCTTACTGAAAAGTCGAAACTGAGGTTCCAGGAACAACCATTCCTTTCAGTGCTCCATTCATGTCTCTGAAACAGCCACAATATTGAAGTCCAAGTCAACAACCCATGACACCTGCTTTATCCCAGATGCTCCTAACGGTGAAGTAGATACACTTCAAACCACTTTCATCCTTGCCAGCATTCAGTCCCAAACCCGAAAACCGATTTATGTACTAACCACTCACAGCTTCCTGCAAACTGCAGCTTCGCAATCAGGTTCGCACTCTGCTGCTGAATTCGTTTAAACCCTCCTGAGGAGCTTTAGAAAATTATCCACTCAGGATATGGGTACCCTACCGGTTCAGGTGAAGACCATCCTGTTTGTTGAGGTCCAACCGACTCCACAATGAGCCCCAACTATCCAGATATCCAAATCCCTATCACCTGCACCGTCCTTACAACCACGTCTTCCTCTGCTCTCTCCCTATTCTTTCACTCATTATAACGTGGCATGTTTAACCAATCAGAGAGAACAACTCTGTTTCATCTAGATTTAAGATGTCAACTGGATCCCTGAATTTCTGCTATGCATCCACATCACTTTCATTACATATGTTGTTAGTGCGTATGTGAAACATGACCACGGGGGGCTCCCCCTCCCTCTTAAGGATACAGAAACCACCTGCGAGACATCACAACCCCTGGTAACTTGGAGGTATCAAATCAATCATGAGCCTGCCCTGTACCCACAGAAACTGCAATCTGTCCCCCTCACTATGTAGTCCCTAATAACTATTGCTCTCCTCCCCTCTCCCCTCCCCTTCTGATCACAGGGACAGCACTGTGCCAGAGATCAGTAACACATGGTTTACCCCTCGTAGGCGATTCCTCCAAAAAGTAACACATATGGTGTGCTGGTTACAGATGGGCACAGCCAAGGCGGATGCCTGCACTGGCTGCCTGTTCCCTTTTCTTCTCCCGACTGTATCCCATCGACCTTTTCCTTGTACCTGAAGTGTAACTGCCTCCCTATAATTTCTCTCAATTCACCTCAGACTCCCGAAAGATCCAATGTTCAGCTCCAGGTCCCTAAAGCTGTTGCCAAGGATATGGACTTGGGTTCACTTCCCGCAGATTCAAATGTCAGGGACATTACTGAAAACTCTTAGCTCGCACATTCTACAGGAAGAACATTCTACAGGAAGAACATACATAAACATGCATATGTGTGTATGTGTGCGTGTGTGTGTGTGTGCGTATGTGTGAATTCAGAGTATTTGGAATGGATGGTTGGTCATTTGAATGTTCTTCACGTCGAATGTGCGACCTAGTGTGTGTGTGTGTGTGTGTGTGTGTGTGTGTGTGTGTGTGTGTGTGTGTGTGTGTGTGTCAGCATATATATTTAAAAGTTGCAAAAGAACATTGAGTAAAACAGCATTTATTCAAAAACATCTGATTTTGTGGAGTGTTCTGTCCTTTGGAAATACCTCAGTTACTTCAGACCAGTCATAAAGACCCCCTGAGTGAATATCCATCACTCACTAGAGATACAGAGGTGATCTTTGAAGTCGATGACGTTTCTCATGTCGCTGAGCCTGCGCTGTGTTAAATTCTGGAAAGGGTGTTTAGCTCTTTTCATATTACTAATTTTGCTGCAAACTCGCAAAACAATCCAAAAATTAATAGGTTTATCTCATTGGACATTTAGCCTGTTATCAGAAAAACTGGAATAGAAATGACAAAGATGTTTTTAAGTACTGCTATGAAGATTACAGAATTCAAACTGGAATTTTTTCGTGTCTTGTCATTAGATATGTTTGGGCGAGATGAGTGAGCAGCAAATGAACTCACTCCCTTCTCTGTGATTGCAGCTAAATTGTCCAATGCAACAGATGAAACAATAAAGGTGCATTACATCGGCAGGTCAGCTCCAACTCACATGGTAAAATTTCACCTTGATTGTCGCCATCTTCTAAAGTATTATCTGAGTGAGGAGATCAGGATCCTGAATGTATGCTGAGACATTGCGAGAATTATTCCCACACTGTTGACATCACTTTATATCATAAACCAGTTATGCAGCGGACTGAGATACCTGGCTTCCCTTTAATGCTGAACTAACACAAACAGCTCACTTCTTTTACAATTTATAGAAGTTCAAGTAGAACAAACTGCTAAACCTTTCTTCACAATCAGCTGATTTTATACTGAGTCGTACTTAGTTGAAGGTGGAATGAGATTTCTTTCCAATTAACTTTAACCAATTAGAGAGTGTGCACCTAATACGTACCCATCCTGGCCGCCCAGATTCACCGTTATGGTGAAATTCACTCCTTGTGTGTCTGCACGCGTCTTTACAAATATTTTAGAATCAGTTTCTGAATATTTTTTCCTGACAGAAAGTAATCATTTTCGAGTTCAATAGCTGTAGAAGGAAAAAGATTGCGAGCTCCAAACTTCTCTTTATCATTCATCGCTGGTTTTCAAGTTCTATACTCTGGATATAGATCCATCCGAATGAGGGAATTTCCCTTCTGTTTACTCTCACCAAATTCACATCGCCTGGAAACCTTCCATATGGGCACAACTCAGTTTTACCTGGTGTCACGCCACATGATCTATTCATCTTTTCCACCATCCTATGAAACCCCGCTTTGTCTTTTCAAATGGCATTACCCCCCACTACATGTTGGCTTCCTTTCCATTTCTCTGTTTCCAAGTAAACGCTGTCCATTCTTCCTGACCTCGTTTCATTCCAGTCGTCGCCATCCATGTCTTTAATCATCTCTTTGTGTCCCAGTGTCGTCCATGTTGAGAAAGGATGCTGGGACCAAAACAACACATGAAAACCCGCTCTAATGCTGTATACTACCATTACCAGTGTAGGGAAAATGGGAGCTAGTTCAGTCAAAAGTGAATCTGTTGGTTGTTGCACAATGGATCAATCACTGATTGGGTCGTGACTGTTTTTCCTCACTTTTCTCCCCTGGCTGAACATGTGCTAAAGCAACACAATAAGGGAACATGGAATGCCTACAGTTAAGAAATTGCCTATTCAATGCAACAAATGCACACCCATCCTCCAGGGATTAACCCTCACAGAACAACTCCTTGCCCTTTTTCTCTTAATTTGCTCCTAAATGAGGCACCTTACTGACAGTCGACACAGTTGTAGGGAAATCATATCTCTGGCGCTGTGAGGCAGCAGTGATAACCAATGAGCCACCTTGCGGCCCTGTACAATATTGCAAAGCACACGCGGACGTGTTTGAAATGTCAAAGATGCTCTACTTTTGTTGTTGCCCTTATCAGGAATAATAAATCCTGATTTCCTGACCAACAAATGAACCCAAACCACAGCGGTGAAGGCGCTGCATTGTAACCACTAGTCGACCAGGACTAGTGCAATTGCGTCTTCTCTTAACAGCAAAGCTTTCTTTTCCTGCGATGAGAAATTCCTTCCAAAAAAAAAGTTTTCATGACACAGTGCTTTTATGGCTCAGAATAATACATTGTGTCAGTGCCAGTCATCAAACATCCAAATATTCTCGTTTCCATTTTCCACTAATTGGCCCACAGCCTGACGTCTGAAATGTTCATCTGAATGAGACTTTCCCTGCAAAGTTTTAATCTCAAATGAACCAGCGATAGAGACTGAAGTCAGATACCGTCACATTTGTTCGTGAACTGCGGGAGAACTGGACCTCATTTTGACCCATAGAGGGAACTATGCAGACATATCTTTTGAAAGTGACAAAGGCCTCAGGAGAGCCCAACTTCCATAAACTGAGGAATTGACCCGTTTGGCCTCTTCTTTCTTCATGCCTCACTTTAAAACCCGATTCTGTTTACATAAGCTGAGGGGTAAACAGGCTGGAGGCTGTCCCTCGAGGACTGCCCCAAACGGCAATAATTGGTACCTGCTAAACGTTGACTTCTCCAACTCTGAGGCAGCCTGGCTAGCTGTGGTCTTCCAACCCCCTACCTGGTTAATTGGATTCCAGCACATTCCTGACTTGACATCAGGAACGGAAGCATTCAGACGCATCCCTGGACGTTTTCGTCCCCCACTGTTTCACCATTACTTTACTGCTTCGACTGACTCACGTTGTTCTTCCTGCAAAATGAAGGTATTCTTCGCATCAGAAGCTTGTTATCCTCATGTTCCTCGAAGGAAAAACGCGGATGTGGACTTCCCAAACTGAAACAAGTGCGGCCTGCTCTGCGTATAAAATGACTTCCAGCTATTCCTTCAAAAATAATTCCTAACAACATGAGAACGCACCTTCGGATGCTTGCTGCAATAGTTGCAAGAAAATTCAGCAAGGCTGTGGTGTGATTCGAGGTTACAACCCCGGGCTCGAACCACTGAGCTATGGCAGCACTTACATATGAAGCGATTTGAGGCTGACAAAAGATGATGACTTCCAGCAGAAAAACTTCAGTAATCTCAGTTTTGTGATACAACCTTCGTTTTGTGCGACAAAATGCGACTTGAAACCCACTTCTTTGATCACTTGTTTGATATAACACTTTGTCAGCTTCCCAATATCTCATAATGTGACAGGGATCAACATTTGTTTAAATTCACACAGACTAAAAGCTTTGAAGCTTCTATTATATAAAAGGCACGACGTCGTGTTGATACCAGTTAATTGCCCTTGATTTCACCATGTATTGCAGTTTTTCTTAATCACTTGGTGAGTAATTCCTTTCCTTTAGCCTGGTGCGATTTACGTAGCCACGGCAATTCATAATTTATGGCCTTGGCAGGTGACGTTTAGGCACCAAACATGAAACAGGTCAAATCGCACATGCTCCGGAGTTTGGAATTCGAGGGAATGCAGATATCTGATAGTGCACTTTAAAACACCATCTTGGGGGTCGTGTCCGCTGGCTGGGTTGGCAGACTATTGACCAGCTCTATTTGCTCTTGAGTGGGCTGGAGGACATGACAGTGATAGATAGAGTGAAGAAAGCCAAGAGATTTGTAGAAAATGATGAAAACTTTGAAATTTAGCCCCCAGTGATGGGTGAGCAACCCTTGTTGTGAGTACTCCCACATGCAGGAGAGGTATTGGAAGACCTCAGGATTACATCATTGAGTGAATAACCTGCAACTCATTCCCTTCCACCATGTGGGAGCCCTTGTGGAAAGGCCACATTGCACGTTTGGGAAAATGGGCGTTAATAAAAATGCCATTCAGATAATGCACAATGCAACAGTGAACAGAACGCATGTATACCCTTGAAGAGAAGCAGTGGGAGTTAGACCATAGAACATAGAACATTACAGCGCAGTACAGTCCCTTCGGCCCTCGATGTTGGCCAACCTGTCATAAGAATCTGAAGTCCTTCTAACCTACACTATTCCATGTACGTCCATATGTTTGTCCAATGACGACTTAAATGTACTTACAGTTGGCGAATGTACTGTTGCAGGCAAAGCATTCCATACCCTTACTACTCTCTGAGTAAAGAAACTACCTCTGACATCTGTCCTATATCTATCACCCGTCAATGTAAAGCTATGCCCCTTCGTGATGGCCGTCACCATTCTTGGAAGAAGGCTCTCCCTGTCCACCCTATCTTACCCTCTGATTATATCATATGTCTAAAATAAGTCACCTATCAACCTTCTTCACTCTGACGAAAACAACCACAAGTCCCTCAGCCTTTTCTCGTAAGACTTTCCCTCCATACCAGGCAACATCCGAGTAAATCTCCTCTTCACCTTTTCCAAAGCTTCATCATCCTTCTTAAAATGTGGTGACCAGAATTGTACATAATACTCCAATTGCAGCAGCACTAGAGTTTAGTCCAGCTGTAACATAACTTCATGGTTCCAGAACTCGATCCCTCAATTAATAAAAGCTAAAACACTGTATGCCTTCTTAACACCCCTGTCAACCTGGGTGGCAAATTTCAAGGATATCTGTACCTGAACACCGAGATCTCTCTGTTCATCGACACTACCAAGAAACTTACTATTAGCCCAGTACTTTGCATTCCGGTTACTCCGACCAAAATGAATCACCTCATACTTGTCCGCATTAAACTCCATTTGCCACCTCTCAGCCCAGATCGGTAGCTTATCTATGTCTGTCTGTAAACTACAACATCCTTCATCACTATCCACAACTCCACCGACCTTAGTGTCGTCTGCAAATTTACTGACCCTCCCCTCTACTCCCTCATCCAGGTCGTTTATTAAAAATAACGAACAGCAGTGGACCCAACACCGACCCTGGCGCTACACCACTGGTAACTGGACTCCAGGATGAACATTTCCCATCAACCACCATCCTCTGTCTTCTTTCGGCAAGCCAATAACTGAGACAAACTGCTACATCTCCCAAAATCCCATTGCCCCGCATTTTGTACAATAGCCAACTGTGGGGAACCTTATCGAACGCCTTGCTGAAATCCATATGCACAACATCAACCGGTTTACTCTCGTCTACCTGCTTGGACACCTTCTCAAAGAAATCAGTACGGTTTGTGAGGCACGACCTACCCTTCATAAAAGCATGCTGACTATCCCTAATCAAATGATTCCTTTCTAGATGTTTATAAATCCTATCTCTTATAATCTTTTCCAATACTTTACCAACAACTGACTGATCTAAAATTAACAGGGTTGTCCCTACTCCCTTTCTTGAACATGAGAACCATATTTGTTATCCTCCAGTCTTATGGCTCTATTCCTGTAAACAATGACGAGTTAAAGTTCAATGCCAAAGGCTCGGCAATCTCCCCTCTGGCTTCCCAGAGGATCCTAGGATAAAGCTCAGCCGGCCCAGGGGCTTATCTATTTTCACACTGTGCTGGGTTTCTAATACCACCTCCTTGTGAACCTCAATCCCACCTAGTCTAGTAGCCTGCATCTTGGTATTCTCCTCGACAACATTGTCGTTTTCTAGACTGAATACTGTTGAAACGTATTCATTTAGTGCTTCTCCCATCTCCTCTGACTCTACACACAACTTTCCACTGCTATTGCTTATTGGTCCTAATCTTACTCTCGTCATTCTTTTATTCCTTAAATACCTATAGAAAGCCTTAGTCTTTACCCTGATCCTATCCACCAACAACTTCTTATGTCTCCTTCTGGCTCATCTGAGCTCTCTCTTTCGGTCTTTCCTGGCTACCTTGTAACCCTCAAGCGCCTAACTGAGCATTCGCATCTCATCCTAACGTAAGCCTTCTTATTCCTCTTGATCAGACAATCTACTTCCTTCATAAACCTCGGCTCCCGTCTCAAAGCTTTCACTCTGCCTGACAGGTACATACTTATCTCAGAAACACAGTAGCGTTTCCTTGAATAAGGTCCACATATATAATGTGCCTATCCACTGAAGTTTCCTTCTCCATCTTAGGCTTCTTAAATCTTGCCTAATCACATCATAATTGCCATTCCCCCAGCTGTAACTCTTGCCCAGTTGTATACACCTATCTATTTCTATGACAAAAGTAAACATAACAGCATTGTGATCGCTGTCACTAAAGTGCTCACCTACTTCCAAGTCTAGCAACTGGCTGGGCTCATTACCCAGTACCAAATCTAATGTAGCCTGGCCCCTTGTTGGCCTGTCGACATACTGTGTCCGAAAGCCCGCCTGCACACATTGGACAAAAACTGACCGATCTATAGTACTTGCACGATAGTGTTCCTAGTCAATATTCGGAAAGTTGAAATCCCCATAACAACTACCCTGTCTAACTTACTGCTATCGAGAATCATCTTTGCTATCCTTTCCTCTACATCTCTGGAAGTATTTATGAGGTCTATTGAAAACTCCCAATAGGGTGACATCTCATTTCCGGTTTCTAACTTATTCCCATATTATTTCAGTTGACGAATTCCCAAACAACTTTTCTGCAACTGTAATACTGTCCTTGACCAACACTGCCACACGTTCCCCCTCTTTTACCTTCTTCTCTGTTCTTACTAAAACATCTGATTCCTGAAATCTGCAACGACCATTCATGTCCCTGCTCTATTCATGTCTACGAAATGGCCACAACACCGAATTCCCAAGTACCAACCAATCCTGCAAGGGTCATCGACCTTATTCCAGATGCTCCTGGCGTTGAAGTAGACACACTCCAAACCAACGTCTTGCTTACCGGAGCCATCTTGTGTCCCCGAAACTTGTTTTTGGACATCCCTACTCTCAACTTTTCTATACTTGAACTACAATTGTGGTTCCCATCCCTCTGCTGGATTAGTTTAAACACATCCCAGTAGTCTTAGTGAAATTCCCCCTAGGATATTGGTACCCCTCTGGTTCAGATGAAGACTATCATGCTTGTACAGGTCCCACCTACCCCAGAAAGATCCCCAGTTATCCAAGAATACAAAACCCTCCCTCCTGCGCCATCCCAGGAGCCACGTATTCAACTCCTCTCTTGCCCTATTCCTTGCATCTCGAGCACCACAGCAGGGAGGGAATTTGAAAGGACGGATGGAAGTGTATTATGACCGTGACGTCCAAACGAATGGATTAAAGTGTGAGGTACAGAAGAGCAGAGACATGGAAGAGTTAATGATGTTAATGAAGTGCAAGTAGGCTGACATGGTGATGTTGGGGATGTGTGTTTAAAAACACATCATGAAGTGAAGTATGTCACCATGTTTATGACGTGCCTATTCAGACTTAGACAATTGCCAGGGAGGTAATTTAATCAGTGGCGAAGCATTTTCTCCTGGCACGTGATCGATGATGCCTTCCAGCTCATCTCATCCACTTCCCTCAACTCCGCTCCCACAACCCATCTCTCCATCTATGACGAGGATGGAACTCCCTTCTACATCACTTTAAAATCCAGCAACCTCTGTAGACATCATGTCATCCTCCGTTATTTGGGTCAGCTGCAAATGAAACCCACCAACTAAGATGTGTTTCCCTCCCACCCCTACCCACTTTCTGTAAAGATCATTCCCTCTTCGACTCCCTGGTGGTGCACGCCCCCACCAAACCACCCTCCCATTCGGTCCCTGCAAACTTCTCATTCCAAGACGGGATTTGAAAGACATCCATCCACACCTCCGCCTCAAATCTGTCCAAGGCCCCAAAGGACCCTTCCATGTCCATCAGAGTTTCACCTGCATTTCCACGCATGTTATTTACTGCATCCATTGTTCGCTTTGCAGTCTCCTCGATACTGAGGAGATCGGATGCCTAAATATAGACCACTTCGGAAAACTTCTCCAAGACACCCGCATCAAACAACACCACTGGCCCCTGGCTGAACATGTCTACTCTCCCTCCCACACAGCCAAGTTCATTCAGGTCCAGGGCTTCTGCCGCTCTCATGAACTGTCCTATCTGTCCATCTTCCTTCCCACCTATCTGCTCCACCATGTGCGGCGACCTATAATCATTACCCCCACCTCCATCCTCCTATCACACTCTCAGCTACTTTGTCCCAGCCACACACGCTCCCATTTGTCTCTCTACCCCCTCGCTTCACAAGCCTCTTTCCTGATGAAGGCTCGTACCCGAAACGTCGATTGTCCTGCTCATTGGATGCTGCCTGCCCTGCTGTGTTTTTCCAATATCACACTTCCAACTCAGTTGCGAGGCAGTGGATTTTGAATTTGGGACGGAAGTCAGAGGCCAGGTTTTGCAATGATTCAAATGTAAGAAATGTCTGCTCCAACAGGACTGGATGTCAGACAAGTCAGGATGGTGTTTGACCTGGACGGAACAGGGAGGTGATCCTGTTCATATCCACCTGCTCACCTGCTCGTTCTCTGTGGTGGAGGCTGCGTGCATGAAGGTTTCTGACAAGATTCTCCTCAAATTCTTCGTGTCGAAAATCCCTGACCTTCAGAACTTATCTTCAGGCAGAATCGAGAGTTTTGTGAAAAAGTTTCACACTCTCATTTTTGGATAGCAACAATTTCGCAGGATATTAGAAGGGGAAGATTTACAAACCAACCTCTCCACCATAATCTGATTAAGCCGCGCATTTTATCCCAAATACAACTTGATCAGATTTTGAACATGAAAGGAAAAAGCTCTGGTTACAGTGTGAAATAAGTCGTTCACTTCTTGTGTGTGTGGACGAGGTTTTTACCTGTCATCAGTCCTTACACAACTCAATTGCAGTCACACTGAGGAAAGACTGGAGAAATGTGGGGATCCATTCCCTGTCTGAGCTGAATTCCCATGGACGCAATGATACCAGGAACAAACAATTCACCTGCTCAGAGTGTGGGAAGGGATTCACTCTGTCTCTGACCTGCTGCGACACACGCTCGTTCAAAATGACGAGAAACCACTCCAATGTCTGAACTGCGGAAAATGCTTTAAAACGTCTGCGATTAGAGAACCGAACACCACGCTCATACGAATGAGAAACCTTATATCTCTCCAGACTTTGGAAAATGTTATCAAACCTCTATGTGCTTCATCTCTGAGAAATATGCTCACATAAATAAGAGTCCATTAAGAATTATAGAGACTTGCTGTCTGATCCACGTGCTCACCCGGAGGAGAGACATCTCCAGTTCCAAATTTGTGGGACGTGCTGTACAGTCCGAGCGACCGGATGGCTCATCATCTTTCTCACAGTATTAACAGGTCTTTCGAAATGCCCTGACTGCGGAAAGTGCTGCACTCTTTCCTGAATACTAACGTGTTATCAACGTGTTCACACTGAAGAAAGACATTAATCACTATTAACGGTCCTGAAGACAGATAATCATGAACGTCTTCACATTGAGGAGAGACCTTTCAAACATGTAGCCTGTGGGATGTGCTCTCTAGTCTCTCTAGAACTGATGTCCCATCGCTATTTTCGAATTGTGAGAGACGTTTAAAATGTATTTATTCCAGGAATAGGTTCAATCGATCATCTCAACTCTCAACAAACCATCTTATTTGCAGTTGGTAGCAAGCATTTACCTGCTCCATGTCAGAAAAACAGTTAGGTGACTCATCGACCCTGCTGAGAGAGTAGAGGGATGGAATTCACTCACTCATCGACCCTACTGAGACAGCGTAGAGTTTACATATCTCAACAGCGTTTGAACTTTTTTTTTCTTCACAGGTCTGAAAGCAATTTTTTAAATATTCTAGAAAACAATCAAATAAAACAGCTTTGTGTTAAACATACTATTGAAGGTCATTGGAAGGATTGGATTACAGAGTACGTGAAGCATTAGCACAGGTTGTCACGGAGAAATCACATTTGACAAATGTATGAGAAAGTTTTGAGTAGGTAATGAGCAATTGAGACAAAGTCAAGCCTGTGGAGGTGACCAGCTTGAATTTCCACAGACATATGTCAAGGTGCAGTATGGCAAACTGCTAAATAAGAGGCCATGGATTGAGGCTTGGATGACTGGCAGAAGGCAGACAGTTGGGTAAAGAGGTCTCTTCCAGGATGGCAGCCCGTGACTAGTGGAGTTCAAAGGAGTCAGGGTTGGAACCATAGCTATTCACATTATGTATGAAGGATCCATCAAAGGAACTGAGGGTGTTGTTGCTCCATTTGAAGAAAACACAATGATAGGTGGAAGGCCAAATCTTCTTGATGAAGCGGGCCTGCTGCAGAATGACTTTAATGGAGTGAGTGCTTCGGAAAAAAGTTGCAGTTGCGATACTTTGTGGAAAATATGAGGTCATATGTTTGATGGAAAGAGAAGAAACATAGACAATTTTTTATGTCTATAGAATTCCAAGTTCAATTTTCTCTTATGTTTAGCATACAATTTCAGTGGTATTTAGGAAGGCAAATACAATGCAGGCGTTCAGTTCAATCAAATTCCAAAGCAGGGGCAGAGATTTAGATCACAGTCAATTGGAGGCTCTGGACCATTGCATTTGGAACATTGGGAGCAGGTTTTGGCCCCATATCTAAGTGATGGCATGTTTTGAGTGTTGGATAGGAGGTTTATATTGGCTCATTCAGTGGTGAGTACTAATGTCTTGCAGCCTCAGCGATGTATTTCAATATCTACTTTGGACGAATATGAATTTGGAGTTGGCACATCCTGTCCGTTTCAGCCTGTGTTTCCTCCCCAGAGAAAAGATGTATGGATGACGTTCTTTGGTCATGGGAAATGCTGAGTTACAGGAATTGGGTAGAGGTGTGAGTTCGGTGCGATTCCCTTCGCATGATTAGTGAGGGTTTCTCACTAATGGCCGGTTTCCACATTTTAGGTATTCCGTTAGAACAACGTTGATCGCAGGGATTTAGGCGTCCTCATAATAATTTTTTTTAACGGAGGTGACAGCTTCCATATAAACACATGGTTTCAAGTGAACGTCTTGAACGATATAAGGAGTGGAGGGACATTCTTAAGGAGGATATCATAAAGGTCAATGGAGAATATGAAATAGCCTCAGAACATAAAGTTAAGTATAATCTAAAGAGATTCTACAAGTACATTAAGAACTTGAGAGCAAATAGGACCATTTTAAGATGAAAAATCTCACCTTTGTCTTGAACCTCAGCAGATGGAGAGACATATAATATTCAGTTCGCGTAAGTTTACACTGTGGAGAACAAAATGGCGGGTACCACTAAATACTGATGTTTTGAAAGTAGTTTACATTGAAAAGGGAACGTGCTGGACGACCTGGAAAATATCAAGTTGGATATTTCCCTGTGATCTGATCTTTCTGAGATCCGTGTCCTGGAAAGTTGTGGGAATTTAGGGAGTGAAACTGTTGGGCCCTTCGGAGAAATATTTTTATCATCTATTATTACGAGTGAGGCGCCGAATGACTGTGGGATGGCTAATGCTCTGCCATTGTTTAGAAAGGAATTCATGGAGAAGACTGGGATCGATAGACCTGTGTGTCTGGTTATGGTCGTGGGTAAGTTGTTGGATGCAATTCTAAACTATAGGATTTATATGAATGTTTAGATACAAGGAATGAATCGGAATAATCAGCATGGCTTTACAAAAAATTGATTAAGTTTTTTGAGGGTGTAACCAAGAAGATCAATGAGGACAAAGTGGTAGAGTTTGTTCACTTGGGCTTTTATAAAAGCTTTTACACGGTTCCACATGGTTGACTCATTCATAAAGTTAGATCACATACAGTTAAATGTAAGGATTCCAATTAGATATAAAATTAATTCAACAGCAGAATGCTGAGAATGGTGGTGTAGAGTAGTTTTCAGACTGGAGGGCTGTTACTAATGTTATCCCATTGGCTGAGCGCACATTCATTTTTATTCATTTAAATAAATGATGTAGGTGGAAAGATAGAAAGTATGGTAAGTAAGTTTGCAAACTTGGTAATAAAATCGACAATAATAAAGTTCTGGAAGGTTGTGAAGCGATTTTCTCGCCCGGTTAATTTCTCTCTGGCCTCGAGTTTAAAAAGCATGTGGGGGAGGAGTTGTGAAGGGCCATTCATCCATCGTGATGCGTACGTTATCAGACATCCATCTATTCTCGTCCCAGTTTGCAGCAATGAGATTGTCTATGTGATCATAAATGACATGACAATTGTACTGAAGGTTGACCTGGTCACACTGTTCAAACCCCTTTGAGGAAGGTATTCTCATGTTCAAATACAGAGGCAGTCACGCAGGCACATTCCCCGATAGTGACAGAATCCTCAGGATTATACTCACTCATGTGCCTTATGTCGACAATTGTTCCGCAGAAAGGCGGCTTTAAGTGGAATGCAAGGCTCTTCACAGAAAATGTGCACCGTTGTGGTGAGCTGCGATATGAAATGGATACTGAGCTGAAATATTCCCAAACGCTTCTCACGTGAAACTTTCAATAACACAAATCCCACCAAAACAAGCCCTCTGGCTCCTGGGACCTGACAGGTTAGCGCCCAGCAGACATTCCTCCCTAAAAACAACGGACACACAGCAAAATCTAAACACTTTCATGTCTCGTCTTGTTCTGTTTCTGTCCCTGTCACACCTCCAGCTTCCTCTGAACGTCTAGTCCCGATGTCAATGAGCTGTTTGATATAAACACAGGCACATCGAGAAAGTAACCTTTATTTCCAAAGCAGAGCCAGGGAATGTAAGCTACAAGGGCTTGCTCTCGGCTGGGTAATGAGACATCACGGTCTCGTTGTCCTGATTAACATACAGACTGAATACACAAATATACAACTCAACAGTTATTACCAATTGAAATGTCCCAATGAATACCATAACTGACAGAAAGATCAGGGGAGAGTAGCTTCGACCCCTTCCTCGCCGAGGGACATTTTGCAAAGAACGTCCTGATACTTGACAAACTGACCTCCTTGCAGCTGGCTATGGAAGTGTCTAGCACAATAATATCCTTTGGCCTACTAAGTCTGCACCAGTCCAATACAATCCCCTGAACTGTTCTTATCTCATTTGGCATCAATTGGTTCAGAGGGGCAAATGTATTCAGTCATGGAAGTGTACAACTAAATCGTTCTAACCTGCTCTGGAGTTTTCTGCCTTTTCCATCCTGACAGGCAGTTGGTTGCAGATTCATAACGTTCGTTATCTGACTTTTACGCATTTCACCTAATCCTGCGATTTGAATTTCAAACAAGAAAGCAGAGAACAAGGGCTCTTCAAGTTCACTCTCGGCTCTCAATCACGGTCAGCAAAATGCTTAACTGAATGAGGTATCCACATTGCAATTAACGCCCATCACTTAAACCACATGGCCACATCTGCAGAAGCGTGCTACTAAACTGGTTTCAGGAATTCCTTCCTGTGGAGCTGTGGGACAGGCAATCATTGTTCAGTTTGTTTGATTTCGATCACTGCAGTTTCAATAGGGTTAAATGTCAGGACATGTTTGGTCTGTGTCATCAGTCTCGATGGTTGAAATCGTCATTCAGTTGAAAAGAAAGGGAGAGATTGCAGGAGAAACTAAACAGATCTGGCAGCATCTGGGGAGAGACAAATACAGACAACGATTCAGAGCTTCTTCGGGAGTTTCTCGGAACTCTATTTTCTCCGACAGGTACTCGCAAACCTGACGAATTCCTTGAGCAGTTTCTGTGTTTTTTTTGAGATTCCAAGTGTCCACAATACTTCACTTGCCATTCATCAATACAGTAACATATTTGTGGCTCCACACTGGATTTGGTTTCCGTTTGGGTGCATATCCCTGACTCCATTAAAAAGCCGAAAGTGCACAGCAAAGGAGTCGGATGGATAAGAACAGTGTCTGTTCCATACGTGGGTACAATTTTTCGGTTAACAGAGACTTGCTAGTCCCTTGTAGTTGGACCCTTGCAGGATCTCCTAAAGCAGACTGTCAGTGAATTCAAGCTTTCACCTGCCCTTCGCAGAATGAAAATTGTCCTTAATTGGTTTGAAGTTTCGAAAATGAATCCTATGGCATTCATTGTGGACAACAGGAACAGTCTGACCTCATGCTTTGCAAACACATACATGAGACCGGGAAACAGCTTTCCTAAAACGGGGAACTTCTCTCTTTGAGCCTTCTGAGGAACATTTTCCTGACCTTGGTAAAAACCCAGAACTGTGTGGACAAAAAAAAACCGATGGTGTGAGAACAGCTGTCACTGTGTTCCTGGGTCGTGGGAGAACAGTAACCTCTCAGTGGTGAGCCGAACGCACTGACGAACATCGCCACAGAGACTGATGAGCAACAACTTCAATGACCTCCGAATGCAAGTTGCAGCCTGCTCCTCCCATATTGACAATCATCCTTCATTGGCATTTTTTCCGAAATAAATCCAGGGAAATTCGCGGTGAAGACATGGGAATAGTCTGATCCCACCCTCTATAGACGCACCCATGACAACAGAACCAGTTATCCTCCAACCGGGGTCGTCTCACTTCCAGCCTTTCAGTGCCCTATCTGTTCCGGCGTTTTCTAATTGTCCTGGAGCTGAGATGAGATTTGACATCCTGACGTGCAGGAATGAGAATCCTTCAATATCACTGATCAGTTCATGTCCGGAGAACATCAGAGTCAAAGTACCGGCCTTCAAAAGAACGGAAAGATTTCTAAACAGTCTCTACCCAGTCGGCCAGTTCACCCTTCATTTTCCTCTGAATCTGCGGCCCAAGGAAATCTAAAGATTCACAACCCTCGAGTCCGGATTTTCTGTTTTGCTTGTTGACAGTTTTCCCACTTGACAATTGGCACGATTTCCCCA
The DNA here is from genome assembly GCF_047496795.1 of Chiloscyllium punctatum. Lineage (NCBI taxonomy): Eukaryota > Metazoa > Chordata > Chondrichthyes > Orectolobiformes > Hemiscylliidae > Chiloscyllium > Chiloscyllium punctatum. The sequence continues at coordinate 11,340,719 of NC_092755.1, read as the reverse complement.
CACACTTTTCACAATCCTCTGCTTTGCACCATGTTCAGAGATAAATAAACCTCCTTTTGTGGACAGATTCACGACCCTGGGAATGTTTTGTTTGGAGCAAAGAAGATTAATGGGAAATTTTTGGGGACATTTATAATGATTGGGAGAAAGAACTGTGGATGGGCAGATTAATGGTCAGGAGGAACTGCTGCTTCTGACCAGGTTAATTTACAAGAGGACGAGGGGTGAAGACGTTTAATGGAAAAGACAACTTGTTTCAAATACATTCAGTGAAACGTACATATATCCCATGCGTTTTTTTATCATCTGTGGATAGAGAAACAGAGTTAGCGTTTTGAGTCAGATCCGTTTCTGGTGCCGAACGCAAGTTTCCTGCATGTCAAGAAATGTGCAGCCTGAGAACATATCGAATTGTTGAGACGGTGTTTCTGGAGTTGCAGGGATAACTCATCCAACAAGAAATCTTTTAAAATCAACTGTGAGGGAAACATGCTCGGTATTGATGAGAGATAGAATGGATATGAAGGATCCCTTTTCATGAGCAGAGAGATTAATAACACGGCAATTGTCGAGTACTAAAGATACACTTTTATCACGCCTTTCAGCTCCACTTTAATCACAGGCACTGAAGCACCTGTGAAGCAGGTGTGTCATTGTCAATAATAATGTGCGAATCAGGACAGTTTGTTCAAACAGAGGTCAAAAAAGAAAACTCAGAACTGGCACTGGAGACGGCAGTGAGATTATGTTTTACTTTAAAAGTTTGTCCTGCTCTTGTGTATATCCAGAATACTGCAGGACCGGTGATTCCAATCTCAGGGGAAGGCGTTACCCACGTAAGAAACAAATGAGGAGGATATTCTCACATTCAGTGGGTAGCAAGCATGTCGAAGTATTTACAGCCGAGGCCTGTCAAGACTGGGTAAGTTCAGGGGTTTCAATTAGCTCTCTGTTAATAGCATGGAGCAAGTGGCACTGTGAAATGTGTCCAAATTTGCTGACAATACACACTCGTGGGTGCACATGTTATGATAACATCATGGCAATATGCAGAGGCATATAGATAAGTTGGGTGAGTGGGGACAAACGTTTCAGATGCAGTTTCATGTCCAGATTATGAGGTCATGCACTTTGGTCTGAAGACTCAGAAGACAGAGTACTATTAAAATCGAGAGAAAATAGAAGAAACGTGTGACACAGAGTAATCTTCTACATGGCACAAACATAGTTTAATATCATATTCTTTCCCTGAGAAAAAGGATGACTTTCTTTCCGATTGCTAACAATGAAAGAGATTGTTTCACAGGAAAAAAAACAACTGAAACTAATAGCCGAATCTAAAATTTAGAAAAGACTTGGATTGTTCCAATGGACGAAGTTTATGTGTATGGGTCTCTAACATTTGTTTACAATGGGGCTGGGAGTGGGAGTTAGGGGAGCTGGGGAGTGGAAGTCATGTTACCCATGATTACTGTCATCCTTCATCTGCCTACGTCATTTTGTACGTTTTATTTCACATTTTGGTTCATGTGAGTGCCCTTGTAAACTATACCCGCTGGTGACTTATTTCCCTGGTTGTTCGTCATCACGACCCGAAAGAATTGAAAATTCTTTTCTCCTTGATTTCGGTAATCTCGGATCAAATGTCACCAGAACCACGATATTTTCCACGCCTGTCTGTTTTCTTGCAATATCAATTGATCTGTCACTGTGTTACTGTTTCACAAATCAAGAACAAATCAAACAGGATCAATAGCATCTAGGATGTAAAAGCAGATAACTGCAGCCGCTCCCCAGAGTACTGCAAACTGTGCGATCACAGAAGCATACATTGAACAGCCAGGAAACTCAAAACAACAGAAACATTATTTTGAGTTACGAACCTGGTTGTATTTCTTCATCTGCAATCGGATTTTACGTTGCTGGTATCAACAGTTTCCTCACACAAGGAACTAACTAATGCTGCAGACGGAGGAGAAAATGGAGGAATGTAGATCCCGGAGATCAGAGTCGAGAGTGTTGTTGCTGGAAAACACAGCAGGTCAGGCATCATCCGAGGAGCAGGATAATCGGCGATTTGGCTGAATGCCTGATGAAGTACTCATGTTAGAAACGTCCATTCTCCTGCTTCTTGGATGCTGTTTAACCTACTTATCTTTTCCAGCAACACACTCTCCATTGCTGCAGACTGTCACACTTTCCCAGCTCCCAGCCACGGAATCAGCGACACTCAGTGTCAAGAGTCAACCTACTGAGGACACCTGGCAGTGGTGTTGCATGTCAGGTTGATCTTCATGAATGCGTATCGTGAGTTGTCTGTCCTTTATAATGTTTCCTGCAGTCACTCCGTGCAACATTGTTTGTCCAAATTTGTCCTGCAGATGATGGGTGTTGGGTCCATGTTTTGATGAGTTGTTGTCAAACGTGGCTTTCGGTTGTTGTTGTCTCATAAATCCGAGTGGTCAGAGGGGTCTGGCTGCACGTGTCAAGACATTTTTTTACCGATAATGTAGAGTGTTTGGTGTGTTGGGTCATGGTATGTCCTCCTCGCGTTGTTCTTGGCAAGGAATCTGCGGGAATATCTATTGTTGCAAAGTATTTCTGGAGGATTACTGTGCCGATTAGCAAGGCACAGTATGACGAGGAAAACAAATTCGAATGGGACAACCTTAAAATAATAGAACAAGCTAACCAGAGTGCAGCCAGAGAATTTCTAGAATGACGAGACTCATCCAATGACTCCATCCAAAAACATGTACATCTGGACCCAACATACTGGGACATGCAAAGAACGACAAGAACCAGCAACTGAAAGCAGTGGGAAGGTAATCAAACCAATTCGAAACGCTGCAGCATAGCAGCGCTTCACACGTGTTTCATCTGCCTTGAGGATAATAACGAGAAAGTGAAGGAAACGGCTGCAAACCAATTTCCCAAAACCACAATGCCCATGCAGACATTGTGTTCCAGATTCAACACTAGCTGGCTGTTTTAATTTATCCGCACATTACCTCAAAACATTTTGCCTCTTATCTTAAATCTATGACTCCCTGTTGATTGAAACCCTCCCACAATGGAAAGCGTTTCTTTCCGTCTACCGTATTCATGCCCCTCATTATTTTGTACTTCTTAACCATGTCTCCTCAAATTCCCCCTCTCTCTGAGAAAAAAAAACAAGGTGTCTCATCTCTCCTCATAACTGAAGCTCTTCAGCATAGGAACTATCCCCATCAATGTGCTGTCATATACTACGATATCATGAATTGCGGAAATGCAAATAAAAATCTGCAGCTGAAGGAACAAATTACATAAATGTCACAGAAAGCCAAGGAAATTGCTCTTTTCCACAATCAAAAGGTCACTTTTCCTCGCAACTGCTCTGAATTCCTGTCCTGAGACTGATACTGAAACACTGTCTGGTCAATGTCATTTAAAAGTGCTACATCTCACAACCACGGTGTCTGAATGATCCAAATGGTTTGAAGCTTAAAATGATTCGGTTAGACTGGGGCAAGTCCACGCAGCAAAGTGATAGCAACACAGACTGAACGGTGTCCATGCAGAAGTAAGTGTTAGAGGGGGCAGTGCATTTTTGAAATGGGATGAGGGAACACATTCGCAACAGGACTCGGAGAGATGTCAGACAGCGGCAGTAGAAGGAACAGAATCATCACTTCAGAGAACATTTTCACATAAAAATAGATAATGTTTAAAATGCCAAATCAATGACAATTTGATTATATAAATATAGTGTTACAAACCAACTTTTTGACCTCAGTCATAGAACGATATATAATGTAGGTAACAAAACGTATAATGTTCAATTCATCGTCTTTAAGAGGTATTTTAAAGTGAAAATCTGCGATCAAGACAGGGAGTTTAGTGAAGAGGCTACACAGTTTGCGCCCTTGGCATCAACAGGTTGTGGGCCGCCTTTTTGTACAAGTGGAAAAGTTAAAAGCGAGAATGCTTATATGCATGGTTTAGAGGTAATGCAGATATCATGAAGGGTGTTTAAAAATAATCTTTCTTTGTATATAGGCATCGTTGGCTATTGACCACCTCTAATTCCCCCGGAGAAGGCTGGAGGACTTTAAAGACCGAGGCAGAGAGGAGGTTACCAAGAGATTTGAATAGAATTACATCAGTTTTAAAATTTATCTCGGGTTTCTGGGTGCGTCGGATGTGGTGAGAATACTAGTTTGCCTTTGGAACTTGGTCGTGGAGGTGGCAATGCCCGTGACTGTGGAACTTTCGCAGTCAGCCATGAGACGGGTGCTCACGGTCGACAAAATCACGGCTTCAGTAATGTCTACAGCTGGATTCTGCAGCGAGACAGCTGACGTGGTAACGGAGCATGGCAGCAGAATCGGCCGAGCATGTGCCCGGATGGTGCTATTGACAGCAAAGGATGATTGAAGTGCTGAGGTATAGTGTAACCATTGAGTTTCGGCAGCAGCAGTCAGCAGTGAGATTAGCTGGTAGAAAACAGGTGCGTCTTTGCCCAATGTGGGAAAGTATGATCATGGCGGGGAAGTTGGAGCAATTTTGCGGAAAACCCAACTTGTAGAATTTGTACGCCGATGATTTAAAATAGACTGTAATATCTGCTTTTTTCATCAAATCTATTTCATTCTTCAACATTTTCTTTGGAGAAATCATTTGTTTCTTCTCCAACTTCTGCAGCAAATATTTGGTAATGGACACATTGTTCCAAAGATGCCACTGTGATAGGGACATTGCTCGCTTCTCTCTCATAGTCTGGACCGAAGAATATGTGACAATTCCATCTTAAAGAATCCCAGCAGTATGCAAACAGGCCCTTTCGTCCCAAACGTAAACCAGCCAGAGCAATCCTCATATCCCAATATTCTCTATTTACATCAGTCAAATGCATCTGACCCTAAATAAACCTGAACACTAAGGACAATTTAGCTTAGCCAATTCACCTACCCTGCACACCTTTGGACTGTCCGAGGACCCTGGAGCACCCTGAAAAAAATCCATGCAGCACAGTGCAAATGTGAAAACCCCACACAGACATTTGCCAGAGGCGGAAATTGAATCTGGGTCCTCAGCGCTATGACAAAGCAGTTATGATCAATGACCCAGCGAGCCTAACACCTCCCTAGTGCCCTCTCTCACACTCATGGAGAGTGAGGCTCGATCCTGCCCTTTTTTCCTGTTTAGTCAGCGACTCTTCTCCGCCACTGTACCACTAGCCCCGCCGTTTGCTTACTGTTGATAGTGCTAAATCAAAATATCGGTGGTCAGCTTGCAGGAGCAGGAAAACAATGTCGATTATGAGCATGCGCACCACAAGGTAGCTCCCGACAGAAATGTTGGTCTCTCCTGTCACAGGTGGCGTGTGAAGATTGAAGGGAGGGCAGCGTATGGTGCTATATAGGTTTCATGACTGGTCTGAGCAGGACTCTAGCCCCAAACAAATGGTTCTACGGGCCGTGATTGAAGCTGCAGAGAGCCCCAGTCTTCTTTGCAAGAACATGCCCCGTTCAACGGACGCTATCCTTGGGTCAGTTTGCCTTGTTTTTGTTTAAATTATCGCTTCACTATTTGTTAATCTGTCTTTGGTGTGCATGGGGCTGAAATCAAAGTTTATTGAGTTAAATCATTGCTGTCAAGTGTGGTGCTGCAAAAGTACCTCTGTTCAGGCAGAATCCGAGGAGCAGGAGAATTGACAGTTCGGGTGAAACGCCTTCTCCAGGAATGAGTCTGGTGAGCGAAGACAGTGGTAAGATATTTGGAAGGTGCTGGTTCGGGGGCATAGGAGCTGAAAGTGCATTAGGGAGATGAAGGTGGGGATGATGGGACAGGTCAGAGAGGATAGTGGAGTGGATAGGTGAGAAGGAAGTTCGACATTGTAGGACAGGTGGTGAGAAAGTAGTCAAGTAGACGAAGATTGGATTTGGGTTGGAGGGGTAATTAGGAAATTGTTGCAACTCACATTAATCCCGTGAGGTTAGATGGCCCAGAACCTTCATGTCCTTGGCCGAGTGGTAGCGGGTTGTTTGAGTGTTCGGCCACACAGTGGTGCAGTTGATTTGTACGGGATTCGCACAGATGTTCTCTGAAGCATTCTGTACGCAGGTGGCCTGTCTTCTCAATGGAGAGCTGACCGTATTGGGAGCAACGAATACAGTAAATCACGTGTAGAAATGCAGGTAAATCTCTGACGAATGTAGAAGGCTTTTTTGGGCCTTAGACATAGTTGATCGGGAGGCATGGGCGCAGTATTACCAATTATTACGGTGGCAGGGGACGGTGCTGTTATGGGTGAGAAGGTTGGTGGTGGGCAGTGATTGTGTTTTTGAGTGGGGAAGCTTGTGCCAATCTCGATTTTGCCATGTGATGCCGCACTCTTGACTTCGATATCCAGCATCAGCAGTTCTCACTTTCTCCTCCTTAAATCGTTGGTGTATTCGGTTACAAATTAACAGGTAACGTGATTTTTTCACGGTGAATTCCACCAATTTCCCAGAGATCACTTTCCTGCCATTGCGGGTTTCCCTCAGTTCCTCCCTCTTATCTATTCCCGAACATGTCAGTGATATCGTTTTGTCCTTGTTTGTGCTGACATAACCAGATATATAATTAATTCTTCTGCCATCTCCTCATTCCACATTATAACTTCGCCGGTCCGACTGTAACGAATGTGTTTGCATATCATTTTGTCTCTTCAAATACTTTTGGACGCTTTGAAAATTGGTTTGCATGTTAAGCTCCAACTTACCTTCAATGTTTATATTTCCACCTTCAGTAATCCTTTAGTCTTCTTTTGTTGCAGTCTGAACAGCTTCCAGTTAACTTGTATGCTGCTCTTTTTAGCCGGTTGGTACGCCTCTTACTAGGATTCACTTCTATCCCTCATAATCTTTGTGAGACATGGCAGGGCCACCTTTCCCGTTTTATGTTGTGCCTGACAGGAAGGAACAACAGTCACAGTTCCTCCTCGGGCTTTCCAATTTTTTTTCTTTGTTTTATGCGATCTTCCCAAATTATTGTGTCTCATGCCATCATAATTTTGTCAATTTAGATTTTAACCCAGTCTCACAATCGTCTTTGTCACTGTAGACCATTCAGAGTGCATCACTCTCACACAAGGTGTTTCATTTAGTTCGATTCCCAGCAATTCCCTTCTCATAACAAAACAGAAATATTAAAATGAAACTTGTCGTTGTCCCAGAAGATCATAGGATCGCAAACTCACGACCAAGAGAGACAGAGAGAGAGAGAGAGATGACTGATGTTGCTTTAAACTGAGTGTCAACATGCCTTAGGCCAGGGGGAATTTCAGAAACTGGAACTTTCATGGCAGCCTCAACCGCTTCAGGGATTGAGCACGTGCTGTTGCTGTCACTCTGCAGCACAAACCAGCCATACATTTACCAATTTTCCCATTCTGGACTGTGCGAGAAAACCGCAGCACCAGTACAAAACCCGCACAGACATGGGGAGAACGTGCAAACTCCACACAGACAGTGTCGAAACTGGGATGCTGAAGCTATTAGGCAGCCGTGCTAACCAACGAGCCACCATGCCACACGTTTGCTCAATGACTTGGCGCCCCCAGCCCTCTATGGCAACTATCTCCACAGAATGATCACGCTCTGGCTGAAGATGTTCCTCCTCGTCTCATTTCCAATTTGTTATTGCTTCAATTTGACTCTGTGCCCTCGGGTTCTGGCGTGTCATATTAGTTGAAACATCTTCTCCACATTGACTCAAACATCACTGAAACAGACTGCTGTTCCAATCAGTCCATGCCAACATTTACGGAACCTAATGTAGTCCCAACTGCGTGTACTTGGCCCATATCTCCTGAACATTTCCTATTCATGCACTTATCCAAATGTCTTTAACGTTGCAATTTTATCCACATTCACTACTTCCACTGGAACTTTGCACAGGTAACATACCATGTAAAGTAAAACAAAGTGCACCTCATGTCTTATTATACGTTTTCTCCTCTCACCTTAAAAATATGTCCACTACTCCTGAAATCCACCAAAGAAGGAAAGAACAGTAGCAGTGGAGGTAATCTCTATCCCTCAGGATTTTGAAAGCTTTTATAGGATAAATGTCACCCTCCTAAGCTCCTTTCAAGGAAGTCCCAGCCTATCCGGCCTTCCCTTACACCTCAATCCCTTCATTCGCAGCAAATTCCTGGTGAATCTCTTCTGAACTCTCTCCAGCTTACTATTCTCCTTTGTCCAACAGAGCAACCAGAACTTGACGCAGTACTCCAGAAGAGGCCTCACCTACGTCCTGTACAACCTCAGCATGATGTCCCAACTCCAACACAAAAAAAACTGAGCACCGAATGAAAGCATTCTCACAGCATTTTTAACGGACCTCTCGATGTGTGACACGACTTTCAAATTCTATTTCGGGACCTATTCACGTGTCTATTACTCAGCACTATTCAAGGCAGTGCTTGTAATTGTACAAGTGCTACATCAGCACCTTACATTTATCCAAGTTACATTCTCTCTGCCATTCCTTTGATTGTATACCTGAATGATCAGTGTCTCTTTTAAACTTAGATAACCTGAGATAACTTTCTTCTATGTCTACTGTACCACCATAGAGAGGTATAGACGTTTGGCACAAACTGGTTCATACTTATCATAATGCCAGTCCACATTAACCGCATGTCTCTGCACTTGGTCCATATTATTCTAATCAGTTGCTGCCCATGTGTTTGCCCAAAAGCCTTTTTAATGTTCTCAATGTACACACGAAACTTCGGCTCTCATCTCATTATTTGCATACCGCTAATTTTGGTGTCAACCACAACTGACGATCCCTGCCTTTCATATTGTTATCTAAAATATTTATTTAAGTCACAAACAAAGGGGCCAGCACGGATCGCTGTGGAACACTGCTGGTCACAAGCCTACAGGCTGGCAATCAACCCTCCAAATTCTCATCCTTTCCATTGTCGCTAACTGAATTTTCTATCCAATTGGCATGCGAACTGTGAACTCCATGTGATCTAACTTTAGTCTTCCATGTGGAATCTTGTCAAACGCTTTCATATATCCTAAGATAAGCAATGTCTATTGTTCTTGCCTCATCAATCTTCTTGTGTACTTGATCAAAAGCTCAAACAATTTTTTTGTGAGACATAGTTTCCACCTCACGAATCCATGCTGATGATCCCCTTTAATTTCGTGGCCTCTGCAAATGCTCTCTTCTAAAACCACCTCTAAAAACCTGCGAAACACCAATTTCAAATTCACAAGTCTGTAGGTTCAAGTATTTTCCCTATATCTGTTCTTCAACAACGTACGTCAAAATCCAATCATTTGGAATCTCACCTATTTTTAGATATGACGATTATTTGAGCAAGGAGTCCTGCAATTTCCGCGGTTACCTCACACAATGATTTTGGATTTAGTTTCGGCACAGGGTAAACCTCTATGCTAATTGAAACCAGCAACACAGAAAAAATATTTACCCCGTGCTGTAATCTGTGTGAATCCGAGAGGCAAGGCATATCTCAAAGGTCACGATTTAAAGGGAAAATTAACAACTTTATTCTCTACATCAAAGAGAGAATATGAAAACTAAAAACTATTCAAAAATACTTTCCCTGAAACCCATCTTTTACCTTTCAGTCCGCAATAGTATTCGAATTTTAAAATTTCCCAATGATGACTTTAAAAAAATTCACGGTTCAAAACCACTCAGCATTGCCGTGTCTCCATTTGTGGATTTTTCTGTATAGATTATCTCCAGGTTGATATCGATGTTCTGCCATGCAAACACATTCCCCGGGTTGGTACATTCGTGAGATCTCTTCAGCTTGAAATTTCTGACACAGTCCTCTCACTAGCTATTCAAAATGTCCTGTTATATACAACAAAACTTCACATTATTTCATTGGCTTTAATATTATCAAAATGCTAAGTTTCAACCTGATTTTGGTTTGGGAACTTGGTTAATAATTTAACCTGATAGCAATCCAGCACTGCTGGCTATTTCGAACAAATGTCACATTGTTCCCTTTTTCAGAACAGGTTGTGCTGTGTCTTTGCAAGTTTTCAACTCTTTTCTTCACAACATCTTCTTAACAATACACTAGTGCAAGGTTTGGAGATTTATCCGCCTTTTACATTTTCTGAGACCTTCAGCAATTATTTTCCTGTAATATGAAAATTTTTTCAGTATGTTTTTCCATGATTTCTGCAGTCTCCTTAAGTGCAACATATCTCAAACTGAACTATTCCATCTTGCTTGCATTTGATCTCTATCCTTCTATTCATTTCTTCTTCACCTAAATGTCCAAATGTCTTTCTTATAATGTAACAGTATCTCGACGTACCAATTGCTCCAGCAGTTGATTCCAGAAAGAAACCATCCTCTGCGTGAAAAGTTTATCTTGTCATTTCGTGTAAATCTTATGAATTCTGGATTGCCCATATCCAAGGGAAAGAGACCATTGCTGTTCACTTTTTCGAGAGCACTCATGATTTTATGAATCTCTATAAAGTCATCCTTCGAACTCCGATGCTGCAGTCCGACAAGTCAAAGCCTACACAGTCTCTCCTCGTTATATTTGAATCGAGTCCTGGGAACATATAAACGCATTGTTGCATGAAGTAATGCAGAGTCGAATGCAAGCCAGCTGCTAGAAATATCATCTAATGTCAATTTCTTTGATGCTTTGTCAAATAGTTTAAGAAAATGAATCGTCCTCCTGATACATGGAGAGTGAACATTCGGTTTTGCTTTCTCCACAGTAAAAACTGACGTTAAAAATTCGTTTAATGGCTCTTCCATCTGCTGAGCTCAGACGCAATGTCTACCTCTTTAATCTTTATGGTACTATTTCTCGAGTTGTTCTCTTGCCAGATATATACTTGTAGACCCTCTTTGGATTATCTTCAGCCCTGGCCGATTCGATAATTTCATATCCCTACTTTGCCTTCCTGGTCTTCATCTTATTAAAGTCCCCACAAGAAATTGATTTGAACCTTATTACAAACAGATTTTAATCAACAAGGCATTCGAAGGATAGCTGATATTGCAGGAAACTGTATCTGTCGATTATCAGATCAGCCGTCATCTCACTGAATAGTGAGAGCAGACTGTATAGGTTGAATTGCTAACTTCTGCTCTTGCATCTTATTGCCTTTTTTCTTGACTTCAAAATACTTCTGTATTTCCTTTATCAGTAAATTTCCCGGGCATTAGAAGAAGAAGATTTACAATGCAAAGGCTTAAAACCACAAATTATCTCAGCATCTGATGATGTCCAATTGATTGTTGCTCGAATTGATTCGCTTTTGAACATGGAAGGGAAAAGCATCATTCACAGTGTGGAGAAAATTGTCTTGTACGTGTGGACAGGGATTCAACACATAATCTGACTTGTCAGAAAATAAACGCAGTCAGACCAGGAAGAAGCCATTCGTCTGTTTCGAGTGTGAGATAGAAGTCACTTGATCCACCACACTGATTGAACAACAGGAAGGCCACACATAGGAAAAGATTTTTTAAATGCCTGTACGTGGGAGGAGCTTTAAAATCTCTGAGTATCTGTTGACTCATCAACGTGTTGACACAAATAAGAAACCGTCATTTGCTCTCAAAATGGGTCTGGATTCAAGTCGTTAATTAGACTCACTGTGCATCCGCCATCTCACTGTGGGGAGAGGCTGTTCATCTGCACTGGTGTGGGAAGAGATTTGATGTGAAATCCAAACTACTGAAACAACAGCAAGTTGATAAGTGAAGGAAGTGCCTGTTTTTTTTTAACAGTACTTCATCGTGTGGCAAAGTCTCAACTAGAAGTTTTGGTTTTAATTCCAGCCTCCTGTGGAGTTGTACCAAAGAGGTTCGTTGTTTCTTAATTGATGATTGAATGATGCCCATAGTGTCTTCCTTCCGATGAAGTTAATATACCGGAAGAAATGAAATGTATTCCATGTTCATCCTGTTCTATAGCAGCTAATTCATTCAAAATAAATTCTTCAAACGTCAGAAAAATGCCTAATTTTCTCCACATTGTCCGGACAGGAATTGCTTGTGTGACTGACGAGCCACAAATGGTGCTAAATAATAAAGCAGTCAGGTGTGGCATGTTGGCGCAATTGTCACCATTGTTTTATCACAGGGCCAGGGGCCTTGCTTCCATTGCAGCCTTGGATGATATTCTGTGTGGAGTTTGCATGATCTCCCCATGTTTGTATTTTTCCATTCCACGGCCCAAAGACGTGCAGGTTCGGTAGGTTTACAATTGCTAACTTATCTAAGGAAGTCTGGGTTAGATACTTAGCGATGGGAAATGCAGGGTGACGGAAGGAGGGTGGGGAATTATTTTGGGTGGGATGGTGTTTGCAAGGCAGGTGTAAACTTGTTGGGTAAATAGGCCTGTTTCAGGGATTCCATATTTTTGTGAGTAAAACAACCAACTCTTATTTTATGATTGAACAATAGTGATTGAAATAGCTGAGAACGATTGGGACTGAGACAATAACCTGCGAGATCCCTGCAGTGTTGTCCTGGGCGTGGGATGATTGACATTCCGAAATTGCGAGCATTTGGGCTGGATGGTTACACCAAGTGGAGAGTGTTACATTGTTGAAAGCACATATGTTCACTTTAAAATAGTGTATTTTCTGAATGTTGAAGGAAATTAAGAGTGCATGCTTTGCTCCCTGAATGAAAAGGCTGGGGACGGGCTGTTCCAAAATAGATACAGGTAACTCTTCTCGGTGAAAACCTGATTGTGTCTTGCTGTTTCGAGAACAACTCACATTTAACCAATTACATTAAATTATGCTGAGCATCCCCGAAGCTAATAAATTTTCAATTTTTGTTTTGCTTTGGAATCTGGAATCTCATCAATTTATACAATTTAATGTGTCATTGGAGTGCATATAAAACCAATATTTTGATAACTAGAATGAGAGTTATTGCTGGAGATTTACCTTCTCATCCAACACATCCGTTTCTAAGAAATTAGAAAGCACTCTCTATCAAAAGGTACCTTTTTCTGCAAAACATACTCTGTAAAAATGAAAGAAATTGAAACAATTGCGATGAGCAGATAGAAGTTGGAAACAGCGGAGCACATTCTAACTGTATCGACTTGAGATGAAGTTGATGTAATGTTTAACAACTGTGTTATTGAAACAGCGTGTTAATAGATTGCGTTCAGTTCAAGGAACGAAGGTTAAGTTTGTTGATTGTTTTGTTTAGTATTCGCCATAGATTGAAATAAAAAGTTGTTTTTCTTTCAGTATTGGAAATTAGAATTTCAGTGTCACTCACTCAATTTGAATAGATTAAGAGGTGAGGAGAGGTTTTCCGACTGTTTGCTATTAATTAACGAGGGATTCCACGTCCTCATTGTAACAATGGTTTCCTTTGATTCCAATTGACTCCAGTTTTGCAAAAGCACTTCAATGTCTTAATCATTTGGCCGCACCCTTAATTTCAAGGGCAGTCAGTCTCACCTTGTCTTGTGAGTGCAGTAGTTTTTCCATTTTGCACTAATTATGTCATGAGGACAAAAGCTAATTGCCTCTGATTGAACACGCAGTTTCAGCGAGTTGCTTATTGTTGACTGAGTACAACCTGAAAGCACAGTTATTACTCACTGCCATCACTTGATATTTGCTCATGAAACGTCAATATCCATTAATACTCAGCAACGGATCAGATCTAAGTTCTGCAGTCCTTCCACTTCTAGTTGAGAAAAGCTGGGGACAATTAAACAATTCACTGGAGGAAGAGCTTCCTCCATGATGGAAGAGTCCAACCCTTCAGTGTATAAGATAAGGCTGATGCATTCGCAACAATCTTCAGTCAGAAATGCTGAGTGGATGATCTAACTCAGCCTCCTCCAGTGGTCCTCAGCAATTCAGGTACCAGTCATCACTCAATTATATTCACTCCACGTGATGTCCTAACACTGTTGACTACTGCTAGCCAAGCACTCCCAGTACAGCCACATGGAGATGAGGGATGATATCAAAAGATATTCAGTGTTACTGTGTGATACTCTACCAGTGGAGACAGCGCTACCAATGGAAGCAGCTCAGTCTGCTCGGATGGGACAAACAGCACAATCCCGCGTGGGGAATTAGTGCAGTGTGTCCTGCGGATCAGATACAGTGAACTTTCCCATTCAGATCATACCAGAGTGAGAGCGCTCGAAAAGGCTAATTGATCACTGGTACCTGCGTCAGCTCGGGAGTTACAAAATATTGGTTAAATTGGGAACACTGGTGATTGGATCAAGTTTCAAGTGTTTACGTGAGGCAGGAAGCAGATAGAGATACACTGTGAAGAGATTGGGATCTGACTACAGCACAGATGAGAGTTTTAAAGTATTGAATTCTGGTTTATGGGCCGATCAAGCTTTCACTTGGCCACGCTGCTACAGAATATAATATGTCAGTGTCTCTCAGCATTGTGATGTCGCAGGCAACTATCGCCGTTACACTGCAGGATATTTCTTTTTCAAATGTGAGGGCAGTCTTTATGTAAAATAGCTTCAATATTGAACCTTTCTCATAAATAATTCCACTCCATATCAGTGTGTTGTATTGTCTCCTTTCCACTTTACCTGTCATTGTGCCTGCACTGAAATTCATTTGCTCCTTCTGCATTTCCTTTTCCTTCTCCTTTTACAATCTGGGTGATATGATGCAGTTGTACTGATCCACTTCTGACAGAATTTTCCACTTCACTTCAGCCCGCCCGAACTTCGCTATCTGATATCATTCCCGTTGTTTAGGTATTAAGCGCTCGTCTCAGAAAACCACTTCCGCCTCCACCAGCGCCACTCACCTGCATTCTGCTGACACGCCCCCCACAGACCCCACTGTCACTATCCCCACACCCCAGAACCCCGAGGGCAACATTAGCCCAGCTCATGCGTCCACCCGCATTCCCCCCACCATCACACCCACTCCAGGTACTGGCTCCGACCCCACTCCCAGCTCCACATCGACACCAGATCGCAGCTCCCGGCCCTGCCTAGTTTTCACCATCCCTCCAGACCTCCCACTCACTGAGGACGAACGATCAGTCCTCAGCAAAGGACTCACCTTCATCCCCCTCCATCCACGCATCAATGAATTTAATACACGATGTGACGTCAAACAATTCTTCCATCGCCTCCGCCTCCGCGCTTACTTTCACAATCAGGACTCCCGCCCACCTTCCGAGGACCCCTTCGCCCACCTCCAACACACTGCATCCACCTGGACACCCCGTGCTGGCCTATTACCTGCCCTCGACCTCTTCATTTCCAACTGCCGCCGGGACATTAACCGCCTCAACCTGTCGTCCCCCTCCCCCACTCCACCCTCTCACCCTCACAACGCGAAGCCCTCCAATCCCTCTGCTCCAATCCCAACCTCACCAATAAGCCAGCGGATAAAGGGGGCACAGTGGTAGTCTGGCGCACTGACCTCTACACCGCTGAAGCCAAATGCCAAGTCGAGGACACCTCTGCCTACTGCTCCCTCGACCATGACCCCACCCCCCATCACCAAACTATCATCTCCCAGACCATACAGAACCTCATCACCTCAGGAGATCTCCCACCCACAGCTTCCAACCTCATAGTCCGGGAACCCCGCACTGCCCGGTTCTACCTCCTTCCCAAGATCCACAAGCCTGACCACCCTGGCCGACCCATTGTCTCAGCATGCTCCTGCCCCACTGAACTCATCTCTACCTACCTTGATACTGTCCAATTCCCCCTCGTCCAGGAACTCCCCACATACGTTCGAGACACCACCCACGCCCTCCACCTCCTCCAAGACTTCCGTTTCCCCGGCCCCCAACGCCTTATCTTCACCATGGATATCCAATCCCTCTACACGTCCATTCGCCATGACCAGGGCCTCCAAGCCCTCCGTTTTTTCCTCTCCAGACGTCCCCAACAGTACCCTTCCACTGACACTCTCATTCGATTGGCCGAACTGGTCCTCACCCTTAACAATTTCTCCTTTGAATCCTCCCACTTCCTCCAGACCAAAGGCGTAGCCATGGGCACACGTATGGGCCCCAGCTATGCCTGTCTCTTTGTTGGCTATGTAGAACAGTTGATCTTCCATAATTACACCGGCACCACTCCCCACCTCTTCCTCCGCTCCATTGATGACTGCATTGGTGCCACCTCGTGCTCCCGCGAGGAGGTTGAGCAATTCATCAACTTCACCAACACATTTCACCCTGACCTTAAATTTACCTGGACTATCTCTGACAACTTGCTGCCCTTCCTGGACCTCTCCATCTCCATTAATGACAACCAACTTGACACCGACATTTTTTACAAACCCACCGACTCCCATAGCTACCTGGATTACACATCTTCCCACCCTATTTCTTGCAAAAATGCCATCCCGTATTCCCAATTTCTCCGCCTCTGCCGTATCTGCTCCCAGGAGGACCAGTTCCACTATAGGACACACCAGATGGCCTCCTTCTTTCGAGACCGCAATTTCCCTTCCCACGTGGTTAAAGATGCCCTCCAACGCATCTCCTCCACATCCCGCACCTCCGCCCTCAGACCCCACCCCTCCAACCGTAACAAGGAAAGAACGCCCCTGGTGCTCACCTTCCACCCTACAAACCTTCGCATCAACCAAATCATCCGCCGACATTTCCGCCACCTCCAAAAAGACCCCACCACCAGGGATATATTTCCGTCCCCACCCCTTTCTGGCTTCCGCAAAGACCGTTCCCTCCGTGACTACCTGGTCAGGTCCACACCCCCCTACGACCCACCCTCCCATTCCGGCACTTTCCCCTGCCACCGCAGGAACTGTAAAACCTGTGCCTACACCTCGACCCTCACCTCTATCCAAGGCCCTAAAGCAGCCTTCCACATCCATCAAAGTTTCACCTGCACATCCACCAATATCATTTATTGTATCCGTTGCTCCCGATGCGGTCTCCTCTACATTGGGGAGACTGGGCGCCTCCTAGCAGAGCGCTTTAGGGAACATCTCCGAGACACCCGCACCAATCAACCAAACCGCCCCGTGGCCCAACAATTCAACTCCCCCTCCCACTCTGCCGAGGACATGGAGGTCCTGGGCCTCCTTCACCGCCGCTCCCTCGCCACCAGACGCCTGGAAGAAGAACGCCTGATCTTCCGCCTCGGAACACTTCAACCCCAGGGCATCAATGTGGACTTCAACAGCTTCCTCATTTTCCCTTCCCCCACCTCACCCTAGTTCTAAACTTTCAGCTCAGTAACTGTCATCTTGACTTGCCCGGACATGTCCGACCTGCCTATCTTCTTTTCCACCTATCCACTCCACCCTCTCCTCCTTGACCTACCACCTTCATCTCCTCCCCCACTCACCCACTGTACTCTATGCTACTCTCTCCCCACCCCCACCCTGCTCTAGCTTATCTCTCCATGCTTCAGGCTCACTGCCTTTATTCCTGATGAAGGGCTTTTGCCCGAAACGTCGATTTCACCGCTTGTTGGATGCTGCCTGAACTGCTGTGCTCTTCCAGCACTACTAATCCAGTATTTGGTTTTCAGCATCTGCAGTCATTGTTTTTACCTTTCAGATCCAGCCTACCCTCACCCAAAATAAACGCATAACTCAGTCCAGTGGAATCTTCACTCCGAGGTCATTGATTATTCCTAGGAGAAAGTTAGGACTGAAGCTGCTGGAGATCAGAGTCGGGAGTGTGGTGCTGGAAAAGCACAGCAGGTCAGTCAGCATCCGAGGAGCAGGAGACTCCACGTTTCAGGAATAAACGCTTCACCAGTAATAAGGCTTATGAGTCGGGCCTGAGAGATAAATGTTAGGGGTGTGGGGTTTTGTGAATGAAGCTGGGAAAGCGATAGTTGGATGAAGGTGAGGGAGAAAATTATGGTTCATAAGAAGCAGTGATTAGAATGAGTCCAGGGGACGGTGCCACGTTTGAGGCTTGGGACATGGGGGAAGGGACATGAGGAAACTGTTCAAATGCACACTTATCGCGTGAGGTGAGAGAGTCCCAAGGCGGAATATACGGCGTTCCTCCTCCAGGTAATTGGTGGTTATGGTTTGGCGGTGAAGGAGGCCCAGGACCTGTATGTCTTTCACGGAGTGGGAGGGGAAGTTGAAGTGTTCAGTCACGGGATGGTGAAGTTGGTAGGTGCAGGTTTCCAGAGATGTTCTCTGAAATGATCTGCAAGAAGGCGTCCTGTCTCCCTGATGTAGAGGAGATTACACTGTGTGCAACGGATGCAGTAGATGACATTGGAAGAGGTATAGGTGAATTTCTAACGGATGTGGAAGGATCCCTTGGGGCCTAGGATGGAGATGAGTGAAGTGATGTGGGCGCTAGGTCACATGCGGATGCCCATGGCTACCCCTTTGGTTTGGAGGAAGTGGGATTATTGGACAGAAACGTTGTTGAGGTTGAGGACCAGTTCAACCAGGGGAATGAAGGTGTCGGTGGAAGGGTACTAGTTGGGATGGGGTGACATGACGAAACAGAAGGCGTGGAGACTTTCATCATGGCAGATGGATGTGTACAGGGACTAGATGTCCAACGTGAAAATGACGCACTGTGGGCCAGGAAAACAAATGTCTTCGAGGAGATGAAGTGCATAGGTGGTGCAACAAACGTAGTTGGGGATTTCCTGGACTGGAGAGACAGGAAGGTGTTGAGGTGGGAAGAGATGCAGGGATCCAGTACAATGACTGTGGATCTAGTTCAATGATCGCTGGGATCATGTCCAGTGAGGGAGAGATCCAGTTCGACCGGTGCAGTGATCAAGTAGATCTAGTGCAGGAATCCACCAGGATGACTGGAGGGATCTACTCCAATGATCTCTGGGATCAAGTCCAGCAAGGGAAGAGACCTAGTTGGACCGGTTCAGTGATCAAGTGGATCTAGCGCAGGGTTCCAGTACAATTACTGAGAGATCTATTTCAATGATCAGTGGGATCATGTCCAGTGAGGGAAGGGATCCAATTTGAATGGTGCAGTGATCAAGTAGATCTAGTGGATGGATCCAGTAAAAATGACTGGGGATGTAGTTCAATGATCGCTGGGATCAAGTCCAGCGAGGGAGGGATCCAGTTGGACTGGTGCAGTGATCAAGTGGATCTAGTGCAGGGATCCAGTACAATGACTGGGGGTCTAGTTCAACGATAGCTGTGATCATGTCCAGTGAGGCAGGAATCCAGTTTGATTGGAGCAGTAATCAAGGGGATCTTGCGCAGGGATCCAGTACGATGACTGGAGGGATCTAGTCCAATGATTGCTGGGAACATGTCCAACGAGGGAAGGGATCCAGTTTGACAGTGCAGTGATCAATTGACGGTCAACTTGACCGGCTCTCACTCTCTCCATCACCGTCAACCTGAGCCTCTCACAATCACTCCATCATCTTCACCCTTACCCCGTCACACTCACTCCATCACCATCACCCTGAGCTCCTCACTCTCACTCCATCACAGTCACCCTGAGCCCCTCACACTCACTCGATCACAGTCACCCTAACCACCTCACACTCACTTCATCACCGTACCCTGATCCCCTCACATTCACTCCGTCTCCATCACACTGATCCACTCACACACACTCCATCACCGTCACCCTGACCCTCTCACACTCACTCCATCACTGTCACCCTGACTACCTCACACTCACTCCATTACCGTCACCCTGACAAACTCACACTCACTTCATCACCGTCACCCTGAACCCCTCACACTCACTCCAGCACCATCACCCTGACCCGCTCACACTCAATCCATCATGGTCACCCTGACCCCCTCACACTCACTCAATCAATGTCACCCTGACCCCCACACACTCACTCCATCACCGTCACCACTGACCACCTCGCACTCACTCCATCACCGTCACACTGACCACCTCACAATCGCTCCATCACCGTCACCCTGCACCCCACACACTCATCCAATCATGGTCACACTGACCCCCTCACACTCACTCAATCACCGTCACCCTGACCCCGTCACACTCTCTCCATCACCGTCACACTGACCCCCTCACTACAGAAACAAGCCTCAGCCACCCGTACTGCGGCTCAGTGGCATCCAGCACTGAAAGTTGAAGTCATTCTTCGTTTCACCTTTCTGTTTCCAATAGCTCGTTGTTGTCCAGCGTAATTGACATCTTGAAAACATAAAAAAAACGTGAAATTCATGACAAAAAATAGACAAGGATGTCGTCAATGTTTTGACGGTAGGGCGAGGTGGAATAGGCTGGGACGACTTTCCCTGCAGCGTAATGGCTGCGACATGATCTAATGGAAGGGTTGTAAACTGAGTATTTACGTGTTTTACCCAAGTTGGGGTGAGTGGAAAACTCGAGAGCATAGGTTTAAGGTGAGTGGGCTGAAATTGACAAAGGACCTGAGGCACATTTCCCACACAGAAGGTTGTGCGTGTATGGAATGAGCTACCAGAGGAAGTGGAGGAGGCTCAGAAAATTGCAAAGGCAATCGGATGAGTTTCTGGATAGGGTGGGTTTAGAGGGATTGGGGCCAAATGCTGGGGAACGGGACTTGTTTAGTTTTGGCTATGTGGTGAGCATGGACGAGATACCCCAAAGTATCTGTTTCCACGGGGTGTACCCCAATAACGTTGTGTTGCTTACATCGACTTTAAAGGATTACTTTTTAGCGGAGCTTGCCGTCGCAGTCTGTGGCATTTTCATTTAGTGTGTTCGACTGCTCACTGGAAAGGTAGTATTGTGAAACACTGCAGAAACGAACGACTGCCTTACTTTTGCTCCGACTGGCCATACTCTGTGAAATTTTCCCAGATCCTCAGTTGAGGATTTTTGCTGCTGGAAGTTACCTCAGAAACCCTGTTAACTCGTAATATAATGAGCGAATCGCAAAACAGAAAGCACTTAACACGGAACACAAACAAAACTGGCATACCTAATGCATTTTGAGACGCAGAGATGCATGAATGCAATATGTGAGACAATGCTGAAAAGAGAGAACGAAAGAACCTAATAAGAATGGGCCATAAAAAGTGAATTTCACCAATCACTATCTCGATTAGATGAACTTTCCCTTCCGATGTCTCCAGGACGGAAATGAAGGAAATGGGAGAAATTCAATAACATATCACATCGAAATTCATTTGAACGATTTTCCCTTTGGCCAGAAAACCAAATAACGACAAGTCGTGTCACCATAGGACGTTGTTTCACAACAGCGATGAAATAGCAGTCTCCATTCAGTTCCAGTAAAAACTCAACTTGCCTGGAACATAAAGCAACAGCAGAGCTGTTTGTGATTTTCCGCGCGGGATGCGAACACAATCATGACAGCACAGACACTTTGAAAAATTGGGCACTTTCGCACACCACAGTTAATTCCGTGGGAAGCAAACGCATTTTTCTTTTGTTTTCTACATCAATACAGCGGGGATCGACACAACATTTTAACAAGCTGCAGAGTTAGAGGTGATTAGGTGGAATGACACTGGTGTGGTTCGAACCCACGCCCCTGTTGAGGCTGGAATCTGGATCCAGCGACTTAACAGCAGGGAAAATCCAAACTATGCGTTCGCTTTTATCTCAGCCTTAGTGCACTCCCACTTCCTAGAAAGTGCTGGAAAGAGAGAAAGAAAGATCATAATGAGAATGGGCCATAAAAAGTGAATTTCATCAATCCCAGTCTCGATTCGATTATCTTTCCCTTTTAGTCTTTCGGACAGAAATGATGGAACACATGACATCACAAACATTTCCCATTCGCCAAAACACCAAATAACGATGAGTCGAGTCACCGCAGGACTTTGTTTCACAACAGCGATAGGATAAGAGTCTGCATTCGGCTCCAGTGAAAACTCAACTTTTCTGGAACGAAACATCTGCGATCGAGCTGCTTGAGCCCGCGATGTTTCGTATGGGATGCGAGTATTGTTATGTCAGCACAGGCACTGACCCATTTGCCTGAGTCTATATTCGCACCCACCACTGTCAAGTCTTTGAGAAGCTAACCCCAACGTTTTAACTTTGACCCACATTTCAACATGCTGCAGTATTACAGTTGATCCACTGAAATGGCAGTACTGGCATTCGAATTCACATAACTGAGATTCAAATACCTTGATGCACCTGTTTAGCCCACTGTGCCATGTTTTCACATATGCGCCTGTAAAGTAACAGAAGCGCGTTCCCAGGGAAATGGTTCCGTAATCCCTCTCCTGCTTGCACAGCTGCTGGGAAATGCTGGCTACAATATCAATTTCGCAGCAGATAAGGATAGCCCATTAATCTAGACACAAATCAATGGTTATCTGAATCTATCTTCTGAGACGCTTTTCAGCTGCAAGTGTATATGTGTGTGTAAGAACGTACGTTCGTTTTTGATTTCATAATATAACCATGAGCTGCATGAGTTCGAGGTGCACTAGGTAAAGTTGGAGTTCCCAGCCTGATGTCCCAATGTTCCCAGCTCCATGTCAATCAAAGCTGCTCCAGCTAAGTTTTGAGCTCCCGGCCTGATGTTCCAATACTCCCTGCTCCATGTCAATAGAAGTTGCTCCAGGTAAAATTGGAGCTCCCAGCCTGATGTCCCAATGTTCCCTGCTTCGTGTTAATCGAAGCTTCTCCAGGTGTGGTTGGAGCTTACCGTCTGGTGTCCCAATGAGCCCTGCTGCGCCATGTCAATAGAAACTGCTCCAAGTGAGGGTGGAGCTCCAAGCCTGATGCCCCAATGCTCCCTGCTGCTCCATGTCAATAGAAGCTGCTCAAGGTGCTTTTTAAGCTGAAGCCCCGGCATCTCATGCGCCTCTATGCGATCATAGAAGTACCGTGCACTCAATGATTGCATCCCCAGGGGCCACAGAGTAGTTGCACTATTAAAGTTGTATCCAAATACAGGTGTATTTTCTGCAACATGCAAACCTTACCTTATTTTTAATCACCACCCAAGTATACTTTGTGAAAGACTTTCTTTCCAAAGCCTTTTTTAACAATGCGCCTATTGCACTCAATGCGATATAAGATAATAGTGCTAAATTTTCAATAAATATTGCATCATATGAATCATGCTGAGTCACTGCTATTTAGCAAAGATGACGTATTTGAGGAAATCAGCAGTTTTATTTCCTGCGAGGGAATGAGGTTGGTATTCATTAAATTGAACTTTTTAAATGTGCAAAATGATCACAATAGATCTCAATTTGAAAAAAAATGTTTGATAATGTTGTTATCCAACATGAAATGAGGCGTTGTCTTCTATTGGCAACACGGTTGTTAGAACTAACTACCTATTAATGACAAGTGAATAGACGAAATTTAAATAATTTCACATGTTTGTTCGACATTAGTCAGCGGTTATTGATCCACAGTTCTGGTCATTCCCTGCAGTTAACATGATGTCTGCTCCAATTGTTCATAAAGAGATGGAGCTTGCTTTAAACTTCTTGTCTTTGTCTGCATCTCATGTTCAGCATTCATCACTGGCAAGTGCAATGAGAAAGGGAGAGACCAACGTGTAACTGTGTCCATTCCCATGCACAGTACCTACATTACCAAGTTCTCTGCTGTGCATTTACAGCCAGTCCTCGGTGTCCCTGAAACCTTTCTCTGCACCTTTGGAAATATCTCCATTATTTTATGCTGTCTGTGCTTTTGTCACTAAGATGAATCACTTCTCCCCACTCTGCTACAGGTTTCATCTGACAACATACTTAGTAACAATCCAGTGGATAAACATGCTCTTGCCATCTCTCGTTATTTGCTTTCCTTGAACTCATTCATTCGATAAAAGCTCACAATAACTTGTCTTCGAAAGGAAAACCGTGATCATTTTCATTATCCGAAGTCAGTCTGCATTTCGTTACCGTTTAAGCAACAGATTCGACTAATTAATAGAGACTTTACTGCAGCGTCGATGGCAATAAACTGACCAGTCGACGTCCAATTTAGCCGAGACCCAAACCAAAGCAACGTCATGAACGACTGCACTCCATAAGCGACGAGAGTGCGATTCAATCCCATGCCTGCAGAGAACAATGAGTCAGTAGTCAATCACTTTACCCTCTCAGTCACCTCGTCACACATGCTCTGCACATCTGACCATATGTTTAACTGAGTTGAGTAAATTGTGCGTAGCAGCGGATTCTTCTCCCTGCTGTTGGTGAAATGATAAATAGCACAGTCCAGTTCACAAAGAATGGTCTCACCTCTGCTCGATGGGGCAAGCGCATTCCCAATGTGGCATTCTGCTCACGTGATCTGAACAGAAATAAAGAAATGACTAAGTAACAATTTTATTTTGATTTTAATTCGTAGAAATCTTGTTGAATTGAACTCTATCAAGAATTGGAGCTGATGGAATGAAAAGCCTCGTGACGGGGGCGATGTAACACTGTCTCTGAAGAACTTTTTTTCCGAATCGAGGACAGTCCACAGTGCTCAGTGGCAGAACTAGCACTCCCTCTCTTCTGGACAGATTTTTTTGAACAATTGCACTGATGAACAGAGCGAACAATTTCAAACTCTTAAATAAGACTAACTGAAAATTGAATTGAACAATGCAAAAAACGACAGGAGCAACTCTTTACCAATAAAGTTTGTTTTACTCAACCTTGACCTGTGTTCTTTTCCTGGGCCGGGTGACATCAAGTCACTGGACGATCACAGCAACAAAGTGAGCAAATGGCAGAAGGAAAATGTGTGTAGTACCAGAGGGCATGCTGGGAGAAGCAGCAGATTCACAGGGAAGTGAATTTCCCACAACGGGAACACTTGCCAAACACGGAACTGAGATGGAAGAACTCAGAGTGCTGTCAAATGTTATAATTGATTCCGCAGGCACTGTGGAGATCAGTCATTGCGTCTGTTAAAAATTAAAATTGAAAGATTTCTACGAATTAAGATCAAAATAAAATTGTCTAGCGGTAGGTGGACGGAAATATTGCAATTATATTATTAAATAATTAACTCATCTTAGCAATGAGCAGCTGATCAATTTCCTCATAGAACGTTGAAACCACTGGTAAAGTCGATCATATAATTCTAGGTACCAGCCGTGGAATCAGAGATACTAGTTTTCCCATCCGTTTTGATACAATCATGGTATGTGGCGGTAAGCATTAATGCGTGGATACAGTGCAGCAGGTAATCAATGGATGGTATCTCTGTGCCAATGTAGTAGGCTGTGTTGAGTGGAGGTTTTAAACTTGACCCACGCATGGAGCACCTTCAATTTGTCATTGTGTTGAAGTTTAAGGACGGAAGGCGATGTTGAGCAAAGTCAAGTTGATTGGAAAGTACCAGTTTTTTGAATTGAGAACCAACATTTTCTGGAAAATGACTAATTACCAACAAACATGCTGCAAATTTTAAAAACGTGACATGTGTGGACAGAGAACAGAAAATAATTTTTCAACAAATGGATGGCGTTTTCCATGTACACTGCGTTAAATTCAGAGACAGCAAAACACGATGAGCCCGTTTCATGTTAATCAATTTGCTGTAAACTTGCAAAAGTCATTATAATAATCAAAAAGGAATTATATTGATCACATGGGACCATTCGAACATTGCATTCAGTTTTGGTCAGAGCTTCTTTCAGCTTAAAATTGCGTTCTGTAGGAAAGAACAGAGGGTTAAAAAGACAAAAAAGACAGAGACAACTTAGAGAATTTAATGGATGGAGATCAGAAAGCATGACATATACGTAACATAATGTGAATGTGGTCAAATATTTAAAGCAGGTATTATATCTCCAAGCGACAATTCAATTCCTTCTCAATAGGAAGTAACTTTTGTTTGCAATCTTCTAGAGGATCAATTCCATTTACAATGTTTTACGTTGAATAATATGCTATACCTTTCAAATTCATGAACATTTTATATTCCATCTTATCCAGCTGGACGTGTTCATGAAAAGTGTTTTTTGATAAGTCAACAAAATTCGAAATTTTTACACGCACTTTGACTTTCTCCCAATGGTAAATTCCTTACTTGTGTTCTAGTTCATGTGTCTTATAAAACAGTCTGCACTCAGCTTCTATCATTCTTTCTGGAAATTCGTTTAGAATTTAAATAG
The DNA here is from genome assembly GCF_047496795.1 of Chiloscyllium punctatum. Taxonomy (NCBI): domain Eukaryota; kingdom Metazoa; phylum Chordata; class Chondrichthyes; order Orectolobiformes; family Hemiscylliidae; genus Chiloscyllium; species Chiloscyllium punctatum. The sequence goes on along the minus strand of NC_092755.1, from coordinate 11,314,663 downwards.
CTCTCGAGCGGCAGAAATTCTGATCCAAGTTTTTCTGGATCATTGACAAATGGTTTTGAATCTGAGACTCTATTTATTGATTTACTCGAAAGAGGGAATACCGCTGATTTAGTCATTTCAAACCTTGTGTTATGTGAAAGATATCTTTCTTTTACTTCCCAAACTTGCATGTTTCCGGTAGAGCATTTTCAAAATCATGTGAATAAAATCCCTCATTCTGTCTATCATCCTCATAAAACCGGCTTGTATCATTTGTAATGTTTTTATGCCTCAGTAAACCTTAACTCTGGGTTTCCTCATGCCTTTTTACACAGGGAATTGTGGCTGTGCCCTTTTTAATGTCTTTACTTTTTTTGTTGGAGAGTGAGGTCAAGGATTACAAACAATGTTTGCACTGAGTTTGACCTTTAGATTCCACTATGAACTCTTTGCTTTTCAATACAATTTCCCCATTAATAAATTCAAACAACGTTCATTATTATCTAACCAGATCACGAACAACCTCCCCATGAAAACATCCTTTGTACTTCCAAGGAATTTGGGAAAAGGGTTGTAAGGCCAGCATCCCTAAATCCCCTTGACCTGAGTGAGTCTCAGCTTTTTCTAAAGGTAACTGAGATTCAATCACATCATAGTGGGGCTGCAGTCGTTTTCTGTGCAGACTGGATGTGGACATGAAATACCCGTCACCAAAGACCACAGTGGATCTAAAATAAAAACTTTCCAAAAATTAATTATCATATCTATTGTTTATCATCTTTCTGTGTTCTTGTCTGGTTTGTTTGTGTGTCCCTGTATTAAATCCTACCCAACGTATAATTTGTGAATGGAGGCATTCCCTTCACCACTCATGTTTGGAAACCCCATTCGACATTGTATGATTTTACTCATATGCTCCCGGAGGACAGTCCTCTCATTACTGGGATGAATCCAGTGAACATTCTCAACGCATCTTCAAAGCCAATGATTCCCTTCTCCAAGTTGAGGATCGGTTCTGCACTGAACTTAATGTGTGTGCTCATTACAAGCAAAACAATTGCAGCAAGATTTTCAGACCAAGATTTTGCAATCTGCTTGCATTAACGTTTGTCCCAACAGTTACATTCCTTATTGTCGTTGCTTTGTGGATGATTAAATACCCTGAATCTTTCTGTTTTTATTTCATATTGGCGGCTGTTGCAGCAGTTTATAATAATAGTGATTTCTAGAATCCACCAGAGAGTACGGTAGCTGATAATGTGAAATGAGACAGCAGTAATGATTGACCTCAGACTGAAGGTGTCGCCGGATTGCAGTGATAACAGTGTGGCTGAGTTTCGTATTTATTTTGGAGGAGGACAGGTAGGGTCTAAGATGAGCATTTAAAACCGAAGCAAGGGGCATGGTATCAGCTAGCGAAGTTAGGATGAGCTGAATTGAAGTGGAAGAGTGCATCAGAGGATGGGGCAGGACAGCTTCATCATGTCTCTCAGACTGTAAAAGCCACGCAGAAGAAGCAAAACACCTTCAGTGCAGGCACAATGACATGTCAAGTGGGAAGGAAACAAAGCAAGACACTAAGATGGAATGCAACAATTTATGTGAAAGGTTTTGCAATATATTCTTTGTTAAATGTTGACTGCCCTCTCGTTGGAAAATGGAATTTCCTGCAGTGTAACGGCGGTATTTGCCATGCTACAACACAAGGCCAAGAGACAAGGACACATTACCTTTTGTAACAGTGTGGCCTTGTGAAAGCACGCTCGGCCCATCTACCAGAATTCAAGACTTCAAAGATCTCATCTGTGCTGTCCAATGTATTTGCTGCTCCTCCAGTCAGATCTCAATAGATTTACCATGTTTCTTCCTCAGCTCCCTGCTTACCATAAACACTTAAAATGTGAACACATCACCCGTATTTCCACTTTCAATCATTGTTCGTAACTCCCGTGCTGACAAAACATTCAATTAACCAATTTGCCTTCTCTGGCTCTCACTCTGATATAACCCGAATACTGAAGTGCACTGTGTCTGATCCCCACGACACCCTGCAGGATTTTCAGACAGTGCCGTCCTTCCTGTGAGACGTACCTGCTGGGTAATATTCTGTTGTGTAGATGTGTCCTGGCTTTGCCAATATCACCATAATCTAACTCCCTGCATTCTGTTGTTCGAATTGCGATTCCACTCAAAATCAAAAATGTGTCACTAAGCACCTTAGCTGTGCTGGCTCTCCACAGAGATAAATGTGCTTCTCTGTTGGTATAATTCTCTTGCCTTCTCCCTGAAACTCTGCACTTTTATTTTCAACATAAACATAGAATTAGCTTTGAAATAACTCGATTGAAACTGCGTCTTTGTCAATGTCAGGCAGTGGTTTACAGACCCTAACCACTCCTCATGTACATTTTCCTTCTTTTACGAATGGTTTTTAAACTCTTCCGAATCGTCCTCGATCCTTTTAGGCGTGGGGAACATTCTCCCTTCCTTATTTCGTCTGTCTAATCCACTCATGCCTTGGAAAGGTTTAACAAGGCCAGTTTTCGACCTTCTGCTCTCCAAGGAGAACTGTCCCAACTTTCCAAATGACCTTTATTTTTGCCATTCCTCATACACCACACCATTACCATCAACCTGTTCAGCGCTGTTTCCAATCATTTCACGTTCCTATTTCCTAAAGGTCAACATTCAGAACCGTGCGAACATCCAGTTGGTGGATATATTCAGAGTGGGATTGTGTGTGTGAACACCCTGAAACATTTGTTACGCTTTCACCACATATGGTACTGTGTCATGCCCACAACAATGAGACGTCTGACGCCAAAACACAAAGTTATTTCAAGGGGTGCAACTTCGTAAATTTCCACTTTTTAAAAATCTAACAGTTGATAGGGCGACCGGGCAAAAGTGAAATCAAACAACCAAGGCTCGAAGACGACTTGAAGTACGAATTCTCACATGCCAGTATTAACACAAGATATGAAGCAAAGGTCAGACCCCAAAACAATCTGCATTTCCCATACTAAACCATCCGAGAGTCTCTCAGATCCATTCCTCATACACCACACTGCTCTCTGATTTCGAGGCAGCAAAGAATTTCAAGAATATCACCTACTCATTCGCTCTTCTTGTTCGCGGGACAGTGCTGTTTTTCCCTTCCGTTTGGACTAAGCTGTGTCAATCGGCAGATTATTCATCTATTTCCATCCACCGGCAGGCAGTGTGAGGGGAGGCAAGCGCGAATACGCTGTAAAGCTCTCTCTCATCGGCACAACCAGGTCCCTCAAATGCTGGAAGTCAGCAACTTTGATTGGGAACTTCCTCCCAATATCATTTTTCTGAGAGAGCGACAAAGATGTTGTGATAGTGGGAAATATAGAAATGTACTCCGGATACTCTTCCCTCAGGTAAATTCATGTGAGGGTATTTTTGTACAACCAGTTTGGTGTTCAGAATCCATCTTCACGCAGCAATCCTGCAGAGAAGTTTTTCTAATTTGGACATCTGTTTCTTTGCTGCAATCGGGCAGCCGTTAGCATCTGAGCCCCAACTGACCGAGATGACGACAATCAGAGTAAAAGCCCCATTCACTGAGAACTATTCACACAGCCCTGAGCTGCGGGCAGCAGATAATCTAACGAGGAAGGAGGGTTAAAGATAAGACAGTATTTCACCCTCAGCCACTCTGTCACAGGAGGAGGGACAGCATCAATGTGAATCATCACTCATGCACCGGCAGAAGCCGTTCAGCCCATCGAGTCCACTGTGACTCTGTGTCGCTTGTATATCTCTGTGGTTATTAGAATTGGTGATTTGTGTCCTAATAATGTGGAACTGTGTTTGTGTCATAATGCTGTCTCCAAAAAGATGATCCAATTGCCATTCATGGCTTTTCATTTCACAGGAGGACATTGCTGTGTGAAACAGCTTGGGGAATAAATGCAGGCAGTCATGCGCATAGAACACTCTGCAACTGATATATCTTACCTATAACAGTTTATTCCCAGCTCTGGCAAGTGATTTTGCGAATCAAATCAGAGAAGACAGATATAGAACAGGAAAAGTGCTTCCAGACATTCACAAGTGTGTTTCCTCACCTGTGTAAATTTGGCGGGTGTGTCAGTACGCAATATTCATTTCAGATACATTGAGAGAAAGGAATTGGAAATTGAAACAACATGCAATACGTTTAATGGGGCTATATTATGGAGGAACACTGGCCGGGCAGTACACACACTGAAACCTGGAATTGTCAACGAGCAGAGGATGTTTTCAATCCATTAATTTCCGGGTAAAGAGCCCAGTCCGCTCCCGCTGGGTCGCTCGGTTAGCGCTAACTACAGCAGTTTCCCGCGGTCTTCAGCTTTTAATCTGGCATGTGGCATGTGCCTCAGAGGATAATTTCAAGAAGGACTTCACTATTATTGTGTGATACACTGTGGCGCAGATGTGTCCGCTGTGTCAATATAACCTGTGAGTAACTTCCCATATCCTGTTGGTTTAACTGTGATTTCACTCAGAATCACGAAATTGTACAAAGTGAGGCCATACAGCCCACCTTCGCTGTGCTGGGTCCAAACAATAAGGAAATGTCTGTGTCATTCGATTGATTGATTTTATTTGATTGATGGATTGTCACATTTACCTGAGTGCAGTGAAAACCTTTGCAATTGATAAAGGCAGATCATATTAATCAAGGACATGCAGATCACAGCGTGAGAAAAACAAGGTATTCAGGTTACTCCGCACAGGACGTGCGCTCGGCAAGATCCATATTAACAGGATCAGCATCATTTGAAGTTAGAAAATCCATTTCTCAGTCTAGTAACCGCCTACAAGAAGCAGCTGGTGTGTGTCTTGAAGATTCGTATCTTGATCTGACCTCGGTCTCATCGAAATCATACTTTCTGAGTCAAACATGGGACTGGATGCAAAACTCCAGGGCTCAAGTGTCATTTCACGAGGCGATATCACACCCAAGACCAACGAGACAGAACCGCACCTTAAGCGTGATCTATAAATCAGGTGAGTCTCCTTGTTTAAAAAAGGCTTTTTCTTTTCTTTCGGAGTGAAGGCAGCACTGAGTTTAAACAATAGCTCCTTGCCATTCTGCTTCCCGTTTCCCAGAAGGCTGTGCCAGCCCTTCCCCCGCATCGCAGCTGGACGAACTCATCTTCTATTGGCAATCAGTGTTGTGGGACAGCAAGGTGAATGCGCTCTTCAGCTCCCTATCAAACACTGTCTTCTGCAGCGGGGGAGGGGGCTCAGGGGAGTGGGTGTTATGGAAGTTCTGGAAAGCTGTACAAAAGGGAGATCTTGCATGCACAGGAACTCAAATTCTTTTTGTAACCTTGTCCAAATATTTCCATCTGAGACAGATAGAAAAGTGCAGAAATGCTGGGAAAGAGAGAATCCCTCCCAGTAATCGGGAACAGTGTCTGTGTACTTCTCGAATTCACAGCGAGGGCTCTGCTGTCTGAATCAACATGGGATGTTACTGCAGCGAGTCCTGATGCTCTGGCACATTACAACTGATGTGCATAAACTTTACCACGTTACCGCTAGCTCAGAGAAGAGTTTTCACAGCTCACATCATCCCAGAGTGACAGGGAACAGAAGAAAGCGATTCAGACCAGCATCTTACCACCTGCTGGGAGAAAAGGGATTTGGGAGAGCAGATAGACTCTCCTAGTGCGTGTTTCCATCATTTACAATTTTGGTCTGTGTGACAACAAAAGTAGGAACCAGGAACTGTTTATCTTGCTTCTTAAAACAGGCGTGAAAGTTTTGCAGAGCATAGATGCATCTACTTGTTGTTAGTGAAATGATGAATAGCAGAGTACAGTGCACAGGGTATGGTCTGATCTCTGTTTTATGGCACCAGCACTCTCCAACTGTGACCCTTTGCTCACATGATTTGAACACAAACAAATAAATGCCTCAGTGACAAAACTTGTTGAATCGGAATCTATGAGGAATTGAAGGCTATGGAATGACATCCCCTTGATTGCGGGGATGTTACATTATCTCAGAGGGAATTGTTTTCCAAACTCGAGAAGAGTGCGCATGGAGTGCTGCTTCCATGGATCAATGCCAGGATAGATAGATTGAATCAGCATCGGATGTTATTGTCGGGAGCCCTGTTGCTAAGACACACTGCATCTTTTGTACAATGGTGCAAATGCGCAGAACGTTTGCGTCGAGGGGACAACTTCAAAATCGTAAATGAGACAAAATGCACAAATGAGCGGAACAACACAGCAACCACAGAAACTGGTGTTATATAACGGAGTAAACTCCTCTGCTAATGTAACTCCTCTGCATCCAATATGGCCTCCTCTATATTAGGGAGACAGGCCACCTACTTGCGGAATGTTTCAGAGAACACCTCTGGGACACCCGGACCAACCAACCCAACCACACTGTAGCCCAACACTTTAACTCCCCCTCCCACTCCACCAAAGACATGCAGGTTCTTGAACTCCTCCATCGCCAGACCATAGCAACACGACGGGTGGAGGAAGAGCGCCTCATCTTCCGCCTAGTAACCCTCCAACCACAAGGGATGAACTCAGATTTCTCCAGTTTCCTCATTTCCCCTCCCCCCACCTTGTCTTAGTCAAATCCCTCAAACTCAGCACCGCCTTCCTAACCTGCAATCTTCTTCCTGACCTCTCCGCCCCCACCTGACTCTGGCCTAACGCCCTCACGTTGACCTCCTTCCACCTATCGCATTTCCAACGCCCCTCCCCCAAGTCCCTCCTCCCTACCTTTTATCTTAGCCTGCTGGACACACTTTCCTCATTTTACAGAGAATAATTAACTTACAACCACTAACACTTCTTTCACTAAACCTGGTTTTAACCTTCTGCTCTACAATACTGGTCTGAAATGCCTTCCCCAACCCCGACGCCATTAATATTTACAAAAATGTTCAAAATTAAAAACCAGCCAGTTGTCGAATCTTCTCGTTGTATCTTCCTTTCTAGATTTTCTCTGTAGGTCGGTGTCGATGCATTTTTCTATGCAATTTCTTTCTCCAGATAGTCACTCCTTGGAGACGTTACTCGCATCAGACATTTGTTGGAATTTTAGCTCCTCTCCTTGCTGTTTTTTGCCACTCTGGGTAAATGTTGTACATGTCTGATATTTGTTCCACAAACAGTCGGATCGTTTCACTGATTTTAACATTGTTGAAATACCATGTTCAAACTTGATTGGGGCATAATTTAAACTGATTAGGCGAGTTTGAATTTTTTTTATCCATGTAACAAAGTTGTTAGTTGTTTCGACCAAATGGTATGTTGTTACCTTGTTCTGGACTCCTTCTGCTAGCCAGAAATTTCAGCACCCTTTAAAGTACATTACACCCACAACTTCATAGCACTGGGTTTTGCCAAGACTGTCTATTATGCTCAACATCGCTTTCTGTCAATCTCATGAGCCTGAGATTTGAACAATCTCTGGTCTAAGTTATTCAAACGACCCTGATCTCATAACCTCAGATATAACACGCCCCCTTATGTATGTCTTATAGTATTAATTGATTCCTCACTGTGTTACTTAGGCATACTTTGAGAAGAAATTAAAAATGAACACAACTTTCACCTATGTGACTGCGATTTGACCCAATGTTGCTGCAGCCAACCGATTCAGCTGTCAGTGAAATAGCCCACATCTTTCCTGTACCAGCAATGAGATTGTATAGCATAGTGGTAAGTTTTCATGCGTTGAAGTATACCCAACATCATTTCTGAGGACGAAATTTACTGGAATATAAAGTCATGATGAGATACATGGGGGTTGGGGGTTGGAATATGGTCAGGAAGGATATGGTGAGAGTTCCCTTGATACAAAATCGTTCGAGACAACGGAAATTAGATTTACTGGGAGATTAAGACAAGAGATAAGAAATTAAGGAGTTTAAAGGGATGGTGGGATAAATGAAGAATAAGTGGAACAAATCAGGAATGACTGAGTTGTGTCGTAATGGAGGTTTTTCAGCTGATGTGAGATTGAGGTGAGGGTAAATAGGAAGGAAATTCCCTCGTTGAGGTGAATGTATAACTAAAGGTTAGAGCTTCAAAACCAGCGAGGAACGACAAAGAATTTTACAGCAGGTGCTTTTTATTCTGACAGTTATTGAAATCGGAGATGATTTTTCAGAAAGGAAAAAAAGATTAGAAGCTGATTCCAGAATATTTGAAAAGCCACATGCAGATACACAAGGAGAGAATTTAACAGGGACAGGGATTCTGGGATGCTTGAATGGGGATGCAAAAGTGGCACCGTCAAGAATTGTTTAGCGTTCATTGGAAAGAAATTGTATAACAACTGCAACTGAAGAAGATAAGTATAAGAAGAGCTTGTGGTATTGAAAGGTGTCGCGGCTGGTTGTACGTGGACTACAACAAATTGTAAATTTACTGATCTGTGTGTTATAGATTTACAGTAAACGGAAGCCAGTTAGCTCACTCCGCTGGGTAACTGGTTTATGGTATAGAGTGAGACTAACAACGTGTGATTAATTGTCGCACTGTCTCAGGTTGCCATAAGGATCATAATCTCTGCTAGCCACCTGATCTGTAATACAATGGTGATTCTAATGAGTAGGAATGGCCCTGTGGATGTCAAGCATCATCATCATTGCCATCTGATACATGGAACATTTGGTCACGATGACCAGGAATGAACTGAGTCCATTTAATACTCACTAACCTCCGCGCGAAAAACCCAACAAAAACTCTCGTCCTTATTCCTGTTTGAGCGCTCTGTTCTGCACAGCAGCAAAACTATTTGTTATGCCTTTACCAGATTCACTGATAATATTCAATCTACCCAAACAGATAAATTTAATTTCTTTCGAACAGTTTAATGAACTGTGCGAGTTTGCAAGAAATGGGATAATATGAAACGAGTTTAACAGCCTTTCGAAGAATGGTATACAGAGACTTGGTTACAGGGGGGTCAGGACTGGCAGTTAAACCTCCATGGTTTTTCAACTTATCGAAAAGACAGAGAGGTGGGCAGAGGGGGTGGGGTTGCCTTGTTAGTTAAGAACAAAATTAAATCTATGGTATTGAATGACATAGCGTCGGATGATGTGGAGTCTGTGTGGGTGGAATTGAGGAACCACAAAGGCAAAAAAGCCATAATTGGAGTTGTGTATAGACCTCCTAACAGTGGTCAGGACCAGGGACCCACCATGTACCGGGAAATAGAGAAGGCATTTCAGAAAGGCAAGGTTACATTGATCATGGGAGTTTTCAATATGCAGGTGGACTGGGTAAATAATGCTGCTAGTGGATCTAAAGAAAGGGAATTCATGGAATGCTTACAGGATGGCTTTTTGGAACAGCTTGTCATGGAGCCCACAAGAGAGCAGGCTATTCTGGACCTTGTGCTTTGCAATGAACCAGACTTTATAAAAGATCTTAAAGTAAGGGAACCCTTAGGAAGTAGCGACCATAATATGGTAGAGTTCAGTGTGGAGTTTGAAAGGGAGAAGGCAAAATCGGATGTAATGGTGTTACAGTTGAATAAAGGTAATTATGAGGGCATGAGAGAGGAACTGACTAAAATAGACTGGAAGCAGAGGCTAACCGGGAAGACAGTAGAGCAAAAATGGCAGGAGTTTGTAGGTATAATTGAGGACACTGTACAGAGGTTCATTCCCAAGAAAAGAAAGATTAACCGGGGAGGGATTAGACAACCTTGGCTGACAAAGGAAGTCAGGAAATGTATTAAAGAAAAAGAGAGATCCTATAATGTGGCTAAGAACAGTGGGAAATCAGAAGATTGGGATGGATACAAAAGCAAACAGAGGATAACAAAGAGTGTATTAAGAAATGAGAGGATCAATTATGAAGGTAGGCTAGCCAGTAATATTAGAAATAATAGTAAAAGTTTCTTTCAGTACATAAGAAACAAACGACAGGCAAAAGTAGACATTGGGCCACTTGAAACTGATGCAGGAAGCCTAGTGATGGGAGATAAGGAAATAGCAGGAGACCTTAACAAGTATTTTGCGTCAGTTTTCACAGTGGAAGACATGAGTAATATCCCAAAAATTAAAGGGTGTCACGGGGCTGAGTTGAGTATGGTTGCCATTATGAAAGAGATAGTGCTAGAAAAGTTAAAAAGTCTTAATATTGATAAATCTCCTGGCCCCGATGGGATACACCCTAGAGTTCTGAGCGAGGTGGCTGAGGAAATAGCAGAGGCATTGGTTGAGATCTTTCAAGAGTCACTGGAGTCAGGAAAGGTCTCGGATGATTGGACGATGGCTGTTGTAACCCCCTTGTTCAAGAAAGGATCAAGGCAAAAGATGGAAAATTATAGGCCAATCAGCTTAACCTCGGTTGTTGGTAAAATTCTAGACTCCATCATTAAGGATGAGGATTCTAAATTCTTGGAAGAGCAGAGTCTGATTAGAACAAGTCAACATGGATTTAGTAAAGGGAGGTCATGCCTGACAAACCTGTTGGAATTTTTTGAAGAGGTAACAAGTAGGTTAGACCAGGGAAACCCAGTGGATGCAGTCTATCTAGACTTTCAAAAGGCCTTTGATAAGGTGCCACACGAGAGGCTGCTGAGCAAGGTGAGGGCCCATGGTGTTCGAGGTGAGCTACTGGGATGGATTGAGGATTGGCTGTCTAACAGAAGGCAGAGAGTTTTGATAAAAGGTTCTTTTTCAGAATGGCAGCCGGTGACGAGCGGTGTCCCGCAGGGTTCGGTGCTGGGGCCACAGCTGTTCGCATTATATATTAATGATTTGGATGAGGGAACCGGGGGCATTGTAGCGAAGTTTGCCGATGATACGAAGTTAGGTGGACAGGCAGGTAGTACTGAGGAAGTGGGGAGGCTACAGAAGGATCGAGACAGGTTGGGAGAGTGGTCCAAGAAATGGCTGATGGAATTTAACGTGAGCAAGTGCGAGGTCTTGCACTTTGGCAAAAAGAATAAAAGCATGGACTACTTTCTAAATGGTGAGAAAATTAATAAAGCCAAAGCACAAAAGGATCTGGGAGTGCTAGTCGAGGATTCTCCAAAGGTAAACATGCAGGTTGAGTCTGTGATTAAGAAAGCGAATGCAATGTTGTCTCTTATCTCAAGAGGGTTGGAATATAAAAGCAGAGATGAACTACTAAGACTTTATAAAGCGCTGGTTAGGCCCCATTTGGAGTACTGTGTCCAGTTTTGGTCCCCAAACCTCAGGAAGGACATACTGGCACTGGAATGTGTCCAGCGGAGATTCACACGGATGATCCCTGGAATGACAGGTCGAGCATATGAGGAACGGCTGAGGATACTGGGATTGTATTCGTTGGAGTTTAGAAGATTAAGGGGAGACTTAATAGAGACGTACAAAATAATACATGGCTTGGAAAAGGTGGATGCTAGGAAATTGTTTCCGATGGACGAGGAGACTAGGACCCGTGGACACAGCCTTAGAATTAGAGGGGGTCATTTCATAACAGAAATGTGGAGACGTTTCTTCAGCCAGAGAGTGGTGGCCCTGTGGAATTCATTGCCACGGAGTGCAGTGGAAGCCGGGACGCTAAATGTCTTCAAGGCCGAGATTGATCGATTCTTGTTGTCTAGAGGGATTAAGGGCTACGGGGAGAACGCTGGTGAGTGGAGCTGAAATGCGCATCAGCCATGATTGAATGGCGGAGTGGACTCGATGGGCCGAATGGCCTTACTTCCACTCCTATGTCTTATGGTCTTACAGTGGAGCGTCAAAGATTTGAAAAATATCATCATGCTAAAACATTAACTCTGTTTCTCGATCCACAGATGGATAATCGCCTGGGGAATATGGACAGCTTTCCGGCTGATAATTGACACATTTCCCAAATGCAAAATAATCCCACAAATCAGAAACCGGAGGTTTACAATAAATGCTGCTTTATTCGATGTTATGTTTCAAATTTACTTCAGTCAGGTTCTCCAATGATCCCTGATCAACATCAGGAAAAGCAGCTTCAGATAATAATTGAACTTACAACTGCAGCATTTCACACGCCGTTAAGTGATGATGAATAGTTCCACGGGAGCAGCAGAGCGCCAACCTGCAACGTGCTCTATTTCTACCTCTGGGACCATCGACCAAACTGTTCTACTTTTGTTGTAATCCTGAAATTAAAGTTAAGGCAGAGGATGAGCAATTGACCTGTGACTATTGGAGCACCAGGCTCAGGAAAGGGACATAGAAAAATGTTGTGCACATTAGACTTTATTGCAAGCTGCGTTTACGTGGGTCACTGTCCTGTTTACAGACAATGTTGCATTATCGCTGTCACAGGGCTTTTCATTCAGTTGGCTTCAATTCGGCACAGAATGTGATTCAAAGACACTTCACTAACTTTCTTCTGAAAGTTCATACAGACAACATGAAACATACTGCACTCATCATCAATCTTCACCATTCTCACATCTGAGGACATGTTGCACAGTTATCATGAAAACTTAAGATATAAGAAAGTTAAACAAGAGTAAATTGAATTTCAGTTTAAATTGTAAAACGATAAGAATTCATAATAAGATACAGAATCACTTAAATTCATGTTTATTAACGTGGCCATAGCTCTAATCCAGCAAAGGTAAAATCTGTCCCTGGATCCCCAATATCCACACGGCCGTTTGCTCTATGTGCCCAGTTGGAAACCTGTGAGAAGGAGCATGCAGTCTAACAGAGCGCCTGCGAGAATCCTCCACTCTCTGATCAAAGCTATAACAGGTGCTGTGTATTCCAGCGGTGAGAGCAGTGGGATAAAGGGGAGGTCCTTGATATTCAGTGGTGTACATTCACAGTGTCCCCATAATGTTATTGTTCAATTTCCTCTGTCAGAAACAGCACAGACAGGGGGACAATAGAAAATAGACAATATACAATAGGTGCAGGAGTAGGCCATTCAGCCCTTCGAGCCTGCACCACCATTCAATATGATCATGGCTGATTATTCCTAATCAGTATCCTGTTCCTGCCTTATCTCCATAACCCTTGATTGCAATATCGTTGAGAGCTCTATCCAACTCTTTCTTAAATGAATCCAGAGATTGGGCCTCCACTGCCCTCTGGGGCAGAGCATTCCACACAGCCACCACTCTTTGGGTGAAGAAGTTTCTCCTCATCTCTGTCCTAAATGGTCTACCCCGTATTTTGAAGCTGTGTCCTCTGGCTCGGCACTCATCCATCAGCAGAAACATGTTTCCTGCTGTGAGAGTGTCCAATCCTTTCATAATCTTGTATGTCTCAATCAGATCCACTCTCAATCTTCTAAACTCAAGGGTATACAAGCCCAGTCGCTCCAGTCTTTCAGTGTAAGGTAATCCCGCCATTCCAGGAATTGACCTCGTGAACCTACGCTGCACTCCCTAAAATAGCCAGAATGTCTTTCCTCAAATTTGAAGACTAGAACTGCACACAGTACTCCAGGTGTGGTCTCACCAGGGCCCTGTACAGCTGCAGAAGCACCTCTTTGCTTCGATACTCAATTCATCTTGTTATGAAGGGCAGCATGCTATTAGCCTTCTTCACTACCTGCTGTTCCTGCATGCTTGCCTTCATTGACTGGTGTACAAGAACACCCAGATCTCTCTGTACTGCCCCTTTACCTAAATTGATTCCATTGAGGTAGTAATCTGCCTTACTGTTCTTGCCACCAAAGTGGATAACCATACATTTATCCACATTAAACTACATCTGCCATGCATCTGCCCACTCACCTAACTTGTCCAGGTCACCCTGTAATCTCCTTAAATCCTCATCACATTTCACCCTGCCACCCAGCTTTGTATCATCAGCAAAGTTGCTAATGTTATTGCTGATACCATCTTCTATATCATTTACATATATTGTAAAAAGCTGCGGTCTCAGCACGAATCCCTGCGGTACTCCACTGGTCACTGCCTGCCATTCCGAAATGGAGCTGTTTATCACCAGCCTTTGTTTTCTATCAGCCAACCAATTTTCAATCCAATCTAGTTCTTTGCCACCAATACCTTGCGCCCTAATTTTACTCACTAACCTTTATCAAAAGCTTTCTGAAAGTCCAGGTACACTACATCTACTGGATCTCCCTCGTCCATCTTCAGAGTTACATCCTCAAAAAATTCAAGAAGATTTGTCAAGCATGATTTTCCCTTCATAAATCCATGCTGACTCCGTCCTAACCTGTTACTACTATCCAGATGTGCCGTGATTTCATCGCTTATAATAGACTCCAGCATCTTTCCCACCACTGAGGTCAGACCAACTGGGGACGAGCAAGAGGAGGCAATTTTACCCGCCCGTCATTTGATATCATTATGGCTGACCAAACACATCAATATCTTTTCCCAACCTATCCACATCAACCTGTCAACCAATGGGAAAAAGACTGTGAATAAACCGAAAAACTCTGTGCAACTGTGGGTGGGAAATGCGTTTAGAGACAGTGGGCTTTTGCAGTGGGTTTTGTGAATGAGCAGCCGATTCTGGTCTGATCGTGTTTCAAAATGATACGATTCCTTTAAAACTCACCCCCAAGAAGGTGAGGGATGTCCCCTGGTCAGTAGCAGAGACGAGAACTCCAGATGAGTGGAATTGACAATGAATCAGTAGAACAATCATTGATTCAGCTGAAGTGTGAAATAAATTGATAAGCAAATGGATGATTTTGGGATAATGTGGGGAGACGCAGTGAGAATAGTTCACAGGTCAGTGCAATATCGAGGGACGAAGGGCCTATTCTGTGCTGTATTGTTCTATGTTCTATATTCTATGTTCTAAACTCCGAATCTGGTGAGACTCAAACAAACAATCCTTGAATCGCAATCCTAACAACGCAGTCGAAAACATCTTTCATTTCGCCACAGGGCTGCGCTAGCCTCCATTTTGCTGCACTCAAAGATACAGTTTTAATTCTTTCATCAAACATCTATTTATCCTTGCCCCACTTTCCAGTACCTCGTCATTAAGGGCTAGTTCCTCAAGTGTTCGGCTAAATACTCCGGAAATGTTCTGATGACTCTTAGCTTTACCACCCGTTCAAACAGGGAGTTACAGACAAACAACACTCTCAGGATGAAAGCATTCTTCCTAAATCTTCTCTGAATATCCTCTCTCTTGCTATATCCCTGGTTATTAACCATTCCCGTAAGAAGTTTATTCCTATCACATATATCTATCCCCTTTCTGTGCACGTTAGTCAGTTCCTAGCTCAGCTTTCTCCACTGTCAGATAAAGTGGAGAAGGGCTCCCCAGCCGAGCTCATCTATCTTTGCAGTGGCAACAGTGCAGTGCGTTAAAAGCACAGCATGTCAGGCAGCATCCGGGAGAAGGAGAATCGACGTTCTGTGCATGAGCCCTTCATCAGGAATGAGGCTTGTCGGTCGGGGTTGAGATATAAGTGGGAGGGGGGAGTTCAATTGGTGGTAAAGTATCTGGGAAAGCGACAGGTGGATGAAGATGAAGGAGAAGGTGATAATTCAGAGGGGTGTTTAATCGACGGGTCAAGAGAGTAGTGCCCAGTTGTTGGCTTGCGACTGTTATAATGTGGGGGAAGTGAAATGAGGAAGCTGTTCAAGTACACATTTTTCCCGTGTGGTTGCATGGTCCGAAGGCGGAATATGTGACGTTCTTCCTCCACGCATCAGGTGCATTGCTTCTCCTGCTCTTCAGATGCTGCCTGACCGACTGTGCTTTTCCAGCACTACACTCTCGACTCTGGGCTCCAGCACCTGAAGCCCTTTCTTCCACCTATCTTCGCAGTGGGAATGGTCGAGCCCTGGCAGCAGCTTGGTAAATCTCCTCTGAACACTCTCTCGTGCAAACACACGCTTCCTGGAGTCTGGTGATCAGAACAGAACAAGTTCTCCAAACAAAAAGCAGAAATATCTGAACAAAATCAGCAGGTCTAGTGCATCTAGGCGTGAGATCTTCCAGCCAAACGATCTACCTTGTGAACTGATGGCACGTGTAGGTTGGGCAGCATCGTGAAAGAAGGTGGACAGGGTCTAAAATGATTGAACCCGATTTTGGGTCCTGAAGGATACACGGTCTCTCAGTAGAAAATGACGTGCCAATCTTCCAACTTGCGCTGTGCTATGTGGGAGTTCTGCAGCAGACCAGAAACTGAAATGAAGTCATGGGAACACAGTGGGATGTTGCATTGACAGGAACCTGGAAGCTCAGAGTCCTTTTTTGCTTGCATACAGAACGTAGGTTTACTCAAATTTGTCATCGACTCTGTTTTTCTCTCTCCAGTCTTGATTGAGGTGATATTGTGAGCAGGAAATGTAGTTTGCTAAATTGAGTGAGGGGCAGATAAATCACTGGAACATTACACAGTGAGGAGAGACATCGTAAACGAGCGGCATTACACCTTCTGAGATTTCGTGGAATGGTGCCATATGGGGAAGTGCTGGGGGTCAAGGAGGAAAGGACGAGGAGGTATAGAGAGACATGGCCAGCATAGAGCTGGTATTCAGTGGTATGGGCTAGTGGGGAAAGGGCAGTAATGTGTATATCTTCCTGAGCTTCCTGCTGTAAGTAAACACCTCACTACGGAGCAAAACAATCTTATGATTTTGTTTCCAACACTGACACGAGGTACGGCTTACAGAAGTCACGTGTTTGCACTGTCACTGTCAGTCTGTCTCCCCGGGAGCAGTAGTGCTTCCCCACGCAGTTTCAGACAGCACGGTTCTTCCTGTGACATGTCCCGTCGAGAATGGAAGGACAGATATGAAGAATCCAAACTTGGAACGGAGTATCTGTATTGCTCAATAACAATCACTTAACTATCCTAACTCCTTTTCAAATGACTTGACTCATAGCCTTGTATGCCTCTCCGATCCTTGCATGCACTGTGTTCCAGATTTCAGCCACCCACTGTTTGAAAACGCTTTTCCACGCATTCACTATAATCTTTCCAGGTCTGACCTTAAATCGATGGCCCCCCGGGATCGAAATCCCCATCAAAATGAAACATGTATTTCAGTCTACGCTATCCATATCCCTCAGTATTTTGTCCATCTTAATCATGCCCCCCTCAATGTCTTCTGCTCTAAGCAAAACAACTCCAGTTTTTACAATCTGGGGAGAGATTTTCGAGCAAAGCAATCCACCTTTGGAACGAATGGTATGTGTAGGTGGGGTAGGAACGTGAAAGAAAGTGGACAGGGTCTAAAATGATTGGACTCGATGTTGGGTACTGAAGATTGCATGGTCTCTCAGTCGGAAATGACGTGCCACTCTTGCAACTCGCGCTGTGCTCTGCGGGAGCTCTGCAGCAGACCAAACTGAGATGAAGGCATGGGAACACAGTGGGATGTTGCAGTGACAGGAAACTGGAAGCTCAGTGTCTTTTTTTGCTTGCAGACAGAACGTAGGTTTACTCACGTTTGTCACCCGCTCTGTTTTTTTCTCTCCCCAATCTAGACGATATCACTTTGTGAGCTGGAAATGTATTTTGCTAAATTGTGTAATGGTCAGACAAGTCACTGGAACTTTACACAGTGAGGAGAGACATCGTAAACGAGCAGCATTACACCTTCAGGGATTTCGTGGTATGGTGCCATATGGGGAAGTGCTGGGGATCATGGAGGTTTGGACCAGTGTGTATGGAGAGAAATTTCCTGCATAGTGTCGGTAATGGATGGTATTCATTGGGATGCGCTCGTGTGGAAAGTGCAATAGAATGTATACCTTCCTGACGTTTCTGCTATAAGTTCTAATGATTTTCATTGCAACACGATACTTGGTACAGCTTGCCGAAGTGATGTCTTTGCTCTTCCTCGTTCACTGTGTCTCCTCGGGATCTGTAATAGTTCCTCACACTGATTCAGACAGCATAGTGCTACCTGTGACATGCCACTTCGAGAATGGAAGGACAGGTATTAATAACCCGCACTGAGGAACAGAATATCTGTACTGTTCAATAACAATCGTTTTACTATCCTAACTCCTTTTTAAACCAATTGACCCATAGCCTTATATGTGTTGGCATCACAAATTCACATCTGAATACTTCAGAAAGTTTTGTGCATTTCTGCCTCTCAGTTGCTTGCATACACTGAGTTCCAGATTTCAACGACCCGCTGGTTGAACACGTTTTTCCACGCATGCTCTCTAATCTTTCCGCCTCTGAATTTAAATCGATAGCCCTCCGTGATCGTAATGTCTATCAAATGAACATTTATTTCAGTGTGTGCTATCCATATCCCTCAGTATGTTGTACAACTGAATCATAATCCCTCTCAATCTCCTGTGCTCTAAGTAAAACAACTACAGTTTGACCAATCTCCCTTATTCAGCCCACACAAAACCCTGGCAAATCTCCCCTGCATCTTTTCCAGTGCTATCACATCCCTGGTATAACCTGAATTGCATAACTACACACAGTAGTCTCGCTGGAGCGGAATGAACGTGTGAAATAAGTGATGTGGAAATCCACAGAAACTGATGTTTTTTGAATAACTGTTGTTTTCCTCAATGCTGCCCTGTGTCCATTTCCTGAGCCTGATGTTTAAATAATCGCTGGTCCATGTCAGTTAAAAGCTGCTGGGTGAGGATTGATCTCACAACCACGGTATTGAAATGGATCAACTAGTTTGAAGTTCCTGATGATGAAACTTAGTCATGGTCACCCAGCAACAGTGATCGCAGCAGCACAGACTGAACGGGGGCAATGTGAAAGTGATTGTAAGGGAAATGGGAGGGAGAACTTAAAGGAGGTAAATGATTGTGGGAGGGAGAGAATTCTCCGAGAATGAGTGAGTCTGAATCCTGATACATGACTCTCAGAAATGTGAGAACGAGGGGATTGATGGAAAAAGTCATAATCTCGGAGAATGTTTTCACGTAAAGTCAACTAATTCCTTTGTGTGTTTCTTCAGCATGTGTCAGAAGGTGTAAAATGGGGGAATGTGAACTGTAGTGACTCGGATTCGAAAGATGTTACTGTGCCAACAATGTAGAATATTTTAGCATTAAAACCATCACTGAGTCATGCAGAGACATCGTTTAAAACCAGCAATAATTACAGTGACAGAGGATATGTTAGGAAAAGTAGCAGATTCACAACAGGTATATGAGGCGAACGATAGTAGACATGTAGGGATTCAGAATTGGCTGAATATTTAAATTCGACATCCCCAAACTCTGTGGTGGTTCCATAGATAACTACATGTTCTATAATGAGTTTGGCAGATTTCCAGAAAAAAATGAAGGTTCAGGGGACAGTGCGCGATATTGTTGCACTGTGTGTTTCAATAACAATGGTTTCAATAACAATGGCTTCACCAACTTCCCCACACAAGGAAGTACACATTGCTGCAGTGGGTCACATATTCCCAGTTCCTAGAACTGGTATCAGTCAAACCTAGTGGCGCAGCCATAAATAGCAAATCGGAAGTGGCGGTGCAAATGAGCACGTGAAGCTATTCTGTGGCAAAGTAACGTGATTGGGAAAGGCGCAGTCCTTCTATGACGGGATAGAAGCGCGTGAAACACTGAGGCTGGGAGTGCTCCTGGTCAAAGGCGGGGTGGAAGGGCATATTGATCTCCATTAACTATTATTAAGATTCTGCAGCAGCATTAAACGGCACTGAAGATTGGCTCAGAGGAAGCGTACTGGAGCCTTAAGTGAGAGGTCGATGCATTGGAAGCAGCCTTTGAAATTTTCCTTAACAAGCAGTGGTTGGTTACTTTGACAGTACGAGTTGTGTTTGCTCACATTGTCCCCACATCAGTCTCTTGCTCCAGTAAACACTCCAATCCAGCGTACATTGCTTCCATTTCAACACAGAAACGCGTCCTATTGTGTCTCAATTTTGGATAATCTGATTTGACAATGTCATTATTTGAATGGAGAAATGCAGCAGTGGCGATATATTGGACTAGTAATCTTTGGAGTCTGGAACATGGCAGCTGCTGTTATTTACATACATGAATAAAATATGGAAAATAAACCCAATCTCAGGAACAGGGACGATAAATATAATTTACTGAAAACTCATTCATTCATGTCCATTTGAAAGGGAAACCTGCTGACCGTAACGAGCCCAGCCAACATGTGACTCCAGATCTACAACAGTGCGGTTCACCAATAAGTGCTCTCTGACTCAGTTCAAGGGGAATTAAGAATGAACAACAAATGCTTTTCAGACCAATGATAGCCACATTCCGTGGGAGAATAATGAAGAATAAAAATACATGGAGACGGGGAAAATGGGAATTGTGTCCGTGTGGACTCGAATTCAACTGATTATCCAAACTAAATAGAAACAAGGAAATCCATGTCGCCAAGAAATCAGGTCCATAGGATGACTGCACGATGGGATTCAATTATCTGCTGAGGTGTCAACTCACTTGCAGTGTCATAATGCGTCCAGGTCATTCACCACTCCAATATGTGAGAAGTGATCACTCAGGAGACCAACTGGCAGAATCACCAGCAAGTTTACAAATGACAGCAGGGGATCAATTCTGCTATTATTGCATCTGTTAATCACAAACAGCAATAGAACCATATTTGGATTCCTATTTCCAGTGGTGTTCCACTGTTTTCTGATGTAGATCAATGATTTAGACTTAGTTGTAGGAGCCATGATTGAGACGTTTGCTGATAATGCAACAATTTGTCGTGTATGTGACCGTGACAAAGAAAGCCAGGGACTGCAGGGATGCATCAATCAGGTGGAAAGGTAAAATGGCGAATGGAATTGAATCCAGATCAATGAGTGTTAATGAATTTGTGGAGAAGAAACACGAACAGTGAGTATTCTGTGTGGTGTAGACGGACAAAGAGATCTTAGAGTGGACATTCACGATCACTAATGATCAATGGACATTGGAATCAGTTGGACGGAAGTGTGTGCTGTAGATGCTGGAGATCAGAGTCAAGATTAGAGTGGGGCTGAGGAAGCACAGCAGGTCAGGCAGCTCCCGAGCTGCAGGAAATATTCACGCTTTGGGCAAAAGCCCTTCATCAGAAATAAGGCTGGGAACCTCGAGGGTTGAGAGATAAATAGGAAAGGGTGGCGCTGGGTGGAATTCAGTTAAGAGTGCAATAGGTGGATGGACGTGGGGACCAAATTATAGATCAGAGAAGAGGGTGGAGCAGATAGGTGGGAAAGAAGATAGACAGCTAGGACAGGTCAGTAAGAAGGTGCCAATCTGGAAGATTGGAAATAGAGTAAGGCGGGAGGGGGGCGGGAATGAGGAAACTTGTGAAATCCACATTGATACCACGGAGTTATAGGGTCCCGAGGCAGAAAATGAGGCGTTCTTCCACCAGGCGGCGCGTGGTGAGGGAGAGGCAGGGGAGGAGGCCCAGGACCTGCATGCCCCCGGTACTGTGGGGGGAGTGGAAGTCACAAGGCATTGCATTTGGTTGTTGCGGGTGTCCTGGAGATTTTCTCTGAAGCACTCTTCGAGAAGGTGTCCAGTAGCCCTAATGTAATGGTGACGACCTCAGGAGCAATGGATACAACAACCGACGTGTGGTTGTGCAGTTGAAACTTTCTTGGATGTGGCAGGCTCCTTTGGGGCATTGGACAGAGGCCGGGGGGTTGGCTGTGGGCGCAGGTTTTGAAATTCCTGCAGTGGCAGAGGAAGGTGCCGGGATGGGAGGGTGGGTCGTTGGAGGGCGGGGACTTGACCAGGTATTTGTGAATGGAACCGTCTTATTTCAAAGTGGATAGGGGTGGGGAGGGAAATATATCTCAGGAGGTCAGTGTAGCTGACATTTTTTTACTTGCCCATTGATTTCCACAGCTACCTGGATTACACCTCCACCCACCCCACCTCCTGCAGAAATGCTACACTGGATTCCCAATTCCTCTGCCTCCACCTCATCTGCTCCCAAAGGACCAGTTACAATGCAGAACTCACCAGATCCCCTTCTCCATTAAAGACCAGAACTTCCCCTCCCATGGGGTTGAAATGCCCTCCAATACATCTGATCCATGTCCCGCATCTCCGCCCACGAACCCCACACATCCAACCACATAAAGGACAGAGCCACCTGGTACTCACCTTCCATCCCACCAACCATCGCATTAATCACATCATTCGCCGACAGATTCGCCACATCTAAACGGACACCACCACCAGGGATATATGTCCCTCCCGACGCCTACCCACTTTCCCTACAGACCATTACCCCCGCAACTACCTAGTCAAGTCGATGACCTCCAATGATCCACCCTTCCCCCTAGGCACCTTGCCCTGCCACCGCAGGAATTACAAAACCTGCACCCATATCTTCCCGCTCACTTCGTCCAAGGCGCCAATGGAGCCTTCCACATCCATCAAAGTTTCACCTGCGCTTCCACACATGTCATTTATTGCGTCCGTTGCTCCCGATGTGGTCTCCTTTAAATTGGGGAGACCGGATGTCTTCTCATAGAGCACTTCAGAGAACATCTCCAGGATACCCGCAAGTATCAACCCCACTCCTTCTTGGCCAAATATTTCCACTCCCCCTCCCACTCTCCCGAGGACATGCAGGTCCTGGGCCTCCTCCATCGCCATTGCCTCAACACGCGATACCTGAATGAAGAAACCCTTATCCTTTTCCTTGGGACCCTTCAACCCCATGGCATCAATGTTCACTTCTTCAGTTTTCTCATTCCCATTCCTCCCACCTTACCTCACTTCCAACCTTCCAGCTCAACACTGTCCTCCTGACCTGTCCCACCTGCGTATCTTCACCCTACCCATCCGCTCCATCTTCTTCTGTGACATATAACAGTCACCCCCTCCTCCATCCACTTACTGCACTCTCACATACCTTCTCCACAACCCACCCCCTCCCATTTAACTCTCCACCTCATAGGCTCTCAGTCTCATTCGCGATGAAAGGCTTTTGCCTAAAACTTCGATTTTTGATGCTCCTCAGATGCTACTGGACCAGCTGTGCTTCTCCAGCACCACTCTAATCTTGAGGGGAATCAGTTGATTTAAGGGTTTTTGGATATTTCCTGTTGTCGACCACAGGCTCTATATGATAGTAGATCTTTACATTTTAGGGAACAGCAAAAGGACTGAGCACAAGTCTGGTCACTGCATGAATCAACATTTATTAAAATTGTAAGATAAACGATGGAGGGCTGAAGCATACAAATTTACCCATCAAGACCACTTCACGACTCAAATGAGTTTATCACTGATACCTCTCTAAGTCAGGGTGCTATGTGCCTTAGTGGGTAACTTGCAAATGGTGCATTTCAATGCATCCCCCTTATAGATGTTGAGCTTTGAAGGTTCTATCAAAAATGCTGGGATGACTTACTCCAATGCATCTTGTAGTTGGTGCACTCTGCTGCAATTGTGCCTTCGCAGTGATGGGAATAAATATTCAGGTATTGAAGAGGGTACAATCAAGTGACTGCATTGTCGTGGAGGGTGTCCTGTTCTTAAAGTGTAATTGAAGCTGCAGCCATTTAGGCAAATGGAGAGAGTTCTGTTCCCCAGCTCAGTGGTGGCTTGCAAACTATGCAGGCTTCACAGAGGCAAGAGTTGAGTTTGTAAACAAAAATATCTACCAACGGAGATGTTTCTGTTGTCAAAGTGATTATATAGCCAGTCTCAGTCCGTTTTTCCTAAATACTAGCTCCGTGGATGATTACACGAGGGTTAGGTTACAGTAAAGCTCGTGATTGTCAATGGGATATGATTAGATTCTCATTTGTCAGAGTTCTCATTACGGTATTTAGTCATTGTGTGGACCAATCCAACTCTAACCTTATCTGATTTCAAGTTCTAATTCCCGTTTTTGCCTGAAATGTCAACTGTTACCACTCATAAATTTCTCTCCCTGCCTTTATAATATTCAAGGATGCTGTAGGGGACAGCAGAGATTGACGAACATGTTGCCAACATTGGATAAAATGGAGCTTCTTGGAAAGATTGGTTAGGCTGGGATTAATCTCCTTGAAACAAAGGAGGCGGGGGGGGGGGCGGAGTGAGGAGAGAGAGCTCTATAATAATGTAATATCATATATAAACGTGAAGTATTCATGGGATTTTGACAGGGTAGATACGGACATGTGTTTTCCCTCTGGTGTGAGGAGAGCACCAGAGGACATAATCTCAGAATTAGATATTGCCTACTTAATTCGGAAATGAAGAGTAATTTCTTTGCTCAGGGGCCAGTGAATCTGTGGAACTCTTTCCCAAAACCGCTATTGAGGCTGAGTTGTTGGGTATTTTCAAACTGTGCCAGACATATATTTAATCAGAAAGACGATGAAGCTTTGTTGAGGTAAGGCAGGAGAATGGAGTTGAAGATTATCAGAGCAGCCATGAGTTCATTGAATGTTGGAGCAGCCTCGATGGTCTGAATGGACGACTTCCACTCCTGCATGATTTGGTCTAACACCTTCTTTTATTGATAAGAAAAGAATTCCGACAGGACAGGATGAAGTGATCGAGAAGGTTTATCAAACGGATCAAACAGATCAGGAACTAGCCTCATAAGCTCATGAAGAAGAAATGTGCAACTGGCTAATTAATACGGCTATATATAGTGCTATGGTTTTAATTGGTCTTTTTGGGGTATTGCGATAGTGAAGAGTATTATTGCTAAAATATTAACTTCTACTGACATTATTGGTTCTTCCCAGAAAATGCTTCTTCTCCACTTAGATGAAGATGAGGAAACACCATTCCCTGCCCTTGGTTCCCCTTGGAAGGAAGAGGAAGTAATGCAGTCTTTTACTGCCATCGAATTGGAATGATTTGTTCCATGCCTTTAGGATGTGGCCATAGAATGGCCAAAGGTGGGAGATGAGGGTCTAAAATTTGCATTTAGTTTATTGCTTGAAGTAATAACTATATGTGTATTTTTGCTTAACACAATTTTTTTTTCAATTTAAAAGATTACGATGAAATGGCTGAGAATAATTATTGAACCCTGTGAAATTGTACTGGTGATTTGCAGAATTAGGCTGAAATTCTAAGATAAGAGAACAACAGAGTTTTCATAAAATAAATACTGACACATTAATTGACCATTTGAAATAACCTTGGACTCTTGCCATGGCATAATAATTTACATAAGTAAGATCTCTTTTCCAAGGAATTACTATTGGATTAACATGTTGTCAATCTTGCCTCCATATTACAGTTGATTGGACGTTTGTGTAATTAAGAACTCTTTCCCAGGAATTATCATTGGGTTTACGTGTTGCAAGACATGTCACCATATTATATGTGATTAGTTTTTCTTGTAATTAAGACTGCAGTATTTCTTTTAAAAAGTGTAAATAATGCCTAATTTTCAAATATAACCGTGCAATTTCACAACGGAACACAGAAGCTCTAACCTCTGAGTTGCTGGATAGAATTGCTTCAAAGTACCTTAATTCAATAAACTAATGATGCTTGCTTTTTGAACAGACCGCATTCGTTGATTCTTTTGACCGATCTCGAACCAAAAGGCCCCTCTTGAGTGGTCTAAGATCTTCAAGACAACAAATGACAATGGACACTCCACAAATGGATATATGCAGAAGCTGTGATTGTTAAAAAAAAATGGTGAACCTTATACTGTTGGCAACTTTGTGATAACGCTGGAGGGTGGTTTGCAGTATGATTTACACACAGCAAAAAGTTTTGGAAGAATAAAAGGTTGGTTTCATTGCACAGGTTTTTTGCGGTTCCAATTCCAATTGACCGTTTGAAATACTGGTAAGTGAGGAGTGTTACGTTAAAACAGTAATTCACAATCCCACTGGATAAGTTATTGCTCCCGTTCTCTCCTTATTTGTTTATCTTTCATTCGATGTAAATTCGTGGAAAGTCAAGATGGAATGAAAGGAAGAAGGAGAAGTTGTATTGCTTTTCATTATTTCAATTTAAAATACAACAGAATCGGAATGCTTTATTTCGACTTTGATGTGGTTTCAATCATTCGTGAACCTCCCATCCAGTGCAAGGTTTTCCATCCCATGTCAACCAAAGAATATAAGACACAAAGGAAGACCACATCTGTGCTTAATGGAAGGAGAAACCCGAGTGGGATCCGAACCCACACGTACTTCAATGAATTACCAACCCAGCATTTTAAGCTCTTGGCCACTTAATGGGCTGGCGAAAGAAACTGACATGCAATACATCAAAAGTACGCATGGTGAAGGTCGGGGATGAGAAATCCAATGAGCAGAATCGAAACCACACCATTATGTTCCTGCTTTCAGCGGAATAATACCAGTAGAATCCAAGAAATTAACATCGTTCTTGGAAGGAACAGCAGTCCTTAATTCATTCCGTGTGAGAACTGTCTCAGAATGAACCATCGAACAAGAAATGCCCCTCACATCCACACGCACATTTCGCCTCGACTCATAATTTATTCAGTCAGATTCTCTCGCACGTGAAGAAGCATGTATGAAGAGAGATGAGAAGGTAATGTTATAACTCGATGGCCTTTCTCCTATGGCTGAACCTGAGCTGGGTAAAATTCCCGGAAATGCTATTTTTTTCGTTTCATTTTATTAATTTTGCTGCAACCTCACTCTGTGCAGTGCAATGACCGGAAGTGAATTGGATATACTTCATTGGAACGTTTAAAGATGTATTAAAATTTTTCTTCGAATTTATTTCGGCTTAAATGAAACACTGAAGAGAAAAGCAGAAGGTTAAACTGCAAAAACAAAATTCCAGTTTTGGTGGTCAGTTACATTGGCCGATTTCAGTGGGTATCAAATGAACTCAACATCGTGGTGATTGTCCTCAAGTCTTTAAAGCATGTGATTAAAGCAGGAAATCGATCTCCAAACGACGGGTCACTTCCTATTCATTATGGATTATCTTTCCTTGACAATAAATCACATCTGCTCAGTTCCAATTATAATGCTTCATGTGGAATATTAATGCAAATTCTTCAAAATCGTAAAGTTTTCTTGGCCGAATCTTATTCAGCTGCACCCGTTCACGATATTTCTTTACATTTAAAGTCATCCATATTAGACATTGAATTCCTTGCATTTTCCATCCTCTACACCCCACTTTGACACTTATATCCCGCCACAGGCTGTCTCTCTCCTGGTGAAACGCACTGCTTGTGTATCTCCAAATGTGCCTTTCCAAATGTTTTGGAAATGGATTCTCTGACTGACTGAAATTCTTCTCCAATCAGGGTGGTGGGCTTTTTGGAAGGCGTTGCAAGCAGTGGTGGTAGAATGCACTGTCACTCGAGGATAGGGATTTGAGCGGCAACCTAATAGAAGTTTATAAATTACTGAGAGTTTAGATAGAGTTAACGATAGCTGCCTTTTCCCAGTAGGGAGATTTCAAGATGAGAAGTTTAAGTGGAAAACCGATCTTAAAAAAGAGATGGGAGGCATTTTTTTTACGTTGAGAGAGGGTGCTTTATGTGTGCCAGTAACTTTCTGAGGAAGTGATAGATGATGATACATTTGTGACTTTTAAAGGACAATTGAATCGGTACAAGAATGGGAAATGTTAAATGGGATTTTTTATAAAGTCTATTCATTCATTCCTAGTCCTTCAGCTATTTCACAGATGAGTTAAGAGTTCACCACGATATTACGCATCTGGAGTCTCATGTGGGATAGAGCAGATGACTCTGGCATTTTCCTCTCCCCAACAGGCATAAGTGGATCAAATAGGGATTTCCACAATAACTGAGTCAGGTCATCATGAGATTCTTCAATTCCAGGTATTTATTGAATACAAACTCTGCGATGCCAGGATCTGAGCCCTTTGTACGCAAAATATTAACTGGGCTCTTGGATTAACAATGTAGTAATAGAACTACAAGGGCATTATCTTCCTCAGCGGGTACAGGAGCTAGCAGATGCGACTAGATTAGTTTGGCAGTATGTTCAGCATGGACTAGTTGGACTGACGGGCCTTTTTTCATGCTGTATGACTCTATGATTGATACTACGAAACAGGCAGCTGGTTGGGATTAACAGCAGCATTGACAGCATAATCGAAAATCTGATGGGATATGTAATCTTGTTGGTGACTCCGGAAGTTGCTTTGCTCAGTGATCCCTTCACTCACACGGAACTGGTGAACGGCCGCTCCCCAGTGTGATTGAGTAAATGAGTTTCCACTTCAGTGGTTAATTGAATCCCTTCTGCAGTTCCCACATTGCCCTGCTCTCTCTGTGGTATCAGTGTCCTTTTTTCTATCCTGGGTAAACAATTGCCCACACAAATACAAACACAGTTTTCCATGTTGCGAATGGGCTTTCTTTTTCCATATACCGCCACAGGTTGAGGCGATCGCTGGTTAAGACAACGTTTATTTTTCGTCCTTAGTTAACTGCTGTCTGGCTGCACCGGGTTTCAATCCCAGCCTCGGGTGTCTGTCTACGTGCAGTCTGCACATTATCTGTGTGTTTGTGTTATTTTCTTCCCTCCGAACAAAGATGTGCCGGTTACAGGGATCAGCAATAAGAAATCCAGGCTTATGGGATAGATGTCTGGTGGGATGCGCTTCAGAGAGATGGTGTGGACTGGAAGGGCCGAATAGCCTGATTCCCCACACGGTGGGGATTCTCGAATTAAGGGGCAGCTATTGTTTTTCTGGTCCTGGAGTCACAAGTAGGCAGGACTGTGTAAAGAAGGTGGAATCCCCTGAATAAGGGACATGAATGAATAGGATTTCAGGAAATTAAAGTCATGATCTCTGTTCCTTTGGTCAGGCTTGCATTCCAAGTTTAATAGATCGAACTTAAACATCACCGGTTCCATGTCATAGTCGCCAAGGATGACTAGTTTAAAATATTGCCTCTTCACAGAGCACTTCAGAGAACATCTCTGGGACACCCACACTAATCAATCCCACCACCCCGTGGCCCAACATCTCAACCCCCCTTCCCACTCTCCTGAGGACATGCAGGTCCCGGGCCTCCTCCACCGCCGCTCCTTCACCACCCGACGCCTGGTGGAAGAAGGCCTCATCTTCCATTTCGGAACACTTCAACCCGAGGGCATCAATGCGTACTTCACCAGTTTCCTCATTTCCCCTCCCCCCACTGTACCTCGTTTCCAACTTTCTAGCTCAGCACTGTCCTCATAACCTGTCCTGCCTGCCAATCTCCCTTCCCACCTATCCGCTCCACCCTCCCCTCTGACCTATCACCTCCATCCCCACCCCATTCACCTTTTGTACTTTTGCTACCTTACCCCAACCTCTTCTCTGACGTATCACCACCATCCCCACACCCATTAACCTCTTGTACTCTTTGCTACTTTCTGCCTAGCCCCACCCACACCCCATTTATCTTTCCACCCTGGAGGTTTCCTGCCTCTATTCTGATGAAGGGCTTTTGCCCAAAACGTCGATGTTCCTGCTCCTTGGATGCTGCCTGGCCTGCTGTGCTTTTCCAGCACCACTCTGATCTATACTGTGGTTTCCAGCATCTGCAGTTCTCGCTTTTGCCTCGTTCAAAATGTCACCCCAACACCACCTTCTCTCGGCTGAAGGCTTTACTGTGAGAAAGAAACTGATTCTGAACTAATGCAAACAAAAGCAGCTGCCACCGCCAGTGTCGGAAACGCAGATCCAAATAGCTAAATCAGCTTTTAAACCCCCACTGCACAGTTTAGAGCTCAACACGTTCCAGTTGTGCCACTCAGCTGTCTCGGCAAGATGCACTATAGATCGCTATGACAGTATAAACGGGGACAAATATTCCCTTGATCAGGAGCACTCGCAACCTGGGAATTTCTTGCGCTTCTTTTCCAACATAGAAGGACCGCACGCTCACCTATAACATGACTGGAGCCAGAGAGTAACTCCATGCACTCATTCCCGTCCCCATTTCCGGTTGGACCTGGGCGGCTGCGTCACCGTTTCTCTGATTCCGGGGCTGGGAATTGGGATTAGATGTGATTATCTATAGTACTGATTACTGCCTTGAGTGGGGTAGCTGTGTAAAGTCACCGATGTCAAACTACAATGCGATTGAAGCATACATTTCAACTATATCCTGTACTGTCCCCCGAGGCTTTGATGCTTTGTGGAAATCCATCAATGTCAGTTTTCAACATTCTCATTCAAGGTATCTCCACAGCCTCTGAGGACATCGAAGTTAAACGTTCATCTCATTCTCAGTTCCCACATGTCTGTAAATGTCCGCTGAGTAATGATATTGTATATTCGTTGTTCTTCAGAACATTTCCTCTGCTAGCATACTTCTTGCTGCTTGCCAGCATGCTGCTGTGTGGTTGCTGTGATCGTAGTTGACTGTATTTTGCATTGTGACCGCAACAACCTCGGTACGAAACCAAACGATGACACTAAGTATTCTCTCCGTTGTCCTTTTATTGACACCTGCAAAGAAATTAACTGTTTTGCCTACAAATTCCGTTCTCTCACAACTCTGCATTTCATATATCAGAATTCAAACACAGCCGTTGTCGGAGATTCCTCTCCTTCCCATGATCATTAAACCTCCTTTTCGTCCCTACTTCCATTTCTCTGAGGCAATGCACAAACTATCACTCTTCTTCACATTGATCCTGTTCTGTCTGTGCTGCTGTCACTGTTTAGGTGAATGTGCCCCCAGTCCCATTTTCGGGACCTTCAAACAAGTCGGTATATTTGAAAACCGCGGTTGTGAAATCAATCCCCATGTAGCAGTTTTTACTGACATAGACCAGAGACAATTAGAGCATCAGGGTCTTGGACAGGACCCTGGGGGGTTTTGGGGAAAATAGATTTTATTGGAAAAGATCAGCTTTTGTGGATTTCTGCGATAGTGTCGTGGTAATTTCGTAGGACTAATAATCCAGAGACCCAGGTAATAGTCTGGGTATACAGACTTGAATCCCACCATGCCAAGATTGTAAAATTTCGATTCAATAAATATCTGCAATGTAGAATCTAATGACTACTATACATCCATTGATAATTTTGGGGGGAGTAAAGAATCCATCTGGTTCACTGATGTCATTTCGGGATAGCATCTGCTATCCTTACTTTGTCTGACCTGCATGTGACTTCAGACTCATAACAATATGGTTGAGTCTCAACGGCCCTCTGGGCAATTAGGAACGGGCAGAAATTGCAGCCTAGCCAAAATCGCCTTCATACTAATACAGAATATTTAAAACAAATGCTCATTAGGCTCTAGCTAGAGCAGGATGTGCAATTTTGCAATTCACATTAGAGCAGGGATGTGATCACACAGAGAAACTTGCAGGAGATATTTACCAAGACATTGTTAGGGATGAAGAATTTCAGTTAGGAAGAAAGACAGGACAGAGTGAAGTGTTTGTCGCAGTGCAAAGGAGATGTAGATAAGACATGATTGAGTAAGGTTATGGACTGGGTAGACTGAAAGAGTTTCCCATTGATGGAAGGATCGATCAACGGGTGCCAGAGAGTTATGGAAAAAGGCAGGAAGTTTTGAGATGTGCGGAAAAGCTTTAACAGCCAGCGGGTTGTTCGGAACTTGCAGTACACTGTCTGTAATGTTCAGATTCAGAAACCCTTTTAACCTAAAGAAATATTCAGATGTGAATTTGTGATGCCAAGACAAATAAGGCTGTGGGATAAACGTTGTGAAATGCAATTCAGTTCGTTAAACAGTTGTTTCTGACAAATGTGGCCACAACTGGCTGAAGTGCCTCCTTTGACACACTTGTCCTGGGTAGTATAGTGGTTTGCGTCCCCGTCTGTCACAAGGTTCAATTCTCTGCTGAGACAGTGTAATTATTTAAAAACTGTCGCCCCGTTCCCAAGTGCGGGTATTGATACTTGTCCTTCCATTCTCGATGGGGCATGTCAAAGGAAGGACAGTGCTACCTGAACCATGGTGGGGAATGTTTGCCGCTCTCAGGGAGGCAGAGTGTCAGTGAAAGTGCAAACATGTGACTTCTGCAATCTGCCTCCTTTGTCTGTATTGGAAAGAAAAACATTTGACAGCCTTGTTCCGGTTTGAAATGTTTACTGGAAGCAGGAAGCTGAGGAAGAATCAGTTTAGACAGTTGATTTGGTTCAGCCCAGGCTTGGATGTCCAAAGGGCCTGTTCCTGGGCTATAAATGTTCTGTGTTCTTTGTTCTTCTTTGTTCACTACACTACCATCTCAATGCTACGTTGCCCAATCTCAGAGAAAGACATTGCCCAATCCAATCACCTCAGAGAGAGTAAGAATATGACATGTGGCTGTGTCGGAATGAAACTGATGTACGCTGTACTGGAGTGTTTGCTGGGAGTAAGAGGATGATGTGATATATATTTTAAAAAGCTGTTCTTACTGTCAAAATAACAAAACAGTGCATTGTTACGGAAAATTGCACTGAATGCTTGCAATACATCGACCTCTCGCTTAAGGATGCAGCATGCTTCCGCTGAGCCGATCTGCAGTGCGGGTTAATGCTGCTGTTGTATCTTAATAATCTAATAACTGGAGACAAATATGCCATTCTTCCCCGCCTTTGACCAGGAGACCTCCCAGCCTCGGAATTTCATGTGCCTCTGTACCATCATAAAAGGACAATGTGCTCAACGATCGCATCACTGGTGCGACAGAGTAGCTTCACGTGCTCATTTCCATCCCAATTTCCAGTTTGATCTTTGCAACTGCACCACTGATTCTGGGTGAAGGAACTGGGATTATGTGATCCACTGCAGAAATGGGTACTTCCTTGTGTGGGCAAGCTCGTGAGGCAACAAATGTGGAACCTCATTGCTGTTGAAAAATACATTTCAACAATATCCTGCAGTATCCCCTGAGAATTTGATGTTTTGTAAAAATCTATCACCCTCAGCCTTCAACATGCAGCACTCGATGGAACTTTCTCAGCCTCTTGAAACATCCAATTTTAATATACAGCCAATTCTGAGTTCCCACATTTCTATTATTGTTCGCCAAATACTCCTGTTGTGTCTCTGCATTCTTCATAACATGTCCTATGTCACTGTAGTTACTGCTCTTTTCAAACACGTATCTCTGCATGGCTCAGGGATCGTATAATGTTCAGTGTTGTGCGTTGTGGCCGCAGTAACCTTGTTTGAATCCGAGTTACGGCATGTAACGTTCTCCCCTTTTTAACTCCTTGTGGTACATGCCAACGAAACTCAGAAATAAATTAATTGATTTTACATGAAAACGTTCTATGGTGTTATGATTTTTTCATCAAACCCCTCTCTCACACATCTCTGTGAGGTAAATATCAGAATTCAGACTCACCCATTCTTGGAGACGTCTCTCCCTCCCACAATCACTGACATCCTTTATGTTCCGCCTCCCATTTCCCTTACAATCATTTTCACATTGAACCCAGTTCAGTCTGTGCTGCTGCGCTCACTGTTGCTGGGTGGACGTGCCGCAATCATACCAGTGCAACCTTCAGACCAGTCAATCCATTTCGATACTGTGGTTTTGAGATCAATGGTCAAGTAGCAGTTCTTATTGACATGGATCAGATATTATTGGAACTTCCGGCTCAGGAAAAGAACACAGGGCAGCACTGAGGAAAAGAAACTCTTTTTTTCAAAAAGACCTCTTTCTGCGGGCTTCCACATCATTTATTTCACTTGCTCATTCAGCTCTATCTAGACCATTGTGTGCAGTTCTACAATCACATCAGCACTGGAAATGGTGCTGGGGTGATTTGCCAGGACATTGTCTGGGTAGAAGAGTTTCTGTTATGAAGAGAGATTGGATAGACTGGATAGACTTAGAGCAGAAGAGATCGAGAGGAGACATGATTGAGATATACAAAATAATCAGGGATATGGTGGCGTAGACTAAACTAACGTTTCCCAGTAATGGAGAGATCACTCACGGGGTAATAGATTTAAGAACAGAGGAGGAAATATTTGAGTGAATGCGCAGACAAACGTTTTGAAACGGCGGGTGGTTGACATCTGGAACTCAGTGCATGCAAAGGTTGGAGAGGCAGAAATCCTCATAACTTTCAGAAGTATTCAGATGTGAATTTTTGATGACAAGACCTACAACGTTGTCGGTCAAGTGATTTTAAAAAAGAGTTCGGATAGTTAATCGATTATTGATTTCCAGTACTGATACATAGGCTTCTTTTTGCATAGAACTCCATGGTAATACCACCGACTGTCACTGCATGAGATTGGGTTCCATTCGCATCCGGGACGGGCGCTTGCAGGTTGGGAGGGCTAAGAAGCCAGAAACCCTCATTCGATATTCGATTCCAGACTGATGTGACTGACTGTGTGGAATTTGGACGCTCCTTTTCTCTCTCTTCCGTATGGGTTTCCTCTGGCTGCTCCGATTCCTTCTCACTGTCCAAAGGTGTGCACTTCAGGTAGATGGCAAACAAAACCTGAATGGACTGTATAATCAAAGACAAAATCAAAGACAAAAGTTGGAATTCCAGCTCAGGGAAAACATAATAACCATTTGGGGTCAACAGATCATTTCTTGGAACAGTTTTTGATTCGCAATGTTAACTCTGATTTCTCTCCACCGATGCTGCCTGACCCGCTGAGTTTTTGAACTCATTTCCATTTTTGTAGGAGGATCAATAATGCGGGTTTAGAAAGATCGGGTGGGAGAGTGTGCATCTCTTCGGCGGCACAGAGCAGACTCAATTGGCCAAATGATTTCTGTCTGCATTGTGTCTAATTCCATTACCTCTGATTCTATAAGTTTTTGTCCTTTTTTAGTCTTTGGTATTTCGCATCTCCCCTGAAATGTGGTTTGCAGAACAGGACAATCGACAATACGCCACCGCCAAACCATTACCACCCGCTGCCTGGAAGAGGAACGTCTCATATTCTGCCTTTGGGCCCTGTAACCATACGGGATAAATGTGGATTTCAACATCTTCGTCAATTCCCCTCCCCCCACATTATCACAGTCCGAAGCATTCAACTCGGTACCACCCTCCGGACCTATTAATCTTTGCCCCCTCTGACTTATCACTTTCTCCCCCGCCTCCATCCAATTTTCACTTTTCCAGCTACCTTCCACCCAACCCCACCTGCCGCCCATTTATCTCTCAGCCCTCACCTACACGTCTCATCCCTGATGAAAGGCTTATGCCAGAAGCGTCGATTCTCCTGCTCCTCGG
Source organism: Chiloscyllium punctatum (assembly GCF_047496795.1). Lineage (NCBI taxonomy): Eukaryota > Metazoa > Chordata > Chondrichthyes > Orectolobiformes > Hemiscylliidae > Chiloscyllium > Chiloscyllium punctatum. The sequence continues at coordinate 11,279,649 of NC_092755.1, read as the reverse complement.
ATGCTGCCTGAAAGGCTGTACATTTCCAGCACGACAATCTCGTCATGGCGAAGATAAATTAGCTTAGCTCAGGCTCTTTATCTGAGAGCGGAGAAGAGTGAGTGAGGAAGAGATGAAGGTGTACAGAAATTGGATAGACACGTGTTATAGGAATAAATTTCTTATGGGAAGTGTTTACAACCACCGATCTACGTTAAGCCCAAGGGGGAGGATAATCAGAGGAGATATAGGAAGCATATTTTCAATCTGAGAGCGTTGTATAATTGGAACTCACTGTTTGAACGTGTGGTAAAGTTATGAGTCATTAAAACACTTGAGGATTATTTAGCCGAATACTTGAGAAGCTGGAGCACACATGGATAGCACCATGTCCTGGAAAGTGGGGCAAAGACAAACAGCTTTCCGATCAAAGGTCCGAATAACGTACGGAAAATACCGAGCATGAAAGCATGGGAAGGGTCAAAGCATGGATACTACTGTCAATCCGAAACAAGGGATCTGTGGAATGCTACACGAGTCAAAAGGTCACTGTGGCAGGATGGGGTCACTGTGACTGGATGGGATAAGCATAGTGGAATGCTCCTTCACTAATTAGCAGAGTCAGACTAGGGCTGAACGGTTACTGTGACAGGCTGAGATAATAGCAATTAGTAACGTCAACTTGCCAGCTTAATTTCATCATTGCAGGTTGGGACAAGTCGTGACAATAAATATTTAGGACTTGATTTTAAATCTTTAATTGATAGTTAGTAGCGCCTGCCTGCTTGAAACCCTTGTAGCAGAAAACCGGTGGCACAGTGCCTCACAGCACCAGAGACCCGGGTTCAATTCCTGCCTCAGGTGACTGACTGTGTGGAGTTTGCACATTCTGCCCGTGTCTGCGTGGGTTTCCTCCGGATGCTCCGGTTTCCTCCCACAGTCCAAAGATGTGCAGGTCAGGTGAATTGGCCATGTTAAATTGCCCGTAGTGTTAGGTAAGGGGTAGATGTAGGGGTATGGGTGGGTTGCACTTCGGCGGGGTGATGTGGATTTGTTGGACTGAAGGGCCTGTTACCACACTGTAAGTAATCTAATCTAATCTAATCAGCTTGGGACAGGAAAACGTTGTGGTAGATGGGGTAGCTAAAATCTAATCATGACAGGTTAGTCTGGGCTGGAAGATCATTGCAGCAGAGGTGGCAGTAAAATACATAATCGTCACAATAGAAAACCCTATTGGCAGAAGTAGAGCGATTGTGGTTTATTGTATACCTGGAGTGAGATAATTCTGACTAACACAGTTGGTCATCCTGGTAAGCTAACAAACATATAATTAAAGAAAGGGTATAAAGAGCCACGGATCCTGAGTTTCAGGGACGTTCAAGAATTTGCTTTCTGAGTGTCACGGCTTTTTGACTGCAAATAAAAGATCTACTCCTTGAAGAACTCCCCGCACCTCCTGGAGATTTATTACATTTTCTCCATGACAACCACAACTTTGGGTACAGTAAAATTGTGGCTAGCGTGGCTCGGTGGTGCAATGAAAAGCGCATTTGATTTCTACTGCATTGTTAACATTGCTACACAAAGTTTGTTGTTTTGAGTTCCACCAGAATCGGAGTTCAGATTTCAGCTGAATCAATTATTAGTCTGCGGATTCATCGTTAATTCCCGTCGTCTGGGGTTCTCGAAATTGCCGTTTACCACAGAAAATTCCTTACCCTCTTGTTGGTGAGTTTTTAATGAATCATATAATTTGAAGCATGATCAAAGCAGAATCAACTGCTAACCCAGGAAACCTACAAACCTCGTGCAGAAACCCACTGTCTCTCAACGCATTCCCCTCCAATAGTTGCACAGGCATTATCGATTGCTTCAATGTCTTTTTTCCCTTTGGGTGACAGGCTGTTGTGGAAGGACCGGGGAAAGACATTGATGTATTTGGTCAGTCATGACGATGTCAAATGGCAGGGTAGGACGGGTGTTTGGTATAGCGTCCTCCTGTTCGTCTCTGTCAATGCTGTTTCTGACAGAGGGTTTTCAACAATAACATGTTGAAATGTGAATCTACACCACTGAGTATCAAGTTCCTCCCATTTACGCCACCGCTCTCACAGCCAGAATGGAGAGCTCCTATTGCAGCTTTACATCAGACAATCGAGGATACTCCCAGGCGCTCCTTCACACAGGTTTCCAACTGGACACATGGAACAAGCAAGCGTGGGGATTCAGGGACAGATTACCCCTCTGTTTTGCTGCAGTTCTGGACACGGAGACGTACATGAATTACTGACATTCTGAGTCTTACTGTGCATTCTTCCTATTTTACAATTTAAACTGGAATTTAATTTATTCTTGCATCACATTCTTACATCTTCGTTGTTCATGGAAGCCGTGTAACGTATTCATGGATGTAGGAATGGTGAAGATTATTGATAAATGTAGTATGTTTCATGTTACCAGTATGAACTTTCAGAAGGAAGTTGTGAAGTTTTATTGATTCGAATTGAAGCCGATCGAAGGAAAGGCCTGGCGATAGCGGCAATGTAACATTGTCTGTAAACTACGGAGGAACCAAGGGAAACCCATTTTTCAGTGAAGTCAATGTTGCATATTTTTATGTGTCCCTTTCCTGAAACTGATGCTTCAATAATCACAGGTCCATGTCAGAAACACCTCGTCTGCGTTAGTTTTAATTTCAGAACTATGGTAAAAGTACAGCAGTTGAGTTAAAGTTCCTAAAGTATTAATAGGATATGTGACCAGCTTGCTGTCTGCGGCTTCAGTCTTGCGATTGTTTAGCGCCTGCTACTTAAAGGTGCGTAAAATGCCATGGTTGTAAGTTCAATGCTTATCTAAAGATTCTGGGTTAGTGGCATTGACCAGTGATTATTAGTGCATCATACTAAAACGCAGTTGAAATCAATGTTGAGAAAAGTAACATTTATTTGAAAACTCCAGTTTCAAATTTGTGTCAATTATTATCTGAAAAGCTCAAATATTCCCCAGGTGAATATCCATCTGTGTATAGGGAAACAGAGGTGAAATTCTGGCTTAATGACCTTTCTCAAATCGCTCAGCCTGCACTGGATTACAATCTGGGAAAGTCTATTTAACTCATTTCATATCATTCAATTTCCTGCAAACACGCTCAGCTAATTATCCAATCGAAAGTATTAGATTTATCTCTTTGGGGAGTTTGAATGTTGTCAGTAAATCTGGCAAAGGCAAAACAAATAGTTTTGCATGTTAGGAGGAGCAGAGGGTGCAAACTGGGATAAGGTCGAGTCTTGTCACAGGAGTTTGCAAGCGGAGATCAGTGAGTATTAAATGCACTCACTCTCCTTTCGAGTGATTCTGACCAAATGTTCAAGGCAACAGGTGGCAATGATAATGATGTTTTCCATCTACAGGCCAAATCTTACTCACTAGAGGCACCATAGTATTACAGATCAGGAGAGCGGGGTAGATGATGATCCTTATGCAAACCTGAGACAGTGAGAGAATTAATCCCATGCTGTTGGTCTCACTTTTCTCATAACTAGTTAGCCAGCAGACTGAGCTAACCGACTTCCATTCAATACGGAGCGAAACCAAACAGCTCAGTGTATTTACAATATATAATATTTCATGTAGAATGAGCTGCAACACCTATCAACGCCAGCAGCTCTTCTTATATTTACCATTTTCAGATGCAGGTATTATGCAATTTCTTTCCAATGAATGTTATCCACTTCGAGAGTATGTCCCTTTTGCATCGCCATCCAGGCAGCCCAGAATCTCTGTTGCTGTTAAATTCAGTCCCTGTGTGTCTGCACACGACTTTTGAAATATAATGGAATCAGCTCCTAAAATGTTTTTATTTCGGAAAATTCATGTCCGATTTCAATAATTCTCAGAATAAAAAAAAATCTGCTCCAAACTTCTTCATCATTACCCGTATGTTTTGAAGCTCCAACCTTTAGTTTCCATTCACCGAAACGAAGGAATTTCCCTATGATTTACTCTTACCAACGTCACATAAGCTGGATAACCTCCCTTCAGACACTGCGAAGTCTTTCCTGATTTCTCCCGCATGATTCTCTATCTATCTCACCGTCCCGTTAAACCTGCTGTTTCCTTTTCTAGTGGTGTTATCTCAAAGTAAGCTTCACGTCTGTCCTTTCAATCGACTTTGTACCAAGTGAACTCTGACCGTGTCCTTCCTAACGTCTTTATATTCCAGTAAACACTACCGTGTCTTTCACCATGCATTTATATTCCAGTAAATTTCAACCTGAGAAAGGATGCTGGGTCCAATTCAAACATGAAAAGTCACCACTAAGCTGTGCAACTTATTACCGACACAGGAAAAGTGGAAGCAATTTCAATTACAGCTGAATCGATTGGCTGCAGCAGCATCGGGTCAAATCCCAGTCACATACGTGACTGTTGTTTTTATATTTATTTCTTCTGTCCGTGTGCTGAAGTAACACAGTGAGGGATCAATTACTGTTGTCAGACATACATGTAGGGGAGTATTAAATACTGAAGTTGTGAGATCCGAGCAGTTTTTATTAACATAGACCATTCACTGTTCGAATCTCAGGCTCAGGAATTGGACAGAGAGCGAATTTGAGCGAAAATTGAGCAGGGGCGTTTACCCCATGGAGTAACACGAGTTTCTGCGGTTGCTTTGTTGTTCACCTCATTTGTGTGTTTTGCATCATTGAGGATTTTGAAGTTTTCCCCTCTGTACAAAATGCCGGTGCTTTTGCAACATTGTACAAAAGATGTATTAAAATGACAGCCGATGCTGATTCAGTCTGCTTATCCAGATATTGACCCCTGGAAACAGCACTGTGCACTCTTCTCGAGTCTGGAAAACAACTTCCTCACAGATTGTGTTACATTTCCGCTCTCATGGCTCTTTTCATTCCATCGGCTTCTGTTTTTCACGGAATCCGATTCAATCGATCTTGTCACTGTGTCATTTCTTTCCATGTGGTCAGATCTTGTGAAGAGAATATCACAGTGTGAGTGCCCTGGGCCCATAACCCAGAAGTCAGACCATACTCAGGGAACCGTACTCTGCTCTTGATCATTTCATGAACACCAGGCAGAAATATCTCTGCTCTTCAAAGTTTACTCACCTGTTTTAAGAAGCAAGATAAACAGTTCCTGGTTCCTGCTTTTGTTGCCACACGAACCAAGATTGTAAATGCTGGAACCAGTCGAGACTGTCCGCTATCCCACATCCAATGTATCGCCAGGTTGTGTTAAGACGACGGTCTGAATCGCTTCCTTCTCTTCCCTGTCACTCTGGGATGATGTGAGTTGTGAAATCTTTGATGTGAACTGGAGGCAACTTGGAAAAATGTACGCACAAAAGCTGCGTAAGCGACGGGACTCGCTCCCATTCAGACAGCAGAAGCCTCCCTGTGACTTCGAGAAGCACAGACACTGTTCCTGAATAATGGGGAGAGATTCACTCTTTCCTCGCAGTTCTGCATTTTCTATCTGTATCAGATCGCATTATTTGGACAAGATTTGCCAAAAGAAGATGATTTCTTGGCATGCACGATCTCACTTTTCTACACCTTTCCAGACTTTCCATACTTCCCACTCCCGCCAGACCCCTACCCAGCTCCACAAACCCGTGTTTGATAGGGAGCTGAAGACCACATTCAAGCTGTTCTCCACCAACACTGCGTGACAATAGAAGATGAGTTCGTCCAGTTATCAATTAAAACGGCCCTGTTCCGGGAAGGCCGCAAGCAGAGCCTCCTGGGAGAAGCGAGTCAGAATGGAAAGGAGCTGTGATGAAAACTCTGTGCTTCTTTCCCTCTGACACAGCAGAAATAGCAAAAGAATTCACCCGATTTATGGTTACCACGTCTGGCGCCGTTCTGGCTCGTTTGTCTCGGGTGTGATATTGCCTTAGACAGGTGACATACGTGCGAGAGATCTCGGGTTCAAATTGCAGATGAGCCTTGGAATTTTGCACACCACTTCATTTTTGACTGAGAAGAAATGATTTCGATGAGATCGAGTTCAGATAAAGATTTCAAAGCTTGAAAACATGCACAAGCAAGTTCAAAAACCGTTTCTTCTCGGCCGTTGCTGCTCTGAGAAATGGATTGTCTAACTTGAAATAAAGCTGATCTTGCCAGTGTGGATTTTGCTGAGCGCACGTCCTATACATTGTAACCTGAATTCCTGAGTCTGGTCAAATGTTGCTTTTCTCATGCTGTGATCTGCATGTCCTTGATTAATATGATCTGCCTTTCCCAATCGCTAACAATGCTTTCCACTGTACTTTGGTCCATGTGACAATCAATCAATCAAAACACATTTCCTCATTGCGTGGAGCCAGCAGAGCGATGGTGGGCTGCATGGCCTCAGTCTGCAGTGTGACACATTTTGTGATTCTGATTGCATTTGCAATTAAAACAGCAGAATTTGGGAAGTTACAGAGTGGTTATATTGACACAGCCGGGACACGTCTATGCCACAGTGTATCACACAATAACAGTGAAGATCTTTTGACGTCATCCTCGAAGGTACATGCTACAAAATCCTGAAGACTGCATGAAACTGCTGTTGTCAGCGATAACAGAGCGGCTCAGATGGATCGTGGTGGGTGCATAATCAAGAAATTAATGGATGAGAAGCATCCTCTGCTCGATGACAATTCCAGTTTTCAGTGTGTGTACTGCCACCGCCAGAGTTTCGCTATAACAGTGCTCCATTCATCACATTACATATTGATGCGCCCTTGCGTCCTTACACTCAATGGTATCTGAAATAGATACACCCGCCACATTTATACATTTGAGGAAACACACGTTTGAAGTTATGGAATTTTTTTGCTGTTCTCTGTCGTTCTGTTATGACCTGATTCGCAAAGTCACTTGACTGAGCTGGGAATACACTGGCGAAGGTGAGAGAAATCAGTTGTGGCGTGGACCATGCCCCTGACGCCTTGCAGTTATTCCCCAGGCTGTGTCACACAGCAGGGTCCTCCGGTGAAATGAACAGCCGTGAATGACATGTAGTTCAGTATGTTGGAGACAGCATTTCGACACAGACACAGTTCCCTATTATTAGAACAAGCACAAGTGATGATGAATAACTTCAGAGAGAAACAAGCGATAGAGATTTGCCGTGGACTCGATGGGCTGAACGGCTTCTGTCGGCACGTGAATGACGTCACACGTCTCTGCCGTCCCTCTGCCTGTCTCTGTGACAGAGTGGTTGAGGGAGAAATAATGGCTCGCTTTTAATCCTCCCTTATGCTTTGGACTGCCTGCAGCCCCGCAGCTCCTGGCTGTGGGGATGGTTCTCATTGAGTGAGGGTTTCATTCGGAGTTGCTTCATCTGGGACACTTGGGACTCAGATGTTAACTGATGCCCGAGTGCAGCAAAGAAACCGACGCTTCTGAAACAAAAGCCATTCTGCAGGATTGTTCTGCGAAGTTTGATTCTGAACATCAAATGGGCTGCACAAAAATGCACTGATTTGAATTTTACTGAGGGAAGAGAGTCCACAGCCCATTTCTTTCTTTCCCACCAGCTCAGCACCTTTCTCTCTCTCAAATAAATGATATTTGGAGGAAGTTCGAAGGGCGGTAGCGAAATATATCTCTGATGGTGGTGTCTGTTTGGAGGTGGCATCAGTGGCAGAATGTAATGCGTTTTATGCGGATGTTGGTGGGGTGGAAAGTGAGCACCAGAAGGTTCTGTCTTTGTTGCGCTGAGAGGTGTGGGGTCCAAGGGTGGTGGTGTTTGAAGTGGAGGAGATACACTTGAGGGCGTTGTCAACCACGTGGGAAGGCAATTTGTGACCGTGGAAGAAGGAGACCAATTGGGTCTTTCTGAGGTGTAATTGGCCATCCTGGGAACAGATGTGGTGAAGCCGGAGGAATTGGGAATAAGGAATGGCGTTTTTACACGAGGTAGGGTTGGAGGAGATGTACTCTACATACCTGTGGGTGTCGGTGGGTTTGTAGTATATGTCTATAATCAATCAGTCGCCAGAGACGGTGATGGAGAGGTCAAAGAACGTAAGGTAAGTTGCCAAGATGATCCATGTAAATTTAAGGTCGGGGTGGAAGGTGTTAGTAAAGCTGGTGAGCTATTCAACCTCCTCGTTGGAGCACGAAGTGGCGCCAAATATTCATCAATGTAGCGGAGGAACAGGTGGAGATGGTGCCTGTGTAACTGCGAAAGATGGACAGTTTTGCGTATCTGACAAAGAGGCAGGCATATCTAGGTCCTATGCGGGTGCCCATGGCTAATCTTTTCGATGGCGGAAGTGGGAAGATTGGAAAGAGAAGTTGTTGATTGTGAGGACGAGTTCAGCTAGGTGGATGAGGATGTCGGTGGAAAGGTATTGGTTGGGATTGCGTGAGATTAAGAAATGAAAGGCTTGCAGACTTCTGTCATGGCAGATGGATTTGTACAGGGACTGAATGTCCATGGTGAAGATGATGCGTTGGTGGCTAGGGAAACGAAATTCGTGGAGGAGGTGAAGTGCAAAGGGGTGTCACGAATGTAAGTGGGCATTTCCTGGACTGGGGAGAGAGGATTGTGTTGAGGTAGGAAGAGATGATTCGGATGGGACAGGCGCAGGCTGAGACAATAGGTTGACTGGGGCAGTCAGCTTTGTGAATCTTAGGAAGGAGCTGGAATCGGGGAGTGCGCAGTTCACGGACAATGAGGTTGGAGGTTGTGGATGGGAAATGCCCAGAGGTGATGAGATTGTGGATGGTCTGGGAGATGATGGTTTGGTGATGAGAGGAGAGGTTGTGATCGGGGTCAGTAGGAGGAGGTGCCTGCGAGTTGGCACCTGGCTTCAGTTATGTCTCTCAGCCCGACTCACAAGCCTAATTCCTGATGAATGGCTTCTGCCTCAATCGTCCATTCTTCTGCTCCTCGGATGTTGCCTGACCTGCTGTGTTTTTCCAGTACAACACTCTCTACTCATTCATTATTAATGTCTCATTTCACACTAACAGTGCCATGCTGTCTGTTTGATTCTAGAGGGCACTGTTCTCATGAACTGTGACAAAATCTGCCAATCTGAAACAAAAACAGAAATTGCAGTAAAATCACAGGTGAGCTGGCACCATCTGTGCAGATGAATCACAGTTAGCGTTTCACATCCACTGGGTCTGTCTCTCCACAGATGCTGACAAACGTTCTTTGTTTGATTTTCAACATTGGCAATTTTTTTGTTTTTGTTTTCTTATTTTCTGCCAATATGATTTGGCTAAGGATTACGTTAAATGTTTTAAATATGACTGAGATGGAATGGCCAGATTCCACCAGCCCGCTGCTTTTATTTGGTTCACGTGACCAATGCCTTTCCACTTGGTCACCACGCCCTACAGCTGCACTGCATATAAATTGACTAAATTGGAGCATTCTCTCGGATTGGTAATCAGGAGCGAGATTGATTGAAATTGTTGAAAACGTAAGATAAACTGAGGAAATACGGGATATTAAACGGGAAACTGAAAGGGAAAGAGAGAACAGCAAATGGCAATGTTCTGACAAAATTGAAATGTAATTGCTCAAGATTCAGTCAGTGCTTTCATCCACAAACATACCAGAATGTGGAATGTAATGATTGGGACAACCAATGCAAGCAGATTCCAAAATCTTAGTTTTAAAATCTTGCTGCAACTGTTTTGGTTTTAATGAACGCATACATGGGATTCGATGCTGTAATGATCCGCTAAACGGGAGAAGGAAATCCTTGCCTTCGAGGATACTTCCGGAATGTTCACTTATTTATCCTAGTAATGGCAGGATGTCCTCTGGAAGCATATGAGTAAAACTATTCAATGTCCCATGGAGTTTCGATTCACAATGTCTCCATTCACAAATTAATCATTCAGTAGAATTCCATACAGGGACCCATGATATGATGAACAAATTGAACAAGAACACGGACATACGATACACAATAGCTACGACCATTACTATGTGAAAACTGTTGATTTCAGATCCACAGTGTCCTTTGGTGATGGCATTTACTGTCCAGAACCAGTCTGCACTGGAATGGCGGGAGACACAATATGAAGTATTTGAACTTCAGTCGCCTTTAGAAATAGCTAAGACTCACTCAGGGCACAGGGAGTTGGAGATGTTGGCCTTACAAACCTTGCGAACATTTCGTGGAAGAATAAAGGGGGTGATAGATAATTTTCGTCTCCATGGAGGCGATGTTCATGAACTGGGTAGACAATAATTTACTTTATTGGAGTGTATGCATAGAGACGTCATTTTTAAAAAGCAAAGAGTTCATAGTGTAACCGTAAAATCTGTAGTTCACCCTCAGTGGGAGCATTGTGTGTAATCCTTGTCCTTATTCTCCACCAAAAACATGTAAAGAGATTAGAAAGGGCACAGACACTGTTTCCTGGATAGCAAGGTAATAGAAAGCCAAGTGACGTTGTTTCCTGAGACATAAAAATATCAGAAAAGATACAAACGGTTTCATCGGGATGATAGAAAGAATGAAGGAGTTTATTCACGAGATTTGGAAATGCTGGAACAGAAACATGCAAGTTAGAAGTAAACAAATGCGATTTTCACATAACGCGAGGTTTGAATGACTAAATCGGGGAAATGCCCTCTTTCGAGTGAATCAATAACTTTAGTTAGAGCTTCAAAACCATTAGTGAATGATTAAGAAAAGTTTGGATGAGAGTTTCTTCCACTCAATAGAGTTAGGTAAATCGTGAACAACTTCCAGAAATAAAGCGTAGAAGCTGATTTCACAGTGTTTTAAAAGATACACGAACAAACGTACAAGGAGAAAATTTACCATTGAGTGAAAGTCAGTGTGGTTGCGTAAGAATTTCGAATTTGGTTGACTTCGGACACAAAGACATTTCATGAACACGTACAACTAAATAAGATTGAGTATAAAAAGTTCATAAATTGGTAAGGTGCGGCGTATTATTCAAGGTGAAACTCTGTAAATGGAGCTGATGTCCTAAAATAACTGCAGACAGAAGTTATATCCTAATGAGTAGCAATTGAACCGTCACTTGGAGACGCAACACCTACTTTAAAGATTTGACCACATTCACATGATGTTATGTATATTTCTACGTTCTTAACTCCACCCAAGAAATCCACCAAGAAGACTCTGTCCTTTTGTATTGTTAACCCTCTGTAATTCTCTGCAGCACGCAATTGAAGATAAAATATGCTCAGACCAAAATTCAATTCAATACTATATTCAAACGGTCCTATGTGATTTATGATTTTTATTATTGCAAAAACCTTTGTGAGTTTGCAACAAACTGTGTAACATGAAACCAGTTCAACATCTATTTTCCCGGAATTTAACGCAGTGCACATGGGAAACGTTATCCACCTGCTGAAAAAATCACCTTTGGCTCTCTCTCCACACATGTCTCTTCACGTTTTAAATACTTGCAGTATGTTTGTTGATCAAGTAGTCATTATCCAGAAAAAGGTCGTTTCTCAATCCACAAACACGGGTATTTTCCCATAAACTTGGCTTTGCTCAATATCACCTTCTATCCGTGCACCTCAACACGACGACAAATTGAACTGCTCCATGTGAGGCTCAAACTTAAAACTTCGGCACAGCACAGCCCACTGTACTGGAACAGAGATACCGTGCACTGGTCACCTGCAGCACAGGAACAACACAATAATGCTTACCTTCACATTCCTGGTTTTACCTGAACGTTTGGGAAACCGAGTTTCTCTGATTCCATGACTAGTTACGGAGATTATGCGATCATCTTCATCAACGGTTCTGACCCCGAGTGAGGAAAGTGTGAGCTACTCATTGCAAAGATGGGTAGATTGTTGAAATATACAATTTAAACATTTGCCTTCACTTTGAGCACTTTCTTTTGTTTTTCATCTGTAGAAATCTTAAAATCTTCATCTTGAACAGACTCAATGACAGATTTCTATTGTGTCTCTGGCATCAAATTCCAAAGTGTAAATCCCCTCTGTATTCTTCCACCGCAGTCCACTGTTTGGAAAGTGTTCCTGTCGTGGGAAATGCACTTCCCCGTGTGTCACCTGCTGCTCCCAGCTTGCGCTCTGTCACTGCACTCATTTTCCTTCTGACACTTGCTCACTGTGTTGCTGAGATCATACAGTGACTTGCTGTCGCACGGCCCAGGAAAAAAGTTACAGATCAAGGTTTTTGCATTGTTGAATTCAATTGTCAGTTAACCTTATTTAGGATTGTGAAATTGTCTGTTCTATACACAGGTGCGTGTCAAAAACATCTGAGCCAAAGACAGGTGTTCCGAATAATGACATTGAGCACTATGAACTCTCTTCCAGTCTTGGAAACAATTCCTCATAGACAATTTAATAGACAATAGACAAAGGTGCAGGAGTAGGTCATTCTGCCCTTCAAGCCAGTACCACCATTCATTATGATCATGGCTGATCATCCTCAATCAGTATCCTGTTCCTGCCTTATCCAAATAACCCTTGATTCCACTATCCTTAAGAGCTCTATTCAACTCTTTCTTGAATGAACATCTGCTGTCTCGGGTTCTTCATTCCATTGACTTCAAATCTTCACAGAATTCAACAGACCTTGTTGCATAGTCGTTTCTTCATTTTTTTTCAGACCACTGTGAGCAGAGTGTCACAGTGGGAATGCGTTTGCCCCACAACCCAGAGGTCAGACCATAGTCTTTAAACCGTACTGTGCTATTTATCATTTCACCAACACAAGGGAGAAATGCCTGCTGCTCTGCATAATTCATGCAATTAACTTATTCATAAAGTTATAGACAATTGGGCATGTGGGACGAGGTGGCCAAGAGGTTAAGGCGGTAGACTGCTAATCTGTTGTGCTCTGCACGCGTGGGTTCGAGTCCTGCTGTCATCAGTAGTTTTCAATTTTGCTACATTTGGATGATCACAGCTGTCTTACTGAAATTGGAACTCCAATGTCAGTTTGTATGCATCAACGCTATTATATAATCTCAAAGAATAATTTGGTCCTGTTGCCTAAACTGCATTGAAATGTAGATTGCATTGGGATATTGAAAAGGAACGCGACTTTCTATTTCAAGTCAAGCTGCTTTGACCTTTTATCATATGAAAGAGATCCAGGAAAACCAAATAACAAGAGATGTGAAGGGCATGTTTATGCAGTGGGATTCTTAATGAGTGTTATGTCAAATGAAATCTGGAGCAGGTTGAGTAGAAGAGATTCATCTTGGTGAGAAGAGCACAAAATAATGGAGATATTACAAAAGGAGCAGGGTGTGGGTTTTGCGAGCACAGAGAACTCGCTGTAAATGCACAGGAGAGAATTTCCGATGTGGGTGCTGTGCATGGGCACGGAGAGACTTACACATTGGTCTCACACTCGCCCCTTGCTCTCGCCATTGATGAATGCTGGACATAAGGCCCAAACACAAGATGTGGGAAGCGAGCTCCCTCTCGTTATGCACTCACTGTATGCATCACATGGAACTATGAACAACTGGAGAAGTCAACATGTTAACTGAAGGGACTGAACATAAACTGTTGATCAATAACTGCAGATTCATGCAGCATAAACATGGGAAACGATTTAAAGTGTCTTTATATTCATGTCATTAACAGACGTTTCGTTCTAATGAGGTTGAAAGAATAAGGCACCACATTTCAGATCGATGACAACGTAACCAATTTTGTTTTGAAATTGAGAACTATTTGATCATTTTGCACAGTGAACAAGTTTATTTTAAATAATGCAATCCACACTCCCTTACCTGGAATAAAAGTGTGATTTCATTACAAACATTGTCCTTGCTAAGTCGCAATTACCCAACATGAAAAATAGGATGTAATTTTTAATGAGAATACATCATTTAGCAACATTATCTAACTTCGGATTGACTGCAATATGCACATGCTAAATAAGGTTTAAGAAAGAATGACTTTTGGAAATAATGATTCGGTGGTGACAAAAATTAATATTAGGTTCTCATTATGTGGATATACCACCAATGGCTCCAGTGGTGGAAATGCTCAGTGGGCAGTATTTCTATGATGGTATAGAGGTGTGTGATCTGCCAGGGATGGGAGCTCCCACTTCATCTGGAGCAGCGTCTGTTGGCATGGACCAGGGCGTATTGTGACATCAGTCTGGGAGTTCCAACCACACCTGGAGCAGCTTTTATTGACATTGAGCAGCAGGGAGCATTGGAACATTAGACTGATTTCGAGCCTCACCTGGAGCAGCCTCTATTGACATGAAGCAGCAGGGAACATCAGAACATCAGACTGCGAGATCTAACCTCATGTGGAGCAGCTTCAGTTGATATGGAGCAGGGAGCTTTGTGAGATCCGTCTGGGAGCTCCACTCTCACCAGGAGCAGCTTTTAATGACATGCAGCAGCAGGAAGCATTGGGACATCAGAGTGATAGATCCAACCTCAACTGGACCGCTTCTATTGACATGGAGCAGGGAGCAGTGGGACATTAGACTGGGAGATCCAACTTCAAGTAGAGCAGCCTCCATTGAATGGAGCAGCAAGGATCATTGGAACGTCAGGTTGGGAGCTCCAACCTCACTTGGAGCAGGTGGCATTTACATGGAAGAGGAGGGAGGATTGGGATATTAGGCTGGGGGAAAGGATATTCAACTATTTTAATCTGAAGTAAAATATGATTCAACGACTCAGATGTTAATTGATTTATGAAAAATCTTTCACAGTGATATAATTGATTCTTTAGATATTAAAGACAAGTCCTGCAAATATTCAACTCAGGAAAACGCATTGGTAAAGAGAGAAATAGGGGTGATGTTTCATGTCTTTTCTTTTCTGGCCGACTCTGCACTGGTTTAGATCACTGGAAGGACGTTTTCAGTCATTTCACGTTGTTCAGTTTCCTGCAATTACAGACAGGTCATTGACGTAATCTAAAGCTGAAAATTAATGGGAATATGCGATGTTATGATTAGGCTGGAGTTTACCTCAAATTATGGTGAAAACGCAGAAAAGTAAGTTGCAATTCCCTTGATCAGCAGTGACCTCATTGAGTGGCTGATCAGATTGTGAATGGTCGTTTTCTGAGGACCATTTGAAGTGAATCAATGATGGTGATTATCTTTGTTCCTTGTTCACCTTGTGACTGTTACTGTTATTGCTCATGTCCTTGTTAACACCACAGCTCTGCAGCGTGTAAAATCTCAGCTGTGCATCTGGCCAGTGGTAGAACCACTCGTTTAGCTGGCTACGGGTCAGGGAGTTGAAAGTTTCGAGTTGCCCTTGGCGCAAGCGCATTGTGGAGATTCATCACACATCCAAACTAACCGGTTTGGTTACGCTGAAGTGGATATTATTTGGAATTTTTATCTCCACGAACGAAAATTCTTTCACTGTCTTCGATCAGTTAAACATTACCAAGAACTATCAGAGTAAAAATCACACAGCACCAGATTGTATCGAACAGGCGTATTTGGATGCACCAGTGTTCAATGCACTGCTTCTTCATCAGGTTTTGTCAACTGTTGGAATCTAAAATGGCTTTGTGTGATTTTTAAATATATCCACCCAGTCCAACACCAACACCTCCAAGTCATTGGTACCATCGACACCACGAACGGTCGGTTAAAGTCCAGATGATCTTCCAAAAGATCGCGCATATTGACCCACATACCAAATTTCTGCAGAAAAACACCCACCTGATGAAGGAGCGGCTCTATGAAAGCTAGTGCTTCCAAATAAACCTGCTGGACTCTGCCCTGATATTGTGTAATTTTTAACTTTGTCTACTCAATTCAAACACTGGCACTTCCGTATCATAGAGAACACCAGTCATGTCCCAGTGCTGACAGAGAAGGCAATCCTGGAATAGCCCAATACATTGCTCATGGGTACGTTTCGTTTTCAGAAACCAACGCGCTCAATCGCTGCAGCGATTGTATGAACAGCACAGAAAACAAATAGCTGAGAGTCAGTTTTTACAGTATTTTGAAACTCTTTAGGAAGTGGAATCAGAGGAGAATGAAGGATTAACTGTCCGACTGTGCAGAGAGAGGGAAGGCAGTATTCCCTCCTTTGAAGAGCTGGGGTATTGACTGCTCTAAGGCATGAAACAGACTCCAGGTAGAGCAGCGCTCTCTGCATAAGGAACGAGAAGTCCTGATTTCCTGAACGGTAATGAAACCCAGGCCACTCAGTTAAAGTGCTCAATACTAACCACTAGACCACCAGGGATGAGGGCAGAAGCAGTTGCACAGTTTCTTCATCACACAGTTTTTGGAATTATGTCACTACAGATATGTTTCCCATTAAAAATGATTGAATTATCGATTGTTTACAGCACAGAAATGGGTCCCTTCATCTCATTTCCCAGCACTTGGTCTGTAACCTTGTATGCTCTGACGTTTCACGTGTTCATGTGAATGCTAATTTCTCTGGAACGTGTTTATCTCGTAATACACAATAAATGGGATTAAAATTTGAGAGGGGAAAATGTGTTCACATTCAGTCGGGGAACTGAACCCCATTTGTACCCACAGACTGAAGCACGCAGACATTTCCCCAAGACTGACACAATCCTAGGGAGAAAACAAGCAGAATGTAAGATTTCACCTACTTGGCTGATATTGTCCCATTTCAAACTTCAACACCAGTGTCTGGGTACAGCAAAGAAAAGAAGCATTCAGCCCCTCCCGTCCCAGTGTTCGTTGCCCATTGTTTCCCCTTCAATCTGTCGTTTGTACTGCCTCACCTCGTTCTTGCTGTCAAACTCGATCATTGCTCACGCCCGCTATTTCCTGTCCTTCGGATCGGTTTTCCTCAAGTTCTTGGAATGAAAAACAGGAATGGCCTATTTCAAGCACTTTTCTAGTTTACAAGGACAGTGTTATCACCACTGAGCAATCACATTGCCAGCTCAGAGAGAAGGTCTCATGCATTAGAAACTGAAATGCAAAGATGATTGAATAGCCTCAGTATTGTCAACCAATCAACAAGACCGGAATAGAGCCGAGAGGTCATGCACAGAAGGATGAGAGTACAGAATGACGAATCTCATGGTGTCCAAGGTGGTGCTAACAGAAATCTTCCCTGGTAGTATGTTGATGAGGATTCAATGCTTTCACTGTCATGGCTTGTTAAATGTTAACGTTTACAGTAATCAATATGAAATACGGCTTGATACTTCGAAGCAGAATGATGTGCAGCAGACAGAATCTTTTCCCTGCATGACCCAATAAGAGAGCTCAGAAGAGCCAGGAGGAGACATGAGAGCCAGGAGGAGACATTAGAAGTTGTTGGCGGATAGGATCAAGGTTAACTCTAAGGCTTTCCATAGGTATGTCAGGAATAAAAGAATGACGAGAGATAAATTAGGGCCAATCAAGAATAATAGTGGGAAATTGTGCGTGGACTCAGAGGAGACATGGGGAAACACTAAATAAATATTTTTCGACAGTGTTCAGTATAGAAAATGAAAATGTTGGCGAGAAAGATACAGAGATACTTGCATCTAGACTAGAAGAGATTGAGGATCACAAGGAAGAGGTATTAGAAATACTGCAGAGTGTGAAAATAGACAAGTCCTCTGCGCCAGATGGGATCTATCATGGGATCCTCTGGGAAGCAAGTGAAGAGATTGCTGAGCCTGTGGCATTGATCTAGAAATCATCATTGTCTACAGGAATAGTGCCTGAGGACTGGAGGATAGCAAATGTGGTTCCCTTGTTCAAGAAGGTTAGTTGAGAAAACCCTGGTAATTACAGACCAGTGAGTCTCACTTCAGTTGTTGGTAAAGCATTGGAAAAGGTTATAAGAGATAGGATTTCTAATCATCTAGAAAATAATAATCTGATCAGGGACAGTCAGCACGGTTTTATAAAGGGTAGGTTTTGCCTAACAAATCTTATTTAGTTTTTTGACAAAGGGACCAAACAGGTAGATGAGAGTAAACAGGTTGATGTGGTGTATATGGATTTCAGCAAGGCGTTCGATAAGGTTCCCCACAGAAAGCTATTATACAAAATGCAGAGGAATGGGATTGTGGGAGACATAGCAGTTTGAATCAGTAATTGACTCGCTGAAAGAAAACAGAGGGTTGTAGTTGATGTAACATGTTCATCTTGGTGTCCATGTACTCGCGGCGTTCCACAAGGGTCGGTGTTGGGTCCACTGCTATTCGTCATTTTTATAAATGACCTGGATGAGGGCTTAGAAGGGTGGGTTAGTAATTTTGCGGATGGTACTACTGTCGGTAGATTGTGGATAGTGATGAAGGATGTAGTAGGTTGCAGAGAGACAGAGATAGGATGCAGAGCTGGGCTGAGAGGTGGCAAATGGACTTTAATGTGGACAAATGTGTGGTGATACAATTTGGATGTAGTAATCAGAATGCAAAGTACTGGGCTAATAATAAGATTCTTGGGAGTGCAGATGAACGGAGAGATCTCGGTGTCCATGTACACAAATCCCTGAAAGTTGCTACCCAGATTGACAGGGTTGTGAAGAGGGCATACAGTGTTTTGGCCTTTCTTAATAGAGGGATTGAGTTTCGGAATCAGGAGGTTATGCTGCAGCTGCACACAACTCTGGTACAGCCACATTTGGAGTATTGTGAACAGTTCTGGTCACCACATTATAAGAAGGATGTTGAAGCTTTGGAAAGGGTGCAGAGGAGATTTTCTAGGATGTGGCCTGGTATGGAAGGAATGTCTTACGAGGAAAGACTGAGTGCCTTGAGGCTGTTCTCGTTAGAGAGAAGAAGGTTGAGAGGTGACGTAATGGAGACATGCAAGATAATCAGAATGTTCGATAGGGTGGACAGGGAGAGCCTTTTTCCAAGTATGGGGACAGCAAACACGAGGGGACACAACTTTAAAGTGAGGGAAGATAGATATAAGACAGATGTCAGACGTAGTTTCTTTACTTAGAGAGTAGCTAGGGTATGGAATGCTTTGCTTGCAACGGTAGTAGATTCGCCAAGATTAAGTGCATTTAAGTCGCCATTGGACAGGCATATCGACGTACATCGAATAGTGTAGATGGGATGGATTTCAGATTATTCTGACAGGGCGGCGCAACATCGAGGGCCGAAGGGCCTGTACTGCGCTGTAATGTTCTATGTTCTATATGCTACAGTTCCACATCAGCAATGTCATCTGCAATTGTCTGATGTTCAATCAGTTTAAAACAAGAACGGAGGGGGGCGTCAGGAAAACGGAAGGGGAATAGTGGTTTTTGAGAGTTAACTACATGCCTCGTGGAGACAGGTTCAGTGTAGATACTGAATATCGGTTTTCCTGTTTACCTTGGTATACTGATCACTACGGATCAATTACCCAAAGTTATCTGCCCTTTGTGTGTTGTTCTTTGTACATTTCACCTCGGTTCAGTGCTCCGGGGGACCACGCTTTTTAAAATTTGGCACGTTTTACTCAGGTCGGTTTTGCAGTTTCATATTAAGGCCAACAATTTGAGGGACAGACAGACACCCTTCAGACCATCAAGTCTGTTCCGCTATTGAACGGTTTCATATCTGATCTGATAACCTTGGACTGCACTTTCTTGCCTTTCTCCATAACGCTTGATGTCTTTGCTGTTTGAAGATCTGCCGATCTCAGCCTCATTACACCTAATGACACTTCCTCAACAGCTTTCTGCTACAAGAAAGTCCACTGATACAGAACTGTCTGAGAGAATAAATGCTTCTTCATCTCTATTTAAAATGTGGGATCCGCATTCTAATACGAAGTTAAAAATCACACAACATCAGGTCATAGTCCAAAAGGTTTAATGGAAGCAACAGCTTTTGGAGAGCTGCTCCTTAATCAGGTGGCTATGGAGTACACAGTGGTAAGGTACAGAATTTATAGCAAAAAATTACAGTGTAATGTCACTGAAATTATACATTGAAAAATACCTTGATTGCTTGTTAAGTACTCCATCTATTAGAATGACTATGTTAGGTTCATTTCTTTCTTATGTAAATCGAAAAACTTTCTTTTAACAGTTACATTCTCAGGTGGACTTTACCAATTAGTGTCAGCACAGATAATATGTTGAAGGTGTGCTGCGTCCATGCCATAATGTTTAGACTGACGCTAATCTAAAAGAAACACCATGTTGCAGGCAAGAATGCCTTAAGACATGGTACATTGGTGAAGCTGAGCAGAGGCGGCAACAACGGAATGGGCGCTGCACATCAATCAACAGACAGGTGTGCCCCTTCGCAGTTGAAGAGCACTTCAGTGATCCAGGACATTCGACCTCGGATCTTCGGGTGACAATCCTCCAAGGTGGTCTTCGAAACAGGAAGCAGCTAAAAGTGCCCCCACAGACACAGATATCTAAATTCGGAACCCATGGTCATTGGGTTCATGTCACAGTACAGGTGATCCCATTGCCCTATCTACAAACAGAGACCCTCCTACACACACACACACACACACACACACACACACACACACACACACATACACACAAACACATACGTCTGTGGGGTGAACTTGTACTTGCAGAGTTACATTGTACTTTGCTCAAAAACTGCATGAATCCATGTAAGTCTCTGGTAACTCATTTTAATAAATTCGAATCAGTCTAAACATTATGGAACAGACAGCAGCACAGGGGGGCAGACACCAGTTGTTAAACTTCACCTGAGAATGAAACTTTAAAATAAAAAAGTTTTGCACTTTACATATGAAAAAAGTGACGCTAACATGGTCATTCTAACAGATCGGAGACTTAGCAAACAATCAAGGTATTTTTCAATGTACAATTTCAGTTACATCACACTGTAAACATAGGGTATAAATTCTGTGACTTACAACTGTGTACTCCACAATCACCTGATGAATGAGCAGTGGTCCGAAAGCTAGTACTTCCAATTAAACCTGTTGGACTATAACCTGCGGTTGTGTGACTTTCAAATTTGCTTACCCCAGTCCAAAACCGGCATCTCAAGTCATTCGATACGAGGTGCTCTGGTCACAGAACCAAACTTTCTGCATCCAACTTATTAAATGCTTGAAAATACCTACATGTTTCAATAAGGATCATTTTGTAGTACTGAGTCTCAGCAGGCAAAGGCAACTGATTTCAGCGTTTCTTCCCATTTGATTTCATCTCCGATATGAAATTCTCACTGACTCTGACAGAACTGCTATCTTTGCTGTTTTGTAATGTCAGGAACTCATGTTCAATTTAAGATTTCCATAAGGAACAACAATTTTTTTTTCCCTGACTGGAAATCAACATTGGGAAATATCAGTGAGACAGCTGCATTTCAGCACGTTCGCACCAAGGACGACATATGCAATGCTTGGAACTTTTCTTGATGACTTTGTTTTTGCCTATTTTGTTCAGTTGAAAAATGACAGATATCGAGTTTTTAAAAGCATGGCGAATGGTCCTTCAGCCTCTTGCATCATTATCTGTTATCAAACATCTGGCTTGTAAACACAGTTTCCATCACGTGACTCATCGCCTGGTGTGTTCTAACGTTTCAAGTCTTCGTTAAATTGTTAATCAATTTCTTAATGGCTTGAGTGGAACAAAAAACACCTCTGTGAACTAACATTTCTGAAAGACAAACTTTTTCTCAGAGCCGTTTGTCAGTTTTCCTCATGATGCTGCGGAAAATGTTTCTGTGCTCACATCTGCCTTTGCCTGCTGAGACTCAGTACTACAAAATGATCCTTATTGAAACATGTAGGTATTTTCTTCCTCAGCTTCCTCCTTCTTTCTATTAAATAGTTTAGACTCCAGTACAGACACAGGGTGCAGGTTGCGGAAGTCATGTGTTTGCACTTTCATTGACACTCTGTCTCGCCCGGAGCTGCAGACCTTCCCCACGCTGATTTAGACAGCACTATCCTTCCTGTGACATTTCCCATGGAGAATGGAAGGACAGGCATTAATAACCCGCACTTGGAAACCGAGCGACAGTTTTAAAACATTTACAGTGCCCAAGCCAGGAATTGAGCTCCTAATAACATCCCAGATAACATACGGCGACACTAACCACTATACTCGCAAGGACAATAGTTTCAAAGGAGACACTTCAGCCCGTAGTGGTCAAAAGCAACTACATAACGACCCGAATGGTTTCGCCCATAGCCTAACAGATATTGGCAGAACATATTCACATCTGCATATTCCTTCAGGTTATAAGGGTTGCTGCCTCTCTGACCCTTACAGACAGTGTGTTCCAAATTTGAACACACGCCGGCCTATACCGCTTTTCTACACATCTACTTAAACCTTTCTGTCTTTCTCATTAAATTTCTGCCCCACCATACCCGCACCCCCTCCCCCCCGTGATCGTTCTTTCCAACGATGGGAAATGCTTCTTTCAGTCTACATTATCTGTACCACTCACAAACTCCTCTGCACGGTGACATACAACCCCAGTTTGTCCTGTGACCCTTCATGACTGAAACTCTTCAGCCGAGACACTATCCGAGTGAATCTCTCCTGCAACTTTCCCAGTGCGATCTCATCCCTGGACAATTCTAGCACTGAGCCGAATGAACATAATTCCATTCTGTAACAGCATCTGGGGTGGCTCTGCAGCATTTATTGCCTTCCGATCTGGAGTCACGTGGACGCCAGACCAGATAAGGATGGTAGTTTCCTTCCCTCAAGGACGTCCGTGAAACAGATAGGTTTTTCAGACAATGTATTCTTAATTCTAGGCAGTTATTGCATTCACATACTATCAAAGTCGTGGTGTAGTTGGAATCGAACCCGTCTCCACAGAACATTACCTGGCTTTGCTGTGTTAACAACCCAGCGATAATACCACTCGGCTATCGCAGAAAGCCTTCCGATCTGGAGTCACGTGGGCGCCAGACCAAATAAGGATGGTAGTTTCCTTCCCTCAAGGACGTCAGTGAAACAGATAGGTTTTTCAGACAACGTATTCTTAATTCTAGGCAGTTATTGCATTCACATACTATCAAAGTCGTGGTGTAGTGGGAATCCAACCCGTCTCCACAGAACATTACCTGGCTTTGCTTTGTTAACAATCCAGCGATAATACCACTCGGCTATCGCAGAAAGCCCTCATGGGGGATCTTTTCCAATAGAGTGTCTTTTCCCCAGTTATTCCCTATGCCCTTTTATTGAGCCTCACGCTCCAATAATCTCTGGTCCATGTCAGTAAAAGCTGCTAAAAGAGAATTGATCTCACAGCCACGATATCCAAACGGATCGAATGATTTGAAGGTGCCAATGAAGAGATTGGGGCATGGTCACCCAGCAACAGTGAGTGCAACGGCACAGACTGGATGGTATCAACGCGAAAGTGTATGTTAGATTGTACAATGCTTCAGTCAAATGGAATGAGGGACGTAAAAGAGAGCTAGGTAGAGTGCGAGGGAGAGACATCTTCGAGAACTTTGGGGTTTAAATCCTGATACATAAAACGCAGAAATATCAGAGAACAAAATTCGATGGAAAAGAAATCATCACCTCGGAGAATATTATCTTGTAGAAAACGATTAATTTCTGACCGTGTTTCACCAAAAGTAAAACTTTGAGAGAACTGACCGCCATGATGTGGATTCTAGCTGAGGTCGCTACAATCACAACGCAGAATGCAAACTACTAAATGTTTACAGCATTCCACAGACCACACTTGTAAACTGCAACCAGTATGGTAGCAGAGGAAATGTCAGGAAGAATGTACAATATCAGGACTTAGCGACAGGCATGTGGGAACGCAGAATGAACCGAATCTTTAACTTTCGCATCCCCAGAGACTGTGGAGATTCCATGAATGAGAATACTGGAGAATGGGATTAATGAAACTCTCCAAACTCATGGGACAGTGCAGGATATTGTTCAAATGTATGCTTCAATAGCATTATAGTTTAACATCGGCTACTTCATCACTTTGCCCACACAAGGCAGTACCAACTGCTGCAGACAATCACACTTAATCCCAGTTCCAGACCTGTACACAGAGAAACTGTGTGAAGCATGCACGAAGATCCAATTGGAAATTGGGATGGAATGACAGGAGAGAGGCGCGTGTATTTCCGTGGCTGAGATTGCTCCTGGTCAAAAGCAGGGCGGAAGGGAATACTTGCCTACATTCATTATATTATTGCCATCAGCAGTACATGTTGCTGAGACAGCCAATTGGCGCAAATGAAGCTTGTTGATCCTTTACCTTTGGGGTGGCAAAGTTCGAAATTTCATTTTCCTATTTG
This sequence comes from Chiloscyllium punctatum, assembly GCF_047496795.1. Taxonomy (NCBI): domain Eukaryota; kingdom Metazoa; phylum Chordata; class Chondrichthyes; order Orectolobiformes; family Hemiscylliidae; genus Chiloscyllium; species Chiloscyllium punctatum. The sequence goes on along the minus strand of NC_092755.1, from coordinate 11,255,474 downwards.
GATCAGAGTTTTTGATATTGGCAGGAGCAAATGCTTTTGCTCGCATCAGCTCAGAATCAGTTTCTTGTTCCTAGTAAATGCTGGAACCTAGAGAAGGTGGTGTTGTGGTAATATAATAAACTAGTCATCCTTGGGGACTCACACACGGAAATAATAATGTTAAAGTTTGACGAATAAAACCTGGAATGAAAGCCTGACCTCAGGAACAGAGAACATGATCTTAAATTTCCTGCAATTCCATCCATGCATGCCCCTTATGCAGTGTATGCTACCATCTTTACTTCTGACTCCAGGACAGGAACAACATAGCTGACCCTTAATCCGAGAATGACGACCGTGTCGGGAAGCAGGTCATTCGGCCCTTCCAGTCGACACCATCCCTCCGAAGCACATCCTATCAGACCCTCATTCCATACCTATTCCGTTCCCCTTCATTTCCCATGGCTGATCCCAATAACCTGCACACCTTCAGACTGTGGGAGGAAACTCACACAAGCAAAGAGACAATGTGCAAACTGCACACAGTCACACGAGACTGGGATCGAATCCATGTCTCTCCTACAGCGAGGCATCAGCGAATCAGAATGAACAACAAATGCTGCCCGGACCAGTGACATCCACACCATGTGGGTATATCAGGAAGAATAAAAACACATTCACAACATGGACAACGGGACTTGCGTCTGCATGGACATGATTTCAACCCATCCTTCACCCTGGGTAAATACAAGGACACCGATATCACAGAGAGACCAGGGCAATGCCGGATTCAATTACCTACTGAAGTGGAAACTCATTTACTCAGTCAAATTCGGGACAGACTGTTGAACAGTCCCTGTGTGGGAAGGGTTCAATGACTAAATGAACCTTCAAAGTAATCAACAAGATTATACATCCCAGAAGGAGATCAATTAAACTGTCGATGCTGCTGTTAATCCCAACCAGCTGCCAGTTTCATAGCGTCAAAGTCAAACAGCATGAAAACAGGCTTTTCACTCCAACCAGCTCATGCTGAACATAATGCGAAACTAAACGAATCGCAGCTGACGTTTCCAGTAACTGTTCAGGGTTAATAATGCCATTGTGATATTATTACTGCATTGTTAATATGAATGTCTCGATGTAACTCTGTGGACTCGGGTTCTAAACCTGCCATGGCAGATGCTGGAATTTTATTTCAAGAAATACCTAGTCTTGAAGAGTCTAATGATGATGTTGAATCAGTTGTTGTCGATCTGATTCACTAATGCCTGATAGGGAAGAAAACTGCCATACTTATCTGCTATGGCTGGCATGTGACTCCAGATCCATAATATCGTGGTTGATTCTGAACTTTCCCCTGGGCAATAAATAATGGACTAGGCATGAATGAATGGCTTTTTAAAATCCCACTGAAACTTTCCAATTCATTTATCGATCCAAATGTCCTGTAAATATTGTAAATGTACTTTCATTCCCCACTGCCTCAGGAAGTGAATTGCACACATAAACCATCCTCTGTTAAAAAAAAAAGCCTCTCATGTTTTATTTTAAATCCCTCTTTTCACCGAAAACATTTGCCTTCTCTTCTTGTAATTCCCCCTCCTTGGAGAAAAGACAGTTACAGTTAACTCTATCCGAACTCTCAATAATTTATAAATTTCTATCAGGTAGCCTATCAACCTCCAGTGCTCTAGTGAAAATATTCTCAGCCTATCCAGCCTTTCGTTCTCACTCAAACATTCCCCACAAACAGAACGCTGGCATATCTCTTCTAAACCTACTCCAGCTGAATAATTTCCTTGCTATTGCTGGGCGACAAGAACTGGACGCAGTATTCCATAAGAGGCCTCACCCAATGTCCTATTCAACTTCAACATAACGTACCAACTCCTACGCTCAACGGACTGAGCAATGAAGGCAAGATGACAACTTTTTTTTAACCATTATGTCTATATGTGGAGCAAACTAAAAAGAATTATATACCTGCATCCCTGGCCTCTGTGTTTCGCAACATTACGCAATGCCCTATCACTAATTGTATAAGCCCTCCTCTTATTTGATGTAGCAAAATGCAATACCTTCCATTTATCCAGATTGAACTCCATGTGACATTTTTCAGCCCAAAGGCGCATTGAAGTAAGATCCTTCTGAAATCTTAGATCACCTTCTTTACCGTCTCCAATTCTGTTGTCCTCTGCAAGCTTCTGAACCATGGCTTCAATGAGTTCATTTGTTTTCTCATGTAGGTCAATGATTTATACTTATTTGTCGTGGCCATCATTTAGCACTTTGCAAATCATGTAACAATTAGTCATGTAGTTGACCATGAGGAAGAAAGCCATAGACTGCAGGGATATTGGAAACAATTAGCAAGAAAATGTGCTGAAAGGAATTGAATCCAGTGAAGTTGGTGATAATGTATTTGGGGAGGAACAATGATAAAAGTGTGAATACTGAGTGGTTTACAGTAATAAAAGAGAAATTGGAGTCGGCATTCACGAATGTTTGAAGGTGATTGGACAAGGGATCAAGTCGTCTCGAGGCGCTGGAGATACTTTCTGTTCTTCACCGCAGGTGGGAATATAAGAGCAGAGAAATAATGTGGAACTTCAGCGACTGACTGTTCAGAGAAGTGTCAGAGGACCGGCCACAAGTCTGGTCATTGCGTTATAATCTTTTTTTTGGAAGAATGATAAAATAGAAGAAGGAGGGCGGAAATACACGATTTGGCCCACCAATTCTAGATCAGCACTCAATCAGATATTCGCTGACAATGCTGCACGTCAGACTGGCACGTTCCTTGGAGCGAAAGTTTCAGATTGAGGTCATTCGATGCATAAGTCCGTAAGACAATAGAACAGAAATTAGACCATTCAGTGCAGGGTGTCTGCTCTGCCATTAAATCATGGCGGATATCTTTCTAAACCCATTTCTCCTGCTTTCGCCCCATAAACCTTGATCCTCTTGGCAACCACGCTGCTACATATCTCAGTCTTACATACAATCAAATAACTGGCTTTCAGAGCCTTATCTGGCAATGAATTCCATACATTCACCACTCTCTGGCTGAATAAGTGTATCTTATTACTGGTCTCAAATGTCTTCCCTTTTCTACAAGGCTTTGCCTTTGGGTTGTAGTCTCTAGTAAAAATGGAAACACCTTCCCAGCATCCACTCTGTCCAGACCATGCACGGTTCTATAAGTACCATTTAGATTTCCTCTTATCCTTCTAAACTTCGTCGAATGTAGCCCAGAGTCGTTGAACGTTCCTCATGTGTCAAGCTTTCCATTCCTGGGACCATAATCGTGAAACACCTCTGAACACACCCAGGACCAGTGCTGAAGATTGAAAATTGAAAATTCCTGAAAAATGAGTACCACACGTATGCATAGTAATTAAGATGTGGTCTGACAAGACCCTTATAGAGTCATGGAAGTGCATCCCTGCTTTTATATTCAAGTATTCCAAAAGTAAATGTCATAATTGCAATTGTCTTCCTAACAACATATTCGACCTGCAAGTTCATCTTGAGAGAATCCTGGGCAAAACTCTCAAGTATCTTTGCACTACAGACATGTGAATTTTCACGCCATTTAGACAATCGTCTGCATCTTTATTTTTCCTCCAAAAAGTGCATCACCTCACACTTTTCCACACTATGCTAAGTCTGCCATTTATTTTCCGACGCTCCCTACATTTACATAACCTTCGGCAGCATCCCCTCCTCCTGAATGCTACCTGTCCTTCTGTCTTTGGATTGTCTGCAAATTGACACACATTGCCCTCAGGTACTTTATCTGAATCGCTAATGGAGAAAATGAAAAGTTGTGGTCCCATCACAACCTTGAGGAATGCCACTTGTCACCAGCTGCCATCCTGAGAAGGAACTTTTTGCTCCCAATCATTGCTTTCTGTCCTGCGAGCGCACCTTGCCTCTGACACCATGTGCCTTCATCTTATTCAGTTGCCTCCTGTGCGACAAATATCAAAGGCCTTCATGAAGTCCAGGCACATAACTTCCATTTGCTCTCCTTGGTCTACCTTCCACGTTACTTCCTCAAAGAAGACTTCTTGCAGATTTGTCAAGCATTGTCTCCCGTTGATGAAACATGCTGACTTTGCTTTATTTTGACATACACTTACAAGTATTCAGAAATATATTCCAAGGCAATGGATTCCAGGACCTTATCCACAACCAAGATTCGGCAGATCGGTCTGTAATTTGCCAGTTATTCTGTTGTTTCTTTTTAAAATGGGGTGTCACGATTGTGATTTTTCAGTCCTGTAGCACCCTTCCTGATTCTAGCGATTCCTGAAAGTTCTCTACCGTAGAACTCTGGAGGGTACTCCAAATGATCCAGATTAATTATTCACTTTCAGTCCATTCAGTGTTTCTTGCAACGTCTCAGTGATGGCCATTCGACTCACGTCTGTTCACCTATTCTTTTATGTTTGGTTATAACTCATGTCTTCCACCGTGAAGACTGGCACAAAATATTTTTTCAGTTGCTCAACTATTTCCTTGTTCCATACTACTATCTGTCAAGTGTCATTTTCCAGTGGCCTATTGTCCACTTCTACCTCTTTTTTGCGTTTATATTATCAAAGAAACAACAGCAGTTTTCCTTTATATTAGTAGTTATCTTAGATTTAATCTTCTCCATCCTATTTTTTTTTTGTTGTTGATCTTTGTGGGTCTTTATGAGCTTTCCAATCTTCTGATTACCCACTGCCCTTCGCCGCATTATATATTTACTCTTTTGCTTTTGTGTTATCGATGACTTCCTCAGTCAGCCATGGTTGCCTCATCCTCCCTGCACCATGCCTCATTTTCCAAAGGATGTGTCTCTGATGTGTCTACTGACTTACGCTCAGACACTTCTGCCATTGCATTTCCACTTTCCTGCATTCTTGCTAGGCTCCTCTCCTCACCAATTTCATCCAGCTCCTCCCTCATGCCTCTGTAATTGTCTTTATTCAACTTTAAAACAATTACTTCTGATTTTATATTCTCCCTCTCAAATTGCAGAGTAAATTCAATCATTATCATCACCGCCTCCTATGGGTTCCTTCACCTTCACCTCCCTTGACACGTCTGCCTCATTGCACAACTCTAAATCCAGTATTGCCTGTTCCCTACTTGGCTCCACCACAAGCTCCTCCAAAAATCCATCTCGTCGACATTTCACAATTAAATTGAATTGAATTTATTGTCACGTGTTCTGAGGCACAGTGAAAAACTTTGTCTTGCGATCAATACAAACACATCGCAGTGTTAAGTCGCATCGATGTATAAAAAACATGTAAACATATAATAGGTTGGCCTTTGTGATTGTCCGGGCCGAGTTCACCACTCACTGTGTCTCCAATCTTGAATGGTACAGGTGCTATACCAGGTAGTGATACATCCAGATAGAATGCTCTCAACGGCGCACCTGTAAATGTTGGCAAATGTATTCGCAGTGGTGCTTCAAGTGATCATCATTTTTAAAATAATCATTTCCACCACCTCTCCAAGATGTGATCATCACACATATATCCCTCTCCCGTCCCTGTCCACCATTCCCAGGGACAATTCTCTAGAGGAAACCCTGTTGCACTTTGCCTTCACTCCCAACAGCTCCCACAACTTGCCCCATGGAATCTTCCCACTTCATCGCTGCTTTTGTGACACATAAATGCATAGAACCTAAAAACCCGAGCAGGTGTAGGCTGTCCGGCTCTTCAAGCCTGCTCCGCCGTTCAATGACATCATTGCTGATCTTTCTAAAGACTCAAATCCACTTCCTCGCCCTCTCACTGTATCCCTTATTTCATTTATTGTTCAAAAGTAGTCTCGCTCTTAGCTATAAAAACTTTTTTTGAACTAGCGTCATCTTCTTTCGCTCGGCAAGGTATTCCATATATTAACATCTGTCTGGGTGAAGAAGGTCCTTCTGAACTCAGTCCTAAATCTGCTCCCTCTAATCCTGAGGCTATGCCCTCTTGTCCGAATTTCACCCGCAAGTTGAAGCATCCTTTCCCAGTCGACCGAATCCATTCCGTTCAAAGTAAGATTCCCCGCTCATTCTTCGAAATTCCAAAGAAAATAATCCTAATCTAAGTAGTCTCTCTTTATAGGCCAACCCCCTCACCTCCAGAATCAACCTAGTGAACCTCCTCTCCAACGCCACCCCCCACTCCGCCCAGTGCCACTATACCCATTCTCAAGTAAGAGGATCAAAAGTGCACGCAATACACCAAGGATCGCTTCACCAGCACCTTTTACAGCTGCAACGTAACATCTTTGCTTGAACCTTCGTGAACCTACGTTGCATCTGTTCAATTTGTATCAAGATCCCCGCTACTTCTTCCTTGATAAGAGATTCAAGCATCTTCCCAACTGCAGAAATTAAACTAATTAATCAATAATTCCCAATCTTCTATCCACCTCCCTTTTTAAACAGTGGTACCACATTAGCTGTTTTCCAGTCTGCTGGGACTGCCACGCAGTCTAGTGAATTTGAAAATTGCCACTAATGCACTTGCTGTTTTCCCGCCATCTCCTTTAATACCCTGAGATACATTCCCTCATGGCCAGGAGACTTATCCATCCTCAGCTCCATTAGATTTCCTAACACTATCTCTTTTGTAATAATGTTTGTTTCCAGGTCATAACCTGCATTTGTTAAGGATAACTTACTGGCATGTTATTGTATCCTCCCCTGTGAAGACTGAGACAAAATATCTTTTCAATGCCTCGGTCATTTCATCACATTGCATAACTAAATGTCCCTTCTCATCCTCGAAAGGACCAACCTTTACTTTAGCCACTCTTTTTGTCGTTTTATCTTTTTATAGAAACTTTTGCTATCCATCTTTGTATTCTGTACTAGTTTGTTTTTCCCCTCATGTCTATCTTTAAATTTTTCCCAATATTCCAGTTTCATGCTGTTCTTGACTACTTGGTATGCCTTCTTCTTCACTTTGATAGCCTCCCTTATTTCCTAAGACACGCAGGGCAGGTTATACCTTTTCTTACAATCCTTCCTTTTCAGTTGAATATACTTTTGATGAGCACTTCGACAAAAACATCGTTTCTGGAAGTCTTCTTCTGCTCGATATCTGTCCCACCATATAACCTTTGCTTCCAGTCTACTTTAGCCAGGTGCTCTCTCGTTCTATTGTTATGCCCCTTGTACATGCATAGGACCCCGGTACTGGATCTTCTCTTCACTCTCCCCATCTGAATTCCAAGTTCTGCCATACTGTGATCACTCATTCCAAGATGATCCGTAACTATGAGATCATTAATTATTCCCGTTCCTTTACACAGTACCAGATGGAGGAATGCTTTCTCCCGCATCAGTTCCATTGCATATTGTTCAAGAAAACTATCACGGGTACTCTCAACGAACTCCTCCTCAAAGTTACTGTGACTGAGCTGGTTTGACCAAGCTACATGTAGATAAAAATCCCTAATGATAAATGCGACCCACTTTTATAGGTATTGCTTATTTATTTTTTTGTTGCATTGCATTCACTAGTGTGATGTTATTATTTGTTGGCCTATAGACTGCACTTATCCGTGACATTTTCTTCTTAGAATTTCTACTTTCCACGCAAATTAATTCAAACCCATTCTCCGTAAAACATATATTGTCTCTCCACACTGCCCTGATGTCGGCCTTGAATAACAGAGACACGACCTTCTTTACACAGCTGTATGACCTTCCAAATAGTTTCGTACTCCTGGATATTTTACTCACATTCGTGGCCATCCTTCAACCGTATCTCTCTAATGGTTTTTAAATCATTTTCATTCGTGTTGATTTTTGCCATTAACTCTTCAACCATGTTATAACTGCGAGGAGCATTCAGGTGAAGTGCTTTTTTTTTAGGTTTATGGTCCTCATGATTTCTCTAATAATATCACCTTTTGCTTCTTGTCTCTCCTCACCTGGCCATTGACGTCTTCTCTCCTTTGATTCCATTGGCTCAAAGAGACCTTCCAGTCGAAGCAACACATGAACTGCACTTCACGCAATCCACTCTACTACAATCATTGCTCGCAATGTGGCTTCCACTATCTTGGAAAACGAAGTTTGGACTTGGTGACCACAATACAAAACATCCAAGATCTATCTTCTTGAAGTGTTCCAGGGAATCTCAGGGCATGCTGGAAGAACACTACCTCAGTTTCTATTGGGAGTCTGCAGCCCTCCAGACCACATATCAATTTCAAGTTTTTTTTTATGGCCAGCACTCTCCCATGTCCTATCCCCCTTTCCCACACACCAGACCTTGTTGTCACATAGCCTGCCATAACATAACACATATGGTTCGCACCTAGCAGTCTCCATTACCAACTATTCACCATTCCAGCCAGATCGTCATCCATTCCTTTGTCCAACTGTTCTTCCCTCTTTTGAATTCTATCCCGACCTATCTTTTACTCCTTACCCTCCCCCAACCCCCACTATATCTTCTGCAGGTAGACCAACATTTTCCAAGCTATCGTCAGTTCAGAGGAATGGTCACTGGATTCGAAATGATAACTCTGATTTCTTTTTTCAGATGCGACTTGACCTGCTGAGTTTTTCCAGTATCATCTGGTTTTGCTCTGGTTAGAGTCGGATACTGTGAATGTTCGGGGAAGAATGACTGTGCATGGCCAGGTGGAAGCCTGATACTGTGCTTGTGCAATGATCCCCTGCACAGAAGACAGGACTGTGTTCCTGTTCAAAAGTTCTCTTGTGGATAGTTCCCATTACACGGTGAACCATCGGCATCAATTACTTAGGTCAATGAAGACAGTAATAATTTCTGCCGCAGTTCTATCCTGGATGTGAAGAACAGCAGAGAGAAAAACATCTCTCATGTCAGATGTGAACGGATTGGAGTCCACGCAGGAGGTATAATCAAGTGACTGGTCTTTTTTTCAGATAGAGAACACTGAAACGCTTTCTCACTGTAACAATGTTCCATTGGGTATGAAAGCTAAATGGTTTCTTGGCGCAAAGGCTAAACACAGCATTTTCCAGTAAAAATATGTGAACGTTTTCCCTCCAGTGTGACAGTACAGTTGTGTATAACTGTATAGGATAACTGGATGAATCACTTTGCACATTCAGCTGCCGAACAGTCGTTTTGTGGGAAGACATCTGTATAGAATGCAGTAAGATGGACTAAGAGGTTCTCGATCAGTTTCATATCGGGGCTGAGACAATACTGGAGGTTTTGAGAGTCTCAATATTGGCCAAATCCCCAGCTCAGAGTGCAGTTGAATCTCACGTTGCTCTGTGAGACAAAGGAGCAATTTAAGGGGTTCTGAGCAATGTTTCACATTCCTCTTTGGACACAGGGGAGTTGGTCGAGGACTGCAGGACTATTCATGGGTTTTCCACTTTTTAACAAGTCAGGTAGAAAGAAACCAGGGTAAGACGCCCAAGTGAGTCTCGCAGGAGTGGTCGGGAAACGTTTGGGGAAACCTCTGAAGGAGAGAATTAATTGCGACTTGTCCAGGCAAAGTTTGATCAAGGAGTCAGCATGGTTTTGACAGAGGAGGTGATGCCTAACAGATCTATGGCCGCAGACAAAATAAGTGTCATTGTATGTGCTTAGGTGGTATGTTTGTGTTCCTGTCTAAGTATTATTGAAAATAGAATTGAAGGCAGACATATTGTGGCCAAGTAAATGATTTGACGAAGTGATCAGAGGGGAGTGAAAATGGTGTAGTGTATATGAGTTTCAATGAGATCCCACATGTGAGACTGATAACAGGGTAAAAACATAAGCAATTCACGATCACGTGGAGTCAGAGAAATTCAGCTCAATGGATCAGAGATCAGAGACGATGAAACCAATTGACATCGTGGAAAAGACATTGACCAGGCTGACACAGAAATGAGTCTCCGTACAGATGGCCAGAATGTTGTCCCCCAAGCAGAGGGTGCAGGCAGGTGTCATAGGGGTACAAAACAAAGGTGATAATTGTAAAGCAGTAACAGTGCAGTGGTGAAAACTGTTAACCGATTAAAACAAGAATAAACTGAATTGAGTTTAAACAAGCATTTGGCAGTAACAATTCAATTGTAATTGACACTGGAGATTCCAGCCATCTCCTTGAATAGGTGAGAATGTCTTCTTGGGGATTCTTAACGGTACTTCCTGTCTGCACGAGTGTGTGTAAGTGTTCCTTCTCCTGTCATTCAGTTCTGTCCATTGTGTTCCTCCTGGGAGCGAAGTATTCCGGGGTCGCTCAGTCTGTCTCTTTGTTTATGTGCCATTGGTTTATATGGGAAACGAGCCTGCGCTTAGGGTATTAGGACTGAAGAGATGATCGAGGCTAGGCGCTTACTGTGAAGGCTGTTTGACAAGTGTCTTATTGGGTTTGGGAGTAGCTTAGAATATCTGGATTCTACATTCACCTGTTTGGCCAAAACTGAGGCATTGTGGGTATGTTCTACATGTGTTAGCAGGCATAATTTCTGTGTTATGCAGAATGTTGAAATGTTGTTACGAGCATGTTGAAAAAGTGCAATGTAGCCCGGACCGTGGATGCTATCAGATGGTGGGGTTTCGGTGTCAGACAGGTAGTAGTCAGTGTCTGAATCTGACCAAGTGTGGTTTGTGTCAGGGGAGGGGATCTCTCTCCAGCGAACTTGTACAAGCTGGTTTGTGAGGAGAGCAGGGGTAAAAGTGCTGTACAAAACCGGCAGCAGCACATACAGAGGCCCATGACCAGAATAATGATACCCACAACCGCAATACGGGATATTAGTTCCTTCAGCAGTTCACAGCCCCGTGAGCTAAGTCAGGAGGTTGTCCAGGTCCACAGGTCCCAGTGGGATTCCGGTTCATTTGGGACAGCAGCAGCCTGTGGAAAGTGGTGTGTCAGGTCCGTTATATTTTCACTGGGGTCAGGGACGTAGGTACAGCAGTCTGTGCCAATGAAAGTGCAAGTGCCCAAATTTTGGCCAGCCAGTTGTCCAGGGCCATTCTGTTTTGTAGGGCGACAGTGCAAATGGTGACAGCCTCTGCATTCAGCTGGGCAAATACTTCAGCCGTGGCATGTTATCTCCTCTGGCGTGGTGGCCAGGTGATGTGCTTCTGTGTCAAGGTGTAGGGTTTCGTAAGTGGACACGAAAACGGGGTGGGGGTGTCGCGTTTTCTGTGGGGAATAAACTTCTGGAAGGAAGACGACTGGGAGTGGTAAAGGAGTGGTCCCACGCACCATGTGCCAGCTCATGACAATGCCAGCCGGGGTATGCCTTGTGGCCGCAGGCAAAATAAGTGTCATTGTATGTTCTTAGGTGGTGGGTTTGGGTTCTTGTCCGAATATTATTGAAAATGGAATTGTGGGCGGACATGTTGTGGCCAAGTAAATCTAGGATGCGACACTCTGCTACAGACCAGAATGCTGCAGGGGTCAAGAGCAGTGAGTTAGTGCACCACCTCCACCCAGCCACACATTCGGATGGCTGGCTTTTCATGAGGCAGCTGGTTCCTCTGCGTGATCCCCGTGCGGTGGTGTCAGTGATGGTCAAGGTTTGGTGTTCATATGAGAGTTTCTGAGCTACGTATTACAATCCTGTGAATTTGTCGAGCTGGTATCCTGCGGATTTCCAGCAGTCTGAGCTTTTAGCCACATGAATGGCCGGTCTGGTTAGCAGACTGAGCATTGTGTCCCCGAGGATCTGTCCAGGTTCAGCCACAATTCTGCCATCTCTGCGGTGTTAAAAGGGACTGCGCCGTGGGGATTGCCCCGGTGGGAATGTTCAGGTACACGGGCACAGACCCAGCAGCGGGTCTGGTTTACCCTCTGGGCATACCTGTCAGTCATGTCAAGGAAAATGTTTACCCACGGTTCAAGGTGGATTAAGTGCCCTGTTCTGTTTGCCCTGTTACTGATCAGTGGAGAAATGCAGGTCAGACCAAAAGTTATGATCCCGTTGGCTGCAGGGAGCAGCTGGATCCCTCTGTGGTGTCTGAAGCTGTATCCTGTTCTGCTTGGTTGTCCTTCTCTTTCATCGGGTCGCATTCTGGCCGTGTTCCGCATCATACTGTGCAGCATAGTTTCAGTCACTGTGTCTGTTTTGCAGAATAAGCGTCCCAAAGAATGTTCTCCACCTGAAAAGCCGAGGTATCAGGACAATCCAAGAAGGATGGATTACATTGTGAGGATGCTCAAATCTCGGTGCCAGTACGAGTTGGCATTTCCTTGTCTTTCGCCTTATCCATGAAACTTGCAGCAGAATGTCCACATCAGGACATGAACTGAGTTGGAAACCAATGTGGGAATCGATGGGAAGCGACTCAGAAAAGTTACAAAATTCCATGGTGCTTATTAGGGAAGCAGTTTCTGTTCTCATCAATGTGAAAGATAGTTTCTGAACATATTAACAGGAGTCAAAAAGTGATTATCCCACCCTCCCTCCCCACAAGATGTCAAGGAGTTGCTAAATGTCCGTGAGTGTTCTTTGTTCTCGATGTGGAAATCTCTCCCACCTGAGTCACCTTCACGTCTCTTGTTGTTGAGTGAATTACAAAGCAGGAATTTCAACAAACTGCAACTGCCTCACTTTGTTACCCCGATTGCCTCCTCCCCTCCCCCTCCCTGTTTACATTTTCCTGCTTATCTGTGATATTAAGAAAACCAGATGGGTGAGATGTCAATCTGTAGCCTGTCTGTTATTTCCGCAGCCTCAGTTCCAACATGGTTTAGATCTCGGTGCATACCTAAGTACTAGTGACGCTATGACAGCACATCTCCAGAGGATCATCTGAGATTGTAAGTTCAGTTATTGTTGTTGCTGATGGAATGAGCTGCTAACGTGCGAAAACATGATTCAGGACCTCTGGTGCTAAATCTCGCACATTGAATAACGGCAGTCAGCTTCCAAATGAGGCCTTTCAGAGACTACTTTGGGATACTTCTGACAGAGAGGCTACATTAGGAATCCGTGGTGCACCGTGACCCAGCACATCATCTTTCTCCTTGGCTTTGAACCGGGCTGCCTGCGCAAAGAATGCAAGTGTGTTACTGCTTTTCGTCGAAGGATCAGAAGGAGGTAACTACAGTCTTAAACAGGATGGCGTATGATCAGAAGCCGGTTGGAGAAACAATTAACACCGTTTCGCCCAGTACTTAAATGGAATTGCATAACTTTTCACCCTGAGAGCGGAATTGCACGAGCAAACGCAAAACCAGGTTTGCTGATGGGAAAGCCAGCAGGAAAGGTCCATTCTCGTCCATCTAAAAGGCTGCGGTTGGGGACAGGGCTGTTTCAGCCCAGTTTCAAACTGGGGACGTTTCGCGTGTGAAGCGAATGTGATAAGCATTACACACCAGAGACAAGACCCGCCAGGGCCTGCTGTTGTTCAGTGGTGCTCAGCACTGTCATTTGCAGCAGTTCTCTGCTTCACCTTTCCATTTTCAATAGCCCGTTGTTGTCCAGCGTAATTGGCATCATCGAAAAAGTAAGAAAATCATGTGAAATTGCTTACAAAATGCAAGAATGTTGTCAATGTATCGCCTGTCGGGTGAGGCTGAATAGGCTGGGTCAAATTGCCCTGCAGCATAGCGGCTGGGGCATGATCTTATGGAAAGATTGTAAACTGAGTATTTAAGTATTTTACCCAAGGTGGGGTGAGTTGGAAACTGGAGAGCGTAGGTTTCAGATGAGAGGGCTATAAGTTAAACGGGACCTGAGACATATTCCCCACACAGACAGGTGTGTGTGTATGGAATTGGCTACCAGAGGAAGCGGAGGAGGCTAGTACACTCAGAAGGTTTCAAAGGCAACCGGAGGGGTTTCTGTATCGGAAGGGTTCAGAGGGATAGGGGCCAAGTGCTGGGAAGTGGGGCTTGTTTAATTTTGGCTATGTGGTCAGCATGGACGAGATCCACAAAGACTCTGTGTGCCCCAATAATGTTGTGTTGCTTACAGCGGCTTGAAAGGATTTCTTTTAACTGGGCTTGCCATCGCTCTCTGCGGCTGTTCACCGGAAAGATAGCCTTGTGAAACACTGCAGAACCGAAAGACCTTCTTACTTTTGACCGACTGACCACACTCCGTGAAATATTCTCGGATCCTCAGTTGAGGATGTTTGCTGCTGGAAGTTACCTCACAAACCGTGTTATCTTGTAATGTATTGAGCGAATGGCAAAACTGTCAGCATTTAACACAGAACAGAAACAAAAATGCATTTTTCAGGCACAGCGAAGCATGAACGCTGAATGTGATATAGACCGTGGGCATGAGCCATAAACTAATCTCACCACTAACAGCAGGGCAATTCCAAACTACTCTTTCAAACATACTGGAGCCTTAGTGCACCACCACTTCCAAGAAAGTGCTGAAAAGAGAGGAAGAAACAACACAACAAGAATGGACCATAAAAAGTGAAGTTCACCAATGACAGTTCCGATTAGATTACCTTTCCCTTCTAATGTCTGCAGGACAGAAATGACGGAAACCTAAGACCGTGTAACATCGTAACTCATTAGAAACATTTCCCTTTCGTCAGAATACCAAATAACGACGAGTAGAGTCACCGCAGGACTTTGTTTCACGACAGCGATGAAGCAAGTCTCTTTTTGGTTCCAGTGAAAGCTCAACTCGCGTGGAACAAAACAGCGGTAGTAGAGCCTGCGATTTTCGGTGTGGGAGGCGACCACCGCATGGACTGTGATATCTTTGAGGGGGATTATGCTCGCCAACACTGCATTCAACTTGCCAAAATCGCTGCTTTTCGCTTGGCTTTGATCAGACCACATTCGCACGCAGCAGCTGCAGGTTTCGAACCTACACTTGCTTGCCGAATAGGCACTGGAATTCCACGCCTTAGGCTGCTTGGCCGCGGTGCAGAGGCCAGCTTTAAGCCCACTAGTGAAGTGTGCTGTTCCTGATCCGCAAAACGCACTGCAGGATTTTCAGACAGCGCCATCCTTCCTGCGAAATGTCCGTGCTGGATAATATTCTGTTGTGTAGATGTGTCCCGGCTTTGCCAACATCACCGTGGTCTAACTCCTTACATTCTGTTGGTCGAACTGTGATTCCACTCTGAATCACAAATGTGTCACAAACCACCTTAGATATGCTGGCTCTCCACAGAGATAAATGTGTTTCTCTTTTGGTATCATTGTCTTTCCTTCTCCCTGTAACTCTGCGCACTTGCACTTTCAACATAAATATTGAATTAGTTTTTAAATAACCCGATTGAAACTACGTCTTTGTCAATGTCAGGCAGTGGTTTACAGACCCTAACCACTCCCTATGTGAAACCATTCCTCCTCATGTACATTTTTCTCCTTTTACTAATGACTTTAAAACTCTGCTGAATTGTTCTCGATCCTTTCAGGCGTGGGGAGCATTCTCCCTTCCTTATTTCCTCTGTCTATCCCACTCATGTCTTGGAAAGGTTTAACAAGGCCAGCTGTAGGACTTCTGCTCTCCAAGAAAAACTGCCCAACCTTACAAATCACCTTTATTGTTGGCATTCCTCACACACCACACCATTGCCATTAATCTGTTCAGCGCTGTTTCCAATCATTTCATGTCCCCACTTCCTCAAGTTTCATACGCAGAACTGTGTGCACAACCACGATGGTGGATTTATTCAGAACGGGATTGTGTGGGTGAGCATCCTGAAACACTTGTTTCACTTTCACCACATGTGGTACTGTGCCATGCCTACTAAAATGACACTTCTTACTCCAGAATGCAACGTTATTTCAAGGGGGGCAACTTCCTGATTTGCACGTTTTTTTTTCAAATAGCTGATAGGACGACCGGGTAAAAGTGAAATCAAACGACCATGGCTCGATGACGACTTCAAGTAAGACATTCTCACATGCCAGTATTAACATAAGCTGCTGAGCGAAGATCATGATCCTAGAGAAGTAGCATTCTTACGTTTCCAAAACCAAACCAGCTGAAAATCGCTCAGATCCAACAACATTATACTTTGATCTCGAGTTTCTAAGCACCAAAGTGTTTCAAGAATATCGCCTTCTCATTCCGTCTCCTTGTTCACGGAACAGTGCTGTTTAACCCTTCCGCTGGGACTCCATCGACAAAGTATTCAGTTATTTCCCTCCACCTGCAAGCAGTGTGAGGGGAGGCAAGCGCGGATATGCTGTCATCGGCAGAGCCAGTTCCATCAAGTGCTGGAAATCAGCAAGTTTGATTGTGAACTGTCTGTTAATATTGTTTATCTGAGAGAGCGATAAAGATGTTGAGCTGTTGGGAAAGACAGAATGTACTCCGGATTCTCTACCCTCAAGTAAATTGATGTGAGGACATTTTTGTGCAGCCTGTTTGCTGTTCAGAATCCATCTTCACACAGCAATCCTGCAGAAAGGCTTTTGTAACAGTGACATCGGTTCCTTTGTTGCAATCGGGCAGCAGTTAACACCTGAACTCCAGCTGTCCTAGGTGAAGAGAATGCAAATGAAACCCTCGGTCACTGAGAGTCATCCCCACGGTCCTGAGCTGCGGAGCTGCAGACAGTCTAATATGGAAGGAAGGGTTAACAATGAGACATTATTTCACCATCAGCCACTCTGTCCCAGAGACAGGACGAGGGGCAACATCAACGTGTGGCATCACTCACTCGCTGACAGAAGCTGTTGAACCTATCGAGTCCACGGCAACTCTCTGTCACTTGTATATCTCTGCGGTTATTCATAATTGGCGATCTATGTCCTAATAGTGCGGAACTGTATCAGTGTCATAATGCTGTCTCCAACAAGTGGATCCAATTGTTACTCACATCTTTTCATTTCACGGGGAGGACATGGCTGTGGGAAACAGCGTGGGGAATAACTGCAGGGCGTCAAGCGTATAGAGCACTAAACAACGAATATATCTCACCTTCACCAGTTTATTCCCAGCTCTGGCAAATGCTTTTACGAATCAGATAGAGCAGACCGACAGAGAACAGGAAAAGAGCTTCCCGAACTTCAAGTGTGTTTCCTCACCTGTGTCAATTTGGCGGGTGTATCAGTACGAAATATTCATTTCAGATACATTGAGTGAAAGGAAATGGAAAGTGAAACAACATGCAATACGTAGAATGGAGTTATGTTATAGAGGAACACAGGCGGGGACAGTACACATACTGACACGTGGAATTGTCAACGAGCAGAGAATGTTTTCAATCCATTAATTTCCGGGTTATGAGCCCAATAGGCTCCAGCTGGGCCGCTCTGTTAGCGCTGACTTTAGCATGAATTACACTGTCTTCAGCATTTCGCCTGGCGTGTGGTATGTACCTCAGAGGATGATGTTGAAAGGTCTTCACTATCATTGTGTGTGGCGCAGGTGTGTCCTGGCTGTGTCAATATAACCTGTGGGTAACTTTCGCATTCTGTTGCTTTAACTGTGGTTTAATTTAGAATCAGAAAATATGTCACAGTGCAAAGTGAGACCACGCAGCCCACCTTCGCTGTGTTGGCACCAAACAATAAAGAAATGTCTGTGTGATTCAATTGATTGACTTTATTTGATTAATTGATTGTCACATGTACCTGAGTTCAGTGAAAACATTTGTTTGCGATTGTTAAAGGCAGATCACACTAATCAAGGACATGCAGATTACCGTGTGAGTAAAAACAACATTTTGGACAGATTAAGGCTTTCAGGTTAATTCACACAAGACGTGCGCTCGGCAAGATCCACATTAACAGGATCAGCATCATTTGAAGTTAAGGAATCAATTTCTCAGTCTAGTAACGGCCGACAATAAGTTGCTGGTGTGTGTCTTGAAGCTTCGGTATCTGGATCTGACCTTGATCTAATCGAAATCTTGCTTTCTGAGTCAAAAATAGAATTAAATGCAAAACTCCAGGGCTCAAGTGTGACTTCGCGCACGTATATCACTCACCCGAGGCGACATCACACCCAAGTCCAACGAGCCAGAACCGCAGCTTGTGCGTGATCTATAAATCAGGTGAATCTCTTTGTTTAAAAATAGGCTTTTTCTGTTGTTTCGGAGTTAAGGCAGCATTGAGATTTAATAACAGTTCCTTGCCATTCTGACTTCCAGTTTCCGGAAGCTATGCTAGCCACTTTCCCTGCGAGCAGGGTCCCACCATTGGCAGCTAGACGAACTCATCTTCTATTGGCAATCAGTGTCGTGGGAGAGAAACGTGAACGTGCTCTTCAGCTCCATATCAAACACGGGTTTAGGGATCGGGTCGGGGGCTAGAGGAAGTGGGAGTTATGAAAATTCTGGAAAGCTGTACAAAAGGGAGATCACGCATGCACAGGAACCCATCTTCTTTTGGGAACCTTGTGCAAATAACGCCATCTGAAACAAATAGAAAAGTACAGAACTGCAGGGTAAAAGAGCATCTCTCCCAGTCATCGGGAACTGTGTCTGTGTCCTTCTCAAAGTCACATCGAGGCATCTGCTGTCTGAATCAGCATGGGATGTTACTGCAGCGAGTCCTGTTGCTCTGGCACACGGCACCTGATATGTATAAGCTTTATCACGTTACCCCAAGCTCAGAGAATAGATTTCACAGCTCACATCATCCCAGAGTGTCAGGGAACAGAAGAAAGCGTTTCAGACAATTATCTTTACACCCATGGGAAAAACAAAACGGATGTCTGCGAGCAGATCGTCTCGACCAGTGCTGTTGTTATCTGTGTGACAACAACCGGGAAATATTTATCTTGCTTCTTAAAACAGGCTTGAAAATTTGCAGAGCATAGATACGTCTACCTGCTGTTAGTGAAATGATGAACAGCAGACTATAGTTCACAGAGTATGATCTGACCTCTGGTTTATGGGGTCAGCACGCTCCAACTGTGACCCTCTGCTCACAAGATTTGAGCACAAACAAAGGAATGACTCAGTGACAAATTCTGTTGAAACAGATTCTGTGAGGAATTGAAAGCGATGGAATGAAAAGCCCCTTAAGAGCGGGATGCATTATTAACTGTGAAGGGATTGTTTTTCAGACTGGAGGAGAGTGCGCAGTGCTGTTTCCATGGGTCAATGTCAGGATAGATGGACTGAATCAGCGTCGAATGTTATTGTAGGGAGCCTTGTCGCCAGACCCACTGTTCCTTTTGTACAATGGTACAAAAGCACGGACGTTTTGTGTAGAGGGGACATTTTCAAAATCGTTAATGAGGCAAAATGCACAAATGAGCAAAACAACAAAGCAACCACAGGAACTGGTGTTACTTGACGGGGTAAACCCCTCTGCTAATGTAAACCAGCAAAACAGAAAGGATTCACCACGTGCTGTATTCTGTTAAAATTCAACAGGCAAAGAACAAGCCCAAAAATCACTATTTAAAGTTAACATTAACAGTTTTATTGTCATTTTTAACATGTGACAGAGAATAATCATCTTTCAACTATATACCACTCCTTTCTCTAAACCTTCTGGTCTACACTACCTTCCCTCACCCCGACCCCATTAACATTTACAAAAAAAATCAAATTTACAAACCAGCTAGTTGTCGAATCTTCTCTTTGTATCTCCCTCTGTAGATTTATTTCACCAGGTCGGTGTAGATGCTTTTTTTCTATGCAATGCATTTCTCCAGATAGTCACCTCTTGGAGAGTTTACGAACATCCTACATCAGTTGGTCTTTTAACTGCTCTCTTTGCTGTTCTTTGCAGCTCTGGGTAACTGTTCAAAATGTCCGTTATTTGTCTCACAAAACGTCGGATCGTTTCATTGGTTTTAACATTGTAAAAATACCAAATTCAAACTTGATTGGGGCATAAATTAAACTGATTGGCCGAATTCGAATTTCATGTTTGTATCCATGTAACACAACTCTTAGTTGGTTCAACCAAAATGTTATGTTGTTACCTTGTTCTGGACTCCTTGTGCTAGCCAGACATTTCAACACCATTAAAAGTGTATTACACCCACAACTTCATAACACTGGCATTTGCCAAGACAGTCTATTTCGCTCAACATCGCTCTCTGTCAATCTCATGTGCCTGAGATTTGAGCAATCTCTGTTCTATGTTAATCAAAACTGCCCTATTCTCATAACCTCAGATTTAACCCGCCCCCTTATGTATGTCTTACAATATTAATTGGTTCCTCACTGTGTTACTTAAGCAGACGTTAAGAAGAAATAAAAATGAGAACAACAGCCACCTGTGTGACTGCGATTTAACCCAATGTTGCTGCAGCCAACCGACTCAGCTGTTAGTGAAATAGCCCACACCTTTCCTGTACCGGTAAAGAGATTGCATAGCATAGTGGTAAGTTTTCGTGAGTTGAATTAGACCCAGCATCATTACGAAGGGCGAAATGTACTGGAATATAAAGACATGATGAAATACACGGGGGTTGGGGGGTGGAATATTGTTAGAAAGGATATGGTCAGAGTTCCCTTGATACAAAATCGTTTGAGACGACGGAATTGAGATTTACTGGGAGAAAAGAAAAGAAGGGATGAAAAGGAAAGATGGGATTTAATGGGATGGTAGAATAGATGAAGAATCATGCGACACAAATCAGGAATGACAGAGTTGTGTCCTAATGGAGATTTTCCAGTGGATGTAAAATTGCTTAGGGTAAAAAAGAGGGAAATTACCTCGTTCAGGTGATCGTAAAACCAATGGTTAGAGCTTCAAAACGAATGAGGAACGACAAAGAAGTTGGCAGCCGGTACTTTCTATTCTGAGTTTCTGAAATCGGAGATGATTTTTCAGAAAAAAAAATGTTAGATGATGATTCCAGCATATTTAACAGGTCACGTGCAGACACAAGTAGCGAATTTAACAGGGACAGGGACTCTGGGCTGCCTGGATGGGGAGGCAAAAGTGACTCACTCACGAATTGTTTAGCGTTCTTCGGAAAGAAACTGCATAACACCGGCAACTGAACATTTTCAGTATAAGAAAAGCTGGTGGTGTTGAAAGGTGTAGCAGCTGGTTCGACGTAGACTACTACAAATTGTTAATGTACTGAGCTGTCTGTTTTAGCTTTGCATTAAATCGAAGCTGGTTAGCTCAGTCCGCTGGCTAACTGGTTTATGGTTTAGAGTGAGAATAACAACGTGGGATTAATTGTCGCACTCTCTCAGGTTGCCAAAATGATCATCATCTGCACTGTTCACGGGATCTGTAATACAATTGTGACTCTATGGAGTAGGAATGGACCTGTCGATGTCAAGTATCATTATCTTTGCCATCTATTGCCTGGAACATTAGTTCACAATGACAAGGAACTGGACTGAGTGCATTTAATACTCACTGATCTCCTCCCGAAAAATCAAGCGACAAAACTCTTCCTTATTCCTGTTGGAACCCTCTGTTCTGCACAGCAGCAAAACTATTTGTCATGACTTTACCAGATTCACTAACAACATTCAGTCTACCCAAAGAGATAAATCTAATTCCTTTCGAACGGTTTAATGAGATGTGTGATTTTGCAGCAAACAGGATGATATGAAACGAGTTTAACAGCCTATTCAAGAATGTAATCCAGTGCAGTACCAGAGATTGGAAAAAGGTCATCAAGCTAAAATATCACCTCTGGTTCTTGATCCACAGATAGATAATCACTTGGGGAAAATGCGCAGTTTTGCGGTTAATAATTGATACCTTTCCCAAAGACAGAACAATCCCACAAATCAGAATCTGGAGTTTTAGAATAGATGCTGCTTTATTTGACATTATTCTTCAACTACGCTTCAGTCTGATTCTCCAATAGTTCCTGATCAACATCAATAAAACCATCTTTAGATAAGGATTGAAATTACAACTACAACATTTTAACACACTGTTCAGTGTCATGCGCTGATCAGTTGCTACACTGGAGCCCACCGGCAGCAAGCCTATAAAGTGCCCTACTCGTACCTCTGTGACCTTCGACCCGCATGTTCTACTTTTGCTGCAGTTCTGGAATTAATTCTAAGGCTCAGGAGGAGGGGCTGATATGGACCTGTGACTTTTAGGGCATCATGTTCAGGAAGTGGGACACAGAAAAATGTTGCACAAAATAGACTTGATTGAAAACTGGTTTTCCTTGGGTCGCTGCGTTGTTTATAGACAATGTTACATTATCGCTGTCATAGGGCTTCTCATTCGGCTGTCTTCAATGTGGCATAGAATTCGATTCAACAACACTTCACTAACTTCCTTCTTCAAGTTCCTACAGACAACATGAAACATACTGCACTCATCATCAATCTTCATCATGACTACATCCAAGGACATGTTGTACAGTTTTCCTGAATACTGAAGATATAAGAATGTCACGCAAGAGTAAATTGAATTTCAGTTTAAATTGTAAAGTAATAATAATCCAAAGAAAGATACTGAATTTCCCAAATTCATGATTATTACCTTGGCCAGAACTCTAGCCAGGCAAAGGGGAAATCTGTCCCTGAATCCCCAGTAGCCACACAGCCGTTTGCTTCAAGTGCCCCGTTGGAAACCTGTGTGAAGGAGCATGCAGTCTGATAGAGCGCCTGGGAGAATCCTCCACTGTCTGATCTAAAGCTACACCAGGAGCTGTGTATTCCTGCTGTGAGAGCAGTGGGATAAAGGTGGGGTGGGGGGGGGGGGGGTCCTTGGTATTCCGTGGTGTAGATTCACAGGGTCCTCATCAGGTTATTGTTTAAAACCCTCTATCAGAAACAGCACAGACAGAGAGGAATAGGTGGGGGCCATTTCGCTCGCGAGCACTACCCCACCATTTGATGTCATCATGGCTAATCGAACCGTCTGTGTCTTTTCCCAGCCCATCCACATCAACCTGTCGCCCAAAGGGAAAGAGACACTGAATAAACCGGGAAAACTCTGCAACTGTGGGAGGGAAATGCATTTAGAGACAGTGGGCTTCTGCAATGGGTGTTGTGAATGAGAGGCCGATTCTAGGCTGATCAAGTTTCAAGTGATATGATTCCCTCAAAACTCACCACCCAGAAAGTGAGGAATCTTCTCTGTTCAGTAGCAGGGCGGAGAACTCCAGACGATGGGATCTGATGGTGAATCAGCAGAACGATCATTCATTCAGCTGAAATCCAAACTAAACTCCGATTCTAGTGGGACTCAAAATCACAAACTTTGAATCGCAAACTTAACAATGCAGTAGAAGTCCAACACATCTTTCACTGTGCCACAGAGCTGTACTAGCCTCCATTTTACTGCACCCAAAGTTAAGGTGTTCAAGTCTTTCATCAAACATCTGTTTATCCTCGCCCCAGTTTACAGTACTTGGTCCTCATCTGTGCATGCTCTAGCTCCTCAAGTGTTCGGCTAAGTACCCCTGACGTATTTTAATGACTCTTAGCTTCACCGCACGTTCAAATAGTGAGTTCCAGATAAACAACACTCTCAGGATGTAAACATTCTTCGTAAACCTATTCTGAACATTTTCTCTCTAGCGTTTCATCTACATCCCTGGTTATTAATCCTGCCCATAAGAAGTTTATTCCTGTCACACATATCTATCCCCTTTCTGTGCACTTTAATCAATTCCTCTCTCAGCTTTCTCCGCTCTCAGATAAAGAGCCCCAGTCGAGCTCATCTATCTTTGCAGTGGCGTGAGTGTCGTGCTTTCAAATCACAGCAGGTCAGGCAGCATCCCAGCAGAAGGACAATTGATGTGTTGAGCATAAGCCCTTCATCAGGAATGAGACTTTTGAGTCGGGGTTGAGGGAGGGGAATGGGAGTGGTGATCAGGTAGCTGGGAAAGTGATAGATGGATGAAGGTGAGGGAGATAGTGGTAGTTCAGAGGGGGGATTGTTGGCCGGTTCCAGACAGGAGTGCCTAGTTGGAGGCTTTGCACTGGGATAATGTGGGGGGAGATGAAATGAGGAAGCTATTAAAATACACATTTGGCCCGTGTGGTTACAGGTTCCTAAGGTGGAATATGGGACGTTCTTCCTCCAGGCATCGGCTGGTAATGCAATGGCGGTGGCTTGTGCCAGAAGCAGCGATTTTCTTTTCCTCAGATGATGTCTAACGTGCTGTGCTTTTCCAGCACCACACTCTCGACACTGAGCTCCAACACCTGCAGCCCTCACTTTCGCTTAACTTGTCAGGGGGAATGGTCGAGCTCAGGCACCACCTTGG
The DNA here is from genome assembly GCF_047496795.1 of Chiloscyllium punctatum. Taxonomy (NCBI): domain Eukaryota; kingdom Metazoa; phylum Chordata; class Chondrichthyes; order Orectolobiformes; family Hemiscylliidae; genus Chiloscyllium; species Chiloscyllium punctatum. The sequence goes on along the minus strand of NC_092755.1, from coordinate 11,231,437 downwards.
TAAATCTCCTCTGTCCACGCTCCAGTGCAAGCACACGTGTCCTGAAGGCTGACGATCAGAACAGAATAAAGTTATCCAAAGAAAAACAGAAATAACGGAACAAAACCAGCAGGTCTAGTGCATCTGGGGAGGGATTTTCGAGCCAAACGATCCACCCTTGGAACGAATGGTATGTGTCGGTGGGGCACGAACGTGAGAGAAGGTGGACAGGGTCTAAAGTGATTGAGCTCGATACAGGGTATTGAAGATTGCACGGTGTCTCAGCAGGAAATGACGTTTGCTCTTCCAAATCGCGCTGTGCTATGCGGAAGCTCTGCAGCAGACCAAACTGAAATGGAGGCATGGAAACACGTTGGGTGATGCAGTGACAGGAACCTGGAAGCTCAAGGTCTTTTTTTGCTTGCAGACAGAATGTAGGTGTACACACGTTTGTCACCCGATCTGCTTTTCTCTCCCCAGTCTGAACGAGATCATATTGTGAGCTGGAAAATCAGTTTGCTAAATAGAGTGATGGGCAGATAAATCAATGAGCCTTACACAGTGAGGCGAGACATGATAAACGATTAGCATTACACCTTCTTGGATTTCGTGGAATGGTGCCAGATGAGGAAGTGCTGGAGGTCAAGGAGGATTGGACAATGGCTTACAGAGCGAAAGTTTCCTGCATTGTACTGGTATTCAGTGGTATGGGCGAGTGGGGAAAGGGCAGAATGTATATCTTGTTGTGCTCCATGCTATGAATAATCAGCTCACTCCGGAGCAAAAGTAGTTAATGATTTTCATTCCAACACTGACAGTACAGCTTGGAGAAGTCACGTGTTTGCACTGTCACTCTCACTCTGTCTCCCCGGGAGCAGCAGTAGTCCCCCACGTTGATTCAGACAGAACAGTTCTTCCTGTGACATGTCCCTTCGAGAAAGGAAGTGCAGGTATTAATAACCCGTCCTTGGAACGGAGTATCTGTATTGCTCAATAACAATAACTTAACTATCCTAACTCCATTTAAAATAACTTTACCCATGGCCTTGTATGTCTTGGCATCACAAATTCACATCCGAATATTTCGGAATGTTATGGAGATTTCTGCCTCTTCGATCCTTGCATACACTGTATCCCAGATTTCAACCACCCACTGTTTGAAAACGTTTTTCTACGTCACTCTAATCTTTCTGCCTCTGACCTTAAATCGATGGCCAACCGTGGTCGAAGTCTCCATCAAAATGCAACATGTATTTCAGTCTATTCTAACCACACCCCTCAGTACTTTTTACATCTTTATCATATCCCCCTCAATCTCCTCTGCTCTAAGAAAAACAACTCTAGTTTGTCCAATCTCACTTCTTCAGCCCAGACAATATCTTATCACATCTCCGCTGCATCGTTTTCTGTTCTATTACATCCCTGCTATAATGTAAATTGCATAATTACACGTATTGGTCTCGCTTGAGCCGAATGAACAACTGAAATAAACGATGTGCAATTCGACAAAAAACTGGTGTTTTTCTGAATAAAGTTTCTTTTCCTCAATGTTGCCCTGTGCCCTTTTCCTGAGCCTGATGTTTCAATAATCGCCGGTCCATGTCTGTGAAAGCTGCTACATGAGGATTGAGCTCACAACCGCGGTATCCAAATGGATCAACTGGTTTGAAGGTCCCGATGGTGAGACTTGGACATGGTCACCCAGCAACAGTGAGCGCAGCAACACCAACTGAACGGGGACAATGTGAAAGTGATTGTAAGGGAAATGGGCGGGGAACTTAAAGGAGGTATGTGTTTGCGGGAAGGAGGAAAGACTCCGAGAAGGGGTGAGTCTGAATCCTGATATATGACTCGCAGAGACGTGTGTGAGAGAGAGGGGTTTGGTGGCAAAGTAATCATAATCTCTAAGAATGTTTTCATGTTAAATCAACTAATTTCTTTCTTTGTATTCTCTGCATGAGTCTCAAGGAATAAAATGGAGTGACTCGGATTCGTACGAGCTTACTGCGGCCACAATGCAGAATATTTTATCATTGAAACCATTACTGAGTCATGCAGAGACACGCGTTTAAAAACAACAATAATTACAGTGACAGAAGATATGTTAGGAAGAGTAGCAGATGCACAACAGGAACATTAGGCAAGGGATAGCAGACATGTGGGAATTCAGAATTGGCTGAATTTTAAATTCGATATCCCCAGACACTGTGGTGGTTCCATCGGACTGCATGTTGAAGACTCAGTTTGATGGATTTCGAGAAACAGAAAGTTTCAGGGTATAGTGCTATGCATGTTTCAATAGCAATGAGTTTTAAAACTTTTGCTTCACTAACTTACCCACACAAGGGGGTACCCATTGCTGCAGTCAGTAATATAACCCCTGTTCCTATCACCAGAATCAAGCAAACGTTTTGGCGCAGCCGCTAATATCAACCCGGAAGTGGGGGAGGAAATAAGCACGTGAAGCTATTCTGTGGCACCAGTGTCATGATTGGTAAAGATGCGGACATTGAGTTATAGAGATGTACAGCATGGAACCAGACTCTTTGGTCCAACCCGTCCATGCCAACCAAATATCCCAACCTAATCTAGTCCCACCTGCCAGCACACTGCCGATATCCCTCCAAACCCTTCCTATTGTTATACTCATCCAAATGCCTTTGAAATGTTGCAATTGTACCAGCTTCCACCATTTCTTCTCGCAGCTTATTCCATACACGCATCACACTCTGTATGAAAAGGTTACCCCTTAGGTATCTGTTATATCTTTCCCTTCTCAACCTAAATCTATGCCCTCTAGTTCTGGACTCCCCACCACCAGTGAAACGACATTGTCTATTTATTCAAGGTTGTGAAATGTTGAGAATGGTAGTGCTTCTGGTCAAAGGCGAGGTGGAAGGGCATCTTCGTCTCAATTTTTTATATTATTAAGATTCAGCAGCAGCAGCAGGAATCAGCACTGATGATTGGCTCAGAGGAAGCTTACTGAAGCCTTAAGTGAGAGGCCGATGTATTGAAAGCATTCTAAGAGATTTTCCCGAACAAAACGGTATTTTGTTACTTTGATGGTAAGAACTGATTTTGCTCACATCGTCTCCACATCAGTCTCTTGCTCCAGTAATCACTCCAATCCAGCGGACATTTCTTCCATTCCAACACAGGAACGCGTTGTATTCGCTCTCTATCTGGGATAATCTAAATTGACAATGTCATTCTTTGAATGGAGAAATGCAGCAGGGAGTTGTTAGTGCAGCGGCGATATATTGGGCTAGTAAACTTTGAAGACTGGAGCGTGGCAGCTGCTGCATTAAATTCGATGAATAAAATCTGGAAAATGAAGCCACCCTCAGGAACAGAGACAATATCTTTAATATACTGAAAACTTATTTATTCACGTCCCTTCGAAAGGGAAATCTGCCGACCATAACGAGTCCTGTCGGCATGTGACTCCAGATCCACAACAATGTGGTTCACCCATGAGTACCCTCTGACTCAGGTCAAGGTGAATTACGAATGAAGATGAATGGTCTTCAGACCAATGATAACAACTTTTCGTGGGAGAATAACGAAGCAATAAATGTATGGACAACGGGGGAAATGGGGATCGTGTCTGTGTGGACTCGAATTCAACAGTTTATCAAACTAAATAGACAAAAGGATATCCGCAACGCCAAGAAGTCAGGGCCATGGGATGACTGCAGGAAGGGATTCAATTACCCGCTGAGGTGTAAACTCGCTTGCTCAGTCACAATGCGCACAGGTCACTCATCACACCCATATGTGAGAAGTGATCACTCTGGAGAACAACTGACAGAATGAACAGCAAGTTTACAAATAACAGCAGGAGGTCGATTCTGATGTTATCGCAACTGTTAACCCCAACCAGCAATGAACCATGTTTGTATGCGTGTTTCCAGTGGAGTTCCACTGTTTTTTTATGTCGACCAATGATTTAGACGTAGCGGTATGAGCTATAATTCGGAGATTTGCTTATGATTCAACAATTGGTCATGAGTTGACTATGACGAAGAATGTCGGAGACTGCAGGGTTGTATCAATAAGATGGAAAGGAAAAATGGCGAATTGCATTGAATTCAGACCAATGAGTGTTAACGAAATTGGGGAGAAGATACAATAGCAATGAGTATTTTGTGTGGTGTAGACAGACAAAGTGATCTTGGAGTGGACATTCATGATCGCTGAATATCAATGGACAGGGGAATCAGTTGGACGGAAGTGCGTACTGTAGATGCTGGAGATCAGAGTCAAGAGTTGATGGTGCTGAAGAAGCACAGCAGGTCAGGCAGCATCTGAGTTGCAGACAAAAAATGACGTTTTGGGCAAAAGGCCTTCATCAGGAAAAAGGCTTGGAGCCTCGAGGTTGGGGAGATAAATAGGTTGGGTGGGGTTTGGGAGAATTTAACTGACACAGCAATAGGTGGATGGAGGTGGGGATAAGAGTGTTAGTTCGGAGAAGAGGTTGGAGTGGATAGGTGGGAAGGAAGGTAGACAGGTGGGACAGGTCAGTAGGACGGTGCCAAGCTGGAAGGTTGGAACTAGGGTAAGATGGGAAGTGAGGGGAAATGTGGAAACTGGTAAAATCCACATTGATGCCATGGGGTTAAGTGTCATGTGGCAGAAGATGAGATGTTCTTCCTCTAGGCGTCGGGTGGTGAGGGATTGACGGTGGAGGAGGCCCAGGACCTGCATGTCCTCGGGAGAGTGGTGGGGGGAGTTGAAGTGTTCAGTCACGGGGCATTGGGGTTGTTTGTTGCTGTTGTTCTGGAGATGTTCTCTGAAGTGCTCTCCGAGAAGGTGTCCGGTGGCCCCACTGGAGAGGAAACTGCATCAGGAGAAACGGATGCAATAAATGGCAAGTGTGGAAGTGCAGGTGAATCTTTGATGGATGTGGAAGGCTTCTTTGGGGCAGTGGGCGGAGGTGGGGGTGTATGAGCGAAGGTTTTACAATTCCTATGGTGGCACAGGAAGGTGCCGGGACGGGAGCGTGAGTCATTTGAGGGCGTGGACTTGACTAGGTAGTCATCGCGGGAATGGTCTTTGTGGAAGGTGAATAGGGGTAGGGAGTGAAAAATATCCCTAGAGGTCAGTGTTACTGATATTTTTTAGAAACCCACTGACTCCCACAGCTGACTGGATTTCAACTCCTCCCACCGCACCACCTGCACCAATGTGTTTGCAATTCCTCCACCTCTGCCGCATCTGCTCCAAGAGGACCAGTTCCATAACAGAACACAGCAGATGGCCTTCTTCTTTAAAGAACGGAACTTTCCCTCCCATGTGGTTTAAGATGCGCGCTAAAGCATTTCATCCATGTCCTGCACGTCCATCCATGAACCCCATATCTCTAAACACAACAAGGATAGATCAAGGAGAGAGGAAGGTCCTCAACTTCCATTCCACCAATCTCCTCAAGAATCACATCATCCACCGACACTTTCGCTACCTCTCAATTGACCCCACCACCAGGGATATATTTCCCTCCGCAAACCCATTTTCCTCAAAGACCTTTCCCTCTGCGACTACGTAGTCACGTCCATGCCCTCAAATGACCCACCATTCCTTCCCAGCACCTTCCTCTGCCACTGCAGGCATTGCAAAACCTGCACACACATCGTACAACTCACATCCATCCAAGGCTCCAGTGGAGCCTTCTATACCCATCAAAGGTTCACCTATTCTTCCACAGATGTCATTTGTTGTGTCTGCTGTTCCAGCTGCTGTCACCTCTAAATTGGGGAGACTGGATATCTTCTGACAGAGCACTTCAGATAACATCTACAGGATCCGTGTATGAATCAACTCCGCTGCCCTATGGCCAAACATTTCAACTTCGCCTCCCACTCTCCTGAGGATATGCAGGTCCTGAGACACCTCCATCGCCACTCCCACACTACCCAACGCCTGGAGGAAGAACGCCTCATCTTCTTCCTCGGGACCCTTGAACCCCATGGCATCAATGTGGATTTCATCAGTTTCCTCATTCCCACTCCCTCATCCTTCCCCAGTTTTAACCTTCCAGCTCAGCACCGTCCTCCTGACCTGTCCTGCCTGTCTATTTGCATTTCCACCTATCCATTACACCTTCCTCTCTGAATATCACCGTCAAACCCTACCTCTATCCACCTACTGCACTCTCAGCGACATTTTCGCCAGACCCACGACCTCCCATTTCTCTATCCACCGCATAGGATGACTGTTTCATTCCTGATGAAGGGCTTTTGCCCGAAACGTTGATTTTTCCTCAGATGCTGACGGACTTGCTGTGCTTCTCCAGCACCACTTTCATCTTGAAGGGAATACGTTGATTGAGAGGGATTTTGGATTTTTCTGTGGTTGACCATAGACCGTTGAAGCTAGTATAACTTTAGCAAACACTAGTTTAGGGAATAGCTAAAGGTCTGAGCACAAATCTGGTCACTGCATTAATCAACATTTATAAAGTTTTTAGATTAAAGATGGAAGGCTGCAGAATGCAACTTTGACTATTAAAACTGATTCACCCATCATTGATTCCTTTCAAAGTCAGGCTGCTATTGGCCTTGGAGGGGAACTTGCAAATGGTGGCGTTTCGTTGCATGTTCCAACCTTGTTAGTCAGTTCAGCTGTTCAGATTTTAAGGTTCGGTCGAAAATTCTCGGATGACTTACTCCAGTGCATCGTGCAGTTTGTACACTCTGCTTCTATTGTGCCTTAACGGTGAAGGGAATAAATATTCAGGTATCTAATCGGGTACAATCAAGTGACTGCATTGTCGTGGATGGTGTCCAGTTCCTTAAGTGTTGTTGAAGTCACACCCATCTCGACAAATGGAGAGAGTTCTGTTCCACATCTCATTTGTACCTTGCAAACGATGTAGGGTTCACGGAGCAATAAGTTGAGTTTACAATCCGAAACTGTCTACCAACGGACATGTTTTTGTTGTCCGGTCTCAATCCGTTTTTCCCAAATTCTATCTCCATGGACGATTACACTGGGGGCTAGGTTACAGTAAAGCCAGTGAATGTCAATGGAATATGATTAGGTTCTCATTTGTCAGATTTATACTTACTCTATTTCATTGTTGTGTGGACCAATCTGATTCCATTTGCTAGCTGATTTGTGCTTGAAATTTCAACCGTTGCCTAACATAAGTTTTTCCATCTATCTTAAGAATATGTAAGGACGGTATATGGGACAGCAGAGATTTACAACATGGTGCCAACCCTAAATAAAATGGAGATTTATAATCACAAAATAACAATTATAAACTTTCAATATCGTGGGATATTGACACGGTAGATACGGGCAGACGGTTTGCTCTCTGGTATGAGGAGAGCATCAGAGGACATGAACTCAGAATTAGATATTGCCTATTTAATTCAGAAATGAGGAGGAATTTCTTTGCTCAGGGCCCAGTGATTCTGTGGAACTCTTTCCTGAAACTGTTGTTGAGGCTGATTTATTGTGTTTTTTCAAACTGTGCAAGATAGGTATTTAACCAGAAAGTCGATGAAGCATTATCGAGGTTAGGCAGGAGAATGGAGGTGAAGATTATCAGATCAGCCATGAGTTTGTTGAATGGCGGAGAAGACTCAATGGGCTGAATCGCCGACTCCCAATCCTATATCATTTGACATAACGCCTTATTTTATTGACAAGTTTAGAATTCTGAGTGGATGGGATGAAGTGATAGAAAAGGTTTCTCAAACTGATCAGACAGATCAGGAACTAGGCTCATAAACTGATGAACAAGAAATGTGTTGTGGCTTGGAGTCATAAACCTTTTATTCCAAAAGGTTTATTTGAAATCACAAGCCAGATGCCTGCGGGGATAGAGAAGGGAGCTAGGTCTGGTTGAGACATTGTTCAGAATGTCCCGACAGACTCGATTGGCTGAACTGTACTTTCTGCCTTGTAGGGAATCTGTGATTCTATCAGAGAGGACACTGCCAGAGTTTACTGGGCTGCTAAGACATTAGAAACTTCCATTCGGTTTTACTTGGTTCAGTGTCAAAGTTTCCAACACACAAATAAATAAAATTCCATCCCGACTAAACGCCATCAGCATCGTCTCTAATGTCTTAGCAGCCCAGTAAACGCTGGCAGTGTCCTCTCTGATAGAATCACAGATTCCCTACAATGCAGAAAGTACAGTTCAGTCAATCGAGTCTGTCGGGACATTCTGAACAATGTCTCAACCAGACCTAGCTCCCTTCTCTATCCCCGCAGGCCTCTGGCTTGTGATTTCAAATAAACCTTTTGGAATAAAACCTGGCATCATGTGACTGCTCACCGTATCACTGTGTTACCCATAGCTAATTCAAATAACTTACTGAATTTTCTCCCTGGACACATCAGCGCAATTTAACTGGCTAATCCACCTAACCTCCAGACTTAGTAGCAGCGCGAACCACTGAGCAAATGTACCATCACATTGAACACTGTCTGTATCATGTGTAATGGCTTTACACACTGGTAACTCCGCCTAGTGAAAGCAAGCCGCGCCCACCAACCCGAATTCAATGCATCCAAACGCGGTTCTACGCTGTAAAACCTCATTGTACACAAAGCTGCTGGAAATGTTTCTGCACTCAGATCTGAATGGGTTTACTCTGGTTTCTTCCTCAGATTCGTGCTTTAAATAAACATATCAGTCAGGAACAACTCTATATAATGGTTTTCATTGAAACACAAACACAATGTGCAGTTTGCAGAAGTTACATGTTTGCATTTTCACTGACACTCTGTCTCACCGGGAGCTGCAGTCCTTCTCCACGCGGATTGAGATAGCACTGTCCTTCCTGTGACATATCCAATCGAGAATGGAAGGCCATGCATTAATAACCTTCACTGGGTAACAGCGCGACAGGTTTAAAACCTGTACGATGCCCTCAGCGGAGAATTGAGCCCTGTGACAGGCGGGACACGAACCTCGATACTGTGGAAGACAACAATATCGAAGGAGGCCCTTCAGCCTGTTATGGCTGCACTTGTCCAACACAACTGCTTAACGACCTGAATCAACTTTTCCATTGTTTAGCCCATAGTCTTAAATGTTTTGGCATCACAATTTAACATCTCAATTTTTTTAAGGTTAGAACGATTCCTGCCTCTCTGACCCTTTCCGCACATCTACTCAAACCTGTCTGACTTTTTCCGAAATATCTTGGCCCAAGTGTTCGATCTCTCCATCAATAAGAAACGCTTCTTTCAGTCTATCCTATCCATCTCCCCCAGCATTTTGTACATCTCAGTCACGTCTTCTCCAATCTCCTCTGCTGGGTGACAAACTACCCCAGTCTGTCTAATCTCTCCTTATAACTGAAACTCTTCAGCCCAGACAATATCCCAGTGAATCTCTACTGCAACGTTCCCAATGCGATCACATTCATGCTATAGTGTGAATTGCACACACTAATGTTGCTAGAGCCGAATGAACTTTTTTTCTGTTCTGTTACAGTATGAGGGCGTCGCTGGTTTGGCAGTACTTATTGCAGTTCCTAATTGCACAGCGGGTAGTTGAGACTCAACCATATTGTAGTGAGCCTGGAGTCACATGGAAGCCCGAGAGGTAAGAATGGCAGTTCCATTCCTTAAACGATGTCAAATGGTTTTGTATTTTCAACAATTGAACAAAGATATATAGGAGTTATTAGATAAGTAATTCCAGATATTTATTGAATCCCAATTCTACAACCTAGCATGGTCGGAGTCAATCACGGGTCCCTAGTGTCTGAATTACCAGTTCAGTGGTTAGTGGTAATAGCGCTCGGCCATTGCAGAAATGCAGTGAAACTGATCTTATCCAATGAAGTCGCCATTCCCCGATTCTTTCCTGTGCCATTTTCCTGAGCTTGAGACCCCCCACCTCCCCTCCCCCCCCCAATAATCTCTGGTCCATGTCGGTAAAAGCTGCTACATGAGTATTGATCTCACAACAGTGGTAACCAAATGGATCAAATGGTCTGCAGGTCCCGATGGTGGGATTGGGGCAATTTCACCCCGCAACAGTGACCACAGCAGCACAGACTGATCGGTATCAATGGGAGAGTCTGTATTAGACTCTGCAATGCCTTAGTGAAATAAGAAATGACTCCACAAACACATGATAAAAGAGCAGCGCTCCGAAAGCCAGTGCTTCAATTAAACCTGTAAGACCATAAACTGGTGTTGGGTGAAATTTAACTTTGTACTCCATATTCCAACGCCGGCATCTCCAAATTAATGAGATGGGGGCATGGGATGCAAAGTTCTCTTAGTGATGGTAGGAGGGACGAAATCTCTGAGAATGGGTGGATTTGAATTCTGACATATGAAGCACAGAGATGTGAGCGAGCAGAGATTGAAGGAAGAAAAAAATCACCTTGGAGAAAATCACCTCATTAAAGCAACTGATTCCTTTGTGTTTCACAAAAGACTGTAACACATAGAGCAATTACTGCCGTGACTCGGATTCGAACCGAGGTTGCTGCGGCCACAACGCAGAATATTAACTACTATACGATCACGACACCCAACCAACCAACACCCAAAGCAGCAGCAATAAGTAACGTATCATTAGAAATGTTAGAAAGAGCACCAAGTGCACAATATCAGTGCTTAGCGAACAGTGGCAGATCTGTGAGAACTCAGAATGTGCTGACCATTTAACATTGGTGCCCTCAGAGGCTGTGGTGATTCCATCATTAATGTGCTGAAGACTGAGATAAATAGATTTCTCTAAAACATCAAAGACTCCGGGGACAGTGCAGCTTTTGTTACCTGCACATCCACCAATATCATTTATAGTATCCATTGCTTCCCAGTGTGGTCTCCTCTACATTGGGGAGACTGCACACCTCCTTAGCAGAGCGCTTTAGGGAACATCTCCAGGACACCCGCACTAATCAACCACACCACTCTGTGGCCCAACATTTCAACTCCCCTTCCAACTCTACCGAAGACATGGAGGTCCTGGGCCTCCTTCACCGCCGCTCCCTCACCACCAGACGTCTGGAGGAAGAACGTCTCATCTTCCGCCTCGGAACACTTCAACCCCAGGGCATCAATGTGGACTTCAACAGATTCCTCATCTCCCCTTCCCCCACCCCACCCCAGTTCCATACTTCCAGCTCAGCATTGTCCCCATGACATGCCCTGACTTGTCCTACCTGCCTATCTTCTTTTCCACCTATCCACTCCACAATCCCCCGATCTATCACCTTCATCCCCTCCCCCACTCACCTATTGTACTCTATGCTACTTTCTCCCCACCCCCATCCTCCTCTCACTTATCTCTCCACCCTTCAGGCTCTCTGCCTGTATTCCTGATGAAGGGATTTTACCCCAACGTCGATTTTACTGCTCCTCGGATGCTGCCTGAACTGCTGTGCTCTTCCAGCACCACTAATCCAGAATCTAATTTCCAGCATCTGCAGTCATTGTTTTTACCAAGCTTTTATTGAAATTTATGCTTCAATAGCAATGCAGTTTAACATCTGCTACTTCACGAGTTTCCCCACACAAGGCAGTAACCACTGCTGCCTCATAATCCCAGTTCCGAGCACCAGAATCAGAGGAACTGAGTGGTGCAGTCGCGAAGATGCAACTTGAAATCGGGATGGGACTGAGGTCGCAGAGATCCTCGATGGCTCAAGTGACACAACCGGAGAATGCACGGTATTTCTATTATGGTTTGGAGGCGCAAGCAATTCAGAGGTTGGGAGTGCTTCTGATCAAAGGCGGGGCAGAAGGGAATATGCGTTCCCATTAACAATAACAGTAATCTACAGTGCATCTTGCTGAGACAGCTGAGTGCCACATATGGAGCGTGAGCAGCTGGTTTGAAGTTGAATTTTGCTTCACTATCACCCAGTTCCCTGGAATGAATTGCTTTCAACATTTTTAATTCCAATTGTTTAATATCTCTCTGTAGTCTGTGACTTTCTTTCTCATGGTTATTTGCAATACTAACTGTTGTATGATCTGCACACTGCTAAATCACGGCCACTACAAGTAAATATGAATCATTGATCTATATCAGAAAACAGTGGAACTCACATCAATCATGCTGCGTAGGTTTGCAGGTGACGCCAGAATTGTAGACAGTGAGGAAGATTATCTAAGATTCAAAAGAATATTCATCCAATGAGTCGTTGGACTGAAAAATGTAACATGGAGTTAAATCTGGATAAATGGCAGGTATTGCATTTTGGTACAACAAAAAGAGTATGGCTTTGCGTAGTGTTGGAGAACAGGGAAGCTAGGGGAGCAGGTGCATAATTCCTTGTAGTTTGCATTACCTACAGACAAGATGGTTCAAAGGCATTTAACATACTTCCCTTCATTGCTCAGTCCATTGTGTATAGTAGTTGGGACGTTATGTTGAAGCTTTGCAGGACATTGATGAGGCCTCTTCTGGAATATTATATCCAGTTCTGGTCACCAGTTGTAAGAATGATATTATTCAGCTGGCGCAGGTTCAGAAAAGTATGCACGCATGTTGCCGTGTGTTGAAGGTTTGAGTTATAATGAAAGGCTGGATAGGCTGAGACTATTTTCAGATTCGAGATTGGGGTGCTGGAAAACCACATCAGGTAACACAGAATCCGAGGAGCTGGAGAATCATCTTTCTTCATGCAAGTGTCGTTCATCAGGCTCTTTCCCGAAACGTTGATTCTATTGCTCTTCAGATGCTTCCTGACTTGATGTACTTTCCCAGCACAACACTCTCGACTCTGATCTCTCATCTGCAGTTCTCACTTTCTCCTAGTTGAGACTGTTTTCACTCTAGGTTAGGGGTTTGAGCGGCGACCTGACAGAAGTTTATGAATTATTGAGAGGCAAGTTAGAGTTAACGATAGCTGCCTTTTCCCAGGATGGGGATTTCAAGGCGATAAGGCATCTGTTTAAGATGAAAAGAGAGAGATTTTTTTAAAAAAAATGTCATGTGAGGCATTTTTTTAGGGAAGGTACTTTACGTGTGCAATTAACTTGCTGAGGAAGTGATGGATGAGGGTACGTTTGCAACATTTAATGGACAATTGATTCCAAACATGAATGGGAAAGTGGGACTTTTAAAATAAATGTATTCATGCCTAGTACATGAGTTATTTCCCAGAGGGCATTTAAGAGTCAATCAAGATATTATCCATCTGGAGTCTCGTGTCTGAAAGAGCAGATGAATATGACAGTTTGTTTCCCGAACTGGCATGAGTGAATCAGGTGGAGTTTCCACACAACTGTTTCAGGTCATCACGAGACTCTTCAATTCCAGATGCTTATTGAATTCAAACTCCACTATCTGTCATGCTAGGACCTGAACTCTTTGTCCCCAAAATATTACCTGGGTTTTTGGATTAACAACACAGTAATAAAACTACAAAGGCATTATAACCACTCAACGGGTACAGGAGGAGGCAGATGGGACGAGATTAGTTTGGCAACACGTTCAGCATGGATTGGTTGGACTGACGGGTCCGTTTTCATGCTGTACGAATCTATGATTGACGCGATGGAGCAGGCAGATGGTTGGGATTAACAACCGCATTGACATCATAACCGAACACCTGATGGGATATGTAATCCTGCTGGAGGCTCCGGAGGTTGTTTTGCTCAGTGACCCCTTCCCACACACGGGACTGGTGAACGGTCTGTCCCCAGTGTTACTGATTAAATACGTTTCCAGTTCTGTGGTTAATTGAATCTCTTCCTACAGTTCCCACATTGACCTGCTTTCTCTGTCATATCAGTGTTGTTTTTACAACCCAGGGTGAACGATCTTTTCAAATTATGTCCACACAGATACAAATCCTGTTTTCCATGTTGTGAATGTGTTTTCATAGTTTCTCATTCACCCACAGTGTGTGAGTATGACTGGTCTGGACAACATTTATTCTTCGCCCCTTGTTCATTGCTGTCTGGCTTCACCACAAACCCGGGTGCGATCCTAGCCTCGGGTGTCTGTCTGTGGGCAGTCTGCACATTCTCTGTGTGTTTGCGTTTTTATTTCTCCCTCTGACCAAAGATGTACCAGTTACAGGGATAAACAATGGGAAATGCAGGCTTATGGAACAGGGAATACCGTGGGGTCTGGTGGGATGCGCTTCGGATGGACTGCGTGGACTGGAAGGGCCGACTAGCCTGCTTCCCCACACGATGCGGATTCCTGAATTAAGGTTCAGCTCTGTTTTTCTGGTCCTGGAGTCTCTCGTAGGCAGGACTGGGTGAAGATTGTAGACTCCCCTGCATAAGGGATATGAATGAATGGGATTGCAGGAAATTAAAGTTATTATCTCTGTTCCTGAGGTCAGGCTTGCATTCCAGGTTTTATTCGTCGAACTTAAACATCACCGTTTCTGTGTCCCAGTCGCCAAAGATGACAAGTTTAAAATATCACCCCAACACCACCTTTTCCAGGTTGAAGTTTTGACTGTGTGGAAGAAACTGATCCTGAGCTGATGCGAGCAAATGTAGCTGCCACCGCCAGTGTCGGAAACAAAAATCCAAATAGCAAAATCATCTTTGAAACCCACCACTGCAAAGTTAAGTGCTCAACATGCTGCAGTTGTGCCACTCAGCTGTCTTAGCAAGATGCACCGGAAATCGCTATGATAGTATAAACGGGGTCAACCATTCCCTTGAACAGGACCACAATCAACCAGGAATTTCTTGCGTCTCTATACCATCATAAAAGGACTGCAAGCTCAACTGTTGCATCACTGGAGATAGAGAGTAACTCCGCGACTCATTCCCATCCCCATTTCCGTTTGGATCTGGGCGGCTGTGCCGCAGTTTCTCTGATTCCGAAAATGGGAACTGGGATTATGTGTGATTACCTGCAACACTGGTTACAACTTGAGGAAACTGGTGAAGTCGCCGATGTTAAGCTAAAATACTATTGAAGTATACATTTCAAAAATATCCTGTACTGTCCCCCAAATCTTTGATGTTTTGTCAAAATCTATCAATCTCAGTTTTGAACATTATCATTCAAGGGATCTCCACAGCCTCTGAGGACATCGAACTGAAAGATTCAGCTCATTCTCAGTTCCCACCTATCTGTCACTGTTCGCTGGGTACTGATATTGTACATTTCCTGTTCTTCCGAACATTTCCTCTGCGAATATATGCATTGCTGCATGAAAGCATCCTGTTCTGTGTTTACTGTGATCCTGGTTGTCGAAGTTTTGCATTGTGACCACAGCAACCTCGATTTGAAACCATATCACGGCACTAAGTGTTCTCTCCGTTGTCCTTTTTGTGACACATGCTAAGAAATTAATTGTTTTACCTTCAAATTCCGCTCTCTCACATCTCTGCGTTTCATATATCAGGATTCAAACACAGCTGTTGTCGGAGATTTCTCTCCTTCCCACGATCATTAAACCTCCTTCCGTCCGTCCTCCCATTTCTCTGAGGCAATGCACAACCTATCACTCTCTTTCATATTCATACTGTTCTGTCGGTACTGCGGCTGCGGTTACTGTTATTGGGTGAACGTGCTCCAATCCCATCATCGGGACCTTCAAACAAATCGATCCATTTAGATACCGCGGTTGTGAAATCAATCCCCATGTAGCAGCTTTTACTGAACAGAGACAATTGGAGCGTCAGGCTCATGGAAAATACCCAGGGCATTTTTGGTGAAAAGACATTTTATTGGAAAAGATCAGCTTTGTGGCTTTCTGTGTTGGTCTTGTGATAATTTCATAGGACTGATAATCCAGAGACCGAGGTAATAGTCTAGGTACTCGGGCTTGAATCCCACCATGCCATGATCGTCAAATTTGGATTCAATAAATATCTGCAAGGAAGAATCTAATGACTACTATAGATCTATTGGCAATTGTTGAAAATAAATCTGTTTCACTGGTGTCATTTCGGGATGGAATTTGCTATCCTTACTTGGTCTGGGTTGCATGTGACTTCAGACTCATAGCAATATGGTTGAGTCTCAACTGCCCTCTGGGCAATTAGGAATGGGTAATAAATTCTGCTCAGCCAGAATCCCCCTCATACTAATCCAGAAATTTAAATCAAATGCTCATTAGGCTCAAACAAGAGTGTTGTGTGCAGTTTTGCAAGTCACATTATAGTAGGGATGTGATCACACCGATAAAATTGCAGGATATATTTACCGGGATATTGTTTGGGCTGAGGTGTTTCAGTTAGGAAGAAAGACAGGACAGAGTGGAGTGTTTGTCGCAGTGCAAAGGAGACGTAGAGAAGACATGAATGAGTTAGGGTATGGACAGGGTTGACTGAACGAGTTTCCCATTGATGGAGGGATCGATCAGCAGAGGCCAGAGATTTAAGGAGAAAGGCTGAATAGTTTGAGAAGATGTGCAGAAAAGATTTATCAGCCAGCGCGAGAGGTTTGGGGCAGTTGGAATTTGGAATACTTTGTCTGTATTGTTCAGTAAGGCAGAAACCCTATTGACATGAATAAATATTCAGATGTGAATTTGCGATGCCAAAACATATAAGGCTGTGCGATAAACATAGTGAAATGGGATTCAGTTCATTAAGCAGTTGTTTTTGACAAGTGTGGCCACAATTAGCTGAAGGGCCTCCTTTGACACTCTTGTCCTCGGTAGTATCATGGTTCGTGTCCCCATCTGTCCCAGGGCTCAATTCTCCGCTGGGGACAGTGTAAACGTTTTAAAACTGTCACTCCATTCCCAAGTGCGGGTATTGATACTTGTCCTTCCATTCTCGATGGGGCATGTCACAGGAAGGACAATGCTGCCTGAATCATGGTGGAGAAGGGCTACAGCTCTCAGGGAGGCAGAGTGTCAGTGAACGTGCAAACATGTGACTTCTGTAAGCTGCATTTTGTGACTGTGTTGGAATGATAAACATTTGACAGACTTGCTCCGGATTGAAGTGTTTACCGGAAGCACGAAGGTGAGGAATAAACAGGGTAAAAGCATTCAAATATGAGTGCAGAAACACTTCCCTCAGCACGAACGAAATCGTAAAGTAGAGGGTAGTGCTTCGATAAATTGAATTTGGGTTGATTTGCTTTGATGAGGCTGAGTTACCAGGGTATGAAGCCATTTAAAAAATGATACAGCATTTGCTCACTATGTGGAACATTGACTCAGTAATTCGCACTGCAGTTCGGTCGAAGGGTTAGGTTGATTGGCAAAGTTAAATTGCTTTCTCGTGTCCAGGGAGTGAATGAAGCATGTTAAGATTGAATTAACCATGCGTTACGTGGGGACAAGGTCAGAAGTCACAGAACGCCAGGTTATAGTCCT
Source organism: Chiloscyllium punctatum (assembly GCF_047496795.1). NCBI lineage: Eukaryota > Metazoa > Chordata > Chondrichthyes > Orectolobiformes > Hemiscylliidae > Chiloscyllium > Chiloscyllium punctatum. The sequence goes on along the minus strand of NC_092755.1, from coordinate 11,214,215 downwards.
TCAGGTTTATTTGAAATCGTAAGGGGGAGGGCAGCCCTTTTTCAGGTGAAATATGCGGGAATAGGCAGGAGAACAAGGTCTTGGTGAGATGCTCTTCAGAAAGTCGACACTGGCTCGATTGACTGAAATGCCCTTTCTGCATTTTAGGATTCGGTGATTCTATCCGAGAGGGTAATGGCGATGATTACTGGGGGGTAAAGCCATTAGAGACGATGCTGATGGGGTGTTCTGAGGATGACATTTTATTCACTTGTTGCCTTGGAAAATTTACAACAGTTATCCCTGTACTAAGGAAGACTTAATGGGGCTTTTTCAGGTTATGAAATGCTTGGACAGAGTAGATAGGTGGACAAGTCCCTCTTTCAAGTAAGTAAATATCTCGACGTCAGACATTCAAAGCATTTGATAAAACCTCTGAAAGACAAGGAAATGATGAAAGTAGAATCGCTGTCACTTCGATAATCTGTTTTTGAAAATATTTGGAAATGCACATTTGGTGACATACAAGAAATAAATTTCACAAGGAGAGAGATAGCGTGTGGCTAGGTAAAGGTGTTGGGGTGGGATGTAGTCGGTCAGAAGTTGTGGGAAAACAATGTATAAGTTACTTGACTTTAATTGTAAAGACATTTCATGAACGCGTGCCGCTGAGTAAGATGCGGTTCCAAAAACTCTGGATTTTGAAAGATTTGGCATAATATTCCACCTAAACCATTGTAAATGGAACTGAGTGGATTTTTCTTATTGTGAAGGGAAGATATCACATAATTAATAGGAAATTATCAGTTGCTTGGAGATCTACTTCCTGCTTTAATTATATGCGTTAAGGATGTGAGGTCAAACACGATGATGTTTGGTCCATTTAATACTCGGTGAAATCTGCCAAAGCAACGAGCAACAAAGCTGGTGCGTTTTCTTCTGCAATTGAACCCTCTGTTTTTCTAAGCAGTATTTTCCATAAGCTGAAATAAAGTCAGAGGAAAAATTGAATACAACATTTATCATTCCAATGAGATAAATCTAATTCACTTCCGATTATTATAATGAACATTGTGAGTGTGAAGGGGTCAGGGTGATGGTGATGGAGAGCGTGTGAGGGGTCAGGTTGAGGGTGATGGATTGAGTGTGAGGGGTTCAGGGTGATGGTTATGGGATGAGTGTGAGGGGGTCAGGGATATGATGATGGAGTGAGTGTGAGGGGGAAAGAGTGCAGTTATGCAGTGAGTGTGAGGGGGCAGTGTGACCGTGACGGACTAAGTGTGAGGGGGTCCTTGTCACAGTGATGGAGTGATTGTGAGGGGGTGCTAGGTGACGCTGATGGAGTGAGTGCAAGCTTGTTAAGGTGACAGTGATGGATTGAGTGTGAGGGGGTCAGGGTGACGATGATGAAGTGAGTGTGAGGAGGTGAGTGTGACGGTGATGGAGTAAGTGTTAGGGGTCAGCGTGACGGTGATGGAGTGAGTGGGTGTGGGACAAGGTGACAGTGATGGAGTGAGTGTGAGGGAGGCAGGATGATGGTGATGGAGTGTGTGAGGGGGTCAGTATGACGGTGTTGGAGTGAGTGTGAGGGGGTCAGCGTGAGTGTGAAGCAGTGAGTGCGATGGGGTCAGTGTGAGTGTGAGGGGTCTAGGTGATGCTGATGGAGTGAGTGTAAGCGTGTTAAGGTGACAGTGATGGATGGAGTGTGAGTGGGTCAGGGTGATGATGATGGAGTGAGTGTGAGGGGGTGAGTGTGACGGTGATGGAGTTAGTGTTAGGGGTCAGGGCGACGCTGATGGAGTGAGTGTAAGCGTGTTCGGGTGACGTTGATGGTGTGAGTGTGAAGGGGTCAGGGTGACGTTGATGGAGTGAGTGTGAGGGGGTTAGGGTGACGATGAAGGAGTAAGTGTGAGGAGTCAGTGTCACGGTGATGGAGTGAGTGTTTGGGTGTCAATGAGATGGTGATGGAGTGAGTGTGAGGGGTCTGGGTGACGGTGATGGAGTGAGTGCGAGGGGGACAGGCGGCAGTGATGGAGTGAGCGTGAGGGTGCAGTGTGACCGTGATGGTGTGAGTGTGAGAGGGTCAGGGTGATAATGATGGAGTGAGTGTGAGGGGGACAATGTAACAGTGGTGGAGTGAGTGTGAGGGAGTCATGTTGATGGTGATGGAGTGAGTGTGAGTGGGTCAGTGTGATGGTGATGGAGTGAGTGTGAGGGGGTGAGTGTGATGGTGATGGAGTCAATGAGAGGGGGTCAGCGTGACAATGATGGAGTGAGTGTGAAGGGGTCAGGATGATGGTGATGGAGAGCGTGTGAGGGGTCAGGTTGTGGGTGATGGATTGAGTGTGGGGGTTCAGAGTGATGGTTATGGGGTGAGTGTGAGGGGGACAGAGTGCAGTGATGCAGTGAGTGTGAGGGGGCAGTGTGACCATGATGGACTGTGTCTGAGGGGGTCAGTGTCACAGTGATGGAGTGATTGTTAGGGGTTTTGGATGACAGTAATGAAGTGAGTGTGAGAGGGTCACAGTGACAGAGATGGAGTGAGTGTGAGCGTGTTCCGGTGACAGTGATGGAGTTACTGTCGGGGGTTAGGGTGATGGTGATTGAGTTAGCGAGAAGGGGTCAGGTTGATGGTGATGGAGTGAGTGTGAGCAGGTCAGTGTGATGGTGATGGAGTCCGTGCGAGGGGATCAGGGTGATGGTGATGGAGTAAGTGTGAGGGGGTTAGGGTGATGATGAAGGAGTAAGTGTGAGGGGGTCAGTGTCACAGTGATGGAGTGAGTGTGACGGGGTCAGCGAGATAGTAATGAAGTGATAACGAGGTGCTCAGGGTGACGGTGATGGAACGAGTGTGATAGAGTAAATATACATGTGATGGAGTGAGTGTGAGGGGGTCATTGTGATGGTGATAGAGTCAGTGTGAGGGGATCAGGGTGACTGTTATGGAGTGAGTGTGAAGGGAGAAGGATGAGGGTGTTGGATGAGTGAATGTGAGGGGGGTCAGTGTGTCTGTGATGAAGTGAGTGTGAGTGGATCAGGATGAGAGTGATGGACTGAGAGTGAGGGGGTCAGGATTGCGGTGAATGGAGTGAGTGTGAGGGGATCAGGGTTAACGTGATGCACTGATTGTGATGGGGTCCAGGTGACGGTGAGGAATTGTGTGTGCGAGAGTAAGGGTGACAGTGCTGAAATGACTGTGAGTGGGTCAAGGTGACGGTGACTGAGTGAGTGTGAGAGGGTCAGGGTGATGGTGATGGAGTGAGTGTGAGGGGTTCAGTGTGATGGTGATAGAGAGAGTGGGAGTCGATCAGGGTGATTGTGGTGGAGTGGGTGTAAGCAGGTCAGGGTGACAGTGATGGTGTGACTGTGAGGTGGTCAGTGTGAATGTGATGGAGTGAGTGTGAGGGGGACAGTGTGACGGTGACGGGGTGAGTGTGAGGGGGTCAGGGCGACAGTGATGGAGTGAGTGTGACTTGGTCAGTGTGACCGTGATGGAGTGAGTGTGAGTGGATCAGGGTGACGGTGATGGAGTGGGTGTGTGGGGGTCAGTGTGCTTGTGATGGTTTGAGTGTGAGGGGGTCAGAGTGACAGTGATGGAGTGAGTGTGACGGGGTCAGTGTGACCGTGATGGAGTGAGTGTGAGTGGATCAGGGTGACGGTAATGGAGTGGGTGTGAGGGGGTCAGTGTGCTTGTGATGGTTCGAGTGTGAGGGGGTCAGAGTGACAGTGATGGAGTGAGTGTGACGGGGTCAGCGTGACAGAAATGAAGTGAGAGCGAGGTGGTCAATGTGACGGTGATGGAATGAGTGTGATAGAGTTAGTATACGTGTGATGGAGTGAGTGTGAGTGGGTCAGTGTGACGGTGATGGAGTGAGTGTGAGGGGGTCATTGTGATGGTGATAGAGTCAGTGCGAGGGGATCAGCGTGATTGTTATGGAGTGAGTGTGAGGGGAGCAGGATGAGGGTGTTGGAGCGAGGGTGTGGGCGTCAGGGTGACAGTGATGGAGTGAGTGTGAGGGGGGCAGGGTGAACGTGATCGAGTGAGTGCGAGTCGGTCACTGTGACAGTGATAGAGTGTGTGTGAGGGGGCCAGTGTGACGGTGATGGAGTGAGTGTTAGGGGGTGAGTGTGACGGTGATGGAGTCAATGTGAGGGGATCAGGGTGCCGGTGATGGAGTGAGTGTAAGGGGGTCATTGTGACAGTGATGGAGTGAGTGGGAGGGGGACATGGTGACAGTGATGGAGTGAGTGTGAGGGAGGCAGGATGATGGTGATGGAGTGGGTGAGGGGGTCAGTGTGACCGTGTTGGGGTGAGTGTAAGGGGGTCAGCGTGAGTGTGAAGCAGTGAGTGTGAGGGGGTCAGTGTGAGTGAGAAGGAGTGAGTGTGAGGGGGTCTAGGTGACGCTGATGGAGTGAGTGTAAGTGTGTTAAGGTGACAGTGATGGATTGAGTGTGAGGGTGTCAGTGTGATGATGGAGTGAGTGTGAGGGGGTGAGTGTGACGGTGATGGAGTAAGTGTGAGGGGGTCAGCGTGACGGTGATGGAGGGAGTGTGAGTGGGTCAGGGTGACAGTGATGGAGTGAGTGTGAGGGGATCAGTGTGAGTGTGATGGAGTGTGTGTGAGGGGGTCAGGGCGACGCTGATGGAGTGAGTGTAAGCGTGTTTGGGTGACGTTGATGGTGTGAGTGTGAGGGGGTCAGTGTGACATTGATGGAGTGAGTGTGAGGGGGTCACAGTGACAGTGATGGAGTGAGTGTGAGGGAGTCAGGTTGATGGTGATGGAGTGAGTGATGTGGGGTCAGTGTGATGGTGATGGAGTCAATGAGAGGGGGTCAGTGTGACGGCGATGGAGTGAGTGTGAGGGGATGAGTGTGACGGTGATGGAGTAAGTGTGAGAGGGTCAGCGTGACAATGATGGAGTGAGTGTGAAGGGGTCAGGATGATGGTGATGGAGAGCGTGTGAGGGGTCAGGTTGTGGGTGATGGATTGATTGTGAGGGGTTCAGAGTGATGGTTATGGGGTGAGTTTGAGGGGGACAGAGTGCAGTGATGCAGTGAGTGTGAGGGGGCAGTTTGACCATGATGGACTGTGTCTGAGGGGGTCAGTGTCACAGTGACGGAGTGATTGTGAGGGGTTCAGGATGACAGTGATGGAGTGAATGTGAGGGGGTCACAGTGACAGTGATGGAGTGAGTGTGAAGAGTTCAGGATGACAGTGATGGAGTGAGTGTGAGGGGGACACAGTGACAGTGATGGAGTGAGTGTGAAGAGTTCAGGATGACAGTGATGGAGTGAGTGTGATGGGGTCAGGGTGACCATGATGGAGTGAGTGTGAGCGTGTTCGGGTGACAGTGATGGAGTGAGTGTGAGGGAGTCAAGGTGACAGTGATGGAGCTACTGTCAGGGGTTAGGGTGATGGTGATTGAGTGAGCGAGAAGGGGTCAGGTTGATGGTGATGGAGTGAGTGTGAGCAGGTAAGTGTGATGGTGATGGAGTCCGTGTGAGCGGATCAGGGTGATGGTGATGGAGTAAGTATGAGTGGGTTAGGGTGATGATGAAGGAGTAAGTGTAAGGGGGTCAGTGTCACAGTGATGGAGGGAGCGTGACGGGGTCAGCGTGAAAGTAATGAAGTGAGAGCGAGGTGCACAGGGTGATGGTGATGCAATAAGTGTGACATAGTTAGTATACGTGTGATGGAGTGAGTGTGAGGGGGTTATTGTGATGGTGATAGAGTCAGTGCGAGGGGATCAGCGTGATGGTTATGGAGTGAGTGTGAGGGGAGCAGGATGAGGGTGTTGGTGTGAGTGTGTGGGCGTCAGGGTGACAGTGATGGATTGAGTGCGAGCGGGGCAGGGTGAACGAGATGGAGTGATTGCGAATCGGTCACTCTGACAGTGATAGAGTGAATGTGAGGGGGTCAGTGTGACGGTGGTGGAGTGAGTGTCAGGGGTGAGTGTGACGGTAATGGAGTCAATGTGAGGGGATTAGGGTGCCGGTGATGGAGTGAGTGTAAGGGGGTCATTGTGACAGTGATGGAGTGAGTGGGAGGGGGACAAGGTGACAGTGATGGCGTGAGTGTGAGGGAGTCAGGCTGATTGTGATGGAGTGTGTGAGGGGATCAGTGTGACGGTGTTGGAGTGAGTGTGAGGGGGTCAGCGTGAGTGTGAAGCAGTGAGTGTGAGGGGGTCAGTGTGAGTGTGAAGGAGTGAGTGTGAGGGGGTCTAGGTGACGCTGATGGAATGAGTGTAAGTGTGTTAAGGTGACAGTGATGGAGTGAGTGTGTGGGGGTCAGTGTGGCAATGATGGAGTGAGTGTGAGGGGGTGAGTGTGACGGTGATGGAGGAAGTGTGAGGGGGTCACTGTGACAGTGATGGAGTGAATGTGAGGGAGTCAGTGTCACGGTGATGGAGTGAGTGTAAGGGTGTCAGTGTGATGGTGATGGAGTGAGTGTGAGGGTCGGTGACAGTGATGGAGTGAGTGCGAGGGGGAAAGTGTGATGGTGATGGAGTGATGTAAGGGGCTCAGGGTGATAGTGATGGAGTGAGTGTGAGGGGGACAAGGAGACAGAGATGTAGTGAGTGTGAGGGAGTCAGGTAGATGGTGATGGTGTGAGTGTGAGGGTGTCACAGTGACAGAGATGGAGTGAGTGTGTGGGCGTCAGGGTGACAGTGATGGATTGAGTGCGAGGGGGGCAGGGTGAACGTGATGGAGTGAGTGCGAGTCAGTCACTGTGACAGTGATAGAGTGAGTGTGAGGGGGTCAGTGTGACGGTGATGGAGTGAGTGTCAGGGGGTGAGTGTGGCGGTGATGGAGTCAATGTAAGGGGGTCAGGGTGCCGGTGATGGAGTGAGTGTGAAGAGTTCAGGATGACAGTGATGGAGTGAGTGTGATGGGGTCAGGGTGACGCTGATGGAGTGAGTGTGAGCGTGTTCGGGTGACAGTGATGGAGTGAGTGTGAGGGGGTTAAGGTGACAGTGATGGAGTTACTGTCAGGGGTTAGGGTGATGGTGATTGAGTGAGCGAGAAGGGGTCAGGTTGATGGTGATGGAGTGAGTGTGAGCAGGTCAGTGTGATGGTGATGGAGTCCGTGCGAGGGGATCAGGGTGATGGTGATGGAGTAAGTATGAGTGGGTTAGGGTGATGATGAAGGAGTAAGTGTAAGGGGGTCAGTGTCACAGTGATGGAGTGAGTGTGACGGGGTCAGCGTGAAAGTAATGAAGTGAGAGTGAGGTGCACAGGGTGATGGTGATGCAATGAGTGTGACATAGTTAGTATACGTGTGATGGAGTGAGTGTGAGGGGGTTATTGTGATGGTGATAGAGTCAGTGCGAGTAGATCAGCGTGATGGTTATGGAGTGAGTGTGAGGGGAGCAGGATGAGGGTGTTGGTGTGAGTGTGTGGGCGTCAGGGTGACAGTGATGGAGTGAGTGTGAGGGGGGCAGGGTGAACGTGATGGAGTGAGTGCGAGTAGGTCACTGTGACAGTGATAGAGTGAGTGTGAGGGGGTCAGTGTGACGGTGGTGGAGTGAGTGTCAGGGGTGAGTGTGACGGTGATGGAGTCAATGTGAGGGTATCAGGGTGCCGGTGATGGAGTGAGTGTAAGGGGGTCATTGTGACAGTGATGGAGTGAGTGGGAGGGGGACAAGGTGACAGTGATGGCGTGAGTGTGAGGGAGTCTGGCTGATTGTGATGGAGTGTGTGAGGGGATCAGTGTGACGGTGTTGGAGTGAGTGTGAGGGGGTCAGCGTGAGTGTGAAGCAGTGAGTGTGAGGGGGTCAGTGTGAGTGTGAAGGAGTGAGTGTGAGGGGGTCTAGGTGACGCTGATGGAATGAGTGTAAGTGTGTTAAGGTGACAGTGATGGAGTGAGTGTGTGGGGGTCAGTGTGGCAATGATGGAGTGAGTGTGAGGGGGTGAGTGTGACGGTGATGGAGGAAGTGTGAGGGGGTCACTGTGACAGTGATGGAGTGAATGTGAGGGAGTCAGTGTCACGGTGATGGAGTGAGTGTAAGGGTGTCAGTGTGATGGTGATGGAGTGAGTGTGAGGGGTCGGTTACGGTGATGGAGTGAGTGCGAGGGGGAAAGTGTGATGGTGATGGAGTGATGTAAGGGGCTCAGGGTGATAGTGATGGAGTGAGTGTGAGGGGGACAAGGAGACAGAGATGTAGTGAGTGTGAGGGAGTCAGGTAGATGGTGATGGAGTGAGTGTGAGGGTGTCACAGTGACAGAGATGGAGTGAGTGTGTGGGCGTCAGGGTGACAGTGATGGATTGAGTGCGAGGGGGGCAGGGTGAAAATGATGGAGTGAGTGCGAGTCAGTCACTGTGACAGTGATAGAGTGAGTGTGAGGGGGTCAGTGTGACGGTGATGGAGTGAGTGTCAGGGGGTGAGTGTGGCGGTGATGGAGTCAATGTAAGGGGGTCAGGGTGCCGGTGATGGAGTGAGTGTGAAGAGTTCAGGATGACAGTGATGGAGTGAGTGTGATGGGGTCAGGGTGACCATGATGGAGTGAGTGTGAGCGTGTTCGGGTGACAGTGATGGAGTGAGTGTGAGGGGGTCAAGGTGACAGTGATGGAGTTACTGTCAGGGGTTAGGGTGATGGTGATTGAGTGAGCGAGAAGGGGTCAGGTTGATGGTGATGGAGTGAGTGTGAGCAGGTCAGTGTGATGGCGATGGAGTCCGTGCGAGGGGATCAGGGTGATGGTGATGGAGTAAGTATGAGTGGGTTAGGGTGATGATGAAGGAGTAAGTGTAAGGGGGTCAGTGTCACAGTGATGGAGTGAGTGTGACGGGGTCAGCTGTGATAGTAATGAAGTGAGACCGAGGTGCTCAGGGTGATGGTGATGCAATGAGTGTGATAGAGTTAGTATACGTCTGATGGAGTGAGTGTGAGGGGGTCATTGTGATGGTGATAGAGTCAGTGCGAGGGGATCAGCGTGATGGTTATGGAGTGAGTGTGAGGGGAGCAGGATGAGGGTGTTGGAGTGAGTGTGTGGGCGTCAGGGTAACAGTGATGGATTCAGTGCGAAGGGGGCAGGGTGATCGTGATGGAGTGAGTGCGAGTCGGTCACTGTGACAGTGATAGAGTGAGTGTGAGGGGGTCATTGTAATGGTGATAGAGTCAGTGCGAGGGGATCAGCGTGATGGTTATGGAGTGAGTGTGAGGGGAGCAGGATGAGGGTGTTGGAGTGAGTGTGTTGGCGTCAGGGTGACAGTGATGGATTCAGTGCGAGGGGGGCAGGGTGAACATGATGGAGTGAGTGCGAGTCGGTCACTGTGACAGTGATAGAGTGAATGTGAGGGGGTCAGTGTGACGGTGATGGAGTGAGTGTCAGGGGGTGAGTGTGACGGTAATGGAGTCAATGTAAGGGGGTCAGGGTGCCGGTGATGGAGTGAGTGTAAGGGGGTCATTGTGACATTGATGGAGTGAGTGGGAGGGGGACAAAGTGACAGTGATGGCGTGAGTGTGAGGTAGTCAGGCTGATTGAGATGGAGTGTGTGAGTGGATCAGTGTGACGGTGTTGGAGTGAGTGTGAGGCGGTCAGGCTGAGGGTGATAGAGTGAATGGAAGTGGGTCAGGGTGACAGTGATGGAGTGTGTGTGAGGGGGTCAGTGTGATGGTGATGTAGTGAGTGTGAGGGGATCATTGTGAGTGTGATGGAGTGAGTGAGATGGGGTCAGTGTGACAGTGGTGAAGTGAGTGTGAGGTATCTTTGTGACAGTGATGGAGTGAGAGTGAAAGCGTCAGAGTGAGGGTGATGGAGTGAGTGTGAGGGGATCAGAGTGATGGTGATGGAGTGCATGTGAGTGGGTCAGCGAGACAATGACGGAGGGAGTGTGAGTGTGTCAGTGTGACCATGATGGAGTGAGTGTGAGGGGGTCACTGTGATATTTTTAGAGTGAGTGTGAGGGGGGTCAGTGTCGCTGTGATACAGTGAGTGTGAGGGTGTCAGTGTGACGTTGACTGAGTGAGTGTGAGGGGGTCAGGGTGACGAGGATGGAGTGCGTGTGATGGGGTCAGTGTGAAGGTAATGGAGTGGGTGTGAGAGGGTCAGTATGAATGTGATGGAGTGATTGTGAAGGGTTAATGTGAGCGTCATGGAGTGAATGTGAGGTGTTCAGTGTTACAATGATGGATTGATTATGAGGGGGTCAGTGTGACGGTAAGGGAGTGAGTGTGAAGGGGTTAGGGGCACTGTTCGAGTGAGTGTGAGGAGTCAGGGAGAGGGTGATGGAGTGAGTGTGAGGGGGTCAGGGTGACAGTGATGGAGTGAGTGTGAGGGGGTCAGGGTGACGATGATGAAGTGAGTGTGAGGGGGTCAGAGAGCCAGTGATGGAGTGAGTGTGAGGGGGCCAGTGTGACATTCATGGAGTGAGTGTGAGGGGGTCAGGTTGTCGGCGATAGAGTAAGGGGGTCCGGGTGACGGTGATGGAGTGTGTGTGAGGGGGTCGGTGTGATGGTGATGGATTGTTTGTGAGGGGTCAGTGTGACAGTGATGGAGTGAGTCTGATGCGGTCAGGGTGACGGTGATGGAGTGAGTGTGAGTGGGTCAGGGTGACAGTGAAAGAGTGAGTGTGAGGGGTTCAGGGTGACGGTGATGGAGTGTGTGTGAGGGGGTCAAGGTAACAGTGATGGATGAAGTCTGAGGAGGTCAGAGTGACAGTGATGGAGTGAGTGTGACGTGGTCAGGGTGATGGTGATGGAGTGACTGTGAGGGGAGGAAGTGAGGACTGCAGATGCTGGAGATCAGAGCTCAAAATATGGGGCCAGAAAACCGCAGGATGTCAGGCAGCAGCCAAGGAACAGGAGAATTGACATTTCGGGCATGACTCTGAGGGGGTCAAGGTGACATTGATGGAGTGTGTGTGAGGGGGTCAGGGTGACGGTGATGGTGAGAGTGTGAGGGGGTCAGGGTGACGGTGATAGAGTGAGTGTGAGGGGATCAGGCTGACAGTGATGGACTGAGTGTGAGGCGGTCAGGCAGACCCTGATGGAGTAAGTTTGAGGGGATCAGGGAGACAGTGATGGAGTGACAGTGAGGGGGTCAGGGTGAAGTTAATTGGAGTGGTTATGAGGGGGTGAGAGTGACAGTGATGGATTGAGTTTGAGGGTGTCTTGGAGACGGGGATGGAGTTAGTGTGAGGATGTCAGGGTGACGGGAACGGAGTGTGATTGAGGGGGTCAGGGTGACGTTGATGAAGTGAGTGTGAGGGAGTCAGGATGGCAGTGAAGGAGTGTTTGTGAGGGGGTCAGGGTGACGGTGTAAGAGTGAGCTTCAGCTGGTCAGGGTGAGGGTGATGTTGTGAGTGTGATCGGGTCAGCGTTGCAGTGATGATGTGAGTGTGAGTGGGTCAGGGTGATGGTGATGGAGTGATTGTGACATGGTCAGGGTTACAGTGATGGATTGCGTGTGGGGGGGTCATGGTGACGGTGATGGAGTGTGTGTGAGGGAGTCAGGGTGACAGTGATGGTGTGAGTGTGTGGGAGACAGGATGACAGTGAAAGCATGTGTGTGAGGGGTTCAGGTGACAGTTATGGAGTGAGTGTGAGGCAGTCAGGGTGACAGTGATGGAGTGAGTGCAAGTGGGTCAAGGTTACAGTGATGGATGAAGTGTGAGGGGGTCAGGTTGACAGTGATGGAGTGGGAGTGAGAGGGTCAGGGTGATGGTGATGGAATGAGTGTGAGAGGGGTCAGGGTGACAGTGATGGAGTGAGTTCAAGGGGGTCAAGATGACAGTGAAGGAGTTTGTGTGAGGGGTTCAGGGTGACGATGATGGAGTGAATGTGAGGGAGTCAGGGTGACAGTGATGGAGTGAGTGCGAGGGGTTCAGGATGAGAGTGAAGGAGTTTGTGTGAGGGGTTCAGGGTGACGAAGATGGAGTGAATGTGAGGGGTCTGGGTGACAGTGATAGAGAGAGTGTGAGGGGGTCAGGGTGACGGTGATGGAGTCAGGGTGAGGGGGTCAGGGTGACAGTGATGGAGTGTGTGTGAGGGGGTCAGGGTGACGTTGATGGTGAGAGTGTAAGGGGGTCAGGATGACAATGAAGGAGTGTGGGTGAGGGGGTTAGGGTGACGGTGATGGAGTGAGTGTGAGGGGGTCAGGGTGACGTTGATGCTGTGTGTGTGAGGGTGTCAGGCTGATGGTGATGGAGTGAGAGTGAGGCGGTCAGGGTGACAGTGATTCTGTGAGTGTGAGTGAGTCAGTGTGGCGGCGATGGAGTGAGTGTGAGGGGTTCAGTGTGACGGTGATGGAATGAGTATGAGGGTGTAAGGGTGATGGTGATGGAGTGAGTTTGAGGGTGTGAGGGTGACGGTGATGGTGTGAGTGTGAGGGGGTCAGGATTACAATGATGGTGTGAGTGTGAGGGGGTGAGGTTGATGGTGAGAGTGTGAGTGTGAGGAGATGATGGTGACGGTAATGGAGTGTGTGTGAGGGGGTCAGTGTGATGGTAATGCAGTGAGTGATGGGGGTCCATGTGCCGTTGATGGAGTGAGTATGAGGGGGTCAGGGTGCCGGTGATGGAGTGATTGTGAGGGGGTCAGGGTGATGGTAATGGAGTGATTGTGAGATGGTCAGGGTTACAGTGATGGAGTGAGTGTGGGGGGGTCATGGTAACGGTGATGGAGTGTGTGTGAGGGAGTCAGGGTGACAGTAATGGTGTGAGTGTGTGGGAGACAGGATGACAGTGAAAGAGTGTGTGTGAGGGGTTTAGGGTGACGGTTATGGAGTGAGTGTGAGGCGGTCAGGGTGACAGTGATGGAGTGAGTGCAAGGGGACCAAGGTTACAGTGATGGATGAAGTGTGAGGGGGTCAGGTTGACAGTGATGGAGTGACAGTGAGAGGGTCAGGGTGATGGTGATGGAATGAGTGTGAGAAGGGTCAGGGCGACAGTGATGGAGTGAGTTCGAGGGGTTCAGGATGACAGTGAAGGAGTTTGTGTGAAGGGGTCAGGGTGACGATGATGGAGTGAATGTGAGGGGTCAGGGTGACAGTGATAGAGTGAGTGTGAGAGGCTCAGGGTGACGGTGATAGAGTGTGTGTGAGGGGATCAGGGTGACGTTGATCGTGAGAGTGTAAGGGGGTCAGGCTGACGGTGATGGAGTGAGTGTGTGGGGGTCAGTGTGAAGGTGATGGAGTGACTGTGAGGGGGTCAGTGTGATGGTGTTTGAGTGAGTGTGAGGGGGCCAGGGTGACAGTGATGGAGTGATTGTGAGAGGGCCAGTGTGACGTTCATGGAGTGAGTGTGAGGGGGTCAGGTTGGAGGTGATAGAGTGAGTGTAAGGGGTGAGGGTATCGGTGATGGAGTGAGAGTGAGGGAGTCTGGGTGATGGTGATGGAGTGTGTGTGAGAGGTAAGTGTGACAATGATTGAGTGAGTGTGAGGGTGTCAGGCTGACAGTGATGGAGTGTGTGTGAGGGGGTCAAAGTAAAAGTGATGAATGAAGTGTGATGGGGTCAGGGTGACAGTGATGGAGTGAGTGTGAGGGGAGAAAGTGAGGATTGCAGATGCTGGAGTTAAGAGCTCAAAATGTGTTGCTGGAAAAGCGCAGCAGGTCAGGCAGCATCCAAGGAACAGGAGAATCGACGTTTCGGGCATGACTGGCAGGGGGTCAAGGTGACATTGATGGAGTGTGTGTGAGGGGGTCAGGGTGACAGTGATGGTGTGAGTGTGAGGCGGTCAGTGTGACAGTGATGAAGTGAGATTGAGGGGGTCAGGAAGATGTTGATGAGTGAGTAATAGGGGGTCAGGCTGATGGTGATGGAGTGAATGTGAGGGGTCAGGGTGACAGTGATGGAGTGTGTGTGGGCGAGTCAGGGTGACAGTGATGGCGTGAGTGTGAGGGAGACAGGATGACAGTGAAAGAGTGTGTGTGAGGGGTTCAGGGTGATGGTTATGGAGTGAGTGTGAGGGGTTCAGGGTGAAAGTGATGGAGTGAGGGTGAGGGGGTCAAGGTTACAGTGATGAATGAAGTTTGAGGGGGTCAGGTTGACAGTGATGGAGTGAGAGTGAGGGTGTCAGGGTTATGGTGATGGAAGGGATGTGAGAGGGGTCAGGGTGACAGTGATGGAGTGAGTGTGAGGGAGTCAGGATGACAGTGAAGGAGTTTGTGTGAGGGGGTCAGGGTGACGATGATGGAGTGAGTATGAGGAGGTCAGTGTGACTGTGATGGAGTGAGTATGAGGGGGTCAGGGTGACAATAATGGAGTGAATGTGATGGGGTCTGGGTGACGGTGAGGGAGTGGTTGTGAGGGGGTCAGGGTGACACTGATGGAGTGAGTGTGAGGGGGTCAGAGTAATGGTGATAGAGTGATTGTGAAGGGGTCAGGGCGACAGTGATGGAGAGATTGTGAGGGGGTCAGGTGACGGTGATGGAGTGAGTGTGAGGGGGTCAGGTGACGGTGATGGAGTGAGTGTGAGGGAGTCAGAGTGACGGTGATGGTGTGAGTGTGAGGGGGTCAGGGTGACGGTGATGGAGTGAGTGTGAGGGGGTCAGGATGACAGTGAAGGAGTGTGTGTGAGTGTTTCAGGGTGACGGTGATGGAGTAAGTGTGAGCGGGTCAGGGTGACGGTGATGGAGTGTGTGTGAGGGGGTCAAAGTAAAAGTGATGAATGAAGTGTGAGGGGGTCAGGGTGACAGTGATGGAGTGAGTGTGAGGGGAGAAAGTGAGGATTGCAGATGCTGGAGTTAAGAGCTCAAAATGTGTTGCTGGAAAAGCGCAGCAGGTCAGGCAGCATCCAAGGAACAGGAGAATCGACGTTTCGGGCATGACTGGCAGGGGGTCAAGGTGACATTGATGGAGTGTGTGTGAGGGGGTCAGGGTGACAGTGATGGTGTGAGTGTGAGGCGGTCAGTGTGACAGTGATGAAGTGAGATTGAGGGGGTCAGGAAGATGTTGATGAGTGAGTAATAGGGGGTCAGGCTGATGGTGATGGAGTGAATGTGAGGGGTCAGGGTGACAGTGATGGAGTGTGTGTGGGCGAGTCAGGGTGACAGTGATGGCGTGAGTGTGAGGGAGACAGGATGACAGTGAAAGAGTGTGTGTGAGGGGTTCAGGGTGATGGTTATGGAGTGAGTGTGAGGGGTTCAGGGTGAAAGTGATGGAGTGAGGGTGAGGGGGTCAAGGTTACAGTGATGAATGAAGTTTGAGGGGGTCAGGTTGACAGTGATGGAGTGAGAGTGAGGGTGTCAGGGTTATGGTGATGGAAGGGATGTGAGAGGGGTCAGGGTGACAGTGATGGAGTGAGTGTGAGGGAGTCAGGATGACAGTGAAGGAGTTTGTGTGAGGGGGTCAGCGTGACGATGATGGAGTGAGTATGAGGAGGTCAGTGTGACTGTGATGGAGTGAGTGTGAGGGGGTCAGGGTGACAATAATGGAGTGAATGTGATGGGGTTTGGGTGACGGTGAGGGAGTGGTTGTGAGGGGGTCAGGGTGACACTGATGGAGTGAGTGTGAGGGGGTCAGAGTAATGGTGATAGAGTGATTGTGAAGGGGTCAGGGCGACAGTGATGGAGAGATTGTGAGGGGGTCAGGTGACGGTGATGGAGTGAGTGTGAGGGAGTCAGAGTGACGGTGATGGTGTGAGTGTGAGGGGGTGAAGGTGACGGTGATGTAGTGAGTGTGAGGGGGTCAGGGTGACGGTGATGGAGTGAGTGTGGGGGGTCAGGATGACAGTGAAGGAGTGTGTGTGAGTGTTTCAGGGTGACGGTGATGGAGTAAGTGTGAGTGGGTCAGGGTGACGGTGATGGAGTGTGTGTGAGGGGGTCAAAGTAAAAGTGATGAATGAAGTGTGAGGGGGTCAGGGTGACAGTGATGGAGTGAGTGTGAGGGGAGAAAGTGAGGATTGCAGATGCTGGAGTTAAGAGCTCAAAATGTGTTCCTGGGAAAGCGCAGCAGGTCAGGCAGCATCCAAGGAACAGGAGAATCGACGTTTCGGGCATGACTGGCAGGGGGTCAAGGTGACATTGATGGAGTGTGTGTGAGGGGGTCAGGGTGACAGTGATGGTGTGAGTGTGAGGCGGTCAGTGTGACAGTGATGAAGTGAGATTGAGGGGGTCAGGAAGATGTTGATGAGTGAGTAATAGGGGGTCAGGCTGATGGTGATGGAGTGAATGTGAGGGGTCAGGGTGACAGTGATGGAGTGTGTGTGGGCGAGTCAGGGTGACAGTGATGGCGTGAGTGTGAGGGAGACAGGATGACAGTGAAAGAGTGTGTGTGAGGGGTTCAGGGTGATGGTTATGGAGTGAGTGTGAGGGGTTCAGGGTGAAAGTGATGGAGTGAGGGTGAGGGGGTCAAGGTTACAGTGATGAATGAAGTTTGAGGGGGTCAGGTTGACAGTGATGGAGTGAGAGTGAGGGTGTCAGGGTTATGGTGATGGAAGGGATGTGAGAGGGGTCAGGGTGACAGTGATGGAGTGAGTGTGAGGGAGTCAGGATGACAGTGAAGGAGTTTGTGTGAGGGGGTCAGGGTGACTGTGATGGAGTGAGTGTGAGGGGGTCAGGGTGACAATAATGGAGTGAATGTGATGGGGTTTGGGTGACGGTGAGGGAGTGGTTGTGAGGGGGTCAGGGTGACACTGATGGAGTAAGTGTGAGGGGGTCAGAGTAATGGTGATAGAGTGATTGTGAAGGGGTCAGGGCGACAGTGATGGAGAGATTGTGAGGGGGTCAGGTGACGGTGATGGAGTGAGTGTGAGGGAGTCAGAGTGACGGTGATGGTGTGAGTGTGAGGGGGTGAAGGTGACGCTGATGTAGTGAGTGTGAGGGGGTCAGGGTGACGGTGATGGAGTGAGTGTGAGGGGGTCAGGATGACAGTGAAGGAGTGTGTGTTAGTGTTTCAGGGTGACGGTGATGGAGTAAGTGTGAGTGGGTCAGGGTGATGGTGATGGAGTGAGTGTGAGCGGGTCCAGGTGATGTTGATGGAGTGTGTGTGAGGGTGTCAGCCTGATGGTGATGGAGTGAGAGTAAGGCGGTCAGGGTGACAGTGATGCTGTGATTGTGATTGGGTCAGTGTGACAGTGATGCAGTGAGTGTTAGTGGGCCAGTGTGACGGTCATGGAGTAAGAGTGAGGGGGTCAGTGTGATGATGATGGAGTGAGTGTGAGGATTTCAGGGTGATGGCGATGGTGTGAGTCTGAGATGTTCAGGGTTGCAGTGATAGTGTGAGTGTGAGGGGGTCAGTGTGACGGTGATGGAGTGAGTGTGAGTGTGTGAGGGTGTAGGTGATGCAGTGTGTGTGAGGGGTGAGGGTGACAGTGATTGAGTGAGTGTGGTGGTCAGGGTGACATGAATGGAGTGCGTGTGAGCTGGTCAGGATGACAGATATGGAGTGACTGTGAGGGGATCAGGTTAACGTTGATGGAGTGAGTGTGAGACGGTCAGGGTGACAGTGATGGAGTGAATGTGAGGGGGTCAGTGTGTGGGTGATGGAGTGAGTGTGAGCGGCTGAGAGTGACGGTGATGGAGTGATTGTGAGTTGGTCAAGGTGACGCTGATGGAGTGATTGTGCGGTGGTCAGTGTGATGGTGATGGAGTGAGTGTGAGGGGGTCATGGTGACGGTCATGGAGTGAGAGTGAGGGGGTCAGTCTGACGATGATGGAGTGAGTGTGAGTGTGTGAGGGTGAATTTGATGGAGTGTGTGTGAGAGGGTCAGTGTGACAGTGATGGAGTAAGAGTGAGGGTGTCAGGGTTACAGTGATGGAGTGAGTGTGAGGGGTTCAGAGTGACGGTGATGGATTGATTGTGTGGGGGTCAGGTTGACTGTGATGGAGTGATTGTGAGACGGTCAGGGTTACAGTGATGAAGTGAGTGTGAGGGGGTCAGAGGGACGGTGATGGAGTGGTTGTGAGGGAGTCAGGATGACAGTACTGGCATGAGTGTGAGGGAGACAGGATGTCAGTGAAAGAGTGTGTGTGAGGGGTTCAGGGTGACAGTGATGGAGTGAGGGTGAGGGTCAAGGTTACAGTGATGGATGAAGTGTGAGGGGGTCAGGTTGACAGTGAAGGACTTTGAGTGAGGTGGTCAAGGTGACGATAATGGAGTGATTGTGCGGTGGTCAGTGAGACGGTGAATGAGTGAGTGTGAGGGGGTCAGTGTGACAGTGATGCAGTGAGTGTGAGTGGGCCAGGGTGAGAGTGTTGGAGTGAGTGTGAGGGGGCCAGTGTGATGGTCATGGAGTATGAGTGAGGGGGTCAGTGTGACGATGATGGAGTAAGTGTGAGGATTTCAGGGTGATGGCGATGGTGTGAGTCTGAGATGTTCAGGGTTGCAGTGATGGTGTGAGTGTGAGACAGTCAGTGTGACGGTGATGGAGTGAGTGTGAGTGTGTGAGGGTGAATTTGATGGAGTGTGTGTAAGGGGGACAGAGTCACGGTAATGGAGTGAGTGTGAGAGGGGCAGGTTGAAAGTGATATAGTAAGTGTGAGGGCGGTCAGTGTGATGGTGATGGGATGAGTGTGAGGTATCGGGGTGACAGTGATAGAGAAATTGCGAGGGGGTCAGGGTGATGGTGATGGAGAAATTGCGAGGGTGTCAGGGTGACGGTGATGGAGTGAGTGTGAGGGGGTCAGTGTGATGGTGATGGAGTGAGTGTGAGGATTTCAGGGTGATGGCGATGGTGTGAGTCTGAGATGTTCAGGGTTGCAGTGATGGTGTGAGTGTGAGAGGTTCAGTGTGACGTTGATGGAGTGAGTGTGAGTGTGTGTGGGTGAAGGTGATGGAGTGTGTGTGAGGGGGTAAGTGTGATGGTAATGGAGTGAGTGAGAGAGGGGCAGGTTGACGGTGATATAGTAAGTGTGAGGATGGTCAGTGTGACGGTGATGGAGTGAGTGTGAGGGGTGAGTGTGACGGTGAAAGAGAGATTGCGAGGGGGTCAGGGTGACGGTGATGGAGAGGTTGCGAGGGTGTCAGGGTGACGGTGATGGAGTGAGTGTGAGGGGGTCAGGATGACGGAGATGGAGTGGCTGTGAGGGGGTCAGGATGACAGTGATGGAGTGAGTGTGAGGGGTTGTGAGTGACGGTGATGTAGTGATCGTGAGGTGATCAGGTTGACGCTGATGGACTTATTGTGAGGGGGTCAGTGTGACAGTGATGGATTAAGTGTGAGGGTGTCAGAGTGCTGGTGGTGGAGTGAGTGTGAGGGGGTCTGTGTGACAGTGATGGAGTGGCTGTGAGGGGGTCAGGCTGACGGTGATGGTGTGTGTGTGAGGGGGTAGGGTCAGTGTGACCATGATGGAGTGAGTGTGAGGGGGTGAGAGTGATGGTGATGTTGTCATTGTGAGGTGGTGAGGGTGACGCTGATGAATTGAGTGTGAGGGGTCAGAGTGACAGCGATGGAGTGACCGTGAGGGGGCCAGTGTGACAGTGATGGAGTGAGTGTGAGGGGGCTAGTGTGACAGTCATGGAGTGAGTGTGAAGTGGGTCAGGGTGACGGCAATAAAGTGAGTGTGAGGGTGTGAGAAGACGGTGATGGTGTGAGAGTGAGGGGGTCCGTGTGATGGTGATGGAGTGAGTGTGAGGGGGGTCTGTTTGAGGGTGATGGAGTGTGTATGAGGGTTCGTGAGTGATGGTGATATAGTGATTGTGAGGTGGTCAGGGTGACACTGATGGAGTCTTTGTGAGGGGGTCAGTGTGACAGTGATGGAGCAAGTGTGAGGGTATCAGGGTTACAGTGATGAGTGTGAGTGTGAATGGGTCAGTGAGACGGTGATGGAGTGAGTGTGAGGGGGTCAGTGTGACAGTGATGGAGTGAGTGTGAGAATTTCAGGATGATGGCGATGGTGTGAGTCTGAGATGATCAGGGTTGCAGTGATAGTGTGAGTGTGAATGGTCAGTGTGACGGTGATGGTGTGAGTGTGAGTGTGTGAGGGTGAAGGTGATGGAGTGTGTGTGAGGGGTGAGGGTGACGGTGATAGAGTGAGTTTGGTGGTAAGGGTGACATGAATGGAGTGCGTGTGAGGTGGTCAGGATGACAGATATGGAGTGAGTTTGAGGGGATCAGGTTGACGTTGATGGAGTGAGTGTGAGAGGGTCAGGGTGACAGTGATGGAGTGAATGTGGGGGGGTCAGTGTGTCGGTGATGGAGTGAGTGTGAGCGGCTGAGAGTGACGGTGATGGAGTGATTGTGAGTTGGTCAAGGTGACGCTGATGGAGTGATTGTGCAGTGGTCAGTGTGATGGTGATGGAGTGAGTGTGAGGGGGTCATGGTGACGGTCATGGAGTGAGAGTGAGGGGGTCAGTGTGACGATGATGGAGTGAGTGTGAGGATTTTAGGGTGACGGCGATGGTGTGATTCTGAGATGTTCAGTGTTGCAGTGATGGTGTGAGTGTGAGGGGGTCAGTGTGATGGTGATGGCGTGAGTGTGAGGGTGTCAGGGTTACAGTGATGGAGTGAGTGTGAGGGGATCAGGGTGACAGTGATGGAGTAAGTGCGAGGGAGTCAGGATGACAGTGAAGGACTTTGTGTGGGGGGGTCAACGTGACGATAATGGAGTGATTGTGCGGTGGTCAGTGAGACGGTGATGGAGTGAGTGTGAGGGGGTCAGTGTGACGGTCATGGAGTGAGAGTGAGGGGGTCAGTGTGACGATGATGGAGTGAGTGTGAGGATTTTAGGGTGACGGCGATGGTGTGATTCTGAGATGTTCAGGGTTGCAGTGATGGTGTGAGTGTGAGGGGGTCAGTGTGACGGTGATGGAGTGAGTGTGAGTGTGTGAGGGTGAATTTGATGGAGTGTGTGTGAAAGGGTCAGTGTGACAGTGATGGAGTAAGTGTGAGGGTGTCAGGGTTACAGTGATGGAGTGAGTGTGAGGGGTTCAGAGTGACGGTGATGGAGTGATTGTGTGGGGGTCAGGTTGACTGTGATGGAGTGATTGTGAGATGGTCAGGGTTACAGTGATGGAGTGAGTGTGAGGGGGTCAGAGGGACGGTGATGGAGTGTTTGTGAGGGAGTCAGGGTGACAGTAATGGAATGAGTGTGAGGGAGACAGGATGTCAGTGAAAGAGTGTGTGTGAGGGGTTCAGGGTGACAGTGATGGAGTGAGGGTGAGGGTCAAGGGAACAGTGATGGATGAAGTGTGAGGGGGTCGGGTTGACAGTGATGGAGTGAGAGTGAGGGGGTCAGGGTTATGGTGATGGAATGGATGTGAGAGGGGTCAGGGTGACAGTGATGGAGTAAGTGCGAGGGAGTCAGGATGACAGTGAAGGACGTTGTGTGAGGGGGTCAGGGTGACGATAATAGAGTGATTGTGCGGTGGTCAGTGAGACAGTGATGGAGTGAGTGTGAGGGGGTCAGTGTGACAGTGATGGAGTGAGTGTGAGTGGGCCAGGGTGACAGTGTTGGAGTGAGTGTGAGGGGGCCAGTGTGATGGTCTTGGAGTAAGAGTGAGGGGGTCAGCGTGACGATGATGGAGTGAGTGTGAGGATTTCTGGGTGATGGCGATGGGGTGACACTGAGATGCTCAGGGTTGCAGTGATGGTGTGAGTGTGAAGGGTTCAGTGTGACGGTGATGGAGTGAGATAGAGTGGGCCAGGGTGTCGGTGATGCAGTGAGTGTGAGGGGGCCATTGTGACGGTCATGGAGTATGAGTGAGGGGGTCAGTGTGACGATGATGGAGTGAGTGTGAGGATTTCAGGGTGATGACGATAGTGTGAGTCTGAGATGTTCAGGGTTGCAGTGATGGTGTGAGTGTGAGACAGTCCGTGTGACTGTGATGGAGTGAGTGTGAGGGGGCCAGTGTGACGGTCATGGAGTGAGAGTGAGGGGGTCAGTGTGATGATGATGGAGTGAGTGTGAGGATTTCAGGGTGATGGCGATGGTGTGAGTCTGAGATGTTCAGGGTTGCAGTGATGGTGTGAGTGTGAGACAGTCAGTGTGACGGTGATGGAGTGAGTGTGAGTGTGTGAGGGTGAATTTGATGGAGTGTGTGTAAGGGGGTCAGAGTGACGGTAATAGAGTGAGTGTGAGAGGGGCAGGTTGAAAGTGATATAGTAAGTGTGAGGGCGGTCTGTGTGATGGTGATGGGGTGAGTGTAAGGGATCGAGGTGACGGTGATAGTGAAATTGCGAGGGGGTCAGGGTGACGGTGATGGAGAGATTGCGAGGGTGTCAGGGTGATGGTGATGGAGTGAGTGTGAGGGAGTCTGGGTGACGGTGATGGAGTGGCTGTGAGGGGGTCAGGGTAATGCTGATGGAGTGAGTGTGAGTGGGTGAGGGTGACATTGGTGGAGTGATTGTGAGGGGGTTAGGGTGACGGTGATGGAGTGTGTGCGAGGGGGTAGGGTCAGTGTGACCATGATGGAGCGAGTGTGAGACAGTCAGTGTGACGGTGATGGAGTGAGTGTGAGTGTGTGAGGGTGAATTTGATGGAGTGTGTGTAAGGGGGTCAGAGTGACGGTGATGGAGTGAGTGTGAGAGGGACAGGTTGAAAGTGATATAGTAAGTGTGAGGGCGGTCAGTGTGATGTTGATGGGGTGAGTGTGAGGGATGGGGGTGACAGTGATAGAGAAATTGCGAGGGGGTCACGGTGATGGTGATGGAGAGATTGCGAGGGTGTCAGGGTGACGGTGATGGAGTGAATGTGAGGGGGTCAGAGTGACGGTGATGGAGTGAGTGTGAGGAGGTCAGAGTGACGGTGATGGAGTGAGTGTGAGGAGGTCAGAGTGACGGTGATGGAGTGAGTGTGAGGGGTCCAGTGTGACGGTCATGGAGTATGACTGAGGGGGTCAGTGTGACGATGATGGAGTGAGTGTGAGGATTTCAGGGTGATGGCGATGGTGTGTGTCTGAGATGTTCAGTGTTGCAGTGATGGTGTGAGTGTGAGGGGGTCAGTGTGACGGTGATGGAGTGAGTGTGAGTGTGAAGGTGATGGAGTGTGTGTGAGGGGTTCAGGTTGACGGTAATGGAGTGAGTGTGAGAGGGGCAGGTTGATGGTGATATAGTAAGTGTGAGTGCGGTCAGTGTGATGGTGATGGAGTGAATGTGAGGGGGTCAGTGTGTCGTTGATGGAGTGAGTGTGAGAGGCTGAGAGTGACAGTGATGGAGTGATTGTGAGTTGGTCATGGTGACGGTGATGGAGTGAGTGTGAGGGGGTCATGGTGACTGTGATGGAGTGAGTATGATGTGGTCAGCGTGACCGTGATGGAGTGAGTGTGAGTGGGCCAGGTTGAGGGTGATGGAGTGAGTGTGAGGGGGCCAGTGTGACGATGATGGAGTGAGTGTGAGGATTTAAGGGTGATGGCGATGGTGTGAGTCTGAGATGTTCAGGGTGGCAGTGATGGTGTGAGTGTGAGGGGTTCAGTGTGACGGTGATGGAGTGAGTGTGAGTGTGAAGGTGATGGAGTGTGTGTGAGGGGTTCAGGTTGACGGTAATGGAGTGAGTGTGAGAGGGGCAGGTTGATGGTGATATAGTAAGTGTGAGTGCGGTCAGTGTGATGGTGATGGAGTGAATGTGAGGGGGTCAGTGTGTCGTTGATGGAGTGAGTGTGAGAGGCTGAGAGTGACAGTGATGGAGTGATTGTGAGTTGGTCATGGTGACGGAGATGGAGTGAGTGTGCGGGGGTCATGGTGACTGTGATGGAGTGAGTATGATGTGGTCAGTGTGACCGTGATGGAGTGAGTGTGAGTGGGCCAGGTTGAGGGTGATGGAGTGAGTGTGAGGGGGCCAGTGTGACGATGATGGAGTGAGTGTGAGGATGTCAGGGTCATGGCGATGGTGTGAGTCTGAGATGTTCAGGGTTGCAGTGACGGTGTGAGTGTGAGACAGTCAGTGTGACGGTGATGGAGTGAGTGTGAGTGTGTGAGGGTGAATTCGATGGAGTCTGTGTAAGGGGGTCAGAGTGACGGTAATGGAGTGAGTGTGAGAGGGGCAGGTTGAAAGTGATATAGTAAGTGTGATGGCGGTCAGTGTGATGGTGATGGGGTGAGTGTGAGGGATCGGGGTGACGGTGATAGAGAAATTGCGAGGGGGTCAGGGTGATGGTGATGGAGAGATTGCGAGGGTGTCAGGGTGACGGTGATGGAGTGAGTGTGAGGGGGTCAGAGTGACGGTGATGGAGTGAGTGTGAGGGGGTCAGGGTGACATGAATGGAGTGCGTGTGAGGTGATCCTGATGACAGTGATGGAGTGCGTGTGAGAGGGTCAGGTTGACGGTGATGGAGTGAGTGTGAGGGGGGTTTGTATGACGATGATGGAGTGAGTGTCAAGGGTTGAGAGTGACGGTGATGTAGTGATCGTGAGGTGGTCAGGGTGATGCTGATGGACTGATTGTGAGGGGGTCAGTGTGACAGTGATGGAGTAAGTGTGACGGTGTCAGGGTTTCAGTGATGGAGTGAGTGTGAGGAGGTCAGTGTGACGGTTATGGAGTGAGTGTTAGGGGGTGAGGGTGACATTAATGGAGTGAGTGTGAGGGGATCTGGGTGACGGTGATGGTGTGGCTGTAAGGGGGTCAGGGTGAAACTGATGGAGTGAGTGTGAGGAGGTCAGAGTGGCGATGATGGAGTGAGTGTGAGGGGTTGATAGTGACAGTGATATAGTGATCGTGAGGTGGTCAGGGTGACGCTGATGGACTGATTGTGAGAGAGTTAGTGAGACAGTAATGGAGTAAGTGTGAGGGTGTCAGGGTTACAGTGGTGGAGTGAGTGTGAGGGGGTCAGAGTGGCGGTGATGGAGTGAGTGTGAGGGGGTCAGGTTGACAGTGATAGTGCGAGAGTGAGCAACTTAGGGTGACAGTGATGGAGTGATTGTGTGAGGGTCAGGTTGACTGTGATGGAGTGATTGTGTGATGGTCAGTGTTACAGTGATGGAGTGAGTGTGAGGGGGTCAGGATGACGGTGATGGAGTGTGTGTGAGGGGTTCAGGGTGACAGTGATGGAGTGAGGGTGAGGGGGTCAAGGTTACAGTGATGGATGAAGTGTGAGGGGGTCAGGTTGACAGTGATGGAGTGAGAGTGAAGGGATCAGGGTTATGGTGATGGAATGGACTTGAGAGGGGTCAGGGTGACAATGATGGATTGAGTGCAAGGGGGTCCGGATGATAGTGAAGGACTTTGTGTGAGGGGGTCAGGGTGACAATAATGGAGTGAATGTGAGGGGTCTGGGTGACAGTGATGGAGTGAGTGTGGGTGGGTCAGGGTGTCGGTGATGGAGTGAGTGTGAGGGGGTCAGTGTGACTGTGATGGAGTGAGTGTGAGGGGGGGTCAGTGTGACGGTGATAGAGTGATTGTGAAGATGTCAGGGTGACGGTGATGGAGAGATTGTGAGGGGGTCAGGGTGACGGTTTGGAGTGAGTGTGAGGGACTCAGAGTGACGGTGATGATGTGAGTCTGAGGGGGTGAGAGTGATGATGATGTAGTAAGTGTGAGGGGGTCAGTGCGATGGTGATGATGTGATGGGGAGTGGGGTTCAGTGTGACGGTGATGGAGTGAGTGCGAGTGGGTGAGGGTGACGGTGATAGAGTGATTGTGAGGGGTTCAGGGCGACGGTGATGGAGTGATTGTGAAGGGGTCAGAGTGACGTTGATGGAGTTAATGTGAGGGGGTAGCGTGACGGTGATGGAGTGAGTATGAGAGGGGCAGGTTGATTGTGATATAGTAAGTGTGAGGGCGGTCAGTGTGATGGTGATGGGGTGAGTGTGAGGGATCGGGGTGACGGTGATAGAGAAATTGCGAGGGGGTCAGGGTGATGGTGATGGAGAGATTGCGAGGGTGTCAGGGTGACGGTGAGGGAGTGAGTGTGAGGGGGTCAGAGTGACGGTGATGGAGTGAGTGTGAGGGGGTCAGGGTGACATGAATGGAGTGCGTGTGAGGTGATCAGGATGACAG
Organism: Chiloscyllium punctatum; assembly: GCF_047496795.1. NCBI lineage: Eukaryota > Metazoa > Chordata > Chondrichthyes > Orectolobiformes > Hemiscylliidae > Chiloscyllium > Chiloscyllium punctatum. The sequence continues at coordinate 11,188,426 of NC_092755.1, read as the reverse complement.
TGATGGAGTGCGTGTGAGAGGGTCTGGTTGACGGTGATGGAGTGAGTGTGAGGGGGGTTTGTATGACGATGATGGAGTGAGTGTCAGGGGTTGAGAGTGACGGTGATGTAGTGATCGTGAGGTGGTCAGGGTGATGCTGATGGACTGATTGTGAGGGGGTCAGTGTGACAGTGATGGAGTAAGTGTGAGGGTGTCAGGGTTTCAGTGATGGAGTGAGTGTGAGGGGGTCAGGGTGACGGTGCTGGAGTGAGTGTGAGGAGTTCAGTGTGACGGCTATGGAGTGAGTGTGAGGGGGTGAGGGTGACATTGATGGAGTGAGTGTGAGGGGGTCTGGGTGATGGTGATGGAGTGGCTGTAAGGGGGTCAGGGTGACGATGATGGAGTGAGTGTGAGGGGTTGATAGTGACAGTGATATAGTGATCGTGAGGTGGTCAGGGTGACGCTGATGGACTGATTGTGAGGGAGTCAGTGAGACAGTAATGGAGTAAGTGTGAGGGTGTCAGGGTTACAGTGGTGGAGTGAGTGTGAGGGGGTCAGAGTGGCGGTGATGGAGTGAGTGTGAGGGGGCCAGGTTGACAGTGATAGTGCGAGAGTGAGCAACTTAGGGTGACGGTGATGGAGTGATTGTGTGAGGGTCAGGTTGACTGTGATGGAGTGATTGTGAAATGGTCAGTGTTACAGTGATGGAGTGAGTGTGAGGGGGTCAGGATGACGGTGATGGAGTGTGTGTGAGGGGTTCAGGGTGACAGTGATGGAGTGAGGGTGAGGGGGTCAAGGTTACAGTGATGGATGAAGTGTGAGGGGGTCAGGTTGACAGTGATGGAGTGAGAGTGAAGGGATCAGGGTTATGGTGATGGAATGGACGTGAGAGGGGTCAGGGTGACAGTGATGGAGTGAGTGCAAGGGGGTCAGGATGATAGTGAAGGACTTTGTGTGAGGGGGTCAGGGTGACAATAATGGAGTGAATGTGAGGGGTCTGGGTGACAGTGATGGAGTGAGTGTGGGTGGGTCAGGGTGTCGGTGATGGAGTGAGTGCGAGGGTGTCAGGGCGACGGTAATGGAGTGATTGTGAGTGGGTCAGAGTGACGTTGATGGAGTTAATATGAGGGGGTAGCGTGACGGTGATGGAGTGAGTATGAGAGGGGCAGGTTGATGGTGATATAGTAAGTGTGAGGGCGGTCAGTGTGACAGTGATGGAGTGAGTATGACGGTGAGGGTGACGGTGATGGAGTGAGTGTGGGGGTCAGAGTTACATGAATGGAGTGCGTGTGAGGTGGTCAGGACGATAGGTATGGAGTGAGTGTGAGGGGGTCAGGTTGACATTGATGGTGTGAGTGTGAGAGGGTCAGGGTGACCGTGATGGAGTGCGTGTGATGGGGTCAGTGTGTTGGTGATAGAGCGAGTGTGAGCAGCTGAGAGTGACGGTGATGGAGTGATTGTGAGTTGGTCAGGGTGACGCTGATGGAGTGATTGAGCGGGGGTCAGTGTGACAGTGATGGAATGAGTGTGAGGGGGTCATGGTGACTGTGATGGAGTGAGTGAGATGTGGTCAGTGTGACCGTGATGGAGTGATTGCGAGGGGGTCAGTGTGACAGTGATGGAGTGAGTGTGAGGGGTTTTGTGTGACGGTGATGTAGTGACCGTGAGGTGATCAGGTTGCCGCTGATGGACTTATTGTGAGGGGGTCAGTGTGACAGTGATAGAGTAAGTGTGAGTGTGTCAGAGTGCCGGTGATGGAGGGAGTGTGAGGGGGCCTGGGTGACGGTGATGGAGTGGCTGTGAGGGGGTCAGGGTGATGGTGATGGAGTGAGTGTGAGGGGTTCAGAGTGATGGTGATGGAGTGAGTGTGAGGGGGTCAGGGTGACATGAATGGAGTGCTTGTGAGGGGGTCAGGTTGACAGTGATGGAGTGAGTGTGAGGGGTTTTGTGTGACGGTGATGTAGTGACCGTGAGGTGATCAGGTTGCCGCTGATGGACTTATTGTGAGGGGGTCCGTGTGACAGTGATAGAGTAAGTGTGAGTGTGTCAGAGTGCCGGTGATGGAGGGAGTGTGAGGGGGCCTGCGTGACGGTGATGGAGTGGCTGTGAGGGGGTCAGGGTGACGCTGATGGAGTGAGTGTGAGCGGGTGAGGGTGACATTGGTGGAGTGATTGTGAGGGGGTCAGGGTGACGGTGATGGAGTGTGTGTAGGGGGTAGGGTCAGTGTGACCATGATGGAATAAGTGTGAGGGGGTGAGAGTGACGGTGATGTAGTCATTGTGAGGTGGTGAGAGTGATGCTGATGGAGTAGGTGTGAGGGTTCAGAGTGACGGTGATGGAGTGACAGTGAAGGGGCCAGTGTGACAGTGATGGAGTGAGTGTGAGGGCGCAAGTGTGACAGTCATGAAGTGAGTGTGAAGTGGGTCAGGGTGACGGCGATAAAGTGAGTGTGAGGTGTGAGAAGACGGTGATGGAGTGAGAGTGAGGGGGTCCGGGTGATGGTGATGGTGTGTGTGTGAGGGGGTCTTGGTGACGGTGATGGAGTGAGTGTGAGGGGGGTCTGTTTGAAGGTGATGGAGTGGGTATGAGGGTTCGAGAGTGATGGTGATATAGTGATTGTGAGGTGGTCAGGGTGACACTGATGGAGCAAGTGTGAGGGTATCAGGGTTACAGTGATGAGTGTGAGTGTGAATGGGTCAGAGTGACGGTGATGGGTGATTGTGAGGGGGTCAGGGTGACATGAATGGAGTGTGTGTGAGGGGGTCAGAATGACAGTGGTGGAGTGGGTGTGAAGAGGTCAGGTTGACATTGATGGAGTGAGTTTGAGCGGGTCAGGGTGATGGTGATGGAGTGAGTGTGAGGGGATAGGGTCAGTGTGACGGTGATGGAGTGATTGTGAGGGGGTGAGAGTGACTGTGATGTAGTGGTTGTGAGGTGGTGATGGTGACACTGATGGAGTGAGTGTGAGGGGTCAGAGTGACGGTGACGGAGTGACCGTGAGGGGGTCAATGTGACAGTGATGGAGTGAGTGTGAGTGGGCCAGGGTGATGGTGATGGAGTGAGTGTGAGGGAGCCAGTGTGACAGTCATGGAGTGAGTGTGAGCGGGTCAGTGTGACGATGATGGAGTGAGTGTGAGTGTGTCAGGGTGACAGTGATGGAGTCAGTGTGAGGGAATCAAGTTGACGGTGATGGAGTGAGTTTGAGGGGGTCATGGTGACAGTGATTGAGTGAGTGTGATGGGGTCAGCGCAATGGTGATGGAGTAAGTGAGAGGCGGTCAGGGAGACAGTGATGGAGTGACACTGAGGGTGTCAGGGTGACGTTAATGGAGTAATTGTTAGGGAGTGGATTTGACAGTGATGGATTGAGTGCGGAGGGCTGGGAGACGGTGATGGAGTGAGTGTGAGGAGGGTAGGATGACCGTGAAGGAGTGTGTCTGTGGCGGTCAGGGTGACAGTGATGGAGTGTGTGTGAGGGGGTCAGGTTGATGGTGATGCGGTGAGTGTGAGGGGGTCAGAGTGACATCGATGGAGTGAGTGTGAGGGTGTCAGGGTGACGGTGTTGGAGTGAGTGTGAGGGGGTCAGGGTGATGCTGATGGAGTGAGTGTGAGGGGGTCAGGGCGACGGTGATGGAGTGAGAGTGAGGGGGTCAGGGTGACAGTGATGGAGTGTGTGTGAGGGGGTTAGGTTGACGGTGATGCGGTGTGTGTGAGGGGGTCAGAGTGACATTGATGGAGATAATGTGGGGGGTAGCGTGACGGTGATGGAGTGAGTATGCGAGGGGCAGGTTGATGGTGATATCGTAAGTGTGAGGGCGGTCAGTGTGACAGAGATGGAGTGAGTATGACGGTGAGGGTGACGGTGATGGAGTGAGTGTGGGGGTCAGAGTGACATGAATGGAGTGCGTGTGAGGTGGACAGGACGATAGGTATGGAGTTAGGGTGAGGGGGTCAGGTTGACGTTGATGGAGTGAGTGTGAGAGGGTAATGGTGACCGTGAGGGAGTGAGTGTGATGGGGTCAGTGTGTCGGTGATAGAGTGAGTGTGAGCAGCTGAGAGTGACGGTGATGGAGTGATTGTGAGTTGATCAGGGTGACGCTGATGGAGTGATTGAGCGGGGGTCAGTGTGACAGTGATGGAATGAGTGTGAGGGGGTCATGGTGACTGTGATGGAGTGAGTGAGATGTGGTCAGTGTGACCGTGATGGAGTGATTGCGAGGGGGTCAGTGTGACAGTGATGGAGTGAGTGTGAGTGGGCCAGGGTGATGGTGATGGAGTGAGTGTGAGGGAGCCAGTGTGACAGTCATGGAGTGAGTGTGAGCGGGTCAGTGTGACGATGATGGAGTGAGTGTGAGTGTGTCAGGGTGACAGTGATGGAGTCAGTGTGAGGGAATCAAGTTGACGGTGATGGAGTGAGTTTGAGGGGGTCATGGTAACAGTAATTGAGTGAGTGTGAGGGGGTCAGGGCAATGGTGATGGAGTAAGTGTGAGGCGCTCTGGGAGACAGTGATGGAGTGACCCTGAGGGTGTCAGGGTGACGTTAATGGAGTGAGTGTGAGGGGGTGCGAGTGACAGTGAATGATTGAGTGTGGAGGTCAGGGAGATGGTGTTGGAGTGAGTGTGAGGGGGTCAGGGTGATGCTGATGGAGTGAGTGTGAGGGGGTCAGGGTGACGGTGATGGAGTGAGAGTGAGGGGGTCAGGGTGACAGTGATGGAGTGTGTGTGAGGGGGTTAGGTTGACGGTGATGCGGTGTGTGTGAGGGGGTCAGAGTGACATTGATGGAGATAATGTGGGGGGTAGCGTGACGGTGATGGAGTGAGTGTGAGAGGAGCAGGTTGACGGTGATATAGTAAGTGTGAGGATGGTCAATGTGATGGTGATGGAGTGAGTGTGAGGGGTGAGGGTGACGGTGATAGAGAGATTGCGAGGGGGTCAGGGTGACGGTGATGGAGTGAGTGTGAGGGGGTCAGAGTGATGGTAACGGAGTGGCTGTGAGGGGGTCAGGGTGACGCTGATGGAGTGAGTGTGAGCGGGTGAGGGTGACATTGGTGGAGTGAGGGTGAGGGGGTCAGGAAGGCAGCTATAGAGTGAGTGTAAGTGGGCTATACATGTCGGTGATGGAGTGAGAGTGAGAGGGTCCGGTTGATGTTGATGGAGTGTGTGTGAGGGGGTCAGTGTGACAGTGAAGGAGTGAGTGTGAGGGTGTCAGGCTGACGGTGATGGAGTGAGTGTGAGGCGGTCAGGGTGACAGTGATGGAGTGAGTGTGAGTGTGTCAGGGTGACAGTGATGGAGTCAGTGTGAGGGAATCAAGTTGACGGTGATGGAGTGAGTTTGAGGGGGTCATGGTGACAGTGATTGAGTGAGTGTGATGGGGTCAGCGCAATGGTGATGGAGTAAGTGAGAGGCGGTCAGGGAGACAGTGATGGAGTGACACTGAGGGTGTCAGGGTGACGTTAATGGAGTGATTGTTAGGGGGTGGATTTGACAGTGATGGATTGAGTGCGGAGGGCTGGGAGACGGTGATGGAGTGAGTGTGAGGAGGGTAGGATGACCGTGAAGGAGTGTGTCTGAGGCGGTCAGGGTGACAGTGATGGAGTGTGTGTGAGGGGGTCAGGTTGACGGTGATGCGGTGAGTGTGAGGGGGTCAGAGTGACATCGATGGAGTGAGTGTGAGGGTGTCAGGGTGACGGTGATGGAGTGATTGTGAGGGAGTCAGTTTGACGCTGATGGAGTGATTGTGAGGGTGTCAGTGTGCTGGAGAATGTGTGTGTATGTGAGTGGGCCAGTGTGACGGTGATGGAGTGAGTGTGATGGGGTCAGGATGAGGGTGATGGAGTGAGTGTGAAGGGTTTAGGGTGACGGTGATGGAGTGAGTGTGATAGGTTCAGGGTGACGATGATGGAGTGAGTGTGAGGGGGTCAGGATGACAGTGATGGAGTGAGTATGAGGGGGCCAGGGTGAGTGTGATGGAGTGTGTGTGAGTGTCAAAGTGAGCGTGATGGTTTGAGTGTGAGAGGACAGGTTGACAGTGATGGAGTGAGTGTGAGGTGTCATGGTGATGGTGAAGGAGTGAATGTGATGGGGTCAGGATGAGGGTGATGGAGTGAGTGTGAGGGGGCCAGGGTGACGGTGATGGAGTGAATGTGAGGGGGCCAGTGTGACGGTCATGGAGAGAGTGTGAGGGGTTCCGGGTGATGGTGATGTAGTGTGTGTGAGGCATTAGTGGTGACGGTGATGGAGTGAGTGTGAGGGGGATCTGTTTGACGGTGATGGAGTGAGTATGAAGGGTTGAGAGTGACGGTGATATCGGGATTGTGAGGTGGTCAGGGTGACGGTGAGGGAGTGAGTGTGAGGGGGCCAGTGTGACGGTCATGGAGTGAGGGTGAGGGGGTCAGGATGGTGGCGATAGAGTGAGTGTAAGTGGGGTGAGGGTGTCGGTGATGGAGTGAGTGTGAGAGGGTGCGGGTGATGGTGATGGATTGTGTATGAGGGGGTCAGTGTGACAGTGAAGGAGTGAGTGTGAGGGTGTCAGGGCAACGGTGATGGAGTGAGTGTGAGGCGGTCAGGGTGTCAGTGATTGAGTGAGTGTGAGGGGGTGAGCGAGACGGTGATGGAGTGACACTGAGGGTGTCAGGGTGACGTCAATGGAGTGAGTGTGAGGGGGTCAGGGTGACAGTGATGGAGTGAGAGTGAGGGGGTCAGGGAGATGGTGATGAGTGAGTGTGAGGGGATCAGGCTGACGGTGATGGAGTGAGTTTGAGGAGGTCAGGGTGACAGTGATTGAGTGAGTGTGAGGGGGTCAGGGCAACAGTGATGGAGTAAGTGTGAGGGGGTCAGGGAGACAGTGATGGAGTGACACTGAGGGTGTCAGGGTGATGTTAATGGAGTGATTGTGAGGGGGTGAGAGTGACAGTGATGGATTGAGTTTGAGGGGGTCAGGGAGACGGTGATGGAGTGAGTGTGAGGGGGTCAGGGTGACGTTGATGTAGTGTGCTTGAGAGGGTCAGGGTGACGGTGATGGAGTGAGTGTGAGGGGTTCAGCGTGACCGTGATGGAGTGTGTGTGAGGGGGTCAAAGTAAAAGTGATGGATGAAGTGTGAGGTGGTCAGGGTGACAGTGATGGAGTGAGTTTGAGGGGGTCAGGGCGATGGTGATGGAATGACTGTGAGGGGTGAAAGTGAGGACTGCAGATGCTGGAGATCAGAGCTCAAAATGTGTTGCTGGAAAAGCGCAGCAAGTCAGGCAGCATCCAAGGAACAAGAGAATCGACGTTTCGGGCATGACTGTGAGGGGGTCAAGGTGACATTGATGGAGTGTGTGTGAGGGGGTCAGGGTGACGGTGATGGTGTGAGTGTGAGGGGGTCAGGATGACAGTGATGAAGTGAGAGTGAGGGGGTCAGGGAGATGGTGATGAGTGAGTGTGAGGGGATCGGGCTGACGGTGTTGGAGTGAGTTTGAGGAGGTCAGGGTGACAGTGATTGAGTGAGTGTGAGGGGGTCGGGGCAACGGTGATGGAGTAAGTGTGAGGGGGTCAGGGAGACAGTGATGGAGTGACACTGAGTGTGTCAGGGTGACGTTAATGGAGTGATTGTGAGGGGGTGAGAGTGACAGTGATGGATTGAGTTTGAGGGGGTCAGGGAGACGGTGATGGAGTGAGTGTGAGGGGGTCAGGGTGACGTTGATGGAGTGTGCTTGAGGGGGTCAGGGTGATGGTGATGGTGTGAGTGTGAGGGGGTCAGGATGACCGTGAAGGAGTGTGTGTCAGAGGGTCAGGGTGACAGTGATGGAGTGTGTATGAGGGGGTCAGGGTGACAGTGATGCAGTGAGTGTGAGGGGGTCAGAGTGACAGTGATGGAGTGAGTGTGAGGGGGTCAGGTTGACGCTGATGGAGTGATTGGGAGGGAGTCAGTATGATGGAGATTGTGTGTGTGTGAGGTGCTCAGTGTGACATTGATGGAGTGATTGTGTGGGAGTCAGTGTGCCGGAGAATGTGTGTGTATGTGAGTGGGCCAGTGTGATGGTGATGGAGTGAGTGTGATGGGGTCAGGATGAAGGGTGATGGAGTGAGTGTGAAGGGGTTAGGGTGACCGTGATGGAGTGAGTGTGATGGGTTCAGGGAGACGGTGATGGAGTGACAGTGAGGGGGTCAGGGTGACAGTAATGGAGTTAGTGTGAGGGGGTCAGGATGACAGTGAAGTAGTGTGTGTGAGTGGGTCATGGTGACTTTGATGGAGTGAGTATGAGTGGGTGAGGATGACAGTGATGGAGTGAGTGTGAGGGGTCAGTGTGACGGTAATAGAGTGAGTGTGAGGCGGTCAGGGTGACGGTGATGGAGTGAATCTGAGGGGGACAGTGTGACAGTGATGAAGTGAGTGTGATGTGTCATGGTAATGGTGACGGTGTGAGTGTGAGGGGGTGAGGGTGACGGTAATTGGAGTGACGGTGAGGGTTCAGTGTGACGGTTGTGGAGTGAGTGTGAGGGTGTCAGGGTGACAGTGATGGAGTGAGTGTGAGGCGGTCAGGGTGAGTGTGATGGAGTGTGTGTGAGTGTCAAAGTGAGCGTGGTGGTTGGAGTGTGAGAGGACAGGTTGACAGTAATGGAATGAGTGTGAGGTGTCATGGTGATGGTGAAGGAGTGAATGTGATGGGGTCAGGATGAGGGTGATGGAGTGAGTGTGAAGGGGTTAAGGTGATGGTGATGGAGTGAGTGTGAGGGGGTCAGGGTGTCAGTGATAGAGTGAGTGTGGGGGGGTCAGGGTGACTGGGATGGAGTGCGTGTGGGTGGGTCAGGATGACAGTGATGGAGTGTGTGTGAGGGGGTCAGGTTTTCTTTGATGGATTGAGTGCGAGGGGGTCAGTGTGACGGTGATGGAGTGAGTGTGAGGATGTCAGGGATAAAGTGATGGAGTGATTGTGAGGGGGTCAGGATGACGGTGATGGAGTGAGTGTGAGTGGGTCAGGGTGATAGTGATGCAGTAAGTGTGAGTGGGTCAGGCTGGTATTGACACAGTAAGTGTGAGTGGGTCAGGATGATAGTAACACAGTAAGTGTGAGGGGGTCAGGGTGACAGTGACATAGTAATTGTGAGGGAGTCAGGGTGAGAGAGATGCAGTAAGTGTGATGGGGTCAGAGTGATAGCGAGCAGTAAGTGTGAGGGTGTCAGGATGATAGTGACTTTGTAATTGTGAAGGGTCAGGGTGATAGTGACGTAGTGAATGTGAGGTGGTCAGGGTGACAGTGACGCAGTAAGTGTGAGTGGGTCAGGGTGATCGTGCTGCAGTAAGTGTGAGGGGGTCAGGGTGACAGTGACGCAGTAAGTGTGAGTGTGTCATGGTGATAGTGATGCAGTAAGTGTGAGGGGGTCAGGGTGACAGTGACACAGTAAGTGTGAGCAGGTCAGGATGATAGTGACGCAGGATCTGTGAGGGGGCCAGGATGATAGTGACGAAGTAAGTGTGACAATGTCAGGGTGGCAGTGACACAGTAATTTTGAGGGGCTCAGGGTGATAGTGACGCAGTAAGTGTGAGAGGGTCAGGGTGACAGTGACGCATTAACTGTGAGGGGGTCAGGGTGATAGTGATGCAGGAAGTGTGAGGGGGTCAGGGGGACAGTGATGCAAGCAGTATGAGGGGGTCAGTGTGAAAGTGACATAGTAGGTGTGATTGGGTCAGAGTGACAGTGACGCAGTAAGTGTGAGGGGGTCAGGATGATAGTGACACAGTAAGTGTGAGGGGGTCAGGATGATAGTGACGCATGAACTGTGAGGGGGTCAGGATGATAGTGATGCAGTAAGTGTGACAAGATCACGGTTGGTAGTGACATAGTAAGTGTGAGGGGCTCAGGGTGATAGTGATGCAGTAAGTGTGAGGTGATCAGAGTGACAGTGACACAGTAAGTGTGAGGGGTTGAGGATGATAGTGATGCAGGAACTGTGAGGGGGTCAGGGTGATATTGTTGCAGAAAGTGTGAGGGGTTGAGGGTGATTTTGATGCATTAACTGAGGTCAGGGTGATAGTGACGCAATAAGTGCAAGGGGGTCAGGTTGACAGTGATGCAGTATGTCTCAGGTTGTGAGGGTGCCAGTGATGCAGTAAGTGTGAGGGTGTCAGGGTAATTGTGATGCAGGAATTGTGAGGGTGACAGTGACGCAGTAAGTGTGAGGGGGTCAGGGTGACAGCGATACAGTAAGTGTGAGGGGGTCAGGTTGATAGGGACACAGTAAGTTTGAGGGTGTCAGGCTGGTAGTGACAAAGTAAGTGTGATTGTGTCAGGATGATAGTGACACAGTGAATGTGAGAGGGTCAGGGTGACAGTGATGCAGTAAGTATGAGTGGGTCAGGTTGATAGTGATGCAGTAAGTATGAGGTGCTCAGGGTGATAGTGGTGCAGTAAGTGTGAGGGGGTCAGGGTGACAGTGACGCAGTAAGTGTGAGTGGGCAAGGTGATAATGATGCAGTAAGTGTGAGGGAGTCAGGGGACAGTGACACAGTAAGTGTGAGGGGGTCAGGGTGACAGTGATGCAGTCAGTGCGGGGGTCAGTGTGAAAGTGACACAGTAGGTGTGATTGGGTCAGGGTGACAGTGAAACATTAAGTGTGAGGGGGTCAGGGTGACAGTGACGCAGTCAGTGTGTGGGGGTCAGGGTAACAGTACACAGTAAGTGTGAGGGGGTCAGGATGATAGTGACGCAGGAACTGTGAGGGGGTCAGGATGATAGTGACGCAGTAAGTGTGACAAGGTCAGGGTAGTAGTGACACAGTAAGTGTGACGGGGCCAGGGTGACAGTGACGCAGGAACTGCGAGGGGCTCAGGGTGACAGTGACACAATAAGTGTGAGGGGTTGAGGATGATAGTGACGTAGGAACTGTGAGGGGGTCAGGGTCATAATGTCGCAGAAAGTGTGAGTGGTTCAGGGTGATTGTGATGCATTAAATGGTGTCAGGGAGATAGGGACGCAGTAAGAGTGATGGGGTCAGTGTGAAAGTGACACAGTAAGTCTGAGGAGTAAGGGTGACAGGGACACAGTGAGTTTGAGAGAGTCAGGTTGGTAGTGAAGCAGTAAGTGTGTATATGCCAGGGTGATAGCGTCGCACTGAATGTGAGGGGGTCAGTGTGACAGTGACGCAGTAAGCGTGAGGGGGTCAGGGTGACTGTGATTCAGTAAGTGTGAGACGAAGAGGCTAGTAGTGACACAGTAAGTGTGCTGGGGCCAGGGTGATACTGATGCAGTAAGTGTGAGCGGGTCAGGCTGGTATTGACACAGTAAGTGTGAGTGGGTCAGGATAATATTGACGCAGTAATTGTGAGGGGGTCAGTGTGACAGTGACGCAGTAAGTGTCGGGATGTTAGGGTGTCACTGATGCAGAAAATGTGATTGTGCCAGGGTAATAGTGACACAGTAAGTGTGAGGCGGTAAGGGTGAGAGTGTTGCAGTAATTGTGATGAGGTCAGGGTGATAATGATGCAGTAAGTGTGCGGGAACGAGACTAGTAGTGATGCAGTATATGTAAGGGGCTCAGTCAGATAGTGATGCAGTAAATGTGAGTGTGTCCAGCTCGTAGTGAAGCTGTAAGTGTGAGGGGTCAGGAATGATAGTGACACAGTAACTCTGTGGGATCAGGCTGACAATGATGCAATAATTGAGAGTCAGTCAGGATGATAGTGTCGCAGGAACGGTGAGGGGGTCAGGATGATAGTGACGCAGGAACTGTGAGGGGGTCAGGATGATAGTGATGCAGTAAGTGTGACAGGGTCAGGGTGACAGTGACAAAGTAAGTGTGAGGGGGTCAGGGTGATAGTGTCGCAGTAACTGTGTGGGGCTAAGTGTGATAGTGACGCAGTAAGTTTGAGGGGCTCAGGGTGATAGTGACGCAGTAACTGTGAGTGGGTCAGGGTGACAGTGATATAGTAATAGTGAGGGGGTCAGGATGAAAGTGACGTAGTAATTGTGAGGGAGTCAGGGTGATAGTGATGCAGTAAGTGTGAGGGTGTCAGGGTGATAGTGAGCAGTAAGTGTGAGGGGTTATGGAGACAGTGACGTAGTAAATGTGATGGCTCAGGGTGATAGTGATGCAGTGAATGTGAGGGGGTCAGGGTGACAGTGACGCAGTAAGTGTGAGTGGATCATAGTGACAGTGATGCAGTAAGTGTGAGGGGGTCAGGGTGACAGTGAAACAGTAAGTGCGAGGGGGTCAGGGTGACAGTGAAGCAGTAAGCGTGATGGGGTCAGGTTGACAGTCAAACTGTAAGTGCGAGGGTGTAAGGGTGACAGTGATGCAGTCAGTGTGAGTGGGTTAGGGTTACAGTGACACAATAAGTGTGAAGGGCTCAGGGGGACAGTGACACAGTAAATGTGGAGGGGTCAGGCTGGTATTGACACAGTAAGTCTGAGGGGGTTAGGGTGACAGTGACGTAGTTAGTGTGAGGTGTTCAGGGTGACAGTGACGCAGTCAGTGTTAGTGGGTCAGGGTTGCAGTGACACAGTAAGTGTGAAGGGCTCAGGGGGACAGTGACGCAGTAAGTGTGGGGGGGGTCAGGGTGACAGTGAAACAGTAAGTGCGAGGGGGTCAGGGTGACAGTGAAGCAGTAAGCGTGATGGGGTCAGGTTGACAGTCAAACTGTAAGGCGAGGGTGTCAGGGTGACAGTGATGCAGTCAGTGTGAGTGGGTTAGGGTTACAGTGACACAATAAGTGTGAAGGGCTCAGGGGGACAGTGACACAGTAAGTGTGGAGGGGTCAGGCTGGTATTGACACAGTAAGTCTGAGGGGGTTAGGGTGACAGTAGCGTAGTTAGTGTGAGGTGTTCAGGGTGACAGTGATGCAGTCAGTGTGATTGTGCCAGGGTGATAGTGATGCGATAAGTGTGAGGGGAAGAGGCTGGTAGTGATGCAGTAAGTGTAATGGGCTCTATCTGATAGTGATGCAGTGGGTGTGAGTGTGTCCAGCTCATAGTGAAGCTGTAAGCGTGAGGGGGTCAGGGTTATAATGACGCACAAGCGTGAGGGGACCAGAATGACAGTGATGCAGTAAGTGTGAGGGGGTCAGGGTGACAGTGACACAGGAAGTGTGAGGGGGTCAAGGTGACAGTGACACCGGAAGTGTGAGGGGCTCAGGGGGACAGTGACGCAGTAAGTGTGAGGGGGTCAGACTAGTATTGACACAGTAAGTGTGAGGGGGTCAGGGTGACAGTGATGTAGTTTGTGTGAGGGGGTCAGGGTAACAGTGACGCAAGTCAATGTGATTGTCATGCAGTAAGTGTGAGAGGGAGAGGCTGGGAGTGATGCAGGAAGTGTAAGGGGATCTATCTGATAGTGATGCAGTAGGTGTGAGTGTGTCCAGCATGTAGTGAAGCTCAAATATGAGGGGGTCAGTGTGATAGTCATGCAGTAAGTGTGACGGGAGCCAGGGTGACAGTGGCGCAGTAAGTGTGAGGGGTTCAGGGTGATAGTGATGCAGTAAGTGTGAGGGGGTCAGGGTGATAGTACGCAGTGCATGAGGGGGTCAGGATGATAGTGATTGCAGTAAGTGTGAGGGGGAGAGGCTGGGAGTGATGCAGGAAGTGTAAGGGGATCTATCTGATAGTGATGCAGTAGGTGTGAGTGTGTCCAGCATGTAGTGAAGCTCAAATATGAGGGGGTCAGTGTGATAGTCACGCAGTAAGTGTGACGGGAGCTAGGGTGACAGTGGCGCAGTAAGTGTGAGGGTTTCAGGGTGATAGTGACGCAGTAAGTGTGAGGGGGTCAGGCTGATAGTACGCAGTACGTTTGAGGGGGTCAGGATGATAGTGATGCAGTGAGTGTGAGGGGGTCAGGGTGATAGTGACACAGTAAGTATGAGGGGATCAGGGTGACAGTGACGCAGTAAGTGTGAGTGGTTCAGGGTGATATTGATGCAGTAGCTGTGAGCGGGTCAAGGTGATAATGATGCAGAAAGTGTGAAGAGGTGAGGGTTACAGTGATGCAGTAAGTGTGAGCGGGTCAGGGTTACAGTGATACAGTAAGTGTGAGGGGGGTCAGGGTAATTGTTTTTCAGGAAGTGTGAGGGGGTCAGGGTGACAGTGATGCAGTAAGTCTGAGGGGGCCAGGGTGACATGGACACCGTAAGTTTGAGGGAGTCAGGCTGGTAGTGAGAAAATAAGGGTGATTGTGCCAGGATGATAGTGATGCAATGAATGTGAGGGAGTCAGGGTGACGGTGATGCAGTAAGTGTGAGTGGGTCAGGGTGATAGTGATGCAGTGAATGTGAGGGGTTCAGGCTGGCATTTACACTGTAAGTGTGAGTGGGTTAGGGTGTGAGCGACGCAGTAAGTGTGAGGGGGTCAGGGTGACAGTGACACAATAAGTGCAAAGGGCTCAGGGGGACAGTGACGCACTAAGTGTGGGGGTGTCAGATTGGTATTGACACAGTAAATCTGAGGGGGTCATGGTGACAGTGACGTAGTTAGTGTGAGGTGTTCAGGGTGACAGTGACGCAGTCAGCGTAATTGTGCCAGGGTGATAGTGATGCAATAAGTGTGAGGGGGAGAGGCTGGTAGTGATGCAGTAAGTGTAAGGGGCTCTATCTGATAGTGATGCAGTAGGTGTGAGTGTGTCCAGCTCGTAGTGAAGCTGTTAGTGTGAGGGGGTCAGGGTGATAGTGGCCCAATAAGTGTAAGGGGGTCCTGTTGATAGTAAAGCTGTAAGTCTTAGGTTTCTCTCTGACTGAATCTCTCTCCCTCCTGTCCCTCCCCACCTCTCTGACACACTCTGTCTCCCTGGTCCTTCCGTCTCCCTCTGACCCAGAGACTTGGAGTGGGGTTGATGGTGAGGCTGCATGTGGGGGGTTGGGGTGAGATGTGGGAGGAAGGGAAAATGGGGTAGAGACTGAATTGCGGGAGGGAGACAGCGATGGCAGGACAGTGGGAGTGAGAGTGAGCGGGGGAGAGAGGAAAATGTGGAGGCAGGTGTAGAAACCAGGGTTGGGGGTGTGTGTGAGAGGGGTGCGAGGGGGAGTGAAAGGAAGAGGTGATGAGAAAGAGTGAGTGTGCAGAGAGAGGGAGAGAAATATGGAGAAAGAGTGGGGGAGAGGAAATGGGGAATCCAGGTTGGAGTGGGGGAACAGAGGGAGTTAAACCCAGCTCCTGAGCTCAGGGCCCAGTGCCGTTCCCTTCCCTGAGGACAAGGACGTGGGGCTGAGTCTGTCTCTCTCCAGCTCAGCTCCTGCAACTCAAAGACACACAACAACATCGGTCACTCTGCTGCTCGGCACGCTTTAATCAACATTTTTATTGTTTACAAATGGTAGTGATGGATACAGTCAGTGGGATGGTGCCTCGTTTCACTGGCCGCTTAGTTGATGGAAACATTGAAACGTTTCCCTGTAACCCCCCTGTGGGATAAGGATGGACAATACAGCACTACCTCAGTCTGTTACCATAGCGACAGGCTGCTCCATCGCTGAAACACTGAACTGAAATGAGAAAATCCCGATGGATTAATTAATGAGGGAATTTTTGATTGATGGATGTATTCAGGTGAAGGGATATTTCAGCACATTCTTCAGCTTCTGCCTGAACTTAGTCTGGGTCACGGCATAAATCGCGGTGTTTGTGCAGCAACTGAGGAGCTGCAGCATGAAGCCCAATTCCCGCACAAAGCGATGGAGATACACAGACTGATACCCAAAATGCCACATCCGATTCCATATAGAATACAGCGCTAACGTTGACAATAACAGGATGAAATTGGCCGAGATAACAAACAGTAAAATAATGGATTTTTTTCGGTTTCTCATTTCAGTGTCAGACTGAGCGTCCCCATTGGTGTGAGCGCAGAGTCTCCTGCGGGCTCTGCTCGTCACTAAAATGTGTCTGACAGTGATAATATTGAGCAGCAGAATCAGGAGAAATGGGACACACGGGGTTAAAATGTGGTGGAGGAACTCGATTGTGACCCAGACACTGGAGAATCGAACAGCGTCTGTTACCTCACAAAACCAGGGGCGATTCAGCAGCCAATACCGAGCCGTGAGCATAAAATACCAGAAAATGTTCTTGAAAGAGCTCAGCACAGTCACTGCTCCCAGAACCACAGCCGCCGTTTTCTCACTGCAATATTTACTTTTCAGCTTCTGGCAACAAATGGCCACAAACCGATCAAAGGTGAAAGTGAAGGTGAACCAGACAGAGCAGTCAGTTGCTGCATAAAGCAGGACGGCGTGGATATTACACACGGGGACGGAATGCCTCAGGAAATAAAACTGTTCCCGATAAGCAATAGGAATGTGTCGCAGGATCAGGTCGAGATAATGACCAGGAGATCCGCCGCTGCCATGGCCCCCAGGTAACGTCTGACACATGGAGACAATCCACAATCTTTATAAAGCAGGACGTAGATTGTCACTACGTTAACTGTGAGGAAGGAAAACAAACCCATTATCCATCAGCTTGGAGGCAAAGGGACCCGTTTGATCGGGGACCCAGTGAGATTTTGAAATGTGTCCCAGTATTCAGGGATTTATTAAAATAATTGGAACTGGAATAACAAATGGGAAGGTCGGAATTACTGACAAAAATGTGACATAAACCACAAGAAACCCTCCCTCCGCAAACACACAGAAACACATCCATAAGGACAGATGGTTTCTAGAACATTCCCACACACTCGATCACTCGAGAGCAGACACAGGTCACTCCTTCCCAGTTCCTAATACGGAGGGTGGAAACGTTGCTGTCCTGAAGGTTTCTCTCCCAGTTTCCTGAAGACAAACGGAGTTTGGGAATTCCTGTATTTTGTTCTCAATTGTGGTCGATCCTGTGTCGTGGAGAAATGTAAATGCAGGGAAAACGTATTCACCCCTTTAACTGCCTGACGGGCCTTCGGAACAATGTCTCCTTCTCCCTGGAACGGGATCTCTTCCCTCGGGATCTTATCGTTTGTTCAATTCACTGACGGCCGGCCGTTCACAAAAACTGTCAGGGACAGAACGTTCCGGGGAATGTCAGTTATAGAATGTTGGGGACAGAACGTTCCGGGGAATGTCAGTTATAGAATGTCCGGGACAGAACGTTCCGGGGAATGTCAGTTATAGAAGGTTGCGAACAGAACGTTCCGGGGAATGTCAGTTAAAGAATGTCGGGGACAGAACGTTCCGGGGAATGTCAGTTATAGAATGTCAGGGACAGAACGTTCCGGGGAATGTCAGTTAAAGAATGTTGGGGATGGAACGTTCCGGGGAATGGCAGTTATAGAATGTCCGGGACAGAACGTTCCGGGGAATGTCGGGGACAGAACGTTCCTAGGAATGTCAGTTAAAGAATGTCGGGGACAGAACGTTCCAGGGAATGTCAGTTAAAGTATGTTGGGGACGGAACGTTCCGGGGAATGTCAGTTATAGAATGTTGGGGATAGAACGTTCCGGGGAACTCCTTGACCTGTCCATGACCTTTCCTTCTCACCCCCCCCACCCCCCACCAACATGATGTACTGTGCCTGGGCACACTTGAACATTTATGGTGTGAGAGACGGAGGGTCCAATCACAGGAATGAGAACTAAAGGCATTCCTGATCAGCTGAAAGTGTTAGATATACCACATTCTCAATCCACCTCACAGAACCAGCCCAGACACCATACACCCAGAGGAGATATCTGTTCACCAGGGAACACTGTACAGACCAGGCTAGTGTACTGCTCAGTACAACCCAGCAATCTGTCCAGATCCATCCATTACACTGGTCAATACAATCCAGAAATCTGTCCAGAGTGGAACACTGTGCAGATCATAGCAGTGCATTGATCTGTAACCCCGGACTAGATATCTGTCCAGCACGGGGAGCTGTGCAGACCACAGCAGTGCATTAATATATAAACCCGGACTAGATTTCTGTCCAGCACGGGGAGCTATGCAGACCACAGCAGTGCATTGATCTATAAACCCAGATTAGATATCTGTCCAGCACGAGGAGTTGTGCAGACCACAGCAGTGCATTGATCTGTAACTCAGACGAGATATCTGTCCAGCACGGGGAGCTGTGCAGACCACAGCAGTGCATTAATATATAAACCCGGACTAGATTTCTGTCCAGCACGGGGAGCTATGCAGACCACAGCAGTGCATTGATCTATAAACCCAGACTAGATATCTGTCTAGCACGAGGAGTTGTGCAGACCACAGCAGTGCATTGATCTATAAACCCGGACGAGATATCTGTCCAGGACGGGGAGCTGTGTCGACCACAGCAGTCCATTGATCTATAAACCCGGACTAGATATCTGTCCAGCACGAGGAGCTGTGCAGACCACAGCAGTGCATTGATCTATAAAACCGGACTAGATATCTGTCCAGGACGGGGAGCTGTGTCGACCACAGCAGTGCATTGATCTATAACCCCGGACTAGATACCTGTCCAGCACGAGGAGCTGTGCAGACCACAGCAGTGCATTGATCTATAACCCCGGACTAGATATCTGTCCAGGACGGGGAGCTGTGCAGACCACAGCAAGGCACTAATGTGTGAACCTGAAACAAATATCCATCCAGCATAAGGAGCTACACAAACCACATCATTGCATTCTCTATAAACCTCAACCAGATGGTCTGACCAGCACAGGGAACTGTGCAGCGATCTCCCGTGAATTAATCAGTAAACCAGGAACGGTTACCCTCCCAGCTTGTAGGACTGTGTAGCCCCACCCCAGTGAATTGATCTGTAACCCAGGAGCAGTTACCCTCCCTGCATGTATGACTGTGTACACAACCCCAGTGCATTGATCTGTAAACCAGGAGCAGTTACCCTCCCTGCATGTAGGACTGGGTACACAACCCCAGTGCATTAATCTGTAAACCAGGAGCAGTTACCCTCCCAGCATATAGAACTGTGTACACCACCCCAGTGCATTGATCTGTAAACCAGGCGCAGTTGCCCTCCCAGCATATAGGACTGTGTACACCACCACAGTGCATTGATCTGTAATCCAGGAGGGGTTAAACTCCCAGCATGTAGGACTGTGTACCCCACCCCAGTGCATTGCTCAGTAGCACACTGTTAGATCACTGCCCAGCGCAGGGAAACTTGCAGCCCATGCTGGAAGTGACAGGATGTACAGCTCACACCCATTTACCGTTCCATATCTCCATTGTGTCCTGACAAGTGTGTGCGGTGTGTGTGAACATCAGTGCCAGAGAGACAAGGCGGGGGAATTAGTTTAAATATCACCACATGGGAGGGGTTTGGGGTATAGACAGAGAAGGGGAGACTGAGAGACAGTGTCACGGAAGGAGGTGTTCCAGGTCTTCAGAATGCTGAAATTTTAGACACTTCGATAACATCCTGTAACATGAGATGTCTTCCCAGGAAAGATGGGAAAAAGGGATATTGGTGTGAGGTCAGATGAACATTTGTTCTGCATCTTTGTAACTGGAATTAGTTTCAACAGAATCTATGTCTCATTGGGTAGATTCTAACAATAATTTATCTTTGTTTGATTGTCCTTGAGTGTGACAGAGGGATTGTCCACATGAGGCTGAGCTAGTTTCCTGGTGCTGTCTTATCGAACTCACCTCATTAACGACCCACCCCACCGCATGATGCCCCTCTCATTCAATACCAGCCTGATTCTCCCACCCATCATGGCCGGAGTAACTCACCATCGCCCGGTTGCCCCTGGATACTCCCTGATCCCTTGCATCAGTGCCATCTTTAAAAGGTCAATGGGCACATGTTTTAGCTTTCTCTGTTAGGAGATGCCCTGCACAGTTTACCCCGAGCATGGCAGATCATGGGCAATTACACCACAGTTTGTCTGCAGGGACACGGAGATCATGCTGGATGGGCTAGTACAGAGGGAGACCATTCTCTTTCTAGACGGGGCCACACCACCAGTCCCCTGAGATTGGTCTGAGCTCACAAGCCAGATTAGTGCAGTATCTGTGGTCTGAAGAAATGTCCTGCAATACAGGACAAGCATCAATAACCTTCCCCACTCTGTCAGGGTAAGGGTCACCGTATTCTCTCTGCTCCCTCACACTCACTGTATATCTGTTATAGCACCGACCCCAGAACAAGGCTCATGGTCCACCACTCTCACTGCCGCATGCCGTGCCTATTCTCTCTGTCTCTGTCTCTGTCTCTGTCTCTCTCTCTCTCTCTCTCTCTCCCTCTCTCCCCCCTCTCTCCACTTCACCGCCACACTAATAACACTGCATGGATACAACACTTTGGACTGACTCCCTCAAGACACCTCATCATGATCCCCTCCCCACCGACTCTAACTCTAAAAGCAGGACCTCCCACTCCCACCCACACTTCCTCCCTCCCCTTCTCCCATTCCAGGAGAAACAGGCTGGAATAAGACGGAAAGGGCCAAGCCGGGTGGTGGAGTGCCCGATATCCGTTCCCTCACCCCACCTCCCCGCCATGTGGGGAGGACTCTGGTAGGAGACTGAGAGGACCAGGATGCCTCGTGTGGAGATTCTGAAACATCCATGTCCCACCGACCGATTAAGGAGCAAAGATCAGTGAAGGGCAATTCTCACTTTAAACCCAATGGCAGCTCCGTTTCCCCCCGGCACAACTTAGAAGCCGTGGCCCTGGTGCCATCTCCCTTTTGTGTCGAACTGGTACAAATCGAATCCCCAACGTCTCGGTGGGCAGGAGGGTGGGCTCACAACACATCGTCACCACCACCTCCCAGGAAGGGAGCACCGAGACTCCCTCCCACACCTCCCCCTGTAGACAGCTAAGAAACTGAAACTAATCTGTGTTAGTTACTGCCCTCCTCACTTGACCTGATATCTTCAAGAATCTGTGCTCATATACACTCAGCACTCTCTGTTCCTGCAGCCTCTTTATAATGGCACAGCCTGTGTTAAACTGTCTTTTATTGTCTTTCTTACCAAAGTGTATCACCTCACACAGATCTGCATTGATCCCCATCTGCCATAAACCTGAACACTGAATCAACGTGATACTGTCCTGTCAGTGTTCCACACTGTCCTCCATAGACTTCAGAGTTCTTCCAGGTTCGGTGCCATCTACAAACATTGAGATTGTTATAGTGTCGCAGTCCCCATGAAACAACTGAAATCCTGCCCCCCACACACGAGTGTGAGCAAGTGAAATACTGATATATTCCCATGGACGGGGTCGAATAATGACATGCTGTCAATGGAGCAACAAAAATCCTGACACATACGAGACAGAGTAGATGAAATATTGACAAACCACAGAGCAAGAGAAACCCCGATAAGTTCCACTTCTCTATATTCATCAGGGTATAATGTGATGAAGTTGAAAGCGTGTATTGTACCTTTAAGAGAGAGTGAATGCTGGTCTGAACTGAGAGCTTACAAGCACCTCTCATATGAGAGGATAGAAAACCCAGAAACAATATATTGCTGTAGAGTTGGAGTCGGTTAATAAGCAGTTAAGAGAAAAAGGGTCCCAGTGTTGTGAATAGTTAATGTAAAATGTTCACTTTCAGAGTCAAAAAATAAATTGATGTTTTTATTTAAACAGTGGAATTTGGCAGATCTGTCCCTCATATATTAACAGTTTACGAGGTGAATTGAGCATTTCTTTATGTTTCATTTAAATTACCAGATGAGATTCACCCAGTGTCCTAACCATCCCCGTGTGTGTATCTGTGTGTCTGTGTGGGGCAGGTCTGGCAATCTCTGTGGTGCTTAAAGTGATGCAATGCCACCCTCTGCTGGCATCCCCACACGCCACTGCACAGGCATGAGCAGAGGGTGAAAACCAAATTAGATTCATTCAGAGATGGGGAGGGAGAGGGCAGCTGCTCACAGCACCATTCAAATTCGGTGCCTTATCCTTGGACAGATCTAAATGTCCTTCAAACATTGTAAATGTCCCTGCTTTCACCACTTCCTCTGGAAGTTCATTCCACACACAAGCCAGATTCTGTCTAAAATATTAACCTCTCGTGACTTTTGTAAATCTTTTATCTCACAACTTAAAATATCCCTCAGTTTTGAAACCCCAACTCTAGGGGGAAAAATCAGTCCTTTAGCTTCTCTGCATTCCTCATTATTTTATAAACCTCTGTAAAGTTGCCCCTTAATCTCATACTCTCCAGTGAAAAATGTCTCAGTCTACCCAGCCTCTCCTTATAGCTGACTCCCTGCATTCCCAGCAACATCCAGGTTAATCTCTTCTTAACCCTCTCCAGCTTAATAATATCAAGGTCAATAATATCTGGGTGAATAGTCAAACTGTTTTCTAAGGGTATGGGAAGTCCAAAAGTAGAGGACAAGGCTTAAGGTGAGAGGGGAAACATTTAAAAGTGACCTAAGGGACAGTCGTTTTACCCAGAAGTTGGTGTGCCTATGGAATGAGTGGACAGGATGACCAGACTTGACACAGTATTCCAGAAGAAGTCCCACCAATATCCTGTACAACCACAACATGACGTCCCAATTCCGATACTCAAAGTTCTGACCAATGAAGAAATGTGTGTTAAACACCTTCTGAACAACACCATCTATATGAGATGCAAATTATAAAGAATTATACCTGACGGCCTAGGTCTCTGTTCCACAACACTGCCAAAGACCCTACTTTTAATTGTATAGATCCTGCTCATGTTTGAATTACCAAATCCAATACCTCGCATTAATCCAAACTAAACTCCATTTGCCACCCCTCAGCCCAGTGAGTGATATTACTGCCACCTCACCGTCCCGCTTCAATTTTAAAATGTCCATCCCTCTCCAGGCTGCCTGCACACTTTTTGTAGTTCAATAATGGTAGCCTGATTATAATAAATCCACACCGAGTTCAAAGTGGGCACTAAAATATGACCCAAAATCTGGGTATGGTAGTGTGGTGGGTAGTGTACCTGCCTCTGAGCCTGAGCTCTGGATTTGATTCCAATTCCTGAACTTGTGTGGTAGTGTTCCAATTCTGGACTAGAAGGCCAGGATTCATGTCTTGCCTGTTGCAGAGGTATGTAATAGCATGTCAGAATAGGCTGATGAAGAAACATACAGGAGAATACTGTTACAGCTTTATGGGTATTGCAGAGTGTTGATAGTGTCCCTACCTCCGGGCACAGCGGTCGAGGTGTAAAGCCCACAAAAGTGTCTCAGGATACATCTGAACAAACTGATTAAAATGGATTTAGAATTGTGGCTTGATGGAAAAGGAGGAGTTGTCAGTATTGAATTTCAGAATTTAGGCCCAGGATGACTGAAAGTACAGCCAATCGTGTTGATTGGAGTCACATTTCGCAGCAGTGACATTATTCTGCGATTCAGCTCAGAGAGGGAGAAAATGCAGTCTGCTCGAGAAGGAATGGCCTATTGCACTCTCACTCCTTCATCGTTCCTCATCACAGCGATGGGTGCGAGCTTAAAAAAAAACCTCTACAGCCATCGTTACCATTCTTATTTTTATGGAATCCCTGCAGTGTGGAAACATGCCCTTTGGCCCAACAAGTCCAAACTAACATTCCCAACCCATACCCCTATATTTACCCGTGACTAATGCCCCTGACCTAGAAATCCCTGAACACTACAGACAATTTAGCATGACCAATCCATCGAACCTACACAGTTTGTGGTAGAAAACTGGATCACCCATTAGAAGCTCACACAAGCAAGTGGAGAATGTGCAAACTCCACAGAGACAGTCACCCAAGGCTGGAATCGAACCCAAGTCCCTGGTGCAGTGAGGCAGCAGTGCTAACCACCGTGCTACCATTTTGGTGCTCCCTGACCAGAATTCATTGGAATCTACTCACTGCCTAAAGCAAAGGGAATTCAGCCAAATCCAACTCTCCCAGGATGAAATCCCATTGCTAGCAGCTGTGTAAGTACAATATCTTCAGAAGCAGAAAAATGTTTTGGACAATCTCACAATTTTTCCTTTTGTCATGAGTTACAATAATATCTGGACAAGGTTCTTTCAAGTTAAAATTGGTGTGTGTGTGTGTGTGTGTGTGTGTGTGTATGTGTGTGTGTGTGTGTGTGTTTAGAAAGGGAAATATTGATTATATATTTGCAATACCCAAACAGTTTGCCATTCATCTTTCCATCATAGTTTGAGGAACATTGCACTGGATCATAAACGTGGTGTTTTAGCAGATTAAAGAAACTAGCCTGACTTGTTCCTAAACTGACCCTGACCCAGTCTGAGACCAATATCACTGGCCATATCACCAACCTGGTTACATTTAACATTTGTTGTGAACAGTGGAGAAGTGGGACTAGAAAAGGAAACAGTGACCCCAAAAAGCTGGGGAACTATAGACTGGTGAGCTTGATGTCAGTGGTGAGTAATTTATTGGAGTGGATTCTGAGGGACAGGATTTAGATACATTTGGGAAGGCAAGGGCTGGTCCGGGTAGACAGTGTGGCTTTCTGCATGGGAAATCACTTCTCATTAATTTGGTTGAGTTTTTGAAGAGGTGACAAAGAAGATTGATGAAGGCAGTTTGGTAGACATTGTCTATATGGACTTCAGCAAGGTGTTCATTTAAACAACAAAGAACAAAGAAAATTTACAGCCCAGGAATAGGCACTTCGCCCTCCAAGCCGTCAATTCCTCAGCATCTGTATCCCTCTGCTACCCAACTACTCATGCATCTGTCCAGACGCATCTTAAATGAATCTACAGTGCCTGCCTCCACCACATCTTCGTTCCAAAGGCCCACAAACCCTCTACGTGAAGTACTTACCGCGTGTATCCCTCTTAAACTTTCCACCTCTCACTTTGAAAGCACGACCTCTCGTTATTGAATCGTTCACCCTGGGAAAAAGCTTGTCTCTATCCACCCTGACTATACCCTTCATGATTTTGCAAACCTCAATCAGTTCCCCCCGCAATCTCCTTTTATCTAGTGAAAATTAACCTAACCTACTCAGCTTCTCTTCATAGCTAGTATTTCATTCTGATTGGTAGACAGATTAGTAAGTTTCGGTCACATGGGATACAGAAGAAGCTCGTCACATTTGGCTTGAAGGAAAAGGGGTATTTTTCAGACTGGAGGCTTGTGAGCAGCAGTGTGCTGTAAGAATCAGTACTGAGTTCACTGCATTTCATCATTTATGTAAAAAATTTAGATGTGAATATTGGGGCCATAGTTAGTAAGTTTACAGATGACATCAGAAAGGTGGTGGAGTAGATTATCTCAGAGAACAACGAGACCACAATTAGATGGGACAAAGGGGCAAGGATGGACAGATGAAGTTTAATTTAGATAAATACGAGGTTTTGTATTGTGTGAATGCAAATCAAGGCTGAAATTATACACTTAATGCTAAGGTCCTGGGTCGTGTTGTGAAACAAAGGGACAGAGCGATGCAGGTACATTGTTCCTTGAAAATGGAGTTGCAGGTAGACAGAGTGGTGCAGAACACAGTTGGCACATTTGCTTTAATCAGTCAGAGCATTGAGTATAGGAGTTGTGGTGGCATGTTGCATCTGTACAGGATGTTGTGAGGACACTTTAAGAATACTGCATACAACTCGGTTTTCTGCAGAAAAGATTTACACGGATGTCCCAGGACTGGAGGTTTTAGCTTTATGGAGAGGTTGATTAGGTTGAGGTGTTTCCCCCAGGAGTGTCAGAGGTTGAGGGGTTACATTATAGAGATTTATAAAACCATCAGGGGCATGGATATTCTGAACAGCCACCTTCTGCTCCTCAGGGTGGGGGGTCCAGAACAAGAGGGCATAGGTTGAAGGGGAGAGGCGAATGATTGAGAAGAGACCTGAAGATAAATGTTTCACACACAGAGTGGTGTGTGCATAGAAAGTGCTGTCAGAGGAAGCAGTGGTGGCGGTTACAGATGCACATTTAAAATGTATCTGAAAGAGGAGGGATATTGGCCAAATGCTGGCAAATGGGACTGGAACAGATTTAACATCTGATCGGAGTGAACAGATTGGACTAACGGGTCTGTTTCCGTTCTGCATGACTCTAATTCTACAAGAGGGATGACAAAAAAATTCTAAAAGGACCTTTCAAGTGGGAATTCTGTTCACTGGAAGTTTATTGTGCCTCTATGCTCATATTGATTGAAAGCTGCGTTAGGTAAATATTTGACAGAGAAGTGAGTCACGCATAATGGGATATAGACAGGAAAGTGGGGCTGAGACCACAATCTGATCAGCCACAATCTTAGTGCCTGGTGGAGAAGGCTCAAAGTATCTAATGACCCACTCCTGCTCCTCAGTCCCATGTTTCTGTGTTCCATTCAGCCCCTCATACCTGCTTGACAGGAGCAGTTGGAGGCTACTTATTCCTATAACCTGGTGCACAGAAGCAATGGAGACCATTCGGCCCTTCAAGACTGTCCCACATGGTTTGACATGATTTGGGAAATGTAATTGGAAAATCCAGTCTGGATATGAAAGAGACCCCTCATCTCTCTTTGCAGAGCTCCCCCTCTCTGCAACTTGTGCTTCATTTGTTGGTCATGTTGTAGACCCAGTTACACTGTGAATACAGCCCACATACCTGACCAAGCAATGCCTCACAAAATCCGCTGGTCTCCCTGACTGCAACATTCAATAACAGAACTTTCATGAAAATAACACCCACGAACATTCCAATAACAGAATGTGAGAACATCAGAAACAGGGGCTGGTCGCTCACTCCCCAAGCCTGCCTTGCCCTTCACTAAGATCATGTCTGATCTGCTCTTGGTCTCAAATCCTTTTTCATACCCAATTATTCATAGCCCTCAACTCTCTGACAGGTCAATATCCATCTACCTCCTCTTCAAATACGTTCAGTCATCTTGCTCCCCAACACTCTTGAGAAGAGAAATCCACTCATTCAATCACACCTCTTTGAAGAAAACACTTGCTGTTCCTATGTCATGGCTTATTGATATGAACAAAAGAGGTTGACACAAGGGTTCAGGTAAAAATGACTGGCCCTGATATCAAGGCAGTGGTTGACTTTTGTTGGCATCAAGGATCTTAACAAAACTGGACTTAATGGGAATCAGAGTAAACTCTCCAGTGTTTGGAGTCTAACATGGCACAAAGGAAGATGTTCATCATCTCAGTCCTGGCTCAGCTTTGTGGGAGATCGTCAGGGTGGCTTCCTCTTCACAAACATCTTCAGCTGCTTCATCAATGTCTCCCCGACCCACCCTCCCCACTATAAGATCAGAACTGGGGATTTTCACTGAAGATTCCACAATGTTCAGAACACTTTCTCCCCCCTCAGCTCCTGAACTGGTTTGTGTTCATGTGCAGCAAGACCCAGACTCAATTGAGACTTATGTTGTTAAAGTGTCAGTAACATTCATGTAACAGCACATTGCCACAGTAAAACAAGAGTTCATTCAGCACCTAACACTGGTTTCACAGGAATGTGAGGAAGCCATACAGCCCATTGACACTATTGCAGAAGAACAGGGACAGCCCATTCAGTGCCTCCAGCCTATTACTCAGGAAGGGAAGGACTCTAGTGTGATGGACCACACGAGAGCCCCTCGAAAATATTTGAAGGCAGTAGCCTAGACTAATGTTTTCATATTTTAAAGGAAATGTAAAGTGTCTGTTCCAGATGCAATGTGACTGGTCAAACTACTTGGTGTGAAGCAAAACACCATTTATTTCAACACGAAAGATGAAATAAAACCAAAGAAAGATGAATTTAGAAAAACGTAATTCTATTGGACAGCTTAACAGAATGATAAATTTAGGAGCTATTACTAATGAAATATTCCAACATAGGAAACTCCCATAAACTCCCATTCTCCCTTGGCAAAAAGAAAAATTCAGACGCAGAGTTTCACAAATATATCTTCAATCCAGGAATTGAAAACAGCACCAAGAGAAAATTCAGAGACAGGAGCAGTGAGGAGACATCCCCTGAAGCTTCCAACTCTGTGGAGACCCCAATAGTGTCTGATGTTACTGAGAAACCAAAACCCAAAGATCCTAATCTGTGAGAGCTGGCCACACCCATTCATGCTGCATTAAAATTAACCCAAGGCCTCCCTTCCTGTTTACTCAAGTGGTCTGAAGTAACCAGCTTGGTAACAATCGTTCAATCTCTCTCTTAAATGAAACCCGGACAAAATAACCTCTTAAAGCTGCGGCATTGTCACACTAGTCAGTACATCAAGCTGTCAAACAGGAACCCAGTCAGGCCCTTGGCCCTCTCCAATTGGACGAGGAAGAAGCCAGTCAGTCCCTTGAGTCATTTATACAGGAACAGTAGGAGGCCATTCCCACCTCAATGCACTTACAGGGGGGCAGAATTAGGTAATTGATGCTGATTCCTGATGAATGTCTTATGCCCAATACGTCGGTTCTCCTGGTTCTCGCACGCTGTCTGACCCGCAGTACTTTTCCAGCAATCGACTCTCTACTGTGACCTCCTGCATGGGCAGTCCTCACTATCTCCTAATTAATGCTCTAACATGATGAACAAGTGGAGCAGGAGCTGCACAGACAGACTGCTCCACACTGTCATTCTTGGCTCCATTGCTTATGATACACACGTGGGTCTTTAACATGCCGTGAGCAGAGAAATCATATGTCTTGTGTGAAGTCTCAAGAAGGCACCTTCCATCTCCGAGAAGCCAGCCTGGTGTTCTCTATGTAGGGCGGAAGCTGATGGGAATGGCTCCCTGTTTCAGGTGGAAGGTATTGTGGCTGCTGTTGGGGATTGTGAGCAACCTGACTTTCAGTACAGGGTTCACACGCCAACTGCACAATAACATGGGGAGAGTTAATTTAGGTATATAAACTATTAGGAAACTCACGTTAGACTGATGAATGGGCTCTCTAAGTTGAAATAATGCTGATCTTGTTCATGCTGATCTTGTCTAGTGCACGTCCTGTTCAGTGTATCCTGTGCCTTACTCTGTCCAAGTCTATTTCCACCCTATTATCTGTCTGGCCATGCTTACGATGATCTGCCTCCACTGCTCATAAACAAAGTGTTTCCTTGTACTGAGGCACACGTGACAATAAATTAAACCAATCAATCCTGGGTCAATGTCTCTTTTGGAAATAAGTGATCGCTGCCACTCCTCATGTTTCAGCGTCACCATTTCTTCGTCTCTCAGAGCTCTACAGATTAAACACTCAGCGTCTTCACTTTATTCTCATGATACCATCATCAGTGTCTGTGGTGAGGAGATCATTCCTTACAAAGATGATCAAATCTGTACAGAGTGCCCCTAATGCTCTCTCGGCAAGTCCCTACAACAGCAAGAAGATGGCTTTACTTAGTTACTCGAATAATCTTACAATGAAGGACGGCATACCATTGACTGCACCCATTACTTACACAGGGTTTGATTCGGAGCAGTCTTGTGAGACTTGTGAGTGGGAGACCATGCTTCCCAAATTTCTTAGAGTCCTTTGATGAAGTGACCAGGAAGGTTGACGAGGATAGAGCAGTAGACGTAGTCTCTATGGATTTCAGTAAGGCCTTTGATAAGATTCCACATGGCAGGCTGCTATGGAAGGTACCATCACGTGGAATGTTGGGGGATTTGGCCAATTAGATACACAGTTGGCTTGTTGGTAGGAAGCAGAGGGTTTAGTGAAAGGATGTTTGTCAGACTGGAGACTGGGTCCATCGCTGTTTGTTATCTATAATTTGGTTGAGAATGTACAAGGTATGATTAGTAAGTTTGCAGGTGACACTAAAATAAGTGCTATTGTGATTAGTGAGGAAGAGTATCAGAAATTGCAGCAGGCCCTTAATCAGGTGGGCAAGTGGGCTGAGAAATGGCAATCGGAATTTAATATAGAAGTGTGAGGTCTTGCATTTTGGAATCTCAAATCAAGGTAGGATTTCCATGGTGCGTGGGAGCGTCTTAAGTTGTGTAGTGTGCAGAGAGACCTTAGCGTTCAGGTGCACGGTTCTCTGAGAGTGGAGACACCGTTCGACAGGGCAGTGAAAAGGGCATTTGCGACACTGGCCTTCTTCAGGCAGGACATTGAGTATAGAAGTTGGGAATTTATGTTGCAGTTACACAGGACTTTGGTAAGGCCGCACTTGGAGTATTGTGTTCAGTTTTGTCACCTTGTTATGGGGAGGATGTTATTAAATTAGAAGGAGAGCAGAAGAAATTTACAAAGACATTGCCAGGACCCAATGGTCTGAGTTATAGGGAGAGTTTGCACAAGCTAGGACCGTTTCTTTAGAGTGTAGGAGACTGAGGGGGAACCTTATAGTGCTGTATAAAATCATGAGGGATGTGGATAGGGTGAATGCTCTCAGTCTTTTCCAAGGTTTAGAAAATCGAGGACGAGAGGAGATCAGTTTAAGGTTAAAGGGGAAGTAATAAAAGGGAACCTGAGGAGCCAATTCTTTACACAGAGGGCTGGTACGTGGATGGGTTGCCAGCAGATGTGGCTGAGGGGGTACATTAACAGCATTTCAATAGCATTTGGATAAATATGTGGATCGGAAAGGACTGGAAAGATATGGGCCAACTGCAGAGAAATGGGATCAGCGTGGATGGACTTTTACAATGTGGAGTCGAACCACTTTGTTAATTAAAACCAAACACCCAGAAAAGCTCGCCTCATCTCATAATCTGTTAAAATATGAGCGACACAGAGCTCATACATTCCACTATTGAAACAAAAATTAGCAAGTTAATTTCTTAACTTTAGTAGTGAACACTAAACAACAACTATTCACGAATCCAAGCGCCACTTGTCTGAGCTACTTACCATCTGACTCCGAATCTGTAAAAATATGCTGTTCCAACAATCCACATATGAAACATTACAACCACACATTCTCTATCTTCCCCGCTGTGTTCACTCTTTCAGCTGCTGATCTCCTGGGTCATTTTTCTTTTACGCAAGTAGGTTTACATTAACATGTATCTTTGATAGAGAGTGTTTGAGATGGCCAGTTAGCACTCCTGCTGTACAACAGTTACTCTGCTGTTGGAATGCAGTGGCTCTCCCTCTAGTGTTCAAATTGCTGGGTTTATATACACCCCATGATATAATATTTCTCATAATTTGATTGCTTTCCAGTTGTCCAAACAATAATATTCACATTCTGTTGGCTTCTGGTATCCTGAGCGTTATTTAAACTCTTTGGTTGTATTTGAATTGTTGTCAAAACAGCAAGCAAAACTCAGATTTCCATTTCCCAGTTAATTGTGACATGTGGAACAGTGTGACCTTTAGCTGGCGTCTGTGGCTGTACTTTCTATTCAGCAAAACCCGTTCTGTCTTTAAATGACCGGACATGATTTCGGCTTCATAGCATCTTCCCGCTTCAGAAAAAAAAAACATGAACCAGCAGAATTAAAAGATGGCTTCAATTCTTTTCCTCTACTTCTTAATCCCATTATTATGAAATACAAAAGTATTAATCTCAGCTATACCATTCATATTAATCCTGCACACATATATATAACACTGCAATAAGTCAAATTTTATCTAAATACTTTCCTTTAAATCCGCGATAACGCATCTGCTATCACATTTTAGGACCCACAGCATGTACGTTTTGCAAGGTTAAAGTTGGTAAAATAAGACTCCAAAGAAATACTCTCATATTCTGATCTTTAAATATTCCAAGAAATGCGAGAGATTTGTCGTTGTCCACAACCATATCCACATTAAAGTATTGTCAGGCCAGTGTGAAACTTAATCATTCTTGTTCAATAATGGAGATTTTCTGGGTTTTTTTTCTGGTGGATATTGAGTTTTTCGACAAGTAGCCAATTGGTCATTCAATTCCATCATGATCTTTCTGAATCAATACATCTCCGACCCCTATATCCCGAGCATCAAACACAATTTTCAAAGGGTTTAAAAATATTTGGTGCAGCTAAAGCTGGTGTGGTGATTAATACTGCTTTAAAATTCTCAAATGCCTCTTGGCATTGTCCCGTCCACAACAATTCTGTATTCTT
Organism: Chiloscyllium punctatum; assembly: GCF_047496795.1. NCBI lineage: Eukaryota > Metazoa > Chordata > Chondrichthyes > Orectolobiformes > Hemiscylliidae > Chiloscyllium > Chiloscyllium punctatum. The sequence continues at coordinate 11,156,582 of NC_092755.1, read as the reverse complement.
CTTTAGTAAGTACATCAGTGGTGCGAATACGATGCTGAAGTTTGGAACAAACTTCCGATAGAATCCACTCAGTTTCAAAAATCGAAGCACCTCTTTCTTCGAGGATGGTCGTAGAAATTCCTCAACACCGTTCGTTTTTGTGTTTCATGGGGTCAACCTTCCATTTCCAATGTAATGCCCCAAGAACGTCACCCCTGCCTTCCTGAATTCTTTTTTATAAAGTTTATTACCAAGTTTGCTTCTTGTAATCGTTCATCATGCTCTGCCAACTGTAACATGTGAGCTTTCAATTACTTGCTAAGGATCACTACATCATACAGATAAGCTGCACAATTTGTTCAAATGGACACAACTCTGTTCCTGTGTCTTAAATGTGGCTAGTGCATTATTCATCCATATGAAATCTCGATAAAGTTCTTTGTCATCTCCGGTATATTTCCTCGATAGTTTAACATTCCCCACATTTTTTTTTCATTTGAAAGGGGCCACTAAACCAGGCTTTGAAGGGATTTCTTACCACTGGTGGCAATACTAATACGTCAACCCCATGTTAAATCTTCAAAGTTTCATAGTTTTTATCTGACAACTGCTTCACTCTATGTTGTGTCCTTCAGATACTGTTTAGCTAACTCACCTACTCCATTCACTCTCTCCTTTACCCTACACACATAATCCAAGTGTGAGATTTCCGACTTCGGTCCTGTCAATTTATATTTAATTAATTTCAAAGGACCTCTCAATTCATGTACGAACATTAACTCAATGGAAGTAAAGTGAGTAGATTTATTTGGGGCATCTCTAATAGCAAACAATTTAATGGGACACCTTTATTCCAATCATTCGGGTAATCCGATCTTCAGTGTCTGATGCTAACTTTCCAAGGCTCCCTGAGATTCAGGATGGGACGCCCTTGATTTGAAGTGCTATATGCCTAAGCTATCCATGACTTCCTTAAACAGTTGAGCGATAAAATGAGACCCTTGGTCTGACTGAATCTCTCTGGACAGTCCACAGCGAGTAAAGAAAGCTACCAACTCCTCCACCTCCCTTTTTGCCTTAACATTCCATAATGGAATTGCCTCTGGAAATCTGGTAGACACATCCATTGTGATCAGCAAATATTGGTTTCCACTTTTATTTTAGAAAGGGGAGATACACGATTAATCATAACCCACGTGAAATGTTCTTCGAATGCAGGAATTGGCAACAAAAGTGGTGGTTTTATTACTGCCTGTTACTTACCTACAATTTGGTATGTATGTCACGTACAACAAAAATTAACAGCGTCCTTGTGCATTCCAGGCCACTAGAAATGCTTCGGTACTTTAGCCTGAGTCTTCTGTACACCTAAGTGACCGCCTGCAGTTAGTTTATGAACTACCCGTAACACTGTATGTTACTGCTAACACAATCTGGTACACTTTGGCCCATTTCCCTTCTGCACTAACCTATCGGGGTCTCCATTTTAATTTTAGAATTCTATCTTTAAGTTAATAACGTTCGACAATATATTCTGATTCCTTTTCTGTGTGTGTGCATGTGTATGTGTGTGTGTATGTGTGTGTATATATCTGTTGTAAGTCCATTAGACTTTCTGGACTAAACACCTCTGCCTGACCCTCTGCCTGTTCAGGTTTTTTCTGCACCGTTACATCAAACAGGGTGTCAGTTCACTGAGCATCGACTCATTTGTCTTTTCGTTCGTTATTTCTTCCTGCTGTAACTTATGACAGTGGGATCTTGTTACTATACAGTCTGGAAAAAATCCTGGGTAATTTTCTTTTAACTCACCAATTCCATAGTCTTCCTTTGGCTTCTCCACCACAAAGAAAGCCTCTCTCACCTTGGATTCTGCTAAATCGTTCCCACGAACAAACTGCAATCCTGGAAATAACACCCTGTCCCTCACTCTCACTGTTACTTCCCCAATCTTGATTTGGCACTCCATGCTGATGTTACACAAGGGAATGCTTAATGTCTGTCCCCATTCCACAAGTTATCATGCTCTTGAATAACATGCCAGAAAGAGTCAAAATACTTCCATATCTTACGATTAAAGGTTGAGAGAAAGTGAGGACTGCAGATGCTGGAGATTAGAGTTGAAAAGTGTGCGGTTGGAAAAGCATAGCTCGTCAGCAGCATGCGAGGGGCAGGAGAGTTGAATTTCCAGGCATAAATCCTTCATCAGGAAAGTGGGGGGTAAGGGAGGGGGAAGGAGGTTGAGAAATAAATTGGAGGGTGGGGGTGGAGCTGGGTGAAAGAGAGCTTGGAAGGCGATAGGTAGATGCAGGTGGGGTGTGATGGTGATAGGTCGGACAGGAGGGTGATAGGACACTTATCGATGGGAGGACAGCTGGAACCCCCAAACTGTACAGCATCAACGTTGACTTCACCAAATTCCAAACCTCCCCTCCACCAACCTCTCCCAGATCCAACCGTTCAACCTAGAACTGCCCTCCTGAACTGCCCTAACTGGCCATCTTTCTTCCCACCTATCGACTCCACCCTCCCCACCGACATATCACTAACACTCCCCCTACATCTTCTTATTGCCTTCCCAGTGACCCTCCCACCAACCCAGCTACTATCCTCGAATTTATCTTTCAGCCCCCTTGTCCCGCCACCCCTCCTTACAATGGGTTTCTGCCTGATATTCGATTGTCCTGCTGTCTGGATGCTGCCTGATCTGTTGTGCTTTTCTGGCGCCTCACTTCTCAACTATTAGAGACTGAGCAGATCCCGTATCTCAGAAAATTATAACTCCTTGTCCTTCTCCATCAGTTCTTTCTGAGTAAACTTTATCTACAGAGGCGAATTCTTCAGAGAGATCAGGCACTGCCTCCATACCCAGCCCTTGCCCAGGCTGTGCAATTTCCTGCAGCTCCTCGGCTCCACTTGGGGTCTCCTTTACCAGTTTCACTAATGCCACTGGGCTTAGCCTCTTCAACCACATCTTTCCCCAAAGTGTCTTCCTTCAATGCCCAGAACGGTGTGTCCCAGCTTACTGCAGTGAAAACAACTTTTACCCTCTGCCCTTCTTAAACCATCAGCACTGTAATTTTATGTGTTCCACTCCCTTATAGTGAGAGCACCTGAGGCATTTCACCACCTTTCAGCCCCCATGAGCTTCTTTTTTTTATCTGTGGTAAACTATTGTGCGCTACTGTTCGCTTTGTAATTTGTGATCTTCCCTTCTCCCAATTTCTAACCCTCACAGGATGAATATCCTGCCAGAAACTAAATATCATCACATGCCACAATGCATATTTACCTGCCATTTCTGCTGCGCTTCTCACTTCTGGAACTTTCTGTACATTAACATGAATTCATACTATCTCTGAAAGTGAGTCTTTTAACTTCTCCAAAAGATTAATCTCCCTTCAAGCCTCATAGGTCTTATCCATTTTTAAGGCCAGCACCCACATATCAAAATGACTGTGGTTAATTCTTTCAAACTCAATATAAGACTGACCTGGCTCCGTCTCTATTTTTCTGAACTTCAGTCTATATGCTTCTAGTACCAATTCATAACCAATCAAAATAGCTAATTTGGCATCTTGACAATCTCCTGACCCCTCATCTGACAGCGCTGCATATGCCTCACCAGCTGTGCCCACCAGCTTAATCTGAACTAGCATTACCCACAAGTTCACTGAACACGTCATCTGCCTAGCCATTTTTTCAAATTAAATAAAACAGGTTTTGACATTTTTCTCAACGAAATATGGCCAGTTATTAACATAGTTTTATACATCCCTGCGTTCAGACTTCATCTCCATCCTGTTAATTTAACTTTCTTGTCTAATTCCCAATTTCTGTATTTCAAATCCTCTCTCTCTTTCTTTTTCCTCTTTCTCTTTCTTCTCTCTCTGTTTCCTTCCCTTTATTATCTTCTAACTCCAGTTGCCACATTTGCAATTTTAGTTTTTTTTTTAACTCGCCTGCAGTTACCTGTTTCTCTGATACATCAAAGTGCTTGACCAACTCCATTACAATTTCAGCTTCCCTTTTCTCCCTGGTTAAACCCAATTCCAACTTATTTACTAATTCTAAAAAATGTCCTCCTTCTGTCTTTCTAAACTTCCTTGGAAAATTTGGGAACCTCTTTCTTAATGTTAAAAGCCATTTCTCTCACTTTTAATTTATCCAGCGACAAGCTAACAAAATTAAACGAATTTTCCCACCGGTTTTATTTGAAGATCCAGGTCATTAATTGCCACGTGCTGGAATTTGCTGGGACCTTTTGTACCCCAAATCTGTTCAAATCCGTTCAAATCCACACGGCAAGGCCCCAAACTGTTGTGACATCAATGTCGAACCCCTTTGTTAATTATAATCACACACCCAGAAAGCTCACCTCACATCATAATCTGTTAAAACGTGGGTGACAGAGAACACCCAAATTTCATTAATAAAATAAAAATAACAGTTTATATGTATGCAAGTTAGTTCACTGAGCTTGAAGGTTTGTTTTCAGACGTTTTATCACCATAACTAGGTGACATCATCAATGAGAGTCTCCGCTGAAGCTCTGGTGGTATGTCCCGCCTGTCTATTTATAGATCTTGGTTTCTAAAAGTGGGTGATGTCATTTCCGGTTATTTTAACAAGAGAATGTAGACAGGATCTAAATTGATGCTTTTATTGATGGACTTCTGATTAGAATGCCATTCCTCGAAGAAGGTCCTTCAGTGCCTTTGCATGTGTGTGTGCTTTGTCCCAGTCAAAGTGGTGCCCTTCTTTGTCTTTATGTATAGAACATGATGATAATGGGACTTGTCTTTTGGTGGCCAGTTGGTGTTCATGTATCCTGGTAATACGACAATAGGACAGTTTCAATTGTGGAAAGTGATTTTATATACACTGTTTAATCAATGTGTGTTTGCAGATAAGTCGCATTTTTCATATGTGCACAACATATTGTAAATGAACAACTGAGACACAGTTAACGAAAAATGATGCATATGATGTATAAAATTGATAAATCATTAAAACATTATTTGATCCTCTCAACGTTCCCTCCTTTTCTGGGATTCCCAACTCTAATCTCTAATTTTTACCAGGATGTGTGCTCTAAATTCTTGATTCTAGTGTCCCAATTTATTTCAGTTAATTCCCTTTCTACTGGGACTTCAATATATTGGCCTGTGGGGTCCTTTCCAACGCTAGTGTCTTTCATGTTATTGGAGATAAATATTCTGGCATCAGACTCAGCATTTGAACATATTACTCTGTTGTACATGCACTGTACAAAGGACCACAGCACACAGACATTGCCAAAACATTGGGTGATGTTCATCTTCTGCTTTCGAGAATGTGGTTGCCTCATTTTCCACATCTCCTTATCTATATCCTCTCCCTCGTTCTCCCTTTGTATCTATTTAAGAAGTCCACCAATTATTCTTCGTGTCCCATCTCTCAAAACTCCTTCTTTCAGTTTATATCTAACGCTCTCTTCAAGATGTAATGTGTTTATAATTAAGCAAAGTAACTACACAGACATGCGGGCGTAGCTGTCCAGAGTTAATTGGAAGGGGAGCTGAGCAGGAAAGACCATAGGAGGAGGTTCTGGGGATAATTCGGAAGATAATACCAACAATTCAACCCCAAGAAGTTGAAACATACTCATGGGAGGACAAGGCAGCCATGTGTGATAAGGCATCAAACCAAAAGAGGAAACAGACAATGTGGTGAAGATGATTGGGAATCCAAAGAATTCATTTGCTCTGAAACTACGTAAGGCTGGCATCACTGACACGACAGAGCTCTTAATCATGGTCAGGGAGAGAAACAGAGGAAACACATTCACATTAAACACAAGATGGTATTTGTCAAGGAAAAGGATTCAGGTGAATTAAACATTTGAATTAAAGAATCACATGAACTTTAACCTGATGCTAACTCATTAAAGCTACCAGTCATGACCAACAGATCTGAACGAAGCCCTGTAGTCCTGTCATGTTCACTCATAAATAGTCTTGGACGATTAAACAAATGACCGGAAGAGAGGGCCACAAACATCCCCATCCGAAATAATGGAACAGACCTGCACACCAGTATAAAAGAGAAGAATGTTTTATCTGCACCATCCTCTGCCAGAAGTGTTGAGTCGATATTCCACCTCACCCTCATCATGATGCCCACGAAATCACAGATGCCAGTCTTCAACCAATTTGATTTGCTGCCGGTGAGATGAAGAAAGATCTGAACACAGTAGATAGAACAAAGGCAATGGGCCCTGAATCCAGTCCGGCAATAGCCCCTGACTCCATTCCTGCAATGGGACTGAAGACTTGTGCTGCACAACAAGCCGTGTCCCTGGGGAAGCTGTTTCATTCCAGCTCCAACTCTCACATCTCCCTGGCAATGTGGAAAATTACTCAGCTAATTCCATCCCCTAAGAAGGGAATAATTACAATTTAAGCAATTACCACCTCTCTGTCCCATCACGACAGTCAAATTGGTGGGAGTTATTTTTGGATGAGCTGTCAAGTAGCACAGAAATAACCTGTTCAATGTGGTTTCAGATAGGTCCCCATGTGGAGATAGTGCTGTTGTGGAAATGTCAATGGATTACTAATCCAGACCAGACTAATGCTCTGCCAGCTCGTGGAAGTTAAACACAACTAATAAAATATCGAGATCTAAAATCTGGGGTCAGTAACAGTGACCTTGAAGCCAATATTGATTGGAAACAGAATTTCCTTCTCCAATGTACTTTTAGGAAGTGAATCCCCCGTGATTTCCTGGGCTGGGCTAAAAGTGACTCCAAAGACCCTGACATGTGATAAACATTTCAATGATCTCTGAAACGGCCAATCAAGGGCAGTCATGTGTATCAAACAACTCCAAGGTCTGAAAAGATGAAAGCGGACAGAGCACCCGGCTTCAGCATCAGTGTCAGAAAAGGTAATGGGAACACAGTCCTGTCGAACCTGCAGAGAACCCCTGCCTAACATCTGAGAGCTTGTGACAACATTTCCCATAGACTGCACAGAAACAGCGGGAAAGCAGTAGATCATACAACGCATTGAGCCTCCCCCATTCTAGTTCATGGAAAAAATCTCCTCAATGCACTTACCCCACACGATATACATGTCCGTTAATGTGAGTAGCCTTGGGGAAGCTATAAAATAGGAAGAGCAGTAGTACGATTGGTCCATCGAGTTTGCTACCCAATTCAATCTAACGATGGTCGATCCTTCATTTCCACAGTGGACTCCTGCTCTCCCACCATCCCTTTACTGTCACTAAATCCTTATTTTTAATCAGTGTCTTGGTTTCCAGGTGAGAGCAAATTCCCCATGTTCACCAGTCAGTGAGTGCAGACATTTATTCTCATCTCAATGCAGAGTGACTGCCTCTACCTAATACTATGGCCCCTTGTTTTAGTTGTGCCAGCCAGGGGAATCATCATCTCTGCTTCCAATCTGACTCACCCTGTCAGAGTTTTGTATATTTCACTGAGATATCCACTCATTTTCCTAAAGCCCATGGAATACTGGCCCGGTCTCCCCAAAATCTGCTCCCACAACAAGCCCGTCATCCAAGAGATCAATCTGGTCATCCTTCACTGCTCTCCCTCAATGTCAGGTTTGTCCTTTATTAGATAAGGAGACCAAAACTGCGCAGAATGCTGCACAATGTTCGAGATGATCTCTCACCAAGGCCCTGTACAGCTGCATAAGACACCGTTTCTCCTGGACTCACATCCCCCTGAAATGAAGGTCAACACACCATTTATCTTACTCACTGCTTTCTGATTGTGCAATATTACTTTCAGTGACTGCTGTACAGGGAGATGCAGATCCTTTTCAGTGTTGCAGCTCCCCACTTCTTGGGTCTGTGTACACTGGACAGCATGCCAATGCCATGCCCTGTATTGACTTCTGGTTGCAGAACTCACTGCACTGCATGGGCTTCAGAGGTTTATGCAGAAGGAAACAACAGAAAGGAGCATACGTCCCTTTGTAGATCAACATGTTTCAACCAATGCCTTTCAAATGGTAGGCTGCCAATTTATCATTTCCACCAAAGGGCACACCATCACCTCTATCCACAATGTTCTCCAGCTGTCCCGTATTTACCCATTCACTCCACTTGTCTTAGTCTTCTCGATGCTTTTTTACATCCTCCTCAACCACTCACAATCCCACACTCGTTAATGCTGTCAGCAGGCTGGGATATATTGTATCTGATTCCAGCAACCAAATGTTTAAAGGGCATTGTGAACAGCTGGGCCCCAAGCACTGATCCCTGCGACACCTCAGCAACCATCCTCTGTTAATTTCTATATATTTATTTCGTGAATCTCGGAGTCACTGGCTGGGAGAGCATTTATTGCCTGTCCCTAGTTGCCCTTGAGAAGGTGGTGGTGAGCTTCCTTGTTGAAAGCTGCAGTCCACCTGCTGTGGTTGACCTCCAATGCCATTAGGGAGGGAATCCCAGGATTTTGACCCAGTGACTATGAAGGGGCGGTGATATATTCCAAGTCAGGATGGTGAATGGCATGGAAGGAAACCTGAAGATGATGGTATTCCCATACATCTGTCGCCCTTGTCCTTCTAGATAGACATGGTCGTGAGTTGGGAATGTGGTCTCTGAGGATCTTTAGTGAATCCATTTTATTGCAGCATGTAGATAGTAAAACACTGCTGCTGCTGCTAAGCGTTGATGGTGGAGCATTGTGGATGAAGGAAAGTCAGACTGGTTGCCTTGTCCTGGATGGCATAAGGCTTCTTGAGTGTTGTTGAGGCTGCACTCATTCAGGCAAATTGGGACTCTTCTATCACACTTCTGACTTATGCATTGTCGATGATGGACAGACGTTTGGAAGTCAGGATGTGAGTTACTCGCCGCAGTATTCCTAGCTTCGGACCTGCTCTTATAGTTATTGTGTTCATGTGGCGAGACCAGTGAGTTTCTGAGCGATGACTACCCACCAGGAACTTGATACTGGGGGATTCAGTGATAGTAATACCATTGAATGCCAAGGGGTAGGTTAGATTATATTTTATTGGTGATGGTCATGGTCTGGCATTCGTGTGGCCTGAATATTACTTGCTTCTTGTTAGCCTGGATACTGTCCAGATCTTGTCGCATTTGAATATGGACTGATTCAGTATCTGAGGAGCCACAAATGTTGCAGAACATTGTACAATCATTGGCGAACTTCCCCACTGCTGACCTTAAAATGGAGGGAAGGTCATTGATGAAGTCGCCCTAAAGAAGTCTTCGGCCACTGCTCAAGGGACTCCTACAGATTTGGAGCTGAGTTGACTGACCTTTATTGACCATGACTACCTTCCTACGTGTCAGGCATGATTCTAACCAGCAGGGAGTTTGCCCCTGATACCAATTGATTCCAGTGTTGCTAAAGCCCCTGATACCACACTTGGTCGAATGCAGCCTTAATTTAAAGGGCTATTTCTCTCCCCACCTCTGGAATTCAGCTCTTTTGTCCATGTTTGAACCACGGAAATGAAGTCAGGAGCTTAGTGGCCCTGGTGGAGCCCAAACTGGGCGTCATTGACCAGAGTATTGCTGAGCAGTTTGCTGCTTAAAAACACTGAGACCTTAGTGATGATCGAGAGTAGACAGATGGGGTGGTAATTAACCGGATTGGATTTGTTCTGCTTTTTACATACAGGAGATACTTGGAGTAATTTTCCACATAATCAGGAAAAGCCATTGTTGCAACTGTATTGAAACAGTCTGGCTAGGGGTGTGGCAAGTTATAGAGCCCAAGTTTTCAGTACTATTGCCATAATGGTGTCAGATTATCCACCTTTTGGAGTATCCAGTATCTCCAATCGTTTCTGGATATCATGTGGACTGAATCGAATTGGCTGATGACTGGTAACTGAATTGCTGAGGACCATTGGAGGAGGCTGAGATGGATCATCCACTCAGCATTTCTGACTGAAGATTGTTGCGAATGCATCAGCCGTATCTTATACACTGAAGTGCTGGGCTCTTCCATCATGGAGGAAGGGGTTATTTGTGGAATCTCTTCCTCTAGTGAATTGTTTAATTATCCCCAACGTTTCTCGGCTAGATTTGGAAGGACTGCAGAGCTTAGATCTGATCCTTTGCTTGTGGGATCACTCCGCTCTGTCTATCACTTACTGCTTATGCTGTTTGGCGCACAAGTAGTCCTGATTGGTGGCTTCACCAGGCTGACACCTCATTGTCAGGTATGCCTGGTGCTGCTCCTGCCATCCTGCACACTCCACTGAACCAATGTTGATCCTCTGGCTTGATGGAAATTGTTGTGAGGGTGATATACCAGGCCATGAGGTTATGCGGGAGTACAATTTGGCTGCTATTGATGACCCACAAAACCTTATAGACATCCAGATTTGAGCTGCTAGATCTGTTCAAAGTCTGCCCTATTAAGCACCGTGATAGTACCACCCAAAATGGTGGTGGTTATTCTCAATGTGAAGGTGTGACTTTGTCTCCACAATGACTATGCGGTGGTCTCTCTTACCGATAATATCATGGAAAGATACTTCTGCAACTGGCAGTTTAGTAAGTCTGTGTTCAAGTATGTATTTTCCTCTTGTTGGTTCCTTCCCCACCTGCCGCAGAACCAGTCGAGCAGTTATATCCTTTTGGGGCCTGGCCAGCTCGATCAGTAATGCTGTCGCTGAGATACTCTTGGTGGTGAACATTGAAATCCCCCACACAGAGTAGATCTTGCATCCATGCTACCCTCAGTGCTTCCTCCAAGTGTTGGTCAGCATGGAGGAGTACTGATTCATCAGTTCAGAGAGGCTGGAGGTGTTCAGCAGGAGGTTTCCTTTCCCATGTGCAAACTAATGCCATGAGACTTCATGGGATACGGAGTCACTGTTGAGGACTCCAAGAGCAATTCCCTTCCAACTGTACACCACTGTGCCGCCACTTCTGCTGTGTCCGTGCTGCTGATGAGACAGGAGATATTCGGTGTAGGTAATGGGGTGTTTGCGATATAGTCATACTCACAGAATCATACCTTACAGACAATGTCAGGCTGTTGCTTGACGAGTCTGTTTATTTCTATTCACCGTTTCCTGCCAGCTGTCCCATTCTGGAAACATGGCCATATATTAGCCCCAATCCACTCAGATTTGATTTTGCAAATTGGGCCTCGGGCTTTACCAAAATCATTCTAAAAATCAACATGTTTTACATCCATTGCTTCTCTTTCATTTATCTCCCATTCTGTTTCTCAAACATAATTCCCATTTCATAAATTTACGTTAGTGTTGCCTATGACCATTTCTTTCAGCCACAATAATTTCTCCTAAACAATTTACTTACTATGTTCTATGTTCAATATACTCTATCATTTTCCCACACCAGACTTCGTTTTCCTACTATTGTTTGAAAGTTCTGTGAAGACAGAACTGAAGTAGTGGCTTCATAGTTCTGCCCTTTCCCTGTTCCCCATTCTCTATTGTCTGGTTCAAACTGTAAGGAAACTGCACTTGTTTTCTCATATTTCTCACATTGGCATGATTTAACAAGCGATGACAGTCCACTGTTTTAACCCTTGTGAATATACTCTTCAGAAAGCCATCAATTCCTGTTTTAAACTGCTCAATAATTGACCTTCCACACCATACACTCTGCTCCACAGCATAGACTCTGTGCCAACAGAAATACGCAAGATCTATACTAGTCCCACATTCCTTCACCAGGCCCGTAGCCTGGAATGTTATGACACTTCCAAGTGCTCGTTCAAGTAGTTTTTAACGATTGTGAGGTTATCCGTGATAATTCCACTCTCAGGAAGTAATCCCAGAACCCCACATCCTCGAGGTGAAAAAATATTTAAATCCTCTCTGAACCTCAAACTATTCACTTTAAAATTATGCTCCTTTGTTCTTGACCCTCTGACTAAAAGGAACAGCTGCTGTCTATCCACCCTGTCCGTGCCTTATCCTCCTGAATCACGGACTCCTCAGCTTTCTCTGCTCCAAAGTAAAAAACCTGAGCTTATCCAGCCTCTCTCCATAGCTGATATGCTCCATCCCAGGGAGCATCCTGGTGAATCACCTCTGCACACTCTCCAGTACAATCACATCCTTACTGGAATGTGCTTCCCAGAGCTACATACAGTATTCCATTTTGGCCGAACCAAAGCCCTGTATAGCTCTTATAATCTACCCCCTGATAAGGAAACGCTACACCCAAGGTCCAATTCTTAACTAGTCCATTAACCTGACCAGTCACATTCAAAGATATGTGGAGAAGCACAATCTGAGCTTCCCAGTGTGCTGCCATTCATTGAGTCCTCCCCTGCCTGGTTCCTTCTCCCAACGCGCATCACCTCATATTTATTAGGGTTACATTCCATCTGCCATTGATCTGCCCATCTGACCAATCATCTGCATCTTCCTGTAACTTAAGGCCACCCTCCTCACTGCGAACCAACCGGTCAATCTTTATGTCAAACATACACTTACTTGTCACACCTCCACCACTCTCCACCTAGCCCCCTCCACATTCACATCTGTTTCTTGTTATGAATAACACAAACAATAAGGGTCATAACACTGATCCCCGTGGTACACCAAGGGACACTGGTCTCCAGTCACACAAACAGCCTTCTCCCACCACCCTCTGCCTCGTTCCACTAAGACAATTTTCCTTGTAACTTGTCAAGTTATGCTTCGAATTGTGAGATGTTACATTATTTCTCAGTTTCCCAGCTGGAAATTTGTCAAATGCCTTCCTACAAAACTAAACAATTGACCTCCTCAAACTAATTCAATCAAATCCACTAGATGCGACTCCCTTCTGATAAACTCATGATAATTATTCCTGACCAAACCTTGCGACCCTGATTGGAGTTCAATTTTGTCCTTCCCTATTTTATCCAGTAGTTTCCTTAACAGTGATCTAACTCGCTCGTCTATAGTAACCTGGCCTATCTCTCCCACCCTTACTGTGAAGTGGAATCGTATTAGTAGTTCTCCAGTTCTCTGGCACCTCCCCTATGGTCAGATTCTAATTAAAATATTCAGTCAGGGTCTTTCCTCCCTTGACCCTAACAGCCACCTGTGATGCAACTCATTCAGACATGGAGATTGGTCCAAATTTATACAGAACAAAGCCTCAAATCCCTGCTCGTATTTTACATCAATCTGTTCAAGAGTTGTCCAGTCCATCTTTTTGAACTCTGTACCTGCATCCTCCTTCTCCCAAGTAAAATAGATGTGAAGGTTTCATGTTACAATCCATCAATGTTCTCCAGCTTGACACACAGATTGCCCCTTTTGTTTCGAATGGACATTCACTGTTTGCTGATTATTCAGTTCTACTTGTCCGTGTAGAATATCGTGGGATTCTCCCAGATCTCGCCTACTTGTACTTCTCCATGTCCCTCTGTTATTCAGTCCTTTCGATGTTCCTAAGATTCACTACAATCACCTCTCCTGTGTCGAAACTCGAGATTACACGCTGAGTCACCCCGTCAGACAACTTTGCCAACTTAGGGGTTAATTTGGATAATACCTTTTGCAGTTCCTCTGTAGTCAGTATATTCTTTCTTAGATTGGGACTCCGAACGATACACAATAGTCTAAGTTTAGTCTCACCAACGCTCGATGCAACTGGTGCACGACATCCTCTATATTCCAATTACACTCACAGGAATGTAAACCTAATTTTTACTTTCCCATTTGCATATGTTCTTCCTCATACCTCTCAGTTTAACATTTCTTATGAGCTTAGTGTGTGAGTTCTTTAAAAAAGCTCATGAATATCTAACTATACGTTATCCATTTGTTCTTCATTGCCTATGTCCACAAGAATCATCTTCAAACCATTCCAAAACATGTTTGCCACTTCTGGTTTTCCTTTCATCGGTACATTCTCCCACTCCCCCGTTATGTTATTACCTTCTATATATCTAGGAGCATGTTCTTTGTAATCGAGTCCAACAGATACATGGCTGCGGATGACAAGGTAATTGGTCTGTAGTTCACCACTCTCCAAATTCATCCTTTCTTAAATTGTTGGTCAATAGTTGTAACGTTTGCCTTATCCAGTTTGGCTAAATGCCTTTCGGGAATGTGTTGGAAAATAAAGTGAAAATCCGTAATGCAATCAACATGTCTATTGCTGCTTCCTCTGAAATTCCTGTATGAACCACATCTGATCAGTCAGATTTATAAATACTCAATCCAGCTTTCTTTTCAAAGATAACCTCATCACTGATAAGAATGATCTTAGACTTTACTTACACAAGTCCCATGGTCTCTGGGTATTTCTGGGAGACTTTCTGGGCAATCTTCCATGAAGATAAGGAATAGAAACAGTTTCTTTGTGTCTGCGATTCCTCTGTTCTCTGCAATAAATTATCCTGAACGCACACCAACTGTTCCATATTTGGCTTTGTTTTTATTTGTTTCCATAGATCGATAGACGCTTTTTAGCAGTCTTTATGTTTTTCTTTCGTTTGCACGCTTTTTCGCTTTTTGATTTTCTTCTCAGTTTCTTGGTCATCCTTTGCTGGGTCTATATTTCACTAAATCCACTGGCTTACTGCAACACTTGGCATTTTTCTACTCTACCTCCTTTCATCTAATAGTTAAATGAAGGTGGGGTTGAAAGGAATAGTCGGAGGGAGAGGAAGGAGGGTGGACCAGATTGATAGGGAGGAAGGTGGACACATAGAAACATTCAAAAGGGCGGTGGTGACTTGGAAGTTTGGAGTGGGATAAATGGGATTAGGGGAAATGGGGAAATGGTGAAATCAACTATGATCCCTGTGGTTGGAGGTTCCCAAGGCAGAAGAGGAGGCTTTCTTCCTCCAGGCTTCTGGTGGCTCGGGTTTGGTGATGGAGCAGGTCCAGGACTCTTATGTCCTTGATAGAGTGGGAAGGAGAGTTAAAGTGCTTAGCCACAAGACAATGGAGTTTTTCAATGTGGCTGTCCCAGAGATGTTCTCTAAAATGATCCACAAGTTGTCGTCCTGCCTCGCCAATGTAGAGAAGACCACATCGTGTTTAATGGATGCAGTAGATGAGCTGTTCTGTCTCCTTTCATCACCTATCATTTTCATCTACCTATCGCAATCCCACCTACCTCCCCCTTGCCGCACCCCCTTCTCATTTATCTCTCAGGACCCTTGGCCTATAGCTTAATTCTTGATGAAGGGCTTATGTCCAAAACATCGATTTATCTGCCCTTAGTATGCTGCCTGACTGTGCTTTTCCAGCACAACACTCTTCGACTCTGATCTCCAGCATCTGTAGTTCCCACTTTCTCCTCATACCTTCATGTTTTGCATGACTCAGATTTATAACGGTTACTTCAAAAAAAAAACCGCCGTGTACTCAAACAGCATAAAAGAAAACCAATACATTGTGGTCACTGTTCCCAAAAGGTCCTTTCCAGCAAAAAATTCAATTAGCTATTCTGATCACTCAACACCAATTCCTAAATAACCTGATCTCTAGCTCAGTGCTCAACATAATGTTCATGTAAACCATCTCACACGTGGTCATGAAATCCATTTTTCCCAGCATTAGCATTCAATTGGGTTAACACAGTTGAGATATAATTTAAACAGTACATTATAACTGAAGTACCCACAAATGTGTATATCTCATTTCCTGTTTTATAACATGTCCAGCATTTTCATTGCAGCTTTCACTTTAATATATAACTCCCATCAATGTTTGCTCCTCCTTGCTGTTTTTGCGCTCCACCTTACTAGATTATGTGGAATCTGAGCGATGTGGGGTCTGGGGAGATTAATGGTAGAGATCATCTCGCCATATCATTTATGATCTTCTCAAACATTAATTTCTCCACATCTCCCGTTATGCTGTGGAGTAGAGAAGGACAATGATAGTCCAACAATGCTCTGTTTCCCCCAGAGCTGAGACAGCTCTAACCTGGGTGGGAACTTTACAACTTTACAACAGGCTGGTAAAGTTTTGCTGCTGCTGTACAGGGTCTTAGTGAGATCACATCTGGAATAGTGTGTACTGATTTAGTCTCTTCAATGAAGAAAGGGTGTTGTAATATTGGAAGCAGCTCAGAGATGATTCCTGCAATTAAGGTGCTAGTTTATAACGAAAGGATGATCAGGTTGACCCAGTAGCCATTGGAGTTTACATAAATTAAAGATTGTCCGATTTCAACATAGATGACAAAAGGAGTCAACAAGTGAAGCGAATTACACAAATACTGGAGGAATCCATTCCGTTCTCCAGCCTGTTACAAAGGAACAACAGGAGGATATTCAGGCCTTCGACCCTGTTACACCAAAACAGGATGAGGCTATTCAGCCCCTGGACCCTGATAAACATTTACAGAAGGAGGCCAATCAGCCACTCGAGCCTATAACAGTAGGTCATGCTGCACCAGTCTCCTGTTAAACAGCAACAGGATCAGTCCATTCAGCCTCCTCAAGTCTGTAACATAGGATTTGGAAGAGGTCACACAGTGACTGGAGATTGTTACACTGGGATAATAGGAGGCCATTCAGACTCACCGAGCCGATTTCAAGGGAGTTGGATAAGGAAACTAAAAATCTGACACTTCTTTCATGAGAAAGGAAGAGGTAATGTCTGACACATGTCTGTTGTTTGGGAACAACAGACACATGTCTGTTGTTTGGGAACAAGAGAAGACCAATCACTCCCTCAGTCCCATCTCCAGGATACATGAGGAGATCGTCAGTGTCTCCACCTGTTATGGAGAAGTACGAGAAGACCCGTCAGCCCCTCAAAATGTTACACAGCAACTGGAGGATTCCATAATCCCTCAACCCCCTAAATCATCATTGATAGAAGGTCATTCTGGCCTTGGAGACGACAACATGGGAACAGCACAAAGACGTCACCCCATAGATTTTGTACACCAGCAGAATGATCAGTCCTGTCAGCCACACATGGCTCAAGCAGCAATTGGAGCAGATCTCTTAAAAGATTTTAAGAGTTCCTGGAAAACCCGGGGTGGGTCCAGCAGATCCCTTTCCCCACACGCACTCACTGCGTGGTTTCAGAGATTCCCCTGTCTGCAGCCTCTACTCCATTTGTTGTTCATGTTGCAGGCTGAGATGCTGTAACTACAGTCCCCATGCTCCATCCAGGGTGGGGTCACCAAATCCTCAGGTCTCCCTGAATGTCTGAGGCAGTTCAAAGGCAACCTCCAGCAAACCATCCCCAGCACCTCCACTAACTTTCCAATAACAGGAGTCAGTCAGAAACCCCTCGGCTACAAGTGTTGTGGACCAGACCAGATCCCCGCAAAATATTTTAAGAAGGCCGTTTGGACCCAAACCTATCCTTATTTTAAACATAGATGTGAAGTGTGCGTTTCAGATACATTGTGACTGGTCAAACCTCACGATACTAAGTAAAATGCAATCTATTTAAATGCTTTATTTAAAATCCAATCGAAGAAAAGAATATTTTGGGATAGCTTATATGTTGAAACACTTACACAAGCAATAGATACCGCCCCTTCTTGGTATAGACCGCTTGGCACAAAGATATATTCAAATACAGATCCTTACATGGAATTTTCTGTTCCAGGAGATATCAGCATCAACAGAGATCTCAGAGATAAAAGCAGCTGGGGATCATGTATTGATATTTCCAACCCTTCGAGAATCCCCAACAGCTTCTGAATGCTGCAGCTAAAACCTAAACGAGAAAAACCTGGTCTGGGAGAGCTGGCCACTGCCTTTCGATTGTTACCACCATTTAATGAAACCTAAAGGCCTCCTCAGTTATTTATTTAAACTGTGTTCAGACAGCAGTTCTGCACCTCTGCGTTAAGAACTTCTCTTCAAAAACAACCGAAGAGAACATAACCTCTTTACAGTGATAGTAAACTCACAACTCACCTTTAATAAAATGATCCATCAATATAGAAAGATGGATGAATTTTAGACCTGCTAACCTTCCTCTATTAGTAGACTGCAATGCATATATATTACATTGACTCTGAGCATACAAATGTTCACAACTCGATTCGATTTCAGTCATTTTACGCCTGCCACAGAATGCCTTTGTCTTTCTTCATCCAAGTCTCCACAACGTGTCAAATCTTAGGTTTCTCGACCTATCAACCGTATAATTTCAAATTGAATGGCAGCAATAATGAGCTCAATCGAAACAGACTGGTATTATTCTCCCCAAACTTCTTCAAAAACATTAAGAGGTCACGATCAGTGATAGTCTCAGGTAAGTTATTGGTAATTTAACTGCTGGAATGTTGTAATGCCAACACCAAGCTCAAGGCCTCCTTCCCTCTTGTGGAATAAATCTGTTGATGTTTCCACTGGACGCTCCCACCACACATTACGTAATAGAGCACTTCTAATCTCTCCAATAGTCTTTCTGAATGACATAGCTCCTCATGTCTCACATTAAAAGAATTACATGCTCCTGTGCCTCTTAATGCTGCAACCCATTTACCTGTACTCCTGGCCTATGCCAATTAACCTTACTCTCACAGGGATATGTTTGAAGAAGATCTCGCACATTCTTCTCAATTCCTCACAGAAACCAGCCTTTGATTTCTGAACCAAATCATTATCATCAGCCATTTCAGCTTCTAATCTTGCCATTTTAACTCTTTGCTCTTCCACGCGAGTTCCCACGAATGCAGGAATTGAATTATTGAAAATCTCCAAAGTAGGAATCTCTCTAACAGTGTCATAGGTTTACTCTGTTTTAAATACCCTTCCCCACTTTTCAAAATTACTTTGTGTGATTCTTTCAAACTCAATGTGCGTTTAACCAGGGACACTATTTTAGATTCCTGTAACGCTGTCTGTCAGCTTCTGGCACAAGCTCATATGCACTTCAGATGGCTTTCTTCACCTCCTCCTCCTCCTCAGATACCACCTCCGATAGGGTTGCAAATACCTCTCAGCTTTGTTTGAATCAACTAAATCCACATGGTCACTGGGCACTGCATTTGTTTAGCCGCTTTCTCAAATGAAATTAAAAAGGCTCCCCCATTCTCCTCATCAAATTTAGATAATGCCTGGGTTTATTTAAACAGATCCCCATCAGGCCTTTGGCTACTATGGGGTTACTCATCCTCACTATCCTCCTTATCCAGCCTACCATCTACCTTCATCTCGACCTTATATGCCAACTTTCCTCTATAATTATTAACTTTTGATGTTGAAACTCTCTGCTTTTCTTCTCCCTTTTTCTCTCTTTCTTCTTAATTTCCTTTTCTTTTATTTCTACTTTTCATCATAATTCAAACTGTCTCAATTCCTTCTCATGTTCAAGGCGCCTCATTTGAAATTGAATTCTAGCCATTTCCAAATACTCTGATGGCGTTTCCACCAAATGTAATTGCCAAGCTCTAGCTGTAATTATCTCTCATTTTCTCACAGACAAACAACCCCAACTCCAGCTTGTCTGCCAATTCCGACAGCTTTGCCTTCATTACCTTTTGTAAAACCCCCAACTTCATTTCTTCCACACCCAGAGAACTCTTAATGATTGAAATAATCTTTATGCATAAAACACTGTTAAACAAACCGAATTCAACATCTGGATCCAAAGACACGAACAACTACCATACGCGACCTTTGAACCCCTTGGTGCATACTCTCCAGTGTCTGCATGAGCTTATTCTGGATGCTCTGGTTTCCTCCCACAACCCAAAGATGTGCATGTCAGGTGAATTGGTCATGGTTAGATGTTCATAGTTTTCAGGGATGTGTGGGTTAGGTGCCTGAGTCGAGGTAAATGTGTAATAAAAGGGTAGAGGAATGTGTCTGGGTTGGTTACTTCTCGGAGGATCGGTGTGGACTTGTTGGGTCGCATGGCTTCTTTGCACACTGTAGGGATTGGAATTCTAAACCAGTTTGGTATTATCGATATAGAACCAGACAAGAAACCCCAGTTTGCTATAGACCAATCAGACTGCCTCAACCTATTTTAAGAAGGTAGCTTGGATGCCAATCTTTCCTTATTTTAAAGGTAGATGTGAAGTGGGAGTTCCAGATGTGATGCTACTAGTCAAACCACTCACCATTAAGCAAAACACAAGATACTTAATGACTCTAATGAAAATCCATAAAAAATGAAGAGGAATTTAGAATGATTTAACTATTGGAAACCAGAACCGAATAATGGATACAGTACCTTCTACAGATGAACTGTTCCAATATACCAACATCCCATAAACAAAGCTCTTGGAAAAATGAAACATTCAGACATACATTCTTGCATACAGTTCTCCAATCCAGGAGGAATCAGCATCAAGTTAGGATTCAGAGAGAGTAGCAACTGGAGATAAGTTACACGGCCGTTGTTACTGCTATTTATTATAAACCCTAAAAGCATCGTAAGTCATTTACTTGAGTCGTTTTCAGTAGGCAGTTTGGCCTTTAAGATCTCTTATTTAATGAAAGGAGAAAATAATCTTTTTTAAAAAAATTGACAGTATTGTCACACAATTTAGATCCCTGGCCCTTTACTTGAGGGGCTTCCTCGAACGGAAGACCACCTGAGAGGGACAAATACAGGTACAGACCAAGTTACAAGGATGTGTCTCATAACGTCTGAAACATCCCTATCCAGGGACCATCACATGGGACATGCCGGGAAGTGAACAACAGCCTGACACACACCATTTCACTCTTTCTGAGCTACACAATGCCAGCATTCGATACACTAGAGAGCCATAAACAAAGGCCAGGGAAAGATACAGAGGGACAGAGAGATTCACATTAAAGACAGAAAGAGACAGTTAATTAACTGAAAAGATGTTGTGGAAATATGGGGAAAAAGACAGGGCAGTGGGTCTAACTGGAGAAGTGAGATCTTCGAGAGTAAACTCATAAGAATGACAACATTGAATAAAGGCATTGTCAGATCAGCTGGAATGGTTTGTTACATCAAATTCTGAATCTGCTTGACAGAACACCACAAACAACATAAACTGGGGCAAGATGACAGCCCAGCATGGAGAGCTGTGCAGAGCAGGTTAGTGTGTTGCTCAGTAAACTGCACTATCTGCACAGCATGAACGTATTGCAAACTTTACTATCATATGGGAACCATACTCGCATCAGATTACTGCCTACAATGGGAAGATTTGCTGCGTTTGAGTGTTCATCAGAAACTGAGGGAGAGTGTGTGTATGTGTATGATAGGCGTGGTTGAATGCGAAACTCATTGTTTGAGAAGGACCGCACATGGAGGAAATTATTGTAAATAAGAACAACTGGCAGGCTTTTTGTTAATCAACAGGGAGAGAACGAGAGAAGTTTCATGGACAGATGAGATAAAGTGTTTGAGAATGTCAAAATAAAGGCATTGCCAGACACAATAGCAATATACATCGGCATACACATCAATGACAGATGGATGGGTGTTTGGTGTGAGTTCGAATCAGATTTGCTTCGGCAGGTTTGAAGCCGGGAGTGTCAGCGGCAGATTTTTGGCTTCCTTAAGACTGTATTTCATAGCTTAAGGTTCAAACAGCAGATGGAATAAACCAGTGAGATATATTCTGGGGTGGTGAGTATTACAAGTCGGAAATAGCAGGGCATGGTGTCAGGAATCAGCTCATGGTCAAAAGGCTCTCCCACAGTTGTGACTTGTCTGCTTCAGCCGCAGATATTGGCCAGGGACGGGATGGAAACAGTGGAAGGAAGTGGAGTTTGTAACCAGAACATTAGAGAATGATCTCCATGCAGTTAATACTGCACTAACAAGGGCAATGATACAATAAATTGTAGTTCTCAGCTGAAAATGATTGGGCCAACATAGAGACCCATGAGTAACACTGCCAGAGCAGAGAGGCAGACAGGAATGGAACACATTCTTTGATGTAGTTCGTAGTAATCTGTAGAGTGAATCTATGGATTGAGAGTTTCAACAGGAAGATAATAGGACAAGAAGTGTGGACGAGAGAAAAGAACAGTAAAACAGTCATAACCGGTTTATAGAAAGAATAATCTGGACAGTGACACTTACCAGAATCACAGACGAAAGCCAGGAAAGGATAATAAACATACTGAATAATGAGAAGAGCGTAATAGATCCACAATGATAACGACAACCAATTAAATGCAGAAAGATACCAAACATAATTGGATAAACTTCTGTCTATTGTTGGAACATGCCAGTCTAATGTTCCCAGATTCGGATACATTTTTGGAACATGCCAGTCTAATTTCTCAGATTCTGATTCATTGTTAGAACATTCCAGTCTAATGTTCTCAGATTCTGATTCATTGTTGGAACATTCCAGTCTAATGTTCTCAGATTCTGATCCATTGCTGGAACAATCCAGTCTAATGTTGTCAGATTCTGATCTCTCCTCCCCCTCTCTCTGGTGATCCCTGTCAGTGCAGTCGGTGATGCTCCCGTTCATGTTATGGGATAACACATTGAACGGCGCCCATTTATGATTAAAAGATGGAAACCCTCAATTGGGATAATTAGAATCCATGGAGATTGGCATTAATCACAGTCACTGAACAAACACTGGGATAATAAGCAAAGACTACAACAACGGATGAATGGGCACTGCAAAACAGTCAACAGACAGGAGTATTCCCTCCCAGTTTGGGAACACTTCAGTGGTCCTGGTCCAGGAAATTCAACCTCGGACCTTCTGGTGACCATCCTTCAAGATGGACTTCGGGACAGGCAGCAGCGAACAGTGGCCGAGCAGACGCTGATAGCGAATTTCGGTACCCATGGGGAGGGCCTCAACCAGGACCTTGGGTTCATGTCACATTACAGGTGACTACCATTGCACTATACACACACACACACACACACAGGCACTCCTATACACGCACATACATACGGACACACATGTACACAGACAGCACACAGACACTCACACACACACTTACAGACACCCACACTCACACAGGCATCCGATCAGAGACATAGATCACTCGACACTCATGCACACACATATACACTCTCTCTCACTGATACTCAACTCCCCCCACCCCAGACATGCACACACTCCCACACTCACACATGCACCCCTTCACATACTTAAGGCACTCTACATCAGTATACATATAAATACACTCCCTCTCACACTCACAACCAAGTCAAACCCACACAGAAACAGACATTGACCCACATGCACACATATATTTTGTGAGGTGAATTCGTACTTGCAGTGTTACATTGTACTTTGCTCAAAAACTGCATTAGTTCATGTAAACCTCTGTTATCTCACCTTTCAGATTAGAATCAATCTAAGCATCATGGTATAGACAGAGAACACAGGGGGCGAACAACTTTAACATATTGTCTAGCTATCACTTATTGTTACAGCTAACCTGAGAATGCAACTTTAAAAGAAAATAATTTTGTGATTTACACATGAAAGAAATGAAACTATCACTGTATTCTCACAGATGAAAGACTCAACAGACAATCAAGGTATTTTTCAATGTCTAATTTCCGTTACATCACACTGGTAAATTGTTTGATATAAATTCTAAGCCTTAGAAGTGTGTCCTCCACTATCACCTGATGAAGGAGCGTCTCTCCGAAAGCTAATGTGCTTCCAATTAAACCTGTTGGACTATAACCTGGTGTTGTGTGATTTTTACTTTGTACACCCCAGGCCAACACCAGCATCTCCAAATCATGACTAAACAAACAGGCTCAGTTAACCAGTTCCACACATCACTTTTCATATCACTATAAAAGGGAACATTTACTGGATTGGATGGAATGGATGAGGGTTGCTGAGGGATGGACCATAAACCTTTAAATCTTTTTTAAAACTGGTATATGAAAGTATTAACAGGACACTGCAGGGGTCTATATATGTTCCCCTCTGTTTATGAAAGAAGGCAATTATAAAATAACAGACCGGTTGCATAAAAAAATTAGGTATGCAAGTTTCTAGATACCTTAACCCAATGTATAACACTTATTGACCAGTGTGAGGCTCCTCCTGGTTTTAAGTGCCCTGTTATCAAATCCTTTCATAACCTTGCGACAGAGCATTGAGAGTGCTGCTCAGCAACTGGCCGAAGCAATTCTGTCCCTATGGCCCTCTTACAAGGGGATAAGAGAGGCCATTCAGCCCATATTAGCCTGTTACTACTTGAAAAGGTGGAAATCTAGAATATTGGCACATTTTGCCAACAGAATCATTCAAAACGAAGGGAGGTGTCGCTGCAGCTGTATGAGGTGTTACTGAGAGGGCACCTGGAGTACATTGTGTTGTTTGTGTTTCTGTCACTGAGAAGGGATGGACCTCCATCAGATGCAGTTTAACGGCTGCTCGTAATCCAGGGGTTGCTGTGTTATTTAATGTCTCGGATCTGTTACACAAGGACAGGAGGAGGCCATCCAGCGTTTCCAGTGGTTTAGAGAGGGCCACGAGGCGCCCATTCAGCCTCTCGAGCCATTTACAGAGGGGCAGGAAGTGTTTATTTAACTTACTAGTCTGATACACATAAATATTAGTTTTAAATTAGTGTTGGAATAGGAAAGACCTGATGTAAACATTAAAGTTCTAACTTTGTACAAGGCCAGTTTTGAAAGTGTTGGGTGAGCCCTGTGAAAGGCTGATTGGAATACCCTATTCACAGGTAAAGGGATGGTTGTAAAATGCAAGACCATCAAAACTTGGTTCCAGAGAGTCCAGAGCCAATGTGCACCCATTGGTGAGAGGGGCAAGACTGGTGGTCGCAGGGAGTATAACCATTTAGATCCAAAGTTTTCTTGAATATTAGAGACAGGGCATGACAGTGACAATTGTTCATTAAACTTGGAGACCTATGACCAGTGGCGTACCACAAAGATCAATAATGAGTCCACTGCCTTTTGTCACTTACACAAATCATTTGCATTTGAGTATGGTCAGTAAGTTTGTAGATCATACCAAATTTGGTGCTGTAGTCGACAGTGAAGAATATCTCTCAGACTATAATGGGACTTTGCTTAGGTGAACCGAGGAGTGGCAGATGGAGTTAATTTTAGTTCAATGTGAGGTGTTGCATTTTGGAAAGACAAATCAAGGCAAGACATGTAGTTAGGTTCCTGTCGAAAGCTGCCAATCAAGGCGAACTCCATGGAAAGTATCGAATCCCTGCATTGTGGAAACAGGCTATTCGACCTATCGAGGCCACACCGAAACTCTAAACAGTATTCCACTGGACAAACCCCTACCTTATCCCGCTGAGTCTGCATTTCCCATGACTAATCCACCTCGCCTACACATCCCTGGGTACATTACTCAATTTAGCAAGGCTAATCTGCCCTTATCTGTATATCTTTATACTGTGGGAGGAAAACATAACATCCGGAGGAAACTCATGCAGACACGGGGAGAATGTGCAAACACCACACAGGCTGTCATTCAAGGATGGAGTTAAACCCAGATCGCGGCGCTCTGAAGCAGCAATTCTAGTCACTGAGCTACTGTGTCACCTTGTGGTGCAGGTTCTCCGTTCCTTGAAAGTGCGGTCACAGGTAGACAGCGCAGTGAAGAGGACACTCGGTGATCTTCCCTTTGTTGGTACGTGCTTTGAGTATAAGCGTTTGCATGACACATTACATCTGTACAGGACATTGGTTTGGCCACTTTTGTAATATTGCCTTTAATTCTGGTCTCCTTGCTGTCGGAAAGATGTTGTCAAACTGGAAAGGGAACAGAAGAGATCTAAAAGAATGTTGCAGGTGTTGGAGAGTTAGAGTCTCAGGGAGAGTTTGAATAGGCTGGGACTATTTTCAAGTATTGAGGCTGAAGGATGACCTTAAAGAGGTTTTAAAATCATGAGGGGCAAAGATAAGGCAAACAGTCCACGTATTTTACCCAGGATAGTCAAAACTTTGAAGACAAAGATTTAAGGTGAGAAGGAAAGATGTAAAAAGGGACATGAGGGACAACATTTTCACACAGAGACTGCTGCGTGTATGGATTGAACAGCCAAAAGAGGTGGTGGAGGCAGGTACAGTTACACCATTTAAAAGGCATTTGGATGGATACATGCATGGTAAGTGTTTAGAGGGAGATGAGCCAATTGTTTGCAAGGGGGACGAGATTTATTTAGGATATTTGGTCGGTATGGATGATCAGACTGAAAGGTATTTTTCCGTGCTGTACATCTCTGAGACTCTATTGTCCCTTGAGTGTATGACACAGGAACAGGAGGAGGCTATTCAGCTTCTGAATTCTGTCAGTCAGCTTGTTTGTTCAATTGCTGAGAGTAAAATACAAAAATACATCATTCAGATTTTGATGGTGTTTTACAGAAACAGGGGAAAGGCTTTTAGTCAAGAGAAGCTGTAAGTAATGTGAAGAGGCCATTCGGGCCCTCAACTCCAATCCACAGGAGCAGCGCGTGAGCACAGAGATAATGGAGCTTGTTAGTCAGTAGCAGGAGGAGGACATCTACTATCTCAAACCTTGGATCAGGAGGCAGTCACTCAGCTGCCCAAGATTGGAACACAGGAACAGGACGCAGTCATTCAACTGCTTGAGACTGGGACACAGGGACAGGAGGGAGTCACTCAGAGCTCAGAACTGGGCCATAGGGAAATCTGGAGGTTAGTGAGGCCCCAGGATCCTGTTACGCAAGGACAGCAGGAGGTGACTCACTCCCCACCAATGTAGGACACTGGGAGAGAAGGGGAGTTCGCTTGGAACAAACAGAAATATATGAATCGGTTGCATTAGTGGTCCATTCAATCCTGCCCCACCATTCACAAAGACCATGGCTGATCTGATTGTGATTCCCTCATTCCATTTTACGGAGACTCCCCTCTCTGCAGCCTCTGCTTCATTTGTTGATCGTGCTGCAGACTCAGATGCTGCAACAACACTCACCATACTCATCCAGAGGGATGGATCTAAGGGGATGAGTCAGGATTTGAAGAGTCCAATCACAAGAATGAAAACACAACATAAAGGTATTGTCAGATGTTTCGTTCTCTCACATTCGCAATCCAACTCACATAACCATCCCATCCATCACATATTCAGGATGGAGAACTGTGTAGATCCGGCTAGTGTACAGCTGTATGCAACCCAGCAATGTCCAGAGTGAAACTCTATGCAGCCCATACCGATGCTTGATCTCTCATCCTGGACTAAATGTTCAGTGTGGGGAGCTGTGCAGTCCGCACTGGTTTATTCATATAGAAACCCAGGCTGTTGCATTTTTCGGTAACACTCTATTAGATCACTGCCCAGTGTAGGGAAAAATGTAAGCAATGCAGGAATTGACAGGATGTGCAGTTCCCATCCATTTACAGTTCCATACTTCCACTGTACCTTGACAAGGGGTGCTGCGAATGTAAAAATCACTGCGATGAAGAGATGTAAATGGAAGCAATTTAAATACCAATAGTTCTTATCAAAGCGCATATCATTCTAGTATTTAAAGTTGAAATAACTGAGAAAATATCCAATGAGGTTTTGTGAACGGCGCAAAGAAGTAAGAGGGGGATGGTGATGTTATAGTGGTTGCAATATAAGCCTCCAAATATTCAATGGGAATTCGAGAAACAAATATTCAGGGAGACTGGCGAGACTTGCAGGAGCAATAGGGTTGTCATCATAGGTGATTTTAATTTTCCTAACATAGATGGGGACTTCCAGATGGTTAAGAATTTAGATGGAAAATAATTTGTTAAGTGTGTTCAGGAAAGCTTCCACAAGCAATATATAGAGGTTCCTACTGGGGAAGGGACAAACGCGACCCACTTTTGGGAAATAGGGTAGGGTAGGTGACGGAGGTAAATTGGGGGAGCATTTTGGGAATAGTGACTAGAGCTGTATGAATTTTAAAATAGGTGTGGTAGGGACAAAATTGGTCCACGGATTCAAGTTCTAAATTGGAGCAAGGCGTATTTTGTTGAAATTAGACAGGGGATTGTAGGGGATGATTGGAGTAGTTTGTTTCGAGGTCAAAGGATCCGGGCAAGTGGGAGGGCTTCAAAAGTGAGATATGTTCCTATATGTTCATGTGACGATGAAGGGAAAGTGAGGCTGGAAGAGAGAACCCTGGATGACAAGAATATTGAGGCTCTGACCAGAAAACAAATGGAGGCGTGACTCAGGTACAGGCAGCTGGGACCAAGGGAATCCCTGAAGGCCCACAGAGGATACAGGAGTTTACTGAAGAAAGAAATCAGCAAGGCAAAAAGGGGGTATGAGATAGCCTTGGCTGATTACATTAGTGCGAGTCCAAATTCAGTATAGGAAAGCAAAATAACGACCAGAGAGAGAATAGGATGCCTAACAATCCAATATAGGCACGCATGTGAAAAACTCAAGAGGTGGGTGAGTTCCTCAATTTCCCATCTGTGTTTATCATGCAGAAAGACATGAAGACCTGTGACCTTTGGGAGGTTAGTTGTGACATCTTGGTGCAGTCAATATCACAGCAGAGGTGCTGTTGGACATATTAGAATGCATAAAGTCAGACAATCTCTTGGTCCTGACCAGACATACCCAAGAGTACTGCAAGAGGTGAGAGATGACAGTTAATGGGCCAAGGGCCCGGAAGACTGGGCGGTAACAAATGTGCTCTTATTTAAAATGGCTGCAAAGAATAGCCTGGGAAATATAGACCAGTAAGCTTCACATCTGTTTTCGGTAAACCACTTTAGAAGGTTCTGAGATGTAAGATATGTATGCATTTGGAAAGACAGAGTTTGACTTGGAGCAGTCAGCATCGCTTTGTCCGTGGCAAATCATGCCTTACAAATTTTGTTAGAGTTTTTGAGGAAGTGACCGGGAAGGTTGACAAGGGCAGGGTGGTGGACATAGTCCATATGGATTTCTGTAAGGACTTTGATAAGGTTCCACATGGTAGGCCGCTCTGGAAGGTAGATCACATGAACTCCACTGTAAACTGGCAAATTGGCGACACAATTGGCTGGACTTTATGAAGCAAATGGCTGTGGTGGAGGTATGCTGTCGGACTGGAGGCCTGTGACTAGTGGAGTGCCTCCGTAGTCGGTCCTGGGCCCATTGCTGTTTGTTGTCTGTATCAATGAGTTGGACCAGAGTGCACAGCTGGGGAACTGGGCTTAGAAATAGCAAATGGAGTTTAATATAAATAAGTGTGACGTCTTGCATTTTGGAAAGTCGAATACAGGTTGGAGTTTAATGATGAATGAGAGGGTCTTAACGAGTGTAATGGAACAAAAGAACGTTGGATATCAGGTTCACGGTTGTCTGAAATTTGAGTCACAGGTACACAGGACAGTGAAGAAGGCTGTTGGCACATTGGAATTCATCAGGGCATTGAGTATAGAAGTTGAGACAATATGTTGCAGTCGTCCATGATGTTGGTAAGGCTGCGGTTGGAGTATTGTGTTCAGTTTTGTTTTGTCACCTTGCTCTAGAAAGGATATTATTGAACGAGAAAGAGTGTAGAAGAAATTTACAAAGATGTTTCCTGGGCTAAAGGCTCAAAGTTATAGGCAGTGGTTGGACAGGTTCGAACTTATTTCTTTACAGTGCAGGAAACTGAGAGGGTTCTTATAGAAGTGTAAATCTTATAAAATCATGACAGGCGTGAATGGCGTGAATACATCAAATCGTTTCCAAAGATTGGGGAATCGAGGACTCGAGGACATCCATTAATGATTGGAAAGGAAAAAAATATATAAAAAGGAACCAGAGGGGCAAATTTTTTTCACAGAGCGTGGTACGCATATGGACTGAGCTGTCAGTGGAAGTGATTGAGGTGGGTACAATAACAACATTGAAAAGGCATTTGGACAAATACACAGATAGGAAAGGATTAGAGGGATACAGAACAAGGGCAGGGAAATGGGGTGAGTGTGGATGGACATTTTGGTTGGTATGGCCCAGCTGGGCCTAAATTAGTGTGTTTTGGAGTGGAGGCAGAGTGGGGGAGACTGAAAAAAAATTTCATTGAAGGATATGTTCACAGGTTTCAGAATGCTGAAATGAAGACATCTCGATAGTATCATGCAACACCGGTCAGTATTATGAAGAATTATGAGTGAAAGGGATAGTGCTTTGAGTTTAGGCGATGGAGAGTTTTGGATGAGCATTTGTTCTGCAGCTTTGTAACTGGGAGTGAGGACAGCAGAGTCTTCGCCTCACTGGGCTGAATCTAACAAAAAACTGTCTCAGTGACATTTTCACTCAGTGTGACAGGGGGGTTGTCTGCACGAGGCCGAGCTAGTTTCATGGTGCTATCTTACCAAACTCATCTCATTAACTACCCAGCCCACTCCATGGTGTACCTCTCATACAATACCAGCCCGATTATGTATTGTGTAAGAACTTTTATTTTGTAATACCTTGTGGAAAATCTCTGGAAAGCCTCATACCTACCAGATCCCCTTTATCAAATCGGCTTGTTACATTCTCAGGCATCTCCAGAAATACTTTGCATGATTTTACAAGGCAAAATATAATTCCCTTTCACAAACCCACACTGACCCTGCGAGAAACATTTCTAAATGTCCAGGATCTCCAAATTAAGCTAGTCCCCATCTGCTTTCATTTGGCCCCTATCTCGAAATGTTTCCTATTCATATGTTTGTCCAAATGAGTTTTAAGTGTTTCAGCTCTACATGCATCTACCACTCTTCCTCTGTCAGCTCATTCCATACCCACACCACCCTCTGTTCCTTTTAAATCTTCCCTCTTTCACCTTAAACTATGCCTACTATGGCTGAACTCCCCCGTGTCGTTGGAAAGATCATGGCTATTCACCCTATCCATATCTCTCATGATTGTAGAAACTTTTACAATGTCACCATCCAACCTCCTACACTCCATCTGATACTAACTTCAAGAACAAGCACTTAAAGATAAACACTGCAAATTTGAAACAATATTAAACATGACAGGTTAACGATACTCAGCCAAACGACATATGGTGATTTGTTTTTCTCCATATTACAATACTAAGACACAATGAAATGCTTACTAGTGCCAATAAGAAGTCAAACACCTGGATTCGTTTGTCTAAAGGGGGCGATGATCTCGACTGTGAAAACACATCTATGGCCAGATTTATAAAATGCCATATAGTCAACATTCTCGCTCCTGGCCTCCCTATGACCTTGTGCAGTTGTGTCTTCTTTATCTTGCACTCAATCGAGAGAACTCCTTTTTCCCATGCACACCTTAATTTAAACGCCATTTTACATCATCCACTCGTTTATCAGTGCTAAAAGCCCGTTTATCTTTGCCACACCCTCTTTTCCCTGTCACCCATCCCTCATCTCGGACAAGGAATTAGAAATCCAAATTTCCAATCCTTTTCAGTTCTGAAGAAGTGTCAACTGGGCTTGAAATGATAACGCTGTTTCTCTGTCTCTGCAGATGAACATAGAGCATAGAACATAGAACAATACAGCACAGAACAGGCCCTTCGGCCCACGATGTTGTGCCGAACATTTGTCCTAGCTTAAGCAACCATCCATGTAGCTATCCAATTGCCGCTTAAAGGTCGCCAATGATTCTGACTCTGCCACTCCCACAGACAGTGCATTCCATGCCCCCACAACTCTCTGGGTAACGAACCTACCCCTGACATCTCCCCTATACCTTACACCCTTCACCTTAAATTTATGTCCCCTTGTTACACTCTTGCACCCGGGGAAAAGGTTTCTGACTATCTACTCTATCTATTCGTCTGATCATCTTATAAACCTCTATCAAGTCATCTCATCCTTCACCGTTCCAATGAGAAAAGGCCTAGCACTCTCAACCTATCCTCGTACGACCTATTCTCCATTCCAGGCAACATCCTGGTAAATCTTCTCTGCACCCTCTCCAAAGCACACAGTACTCCAAATGTGGCCTTACCAACGTCCTGTACAGCTGCACTCATCACTTCACGATTCTTGAATTCAATCCCTCTGCTAATGAACGCTAATACACCATAGGCCTGCTTACGAGCTCTATCCACCTGAGTGGCAACTTTCAAAGATCTATGAACATAGACCCCAAGATCCTTCTGCTCCTCCACCTTACTCAGAACCCTACTGTTAACCCTTTATTCCGCATTCTTATTTGTCCTTCTAAAATGGACAACCTCACACTTGGCAGGGTTGAACTCTATCAGCCACTCCTCAGCCCAGCTCTGCATCATATCTAAGTCCCTTTGCAGCGACAACAGCCCTCCTCACTATCCACAACTCCACCAATCTTCGTATCATCTGCAAATTTACTGACCCACACTTCGACTCCCTCTTCCAAGTCATTCATAAAAATTACAAACAGCAGAGGACCCAGAACTGATCCCTGCGGAACTCCACTTGTAACTTGGCTCCAGGCTAAATATTTACCATCTACCACCACTCTCTGACGTCGACGGGTTAGCCAGTTTTCTATCCAACTGGCCAAATTTCCCACTATCCCATGCCTCCTGACTTTCCGCATAAGCCTACCATGGGCATCCTGATCAAATGCTTACTAAAATCCATGTTTACTAGATTCACTGCTCTACCCTCATCCACATGCTTGGTCACCTCCTCAAAGAATTCAATAAGACTTGTAAGGCAAGACCTACCCTTCACAAATCCGTGCTGGCTGTCCCTAATCAAGCAGTGTCTTTCCAGATACCATAAATCCTATCCCTCAGTACCCTTTCCATTACTTTGCCTCCCACCGAAGTAGACTAACTGGCCTGTAATTCCCGGGGTTATCACTATTCCCTTTTTTGAACAGGGGCCCAACATTCGCCACTCTCCAGTCCCCTGGTACCACTCCCACTGACAGTTAAGATGAAAAGATCATCGCCAACGGTTCTGCAATTTCCTCTCTTGCTTCCCACATAATACTAGGATCCCCGTCAGGCCCGGGGGACTTGGCTATCCTCAAGTTGTTCAAAATGTCCAACACATCTTCCTTCCTAACAAGTATCTCTTCTAGTTTACCAGTCCGTTTCACACTCTCCTCCTCAACAATACGGCCCCTCTCGTTTGTAAATACCGAAGAAAAGTACTCATTCAAGACCTATCCTATCTCTTCCGACTCAATACACAGTCTCCCACTACTGTCCTTGATTGGACCTACCCTCGTTCTCGTCATTCTCATGTTTCTCACATACGCATAAAATGCCTTGGGGTTATCCTTGATCCTATCCGCCAAAGATGTTTCATGCCCTCTCTTAGCTCTCCTAATCCCTTTTTTCAGCTCCCTTCTGGCTATCCTGTATCCCTCCAATGCTCTGTTTGAACCTTGTTTCCTCAACCTTATGTAAGCCTCCTTTTTCCTCTTTAGAAGACATTCAACCTCCCTTGTAAACCAAGGTTCCCTCACACAACTATCTCTTTCCTGCCTGACAGGTGCATACATATCAAGGACACGTCGTATCTGTTCCTTGAAAAAGTTCCACATTTCCACGACATCCTTCCCTGACAGCCTATGCTCCCAACCTATGCTCCTCAGATCGTATTTCCCCTTACCCCAATTGTAAAACCTACCCTGTTGCACACACCTATCTCTCTCCATATCCAAGGTGAAAGTCACAGAATTTTGGTCACCATCACCAAAATGTTCACCCGCTAATAAGCCCATCACTTGTCCTGGTTCGTTACCAGGTACCAAACACAATATGGCCTCCCCTCTAGTCGGACAATCTAAATACTGAGTTAGTAAAGCTTCCTGGACACACTGCACAAATACCACCCCATCCAATCTACTTGATCTAATGATCTTCCAATCAATATTTGGGAAGGTGAAATCGCCCATGACTACTACTCTGTGGCTTCTGCACCTTTCCAAAATCTGTTTCCCAATCTGTTTCTCCACATCTCTCCTGCTATTGGGGGGCTATAGTAAACACCCAACAAGGTGACCGCTCCTTTCTTATTTTTGACTTCAGCCCATACTACCTCTAAAGGCAGATCCCCCTCATCGTGCCTTTCTGCAGCCATTATACCATTTCTAATTAGCAACGCCCCCCCTACTTTTTACCACCCTCCATAATCTTACTGAAATATCTGTAACCAGGAACCTCCAACAACCATTCCTGTCCCTCTTCCATCCACGTTTCCGTGAAGGCCACAACATCGTAGTCCCAAGTACCGATCCACGCCTTATGTTCACCCACCTTATTTCTGATACTCCTTGCGTTGAAGTATACACACTTGATCCCATCTCTGTGTCCGCAAGTATTCCCTGTCAGTGCTACCTTCTCCACAGCCTCCCTATGTTCTTGGATATCCTGAAAAACAGCTAACCTACTTGCTGGACTACAAGTCCGGATCCCATCCCCCAGTCAAATTAGTTTAAACCCCCCGAAGAGTGCTAGCAAACCTACCTCCCAGGATATTGGTGCCCTTCTGGTTCAGGTGCAACCCGTCCTGCTTGTACAGGTCCCACCTTCCCCAGAATGCAGTCCAATTGTCCAAATACCTGAAGCACACCCTCCTACACCATCCTTGCAGCCACAAGTTCAACTGCACTCTCTCCCTATTCCTTGGCTCACTGTCACGTGGCACCAGAAACAACCCAGAGATGATTACTCTGGCCGTCCTAGCTTTTAGCTTCCAGCATAACTCTCTGAGCTCCTGAATGACCTCCCCACCCCACTTCCTACCTATGTCGTTGGTGCCAACGTGCACCACGACTTCTGGCTGCACACCCTCCCCCTTAAGGATTCTGAAGACACGGTGCAAGACATCTCGGACCCTGACATCCGGGAAGCAACAAACCATCCAAGAGTCTTGCCCATGTCCACAGAACCGCCTGTCCATCCCTCTAACTATAAAGTCTACTGTAACTGGCGCTCTCCTTCCCTCCCACTTTCCCTTCTGCGACTCAGAGCCGGACCTCGTGCCAGAGACCCGATCACTGCAGCTTACCCTGCTAGGCCGTCCCCCCCCAACAGTATCCAAAGCGGTATACTTATTGTTGAGGGGAACGACCACAGGGGATCCCTACACTGCATGCTTCCTCCCCTTCCCACCTCTAACTGTTACACAGCTACCTCTGTGCTCTGGCGTAACTATGTCCCTGTAACTTCTATCTATCACCCTCTCAGCCTCTGGAATAATCCTCAGTTCATCCAACTCCAGTTCCAGTTCCATAACGCGTTCTGTGAGGAGCAGGAGCTGACTGCATTTCCTGCAGATGAAGTCTGCAGGAGTATCGGTGGTCACCCCTACCTCAAACATCCTGCAGGAGGAACATTCCACTGCCTGCACTGCCATTACTCTACACTTAGTCTCCAAAACAAGAACACTGAGTAGCTTACCTGTGGACTTTAAAGTTAGGTTAGAGGAGGAGGATGGGAGGAAGGCCCTACTTTGTGTGGCCTGGGGTCTGGAACACACACACTCATATATCAATCACTTACCTTCCCGACCAGCTATGCGCTCCAACTTCATTTCCACCCAGCTCGCACCGCTCTCTGCTGTGAAAAGACAGTTGGTGTCGATGCTGACAGACATGTTGATTTTCTCCAGAAATGAATAGATACAGAACAAATTTTTACTAAAACAAATAACTATGGATACTGGAAATAAAAATACAAAAAAATGCTGGAGAAACTGGGAGCTTTGTAAAGGGTCACTGGACCTGAAAGTTTAACTCTGCATTCACTCCAGAAGATGCTGCAACATTTTCAGTAATTTCTTCAGCAATTTTTGTTTTTGGAAAATTTAAAAAGAAAGATGTCAAAGATGCTCAAATATCCTGTCCAACCTGGAGCGCTGTACACTGAGAACTGAACAATAATGCATGGTGCACACGTTGACTCTGAAACTGCAAAGAACTGGCGTCACTGACACTACAGAGCATTTAATCATGGCCAGGGAGAAAAACAGAGGGAAACACATTCACTTCAAATACAGAGGTTGACATTGTGGAAAAGAAACGATTTAGATTATTACCTTAAATGGATTGAGTTAAAGTAACAAATTGGAGGCGTGACACCAGGGAGATGCCCTCAGCAGAATGAGATTATGAAAATGGACGAGTTACCGCATCACAAACTAGGTGAGGTCACTGAATACAGGGCTGATGCCAAGGTCGGAATCACGTGCACCTAAACTTATTGACAACCCATTAAAGCTACCACGCGTGACTGGTTGCATTCCAAATAGCAGAATTAACTTCTGATGGAGAAGGGGAAATGATCCTAAGACTAACAGATTGGACCTAAGCTCTGTCTTCCTGTTAAATCCAAGCATAAATGTCGATGGAGTATTAAAAAATTTACTGGAGGAGAGGACTCCAGAAATATCCTTATCCTAAATATCGGAAGAACTCTATACAGCAGTGAAAAAAATCAAGGGTGTGGTGTCTGCACTACACTCAGCCAGAAGTATTGAGTGGATGATCCAACTCACATTCATCATGATGCCCGGAGACTCACAGATGCTCGTCTTCCAACAATTCGATTTGCTGTACATGACATGAAGAAACACATGAACACAGTAGATACGTCAAAGGCATTCTCTTCCTGAGCCATCAGCAGAGGCTGGGTGTGATACATATTTGATTGGAAAGGGCCAGTGGGAAAGTAGTTTGGCCAGTGGTTTGGTTAATCTTTATTCCTAATTATTCTATCCTTTTGTCTGAAAGAGTTGGTGATTTGTTGATCAGTTAAGACAGTTTTAAAATAACAGTCCCACAATGAAATAAGGACGTCTCTTTCAATTTAGTGTTGTGCTACCTGTGGTGTCCTCATCCTCAGGGAGCAGTGAAGAGTCAGTTATTGAAGATTTACAAGGCTCAGCTCGACTGATCTTTGTTGGACAGAAGGTTCAGTGTTTGTAGGAAACAGACAGGAAATGAATGGTCAGACAAACTCGGATCAGCCATGAACATTCTGAATGATGCAGCCGACAACTTCTGTCCCTACGCCATGTGTTGTTCCCTCAATCGACACTTCGAGGCTGTTACAGAGATATACTGCTGTCCCTACCCCATGTGTTGTTCCCTCATTCCAGCCCTCGACGCTGTTACAGGGTTGGGGATCACCCCACTCAGTCAGACAGGATCGTTACAATGAGACAAGAGGAGACGATTCCTCCCCTCTAAGGAATTACACTGGAATATAGAATGAAGTAATTAGGTTCATTTAGTATATTACACAGCCCAGGAGGAGGCCTTTCAAACTGCTTAAATGGCTACACAAGAACAGGGAATGTGTCGCTAACAGGAAATCGAGAATAGATACAATTGTTTATTTTCAGGTTGCAAAGCTGTAATTGATGGAGTGCCTCAGACATCACTGTGGGGTTGTAGGGGGTAGTGTAATTTTTAAACGGTTAGCTGCCTTTTAGTCTTTTCTACCTTATAGTAAACACAAGCAGACACTCGAAACTGTTGCCAGACCTCCCCCACGTTTATATGAATGAAACAATTGTAACAGCTTTCCTCGATAGTTGAGAGACCGCCCTTAACCACAGTTGTACAACATCATCCATATAAGGAAAGAACGGGAAGCTCAAACACTGATTAGCCAAGTGAATAACAAAATAATCGCAGGCACCAGAACCCAAATAAGGAAAACAGTTCGGAATCCGAGCACTCGTTGGTCAAGACAGCAGTAGTAGACCCAGCCCACATATACATGTATATAATGCGTGGAGATTACTATGCTTGTGTGTGTGTACCTTTGGGAACAGCACCCGACTTTGCAAAGTTGAATGAAAAAGTTTTGGACAGACTCCTCCGTGTCTTTGTTCCTGGGAAGGGAAATAAAAAGTGCCGTAGATGGGGCTGGACAGCCACTTATCTCGCACAATTGGGGACTCCTCCGGGATGAAATAATTATTGCCGGGGGGGGGCAGTCTCTTCGGCTCACGGATCAAGCCTGATTACAACAAAGACGCATCTAGTCTATATTTATACTTCTCACTGATCAGCTTGGTCCGTTGGCCGTCGGCCAAGAGAGGATGTGACCCGGCTCATTTCAAAATAATTTTGAATCCTGGAAAAGGAACACACGGACGAGTGCTGGGACGACCGGTTAGTGACTATACACGGGGGTACACACATTTAAAAAGGCCAGACAACTCCGTGCACAGAATAAGGTAAGAGATTCTTTTGTTCTTCCTTGTTGGCCGCGTGGTTTTGACGGTCATCTGTGAAAACGCTTTGGGCGTTTAAGACCAGGACCAAAGATAAACCATGGGAAATTGTGGTTTTGACGGTCATCTGTGAAAATGTTTTGGGCGTTTAAGACCAGGACCGAAGATAAACCACGGGAAATTGTGGTTTTGACGGTCATCTGTGAAAATGCTTTGGGCGTTTAAGACCAGGACCGAAGATAAACCACGGGAAATTGTGGTTTTGACGGTCATCTGTGAAAATGCTTTGGGCGTTTAAGACCAGGACCGAAGATAAACCACGGGAAATTGTGGTTTTGACGGTCATCTGTGAAAACGCTTTGGGCGTTTAAGACCAGGACCGAAGATAGACCATGGGAAATCAGACTTCTAGATTTACTAAGGAAAAGTCAGGGAAGACTGCAAATGGGAAAGAAATACCCCCCGATAGTCCATTAGGTCGGAGGTTAAGTCTATGGACGGACAGTAGTAGAACGAAGGACTTAAAGAAAGAGACTATGATAAAATATTGTTGTTTTATATGACCAAAGAACCTATCCGCGCCCCCTCGGTAGTTTGGCCCGAGTATGGATCTGATGAAGACTGGGTGTGCCAAATCCTAAATGTATATGTTAACAGAAAACAACCGTTTGACCCAGAGGAGAGCAAATACGCCGCCGCCTGGTTGGCGGGCGACGGCGAGAGTCCCACGCGTCTCTATCCTCTGATTCCCCAAACAGACCCGAGGAAGCCCCAGAAGTCTTGGGACATCCTCACCGACGGTTTGCCACCGTCTTCCCCGCCCCCGTATATACCACCCGCGCACGACCAGGCGTCCAGCGCGGACCTCCCTCCTGCGACGGATAATTCCGAGTCCCAGCAGGCTACAACCAGTGAGGAAGGGATTGCTGGGGGGGGGGCACAGGAGGGGGCGCAGAACTCACCCCAGGCACTAGGAAATCAGTCCGACTCGAGATGCGGAAAGGTCGAGAAGAGGGATTGAGAGCTGGGAGGAGTGACAATATTGAACAACTGAACCCCTTACGAGAGGTGCCGTTTGGGAACGAACGGACCGGGTTCGTAGTACAACCTTTAAATTCAGGGGATATCCGGCAACTCCGTAATGAACTACCCCGTCTACTGGACGACCCCATCAGTGTGGGAATACAACTGGACCAATTTCTGGGGCCCAGTATATACACATGGGCTGAACTGCAGGCCATGATGAGAATACTATTTAATTACGATGAAATTGTTATGATCCGGAATAGTGCAATGGCCATTTGGGATAGGGAGCATCAGGACGGCCCCCAGCGTGGAGAGCAGAAGTACCCCTTAGAGGACCCCCGGTGGGATCATAACGACGCGGGGGGACGGGCCAATATGACAGATCTCAGAAGCCTTATAATCAGGGGGTTCCAAACCTGCTTGCCCAAACAGCGGAATTTAGCAAAAGCATTTGAAGTTGGACAGAAAAAGGATGAATCCCCGAGTGAGTTTTTAGACCGTTTGTGGGAGTCCATGCGAAAGTATTCAGGTTTAGACCCCGATGGGGAAATAGGCAAGAGCATGCTTAAGGTGCACTTTGTGACTAAGTCATGGCCTGACATTCAGAAGAAAATACAGAAAGTGGAGGATTGGGCTGAAAAGGATGTTGCAGAATTATTACGGGAAGCACAGAAGGTGTACGTTCAGAGGGATGTAATAAGGGAGAAACATAAGACAAAAATGATGGTGGCAGCCGTACGGGAAGCTTGTAAGTCCACCGGAATGGGGGAGGGAGATTATGGGGTGGAAAGAGGAACGTCGAAGAAAAGTTGGAGAGGGAGAGAAGCGAGACGGGGCAGAAGTGAGAGAGGAGGATCTTATGAAATTGAGCGCCCTCAGAAGGCCGGATGTTACCATTGCGGGAAACTGGGACACTTCAAAAGGGATTGCCCCGAGTTTAAAAGGGAAAGAGAAGGGATGTATGAAATGGAGTGTGAACAAATGGATTAGGGAAGTCAGGGGAGGATCGGAACACGGGCCTACCAAGAACCCCTGGTAAATTTACGGGTGGGCCCATTCAGACAAGATGTTACCTCCTTAGTTGACACAGGCGCTGGCAGGTCCTCAATTCCCCTCCATCCGAGGGGGGTTGGCTTCCAAGCTAAAACATTAAACATTTCAGGAGTTAAGGGTGGGGTTTTTAATGCGAAAATATTCGAACCACAACCCTTGCGGCTGGAGGAGGAGGAGCTCCAGGTGGAACTCCTTCACCTCCCCCATCTTCCCTATGGGTTGTTGGGACGGGATTTGATAGTCCGTTTCGGATTGCGAATAGAAGTGGGAGAAGAGGAAGAATTAGCCGTTACCATGTCATACCTTAGTGAGTCCCGATTGACAGAGATAGACCCTAGGGTTTGGGTCGCCAAAGGGAACCGGGGGGGGACTCGCAATTCGACCTGTGGAGGTAAAATTAAAGCCCCAGAGCCCCGACGTCAGAGTGCGCCAATACCCCATCTCTTGGGAAGGGAGGCAGGGCCTGAAGACAGTTATGGAAGACCTAATAAAAGATGGATTGGTAGAGCCCTGTATGTCACGATACAATTCCCCCATCTTGCCGGTCCGGAAGTCGGATGCGAGCTACCAAATGGTCCAAGACCTAAGGGAAGTAAATAAAATTGTCCAAGTACGGCACCCTGTGGTACCGAACCCATGCACTATTCTGGGGCGAATATCCCCGGACCACGGCTGGTTTAGTGTTATCGACTTAAAGGATGCCTTCTGGGCGTGTCCCCTGGACAAGGACAGTAGGGATCTTTTTGCTTTTGAATGGGAGGATCCTGATACTGGCAGAAAACAACAGTACAGGTGGACCGTACTCCCCCAAGGATTCACTGAGTCCCCGACTCTGTTCGGGCAGATTCTGGAACAATTATTGGAGTGACTAACCTTGTCCCCGGCCCTTAAGCTTATACAATACGTGGACGATCTCCTTTTATCCGGACCGGCGGAGGAGGACGTCCTACTTGGGACTAATGCCCTGTTAAATTACCTAGCTGAGAAGGGGTTAAGAGTGAGTCAGAAGAAGCTCCAATATGTCGAGAAAGAGGTTAAGTACCTGGGACACTTGATAAGCCAGGGACAGAAACGAATAAGTCCGGAAAGAGTGCGGGCAATAATCGAACTAGGCCTCCCAACGACCAAGAGGGAGTTGTGGAAGTTCTTGGGACTCTTAGGCTATTGTCGGTTATGGATAGACGACTATGCCCCCCTTACTAAAGACTTGTACCTAAAACTCATTGAGGAGGCACCCAACAGAATAAAATGGGAGGAGGAGGAGAAAAAGTTAATTGAAATCCTAAAAGGAAAATTGATGGCCGCACCTGTTTTAAGCTTGCCGGATTTTAGTAAGACATTTCGCCTCTTTGTGAACTCCAGAAAGGGAACCGCTCTTGGAGTATTGACCCAGGACTGGGGGGGTAAAAGGAAACCCGTTGCTTTCCTGTCAAAAATTCTGGATCCAGTCTCCCGAGGGTGGCCGGAGTGTGTCCAAGCGGTGGCAGCCACGGCAAAGCTGGTAGAGGAAAGCAGGAAGTTGACTTTCGGGGCCCCCTTGACAGTCACTACTCCCCACCAGGTTAGAACTATTCTGAATCAGAAAGCCGGGAGGTGGCTGACTGACTCGAGAATTCTGAAATATGAAGCCAAATTGTTAGACCGAGAAGACCTCCGAATAGAAGTCGGGGGCTGCCAGAACCCGGCGGACTTTCTTTGGAAAGGGGAAGGGGAGGAGGAACTGGAACACTGCTGTTCAGACATAATAGAGTACCAGAGTAAAGTGAGGGAAGATCTGAGGGATACCCCCTTACATGAAGGAAGGCGGTGGTACATTGATGGGTCCTCTCGAGTGATAGATGGGAAGAGACACAACGGTTACGCAGTCATTAGTGAGACTGGTCGGGAATTAGTGGAAATTGGACGGCTACCGAATGCCTGGTCCGCACAAACGTGCGAATTGTACGCCTTGCACCGGGCCCTGAGGAATTTAGAGGGAATAGCCGGGACAATCTACACTGACTCTAAGTATGCCTTTGGGCTAGTACACACTTTTGGGAAGATCTGGAAAGAAAGGGGAATGATAAATATTAGAGGAAAGGAGTTGGTCCACGAGGAACTAGTAGCCATGATCTTGGAGGATTTGTTGCTGCCACAAGAGATTGCTGTAGTACATGTGAAAGGACACCAGAAAGACGATAAAATAGAGACCCTGGGGAATCAATTGGCAGATGAACAGGCAAAATTGGCTGGGATGGGGAAGGAAGTAATAAACTGCCTGGTAAGGATTCCCCAGATATCCGAAATTACCGAAGTGCCCACGTTTACTGACAAAGAAGAAACTCTTCTCGCGTCTCTGGGGGGTACAAAGGATAGGGAAGGCAAGTGGACCTTACCCGATGGCCGCCAGCTACTAAATCGACCGTTGACGCGGGACATTATTGCCCGTTTACACCAAGGGGGTCACTGGGGCGCCCAGGCACTGTGTGATGCCTTCCTGCGCCGATATGCTCACCCTGGTCTGTACACGGTAGCCAAGCACGTCACAGGAGATTGCATAACATGTCGAAAGATTAAGAAAAGGGGGCTGCGGCAGCATGCAAAACAAGGGGGTAGGAGTCCGACCTATAGGCCGTTTGAGTATGTCCAGGTAGATTACACTGAGCTCCCCCCCATAGGTCGCCTGAAGTATCTATTAGTAGTAGTAGATCACCTGACAGGATGGGTGGAAGCTTTCCCCACTACCACGACAACGGCAACTCAGGTTAGCAAGATGCTACTCGAGCAAATCATCCCACGATTTGGGCTACCCCGCGCTATTGACTCTGACCAGGGGAGCCACTTCACCCCGACCGTCCTCCAGAATGTAGTGCAAGCAATGGGGATTGACTGGGATTTGCACACACCCCCTGGCATCCCCCCTCCTCGGGCAAGGTCGAAAGAATGAACCAGACAATCAAAAAGCAGCTAACCAAGCTCACTAGTGAAATCGGCCTGCCTTGGACCAAATGCCTACCCCTTGCCCTGTTGCAAATTCGCACCCAGCCAAGGCGGGATTTGGGCGTCTCCCCTTTCGAAATGCTGTTTGGCCTCCCGTTCCATGGGCCGAAGGGGGAACCTCCTGTATTCGAGTCTTGGGATATGTTTGTGCAAAAATATGTGGTGGCTCTGGGGTCTGCTCTATCTCGTTTACGCCAACAGGGACTTTTGGCACAGACGCCGCCCCTCGAGTTTGCGGTGCACACCGTCAAGCCGGGTCAGTGGGTCCTGATTAAAAGCTGGAAGCAACGTACCCTCGAACCAACTTGGGACGGTCCCTTCCTGGTACTTTTGACGACCGAAACGGCTGTCCGTACGGCCGAAAAGGGCTGGACACATTACACTCGAGTCAAGGGACCAGTGCCACGACCGACGGAGGACGAACGAACCTCTCTGACAAAGGCATCTAAGGAACAGAGACACTGAGAACGAACTAATCGGACTTTTGCGAGTCTAAAGGAACTGTGCCCTCGGGCTACGGGTGTCGTGAAAAAAAAAATGCGGTCAATCGTATTGTTAAATTGCTATGCCATTATCCTTGGGCTGGGTCATAGAGTGCGTGTTACCCAATTTGGCCTCTGGAAAAAACAAGCAGAGGACCGTCAGTGGTTCTCCATCTCCGTGCTTGCCAACCAATCAACACAGACACTTAGCTTAGACCTATGTGAGTTGGTGCCCTGTAGGACTAAAAGTCAACTGAATCAAACTAAGCGGAACCTAGAGAGAGAAAGGGGATTCCAGGGTCAGACGTTAGTATTACAATTACATGGTAGGGAAGGCCTAAATAGGCCTCCAGCCCCCGGGGTCCAGGCTATGGTGTCAGTTGTCCGTGATCCCATCACCCCTGGGCGAGATTGTGGGCAGAATCAGTGCAATCCGCTTTATCTGACCTAAAGAACTTGGAAAAGAACGGGGCGAGCCTTAATAGAACAATACTGGGTATTAGAGTTGGTGGCCAGGCAGGATGGGGGGGGGATGCAGCTGTGCTGCACGTAAATCACGGTCATTGAAGCTGAGTCTGGGGGCTCATCCACCACTGATAAGCAGGAAAAGATTAGAATAATTGAGACGACGGATTTGGAAAAGACCTTTGAAATAGAAACGGGATACGGGGAGGCGAATGCCTGGATGGAATGGGTCAAATATACTGTGAGGAGCATGAAAAAGAGTGATTGCTACGCATGCACGAGCGCCGGCCCTAACC
This sequence comes from Chiloscyllium punctatum, assembly GCF_047496795.1. Taxonomy (NCBI): domain Eukaryota; kingdom Metazoa; phylum Chordata; class Chondrichthyes; order Orectolobiformes; family Hemiscylliidae; genus Chiloscyllium; species Chiloscyllium punctatum. The sequence continues at coordinate 11,112,314 of NC_092755.1, read as the reverse complement.
CTCAGGTGGTCCTATTCCCGCTGGGATGGGAGAAACACCCACGAGCCATGGACTGCATGATAAGGCTGTACCAGGACCGAGAGGCCTGGAACGACCCCACTTGTCGACCCTTGAGTTTGAAGTTTCCCCCCGTCAGGTCTGAGGGGGCGCCCCGCCCGCCATCATTATCAGGGGTAACGGGTACGCACCAGGCCTGCGTCTCTCGGACGGGACTACAGTGGGACGACGATGTGGGGACATTTGACAAGTGCAGCAGATCAATTCGGCTGGTCAATGAAACTACCGGGGGCGGGAATTACTTCCACATTCATGTGCCTAGGGCAGACCTCTGGTGGTACTGTGGTGGGAGGGTTCTGCGACCGACCCTGCCCCAATAATGGACGGGCACTTGTGCAATCGTTCAATTGGCCATCCCATTCACCCTGGTATTCGAAAAACAAGAGCGACCCCGTTCTAGTGGAAGAACGGAGAGAGCTTTGGAGACCTCTTTCGATGATAACATATATTTAGATGCCATAGGGGTCCCCAGGGGTGTTCCTGACGAATACAAGGCTAGGAACCAGATAGCGGCAGGTTTTGAGTCGTCACTGTTCTGGTGGGTGACCATCAATAAGAATGTGGATTGGATTAATTATATTTACTACAATCAGCAGAGGTTCATTAATTATACCCGGGATGCAGTGAATGGAATAGCAGAACAACTGGACACCACTAGTAGGATTGCGTGGGAAAATAGGTTGGCCTTAGACATGATGTTGGCAGAGAAGGGGGGTGTTTGTGTCATGATAGGCACTCAGTGCTGCACTTTCATCCCCAACAACACAGCCCCTGATGGGTCCATCACCCGCGCCCTGGATGGACTCACCACATTGGTGGACGAACTGGCCGAAAACTCGGGCATCGACTCTGGCCTCACGGACTGGTTGGAAGCTTGGTTCGGTAAATGGACGGGGATGGTCGTTCCCTTTCTTGTCTCATGTATAGTGGTGGCAGGGGTACTCACTGCCCTTGGGTGTGGCGTTATTCCCTGTGTCCGGGGATTAACTCAACGACTGATCGAAACCGCCCTTACTAAGAAGGATGTTCCCTATGGGCAGGTTGAACGAATAAATCTCGAGATGGAACAACGTGAATCCCTCTTGGGCGGGGGTAGTATTAGAGACGGGCAGTTTGATGAACAAGCTTGGGAGTTATTAAATGCCCTGGGGAAGAAACTTACGGTTGAAAAATTACAGGCCGTAAGAAAAGACACGGGGGATTTGTAGGGGGTAGTGTAATTTTTAAACGGTTAGCTGCCTTTTAGTCTTTTCTACCTTATAGTAAACACAAGCAGACACTCGAAACTGTTGCCAGACCTCCCCCACGTTTATATGAATGAAACAATTGTAACAGCTTTCCTCGATAGTTGAGAGACCGCCCTTAACCACAGTTGTACAACATCATCCATATAAGGAAAGAACGGGAAGCTCAAACACTGATTGGCCAAGTGAATAACAAAATAATCGCAGGCACCAGAACCCAAATAAGGAAAACAGTTCGGAATCCGAGCACTCGTTGGTCAAGACAGCAGTAGTAGACCCAGCCCACATATACATGTATATAATGCGTGGAGATTACTATGCTTGTGTGTGTGTACCTTTGGGAACAGCACCCGACTTTGCAAAGTTGAATGAAAAAGTTTTGGACAGACTCCTCCGTGTCTTTGTTCCTGGGAAGGGAAATAAAAAGTGCCATAGATGGGGCTGGACAGCCACTTATCTCGCACAGGGTCATAAATGATCAATAATCTGTATCAAAGATCTGGAGGAAGGGGAGGGAATGGTTTGGAGCTTAGTTAGCTTGTATACCAAGGTGGCCATTCAATGTGGCGTCAAATGGAGGTAGTGAGTCTACCAATGCGATGTTGACAGGGAAGGTTAGTGAGCAAAACTTCAGCAGAAATAACACAAAGTAAGTTGATTATTTTGGCATGAAGGATGAAACAATCGTAATCAATTTAAATGGAGAGAAATTGCAGAACTCTGTGATACAGGCGGTTTCCATGTTTTTGGTACATGAATCATATGAAGTCAGTCTGCAGATGCAGCAAGTGATTTGGGAGGTAAATGGAATGATGCTGTTTTCGGCAAAAGGTATCAGGTTCAATCGCAGAAATGTTTAATGCAACTGTACAGGGCATTGCAGAGACCACACCTGATGCATTGTGTGCAGTTTTGATCTCCTGAAATAAATTGAAAGGAGATAATTCTTTTCAAAGAGGTTTCCCTTTACTCATTCCTGGAATGCTGGCCCTTTGTTCTGGGGGATTATCAGTTTCGATCTTAGCTAAGAAATAGTATTGAACCATTGATGACTTTCTGAAAAGTGCATCAACTAGATGCCTATTATCTCTTGAATACGTTTTAATAAAAAGATGTATTGATATTAACACACATACTATGACGACACCTACCGATATTTACAACGTCCACAGACACATGTCTTTAAATTAAAAAGTGGAGACTTTTTTTGCGATTGAAAGGAATGACGCACTTGCATATAATCTATAATCAAGTTTTCCAGAGAATGTTCCAGGAGAGCACAAATGGCCCAGTTTGATGTTCAGTTGACATTATTGTATGTTCCAACACAGAAAGGGAGAAAAATGTGCCCTGTCTGAGATGCAGCAGCCAATTGATCCCTCTCTCTTACTTTGTTCCGCCCGATAGCAAAGTGTGAGACCAGAAAATCCCTGAGTTATCTTTACCACTTGAGAAGGATTCCTGGTGAGGATTCATTGGAATCTCTCCACTGCCTGAAGCAAAGGAAATTCAGCCAAATCCAACTGTTCTAGAAAGAAATCCCACGACCAGTACATTGTGTGAGCAGAATAACTTCAAAAGCAGAATAACATTTGGGGCACTCCATCATTTTAACATTTGTTATGAGTTCAAATTTCTCTGTCTCACATTTCTCTCGAAAATGACCTACTCTGAGACCTATAGCATTGGCCACATCACTAAACTGGTTGCATTTAAGATTGGTGTAACCAGTGGAGGATTGGGACTGAAAAAGGAAACAGTGACCCTCCAACTTTGCATGGAACACAAATGAGATAATCTCAAAGGTCTGTTCAAGTGTAATTCCTTTCCCCAGACGTCTGTGGTGCCTGGATGTTAACATTTATTCAAAGTTGTCTTTGGTAACATTTGACAGACAAGTGAATTTAGGAAAATGGTATACAGACAGAAAAGTGCTGCTGAGAACACAATCTTTGTGCGTGATAGAACGGTGACAAAGTGGCCCAGTCCTGCTGCCCAGCCCTAGGTTCCAATCTTCCATTCAATCCCTCACCATTCCTGCAAGGAGCAGATCGAGGCCACTTCCTCCAAATACCTGGTCTACAGTAACACAGGATATCATTCATTCCCTCTAGACTATCACGCACGGTTTAGTGTGAGTTGGAAAATGTTATTGGGAAACAGAGGCTGAGTTCGAAAGATGCCTCTGGTCTCTTTACAGAGTGTCTTCTTTCTGCAACCAATGCTTCAGTTTGTTGGTCATATTACTGACCCAGATTTCCTGTGAATACAGCCCCCATACCTCACACAGAGATGACTCACAAAATACTTTACTCTCTCTAATTGCAACATTCAATAACAGAACGTTCAGGAAAATTACAACCGTTAACTTTGTAATTAAAGAATATGAGGACATAAGGAACAGAATTGGTAATTCGGACAATCAAGCCATTGTATACAATCATGGCTGATCTACTGTTGACTTTAATGCCAATTCGTCACACCCCTTAGCTCTCTAAAAGTTCAAAGATCCATCTACATCCTCATAAAATACTTTCAATAATGTAGCTTCAATAACTCTCTAGCCCAGATAATTTCTGACAGTGATTAACCTCCGTGAGAGGAAAACACTCCCCACACATACACCGTCACCTATTGATATGAACAAGAGGCGAACACAGGGGCTCAGAAAAGAGTGAATGGCTTTGATATCAAGGCAGTATTTTACTGAGGATGGCATCGGGACCACCTAATTACTTGATCTGAATGGGAATGAGGTGTAACCTCCGACTTGTCTGGGTCTTTCAGAGCACAAAGAAAGATGCTTGTAGTCAGTGGCCAACAGTCCTAACAGTTCCTGGACATTTCTGCCGGAGATCCTCAGGTTAACCTCCTCAGCACAAACATCTTCAGCTGTTCCATCCATGTTTTTCCCCATCGAAAGATCTGAAGTGGGGATGATGACTGAAGATCACACAATGCTCAGAGCATTTTGTTCCTCATCAACCGTTCTGTGTCCATGTGCAGCAAGACGCGGGCAACATTCCGGTTTGAGCTGTTTAAATACCGGTAACATTCATGTAACAGCACGGCCAGACACTGCGCATTTCTACAGTTCAAAGAGGAGCTCACTCACCATCTCAAGCTGGTTACACACGGATATGTGGAAGCCACTCAGCAAACTACTGAACAAGAAGAGGGACAGCCCATTCAATCCTTCTGCCTGTTCCACAGGAAGAGAAGGGGTCTGTCAGTCCATCGAGATGTTAAACAGGAGCAGGCAGAGACCAATCAGACCCTTATACCTGTTCCATGAGACCAGGAGGAAGCTACACAGTCCCACGAGACACGTTTACATGAACAGGAGGTTGTCATTGATAGTCCAACATGACAAACCAATGAAACTGAGACTGCACTGATAGAGGGCATTATGGTGTTAATGTTAGTTCCACTATTTGTAGAACGTTTGCTACTTTAACACGAGTTGCTGACAGTGAGGAGGGAAGCCAAATATTTTGTGTCAAGTCTCAAGGAGGCATCTTCCATCTCCAAGAAGTCACACCCATGTTCTCCATTGAGGTCAGATGTTGCAAGGAAGAGTTAACTCTTTTATAATGAAGGTCTTGTGGCTCCTGTCGGGATTATGGATAACATGACGTTCATTGCAGGATCACACACCAATTGAACTGTACTAATATTTGGACAGTTTATTCAAAAGCCTGAACCTCTCTCTCTTTCTCTATCTCTGTCTCAATCAAAATAGAGAGTGCGTGCAGTTGGGTGGAACGTTAGCAGAGGCTCTTAAACTATCGAGAATCATGTAACCCGAGTGACAAAAATGCCATGGAATTCATCTCTGTATCAGTGCCTGATTAGAACATCATGAGTGATTGTCCATCTCCCTTAAGGTTCAATGCAAATACCTCTTATTCTCTCACTGAGCTTCACTCACTGCTCATGGTGCCATTATCTCAGGGATTAGTCTAGTGAAGCTTCAGAGAAAGTCTATCCACAGTACCCCAAACACTGCCTCAAAAACACTCTCAGGAATGATCGCAATAATCCTTTTCTCTCACTTAGATATCGCCATTTCTTCCCTGTGCCAAACAAGAAGCCATTTCTTCTCTATGCACTATGTCTGTCATGGAATTCATAATTCCCTTACACCCGTGCGTCAGCATCAATAAAGCAAGCACCAGCGATGCCTATGGAGATATGCAACACTCTCGGGGAGAACTTCGATGAGATTGAATACACCCAAACTAGGGGATGGTCACTTACCTGAATAGAAATGAGCTGTAGGAATACGAGAAAGAGGCAGAGGAAGGGAGCTATCTTTACTTTTGATCTTCTCTCACAGAATGTATGCAGCCCTGGTGAGGCCAATATGTTATGCTTATCTTGAACAGAGTGGCTGGTTCAACAGTTCAACAGGACAGTAAAGAGTTAAACACATTGCTGGGGGTTTGTAGTGTTACAACACAGGAGCAATTCTCCTGCTTAATTAAAACCAGAAACAGAGAAAAGATTTATCCCATGCAGTAATGTGTGATAATTCTAGAATCCAAAACTATTAAAAGTTAAAATTAACAACTTTATTCTTAAAGTATAACAGAGAATAATAAATGAACGACTGTTTACAACTTCTTCCTCTAACTTATCTTTTACCTTCCCCTGAAAAATATTAGTCTGATAATATGGCGAATGAAGATTTACAAAGCAAAACTTCTAACCTCAAAACCAGGAAGCTTTCTGTTCTTCTCCATATTCCTGTTTTCTTTTCTTCCTGGGGATTCTGCTTCACCAGTTGCTAAGCAATAAAAGTACCCTTAAGAGAGCTATTTTTCAGGTAGTCTTTGCATGCTAGTAGCTTGGTCGTTCTCCTCACAACTGTTCAATTTTCCACGGTCGTGTACCCCCCCCCCCCCCCAAACCATTCGAGTGTGTCATTGGCTTTAAGATTGTCAATATACTAAATTCAAACTTGATTAGAGGTAGGTATTTTGGGGTATAATAAAGTGTTTTGCTGAATTTATTTTTGGCTCGAGACAATGAGCTATTTGAGTTTTTCAAACAAATTTTACATTGTATCTGTTTTTCAGAGCACATGGTGCTGTCAGGTAGTTATTGCTGGCTTTTAATTCTCTTAAAGGTACAGTACACCCACATGTTCATCACAGAAGTTACACGGAAACCTGACGAGGGAAGCATGACACATTGACTTCCCTAAAGGACATGAGGCAAGCAAATGGGTTTTTATAACAAATGATATTGGTTGCTTGTAAATTCCACCAATTTCCTTCATGAGATATTCTGTTGTTCTAAATTATGTGTCAATGGCTTGACCATCATAAACTGTCTTCCCATATGTGCAGAGAACAAGATAAACATAATCAAGAGCAATTATTTAGTGACGGACATGTGGTTAGAAGGAACTAAAAACTGTTGCATCCGGATTGTACAAAGTCACAAATTGTGGTTTATTCAGAAGTTGCACTGAGACTGCGGACGAGACTGGGATACCATGATGGTGGTATTGAACACGATTGGTAGGTGGGGAGGACATGGAGATGTATATCTGTCAAGTTCAAAATGAATTATGGAGTTTGAGATCAGTCTGTTTCCATCTCGCATATCAGTGAGTAATTTATAAATAGTAGTTTGTTAGTTATAATGTATAAGGAAAGGATTTTTTGTTTGGAACTGAAGAAATTGACTTCCACTTTCGAAAATTTATATATCATGAGCAGAAATTCAGGTCAACCCGGTTTAGTAGACAGAGATAATGACTTACCAGGAACACCAACTATCGCTAGGATGGGATAGTAATCACCTTGAATAATCCAAAGGATATACTTGATCCGCGATGTTAATGATATCCAAGGCCGAGAAATATAGTAAAGACCCGAGTATAAACTCCTGCCCATTGCTGGAACATTCCAGTCTAATGTTCTCAGATTATGATCCATTGTTGTACCATTCCTATCTAATGTTCTCTGATTCTGATCTATTGTTGGAACAATCCAATCCTAGGTCCTCAGATTTTGAACAAGTATTATAACGTTCCAGTCTAATGTTCACCGATTCTGATCTCTTCACCCGCTCTCACTCGAGCTGATGATCCCTGTTAGTGCTGTCAGTGATGCTCGTACTCATACTATGAGATAACGCATTTACAGAGCCCATTTATCTTTCAATGATGGAAACTCTCCACTGGGATAATTAGTATCCACAGAGATTAACATTAATCGCAGTCACTGAACAAATAGCTCCAGTTAACCTCTTTCATTTCAATATTCCTTTTATTAACAATCAAAACAACGTTTAAAATTTACACATTTGGGATGAGATATATGTGGGTGACTAAAGGAAGGAATATTGGAGATGGAAGCTTGATTGTATACAATCATTCAATTTACCTTGGATATGGGCGTAATCTCAAAGGATTGTCAGAACATAAACTGTTTCTCCGTTTATAAATGGAAACATAAAGTCTGTGACTACTGATCAGTGATTATAATGTCAGTAAAATATGGAGGGAACTTTTCTAGTCCATAGTCAGACAGGAAAATGTGCCTACAACAACATGAGTTACAACAGACAAATGGCATGGATATGTTAACAGAGAATATGATGTGTCACACAATTCAGATGGTTATTCGAAAGATAGGAGAGGGCCAGTGAGGGTCTTGCTTTTAATGTTGTCAATATCAATCAAATGTGATTAAGTACCATGCACTGGATTTCAATTGCAGTGTGATTATAATATTGGAGACGTAGCTGCTGAGACTGGAGGGAGGGGACATGATATTTCTCAGTCATCTGTATTGGAATGTTACTCTTTATAAATCATATGAAGATAAATTCCAGATGCATCTCCAATGAGGAATGAGGAGAGCCAATATCAACCAAGCAACCAGAAGACGGTGGGCGGCACGGTGGCACAGTGGTTAGCACTGCTGCCTCACAGCGCCTGAGACCCGGGTTCAATTCCCGTCTCAGGCGACTGACTGTGTGGAGTTTGCACGTTCTCCCCGTGTCTGCGTGGGTTTCCTCCGGGTGCTCCGGTTTCCTCCCACAATCCAAAGATGTGCAGGCCAGGTGAATTGGCCATTCTAAATTGCCCATAGTGTTAGGTAAGGGGTAGATCTAGATCTAGATCTAGATGTAGATGTAGGGGTATGGGTGGGTTACGCTTCGGTGGGGCGGTGTGGACTTGTTGGGCCGAAGGGCCTGTTTCCACACTGTAAGTAATCTAATCTAATCTAATCTAATCTAAGACATTAGAACAGATATTTGACCATTCAGCGCATTGAACCTTCTCCGCCACTTCTCATCCCCATTCTCTCGCTTTCTATCTGTAACCCTTGATCAACGTTTCAATCAAGAACCTATCTGTTTCACTCTTAAATATACTCAATGACCTTGCCTCGACAGCCTTCTGTAGCAGAGAATTCCATATATTCACCACTCTCTGGCTGAAGAGGTTCCACCTTACCTTTGTTCTCAACGGTCTCCTCTTTACGCTATCCCCTCGGGACCTCGTCTCTACGACCATTAGAAATTAATTTCCAATATCAACTCTGTCCAGGTCATTACAATATTCTGTAAGTTTCAATTATACATCCCAATATCTTTCTGAATTCTCTTAAATATAGATGCAGAGCCGTCAGATATTCTTCATATGTTAAGCTTTTCATTCCTGGGACTATTCTCGTGAATCTCCTTGGAAAACGCTCCAGGGCCAGTATATCCTTCCTGAGATATGGGACCCAAAGCTGTGCACAATCATCTAGATGTGCGCTGACCAAAGCCTTATAGTGCTTCAGAAGTACAACCCTGCATTTATATTCAAGCCCTTTTGAAATAAATCCCATAATTGTATTTGCCTTCATAACTACTGACAACCTGGAAGTTTACCTTTCAAGACTCCTGGACTAGAACTCCCTCGTCTTTTTGCACTTCAGACTTCTGAACTTTCTCTCTATTCTTCATGCCTGTATACTTCCTGGCAAAGTGCATGACGTCACACTTTCCCACGTTGTATTTCACCTGCCACTTCTATGCGCACTCCCGCAACCTGTGCAAATGCTTCAACAGGAGAAAGCGAAGACCGCAGATGCTGGACATCAGAGGCAAAACGTGTGGTGCTACAAATGCACAGCCAGCCAGGCAGCATCCGAGGCGCAGGAGATTCGACGTTACACGCATAAAGACTTCATCAGGAATGAGGGGGGTGGGTGAAATGGGGCTGAGAGATAAATGAGAGGTGATGGGGCTGTGAGGAAGTTAGCTTGGAAGGCGATAGCTAGATGAAGATGGCTGGTGATAGTGATAGATCACAGTGGAAGGTGAAGTGGATAGATGGGAAGGATAATGGACAGGTAGTTCATTTCAACAGGGTGGTGCTGAGTTGGAGGGCTTGTTCTGGGATAATGTGGCGGGAAGGGAGATGAGGAAACTGGTGAAATTGCCCTTGATACCATGTGGTTAGAGGGTCCCAAGGCGGAAGCTGATGCATTCCTCTTCCGGACAACTGCTGGCTAGAATTTGGCAGTAGATGAGACCAATAACTTGCATGTCCTTGGTGCAGTGGGAGGGAGAGTTGAAGTATTCAAGCACAGGGAAGAGAGGTTTTTGGGTGTGTGCGTCTGAGAGTGTTCCCTGAACCGTCTGTAAGTTGATGTCCTGTCTCCCCAATGGAGAGGAGACCAGGAGCAATAGACAGAGTAGGTGAAGTGTTTGGAATCATAGGATGTTCTTTGCCTGATGTAGAAAGATCCTTTGGGGCCTTGGATGGAGGTGAAGAGGGAGGTGTTGACACAAGTTTCATACCTCTTGTAGTGGCAATGAAGGTGTCAGGAGTGGAAGGTGGCTTGGTGGGGGTGGGGGGCATGAACGTCACGAGGGAGTTGTGAAGTGAATGGTCTCTACAGTCTGCTGATATGGGTCGGGAGGGAAATAAATCTCAGGTGGTGGAGTCTGACTCTTAGTGGCGGAAATGTCGGAGGATGATGCGTTGTATCCTGAGGTTGATAGGATGGAAGGCGAGCACCAGAGGGGTTGTATTCTTGTTGTAGTTTGGAAGGGTTGAGTGCAATGGTGGAGGTGTAGGAAGTTGAGGAGTTGCGCTAGAGCACCCTCCTGCAGCTAAATCACCGCTTCAATGCTACCTGTCCCTCTATCGATGTTTGCACGATTTGAAAACTTAGCTAGAATCCCCTCAGTTCCTTCATGTAAATCATTAATGCACAAAATGAATAGTTGTGTTCCCCACACTGAGTCTTGTGGAACACCACTTGTACCTGCCTGCCATCCTAAGAAGGACCCTTTTATCCCTACTCTCTGCTTTCTGTCAGACAGCCATGCTTCTAACACCATGGGCACTTATCTTTCTCAGTAGCCTTCTGTGTGGCACCTTGTCAAAGGATTCTTGAGGAACAAGTGGATAATATCTATTGGTTCTCCTTGATCTAATCTGCTCGTTACTCCCTCAATGGATTCTAGAACGTTTGCCAGTCTAGATCTCCCCTTGATGAAACCATGCTGACTCTGTCCTACTTTACCAAAGACCTCCAAGTATTCACAAGTCCCTTCCTTCAGATGTATTCCAGGATGTTACCCACAACTAAGGTTAGGCTAATCAGGCTGTAATTTTCCATCTTCTGCCTAACTCCCTTATTAAACGGAGTGTCATGTTCGACATTTTCGAGCCATTTGGTCCTTTACTGATTTTAGTCATTCCTGAAAGATTACCAGTTACGCTTGCATTAACTCTTCAGCTATCTCCCTTACAATGCTGGGGTGTAGTCCACCTGGTCCAGGTAATTTATCCACATTCAGGCTATTCAGTTTTCTAACATGTTCTTCTTGATGATGGCCACCATACTCAGCTCTGCCCTCTCACTCTGTTCAGTTTTTGGGAAATTACTCATGTCTTCCACCATGAAGACTGATGCAAAGTTCCTCATTCGTTTCTTTGTTTTCCACGACTGTCTCTCCAACATCATTTTCCACCGGCCCATATTCACTTTTACCTCTCTTTTGCATTTTATATATCGAATGAACCTCTTACCGTCTCCTTTATATTACTGGTTAGCTTACCCCTACATTTAATATTCTCCCTTCTTTTTTTCTTACCTTCTGTTGATCTTTGTGAGTTTCCCAATTCTCTAGTTTCCCACTGCCCTTCACGACATTATATGCTTGTTCTTTTGCTTCAATGCAATCCCTGAATTCCCTTGTCAGCCCTGGTTGCCTCATCCTCCCTGTATCATGCCTCTATTCTTCAGCATGAATCTCTGCAGTGTCTCCAGAATTAATCTTGGAATCTCCTGCCATTGCTGTTCCCCTGCCTTTCCTGCTGCACCCCTCTCCCGGTCAATCCTACCCAGCTTATCCCTTATGCCTCTGTAGTTGCCTTTAATCAGCTGAAATAATGTTAACTCTGGTTATATCTACTCTCTCTCAAATTGCAGAATACATTCAACCATGTTCTGATCACTGCTTCCGAAGTTTCCCTTCACCTTAAGCTCCCTTATCTAGCCTAGGTCATTAGATCCAGAATCATCTGTCCCGAGTGGGCTCGACCACAAGCTTCTGCAAAAAAAGATATCTCGTAGACATTCCTGTAATTTCTTTTCTTGCGATCCACTACCAACCGGATTTTCCCAGTCTGCCTGCCAATCGAAATCACCCACGATCACTGTACTTTGACTTTCCTACACATCTTTTCTATCCACTGGTGTATCTTCCGCCACAGCTCCTGACTATTCTTTGGAGCCCTGTACAAGACTTCAACTTTGGTTGTCTTACCTTTGTGGTTCCTCAGTTCCACCCACACTGATTCTACACTATCTGACCTTACTTCCTTTTTACTGCTGATTTAATTTCTTTTCTTAGTAATAATGCATATTCACCCCCTCTGCCCACCTGCCTATCTTTTCAATAGGATAAATGTCCTTAAACATCCTGATCCCCTGCAGCCACTTCTCCGTGAGGCCCATCACCTCAAACCTGCCAATTTCAATCTGTGCCACAAGCTGATTTACCTTATTCCTTGTACAGCATGCACTCAGATATAATATGGTCAGTCCTGTATTAACTGTACCTACTGTCATGCCATTCATTTGACCAGTTTGCTTGAAGTCTGGTTGTTAAAAATTTCCAGATGCTCACTCCTATTTGTGTCTGCGCTGGAGATTTTAATAACCTCTCCTGAGTTCTGTCCTCTTACCTCCTCTTTTAATTCAGCTTTTCTAATTAATCCCTGTAACTGAACCCCCACCCCCCCTCCCCCCGCACACACACACATTCGTAATCAGTTTAAAGCTATATCTACAGTCTTAGTTAGGAATCACTCAGACGCTGGTCCCAGGACGGTTCAGATGATGACTATCCCAACGGAACAGGTCTTTTCTTCCTCCGTAATAAAATGAATTCATTTAACACAAAACACAGGGCCAAAATAAACTTTTCTGTATATACCTAAATATGAAAACGACAAAGAAACAAGGTTGTTTAAATACACTTTGTGGTGCTATGTAAATTGAAATATGAATTACAAAACCATCGAAGTGATGTGCAAACTTTGTCAATCTTTATTTGACCCGCAGCAGAGATCCTGATTTCCCGTCGGTCAGTAATCCCCATCACTGAGATTGTCTCGCCCTGACTCTCACACAGTGTCTCGAGGATTTACAAGTTGATGTTGGCCCAGAATATTTAAATTAATCCACCTTCTCTCTGGAGCCAATCTATTGGTCTGTTGGATTTTGATTAGCTGTCAGCAACTCAGCTCTGTGATGACATTGGTGATAAATGATCTGGGATGAGAGCCAGTGTCACAGGGTATGGCACCAGACAAAGCATTTGCAGTCTCCGGGAATTTCGATATGAAATTCTGTGTATTTCTCCTCATGCTGCATCCTGATAACTTAACACTCATCTGACATCCGTTGCTCTCACTCGTTCTGTTGCTCCGTTTTCTCACCACTGTGTTTATCTCACTTCACTTTCTTTCTCTCTCTTGATTCCTCTCTATCCCTCTCAGCCGATCTCCGATCATTCTCTTTATTTTCAAGTGGTCAAGTTGGAGAGCTCGTGGACGCATAGTGGGCTGATTGGCCTCCTCTGTGCTGTAATAATTCTGAATTTCTCTGACCCACGATAAACACTTTAGGTGCCTGGAGAGACAAGCTGATCCACTGAAGGACCCATCTCACAGTTAACCATTATCTCTTCCGGTTTTCTGACATGCAGCGATCTCGAAATATCTGTCCAAACAAACAGACTCCTCACATTAACATCAGCACACTTCAGACTGCCAGGTCCACTGTGTTCAGTACCTCTGCCTGCTTGCAGTTGGTCTTAGCTGTACTGATATTAATCGACAACTCCTCCTCAGTCACTGTGCCTGTGGACCTATTGCTGTCGTTCCCACACTCCGTACCCCGCCCCCACACCCCCACTCCCACCCACCGCCACCACACACGAGTTTAAACCCTCCTAATGGACAATGACAAACCTGCCTGCCAGGAGATTGCTGCCAGTTCAGGTCTGTCTGTCCTTCTTGTGTCAGTCCTACCAGAATCCCAATGATTCACATATTGGAGATTGCTGCCAGTTGACGTTCAACCCGTCCTTCTTGTGTATATCCAATCGACCCGGGAATCCCAATGATCCACACATCAGAAGGGCTGCCTCCCCTACCAGCTCTTTGGCAGTGTATTGAATTGTGCTATCTTCCTATTTCTAATCTCACTCACACGTGACATATTCTAATGTCTACAAAATTCAAGTATCCTTTCAGCACAACTCCATCAATGCATTTTCATTAAAGTGGATAGACTTGATAATTAAAAAAAAACTTTAAGTGTGACCTCAGTAAAGTGAGATCACTGAATCAGTCCACTGACTAGAGGATCTGATATCTATCCCCGCCACCAACATATTCGACAAGGCATACATATTGACCATCTGTTTGCAGATGAACGAGGATAAATGGAAGATTAGAAAATGTTAGAGCAGATGGATGTCATTCAACCAGTTTACTTAGCTTTGCTATTCAATTGAATTCTAGTTATTGTGTTCCTTTCAATGGCAGCATCTTTACCCAGCATCCCCAGCGGGTCAGAAAGTTCCCAATGTCATTGTGTGCACAGTCCTGTGAAGGGAGTATCAAGTGCCAGGGAATGGGGCGTGGGGAGTACCAGGGGTGGCAGAAGGAAAGACTGCATGTAGTGACGATGGACTGAAGGACTGAAAGAGATGGAGTGGGTATCCAGGGACACTGCACTCACACAAGTGGCCGGGCAAGATTGCTAAACACCCAGAGGAACCCGCGAAGCACGACTGCTTTTACAAAAACCTGCCACATTTGCTGTATTTCTCCATCGAACAAAAGCAAAAATACTCTAGATGGTAGAAATCTGAAGCAAACACAGAGACGTACTGTGGAGAGAGAAAAGAGTTAATGTTCCCAATCCAGACCCCAGAAGAATGAACAAAGTCCACACAGACAGGGCCCAGAGATTGGAATTGAATCCGAGTCCCCAGCACAGTGAGGCAGAATTGCCGTGTCACCATGCAGCCCAATGATGGATAATTGGGGATAGTATAGTTAGAGGCTTAGATACTGTTCTCCGTGATCGGGATTGAAAGTCCTGAAGCTTGGGTTGTCTACCTGGAGCGCGGGTTTGGGATACCTCATCTGGGTTGCAGAACGTGGAGCGGGAGGGGAATGATCCAGGGTTCAGGGTCCGTGTAGGTACCAACGACTGGACAAAAATAATAAGAAGAAGAGCGACGGGTAATACAGGATTGAAATAATTTCTCAGAATGCATGCAGTATAAGGATTAATGTAAACACGCTTGTGACACATGCACAAATTGGCTGGTACGACATTGTGGGCTTTACAGTGATTTCGCTGCAAGAGGATCA
The DNA here is from genome assembly GCF_047496795.1 of Chiloscyllium punctatum. Classification (NCBI taxonomy): domain Eukaryota; kingdom Metazoa; phylum Chordata; class Chondrichthyes; order Orectolobiformes; family Hemiscylliidae; genus Chiloscyllium; species Chiloscyllium punctatum. Next base: position 11,097,092 of record NC_092755.1, on the reverse strand, counting down.
GGATTGGGAGCTGAATATTCAAGGATATTAATCTGGCCGTAAGAATAGGCAGGTGGGCAGAGAGATAGAGTTGTCTCATTATTGAGAATGGAATTGAGTCAATGATCAATAATAAGAAATAAATTAAGGTGTAGAATCTGTGTCGGTAGAATTGAGGAATCAAAAATGTGAAAAAATGCAGTATGCACAGGGAGTTGGGGTGCAAGATACACCAGGAGGTGGAAAGATCTGCAGGAAAGGTAAAATTACAGTGACCATGTGGGATTTCATTATGTTGGTTGACTGGGAATTCAGGTTGGTAGTGCTTCACAAGAAAAGGAATTTGTGGAATGTCTATGAGATGGCTTCTTGGAGCAGCTTGCGTCGGCACAGTAGATGAGGGAAGCTTAAGATGAAGGAAATCATAGGAGGCAATGATCATAATTTGATTGAATTTACTCTGAAATTTCAGATGAAGAAGTTAGAATCAGAAGCAACGGTATTACATCTAAATAAAGACAATTACAGAGACATGAGGGAGGATCTGGGTAGAATTGACTGGGAGACAGTCCCAGCAGGAAAGGCAGTGCAACAGCAATGACAGGAAATCAGGTATAGCATAAAAGCAAAAGATAAAGGATATAATGTGGCATCGTGCAGTAGGAAGCCTGAGGATTGGGAAGCTTACAAAGACAAAACAGAGTGCAAACAAAACAATATAAGGAGTGAGATTATTAAATATGGGGGTAAGTTCGACAGCAATGTAAAAGAAGCCTGTAACAGTTTCGTTCGATATATAAAGTACAAAAGAGCGGCAAAAATGAACAATGGACCACTGGGAAATGATACTGGAGAGTTAGCAGTGGGGAACGAGAAGATGGTCAGGGAACTGAATAAATACTTTGCATCAGATTTCACAGTGAAAGACACGAGTAATTCCTAAAACATTCAAGAGATTGAGGGGACAAAGCTGAATGTGATGGCCATGACTATTGAGATCATGCCAGAAAAAATTGAATAACACGAAGGTGGTTAAATAACCTTGACCAGATGAACCACATCCCGGTGTTATCAGGGAGATAGCTGAAGAGGGAGTGGAGGCGGTCGTGTTTATCTTTCAGGAACGAGTTAAGTAAGGAACGATCCCAGAGCACTGGAAACACACTAATGTGACACCCCTTTTTAACAAGGGAGTAAAGACAAACACAAAAACTCTACAATGAATAGCTTAACCTCGATCATAGGTAAGATCCTCGAATCCATTGTGAAGGATGAGATTTCCGAATACTTGGAAGTATTTGGTAAAACATTTCAAAGTCAATGCAAGTTCATGCGTGATAAACAATGTTGGAATTCTTTGAAGAGGAAATAAGCAGGCTTGACCAAGCACAGCAATGATAGTAGTTATGCACCTGGATCTCAAGAACACCTTTGACAAGGTGTCACACAGGAGATGTCTGAGTACGATTAGAGAGACATGAGGGAGGAGCTGGGTATAATTGTCTGGGAGAAGGGCCGAGCAGGAAAGGTAGTACAACAGCAAAGACATGAGACTTTTGGATTTTTGTTAGAGGCAAGGTAGTGGCATTGTTAGAAGCTTGGCTGTCGGGCAGAAAGCAGAGAGTGGGGATGAAATGGTCGTTATCATGATGGCAGCCGATGACAAGTGGTATTCCACAAGGCTCAGTGTTGGAATGGTAACTTATTACTCGTTACGCTAACAATCTAGATGAGGGAATCGAGGGCACTCTGGCTAAGTTTGCAGATGACGAAAAGGTAGGCAAATGGGCAGGTCGTGTTGAGGAGGCGGAGAGGCTGAAGAAGGATTTCAACATGCAGAGATTGGCAAATGCATTCCAGTGTTGGAAAGTGTGAGGTCGTGAAATTTGGCACAAAGAATAGAGGCATGGTCTATTTTCTAAATTGGGAGAAAGTTCAGAAATCTGAAGTGCAAATGGATATGGGAGTTCTTGTGCAGGTTTCTCTAAAGGTAAGCTTGCAGATTGAGGCAATAGTTAGGAGTGCAATAGCATTTCTTATTTATTATGAGAAGAATTGAATATAAAACCGGTTGTATACGGCTCTGGCCAGACCACATTTGGAGAATTGTGCCTAATTTTGAACCCCATATCTCAGGAAGGATGCACTGGACCAGGGGTGTGTTCACAGGATCTTCACGAGATTGGTCGTCGGAATGAAAAGCTTATCGTATGTTTGAGGAGTCTGGGTCTATACTCAATAAAGTTTAGAAGAATGAAAGGAATTGTAACGGAAGCATGCGAAACACTGAATGACCTGGATAGAGTAGATTTTGATAGATGTTTCCATTGGACGAGGACCCGAGATCACAGCCTTAGATGAAAGGGGACACCGTTTAGAACAATGATAAGGAGAAATGTCTTTAACCAGAGAATGGCCAATTTTTGAAATTTATTGCCACAGAAGGCAGTGGGGCCAGGTCATTGATAATATTTGAAAAGGAGGTAGAGAAGTATTGATTATCCAGGTGATCAATGGTTACAAAAAGAAGGTCGGAGAATGGGTCAGAGAAAACTGTCAGCGATGATTGAATGGTGGTGCAGACTCGATGGGCTAACTGGCCTAATGTCTGCTCCTATGTCTTATCGACTTATGGTTTACACCACAAGGAGGCACATTGCATCTCTGAGAAGATGGATTCATGTCCTTCATGAATGTCAGTAGCTGGAGGGAACAGTTAACTCTTTTAGAATGAAGGTATTGTGGCTGCTGTCAGGGTGGCAGTTAATATGATATTCAGTGCAGTATCACACACCCATTGCACTATATTAATGTGGAGAGAGTTTATTTAAAACCTGGATGTCTCTGACTCTTTCAAACACCGTGGAGAGTGCGGGTTGGGGTGGGAGGGTATAACGTCCTCCCAGGCACTTAAACAATCCAGCATCATGCATCTTGAGTGAAACAATAGTCATGGAAACTACGACCTTCTCATTGTTTGTTTAGAATATAAGGAGTGATTGTCGATCCCACTCAGTGTTCAATGCAATCACCTCGTATTCTCTCACAGCACTCCCAATCAACTTTCACTCACTCGTCGTGGTGCTATCATCACAGAGATTAATCTGGTGTAACCCCTGTTCATTCTTCTGAGGTAAGGAGCTCCCACCTTATAAAGGAGAGACAATCTGCCCACAATGCCCCAAATAGTGCCTCAAAAACACTCAGATTCTAACACAATAATTCCTTTCCCTCACTTAGCTGGCTCCATTTCTTTTGTGTAAAATAGGAAACTATTAACTTACGATGCACTGTCACTGATTAAAAATTTAAAACATCTTTATATCTGTAGGTCAGCATCAATAGAGCCAGCACAGGAGGTGCCTTTCGAGATGGACATCACTCTCAGCGAGAGACTCAATCACAAAGAATCCATCTAAAACAGTGAATGGCCACCTACCTGAATGGAAATCAGCTGCAGGAATTTAGGAGACAGGCAGAGGAAAGGAGATATCTTTCCTTTTGATCTGTCCTCACGGGATGTGTGCAGACCTGATCATGCCAGCATCTTATGCCTTACTTGAACTGAGTGTTCAGTTGCTCCACAGGACAGTAAATAGTAAAACACAGTGCTGTGGGTTTGCAGTTACACAGAGACTTGACCAGGGAAGGATGACCCATTGCTTTCTCTCATGGACATGAGGCAAGCCGATATCAGGAGATTATTATTCTGTGGCTCTAGATTATAAGCCAATGTTGTGACCAACATACACTGTCTTCCCATCTTTCAGATTTTGTGCAGAGAACAAGTTAAACATTTCAAGTGCAATTTCTTTACAATGGACTCGTGATAAGAAGGGTCTTGAAACAGCTGTAGTCGAAATTAACAAATTCACAAATTATGGTTTATTCAGGCGTTGCACTGAGGCTGAGGAGGAGCCTGGACGTCATAATGGTGGTACTCGATTGAATTGGTGAGTGCAGAGGGTATGGAGATGTAAACTATGCAGGAGAAAATGAATCAAGGAAGTTGAGAACAGTCTGTTTCATCCTCACAAATCAGTGAGCAATTTGTATTGAGTAATTTGCTAATTATAATTTCTCAGGAATGGAATCATTGATTGGAAATGAAGACGTTGATTAGCACTTTTCCAAAATTTACATATCATGAACATCAATTCAGTTCAGACCGTTTCACTAAACAAATAGAGTGACTAACCAGAAACATCAACTATCGCAAGGATAGGATAATAACCAGTTTGAATACCCATCAGTACATCTTCGATGCGATATCCAAGGATGAGAGAGCCAGAAAAGACCAGCAGATAAACTTCTGTCCATTGTTGCAAAATTTCAGTCTAATTATTGTGATTCTGTTCGCCCAGCTGGGAATTTGTGTTGCAGACGTTTCATCCCCTGTCTAGGTGACATCTTCAGTGCTTGGGAGCCTCCTGTGAAGCGCTCCTGTGATATTTCCTCCGGCATTTATACTGATTTGTATCTGCAGCTTGCAGTTGTCAGTCACAGCTGTCCGTTGCAGTGGCCGGTATATTGGGTCCAGGTCGATGTGCTAATTTATTGAATCTGTGGATGAGTGCCATGCCTCTAGGAATTCCCTCGCTGTTCTCTGTTTGACTTGTCCTATAATAGTAGTGTTGTCCCAGTCGAACAGTGACAGCCAGACTACTACGACCACTAGGACTCATAAAATCATACAAACCTACAGCCACTGTCAGGCAACAACTCACCAGAACGAAGGACCCGATACCCCAAACCAATGTAGTGTACAAAATCCCATGCAAGGAGTGCGCAAAACACTACATAGGACAAACCGGAAGACAGCTAACGATCAGCATCCATGAACACCAACTATCCACGAAACGACACGACCAGCTATCCATAGTAGCCACACACGCAGATAACAAGCAACACGAATTAGACTGGGACAACACTAGTATTATAGGACAAGCCAAACAGAGAACAGCCAGGGAATTCCTAGAGGCAAGGCACTCATCCACAGATTCAATCAATAAGCACATCGACCTGGGCCCAATATACCGACTACTGCAACGGATAGCTGGAACTGACAACCGGAAGCAGCAGATTCAAACCACTACAAATGCCGGAGGAAAGATCACAGAAGCGTTTCACAGGAGGTTCCCAAGCACTGAGGATGTCACCTAGACAGGGGACGAAATGCCTGCAACACAAATTCCCAGCTCAGCGAACAGAACCACAACAACGAGCACCCGAGCTACAAATCTTCTCACAAAGTTTGATTTTCAGTCTAATGTTCACGGATTCTGATCCAGTGTTGTAACATTCCAGTCTAATGTTATCAGTTTCTGATCTCTCCTCAGCCTCTCTCTGAAGCAGCGGATCCCTGTTTCTGGTGTGGGTGATGCTCATGCTCATACGATGGGATAAAAAAATGAAAGCTTTCCTTATTCATAGAAGAGACACGCATAAGATCCATGTAGACAGACATAATCACAATTGCTGAATAAACAGCTCAGTTAATCCCTTTCAATTCAATACTATCTCATTAAAATTTAAAATAACATTGAACATTCGTGCATTCTGGGTGTGATATATGAGTGTGACTGAAGGAAGGACTGTTGAGGATGAAAGATTGTTTGCGTGTAATCATTCAGTCTGCCTTGGGTATGGAAATGATGCCAGAGGTTTAACAGAACATAAACATACTTCTCTGCTCTTACATGGAGAAACAAAACCTGTAACTACAGATCAGTCATTGCAATATTCAGGTTGTTATTCTAGAATCAGAGAGGGCTGGTGTGGGTCATGTTGTTGTGTTATCGATGCTAAGAAACTGTGACGATGTATCACTTACTGGACTTCATTTGCATTGTGATTATGACTTTGGGGAAAAGACAGGAGGTGGAGAGGATTTGAGGACATGGCTGTTCAGTCTGGGTGGAGGAACAATGATGTTCCCCAATCACTAGCATGGGAACATTGCTCTTTATAGCTCATACAAAGAGCAGATTCAAGTATACATCTACAATGAGGTATTAACAGAGACAATATTAATGAAATGTATTTATGCAATACAAAATACAGGGAATAAATGATTTTCTCTCCAGACCGAAATATGCACACGATAAAGGGATAGGTTGTTAAAATGCACTCCTGATATGGAGCTTTATAAATTGAAATGTGGTTTACAAAACTATGGAAGTGGTGTGTGATATTTATCAATCATTATTTGATCCACAGCTGAGATCCTGATTTCCCCTCCGTCAGTGTAATGGAAAATTAACAAAATTAACATTTTCTGTGAAACCTGAAAGAGAATGCTCTGCTAAATTTCAAACTTTTCTGAACATTGCTAATACTTTGCTGAATTCTGCAGTCGAGGAGACAGCTTGTCTTTGCTGAACATTGTAAACATTCAACCTGGTCTGACGAGCAGTTATTTTAGCAGGAAAGAAAAACATACAGACGGTTATGTCCACGGCAAAGGAATGAGAAAATAAGAATTCGAATGTTTCCCAACTCTTGTCCTTGACCGTGTGATAAGAATAGTTTACAGGAATATATGAATTTTGTTCAGGGTCCTTACACAAAGCGTTTTTTGCCAAGTGTATTGGTTCCCTGCAGTGGTTAAAAATAAAGCCTTTTCTTTGCTCTTGATAGCTTCTGAGTTCAGTCAGTTTAATTTCCATGACAGTAAAGTGGGAGCTCGTCCGGTATCCCGCGTTTAGGTAAGATTCTGAAGATTTCTAGGAGGCGCAGGTGGCAGTGCCTTGACGGTCCTTCACATCATCTTGAGCACTGAAGTGTCCCCTTTGCGTGAGAGTACTGGGAATCTGTGGATTGCGCCAGAGCCGGGGGTTTGAATCGAATAGTATTGGGATAAGAGCCGACGCTTTAATAATACTATGTGGAGACTCATTCTAAGAGAATAAATTAATCAGGAAGAGGGTTCAGTAAACTCTCGCACGGTATTCGAGGAAAACTCAAGGGAAAGGATTACCGTCTCTAGAGTGGTTATGAGACAGCAGGCTAAGGGTGGTTTTAGACTTGGAACCAAGACAGGTTGAGTTTGACTTGCCAAAGACATACTGGGTACGTGGTTTCTTGGTTTACCAAAAAAAAAGACATTGTGGCGGACGTGCCCAATGCGAGAGGAGAACTCCAGAGTTAAGGGCAAGTCAAATGGAAAACATAACGGTACCGCGAGAGAGCTGAGCACTTTTCCAGTAACGCTGAAAATGGGCTTCAGCAAGACCAAACAAAAAGAGGGTTAACAGAGGACTTGGAATGGCCAACCAACAATACAGTATATGTTACATAATTATGGCCAGAGTCTGGAAAGCAGTTAGAATTGTGGATCAAGGAATGTGGTTTTAGTAAAAAGCAATTGGAAATACTGAGGTCACGGTTGGAGGAGAGAGAGTAGGAGAAACAGAAGGGGAAACTAGAACCTAGGAATTGGAGTGTTTATAATATGTGGAAGGCTGAGGCTGATATCAGAGAAAGGAAATCTCAAGTAAAACACATATCAAATACGCGTACAAACACTAGACCACATGCAGACGTGTGCAGAAAACAACCTAACGAAGCTGAACAGTGCCTTAAGTCTGTTTCAGACCCTGACATTGATGGCTACCCTCCGAGACCAATAGCCTCCCGACGAGGTCTGCCTGGTGCAGATTGCAAGTTAGCGACCGCAGCCTCAGGGTCTGTTGAATTACTGATGGCATGCCATAACCCCAACCAACTGAAGGAAGAAGGCCAAAAGAAGGATGCCCATTCCACGACAGGAAGGCATCCAGAGTCTGTCCGCGATCTCCCCATGACGGATGATGAGTCAGGCAGTGAGAGTATTGGCGTATGATCATCTTACCAGGTAGTCCTGCAAGCACCAATGGTTGATGTTGCGGATCCAGAAGGGTGCCTAGGCGGCGTCCACCGACCATGGACCATTAAAGATTTCGGACGTGCCTCTGGACAGTTGCCTGATCCACGTAAGATTGGAGGGAATAAGTTCACCGAGAAGTGACGAAGTTCTGTACCGAGTTCCGTCCCACATTGCATGCGATGAGACGCCTCTTGGGACGAAAGCTTTGTGCTGATGTCACCAAAATCAAGTATAACTGGCCAGCCGTAAATGTCCATGCCAGATCAACCGACCCACAAGCGGAAGAAATGGAGACTTTAATGCTTTTGTTGCAGCGCTGGCAATCGCCTGTAGGGAGACATTCCCAGTGCGAATGGACATGACCAAAACTGCAATGCGTAAACAAGGAGAAGGTGAGACAGTGTCCCAGTACCTTACGCGCCTCACTGAAGTCCATAACATCCATAGTGGACTGAGACCACCCGACAACATAATGGAAGAAATCACGGCGCATGAAGTACACCTGAGGAACAGCTTCACCAATGGAATGAAGGACGAAATAGTGAAAAAGGTAAAGGGCACATATACTACCTGGGACATGGGAAAGCTGAATTTGATAGAACAACATGCGATACATGCTGAAAAATTGCTTACCAAGGAGAAGGATAGGTGGAAACTGAAGATGGACTGTAAGTTCATAAAGCTCAGCTTACTTTGATGCAAATGGTCATCCAGCCGTTGGAGGGATGTGCTGCAGGAAAAGAGAGAGGCAGAGGGGAAGATTGCGGAAATAGAAGAGGAAGGGGTTGCAGAAGAAGTGCTGGCAGAGGTCGATCTTGCAGGTGCTTAGTTTGTAGGGCAATGGACCTCTGGGCGTGACAGTGCCCGCACAGACAGACTCACTCGGCCCTGGAGGCTAGGCAGCAGTGTGACTGGCAGGGGAAGACTGAGTTGGAGGTCGGCAGCCCATAAGGTACAGGTAAGCCTCTTTCCTTTATGCTTGGCAACGAGACTCGCTTATGCTAATCTCTTCTACTAACCTTATTGGCCCTGAGATGTGTCCCACCTCGATATTGAGCACTGCGATTGTGAAGTGTGGACAAAACATTCATTATAACAACGATGCCTCGAAGTCGATGCTTTCCTCAATGTTATGTGTGGAAGCTACACCAGTTACATTTTTTTAGTAGACACGGGGGCAGAATTTTCAGTCATTAAATCAAGCCAGTTCAGAGAGTCAATGCCAGTAAAGTTGAGTGGAAGGTTCCTGAACTCAATGGGTGCATCAGGAGTTGTGCTGCGAGAGAGATTTACCGCACTGCTGCAGAACAGAATACCCGTTAAATCCTGAGGCTATAGCAGGAATTACTCCAGTCTTCGAATCCCCCTTTTCAGGCAATAACTCTGTTTTTCCGCGCGCCTCAAATGTTCCTAACCCCTCTTTTATATTAGATCAAATTCCACCGGACAGTAAATGATTCTCTGTTGTGGATTTAGCAAATACCTTCTTAAGTGCACTGGTACACCCAGATAGTCAATTCTGATTTGCTTCTTTTATTCAAAGAGAAATCATAAAAATTCACATGACTTTGACAAGGTTACTATCAGTCCCTCACCATATACAATGAGGCTCTATGCAGGAGTCTGGAGACTTTTGTTTTAACCCTGGGGTCAGCGCTTCTGCACTGTGTAGATGATTGCTTGATTGCAGCATAAACTACAACGACATTGGGGATTCCGAATCCAAACAAGCCTTTTGTACAAACGGTAGTTGAGAAGCATGGCTGCATGACATCTGCCCTGTTGCAGGCTTATCGGGGAGCCATTGAGACCATTAGCTTATTTTTCAGGTAAATTGGACCCCATAACGGGAGGATTGCCTAAATGCTTGCAAACCATGGCCGCAGCTGAAAAAGCTGTTGTAGCATCCAGGGGTGTAGTCAGCTATGATGAATTAACCCTACTGGTCCCACATGCAGTATCCTTACTGCTTTCCGAGTAAAAGACAGCACGCATGACATCAGCACTTTGGCTCAGATATAACAATGTATTATTGGAGACCCCTGACATTGCAACAAAGTTATGCAACGTCCTTTACTCTGCTAGCTTTCTCCCCACAGAAGGAGACGGAGACCGACATGAGTGTGTTGCTGTAACTAATGAAATTTGCAGCCCTAGACCAGACGTACAGGATTGTCCACTTCAGAATCCGGATATGGAGACATTTGTGGATGGGTCAACATTCAGGAGCAAGGAGTCAGGCCAGAAATGTCTTACATATGCTGTAGTGACTAATCAAGCGGTAGTCAAAGTGGGATCATTCCTTTCTCATCATTTGCTTTGACTGAGGTATGTAAATTGGCTGAGGGAAGGCCAGTGAATATTCACACCGACTGCAGATATGCATTCGGGGTTGTACAAGACTTTGGAACCCTATGGGAACACACGGGCTTCTTGACTTCCACCAGAAAGCCCATCACACACCGTGGTCTGATTTCCGACCTCCTGGAAGTGGTCCTACTGCCCAAATAAATTTCTGTATGTAAATGTGAAGCCCCCACAAAAAATAACGGTTCTCTTTCTTAAGACAATGCGAAGGCAGACACAGCAGCAAGGTCGGCAGCTCAGCAGCTGCGAAGTGATCAGTTTGACATGTGCATGACAAAGATTTGAAACCCCAACAGCCGACGTACGGGAATTACAGTCACAGGCAATGCTGGAGGAGAAGCGTGAGTGGACAAGGGCAGTGCGCAGCATAAATGAAGGGGTGTGTTGTAGCCCTAATGGTACAGCCTGTCTACCACAATCCTTATTTCCATTCTATGCCAAACTGAGACACAGTAAGGACCGTGTGTCAAAACGGGGGATGTACGACAGCATTTCAGCACACTGATACACTAAGGGATTTACACATTAATCCCAGAAATATTGTGAACGATATGTTAATCTGTGCCACTAATAATGTGGGGAGAGGATGACAGACGAGACAGGCGGCACACCCCAATTCCAAAGACACTTTGAGCATTTACAGATGGATTTCTCTGAACTAAATCCCAGCGGAGGGAACATATATTGTCTGATTATAGTTGATATGTTTTCCAAATGGTTGGAAGCGTTCCCCATGTCAAAACCGGATACCAGTGCCTTGGCTTTTCTAACTGAAATAATTCCAAGGTGGAACATCGCTGAAAGCCTTTGTAGTGACAATGCGACACCATTTGTCAATAATGCCTTACAGCAGATCCGTGATTATTTGGGAATAAACATGAGACAACAATGTGCCTACCACTCAGCGAGCGGTGGGGCAGGGGAAAGAGAAAATGCTCCCCTAAAACATATAAATGGACGAAATGTTTGAGGAACTAGGGTTGACATGGACAAAACTTCCAGTTTTGCAAACGTATATGAGATCTAGGAGGAGAGGAAGAGTTAATCTTAGCCGGTTGGAGATTTTGTTTGGTAGGCCACCAATTACAGGAATGGGCCCATACCACTGTGAGGATGAGATGTTGTGTTACTGTGTAAAAATCTCTACACTTTTGTGTCATGCATCGAAGCAAGTGAAAACAACACTACCCCAATCAGCAGAGGGGAAGTTGCACAATCTGGAGACTGGATAATGGTGAAAAACCTCAGGAGGAAAACCTAGAAGGCGAACAGGTGACTGGGACTGTTTCAAGTGCTCCTTACAACACGGGAAGCTGTTAAGATCGCTGATGTATAGATATCTGGCTCTGTATTTTTTTTAAATGTTGATTTGTACATTTCTTTTTTAAGTCTGGCTCTGTTTTCTTTGTCCCTGTTGCCATAAAATGATTTTAAAAATGAAATATAAGGGGAAATTAACAAAATTAACATTGACTATGAAATCTGAAAGCGAATGTTATGCTAAATGTAAAACTTTTCCGAACGTTACAAACACTTTGCTGAATTCTGCAGTCGAAGAGACAGCTTGGCTTTGCTGAACTTTTGCTGAGCAGTGAAACATAAAACACAGAACAGTACAGCACATTGCAGACCCTTCGACCCTTGACGTTCTGCCAATCTTTTACCCTACTCGAAGATCAGACTAACTGACATAACCAGACATGCTGGTCCGGTGATACGTACAGTGCACAGTCAGCCATTCTTACTTCCTATTCTTTTCTGATGTGCAGCTGCCTTCAAACGTCTGTTCAAACCAAACAGATTGAATGAAATTCAAGCAGTCGAGAGGACGTTCATGACTGTGTATTTCAATCAGGATTTTTTTGATGGATGAGATTCCAGGCCAACATAATGAATGAACTAAAAACAGGGCAACACAAGAAATGGCAGTTGAGTACAACATGTAGTTCCAAGTAGGCCTCATGGTGTTACCAATAGATTATCAATCCAGACAATCAGCTCTTGTTCTTTGGACCTAGGTTCGAATCCCGCCACTGCAGATGTGGAAATTCAATTCAATAATTCCCAAATATCCCTGGAATTAAGTATCTACCTATGAGTATAAAAGCATTGCCGATTTTCAGAAAAATCCATCTGGATCACGAATATCTTTCAATGAAGGAATCTTCTATCCTCACCTGGTCTGGCTGACAAGAAACACCAGACCCAAAGCAATGTCATTGACTCGCAATCGTCCCCTGAAATGGTCCAGTGAGTCATTCAGTTGTACCAACTTTTACAAAGTTTCGAAGAAATGAAACTGGCTGGACCACCTGTCATCAGACTGTGTGCTGGAAAAGCCAACATTATAGAAGCGTCACTGTAGAACCTCCAAAGTCTTCCTTACTATCATCTAAGGGGTAGTGCCAAAATTGAGACAACTGCCTTGCCGACTAGTCAAGCAACAGCCCGACATAGTCACACTCACGGAATCATACCTTACAAAAATAACCCAGCCACCACCATCACCATCCCTGGATATGTCCTGCCCCAAAGGCAGGACTGATCCAGCAGAGGGGGCAGCTCAGTGAGATATAGTCGGTAGGTAATTGCTCTGGGAGTCTCCAGAATTGACTCCAGACCTAATGAAGTCCCATGGCTTCATATTAACGTCGTTCCTCATCTGAATCAGTGCTCCTCTATGTTAAACAACACTTGGAGAAAGCACTGACTGAGGCAAGGGCACAAAGCATATTCTGGACGATTTCAAAGTCGACCACCAAGAATAGTTTGGCAGCAGTACTACTGATCACGCTGGTCGGGTCCTAGAGGACATAGATTCTAGATTGGGTCTGCAGCAGGTAGTGAGGGAATGAACAAGAGAGGGGAAAGAACATACATGACCTCATCCTTACCAATCTACAAACTGCAGATGTATCTGTCGATGACAGTATCGGAAAAAGTCTCAGAATAAACTCTATTGTGTTGTGCTGCACTATCATCATGCTAAATGGCACAGACTTCGAAGAGATCTAGCAGCTCAAGACTGAGTGTCCCTAAGACCTGTGGATCATTAATAGCGGCAGAACTGCACTCAAGCACAAACTGTAATGTCACGGCCCATCATATCCCCCCACTCAAGCATTACCATCAAGCCAGAAGATCAACTCTGGTTCAATGGAGAGTGCAGGAGGGCATGCCAGGAGCAAAACCAGGAATATACAAAGATAAAATGTTAATCTCCTGAAGCTTCCAAACAGAAATACTTGTGTGCCAAATAACATAAACAGCAAGGGACAGACAGAACTGAGCTATCCCACAACGAATGCATCAGATTTAAGCTCTGCAGTCCTCCTAACCTGATCATGGATGGTGGTGGACGATCAAACAACTCACTGGGGTAGGAGTCTCCATAAATATCCCCATCCTCAACGATGGAAGAGCCCAGAACATATGTGAAAAATATAAGGCTGAAGCTTTCGCAGCAATCTTCAGTCAGAAGTTTTTAGTGGATGATCCATTTTGGCCTCCTCTCCTGGTCCCCATCATTACAGATAGCAGTCATCAGTCAATTTGATTGACTGATATCAAGAAACGGTTGAAGGCACTGAATACTGCAAAGGCTATAACCCTGATAACATGCCGGCAATAGTCCTGAAGCCTTGTACTCCAGAACTTTCCGCTTCCCTAGACAAGCTGTTCCAGTACGGTTAAAATCCGGCAATGGGAAAAACTGCTCAAGTATGTTCTGTACATAAAACGCAGGACAGAGTCAACCCGTCCAAATACCGCCTTATCAGTCTACTCTCCATCATCAGTAAAGTGATGGAAAGGCTCATCAACAGTGTTATCAAACAGCACCTGCTCAACTATAACCTGCCCAGTGACACCCATTTTCTGTTTCACCAGAGACACTCAGCTCCTGACCTCATCACAGCCTTGGTTCAAACATAGAAAAAGGAACTGAATTCCAGCCCTTGACATCAAGGCTGTATTCTGACAAATGTGACATCAAGGACCCCAGCACAATGGGTATCACGGGCCAACACTCCATTATTTGAGTTATACCTGACAGATAGGAAGATGGTCATTGCTGTTGGAGGTCAGTCATCTCAGCTCCAGAACATATCTGCAGTAGTCCCTGAGGAAAATGTTCTATGTACAAATATCTTCAGCAGCTTCAACAATGACCTTCCTTCCAGCATAAGGTCGGGAGTGGGGATTATCCAGACTTGGGCTGACAAGTTGCAAGTAACATTCGTGCCACACAAATCTAGACAATGACCATCACGAATAAGAAACAATATAACCACTTGTTATTCAGCAGCATTATCATAACTAAATTTTGCCACTATCAAAATCCTGGGGGGTAACATTGACCATCAACTCAACTGGACTCATCACAGATAAGTGCAGATCAGAGGCTAGGAATACTGTGCGATTAACTCACTTCCTGACTTCTCAAAGCTTGTTCAACATTTACGCGGCACAAGTCAGGAATGAGATGGAATAATCCTCACTTGCCTGAATGAGTGCAGCCCCAACAACACTAAAGAAGCTTGACACCATCCAGGATACAGCAGCCCATTTGATTTGCATCACATTCACAAGCATTCACTCTCTTTCACCACGGTCGCTCAGGAACAGCAGTGCGTACGATCTACAAGACACAATGCAGAAATTCCGCAAAGATCCTCAGAGAGCTCCTTCCAATTTCACGAAGACTTCCATGTCGAATGACAAGGGCAGTAGACTTTTGAGAACACCACCAACTTCACATTCCCCTCCAAACCAGTCAACATCCTGATTTGGAAATATATCGCAGTTCCTTCCCTGTTGCTGGTTCAAAACACGAGAATTCCCTCCTTAATTACTAGTGGGTCAACGCACAGCACGTAGATTGCACCAGTTCGAGAAGGTAGCTCACCACCACCTTCTCAAGGGCAACTCGGGATGGGCAAGAAATGCTGGGCCCATCCAGTGATGCCCACATCCAAAAATCTTTTTTAAAAAAAAATAGTTCCAAGTTGAGCATCTCGATGCGACAGATTATCAGATTTGAACACGAACAGGAAAGCAGTGTTTCTAATATTGAACATTTTAGACTTTTTCTGTTATTAGAACGGTGTTCCGTATTCGGTGATATATTGTTGATGAATGCTGTGATAAATTTAACTTTTTATTTAAAATCAACAATACTGGTGTAACAGGCTCAATCCTTCGAAATGACCAGATTGCAAATGACAATCATCGTAGAGACAATGTACTCCCGCCCGGTGAGACTCACAGATAGTAGTTTAATTCAACAGATTAACGGACTACTGTCTAAACTGAATCCTCCCACCGTCTATTTCACAGGGGTTACCATTGACCAGAATG
The DNA here is from genome assembly GCF_047496795.1 of Chiloscyllium punctatum. Taxonomy (NCBI): domain Eukaryota; kingdom Metazoa; phylum Chordata; class Chondrichthyes; order Orectolobiformes; family Hemiscylliidae; genus Chiloscyllium; species Chiloscyllium punctatum. Next base: position 11,081,521 of record NC_092755.1, on the reverse strand, counting down.
TGAAGTCAAATCAACTTACAAATACAGGAGCAGATCAGAGTATTACAATTCTGCACTGTGCTGTTTTAGCATTGTCTCTCTGTCTTGTGGAAGTATCTTCTTCACACTGACTGTATCAATCTTTGCAGTAATCGATCAGTTTCAATCAGGTGCCCCACCCCCGCCATTCTTTTAAGTTCCATCGTGTACACACACTGCTGCTCAAATGACAAGCCGTCATCCCTCAGCAGCTCACAATATGTGAAATGCCGTCTGGCCAAAGCCCATTACATTCTCAGCAATATGTCTCCCCTCTTGTATTCTTGTTCTCTTGAAATGAATGCAAACATTGCATTTGCTTTCGTAACTGCCAACTGAACCTGCACATTAACCATAAGTGAGGACGAGTGCTTCAAAATCATTTTGTGCTTCAGATTGAATGGATCCTATTAGAACATAGTGTCTGCCTCTATTCAGCCTATCAAAGTGCATAATCTCACACGATTCCATACTGTGTTCCATCAGCCACATGTTTTCCCACAGTCCGAAACTGTCCAAGTCTTTCTGCAGCCTCCCCATTTCCTCAATATCATCTGCGCACCAAACCATCACTGCCTCATCTTCAAACTTAGCAAAACTGCCCTCCGGTCCTTTGTCCAGTTTGTCCATGTATAATACATTTCCTGGCTCCCTAAGGACTGTCCACCATCTACAAGGCACAACACTCAAGGTGCTTGACTCCATTCATGTTGAAGCAATGGCTTGAGTGGAATTACACCTGCAAAGTTTTCGCTCCCTGCACCACTAACTCTCAGTAGAAGCACACCCTGCCCCGTTTTGTTGTGAGTTTACTTCATAATGGCGGGCAATCCCAGTCTATTGATGGCATTCTATCTGACCACTAACTGTGTTGTGTCTTCACCAACCACTGTCACTGTGTGTTGATAACGATGGAGGGAGGTGGGGGAAGGAATGCCGATGATGAATAAGTGTGTGACTGCCAGGCTGAAACCTGCCCCGACAGCTCCGGATGTATCTGTGCCCGCTGTCACCGCTGCAGACATGATCAGTTTTCCTGAGAGTCAAGGCAAGGGAATTGACGGACCCGGATGATGTTCCCGGTTGTGCACTCAGATCCTGTGAGGACCAACTGGGAGAGGTATTCACATACAACTTCAGCTTCTCCCTCTCACCAGCCGAAGTGCCAACCTGCATCGTGAAGTTCACCATCATCCTCGAAAGTGAGAAAGCTCATGTAACATGCCTTAATGACGACCGCCCAGTGGCTCTAACTTCAATAAACATGGTGTGATTTGAAAGGCTGGTTATGGTCCACATCCCCTCCACTCTCCCAACCTGACCTGATCCCTTACAATTTGCCGACTGATGTAACAGGTCCAGAACGGATGCCATACCCCGATCCCTGCACTCATCCCTGGGACATTTGGACAACAAGGACACCTACGCCAGACTCCTGCTCATTGACGACAGCTCCATCTTAAACATCATTATCCCATCCAGACTGATCACAAGATTCTGTGACCTTAGTCGTGGCTCCACCCTCTGCAACGGGATCCCCCGGTTTCTGACCAACAGACCGCAATTAGTGAAGATAGGTATCTGCACATCGACCACAATCACACTCAACACTGGTTACCCCAAGGATGCGTCCTCAGTCCCCTACTGTATTCCATGTACACACGCGGCTGTGTCCCTCAGCCCCCTACTGTACTCCCTGTACACACAAGTCTGTGTCCTCAGCACCCTACTGTACTCCCTGTACAGACACTGCTGTGTTGCCAAATTCCAAACAACGCCAGCTGCAAGTTCGCTGATGACGTGCCCATGTAAATACAGGTATCTCCTGCTTTTCAAAAGTTCACTTTTCCCCGCATCCCTTTCCAAATGACCTACATTAGGACCTGTTTTCGCTAATCAAAAGAAATCCAAAGAGGATTTTCACTTTTATGAAGAAAGCCGATTTTTTCCACATACAAATGAATGCCTTTTCACTTTACACCATATCAGCTTATGAAAGGAACACTGTACTTTCAGATAGTGTGGGAAACCGGTATATATCTAAGACATTTTATCTCCCTGTCTCTCTTCCCTGAGTGTGGTCATCTTCTTATATTGGTTAATGGGATATGGGTATCACTGGCTGGGCAAGCATTATTTCGCTTTTCTAGCTGTTCTTGAGAAGACCGTGAGCCATTGTAGTCCACGTGTTTTATTTGATTTGATTTGATTTATTTTTAATCAAATGTACAATGGAAAGCTTTGTTTTGTGAGTATTACAGGAACATGATGGTAGAAAAAAAAACACAGCTCATGGGGTACTTCAACAGAGTGTGGCATATAAGGTTACAGCTGCACAGGAGATGTGCAAAGTAAGATCGCAATTAGCATGACTAGTATAATTTGAAGTTAGAGATGTCAATTCGTCAGTCTAATTACAGTAGGGAAGAAAGTGTTCCTGAGTATGCTGGTCCATGTTTTCAAGCCTCTCTATCTTCTCCCTGTTGGAAGAGATTCAGGAGATCATTACCGGTTTGGGAGAGTTTTTCTTTTGCTACCAGCCTTTCGGTGACAATGAGAAGTATAAAGGGATGGAAGGTTGCCTTCCGTGATGGTCTGTGCTGTGCTTATGGTCTTGGGCAGAACAGTCCATGTAACGCGAATAGAATGCTTTCAGTTGCCAATATACAGAATAACAGTAAGAGATACAAGTCATTCTAAGCTGGAAGAGACAATGGGTTGAGTTTCCTCAACCTTTGCTGTAATAATTCTGTGATATGTATTGAAAGCCTATGGGGGGGGCGGTTGGGGGTGTGTGTGGTGGGGTGGGAGACAAGCTTGTTCAATGAAGGACACAGAGTGTTCTGTCATCAAAATTCGATTCTTATTATGTCATGACTTTCAGTTGCCTCTAAAAAGCGTGTTAAAACAAAGTGGTTTCCTGAGATTTACAGGATATTCAGAAACATGTTTTGTTTTCTCTTTGAATCTTACAGAAGAAGCAGATTTCGGTCTTAATACATGTGTCACAGACACACCAACTGTAATGGGACCACAGTGTCCAAATACAACCAAGGTCAACATATGGACCTGTCAAGAAACATGAGATATAACAAACTGAAATAGGTGGAGAAGCGAAATAAAAATATGAGGAAGTATCTGCAGAGAGAAACAGAGTTAACATATTGATTATGATGTGCCACTTCAGAAAAGTCAAATGTTAATTCTGTGCATCTCTGCTCAGATTCTGCCAGATTTGTTGAGTTTTGCTCCAGCTCTTTCGATTTCCTTTTCTTTCTGAACTGTGACAAATCGTCTGATCTAAATGATAACAGCAAAACCTCTGTCTCACTTGGATCTCGAGTAATTTGTTATGGATATTAAATGAAAAATTACAAAGTTCCTATGTTTGACAAGGCTCTAAATATTGATGACGTATTGAATTGTGAGAACTTGCCATGAAAGTGTTGAAACAAACACAGACGTTGCTTCTCAAGCTCAGTAGATCTGGGACCTTATGTGTAGAGAAATCACAGATAACATTTCGGGTCCAGTGACCCTTCCTCAGAACTGATGGTCGTTCGGAAAATGTTGGTTGATCTGCAGAAGAGGCTGGACAGCTGTTAATGGAGATTGTTAGTAGCTAACAATAGAGGGCGAGTAATGGAAGGCGATGTGAGAACTCGGCCTAGTGTATTATTGGTCGGGGGCGAGGACATTGAGGAGTTCAGGGCCGAAAGCTATTGAACTTTATTTTTAGTCTGAAGGGCTGTAGGGTCCACACACGGTAAATGAGGCTTGTTCTGCCAGTTTGCATTGACTTTTCCTTTAATACTACAGCAAGCCTGACACAGAGATATTGGCCAAGGAACAGGATGCTGTATTAAACTGGCAGGCAACTGAAAGCTCAGGGTCATTTGTATAGGTACACTTTGGATGTTCAGTGACACGGTCACCCAGTCTACCATTAGTTTCCCCAGTGTCGAGGAGACCACATTGCGAGCAGCGAATCTACTAGACTATATTGTGGGAAACCTCGTAAGGTGCTGCTTCATTGTTGCAGTGTGGTTGAGCCCTTGGATAGTGAGAAAGGAGGACAGAAGTGCGAAAGTGTTACACCTTCGGCAGGGGCAAGAGAAGTGCATCTGTGGTGTGGGGTGAGAGCGGAATATTGGCAGTGAATAAAGAGTGAACAAGGGTGTCCTGGACCCTCCAGAAGGCGGACAAGGGAGAGGAGGGAAATACGTATCTGGTGGTGACATCTTGCTGGAGCTAGGGCGGCTGATAATCCTCTTCATATGAACGCTGGTGGGATAGTAAGCCAGGACAAGAGGAATTCTCTCGCTGTTGCAGGAGGGTAGAGAGAAGGTGAGGATATAAGTGGAGGAGGTGGGTCATACCTGGTTGAGGGCCCTGTCAAGATCATTGCTAGGGAAATCCTCAGTTGAGGAAGAAGGTGGACATATTGGAGGCCACATTTTTGAAATTGACATCATCAGAAGAAATGCGATGGAGACAGAATAACTGGTGGAATGGAATGGAGTCTTTGCAGCAAACTGGGTGTGAAGATGTCTACTTCAGGTAGCTGTGGGCGTCGGTGGGTTAAAACTGGATGTTAGTGGCCTGTCGATCCCCAGAAATGGGAACAGAGATACCGAGGAAAGGAAGGGATGAGTCAGAGAAAGACTAGGTGTAAGTGAGGGAGGGATGCAAATTGGAAGTGAAATCTACGTTTTTTTTTCCAAGTCAGGACAAGAGAGGGAAGCAGAATCGATTATATCATTTATGTATTGGAGAAATTGTTGTGGATGGGGCTGGAAAAGAACTGGAACAGGGAATGGTCTACGTACCCCATGAAGAAGGAGGTTTGACTGAGGCCCACGTGCGTATCCATGCACCCCCCCCCCCCCCGACCCCCATGGCAGGAGCTGGCTGATGCAATATGTCTGCCCAGGCAGTTCTGTTTGTGGATTTTCAGGAGGAGATTCAAATGAGCTCTGCAATCAAAGGACCATCAGCTTGGGGACTGTTATGTGGTGGCAAGTGGGGTAGGAATGACCAAATGAAATGTGGTCAGTTTATCATAGTTGATACAATGGCCTGACGTGCCATGGTAGGGTCATGGTCCAGCAGGTGACATGAGGATGAATCTGAGAGGTGGTGCTCAGTCTCTGCAATGTAGAGGTTAGTCCACCAGACTACAGCAGCACCACCCTTACCAGCATAGGCTGAATAACAAAGTCAGGGTTGGATCAAAGCACACGGTGGATTGGGTGAGGGGATGCAGAGAAATTAAAACAACCAATGTCTCATCGAGCATTCTCAATGAACAGAATGATTTCAAACAAACGCCAGAACGAGAGGTCCAGGTGGAGGAAGAGGATTGGAGCTTGGCGAAGAGTCGGTGTGACAGAGAGTGGAATCTTTGCTCAAAGAAATGGGCACCAAGGAGAAGACAGTGGAAAAAGAGTTCAGCATCATGCCGTGCCCGAAATTCATTAACGTGGGTACAGAGCAGGATAAAGTTGAGACCTTTTCTAAGTACTGAACATTCAACATCAGAGTGTGGAAAGTCTGGAGGGATGGTACAGATACGACAGCAGGTGCATTTGGCGGCGGGGATGCAGTCAGAGTGCAGGGCATGGGTGGGGAGGCAGGTTTCAAGGGGTCATATACATCTCTGGAAAATTGCATCTTGTGGGCCCCATATATCTGATGAGCATGGCGAATGAGCCCAAGAAAGAAATAGAATTGGGGAGTCATGCAGCCTTGAGCCAATGGGATGTGATGCTTTTGGACAGTTAAAATGTTGATATCACTGGCACTGACATCACACGATCAGTCTTCTAAAAGTAACTGATTGAAAATAATCGGAATCGGAATCTTATTGTGACGCTCTGATTTCATTGGGGTGACACTCAATCAGCAAGGTTTTACTTTTCTGAGATTTTAGACTAAACTGTCAAAACATAATATATGTTGATATTATTAACAGGACAAACTCATCCATGGTTTTGGAAGGTACTATAAGGGCAGAGTTTATTTGTCATTCCCAAAAGCTCTGGGGAAGGTGTCATTACTCAGTGAGGAATTTACCAGCACAGAATGTCCTCTGATTCCCATTGACCACAGTTTATTCAGGGTCCCTGATGCCACATGAGTCAAATACTACTTTGATTCAATTGGAAGTGACTCCGATCTCACGTCAAATGACATTGGAAAATCCTTAAAATAATAAAAAGGAAAAAGATAGAACATGGCTTGTTTGAACAGTGTGTTCACTGTCCTCACAACATTTAAAGGAAAGCTGATACGTGGACTTCTGATTCTGAGGAGAGATTCATCCTATTTGTGATGAGGCTGTTTGGTTAAGCACTGTGACACAGAGACAGAAAAATACTGCACTCTGTACCATGGGGAACAAAACCATCCTGTTCACGGTGCATCAGACAGTGACAGAAACACACTCTTGTCTGTTACGATTGGACATTGATCATCCCAATCTCATCATTTACTAATGATCAATAGCAGCACACAAGCCAGCAGCTCCCATCATCCCAGTTAGAAAGCAAAAAGTGAACGCGATGGTCAGATGAAGTGGGAGTAATTGGGGAATTGGTGTAACTTACGGTGGGAGTGACAGAAGCAAGGTATAAGGGATATCATCATTGGAAGCGTATGTAGCAGCAGAAGGGATAATGCAAGAAAAGTAGGAGTGTAAGGAAAGAGTAGGACGGAGGACGAAGAATGGCAGATGGAGTTTTAGTGACAGGGAAAAGCTTGTGTTTGAGGAAGCAGGATTGTGTCCAAAAACATCACCGTTCAGGAAAATCAAGATCTGGTTTCCATTCAAAATTAAGAAAAGATTTCATGTACTTTCTTTTCTATCACTTGTTTATTTTTCAGATTGTACATGTACACTATATTTCTGTAGCTCCATCAAGTGCAGACGACATGTTTTTTATTTTCTCATGTAGTGTGGTGTTTTTGAATTTTTTTACAGTATGTATTTGCTTCCAATTCAAGGTAGACATGAGAATATGATTTGATCTTGTACAGTTTGTCCATAACATAGAATTTAATTGCATATTTATCCTCTTCACTCTAGCTGATTTAAAGAAACAGTGAATTAGTCTGTGTCCATCCTGCAGATGAAAAGTTTCTTCTTTTCTGGCTATTGAAGTGAATGTAACAAAGAACAGTGCCTCCAAAATGCTAATGTTCCAGTGTAAGGTGCCAAAAACTAGTTCATCCTAAATTATTTACATGCTGTATGACTAAAACCTGCAGAGGGGCAAATAGTAAAAGGTGAATTCAACTTTGTTGTGAAAATGTTATTTGTGGCTTCCTCATAAAGGATGTAAGCCTCATCACTCTGCAAATTGACCAAAATAAGAAAAGCCAGAGACTGGAACTCTAAAATCTTCCTCTGAATAAGATCTGGGGAACAGGAAGGAAATTACGGTTGATTTGTGATATTCATAAATGATGATGGTGAGAATGTGGAAGTTGTGGGGGGTCGGTGGCAGTGGAATGATAAATAATGTTGTGGATGACACAAAGCTGAGCTGGATGGCTCACAGTCAGGAGGAAAGGGTTAAGCTACAGGAGGATAGAAACAGAGTATTTAGATAACCAGAGAAATGGCTGATGGAATTTAACACTGACAAATGTGGGATGGTGCATATCAGAAGTAATAGGACAAGTGAGTACTCAAACTATGAATGGGGAGGGCTAAATTTACTCGTTTTTCCTTTGCAGCAGGGAAGGTTGAGGAGGGAATATGGTACAAGTGTACAAGTGCATAAGGGTTATGGAAAGGCTGAACAGACAGAAGCTGTTTCCTTTAGTCAAAGGGACAATAACAAAAACACGCATTTTTGAAATGAAAGGCAGGGAATTGAGAGAGAATTTATGGAATGTGTTTCACACTGAGAGGGTGGTATGAATCTGGAATGCATTGTCGAGGAGGATCGTTGAGGGACGTAACCTCACAAACGTTTAAGAAGCCTTTCGATGTGCACTTGTTGGTGCAGATGTGATAGGCCTTTTCTTTGTTTCATGATTCTATGCGGTGGCAGCCATGAAGACTCTGATATATTCTGAGGTAATAAGCAATGGCAGTTGCTGGTTTGTTCCTTTGACTGGACTCAGTAGGTGGTGAGATTACAAACCAACATCATCTCATACAAGTTCTCACAATGCAACTACTAAACCTGGGCATCTCTGGGAACATTCAGGATAATTCACATGCTCAGTGCAAGCATTGTCTAACAACAGCACGAGCACTTTCCCCACCATTATTATGGCTACAGCAATATCATGGACATAGCTTCTCCTTTAATATAATGCAGACTTTTAGCTATGAGGCTTCGAGTTCTCTGAAGCATAATGAATTCCTTCCCAGGTATTCACTTTGACAAAAAGCAAGCTTTCTTGTTTTTTGGTGCCAGTTGTTTATCACAGAATTCCCCACCCCACTACACCCTGACCTCTTTCCCCTTTAATATTTTCTTGTGCACAGTCTTCTGCTCTCACACGTCTCAATCCCTCACAGCCCCCCACACTCTCCATCCTTATTTGTGAATCCCTGATAAACCTGCACCTCTTCTCTATCATTTATTCCAACTTACATCTCACAATGTGAACTGATATGATTCCTTCCCTCAGCATGGGGGTCATTAGACTGGCCGTGCCTGATGTCCTGTTCACCTCGAAATTCTACTCAGTCTCTGACCTGCTGCTTTGGTTCCTACATTCCTGCTTAATTCGTTTAAATCCATTCGACTTGCACTAGCAAACCACCCACAAGGAAGTTGCTGCTCCTCCAGTTAAGATGCAACCTGTCTTTTTTTGTACAGGTCCTTCCTGTCCTGAAAGAAATCCCAATGATACAAAAATCTGAAACCTACATCCCTGAACTCGCTTTTTAACAACATGTTAAGCTATACTACCTTCCTAATCGTTGCCTCATTTCCATATGGCACGGGGAGTAATTCAGAGATTGAAGAGGATTGTTCCGTCTCTCTCTCACACACACATTCACACAGACAGACAGATGCCACATTGCTTTGCAGAAGAATACCAATAACCTTATAAATAATCAGAATGATAACTGGAATGAAGGATTTAGTCAACGAAAGGATGAGAGAAATTGCGTTTCTTCTGGATGTCAGTTTGCTCGCTGAGCTGGAGAGTTCATTTTCAGACGGTTCATCACTGTACGAGGGAACATTATCAGTTAGCCTCTGGTGAAGTGCTAGTTTTTTTTTCCGAATTTATTTTTAAGTGTTTAGGTTTCCTTGCGTAAGTGATGAAACTTCCAGTATTGGTGATTTCATGTCCGGTTCTTTTTCTCAGAGAATGTTAGTTGGAATCAAAATCGATGTCTTTGTTGATGGAGTTCCAATTGGAATATCATACTTCGAGGAATTCTCCTGCGTGTCTCTGTTTGCGTTGTCCTCGATGGATGTACAGAGCCAGTCAAAATAAAATACTTCTTCATCCATATGTAGGGATACTGGTAATAGTGGGTCATGTCTTTTTTTCTTGCTAGTTGTTGTTCATGTATCCAGGTGGCTAGTTTTCTGCCTGTTTGTCCAATGTAGTGTTTTTTTACAGTTTTTGCAAGGGTTATTCTTCCTGGAGCAGAAACGACAAATATGTTAACTTATTGCGATGCTTAAAATTATGAAAAATATGTTGCAGAGTAAAACAGGAATACTCTGTTTCTGTTAGTTAGCATTACAGCATCATTGATTTCTAATTTCAAGAGTTTTAGCAAAAGATCCAGGAGTGAGATAAGGAAAATCATCTTTATTGAGAGAGTTGTTAGGATTCAGAATGGACTGCCTGATAGAGTTGTGGATGAAGATTAAAAAGAGAACTGCTTATGTATTTGGAAATATGAATTTAACAGGCTGCAGATAGGGCTGGCAAATGAGAGGCGCTTGGGAGACATCACTTGAGCTGGTGCACACACAGTGGCTAATGGCCTGCTCCCGTACTTTAAAGTTTTGTATTCTATCATGTGTCTGATGCGAATAAAAGTCAGTATCCGATTATTCCCATTCTAAATGCTCGCAAATACCTGATTATTTGGTGCAGCATAAGCATTTACAATGCAAGTATTACAAGGTCAGCTTCATTATGTAGTCTAATTATTACTTACAACATGAATATTTCAAAATTTGTATTCCAATTACTAAAAAAAATCTGTCATTTCTTTGGCAAAAAATAGCTGGGCGACCACCAGGAATGACGAAAGGAGTAGGTATGGAGTGCAGAAATCTCCTGTGGCCATTACTCTCGAAAACAAGTATACCATTTTGGATTCTGATTTTGTGTGTGTATTGGCAGATGGGGGATGGGTGTCACCAAATCAGCAGTAGACAGGATGGTTGCATTACGACTGGCTCTGGAGAGTAGCAGGAAAGGATAAAGGTAAACAGGGTCTTAGGAATTGAAGAGTAGATTATTAGGGGGACAGATCAGAGATTCTCTGGCCTCAAACGGGAATCCAGGATGGTGCGTTGCCTCTCAGGTGTCAGGGTCCAAGTTGCTTCTCAGTGGCTGCTGAATGTTCTCAAAGGGAAGGGGGAGCAACCAGAAGTCATTGTGCACGTTGTCACAAATGACCCAGGTAGACAAAGGAATGTGATTCTACAGAATGATTATTGGCATCTAGGAGAAAAATTAAAAACCAGTACCTCGACAGTGGTAATCTCCTGATTTGTTCCAGTGTCATGAGCTAGTGAAGGTAAGAATAGGAAAATATGGCAGATAAGTTTGTAACTAAAGAGTTGGTGCAGGGTGAGGTATTCATAATTTTAGATAATTTGGAGCTTTTCTGTGACACAGTTGACCTTTTCAAGAAGTACTGGTGGCACATGCACTGGAGGAGGGGAGCCAATATCTTCGAAGCCAGTTTAGCTAGTCCTTCAAGGGTGTATTTAAGCGAGATTGGTAGGAGGTGGTATCCTCAAAATCAGGGAGGCAAATGTGAGGATGGACGGAGATACAGTATTCAGAATAGTACGTTGAAGAGATAGATCAGGCTGGAATACGATAGGGAGCAAGGAATGCCTATAGATAAAATTGCATTTACTTCAATGCAAAAGGACTAACAGGTAAGGCCAATGAATTCAGGGTGTGGATACGTAATCGGCGCTGGATAGAGTAGCTATTCCAGAAACATGGCTGAGGGATGGATAGGACTGACAGCTTAATGTACCAGGTAAAGTGCATTAGGAGGGACAGAGATAGTGGAAAGAGTGGAGGGGAGTTTCATTTCTGATTAAGGTGAGTATCACAGCAGTGATCAGAGATAAAAGAACCGATGAATCATCCAGTGAGGCTTTGTGGGTGGAACTAAGACAAAAGCAGGGGATGGTGACATTAATGGGGTTGTATTATAGGCCCCTAAATAGTTAACAGGAATTACAGGTTCAAAAATATACACAGAGATTGGGGAGACTTGCCGGAACATTCTGGTTGTCATAATAGAGTTTTTATTTTTTTTATATAACACAGACTAGAACCGCCAGAGCATTAAAGGATTTGATGGGATGGAATCAAGTAAGTGCATCAGGAAACTTTCGTTAAGCAGTATATCGAGGAAGGTGCAAAATTTGACCTACTCTTAAGAAATAGGTCTGGACAGGTGAGTGAGGTGACAGTAGATGTGCACTTTGGGACCAGTGACCATAGTACTATTACTTTTAAAATAGTTATGGAGCAGGAAAAATAATTGGTCCACAGATTCAAGTTCTAAATTTAGGAAAGGTTAATTTTGATAGACTTCGACAGGATTTTGCAGGAGTTGATTAGAGTAGTCTGCTTGCATGCAAAAGGACGTCCAGCAAGTGGGAGTTTAAGATCTATATTTCCTGTGAGTGTGAAAGGGAAGTTGACAGGAATGAGGAACCCGAATTGACAAGAAATGTTTAGGCTTTGAAGAAACAAAATGATGAGGCAAGGCTCAGGTAAAGGCATCTGGAATCAAGGAAATCCCTGGAGGGACACGGGGATATAGGAGATTACTGAAGATGAATATCAGGAGGGCCATTTAGGGGGTATGAGATAACCTTGACTGAGAAGATCTGGGAGAATCCAAAGTGGCGCTTTAAGCATATTAAAGGAAAAGCATTAACTACAGAGAGAATAGGACCTCTCAAAGACCTTTGGACATGTATGTGTCGTACCATAAGAGATAGGCGATGTCCTCAACAAATATTTCTCCTTTATGTTTACAGTGGAGAACATAAAGGAACATATATGGGAATTTGAGGAAATTAGTGGTGATATCTTGGGGACAATCCATATCATAGTAGAGGAGTTACTGGATATACTAGAATGTTTGAAGTTGGAGAAATCTCATGCCTTGCCAGATATATCCAAGAACACTGCAAGGGGTTAGAGAAGAATTTGCGGGGGCCCTGGCTGATAATATTGATCATCAGTTCCCACAGGTCACTATGAGTGTCTTTTTGAATGTGTCTGTGTATGTGTATGTTTCTGTGTATACAAACTGCATCTCAGTATAGATTGAAAGATAAATATTAACGTACATATTTGTCCACACTGCATGCCATGTATCTTTCCATCATAGCTTGAGTAAGTTTGCTTTGGTAAATTACTTTACCAAATTAAATATATCTACCTGACTTGTGCCTAGCAAAGAACCTGACCTAGTCTGAGAGCTATATCATTGGCCATATCACCAACGTAGTTACATTTAAAATGTGTCATTTTAAGAGCTGGTGTAGAAAATTAAACAGAAACCTCTACAAACCCAGTCTGAACATGGATGACAAGAAATTCACAAAGGGCTGTTTGAGTGGGAATGCTCTTGCCCAGAAGTTTATGGTGTCTGTGTGCTTGCATTTATTCAAAGCCGTGCTATTTAGACATTGGATGGTAAAGGACAATGAACTACAGACAGGAAAGTGAGGCTGAGACCACAACCTGATCAGCCACAATCTTATTGCCTGGTGGAGAAGGCTCAAAGTGTCTAATGACCAACCCTTCTCCTCAGTCTCATGCTCCTATGTTCCACTGAACCTCTCAAACCTGATGGAGAGGAACAGTCGGGGGCCATTTACCCCAGTAACCTGGTGCACAGAAACAGCGGAGACAATTCAGCGGATGAAGACTGTCACACATAGTTTGACATGGCGTTGGAAAATATTCTTGGGAAAAGAAGGGGTAGGTGACGGTGTGAAACATCTCACTCCTCTGTCTTGACAGAACTGTCTTCATTTGTTGGTCATGTTGCCGATCCAGATTCACTGTAAATACAGCGCCCACACCTCACCCAGAGATAGCCCACAAAATCCTCTCGTCTCCCTGACTGCAACATCCAATAGCAGAATTTCCAGGAAAATAAATTCCCAATAACAGAACGAGAGAACATCAGATTGGCAAATACGTCATTCAGCCCTCCTGGCCTGCCTTTCGCTTCAATATGATCATAGCTGATCTGTAAAAGCCACAACGCCTCTCTTCTGCTCCATCCCTGCAGCCCTCAACATACTGATGCCTCATATATCCATTGTGCCGCCTTTCTAATATGTTTGTAATCTACCTCCCCTACCTCTCTGGAATACAGAATTCCCGACAGTCACTACCCTCTGTGAGAAGGTAACACTCCTCACAAACACACCGTAACCTATTCTCATGAATAAAAGATATGTACACATGGTAAGAGTGACTGGCCCTGATATCAAGGCAGGATTTAACTGTGGATGGTATCAAGGAACCCGAACACAATGGAATGTAATGGGAATGAATTGTAAACTCCCCACTGGTTAGAGACATTCAGAGGACAAGGGAAGATATTTGTGATTTTTCACAGGATATCTCTGCCTGCATCCTCAAGGTAGCTTTCTTCAGCTGTTTCAACCTCTTTCCAACATCTTATGGTCAGAAGTGGAGATGTTCTCTGAAGATCACACAATATTAAGAATAATTTGTCACGTGTCCACTGCTGAAGCAGTCCGTGTCCATGTGCAGCAAGGCCTGAACAGCATCCAAACTGTGTTGTTAAAGTGAATGTAACATTCATGTAACAGTCTGACAAGAAATTTCTCTTTCTAGTGTTCCAAAGTTAAATAAGAGGAGCTCATTCAGCACCTCAAGCTGGTATCAACGGAATATATTCTACCCACAGAAACTATTGAATATGAACAGGGATAGCCCATTCAGTCCCGACTGCCTATTACACGAGGAGGGAAGGAGTGTAGTCAGCACATTGAGGTGTTAAACAGAAACCAGCAGTTGCCAAGGCAGGTCTTTGAGCCTCTTCCATGAGACCAGGAAGAGGCTATTCAACCTTTCAAGTTAATTATGCAGAAATAGGAAGATGTCATTGATGCCCCAACATGACAGACAGCGAAGCAGAGACCACACAGATAAACTGCTCTATGTTGTTCCTCCTGGGTCCATTGCCGGTCGTACACGTGTTACATTAACTTGGTTTTCTGAAGGTGAGAAGGGAAAGTGGCGGTTTGTGCCACGTCTCAAGGAAAAAGCTTCGGTCTCCTAGAAGACAGACTGGTATTTCGATGGAGGTTACAACCTGGTGGGACTGGCTAACTCTTCCAGGAATGAGGTATCGTGGCTGCTGACAGATTTGTGAACAGTGTAGGTTCACACCCCAACTGCATATTGAGACAGTTAGAGTTCATTCAGAGCATGGACCTGCCTCTCAACCAACATGGGGGCTCCGGGCAGGTATGTGAATTATTGGGAATCAAATATAATGGAAAAAAAAATAGTTTTCACATGTCACTGTCTTTTTCCTGACAAAATGAGTGTTAGTCTCTAATGCTCAAGTCTAAATGTAAAAGCCTGTTATTTTCTCTCAGCGCCTCATGGTACCATCATTCCAGGAATAAGTTTGGTGCAAGTATATTGCACTATCTCAGTCACAATGTAATCGTTCCTTATAAAGGAGAGAGAATCTGTAATCCGTGGCCGAAATACTGCCCAAGCAACACACTACAACTGCAGGAAGATGAATTTACTCCAACACTTGAATCATTCTATAATGAAGGACAACGTACCATTTACTGTCCTGATTACTTGCTGGCTCATTTGAATTGTATAAGTGATGAATGAACTTCCCAATCTCTCATCTTCTAATAAATACAAAATGAAAATAACTGTATTTGCTGCTCATTTAAAATCATTTCTTTGCCTTGTGGACAGCTGTGCTCCAAACACTGATACATGGGATACCCTATGTGCAATGACCTTTATTCCAATGCAGAATCTTACTCTCTGTATTTCCCCATTATCCAATTCTCATTTCCATATACTATATTCACCCCTTACACAAGGACTCTAACGTTCTTCACTCACCTGTCAAAAGCTTCCCAAAAATTCAAATACACTGTTCCCATTGGTTTCCATTTGTCGATGTCAAAATCAACACCCTCCACAAACTCTAAGTGGTTTATCAATAACGATTTCGCTATCTAAAATATAGGCTGACCCCGCCAATCATATCATTATTCTCCAAAGATGTAGTTATTACGAATTACTAAAAAATTCTAAAATTTTCCCTCACAACTGACATCGATGTATTCATCACTTGGTATGCTGTTTTCCATCTCGCTCCTGTTTTAAATGTTTGTGGTAACAGTAGCTACGTCCAAGTGTGCGGATCCTTTCCATAACATAAAAAGCTTTGACATACTTTGCCCTCCCTCATAGAGTTAAGGAACTGTCATTACAGATTTAAGCCATTGACCCATCGTGACTGTACCTGCTCCCGAAAGAGCTACCCGGCAAGCACAACTCTCCAGCCCTAAGTCTGTAGCCCTCTAAATTCATAACTCAATTAGTCCAGCAACTTACCAATATTCACAACAATGAACTTTGTTTTTTTTTATCCGCATTACTTCCTCTTTAATAATTCTAATTTCTTGCAGTTCCACATTTTCGCCAGTCACCATATTCCCTAACATTTCGGGAAGATTTTTCTGTTCTTTCCACTGTGGAGACAGAATCAACATATTCACCTCACCAGACGGAGATGGTCTCTGTCACCTTGTGAGTATATGAGAGGATCGCACTCTGGTAAAATGGATCCTTCGCCCACTCCTGCCTGGAAAGTTCCAGAATCAAAACAGTCGATGGGAATTTTGAGTACTTTCATCTCCCTGGTGTGAGACAAAGTTTGTGCTGGTGGAGGTTTCACAGCTCTCTGACGTCATTGCTGAAATGAACTGGCTTCACACTTTGCACACGGAAAAGGTTCAGCCTTGAGAAATATTTGTGGAAATCTCAGAAAGGATAGGGCAGTGTGCTGCTCCTTCCTATGAAGTCTCTGCAGATCCAGACTCTCTCCAAAATGCAGTGCCCAAACCTTGTCCAGAATGGGGACACCAGACCGTCAGGTTTCCCTAAATCATTGCAGTAGCTGATAACACGAATCCAAGAAAACCATCCAGGAAACCTCCTCTGACTTTCCAGTGATGAGAACAAGTCAAGTCTCTGTATATATGTCACACCCACTCAGAGTTAACAAATGGCTTTCTCGCCTCAGTTTCTACTCATGGCTGAAAAACCATTGCAGCTCTTCACAGTTCCTGTGACCTGAAATATTACCAGTTCTGTTCTCCATGGAAGTAGTTGACAATGTAACTGCACAATTTTCTGTACCTCAGTCACAATAACAGCAATACTACCATTATCAGTATAGATGCTGGGATGGGATGGTCTAGTGCTATTATCTCCAGTCTATTAATCCAGGGACCCGCTGATGACTCAGACCTGGACTTGAATCCCGCCTCATCAGATGGTGGATTTTGAATTCAATTGAGTATTTGGATTAACAATCTAATGAACGTTTGTCAATTGTCAAATAGAAACAAACAACCTAACTAATTGTGTTCTTCGTGGAAGGAAATCTGTTATCTTCACATGGTCAGGCCTACATGTGACTCCAGACCCAAAGCAATGTGATTGACTCTAAACTGCCCTTTGAAATGTCCAAGCCAGCATTCAGTAATATCACTACAAGGTCTCAAAGAAATGAACCTAAACAGATCTAAGCACTGGCAGCCTACAGCATGTGAACTGCTATTGTTGAAGAAGGCAGCTCACCAACACCTTCTCATGGGCAATCCGGAAAGGGAAATATATACTGGCCCAGCCAGTCACACCCGTGTCGTTTTAATGAATTAAAGAAAATTACCACACTCAGGGAAGAGAGTCGGAGGAGACATACCTCATTTTAAAAAGGGGTTTGGATAGATATCTACGTGGACATGATACTCAGGAATACGGGTAAGAAATGAAAGATCAACGAGATTAATATCACATTTTATTTCCATCCTAGCTGATAATCAACAATTGATTTTTTGAATCTTTTTCTCTATCTCTCTATTCTGCCATATATTCAACTCACCCCACCAAAACAAAGTACACTCTTTCCCAGCTGTTTTCAGATCTGATGCATGCTGAGTGGATTGAAAACGTTAACTCTGTTTTTTCTCTCAACAGAAGCTACCAAATCTGTTCCGTTTCCCCAGCACTTTGTTTCTTTTTGTTTCAGATCTTCAGGTAGCGTTCTTTGTTTGATTTAATGTTTCTTTTTTGTATTTCATGGAATATCAGCATCACTGTGAAGGGCTGCATTTGATGACCATCATTAATTGCCCTCAATTGTGTCCATTCCACAAGGCAGTATAGAGCCAAGCATATTGTTGTGGGTCTGAAGTCACTCTCAATCCAGACCAAATAACGATGTTAGATTCCTTTACCAAAGGACATCTGTGAAACAGATAGATTTTTAAACAACATTCTCCTCATTTTATGAGTGCAGTTCATGCATTTGTTTTTATTTCGATTCTTATCATTGATTTGAAGTTCTGCGATCAGCTGTAGTAGGATTTGAGACAGTACCTTCAGTATTCTAACCTGTGGCTATGCGTTACACATCCAGCGACATTTCTACTCTGACACGTTATCCCTATCATAAACTTACTTTAGAGACATTACAAGTTTGTGAACGATTTATTCGTAACTAGAGCAGTGACCAGAAGACAACTGTAACTGTAATGTATGACCTTTAGCAAGGCATAGGTAATGGATTATTGAGCAACGGCACTGACACAGTGGTAGAGACTCAGTGTATTATGAAGCTGGTAGTGGGCAGGTTTGGTGATACAAAACCAAGGCATACATCAGTTCAACGCAAAAAGTGTCCTCACAGTTTTGTTTCAGACATTTGTGAAGGAGGGGTCTGGAATTTGTGAATAAAGAATGGAATTTACAATGGAACTAAATGCAATAGTTTCTGTCTTTAGCAGATAGAGACAACAAAAAAAGCAATGAAGTTCAACATGGTTTATGTAATTAATAGGTAGGTAGAGATTGAAAAACTTCCCAGGAACACCAAAAATAGCGAGGGTGGGATAATAACCTGCCTGAATAACCATCAGTACACCGAATATTTGCAATGATAATATTGACCCAGACCAGGAAAACAAGAAAAGACCATCGGATAAACTCCCGTGCATTGTTGTAACATTCCAGTCTATTGTTCTCAGATTCTGATCGATCATTGGAATATTCCAGTCTAACGTTCTTAGATTCTGGTCCATTGTTGTAACATTCCAGTCTAATGTTCTCAGGTTATGATCCATTACTGGAACATTTCAGTCTGTTGTTCTCAGATTCTGATATCTCCTCTCCCTGTCTCTGTAGCTACTGACTCCATTATTGTTGGTTTTGATGTGTCTGCTGCTACCATGGGATAAAGCACCGAAAGAAGTCCCTTACTAATAGGAGAGAGAAATCCTCTATTGATGCAGTTAGAGTCCATGGAGACTGGCATCAATCACAGTTACTGAACAAACAGTTCCAGTTAACCCCTTTCACCACAGCATTTTCAGCTCACATTAACAACAGGAGTGGATTGGATGTCGACATCACTAGGTATTGGTCTCATCCCCAATCACTAGTGAAGTCAGTGCCGAGATGGGGGTGGGGGGAAACTGATGGATGTTTTATTTTCTCAGGTTAGATGGTTTTGCTGTGTTGTTCAATTACAATGTTGTAATGGCTTGCAACCCCAAAAATCACACAATCAAGTTGTTGTTATTATGGTGTTCTCTCTTCCGCTAGAAAAACTGCCAACCAAAAGATTGTCCCTGGGCAGAGTTGGCCTGGCCTTACAGAGGAAGCTTGGATAGTTCTGGACATAACTCTGACTGCTGTCTGAAGGCAAAGTTCTAATGTCAACACACAAGTTTCGCTTCAGGTTTTTTTTCGCTTTTTTATTCGCTTTAAAACAGTGAGATTTACATTTCTTTTACTTCAGTCCAAGAAAAAAAAAAATGCCATGTACAAAGACCTTATTCGTTAAAACCAATGGATTAATGAGCCAGGGACGAATGAATATAACATTAGTTCGGAGACAGGAAGGAATGGGAGCAGTGGTTGTGGATATTTGAGGGGAATACAACGATAATCCTCCAATCATCATCAGGCTTTCTAGCAGACAGAATGAAATGCAAAGCAGAGCAACGAAACTGAGATAGAATGCTGATTGCTGATGTGGCTGTATAGGTCAGGGGTTAGCGCTACACTTTCACAGTGCTCGGGGTATGGTTCGATTCCAACCTCAGGTGATTCTCTGTGTGGAGTTTGCATATTCTCCCAGGTCTGTGTGTATTTCATCCCATAGTTCAAAGATGTGTAGATTAGGTGAATTGGCCAAGCTAATCTTCTCATTCTGTTCACCGATGTGTAGGTTAGACACATTTGTGAGGGGTCAATATCGGGGGTAGAAGAATGGGTCTGTGTAGGTTAGTCTTCCAAGGATCTGTTTCCACACGACATGCATTCGATGAATGTGAACAGGACAATATCAAACGGAAAGAATAGTGTGCTACCTAAGTATTTAATCAGTGGATATACAGTTCAATAGGGTTTTGCACATATAGAACATAGTACCTTACAGCGCAGTACTGACCCTTCTGCCCTCAATGTTGCGCCAACCTATGAAACCAATCTGAAGCCCATCTAACCTACAGTACTCCATTTTTCATCCATATGCCTCTCCAATGACCACTTAAATTGCCTTAAAGTTGGCGAGTCAACTTCAATTGCAGGCAGTGCGTTCCACACCCCACTACTCTTTGAGTAAATAAACGATCTCTGACATCTGTCCTGTATCCACGACATCTCAATTTAAAGCTACATATCCTCGTGCTAGCCATTACTGTCGATTATATTATATGTCTGAATTAAGTCACCTCTCAATGTTCTCTCAAATGAAAACAGCCTCACGTCCCTCAGCCTTTCCTCGTAAGACCTTACTTCCATACTGGGCAACAACCTAGTAAAGCTCCTCTGAACCCTTTCCAAAGATTCCACATCCCTCCATGAATGAGGTGATCAGAACTGTATTCAATAGTCCAAGTGCGGCTGCACCAGGGAATTTTTTTTTACAGGTGTACATGGCCCAATGGTTCCAAAACTCAATCCCTCTACCAATAAAAGAAAACACACCATATGTCTTCTGAACAACTCTATCAAACTGGGTAGCAACTTTCAGGGATCTATGTACATGGAAACTGAGGAATATCTACTCATCTACACTACCATGAGTTTTACCAAGAGCCCAATACTCTGCACTCCTGTTGCTCCATCCAAAGTGAATGACTTTGCTCCACATGGCATTCCAATATTCCAATTGCCACCTCACAGCCCATCCTCCAAATTATCTGTGTCCTGCTGGAACCCACAACATCGTTTGGCACTATCCACAACTCTAGCGACCTTAGTGTCATCTGCAAATTTACGAACTCATCCTTCTACGCTATCATCCAGATCATTTATGAAAATGACAAACAGCACTGGGCCCAAACAGATCCTTGCGGTACACCACTAGTATCTGAACTCCAGGATGAACATTTCCCTTCAGTTACCACCCTCTTCTTCTTTCAGCTAGCTGCTTCCTGATCCAAATCGCTAAATTACCCTCAATCCCCATGCCTCCCTATGTTTTGCAATAGCCTATTGTGGGGAACCTTACCAAACGCTTTACTGAATGTCATATACACTACACCAACCGTTTTACCCACATCCAACTGTTTAGTCACCTTCTTAAGAAAATCAAGAAGGTTTGTGAGGCACTACCTACCCATCATCAAACCGTGTTGACTATAGTTAGTCAAATTATTCCTTTCCAGATGAGTATAAACCCTATCTCTTTAACAATTTCAACACTTTACCCACAACCAAAGTAATACTCACTGGTCTATAATTAGACTATAATCCCCTTCTTGAATAAGGTAACAACATTTGAAATCCTCCAGCCTTCTGCACTATTCCTGTAGGCAATGACAACATAAATATAAAAGATAAAGGCTCTGCAATCTCCTCCCTGGCTTCCCAGAGAATCCTAGAATAAATCCCATCCAGCACAGGGGAGTTATCTAGTTTTACATCTTCCAGAATTGCTAAAACGTCTTCATTTTGAACTTTTATCCTATCTAATCTACTGACCTGCATCTCAGGATTCTCCTCGACAGCATTGGCTATTTTCTAGCGTGAATACTAATGAAAAAAATCATTTTGCGCTTTCCCTATCTCCTCTGTCTCCAAGCACAACTTCCCACTACTACACTTGATAGGCCCTAATCTTACTTTAGTTATCTTTTTATTCCTGATATAGTTATCGAAATCCTTCGGGTTTTCCTTGACCCAATCTACCAACGAATTCTCATGTCCCCTCCTAGCTCTTTGATGCACAGAATATTCAGAATTAACAACCACGACATGGATAACACAATGTGCAGGGCCATGGAAAGAATACGGAACAACATCAGTAGAACTATAGCTCATTTGCTGATACAGAGATGTTGGCCCAGTAACCACCGCCTTTGTTATAATAATGATATAAAAATTTAAATTGTTAAAATAAAACATTCGGCCCATCAGCTGACGCTGATCCTCTGAAGAACACTGCACCCAGATCCAAATCCTACACGATTCCTCTATCTCCCATATTTAAAGCAAATATTTGCAGATGAACAATTTTTCATGGTCAATCGGGAGGAATCGGAAACACCTGGACGAAACACTTGCAGACACGGGAAGAATACGAAAGCTCATTACAGACGGTGGCCCAAGGGTGGAATTAAGCGCAGGTTCCCAGGTGTTTCGAGAAAGCCACTGAGCCACCGTGCCACACACCCAAATATGTCACTGTGCTAGCATATACGATGGAACTTTGAAATCTCAAATACAAGTGGAAAATGTTGGTGAAACACAGCTGATGAGTGAAAGAGAGTTAACATATTGAGACGAACATGACCCTGTTCTGAAAAAGTCATATTGGTCTCAGAACGTTGATTCTCTTTCTGCTCAGATGCTGCTGGAATTGTTAAAGTTTTCCAGCACTACCAACTTCCCTTTTTGTTTGGAGTGTGGATATTTTTCTGATATGAAAGGGAGCAGTGAAGCTGCCATTTCAGTCAACTCTCATGTAATTGGTTATCGTCATTGAATGAAAAATTAAAAGCTTTTTATTTGACAGACCACTAAATATGTTCCGTGTCATAAATCCCCATGACAATGTTGAATTCAGCGAACATGAATCACATGATCAATCCTCTTTAAGTAGCCAATTGAATTAAGGATCCCAATCATAACCTCAATGTCATATCAGGTTCCTGGTGTCACTAGGGTCATTCAGCAAGGTCTTACATTTCTGAAACTTTAGATTAAACTGCGGAAACATAAGATACCTTGATACAAGGCATAGTCATCCATAGGTTTTGGATGGAACGAGAATGGGCAGATTTTACATGTCAAACACAATCACTCTGGAAAAGGCGATATAGAGGAGCCTACTTGAATCTCTTCTGTCCAAGTGATGCACATGCACACAAAGCTGCTTGTCGGCACATTCCAAGATGTTTTAACAACTGGTAGTGAAGGAACAGCAAGTTAGTTCCTCGTCAGGATGGCATGTAACTTGGAAGATAACTTGTAGAGATTGTTTTCCCATTGTTCACATTACCAGTGCAGAATGTTCTCTAATTCCCATTAATCACAGTTTTGCTCAGGGTCCTTGATTCCATGCTTAGTCAAGTCCTGCTTCGATTGAAAGGGAAGTCTCTCTGATCTCACCTCAAATTATATTGGAAGATCAGTTGAAAGAACAAGAAGCAAAAGACAAGAATACTGTTTGTTTGAACAATATCCTCACAATAAAGAAAAGATATTTGATGCGTGGAGTTGCAATTCAGTCCCAAGATCCTTGTTCAGTTGGTGATGAGGCTGTTTGGTTAAGAGTTGTGATAAAGGGACCGGACGAAACTTCACTCTACCAATAGTTAACAAAGCCATCCTTTTAACGGTGCATCAGACTGTGGCAAACATTTTGTTTTCTGTTGCTGTTGCACAGTGATCATTTCAAACGCACAATTCACTGATGACATGTAGTAGCACAGAAGTCAGCAATGTCCAGCATTTAGTGTGAGAGCAAAAAGGGAAAGGGAGAGTCAAGGAAAGTGGGAGTGGTAGGGAACTGGTGTGATACACAGTGCGAGAAGTGTGAAGGGAGATGGTCAATGGAAGGCAATGCAGAAGGGGCAATGCAAGGGAAGTAGGTGGTTAAGGAAAGAATAGGAAGGAGAGGAGGTGGTGTGTCAGAAGGATCATCTGTGGCAGGGAAAACCATACAGTTGGAAAACAGATTGATGGATAATCAAACATCACTGTTCAGGAAAATTGGGATCTTGTTTCCTTTGAATATTAGGAAAATGTTTCTCATACTTCTTTTATGAACAGGATTCTTGTTTATATTGTACATCCACGCTACATTTCTGTATCTCCATCAAGGGCAGACATTTTCTTTTCTCTCCAATTCATTAACTCAACATTTTATGTCACTAAACAATATCCAGAACGGTGGGTATTTTTTTCTCTACGTTGAATTTGCTTCGAATTCAACGTAGAAATGAGAATGCGATTTGATCTTCTACTGCATGCGTATATTGCAGAATTTAATTTAATCTTTATCCTCATCACCTTAGTTCTTTCAAACAAACGTCATGAATGAACCTGCGTCCATCCTGCCGATTAAAAAAAAGGTTATCTCTGCTCTGACGTGATTGCAGCGAATGTTATAAAGAATGAGCTACAGGCCCACAAAAAATGGAAATGTTGCAGTGCACAGTGCCAAAGGCGAGTCCAAGAATAATGATGTACAAGACTTATTTAGAATTCATGCAGAGGGATGGAGTATAAAACCAGAATTCAGTGCCATGTCTAAAATGCTATTTATGCCTCGCTAATAAAAAAAAACCCTCCCCTGTATCATGCTGCAAATTCACCAAAAGAGGGAAAACTATAGACTGGAATTATCAATTCTTCCTCTGCAACGACTGCAGAACAGGTGGAAAATCAATTTTTGTTCCTGATATTCATACACGTTGATGATAAGAATGTGGGAGATGGGTGCGGGGGTTAGAGCATGTTAAACAATGTTGTGGATAACACAACTATTATTCTGGTCGTTCACAGTGAGGACGAAAGTGTTAGGTTACAGGAGTGTACAACCGGATTGTTTCAATGGCCAGATCAGTGACCCGAAAAACTGAACACTGCGATATGTGAGATGCTGCACATTGAAAGAATAACAGCACAAGAGAGTACTCAAACCATGAAGATAGGCTAGATTTGCTTTTCCTTTACTTTGGAGCATAGAAGGTTATGGTGTGAACCTGACAGAGGTATATAACAGCATGCGAGGTATAGACAGAGTGAAAAGACAGGAGCTGTTCCCTTTAGTCAAACGGTTAAATACAAGGGGATACACGTTTAAAGTGAAAGACAAGAGATTGAGTGAGGATTTGTGAAATCTGTTTTGAACCCAGAGTGTGATATGCTTCTGGAATGCATTGCCTGTTAGGGTGGTTGATGAAGGAAACCGTACAGCCTTGGCAAAACACTTGTGTCAGCATTTGATGGTGCCAGATTTGATAGGCATCTTGGCTGAAAATATGTTGCTTGAAAAGTGCAGCAGGTCAGGCAATATCCAAGGAGCAGGAGAATCGATGTTTCGGGCATAAGCCCAGAAGAAGGGCTTCTGCTCGAAACGTCGATTCTCCTGCTCCTTGGATGCTGCCTGACCTACTGCGCTTTTCCAGCAACACATTATCAGCTCTGATCTCCAGCATCTGCAGTCCTCACTTTCTCCTCCTTGATCTGCATCTTCTTTATTATACGATTCCATGATGTATTGTGAAGCACCACCCAATGGTAATTGTTGTTTTATTTTCATCGAACTGTGCTCAGTAAGTGGGATGATTACAAATCAGCATCATCCCATGAAGCATCTGCAGTTACTTATCCGAGGACTGCCCGGCCATCCCTGAAAATATCCAAGCTAATTCACATGCTCACTGTAAGTTTCGTTCAATACGCCAACCAACATGATTCCAGCTGTTTGACAATATTAGTTTAAGGACACCAATAACATACAAACAAACTTTCCTTCATTGTTATATAGACTTCTAGTTGCAAAGTTGTTATTTCTCTGCAGAATAAGAAATTCCTTGCCACATATTCGCTTTGACAAAGAGTCAGTTTTCCTGCGTTTTTCTGCCATGTTCATCACTGTACAGCGGCTTTTTTAACACTCCGTCCACCACCAGTAATACTTACTCCCAGCTAAACTGGCACATGAGATGCACAGCTGGTACTCCTTCCCAAAAGACACTTGGATGAACCAACACCAACTGGGCTGGAACTTCTCAACGGCAATTAATATTGGACTAGCTCCATTAAAATCCCAAATGAATTTTTGAAAAATCTAATTTCCTAATAATAATTGAACAGTGTAACCCTGTGTATTGATCTGATGAGCTTGTTGCAGACATTGAAGTAGTGTGATGCATTTGCAGAAACCATTTTGTGAATATCTTGAAATAAAATGCCAACTGACAGCCCAGTCAACGAGTACCGCAAGTTAATGCAACATTTAATCAGCAGCTGAATGAGCACAAAATGCCAGAGCAGAGTCGGCCATGTGCCTTGAGGTAACTTTCATTAATGTAGTTTGGTGTTTTCTGATTGATGTAGACATGTTGCGCTGAATGGCCTGTTTGTGTGACATAAAAATCTATCACTTTAATTCTTCAAAACAGAAAATAGTCTCAGCATTTCCATAGCTTGTGAGCATCAATTGGTGAAGTATATATTCTCCAAGGTCACGTTGCATCCTGACTTGAATCAAAACCACTTTCCCTTCACTGTCACTTGTTCAGAATCCTGTAACTCTCTCTGAAACAAAAATGTTAGTGTTCCAGCACCACGAGGGCCACTAGAGTTCACTAACACATTATGAGTGGAAAGTAGGCAAAGGCAACAGATCGGTAGCTTTGCTAACGAAACCCACCTCACAACAACAACTGAAAGGAAGCTGCACTATGAAGACATCTATTCGACATTATCTAATTTCTAAAGCAGTTTCAAAGAAGTTTTTCATTTGGTTAAAAAAAAACACATTTGAAAAGTTGTGCCCATCCATCTGAAAGGAAAAGTCTTCATGTTGATGAGAATGGTCTCCTAATTTTTCGGTCGCTGAAGACAACAAAAAGTAGAAGCTAGCTTCAGACGTAAGTGTTCCTTCTTTGCCCTTACACCGTTACTGTGCCATTCTTAGTCAATAATCTGCCTGCATCTGCCTCAGGAATATTTAATGTACTAGCCTTCATCGCTCTCTGGGAAGAGAGTTTCACAAATACACAACACTTTGTGATGGCTGAAACAACCCACATTTTATGAAATGAGATATTCTTCAGTTTTACTTTCCATCCACTTATTTTAATCTTCTTTACAAACTGAAATATTATTTCAGAATTCAATTGAAAAGACTATTCGGAATATTCTGAGGTTAAACAAGATCACATATAGTCCAGATAAACTCCAGGAGATCCAGGACCAGTCTGGTCAATATTTCCTCCTGAAATACAGTTCTTCATAGTAGTCAGTTGAGTGAATCTTCTCTGGACTGCTTTGCATGTCATTATGGCCATAATTCTTTCAATATGGTCTTAGCAGTACCCTGTAAAACTGTAGAAAGTGTTGCCTACTTCTGAATGAATTCTGTGTCAAAAAAGTTTCAACATTTGTCTGGCCTCTCTAAAACCTTGATGTACACGACCTTTTTTGTGTGATCCAGGTGCTGATTCCTCTATGCCTCAATTCAATCTCTCCATTTAAATAATTCATACCTTTCCATTAAACTTCCTACATATTTGAACACAGACACATTTCCCATTTTATTCTCCATACACCAATATTTGTTGTTCATTTAACCAACTTATATGTCCTTATTAACTCGGATCTTCTTCATATACAAATAAAAACAAAAAAAGTAAAAATAGTACATTGTCAATTCCTTTGGTATGTGGTCACAGCCTATGTCTTTGACCAAATATTCTGTCTGTATTATGGAAGAATACAAACATTTGAAATTGCTTGTGTCCTTTAAAGCATGTTCACATGTTTGTATGCTTCGATAATGCAAATAGAATATTTTGTCAAAGGCATAGGTTGTCACCACAATTCAGGAGAATCGACAATGTCACATTTTTAGTCTATGTCCAAGCTTTAAATTAGCGACAATGCAAAAGTGTTTTGCAGTCCCATCACTCAGTTCTCATCACTGAAATATGGACAGATGGTGAAGAATCTTTGTGGGTGGAATTAAGAAGCAACAAAGTTTTAAAAGGCAGAAAACAGCGAGTGAGGATAAAAATGATCATGTCAGTGTGGTAGCCAGTGGCATGTGGTATTCCACAAGGCTCAGTGTTAGGACCACGACTTTTTACTTTGTAGGTTAATGATCTAGATGAATGTTCTAAGGGCATTCTGGTTAACTTTTCAGATGCTATCAAGATTGGTGGAGAGATAGGAAGCATTGCGGAAATGGAGAGGCTGCAGAAGGGTTTAGATACGTTAGGAGAGTGGGCAAAGAAGTGGCAGATGGAGTACAATGGGGGTAAGTGTGAGGTCATGCACTTTGGTAAGAAGAATACAGGCATGGACTATTTTCTAAATGCGGGAATATTATTCAGTCTGAAGTGAAAAGAGAAGTTACAGTTGTAGTTCAAGATTGTCTCAAGGTAAACTTGGATGCATCTTCTGTTTTGGTGGTTATTCTCGATTTACTGCGCTAATGGGGTTTTGCGGTGATTCTCATTCTTCAGAGTTTTCACCTCCTTTTGGGAGGATGTGGAAGATCGGTCAAGAGAATGACCATGTTGGATTACCCTGATCAAACAGACGCAACCAGGGGGTGGCACATTGATGACTCAAGGTTGGTATTGCAGGGTCTGTAGATCTCAAGTTTGTTTACAAACCGTCTGTGGATAGCTACAACCGGTCTGGATTCTGCAGCATGTGGATTAGCATAGAGAGTTTACTCAAGGCCAGGATCCATTTCCCAGCATGCTTTAATCATTGTTCATTTTTGTAACTCCATGGTAGTTTGTTATTGTGCATTATAATTTCATTATTTCAGGTGGCAAGACAGGTCACAAAGGCAAATACAATGATTACATTTATTTTGAGAGGACTTGAATATAAAACCATGGGTGTACTTCTGAGACTCTATAACGCTCTAATCAGACCACATTTGGATTATTGTGTGATGTTTTGGCCCCATATCTCAGGAAGGTTATACTGCTCATGGAGGTGTTCTAAGGCAGTTCACAGGAATGGCCTCAAGACTGAAAAGCCTAACATATGAGGTCTCTGTGATTAATCTCACTGAAGTTGAGAAGGATGAGAGGATCTAATTGAATCATACAAAATACTAGATGCCTGGCCAGAGTAGATGTCAGAAAGATGCTTCCATTCTTAGGAGGGAAAGGACCCAAAGGCATAGTGTCATAGTTCAGGGAAGACCTTTTATATCGCAGATAAGGATAAACGTCTTTAGCCAGAGAGTGATGAATCTATGGTAAGGATGGAAGTGTCCTTCCTTAAAGGGCATTAGTGAACCAGACGAGTTTTCCCTTGCAATCGATTCATGATCACCATCAGTATCTTAATCCCACATTTGAATTCAAGCCCCACCATCTACCATGGCAGAATTCAAATCCAGGTCATCAGAACATTAGCTGGGTCTCTCGCTTAACAGTTCAGCGATAACACCACCAACCCACTGCCTTGCCCAGTCCTCCAGAGTGTGACTAAATTGTGTAATATGATTTTCCTGAGACTTTTACCTCAAGCTTTTACTGATTTGCGTGTCAACACATGGATGATTTTTCTCCATTACGCAATTCCTCTTCCTCTTCCTATCTCCTTGTGTCTTTACCATTTATTTTATCTGTCCTGCCCTTGATAGTTATGTTTTTTTTCCTGGCCAGTCCCCCAAGCCAACTCCTTCCTTAGCCCAATATAATTATGATTGCTCAACACTAAAACCGTCATATGTGACTCTGTCCTTATACATCCAATCTGAGGTTGAAACTACAACATGTTTCAGTTACTGCTTCCAAGAGGATCCTTAACTGCAAGATTATTTATCAATTCTTCCTTGTCACATAATATCAAATCTAAATAACCTGTTCTCTGTTTGAATCTATGACATGCTGCTCTCAAAAGCAATCCTTCATACAGACTGCGAATTGTTCTTCATGGCTACCTTTGCCAAGTTGATTAATTGATGAATAAATTAATTAATTAATTAGTTGATTAATTAATCAATATGCATGTTCATCTCACTGTTGTGCCGTTGTCACCAGCTTTCATTATTTCCGAACTCTGAAATGCTTTGGATGAACAGTGGCTGAACAATACTCTTCCCAAGGGGTTTCTTCTCTTGCTTTTTATTTACTACTGGATTCAGTTACATGTCGTTCCCTCGTGCCAATATCATTTCCTAATGCAGCTTTGATATCATACTTAACCAATACATCAATTCCACCTCTTGCTCCTCCTTATCTAACCTTACGGAAAAGTGAGTGCCCTTGAACATGTCACTGCCCTGTCCTGATCTCCCTGTAACCATGTTTCAGTAATCCGCACCAGCTCATACCCATTTGTCTGTGTACCTATTGTCAGCTCATCAATATGTTTCCAAATACTTCGTGCTTTTAGATACAAAGTTTGTAGATAAGTTTTATTGTTTTGTCTCTCCCTTCTAATACTTTTTGTACACTAGCTTCCAGATCTCACACACTTCACTCCCGACATCTCCCACACTGACCAACCTTATTTGTTAATCTCCGATAATTATGCACCTCATTTCTATAATTTATTGCAATCTCCAACTCACATTTTGAATTGACACGATCCATCCTTCATCATGGTCATGAGACTGTCTATGCCTGTTGTGCTATTCACCTCTACCTTCTGCTCAGTTTCTGACCTGCTGCTTTGATTCCCAGCCTCCTGGTTTATTAGTTTAAATCCACCCAATTTCCACAAGCAATCCTCCCCAAAAGGATGTTGGTGCTCCTCCAGTCAAGATGTCCATTTTTCAAAGCTCTCACTTGCCCTGGAAGAGAACCTAATGATCCAAAAATTGAAACCCTCACCCCTGCACTCGTTCTTTAAACACATGTTAAACTATACCACCTTCCTAATCATAACCTCTTTTCCACGTGGCACTGGGAGAAATTCAGACATTCCAGGGGATTGTTCTCTCTCTCCCTCTTTCTCTCTCTCTCACACACACACATATGCATGCACATGTGCACACACAGACAGACGTATATACACAAATGCACACACACACACACACACACACGCACACACACACACACAGACAAACACACATCACATTCCTTTGTAGAAGAATACCAATAACCTTATAAATAATCGGAATGGCAACTGGAATGGACGAAATGGTTAAAGGTAGGATGCGACCAATTTGGGTTACTCTTCAGTAAGCAGAACGGACAAAGCTGTGAACTTATTGCAGTGCTCAA
Organism: Chiloscyllium punctatum; assembly: GCF_047496795.1. NCBI lineage: Eukaryota > Metazoa > Chordata > Chondrichthyes > Orectolobiformes > Hemiscylliidae > Chiloscyllium > Chiloscyllium punctatum. The sequence continues at coordinate 11,050,547 of NC_092755.1, read as the reverse complement.
AATTATGGAAAAAATGACAGCTTAAAATACAAATACTCTGTTTCTGTTCGTTGGCATTTCAGCGCCTTGGAGTCCTAGTTTCAAGATTGTCAGAACAAGAGCTAGAAGTGACTTAAGGAAAACTTCTTTATTGAGAAGTTTGTTAGAATTTCGAATACTCTGCCTGGGAGAGTTGCGAATGAAGGTTCAAAAGGGAACTGGATATATATTTCTAAGTTATGGATTGAAAGGGCTGCAGAGACCGGGTGGTTAAATGGGAAGAGTTTGGGAGACATTTCCGGAGCTGATGCATACACAGTGGCCCAATAACCTCCTTCTGTCCATTAAAGATCTGTACTCGATCATTTACAGATGCAAGTCAACATCAGTATCTGATTATTTCCTGTTGTAAATGCTGGCAAATATCTGATCATATTTGCTGCAGCAGAACCATTTAAAATGCAAGTATTGCAATGTCACCTTGATGATGAAGTCTAATTATTACTCAGCACATAAATATTTTAAATCTTGTACCCAAATTACGAAAACAAATATTTCTTTGCTTTGGCACAAAACACTTTGTAAATGTTTGACTTTCCTCTCATACAGAAATATGTTCATCGTTTTTAATCAGTACCCAAATTTCGTATTAAGTGCCATTCATTCTTTTAAAAAATGCAACATTTCAAATTATTGTTCTTTACAACGTAATGTGACAAATCATTTATTTAAGTTAATATGCACAGTGCGTGTTGAATTATTATCATTTCTAAATTGTTGGTAAATAGCAGAAGCTCGTATGTTTAAGTCAGAAATTAAACTGATTGTTATTTAAATATGTATGAACGCTTTTTCTATATGATTGTTCAATTATTTTCTCAGTCTGAATATAATCGATCAGACGCCAAGCACTTTCCAATTGTTGGTGTGACAATGTATTTATTTGAATACCGACAATGAGTATGTAATTGTAATCACGTCTATAGTCAGATAGCATATTCTTTGTTCGAAACAAAATCAAATGTGCATTCTTTATTTTTGAAACATTAACTGTTGACAGGAGCTTTTATTTTTGTTCCATAAATATAACATCAAACTAATTGTTTTCAGAGATGACACAATTATTGTTTGGTTGAATAATCATACTTCACATTTTATTTTTGCTCAATTTATGAAACATAACAAATATCTGATTAATTTTTGGATCACTAAACTCATCACCTTGCAATCATAAGCTTCGTTGAAAATATAGATTTAAAAGGATCTGAATTCAGGCAGAGTGTTACTGAAACTCACAGCTGCCTGGGGCACTTAGCGAGATCCTGGCCTGCACCTATATGTATCCAGAGCACGACCACGTGATTTAGGGCAATCATTCAGGCATTATTTCACAACAAATCATTTGGAATCCACCTTGGCCCTGGGGGAATCTAGCCACCAAGCTGTCATTGGTCTCAATGTAAGTACAAATGCTGTCCAAATTAGAAATTATTGACTGGCTAGCAACCATGCTTTACAAGTTCATTTCCAGTCAGACCCTGGCCCAGAGAGCAGATGTGTGGGCATGAAGTGTCAGAAAAACACCACACAAATTACTTACGGTGATGATATCTGGCCTACCTCCCAGACTCCATATATCTGCAACCTGGAAAGGCACTGGGTGGAGATGTTCACAAGGCGAAAGCGAAGACAGCAGAAGACAGCAGAGTCATGAGTCTGGAGCTGTAAAAGCACAACAGCTCAGGCAGCATCCAAGGAACAGGAAAATTGACGTTTCGTGCAAAAGCCCTTCTTCAGCAATAATAATGGGATCATTGAGGGGGGAGTGATAAATGGGAGGGTTTGGGGATGGGGACAGGTAACTGAGGGTGCGATAATTCGATGGAGGTATGGGTAATGGTAATACATCGGAGGGGTGGGTGGAGCGGATAGGTGGGAAGGAAGATAAACAGGTGGGCACGGTGGCTCAGTGTTAAGCACTGCTGCCTCATAGTGCCAGGGACCAATTTCGATTACACCCTCGGTCGACTCTCTGTGTGGAGTTTGCACATTGTCCCACGTGTCTGCATGGGTTTCCTCTGCGTGTTCCGGTTTTCTCCCACAGTTCAAAGATGTCTAGGCCCGGTGAATTGGCAACGTTAAATTGTCCAGAGTAATAGGTATATTAGGTGTGTCAGAGAGAAATGGTTTACTCTTCGAAGGTTGGGTACGGACTTGATGGGCCAAAGGGCCTGCTTCCACTCTGTAGGGAATCTAAAAAATCTCTTCCCCACTTTGAATAAAACGATGGGACGGGTCATGAGGGCGGTGCTAAGCTGGACGTTTGGAACTGTGATAATATGGTAAGAGGAGAAATGTGGAGACTGGTGAAATCCACATTGATACCATGAGGTTTGGAGTGTCCCGAGGTCGAAGATGAGGTGGTAAGGGAGTGGAGATGGATGAAGCCCTGACCTGCATGCCCTTACCAGAGTGGGAGGGGTACTTGAAGCATTCGGCCATGGGGCGGTGGGGTTGGTCGGGGCGGGTGTTCTCTGAAGTGCTCTGTGGGTAGAGGTCCTAGCTCCCCAACGTATACAATACCACATTGTGAGCAACGGATACAGTAGCTGACATGTGTGCAACTGCAGTTGAAACATTGATGGATGTGGAAGGATCCTTCGGTCCTGGGGGGAGGGGCGGTATGGGCACAGGTCTTGCATTCTTTAGTGGCAGGGGAAGGTGCCTAGACAGGAGGGTGAATTGTTGGGGACATGAAGAGCACTACCTATCTTTTATCCTATATTCTGCATTCAAATGTGATTGTCCAGAATTAATCGCTTCACACTTTTCCAGGTTTAAATCTACCTACCACTTATCAGCTCCGTTCTTCATCCTGTCAATGTCCCAGTGCAAACTACAACAGCCCTCCACACTATCCACAATTGTACCAAACTTTGTTCCATCGGCAATTATAATAGCTCACTCTTCAACTTCCTCATCCAAATCATTTATGAAAACCACAAACAGCAGAGTTCCCAGAACTGACTCCTGCAGAACACCACTTTTCACCGAGCTGCAGACTGAATACTTAGCATTTACTACCACTTTGTGTCTCTATGGGCCAGTCATTTCTGTATCCAGACAGACAGGTTTCTCCGTATCACAAGCCTCCTTACTTTCTGAATGAATCTACCATGGCGAACATGTTTAAAATCCATGCACACCGAATCCACTGCTCTAACTTCTTCAATGGTTTTGATCCCATCCTCAAAGAATTCCATAAGGTTTGTGAGGCATGGCTTGCCCCTCAAAAAACCATGCTGACTATTTCTAATCAAGCTATGATTTTCCATGTAATCATAAAGTTTGTCTGTCAGAATCCTCTCCACTACTTTGCCTAATACTGATGTAAGACTGACTGGACTGTAATTCACCAGATTGACTGCTTTCCATTTCAGGGCTATACACCGTGCTGCTTCACTTAGCATGTATGGTTCCCAATATCCTGTGAACCATGGAATGAAAAATATGGGAAGCTTCCTGTTGAAGAAGTGATGCCCAAATCTTTGACTCTCCTGCTCCTCAGATGTTGCCTGACTGGCTGTTCGTTTTCAATGCCACACGTTTCGACTCTGATCTCCAGCATCTGCCGTCCTCATTTTCCCTATTACTGAAGGCTGTCCCCTCTGCACACCTAGCAGGGAATTAATCAGCAGAAACACATTGTATGTGGAACAGACTGCTCAGTTCTGGAAAATTGCATTAGGTTAACACATTCATTAAAAACGAAATTGCGTTTGAAAAAATACGAATTTAGTCCCAGAGTTACAGTTGTGGTTCATGAATTGGGCAGATGGATAAGGAACAGTGAATGAGTGAAGAACTCCGAGGTACTGAGTATTCCAGGTGTTATATTCCAGGGTGGATGAGCTTGACCTTAATGCTGGGAATATTATTGGACAGACAGATATGATAATGGAACAAGGTGACATGTGGAAAGGTGACATTGTTGCCATTACAGAGATGCGTTTGAGGGGGTTCAGGGCTGACAACTCAATATCTTGTGATGCAAGAACTATAGACAGGACAGGAGAGGGGTAAAAGAGGTGGTGTTGCATTACTAGTTATGGAGTCAGTTACTACAATAAGGAGGGACGATATCTTGGAAAGATCTTCTAATTAGGCTTGTTGGTTAGAGCTCAGGATCAAACCCATGGCAGAGGCCCTGCTGCGGATATACTATAGACTCCCAGATAAAAGAAAGTACAGGAGCTGTGTATAAAAAAAGGTTTATTATATACAGGCATTGCATTGCCAAGCATTAATTAGGGTAGTGATAACTTTTTTATAGGGGACAGATACCTTGAAATTTATTCCAGAAAGCCACTTGCAACATCATGGAGCACATACAACAAAGGGTGGGGTAGTGATGTGCCTCACTGTGGGGAATGAAAACAGTCAAGATATTGCAGGCAGGATTGGGAGAGCAGTATACAGCCAGTGGACGTGAAATCATACATTTTATGTTTGGTAGGGAAAAGATTTTTAAAAGACCGCACTATCTGGTAAATAAAAGGTTTTTGGATTGGGGAGACCGATTTTATGAAAAACAAATGACTGGCCAAAGTGCAATGACTTCTGGGTAAAACTGTAGCAGAACACGGTGTGGTGTGGGGTGGGGGGATCACTTGATCAAAATGGAATTAATGAGAGTGTCCACCCAACGTGTTACATGAAAGATGAAAATTTGGAAAACAAACCCAAAGAACCTGTGATGTCAACAAAAAATCAGAACAGAATTAAAAACGAAAGATAAGCTTAAAGCAGGTACAAAGTGAGAAGCTCAATGGATACACTAAATGAACATACAAAGTGTCAGGCTAATCTTGAAAAGTCAGTAGAAAAGCAGAACGGGGATCGTGATAAAATATTAGAGGGTAGAATTAACAAGAATCCAAAGACATTATATCAATTTATTAAGAGGAAGAGGGTAACAGCAGAAAGGAGGGGGAGCATTAGACACTAAGGGGGCAGCCTGTGCATGGACCCACAGGATATGTTAAACATGGGCTTCATATCGGTCTTCAGTTGGGGGAAGCAGTTCCTGGATCAGGGAGAGTGACAGTGTGCCCTTGAACGAATTGATACGGAAGCCAAGGAAGAATTGGAAATTTATGTCGGGTAAAGAGTTGGTAAATTCCGAGATCTGGGTGAGTTGTATTTTTAGGTTGATGTGAAAGATGAGGTAGAAGAGCACAGGGCTCTGACATTTTTATTTTTCCTCTTGTCTCTGGCCACAGTGCAGGTGTGATGGGACACGATAACATCTAATGTTGGCACAACTCTCACACAGATTGCTCGAAATAAGGTATGGGATGAAAGACCATCAAGTCTCCCAACAGTGAGAGGGAAATAATTGTAGAAAATTCTGAGGACTTTTGAGGCTAAATCATTAAACATCTTGAAGACTAAGGCAGACTTATTTTTAAACAAGGGTTGGTTATAGGGAAAATGCAGTAAAGTAGAATCGGGGATTATCAGAATAAATGTAACAGAATTGAACAGAAAAGCAGACTCAGTGCGTGGATAGCCAGAATGTAGCTCCAATATCTCATGCAATTCTTTTTCCAACAGCCCTGTGTTCACTGGAACATAACTTCTCTCCCTTTGGAGTGAGACACGGTTTGGAATGCAACCGACGGATTCAAGGATTTCAGAAATGCAGTATTAATAGACAGAAACGAGCAAGGGACTCCGACAACGCGGATTGGCTGTACGGGTGAATATTTGGCTCAGCGCAGTCACCACCAGCAGGAGGAAGACTCAGCAAGACACCCTCCAAGTACAAGTAATAACGTGCTCTGGAGAGCAGGTCATCATGGGCTTGATGTCAAGGAGTTTTTACTGTATTACGGTAGTGTCTCCCTTCTTCCCTAAACAAAAGTAAATGTGGAGGAATACAGAAAATGCAGTTGGTAGCAGAGTAAGTAGTAAGTCATTAGTTTGAGAGGCTTCAGACAGCAGCAGCTCAGAAAACAAGTGCAGGCAAGCTCAAATAAAGTCCTCTAAATTTAGTATTACAGCAGTCAAGATGGCAGTTTGGCCAGTTGTACATTCCTCCTGTGGGATGTGGGAGCTCAGAGAGATTTCCACCATCCTTGTTGACTACACGTGTAGAATGTGCACCCAGCTGCAGCTCCTGGGAGACCATGTTTGGGAGCTGGAGCTGGATGCACTCAGGATTATCGGATATGCTGTGAACTGCATATATAAGAGATTTAGTGTTGTGGTCACGCCCAAGACCCACCCCTGGCCATGTTTCTATCATGACTAAATTGGCACAGTCCCACATAAAGAGTTCATCAGTCTTACCTGTCAGCCTTGTTGCATTTAAATAAACAAAATTTAATCCAACAACCAGTCCTTGCTCCCTATCGTTTTCCAGGCAGAGAGTACGTTTGGAATGGCAAAGGGAGTAGACAGAGAGTGCAGCTATCACCTCTGGCCATTACCCTCGAAAATAATGTACCACTTCAGGATACTGTTGGAGGGAACGACCGTTCAAGCGAAAGCAGCAGTAGCCAGGTTGGTGGCACTATCACTGGCTCTGGGGCACAACGGGAAAGGGTAAATTTAAACAGGGTCTTAGAGATAGGAGAGTCGATTGTTGGAGGGACAAATTGGAGATTCTGGGGCCTCAAACTGGAATCCAGCAAGTTGTGTTACATCCTAGGTGCCAGGGTCCAGGAAGTCTCTGAGCGGCTGCAGAACGTTCTCAAGGGGGAGGGTGAGCAGCCAGAAGTCATTGTGCACGTTGGCATCACAAATGATACAGGTAGATATAGGAATAAGGTCCTCCAGAGTTATTACAGAGAAAAGTTAAAAACCATGACCTCGACGGGGTAATCCCCTGATTACTTCCTGTTTCATGAGCTCATGGAAGTAAGAATAGAAGTATATGGCAGATGTATGCATAACTAAAAAATTGGTGCAGGGGGAGGCACTCTGACTTTTAGATCATTGGGTCTTTTCTGTGACAGAGTTGACCTGTTCAAGAGGGACAGGTGGCACCTGCAGTGGAGGGGGGACCAATATCTTGGCGTCAGGTTTGCTTGTGCTCCAAGGGAGAGTTTAAAAGTGATTGGCAGGGGGTGAGATCCTCAAGAGCAGGGAGGCAAGCGCGAGACTGGAAGGCGACGCAGTAATCAGAAACAGTAAAGTGAAAAGAAAGGTCAGGCTGGAACACAACACGGAGCAAGAATGCTTGTTTTTATTAAATTGTATTTATTTCAATGGAAGAGGACTGACAGGTAAGGCCGAAGAACTCAGAGCATGGATAGCTATGTGGGACTGGGATATTGCAGGCATTACAGAAACGTAGCTCAGGGAGGGACAGGACTGGCAGCTTAATGAGCCAGGGTATAGCTGCTTTCGACAGGACAGGGATGGTGGAAAGAGGGGAAGGGGGTTGCATTTCTGCTTAAAGAGAGTATCACAGCAGTCATCAGAGATGAAGTAACTGAAGGATCAAACAGCGAGGATTTGTGGATGGAACTAATAAATAAAAAGGTGTATGGTGATGTTATAGGGGCTGTACTAAAGGCCCCGAAATAATCAACCAGGAATTAAAGTAACTAATATACTTGCAGAGAGGTGGGACATGCAGATGCAAATGGATTGTCATAATTAAGGATTTTAATTTTTATAACATTGACTGAGACTGCCAGAGCGTTAAGGGGTTTGGTGGCTTGGACTCCATTAATTGCGCGAGGAAAATTCCCTCAAGGAGTGTGTAGTTGGGCCTACTCTGGAAGGGGCAAAATTCGACCTACTCTTAGGAAATAAGACAGAGCAGGTGACATAGGTGACAGTGTGGGAGCACACTGGAACCAACGGCCATTGTTCTATTAACATTCATATATTTATGGAGAGAGACAAAACTGGTCCACAGCTGTAAGTTCAAAATTGGGGCATAATGAATTTAGATGGAACTAGGTAGGGGTTTCCAGGGGTTTGTTGGAATATTTCGAAGGGACCTCTAGCAGGTGGAAGTCCTTTGAAAGTGAGATACTGGAGTTCAAGGTCTATTTGTTACTGTGGGGGTGAAAGGAACGTTGGCAGGAATGGGGAACCCTGGATGACAAGAGATTCTTAGGCTTTCACCAGAAAAAAAAAGCAGCTCCATTACAGGCAGCTGAGATCAAGTGAATCCCTGGAGGTATAAAAGGGATACAGGAATTTACTGAAGAAGAAAATCAGAAGGGCGAATAGGGGGCATGAAAGGGGGCTGAGAAGATTGAGATGAATCCAAAGTGGTACCTTCAGTACATTAAAGGAAAAACAATAACTAGTGAGAAAATAGGGCCCCTCAAAGACCAAAGTGACATGTATGTGTGGAACCATAACAGATGGGCGAGATCATCAACAGATATTTCTACTCTATATTTAACATGGAGAAAGACACGAACACTTAGGAACTTGGCGAATTTCGTGTTGAATTCTTAAGGACAGTCCATATCACTGTATAGGAGGTACTGGACGTACGAGAATGCTTGAGGTTGGATAAATCTCGCTTTCCTTACCAGATATATCCAAGAACACTGTAAGGAGCTAGAGAAACATTCGCGGGGAACCTAGCTGATGGTTGTGATCATCATTAACCAGAGTTCAGATCCTGGGAAGCTGGAGGTTATCAAATATTGTGCCCTTACTTAAGAAGGACTGAAAAAAAGGGCCTTGAAACTATGGAGCAGTTTATTTTAACATCTGTGGTAGGTACATTACTTGAGAAAATTCTGAAAGATAAAATGTACATTAATTTGGAAATACATGGTTTGATTAGGAATATTGAGAATGGCTACGTGCTTGAATAATTGTTTAAAGTGATTTAATGATGTGACCAGGAAGGTTGTTAGGTTGGGGCGGGAGATGTCAAAAAGTGTGGATCGAGAAAAAGCACAGCAGGTCAGGCAGGAACAAGAGAATCGATATTTCAGGCATAAGCCTTTCATCAGGAATATCCAAAACATCGAATATCCTGTTCCTCGGATGTTGCCTGACCTGCCATACTTTTTCAGTACCACACTTGTGGACTCTGATCTCCAGCATCTGCAGTGCTCATTTTCTGCTAGAGTGGTAGATTTAAACAAAATTGATTTCAGTTACACCAGGACAAGATAAGGCTTTTCAATCCCTGGAGCCAGATATACAGTTACAGGAGGAGACCAATCGGCCCACTGAACCTATACAATTGGACCGAGATTATATCATGCAGCACCAGTATCCTGTTATGCAGCGACAGGATCAGTCTATTCAGCTACTTCAGGTCAGTAACACAGGAAATGGAAGAGACCAAATACTGACTGGACTCTGGGGAATGCTGGAATATAGCGAGGCTTTTTGACTCCTCAAATCTGCCCTTCCCTTCAGTAAGGACAGGGCTGATATGCTCTTGGCAACAATTTCTCTTCAATGCCATAATCTTTGTAGCCCTCGACTCTCTCAAAATCAATTGACACCCTCCTCACCCCCTCCAAATCATTTCAGGAATGCAACTGTCTGGGATAGAGAGGTCCCAACAATTACTATCCTCTGAGAGAAGGAAAGAACCCTCACACATATACCTTGGCCTATTGACATGAACAAAAGATATGGACACAGCGTCAGAGTGACTGGCCGTGACATTACATCAAGATTTGAATGAGCAAGGTTTCAAAGGGTCGAAACAAGATTGCACTTAATAGGAATCAGTTGGAAACTCCCCACTGTTTGGGTCATTCAGAACATGATGTGGCTGCTGGACATCAATCCTCTCACTCCCTGGTTATCTCTGTGGCTGATCCACAGGGTAGCTTCCTCAGCACAAATATCTTCAGCTGTTAATGTGCAGGTAACATTCGTGTGTCACCACTGCTGGACCCTGAACTTATCCACAGTATGGAAAGAGGAGCTCATTCAGCATCTCAACCTAGTTCCATTGGAATGTGAGAAAGCCATTCAGCCCATCGAAACTATTCGATAAGACACAGCCCATTCACTGTTGTTTCATACACAAGAAGAGATTTTTTTTTTAAACCTGGAAAAGTTGGAAATCAAAGTAGACAGTCAGGACGCCCAAACAACACAACAAGATGGGCGGCTTCAGGAGGTGAGAAGTCAATGACATGAGTAAAAGCCTTCTTCAGGACTGGGGTGTGGCGCTGGGGCTTTAAGGGGGTCTACAATTAAAGAGGCGGGGTGGGGGAGGAGGAGACAGGATGCTGAGGTGGGGATAGGTGAACAAAAGTAGAGGTTATGACCTGGTTGCTCGATGGGAGGAATGAATCCAGTTGGGAGATGGAAGAAGGGCTGATCAGAGGAATGGAAGGGAGGAGGCGGGGCTGGGAATGTATTTGGGAGATTGGAGGGGAGGTTATTTGAAATTGGAGAACTCAATGTTGAGTCCTCCAGGCTGTAGGCTCCCCAGGCAGAAGGAGAAATGTTGTTCCTGCAATTTGCGTCTTGTTTCATAGTGGTAATGGAAGAAGTCAAGGATGGCCACGTTGGAAAGGGCGTGGGAGGGGGAATTGAAATAGGCAGTGACTGGGAGTTCAGCTCAGCCCTTTTGGGCCCAGCTGAGATGGTAAGCAAATCATCCCTTTAGTTTACGCTTGGGATCACCAATGTCGAGAAGACCACATTGGGAGCACCAGATACAGTAAACTAGGTTGGATCCCAACACCTGGCACATATTCCACAAGGACCATTCCCTTCTCTAATTGTTGGTTGGTGCCACACTTCCCACCAAACCTTCCAATCCCCACTGACAACTGCCCCTGCAAACGGAAAAGAATGCATCACCTGCTGGCACACAATCTCTCTCACCTCCATTCAGCGCCCCAAACAGTCCTTCCAGGTGAAACAGAGATTCACCTGCCTCCCTTCCAACCTATTGTACTGCATTAGGTGCTTCCGATGTGGTCTTCCCTACACTGGGGAGACCAAACATAAACTAAGGGCACATTTTCCCAACCATCACAGCCGGGCCAAAGGGACTGACGTGAGCTCCCAGTCACTACCCAGTTCAATTCTCCTTCCCCTGCTCTCCCCACCCACGTCCATTTCCTTCTATCTTTATCTGCAGCTCCCCCTACCCCCACCCCTAATACTGAAAAGCGATTATACCGGAAATATTGACTTCTCCACCTCCTGATGCTGCCTGGCTTGTTGCGTTCTCCAGCCTCCTGCTTGTCTGTTATTACACAGGACGATAAGGAGTCTGGTCAGCACAACACGCTGGTTAGCAGTTACCATGAGTCACCCAATAATGAACCTCTTCTCTGGGATGAGGAGGAGGACATGCAACCCCTAGAGACGCTGATACACGAAAAGAAGAGACCATTCAACCCCTCCAAACTGTTACACTGAAATAGGAGAATGTCATTGATGCTGCAACACGACAAACCAAAAAGTAGAGACTGCACAGACAGACTGGCCCAAGTTGTTCCTCCTGGCTCCATTGCTAATGCTACACATTTGTTATATTAATGTGGTTTGCTGACGGAGAGGAGCACACCGGATGGCTTGTCCCAAGTCGCAAGGAGGCATCTGCCATGTCCGAGAAGACAGGCTTGTCTTCTGCATGGAGATCAGAAAATCTTTGGAGTGGCCAATTCTATCAGAGTGTATCTGCTGACATGTTTGTGAACAACATCATGCTTAGTACAGGGTCTCACTCTAACTGTACGTTGAGGTGGTGAGAGTTCATTCAGAATCTTCAGCTCTCTCACAATCAACATGGCGTCTCCATAGAGAGTGCAAACTATCAGAGAGTCATAGAGTTTAACAGCAGGGGGACAGGCTCTTTAGCCCAAATTGGACTATGCCAACAAAAATGTCCATTCATGTTAACTCTATTTCCCTGCACTTGACCCATATCTTGCTAAACCTTTCCCTATCAACGTATCTGTACGCATATGAGAACATATACTGCAGGAAAAGACGTTATATTTCACACTATATTTGTTTTGTTAGGAGAATAATGAGTCCTGGTTCAAAACACACACGTTTTATTGCGATCACTTTTTAATCTTTTGCAGCATGACAGATTAAACACTCATTTCCTTCACACTCTCCTCGTGGTATCATCACTGCAGGGATTAATCTGGTCAAACTCCTTTACACTATCTCACTGTGACAAGGAGATCATTCCTTATAATGGAGAGAAAATCTGTTCACAGTGCCTCACGAGCTTTCTCAATATCTCGCTACAACTGCAGGGAGGTGTCTTTACTGATATATTTGAATCATTTTTCAATGAGGGACATTATACAATATACTATGCTGATTACTTGCTGCTCTGTATGAGTTCTGTCATTGACTCATGACCAAGGGCATTCAGCTCCTTTTCACCAAGAGCACTTCCCATAATCTCATCTTCTCATAAATACAAAATGAGAAGGATGGTATGTTTTACCAAATAATTTCTTTGCCTTGCAAAACGTGATACTTCCAGCACAGCCACGCCAACAGCAACATCACTACTGCCAGTGGAGATGGTTGGAGATGCTGAGGAGGCGATGGTCTAGCTGTATTATCTCCGGATTATTAATGCAGCGACCCAGGTAATGACCCAGAGCACAGATTCAATTCCCACACAGCAAATATTGGAATTTGAGTTCAATAACATATCACGAATTAAGAAACAATGAAACGATTGTCAGAAAAGCCTACCTGGCACACTGATACCCTTCAAGGAATGAAATGTATCACCTTCACCTGATTGGGCTTGCATTTGAGTCTAGACCCATAACTCTCGACTGCCGTTTGAAATGTCCAAGCCCAACCACTCAGTAATATCACTCACTATAAATTCTCGAAGAAATTAAATCAGACAGAACGAAGTATTGAATGCTTACAGCCACAGACTGCAGTGAGTCAGCAAGGCAGCTCACCAACACCTTCTCAAGGACAACGTGGAAAGGGAATTACGTGCTGTCCCAATATCCCGTTAATGAATTTTTAAAAAGATGATTACTCTCAGGAAAGGGATACAAAGGGACATAACAAAGGGCGGCACGGTGGCTCAGTGGTTAGCACTGCTGCCTCACAGCGCCACAGACCCGGGTTCCATTCCCACCTCAAGCGACTGACTGTGTGGAGTTTGCACGTTCTCCCCGTGTCTGCGTGGGTTTCCTCCGGGTGCTCCGGTTTCCTCCCACAGTCCAAAGATGTGCAGGTCAGGTGAATTGGCCATGCTAAATTGCCCGTAGTGTGAGGTAAGGGGTAGATGTAGGGGTATGGGTGGGTTGCGCTTCGGCGGGGTGGTGTGGACTTGTTGGGCCGAAGGGCCTGTTTCCACACTGTAAGTAAACTAATCTAAAACTCACTTCAAACCGTTACTTTGATGTATACCATACATGGACAGGACTTTCGTTAATGTGGCAACAGGAGAAAAATAAATAAGATTAATCTTGATTTTTATTTCCATTCCAGCCGGTCATAAACAATCCCTCTATTTGCTTCTTTCTCTCTGTCTCTCTCTTTCGCGATCTGTTCAACTCCCTCCTTCTCCCCTTCACAACAGACATCCCTGAAACAAACATCAATCACACTATTTCCCCGTTGTGTGCAGTTCTGATGGATGGTCATTGGACTCGAATTGTCAATTCTATTTTTCTCTCGATCCGAGGCTGCCAAATCTGCTCAGTTTCTCTGGCACTTCCTCATTCTCCTGATCTCTCGCATCATTCTTTTTTTCACAACGTTTAGACTTGTCATTAGATAGTATGTCTGCATCGCTGTTAAGGGCACCATCCGTTGACCTCACTAAATTCTCTTTACTGTGAGGCCATTCCTTAAGGCAGTATAGAGCAAAGCACATTGCTGTGGACCTGACGTCGTCTTTATCCAGACCACGTCCAAATGTTAGATTTCATTACGAAACGACATCAGTGAAATAGATTAACTTCTCGACAAAATGCTAGTGGGGTTATATTAGTGGCATTTGCCTTTATTTCCAGTTCCTGTTATTTGAGTGTAAGTTCTCTCATCATCTGACATAGGATTTGAAACAATGTCTTTAGTGTAGTAACCGGGACCACTGTATAACGTGGCCAGCGACATTATTATTCTGACACTATTATTACTTCATAGACAAGAACAAGGTCATGATGGAAACATTGTAATGGAAAGAGTGATTAGAAGAGAGCTGGAACCAGAAAGTCTGAAATTTTCCAAGGCATGTAAAATGGTGAATTTACCAACGGCACAAATGTAAAGCTGGGGAATGGGGATACCATGGAGCTGGTAGTGGGTCTGTTTGGTGATGGAGCGAGTGTGAAGACATAAATCAATTCAGGGCAAATAGGTACTTCCGGATTGTGAACAGTCTTGTCCTCAGATGTGTGCGAGTGCGGGGTGCAGGCAGTTTTGAAATTTGTGGGAATGAATGGATTTGCATTTGAAACTGAAGACAGTAGTTTCCAAATTTGCCAAATATAGTTAACAGAAATAACATTGAAGTTCACCATGGCTTATGGGATTAATAAGTAGATAGACATGGGGAGACTTACCAGGAACACCAACAACAGCCAGCATGGGATAGTAACCTGTCTGAATAATCAGCAGTACACCGTATATCCGAAGTGATATATTCCAATACCTGGAAAAATAGAAAAGACCCCAGAATAAACTCCTGTCCATTGTTACAGCATTCCATCCTAGGGTTCTCAGATTCTGAGCCATTGGTGCAGCATTACAGTCTACTGTTCTCAGATTCTGATCCATTGTTAGAGCATTCCAGGCTACTCTCAGATTCTGACCACTCCACTCCCCGTCTCTGCAACTGCTGATTCCTGTTAGTGTTGCAGGTGATGCATCTGCTGTTACAATGGGATAAATTATTGCAAGAAGCCCCTTACTAATAGAAAAGGGAAACCATCCAGCGAAATCATTAGGATCCATGGAGACTGACATCAATCACAGTCACTGAACAAACAGATCCAGTTAACCCCTTTCAGTACGGTACAAATAACAACTGGACTTGATTGAATGTTGACACCGCTGACTATTGATCACATTTCCCATCACCAATTGCTCTCGTGAAGTTAGTTATGAGGGAGAATGACGGATGTTTCCTTTTCACAGGCTCGATGATTCTGCTGTGTTGTCCGTTTGCTGTAACCACCTGAACTCCGCCCCCCCCAACACAGCCACCCACAAAATACGCAATCTAGATGCAGTTAAAGTGCTGATCTCCCCTCAACTAGACCAGACGCCACGCAATTCATTCTCAGTGGGAATATTTGCCCTGACCATACATAGGAAGTGTGGATCTGTCTGGGCATTCTTCTCGTTGCTCTAATAAAACAATGTTGAACCTTCAACACACAATGCAATTCAGCCTTGTTTTATGTAAACTCACAATAACTTGAATGCACTTTGTTGGCTTCAAAACAGTAACACTTATAATTTATTGATTCAGTTCAAAGCCATATGTAGCATGTTGTCACAAAACCGATCCTTTTACAAGGTTATGTTGTCTTTAATTTTTTAAAAGAGGGTCTAAATGAACAAAGGTTCCAATATGTCTGAACTTTGAAAGTAACATTGGGATCCTTTTGTTTATATCTCACAGATAATGCCTCAGACAGAAGGCTTTCTATTCTTTAATAAGTAACTTGTATAATCAAGAGGACGTAGTCAACTGTCTAACTGGACAGGTCTGAACAGTTCTGGGGTTAGTTAAGTCAGGGTCACTGTTGGAACTGGATGCTCTCCTCTTCCTTCTGTCCTTCTAATAACCTGTCAGCCTTTGTGTCAGTTTTACTCTTGGTGCTAAGGAGTTTGCTTACTGGGATCGTTGCAAGTACTTTGTAACAGGATCCCAAAGTCTGGATAGCCTGTTGGGTTTATATAGGATTAGTTATTCAGGCATTCTATTTTTGGTTTCTTGTGTTTCATTCGGTAATTTGGTAAATTAATGCAATTTGTTTAAAACTTGGCAGTCTGACCAGCTAATTCACTCAAGGATGATCCACTTTACACTAACTGGGCTAGTTGCTTAATATGTTCTGTGGGGTCGGGCCTGTTCCATAACAGAATGGGCGCCATTTGCGGGATTTAGGCAGCGAGTGGCTAGTATTAGTGTCTTATTCCATGTGTTGATTTTTTGGGGACACAGAGCTTTTGATAGCAATGGGTTTTGCAGGAACCAAGGATGTTTTGGACGTAGAAGAAGTGATCTTGGGGTTTTTAACAGAATGCACTTAAGTCCAAGCTGTGGGAATTAGTGGGCAAGCTTGCGTTGAAGCTACCTTCTAATGTGAGGAAAGATGAGCTGATTGCAGCAGTAGTTCAGCATTCCAATTTGCTGGAAACTCCATGAGGATCTGTAGAGATGAGCAAACTTCAATTGCAAATGAAGCAGCTTGAGTTAAAAGCAGAAATGAAACAGTTTGAGGTACGGCTAAAATCAGAAGAGAAAGTAAGAGAATGAATAGGTTTAGCAGAGGAAAGAAAAAACAATGAATGTCCTCAGCAGGAGAGAAAGAAAAATAGAGATGGTTTGTGCTTCAGAGATGGACACTTAGAATGGAAAGTCAGCTTAAAATGATGGGGATGAAGGCTGAAGGTGAGCTTAGTGAGAACAGAGTGAGGATGAGCAAACCCATGGTAGTCAAAAGCCTGGTGAGAAACGTTTTAAATTTATTCACGCCTTGCCTAAATTTGATGAGTAAGATATGGAAACCTTATCCATTTCATTTGAAAAAGTGACTAAACAATTGCAGTGGCCAGTGACCATGTGGGTTTTGTTGATCCAAACCAAAACGTGTAGGTTAAGGTCGGCAAGTATTCGCAACACAACACTATCAGATGAGGGATCCGGGGTGTATGAGGAGGGAAAGAAAGTGCATATGAGCTTATGCCAGAATCCGACAGACAATGTTTCAGGAATACAAGAAGGGATTCTGATCAAAAATATATTGAGTTTGAAAGGATCAAACAAAGTAATTTTGATAGCTGGAAAAGAGCTTTACAATGCTCTGAGAGAGACAATTACTTTGGAGAAGTTCAAAGATTCACTGCCTGACATAATACAAGCACATTTGGAAGAGCAGAGAGTTAAAACGGCAAGGCTGGCAGTTTCAGTGGCTGATGATTATGAATTGGTCCATAAAACATGGTTTGGCTTCTAGAATCAATTTCAGTCCATGAGGGATAGAAACTGGGGCAAAGAGAAATCCTCACGTGGAAGGGAAAGGTAGATCTCGAAGAAGGTCATAAGGATAATTTCTCACACAGGCTAAAAAGGAAACACTTGAAGGAAACAAAGAAGCTAAAAAGTTCCGGTGTTTTCATTGCAATAAATTAGGTCACATGAAATCACTGTGCTGGAGGGTTCAGGGAAAAAAAATACAGAAACTGGAAAACAGGATACGCTTGGAATCTTTGTTGGGGTGGTAACAGAAAACACAGTGGAAGCTAGAAAGCTGCATCAGAATGTATAAGCTGATCAGAGGTTTGGTAAAGAGGAAGTGGCAGATCTGCTTAGAAAATATACCTGCAAAGGGAAAGTTTACAGACACAGAGCTTGTAAAGAGGATGCAATATTAAGGGACACAGGACTCTCTTCGTCTGTGATGCTGAAAGATCAGGAGATACATATTCCAGAAGGACTATTTCCAGAAAAGGTACTGCTAAAGAGAATTCACCTTGAGACAAAAAGTGCATAATGATGTAAAGCGAGGATAGAGTGTCGAGAAAAGTGTGGAGAAATTGTGGTAGGAGTATTGGACAAACTCTCAGCTCCAGGAATACAATCTATCTTTGCAAAACTTACAGCTGATTCACCAGTAGGAATACTGCCTACACTGGTTGAAAAGCCAGTGGAGACGCAGGTAACTGAAGTAATGCAGAAGTCTAATCCTGAAAGTTTCCTGAGTGTGGGTAATGAAACCAGTTGAAACAGGAGATATCAAAAATGTAAAGATAAGGAAGCGGAAGTGGCATTTAACGAGACTTCGTTCCATCACATAGTTGTGAAAAAACTATTGAGCAAACAGGGCGATATTTTAGATCATTTAAACTAATTGAGTTACAGCAGAAAGATAAAAGGTTAAAGCAATTTTATCAAAACGTGCATACGTTAGAAATTTTGAATGTATCCCTGAGTGTTATTAACCTAGAAATGATATCCAAATGAGGAAATGTAGACTATCACATACTCAAGGAGATGATAATTGGGCAGACGTTCATCAAATCGCATTGCCAATGGGATACAGAAAAGAGGTGATGTGAATGGCGCATGAGCTACCACTTAGAAGTCATTTAGGAGTGAGGGAAACACAGGGTGAAACACAGAGACACTTTTACTGGCCTGGACTGCAACAGAATTTAATTGAATTTTGCCAGACATGTCATTCATGTCAGGTAATTGGAAAAAAAACACAAGCGATAATAAAACCTGATCCTTTCTTAACTATTTCTGCATTTGAAGAACCTTTTACAAGAGTCTTAATTAATTGGCTAGGTCGCCAACATCAAACAAAAAAGTGGGCACCAGTATTTGTTAACAATAATGGATGTATCGACTAGATTTCCAGAGGCCATCCCAAGATGCAGCATCACAGCTAAAAGACTTGCAAAGGAATTATTCTGTTTTTAAAAAATAGACACAGACAACCGATAGAGATACATTGAGGTCAAGGTTTAAACTTCACATTTAATTTATTCACTATGATGTCTTTGGAATAAAGCAATTCAAATAGACTGCATACGATCCAAAATTGCAGGGAGCGCTAGGAAGGTGACATTAAACATAAAAGACCATGTGAGGGCTTATGATCAGGATTATCCAGATGAGTTTTGTGATCAGTGATGCACCAAATTAACAGAGCAAATTCAATCCATTTGAATTATTTTTTGGACATTATGTAAGAGGACAATTAACATTGATTAAGGAGAAAATACTAAATCAGAATTCAAAGGCCACGCATTTGGACTAGGTCTCAAACTTTAGGGAACGATTAATAGTGCTGGGGAGTTGGCTAGACAGCATTTAAAAGTACTGCAGCATGCAATAAAGCAGGAAGCGGACAGGAAATCAAAAAATGCAATTTTGCGATCGGGGATAAGGTATTACTGTTACTTTCAGTTATAGGTGAACCATGAAAAGCAAGGTTTGTGGATCTTATCAAATACAACGGATATAGAGTGAGGATAACTACTTGATAGGGGTTCCAGAAAGAAAGAAATCTCACAGCGTATGTCATATGAATATGCTCAAAATCTACTTTGATGGGGAAAGAAAGCCAGAGGACAAGGTGGTAATGATTACGGCTCCGAAGTATGAACCAAGTTCAGAGGATTCTGAATCGGACATTCCTCAAATTAAAGTGGATAATGAGATACTTGTCTAAAATTGGGATGATTGATTGATTTACCTTCATGAGAAAAATTGAAATGATCAAAAAGAGTTATTACTATCACATGTGGAATTAGTCAGATATGAATTTGGAAGTACTCACCTAATTGTGCACAATGTAGCTATAGGAGATGTCGTTACGATTAACCAACATCCTTACAGGCATAATCCTCTCAAGGTGGCACAGACTGAGAAGGAGACTGAATGCAAACTCTAAGATGAAATAATCAAATGTGTTACAGTGACTGGAAATCACCCATAGTCATGGTGCCAAAACCAAATGGTACACAACGATTATGTGTGGACTATTGTAACGTCAATGCAGTTGAAAAGGTTGAAGTATACCCAGTTCCACAGTTGGAAAACTGTGTTGAAAATGTGGGACACGCAACTTACATTTGGTATGAAAAATGTGCCAACCACATTTCAGGGACTTACCAATAAGTAGCCGGATTATCCAACCTGTGATTTACAGTGATGACCTTGTGATCTTTAGTGACTCATGAAAAGAACACTACAGCATCTATCAAACTTGTTCGATCGACTTTGGAAGGCAGACTTGGTGGTAAACCGAGCGAAAAGTGAATTTGCCAAAGCAAAAGTCACCTTCCTTGGCCATGCTATTGGACATAGATAAATGGCATGAGATTTAAAAGTGACAGTAATTGGGGAATTTCGCATTCTGTTGACAAAACGAGCAGTTCCTGGAATGAAGTCGATTTTATCAAATGTTTGTGCCTCATTTTCACAGTGTGACTTCTCCACTCACTGAATTGTTAAAGAAAGGCAAGAAGTTTCATTGCACAGAGGACTGTCGGAAGGCATTTGACGGCATTTGAAATATGTGTTAACCACTACCCACGATTAGACACACCTGAATATGCAAAACCATTCAAGGTGGATGTAAATGCGACTGATGTGGATTTCGGTGTTGGGCTCCTGCAGGAAGATGACGAGAAGACAAAGAGACCTACTGGGTATTCCTCCAAGAAGTTGAATGCTCATTAGTAGAAATATTCAACAGTTGAGAAAGAGACAGTGAGCTTTGTGTTGGTATGACATTTTAATGTTTATATTAATAGCAACATATCGGAGACAACCATTTACACTGATCATAACTCAATGAAGTCTTTTTGAGAAATGTTAGGACAAAAATGCGAGACTGTTTATCTGGAGCCTGTAGTTACAGCCATTCAATTTGAAAAGTGTACACGTGGCAGGTCTTGAAAACATGATTTCCAATGCATTGCTGAGACTTGAGTGACAAATGGAGGCACTCAATGATGGAAGTACCACGCACTGAATGTGGACGTAATTGTGCATGTTTGCACGTTTATAGTAAACGAATGTACATGCTTTTGTAGAGTACAAACTACCATTTTTGGGAGTTTTGAAAACTGAAGCCATTTTGGATATTGAAGATTCAGTTTTATATTGGGGGAGTTGTCACACAGGTGGTAGCTTTACAAGGTTATGTTGTCCGTGATTTTTTTCAGAGAGGTTCTAAATGACCCAATGTTCCAACGTGTCTCAATTTTGAATGCTTCATTGGGGTGCTTTTTTTTACGTAACAGATAATGCCTCGGACAGAAGGCTTTCAAGCCTTTTAAATAAACTGGTGTAATCGAGGGGATGTAGCCATCTCTCCAGTTGCACAGGTCAGTTCAGTTCGAGGGTTAGTTGAGTCAGGTTCACTGTTGAAATTGGACGCTGTCCCCCTCCTTCAGTCCTCTAACTTCGTAAACTATCACCTTTTTTGTGTAATTTTTACTCTTTGTGCTCGTGGGTTTGTTTATTGGGATTGTTGCAAGTAATTTGGATCAGCATCCTTAATTCGAGGTAGCCTGTCAGTTTTGGATAGAATGAATTATTCAGGTATGGTGTTTTTGGCTCGTTGTGTTACATTCCTTATTTTTGCAAATACATTCTATTTGTTTAAAAGTCAGCAGTCGGACCAACTAATTCACTCTGGGAATATCCACTATACAGTTACCTTCAACAAATGGCAACATTACGTGCTTAAGAATGTTGTGACGGGTCGGGCCTGGTCCATAACAATGTGTAATAACCTTTTTTTTTAACAGTCATGAATTAATGAATAAGGAATGGAATTAATATGATAATGGCTATTGGACAGAAATGGCTGCGGCCAGTGACTGAGGAGACCTGAGGGGAGTGCAGTAATATCTCCCAGTCACTAGTATTCAGCCATCACTGATTCTGACAAATGGAATGAAATGCAGTGCAGAGCAAGATAACAGATGACCTTTGGTACATAGAATGTTGAACGACAATGTGAATGGAATAGGACAATTTTAAATGTGATGTATATAATTATATTTTATACATAGACCGTTTAATCACAGGTTATACGGGTTGTTAAGATTGTTTATATCAAGACGGGATATACAGAAATAAGAAACAGAAACAGATTACAAAATGTGTTGATTTACAGTGAGTTCCAGCGGAGTAAGAGTAAAGACACAGCTCATACTGAGCTGGTACAGAGATGATGGGCTGCTTGACAACCATCATGGTTTTAATTATTCAGAGAAACGTATTGAAAATGTTCAGAGACTGATGAGACAAGTCTAGTCATAAAACGCACAGGTAATATCGTAATTAATAAACTGTTCCTACTTTTCATCAAGTGTAGCTGTCTCCAAAAGGCCTTTAAATCAAAATCACATTGGTGAGATCCGCGTATTTATTTTCAGAACTTAAAGAAGAAACAGACTGCAGTGTAATATATGTGTCACTGGCAAGAGTGATAGGAACAGGAATGGAGCATATTGTCCAACATCCAGACCAATCAAGAAAAAGCAAAATATGAGAGAGAGTGGAAATCTGAAATGCAAATTCAAAATGATGGAGAAAAGCAACAGTTGATACAGGATCTGGGCAGAGAAACAGAGTTACCAAGTCTTATATGAAACTATCTTGAACAAGTTATGTTGGACTCAAAAAAAGTTAAATCCATTTTTCTCTGCTCCGATACTGGCTGAACTGTCGGGTTTCTCTCCAGCACTTTCAATTGGGTGCAATGACAGGAAACAGAGTAATGGTGGGCGGTTGCTTTTCGAACTGAAGGCTTGTGTCCAGCAGTGTTCCACAGAAGTTGGTTCTGAGTTTTCTTTGTTTGTCATTTATGTCAATGATTTGCGTGAGAATATCGGTGTGGATGACACCAAAACTGGTGGCACAGTGGACAGTGAAGAATGTTGAATAAGAATACAAAAGGATCTTGATGAAATGGGTCAAAAGACTGACAGATAGCAGATAGAGTTCAAGCTGGGTGAATGTGAGGTGCAGGCAATAGTGTGTGTTTGTTTCTGTCTGTTGCACCGGGAATGGGATGATTTTATGTCCCATCTCCTGGGTTCAAAACATCGATATCCTTCATGATCATTGAGAGGCCTAATCCTCTCTAAGGTTACCCTCTTGCTGTTAATGTAGTTGCACAATATGTTTGGATTATCCTGAACCTTATCTGCCCATGCTATCTCATATCTCCTTTTTGCTTTCCTGATATCCCTCGAAATAATACCCCACATTCTTTATATTGTCTAAGAGATTAAATTGAATAAAGTTGTCTATATCTAAAGTAAGGTTTTCTTTGATTCTTGAATAAAAGCTCAATAACTGTAGTTGTCCATTGTTCCTTAATCTTCCCTTCACTCTAACAGGTATATAATGCCTCTCAACTCCCGTTGAATGCCTCCCACTTGTCAGACATTGTTTAACCTGCTGACAGTCTACTCCAATCAAACTTGATAAGTCCTTGTCCCATGCCATTAAAATATATGGTACTGCAATTTAAAAAAAAAGTAATGAAAGGCTTATTCTTTTCCATAACCATTATGAAACTAATAGAATTATGATTGCAATGCCCAAAACATTCCCTCACATTTACCTCTGTCACTTGCCCTGCTTTTGCACAAAAGAAGGCTAGTTTTGCTCCTTCTCTGATAGAATCATCCGGATATTTATGAAGAAAATTTTTGTGAACATATTTGACAAATTCTTCACCATCCAACCCTTTAACGCTGTGGTAGTCCCAATCAGTTTTAAGAAAATTAAAAGCCCCCATTATTACAACCTTATTAAGCTTATATATATCCGAGATTTCCCAACATGTTTGCTTCTCAATTTCGTTCTTACTGTAGGAGAGCATATGGTACAATACAATCAATGAGTTCTTTCCTTTCTTCTTTTTAATTTCGACAAATATATTTTCACTGGACGGTTTTTCACAAAAGAACATTTAGTGCTATCTGTTCAAAGTGAACTTTATATTCTTATTTTTAATATTACCTTCATATTTTAACTGGATAATGTTTCAGAAATGTCTTCCCCAGATCCAGCAATAATTTATTCCTTAATCAAAAATGGCAGACCGCCCCCTCCCTGCCCTCCGCATATATTTTCCACCCTTTCTATGACGCTTAACAGCTGTAACATTGAATTGCCATCTCTCGGCTTCAACATCTCTCAGGCGAAAGTGAGGACTGCAGATGCTGGAAGTTAGAGTGGAGAGTGTGGTGCCGGAAAAGCACAGCAGGTCAGGTAGATTCCAAGGAGCAGGAAAATCGACATTTCAAGCAAAAGCCCTTCATCAGCCCATTCCGGATCAAGGGCTTTTGCCGAAAACGATGATTGCCCTGCGCCTCACATGCTGCCTGACCTGCTGTGCTTTCCCAGCACTGCATTTCCGAGTTGATCATCTCTCAACCAATTTTCTGTAATACATATGATGTCCCAATCCCATGTTCTTAAACATGCCCCGAGTTCATTAGCCTCCCCTGTAAGACCCCTCACATTGAAATAAATGCAATATCGTGCTTCAGATTTACTATATACTTTTGATTCTCTCGTTTTTCTTATCTAATTGATGTGCACTCCTCACATTCATAAACTTCTCCATCTATCCTACCATTTGTAATTCTACTTGGAATATCCCCCTTGTCAACTCTATCAACATAAAGTCTCCCTACAAAGAAGGAGCAAATTTCCCTGCTAAGATATTGGTTGCTTTCCAGTTTAGATTAGACCAATCCTTTCTGTACAGGTCACTTCTATTCTAAAATAGATTCCAATTTCCCAAAAATCGAAATCCCTCAATAACATAGTAGCTCTTTAGCCGTTGTTTTTACTCTGTTAACCTTTTGTTCCTTCCCAGTTGGGTTTTGCATTGGGAGTAAACCAGAAAGTATTGCTTTAAAGGTTTTATTATTAATATTCTACCTCACCTCTTAAGTTCACTCTGTACTGCTTTAATCTTTCCCTAAAAAAAACATTCCTGCCAATATCTACAAAATGTTTGGCTACTCAATCTCACCTTTAACAACGTGCTTGAAATGTTTCGAGACGTTCTTAATCCTAGCACAGGGAAAGCAACAAACCCTCCTCAATTACCAGACACTGCCCCAGAATCTCCTGTTAATGCCCCTGATAGAAAAGTCCACTGAAGCAATAATTCTACTAAATCTCCTCGAATGCTGCTGAACATAAGAATCATTCCAAGTGTCCAATAATTGACTGCTCTTCCATTTTCCAGAGAGAGACAATCCCCTTCAGCTGTTCTAAACGCTGAAAAGCATTTTGATAGAGGAATAGCCACCGGAGAATTTTGAAATACTTTCTTATCTTTCCTGAATGCCACACTTCTATATGACTGATATGCTGGATAATATTTTTTTTCTAAATCTTCCAGCCATCCTCTCTGTGCCTTATATGAGACCTTAATAATATTATGCCTGAATGCAGAATTTTTTACGACACCTTCTGTTACCTTTCATTACCTACAGACAATAATGTTAAAATTGAAAAATATATGCATATAGGTATCAAACAGAAAAATTAAACAAAATCAACCATTTAGCTCATTAAATTAATAAATATCTTCCTCTTCAATAAATTCAGAGAAAAAAATAGTCTTCTCCAGAGCTGCAAATGTGTAGGATTCTCCGGAAGGAAGGTACACCTCCTTATTTTAATTAATTAATTTTACAAAACAAAAAAACTTCTGCAGTGTAATAAAAGAAACCATTTAAAACAAAAATGGACATTTTGTTTTTTTTGGTAAACCATCCTTAAAAAACTCTTTTAAAAAAAGTTCGTTTGAAAGAAAATCGTGAGTTTTTTGCTGTTTTGTTTGTTTTTGAATGTTAATAAAACAAATAGAAATAATTACTTTAAATTAATAAACTATAATATCAACTGCAAAAAGGCTATATTAAATATTCAACTGCCTGCAATCCCAGGAGCAGCTGGAAGATCCACACTACTCTAAAAACATTTTTTGAGAATGTTTTTACAATATGAAGAAGAGTGGGCATATGATTTAATAATTTGTTTCCAGTTCAAGGTGGACTTGACGATATGATTTGATCTCCTACTGCGATTCTATATATAGAATTTAGTTGATTCTTTATCCTCATCACTCCAACTCTTTCAAACAAAATTATGAATCTGTCTCTATCGTAGAGACGGAAACTTCCTTCAGCTCTGACTATTGCAGAGAACGATACAAAGAACATTATCCAGGTCCACATGGAACACAAATGCTGCAATGAAAGCCATCTAAACTTAATCCAATACTAATTACGTATAAGCTAAATTAATAAAAAATACAGAGGAGCATAGTATAAAAGTAGAATTCAGGTGCATGTTCAAAATAAAATTTGTGGTTCCCTCATTAAAAAAAGAACTCAACTGCATTACTCTGTAAATTCACCAAAATAGGAAAAAAACAAGAGAATGGAATTCTCAATGCTTTCCCTGCAAACAACGTCGGAAGAACAGGAGAAAATCGGGGCTTAGTTGTGAACTACATAAACGATGATGATGAGAATGGGAGGGAATGATAAATTATTTTGTGAGTGACAGAAAGATGAGCTGGTGGTTCACAGTGAGGAGGAACGTGTGAGGGGACAGGATAATATAACCCGGTTGTTCAGGTGGACAGATCAATCGCTAATGAAATTTAACACTGACACCTTTCAGAAGTAAGAAGACAAGAGTGTACTCAAACTGAAGAGAGGCTAAACTTACTTGATTTTACTTTTAAACAAAGAAGGCTGAGAGGTGCTCCTGATGGAGGTGTTTCACAACATGAGGGGTCTAGACAAGGAAGACAAAGAGTAGCTCTTCCCCTTTCTCGAAGGCTCAATAATAAGGAAATAATTCATTGAAATAATATATTGTTTTTTTTCCATTCAACTCGTCATTGTGCTCAAACACAGGCACATTCTCCTAATATGATCCAAAGACCAATGTTTGCCCGTTCCTTGTCTTGCCTAGACCTATATAAAGATTTAAAAGCGACTTACCTCGGGAGTTGGGCCTCCATTTGCTGAGAGGTGTGAGGGAGGAGCTAACGACTTCTGGGAAGTCATATATTTGTGTGGTTGCATTACCTGAAACACTACTCCGGTAGTGTCTCCCACACATCTCCTCCTCTGACCGAAAAAAAGCTTCTGTCCGCCAGATTGGTAAGGTAGCGAGTTTATTATTTATTCCATATTTTTCAACAGTCTCTTTGGGAAATTAGAATCATGAGAATGGAGGTGAGGCCAGTTGAATGTTCCTCTTGCAGATTGTGGGAGGTAAGGGACACCACTAGTGTCCCTGCTGACTACATCTGCGGTAAGTGCACCCAACTCTAGCTCCTTGAAAACCGCGTTAGGGAACTGGAGCTGGAGCTGCATGAACTTCGGATCATTAGGGAGGCAGAGGGGGTTATTGAGAGGAGGTACAGGGAGGTAGTCACTCCTCAGGTACAAGAAAAAGGCAAATGCGTTACAATCAGGGGATGGAAAGGGAACCGGCAGGCAGTGCAGGGATCCCCCGTGGCCATTCCCCTCAACAATAAGTATACTGTTTTAGATACTGTTGGGGGGGGGACTTACCAGGGGAAAGCAGTGGGGCACATGGCTCTGGCACAGAGTCTGTCCCTGCTGCTCAGAAGGGATGGGGAAGAGGAGCTGAGCAGTAGTCACTGGGAACTCCATAGTTAGGGGGACAGATAGGATATTCTGTGGGGACGAGAGATACTGACGGTTGGTGTGTTGCCTCCCAGGTACCAGGGTTCGCGATGTCTCTGATCGAGCTTTGGGATCCTTAAAGGGGAGGGCGAGCAGCCCCAAGTCGTGGTCCACATAGAGACCAACGACATAGAAAGGAAGCAAGATGGAGATTTAAGGCAGAAATATAGGGAGCTAGGATGGAAGCTTAGAGCTAGGACGAACAGTGTTGTTGTCTCTGGTTTGTTGCCCGTGCCACGTGCTAGTGAGTCTCGGAACAGGGAGAGAGAGGAATTGAACACGTGGCTACCGGGATGTTGCAGGAGGGAGGGTTTTAGTTTATTGGATAATTGGGGCTCTTTCTAGGGTAGGTGGGATCTCTACAAGCAGGATGATCTTCATCTGAATCAGAAAGGTACCAATATCCTGTGGAGGGGTGGTGGAATTCGCTAAGGCTATTCGGGTGGGATTAAACTAATCCAGCAGGCGGATGGGAAGCAAGATAGTTGAGAGTAGGGAGGTCCGAAATCAAGTTTCAGGGACGCAAGATGACACCAGCAAGCAAGAGGTTGGTTTGAAGTGTGTCAACTTCAACGCCAGGAGCATCCAGAATAAGGTGGGTGAACTTGCAGCATGGTGTGGTACCTGGGACTTCGATGTTGTGGCCATTTCAGAGACATGGTTAGAGCAGGGACAGGAATGGTTGTTGCAGGTTCCAGGATTTAGATTTTTCAGTAAGAACAGAGAAGATGGTAAAAGAGGGGAGGTGTGGCATTGTTAGTCAAGGACAGTATTACAGTTGCGGAAAGGATGTTTGGGGACTCGTCAACTGATGTAGAATGGGCTGAGGTTAGAAACAGGAAAGGAGATGCCATCCTGTTGGGAGTTTTCTATAGGCCTCCGAATAGTTCCAGAGATGTAGAGGACAGGATAGTAAAGATGACTCTCGATAGTATTGAGAGAGACAGGGTAGTTGTCATGGGGGACTTCAACTTTTTAAATATTGACTGGGAACACGATAGTACGAGCAATATAGATGGGTCAGTTTTTGTCCAGTGTGGGCAGGAGGGCTTCTTGCCACTGTATGTTGACAGGCCAACAAGGGACAAAGCCACATTAGATTTGGTACTGGGTAATGTGCCCGGCCAGGTGTTAGAAAAGGAAGTAGGTGAGCACTTTGGTGATAGTGATCGCAATTCTGTTATGTTTACTTTAGTGATAGAAAGGGATGGGTGGAGACCACTGGGTAAGAGTTACAACTGGGAGAAAGGCAATTACGATACGATTAGGCAAGATTTAGGAAGCATACGATGGAGAAGGAAACTGCCGGGGATGGGCACATTAGAAAAAATGAGCTTATTCAAGGAAAAGCTCCTGAGTGTCCGAGATAAGTATGTAGCTGTCAGGCAGGAAGGAAGCTGTAGTGCGTGGGAGCCGTGGTTTGAGGGGAGTGTAATCTCTTGTCAAGAGGAAGAAGAAGGCTTATGTTCGGATGAGATGTGAAGGTTCAGTGAGGGCGCTTGAGGGTGACTAGTTAGCCAGGAAAGACCTAACGAGAGAGCTCAGAAGAGCTGGGAGGAGACATGAGAAGTTGTTGGCGGATAGGATCAGGGTAAACCCTAAGGCTTTTTCTAAGTATTTAAGGAAATAAAGAATAAAGAGAGTAAGATTAAGGAGGTAAAAACAATAACTGCAGATGCTGGAAACCAGATTCTGGATCAGTGGTGCTGGGAGAGCACAGCAAGGTTTCGCTGCTCATTGGATGCTGCCTGAATTGCTGTTTTCTTCCAGCACCACTGATCCAGAGTAAGATTAAGACCAATCAAGGATAGTGGAGGGAAGTTGTGTGTGGATTCAGAGTAAATATAGGAAGCACTAAATGAATATTTTTCGACAGTATTCACTCTAGAAAACGACAATGTTGTCGAGGAGAATACAGAGCTACAGGCAACTAGACAAGATGTGATTGAGGTTCACAAGGAAAAGGTATCAGAAATCCTTCAGAGTGTGAAAATAGATAAGTTCCCTGGGCAGGATGGGATTTATCCTAGGATCCTCTGGGAAGCCAGGGAGGAGATTCCGAGCCTTTGACATTGATCCTTCTATCGTCATTGTCTAGAGGAATAGTGCCAGAAGACTGGGGGATAGTAAATGTGGTGCCCCTGTTCAAGAAGGGGAGTAGAGACAACCCTGGTAATTATAGACCAGTGAGCCTTACTTCAGTTGTTGGAAAAGTGTCGGAAAAGGTTATAAGAGATAGGATTTATAATCATCCAGAAAAGAATAATTTGATTAGGGATAGTCGGCACGGTTTTGTGAAGGGTAGCTCGTGCCTCACAAACCTTATTGAGTTCTTTGAGAAGGTGGCCAGACAGGGAGATGAAAGCAAACCGGTTGATGTGGTGTATATGGATTTCAGCAAGGCGTTCGATAAGGTTCCCCACACTAGGCTGTTATACAAAATGCAGAGGAATGGGATTGTGGGAGATATAGCAGTTTGGTTCAGTAATTAGCTTGCTGAAATAAGACAGAGGGTGGTGGCTGATGGGAAATGTTCATCCTGGAGTCCAGTTACGAGTGGTGTACCGCAAGGGTCCGTGTTGGGTCCACTGCTGTTCGTCATTTTTATAAACGACCTGGATGAGGGCAGAGAAGGGTGGGTTAGTACATTTGCAGATGACACTAAGGTCAGTGAAGTTGTGGATAGTGCCAAAGGATGTTATAGGTTACAGAGAGACATAGATAAGCTGCAGAGCTGGGCTGAGAGGTGGAAAATGGAGTTTAGTGTGGACAAGTGTGAGGTGATTCACCTTGGTTCGAGTAAACGGAATGCAAAGTAATGGTAAGATTCTTGGTACAAAGTTAAAAATCACACAACACTAGGTTATAGTCCAACAGGTTTAATTTGAAGCACACTAGCTTTCAGAGCGAAGCTCCTTCATCAGGACAATCACCTGATGAAGGGGCGGTGCTCCGAAAGCTAGTGTGCTTCCAATTAAACCTGTTGGACGATAACCTGGTTTTGTGTGATTTTTAACTTTGTACACCCTAGTCCAACACTGGCATCTCCGAATCATGAGGTAAGATTCTTGGTCGTGAAGATGAGTAGAGAGATCTCGGTGTCCAGGTACACAGATCCTTGAAAGTTGCCACCCAGGTTGACAGGGTTGTAAAGAAGGCAAACAGTGTTTTAGCTTTCATTAATAGAGGATCGAGGTCTGGAACCATGAGGTTATGCTATAGCTGTACAAAACTTTCGTGCAGCCGCACTTGGAGTATTGCATACAGTTCTAATCACCACATTATAAGAAGGATGTGGAAGCTTTGGAAAGGCTGCAGAGGAGAGTTACTCGGATGTTGCCTGGTATGGAGGGTAGTTCTTACGAAGAAAGGCTGCGGGACTTGAGGCTGTTCTTATTGGCGAGAAGAAGGTTGAGAGGAGACTTAATAGAGACATATAAAATAATCAGAGGGTTAGATAGGGTGGACAGTGAGAGCCTTTTTCCAAGTATGATGACAGCCAGCACGAGGGGGCATAGTTTTTAATTGAGGGATGATAGATATGGGACAGATGTCAGAGGTAGTTTCTTTACTCAGAGAGTAGAAAATTATGGAATGCTTTACCTCCAACTGTAGTAGGTTCGCCAACTTTAAGTACATTTAAGTCGTCATTGGACAAGCATATGGACGTAAATGAATAGTGTAGGTTAGATGGGCTTCAGATTGGTATGACAGGTCGGCGCAACATCGAGGGCCGAAGGGCCTGTACTGCAATAATGTTCTATGTTCTATGACTTATATCCACTTCACATATTCCTTTTCTAACCAATTCAATGTTTGTATTCTCCCACAATACCTTCAACACATTTTTCATAAGACATAGATTAATGGACACTTTCTAACAAAATTGATGAAATAATATTTTTACTCAATATCTAACCTATAAATTTGCAACAATGCTGAACTGTTTTGTTGTCCTATCACCCAGTTCCCAGACTGCAGTTGCAGCAAATAGTCATTAAATCTCAAAAGAATTGCCAAGTCTTTACTTCTGATCAAAGTGGCCACTTGTCCCTTTATTATGAAATGGGCATATTAATTATGGACTGTCTGTCTGACTGTAACATTTTGATGTGGATTACTCCAGGCAATTAAACATCAGGAGGTAAGAACAGGGATAGGCCATCTGGTTGCCAGGCCTGCTGTGGGAATCAACAAGGCCTCCACATTAGTGTCTTGCTCCAGACACACAGAGCAACCTGCATCTCCCTCAACCAAACTTCTCGACTCCTGCAACCCCAGCCACCAGCGGTGAATAAAATTCAAAGAACTGTAGGTGCTGCAACACAAGAAAATAGAAATTATGAGTGGCGGTAGGAAATTCAACTGTGCAGTTATCCACATTAAACACCATCAGCCAGATTTTGCAATCTGCCCCATTTTCTAACCCTACCATTATTCATCTGTAAACTCTTTAGCTCCTCATTACAGCCTGTTTTACCACCTAGTTTAATACCATTTGTGAATGTAGTTGCTACACTCTGTCTCTCCTTCCAGGTCAGTTGGACAGATTCTAAACAATTGAGGGCTGAGAACTGAACTTGCAGCACCTCACGACTTTCAGTTCATCAGGGAAAGACCATTTATCGCTATGCTCTGCTTTCTGTTAGTCAGTCAATCTTCTATCCAATTCAATACTCTACCCTTAACCCCTCGGTTCTAACCACCTAGATCAGTCCTTTATGCAGCACCTTGTCAAATGCCTTCTGAAGTTCAGATGTCCAGCAGTTACTGCATCCCCATTATCCACCTTGCTGGTCGTATTCTCAAAGAACTCCAGCAGGTTTGTCAAGCACAACCTGCCCATCATGAAACTGTTCTGCTGAATTGAGCTTTGTTTTTCCAAGTGTTCAGTTATTTCATACTTGTCGGTTACTGAAGAAATTTCCCCACTACAGAGATTAAACTCACTGGTCTGCAGTTTGTGAATTTTTGCCTATGTCCTGTTTTGGGAACGAGTACTACAGTATTAATTTTCGAACACACCGGTACCGTTCCAGAATTCAAGGATGTTTTGAATATCTTAACCAACACATCCACTATCTGTGCTTTATATCCTTTAATATAATATACTGCAGGCCAAGAGTCTGACCTGTCTATAATCCCATCAATGTATTTAATATCTTCTTCCTCGTCATCGTGCTTCCATCATGATCCTTTGCAGTTGTTTTAAATTTTGGGATGAAATTATCTTGCACTGTGAAAACAGAAAGCGTTGGTTTTGCCGCTGCCATTTCGGAGTTTCCCATTATTACCTCGCCATTTTCATCCTCCCAGAGGCCAACATTTACTTTCAGCATTTTAAAACTTTTTGTCTACTCAGAGAAGTGTTCTTTATCATTTCTTATGTTTTCTCCTCATTTTCCTTCATAGCCATTTTGATTATGTTTTTAGTATCTGTTTGCTGACAATTAAAGTGTTTTTCTTTAATTCCTTAAAGGATGAGGGTAACGCTGGTTAGACAGCACTCATTGTCTGTCTCTAATTGCCCAGAGGGCAGTTAAGCGTCAACCAAATATGTTGAAGTCACATGTCGGTCAGACCAGGTAAGGGTGGTGTTTTCCGGTCCTAAAGGATATTCATGAAACATATACGTGTTTCCAACCATGACCGATGGATTCATTGCCACCAATAGACTCTTAATTCCACGTTCATATTGGATTTAAATTCGACCATCTGCCATGGCGGCATTTGAAGCCATGTCCCCAGAACATTATCTGGATTAGCTGTCAGCGATAATGCCACCAGACAAGAACCTTCATGCTATTGTTGACTTCCTTGTTAAGACATGGATCGCTTTTCACCTTTTTACAATTCCTCTTCCACTCAGGATTACACTTTATTTGAGGGAGTTGGACTATCTTCCTAAGAAGTTGCCACTGTTCTTCAAATGTCTTGCACTTTAATCTTTTTGACATGTCCACTCAGGCCAAGCCCTTCTTCAGACCAGTAAAATTATCATTGTCCAACACTTAACCTCTCCTATGTGACTCTGCCTTCGCTGTTACAGTCTGAATGTGAAACTCCAACATGTTGTGGTCACTCTTTCTAAGATGATCCTGCACTAGAATATGATTTATCACTCCTTCCTCATTACATAATGCCAAAGCCAGTTCTCTGTTTGGTTCCATGACATGTTACTCGAAGAAATAATCCATCGTATATTCGACGAATCGTTCTTTGAGACTCCCCTTGCCAAATTGATTAATCCAAGCAAATTGCATGCTTACATTACCATAATCACTCTTGTGCTCTTGTCTCAAGCCATCGTTATTTCCTGGTTCATGCTATTCCCTACTTTGAAAGTAATTTGTCGGGGGAGGGGTGGGAGGTAGTTTGTGGGCTGGGAATGCTCCTACCAATAGGTTTCTTTCAACGTGTTTTATTTCAAACCAGACTGATTCATCAGATTTGTCCCACGTGCTAATATCATTTCTTAATAAAACCTTGACATAATCCTTAACGAATACAGGCACTCCACCTGCTGTTCCTTCTTGTCTGAATACTGAGTACCCTTGGACATTTAACACCCTAGTCCTGACCTTCATGTAACCACATTTCAGTCATGTCCACCATGCCATACCTATTTATACCTGTTAGCGCTATCAGCTCATTCATTTTATTCCAAATACTGCACACATTTAGTTAGAAAACATTTAACATAAGTTCTATCGATTTTTCTTTCTCTTTTAATACTTGTGTGCACAGGCGCTCCATCCTTATTTATTGATCCCTGATAATAGTGAGCCTATCATTTACTCCAACTTGCAACTCACATTTTTAAAATTGTGATTATTTCCCTCAGCATGGTCATTAAAATGGCTCTGCATGTTTATTTGACAAACCTTTACTCTCTGCTCATTTTCTGACCTGCTGTTTTGTATCCCATCCTTCTCTATCATTACCTTAAATCTGCATGATCACACCTCCCTTCCAGGATGTTGGGACCCCTCCAGTTAAAGTGCACACTTTCCTTTCTGTACAGTTCCCACGTGCACTGAACGCTATCCGAATCATCCAAAAAATCAGAAACCCTCCTCCCAAACTAGCTCTTTGCCACATATTCAACTCGACTATCTTCCTCTTCCATGTCTCACTTCCAGATGCCGAGAGTAATCCCAAGAACATAATCCTGAAGATCCTGCTTTTAAACTCACTCCTAACTCCCCGAACTTCCTTTGTAGGACCTTTTGCTCTTCTTACCTATATCATTGGTGTCAATGTGAACCACGACCGCTGGCTGTTTACCCTCCCACTTCAATATGCCCTGAGCGTGCTCGGAGACATTCTTGATCCTGGCACCGACCCCCTTCTTATGAACAAATCATTGAATCATAGAATCCCTACTTTGGGAAAACAGGCCATTTCAAACAGCACATCCACGCTGACACTTTGGAAAGTATATGGACCGGAAAGCTGGACAATCTGTCAGTGCTTAGAGAGACAGGAACAGCAATAGAACCTGGAGACACTAATACAGATAGGGAGTATTGCAGATACTGGAGGAGATTCCTGCTTTAGGGATGGTTGTAGGGGAGTGTGACGTTGACACAGTTAGGGGTGTAAGAGCTAAAGAAGGTTATAGAGATGGTTAGATTGGTAGGGAGACTGGAGGAGCTTACATTGACAAGGCTGGTGATAGCGATGGGAAGATGTTACATAGACAGTAAGTCTTGTAGAAACTGATCGGGAGAGTCACAAGCATTGGATCGGGGTTTTACAGGGTCCTGAGAGGATTACACAGATAGGGAGGTTTGTAGGATGTCTACATTTTCAGAGTGTTTCAGGAATGGAAAATGTTACACAGTTAAGGAGGGATGTTGGAGCTGTGGGAGTTCACAGAGACTCGGAAGTTTGAAGAGTTTGGGGCTGATTATGGATTGAGGGATATATTTACGCAGAGGGATAGTTTAGATTAGATTCCCTACAGCATGGGAACAGGTATTCTGCCCAACAAGTCTACACCAACTCTCCAAAGAGTAACCCACCCACACCCACTTCTCTCCGACAATGCACCTAACACTATGGGCAATTTAGCATGGCTGATTCACCTGACCTGCACATCTTTGGACTGTGGGAGGAAACTGGAGCACCCGGAGGAAACCCACGCAGACACGGGGAGAATGTGCAAACTCCACACAGACAGTCACCAAATGCTGGAATCAAACCTGGGTCCCTGGCGCTGTGAAGAACCATTGCTCACCACTGAGCCACTGTGATGCCCAAATTGCAGAATTACATAAAGAGAGAGAGTTTGAGGAGCTGGGGGGACTGCAGGGAGTGGATTAGCAAACAGAGATGTGGAGTGCTGTTGTGGCTTGAAAAGGGTCTGGAGGTGTTTGCATCCGTAAGGAGGTCGGTAAGAATGGGAGAAGTTTACTGAGGTCGTGTGGTACTATAGGCCAGGAGGCAGGTTTGTTATCGGGCCTGCAGAAGGTTACAGTGATATCATGTTCTCTTGAGGTTTGAGGAAGGTACACAGGTGGATAATTTGGTACAGACTGGATGATTTTACAGAGACGGGGGCACTGTAAGTATTGTGCAAAACGACAGAAATAGGGATCATTGTACAGAGTGCAGGATGCAATTATTGAGATTGGGCATGTTATCGACACTGGAGCAATTTACGCTTAGGGATAGTCGTCAGCATTGGAGTAGGTTTCAAATATACAGCAGGAATATGGGAGGCTGGAGGTTACAGAAATAGGAAAATTTCTGGGAATTACAAGCATTCAAGACATTGGCACAAACAAGTTGGACCAAAGGGCATGTTCCCTTGCTGTATGACTGTATCACATGACAAGAGACAGTGTGAGGAGGGAATACAGAACAGAAAGATCCAAGGATTCAATGCGATCTCCTTGAGGGAGTCATGATTTGGAGATGCCAGTGTTGGACTGGGGTGTACAAAGTTAAAAATCACACAACACTCGGTTATAGTCCAACAGGTTCAATGGGAAGCACACTAGCTTTCGGAGCAATGCTCCTTCATCAGGTGATAGTGGAGGGCTCAATTCTAACACACAAAATTTATAGCAAAAAATTAAAGTGTGATGTAACTGAAATTATACATTGAAAAATTGATTGTCTGTTAAGCCTTTCATCTGTTAGAATACAGTGATAGTTTCACTTCTTTCATGTGTAAATCACAAAAGCTTTTTTTAAAACAAAGTTGCATTCTCGGGTTAGTTGTTAACAATGGTGATAGCTAGACAATATGTTGAAGGTGTTGGCCCCCTGTATTCTCTGTCTATGCCATAATGCTTACATTGATTCTAATCTAAAAAGTGAGATAACGGAGTTTTACATAAATTCATGCAGTTTTTGAGCTCAGAGTTCTACATGAATGCATGCAGTTTTTGAGTAAAGTACAATGTAACCCTGAAAGTTCAAATTCACCCCACAAAATATATGTGTGCTTGTGGGTCTTTGTCTGTCTGTGTGCATGTGTCTGCCTGGCTTGGGGGTTGTGAGTGTGAGAAAGTGTATGTGTGTGTAGTGAGTGCAGAGTGTCTTAAGTCTGTGAGGGGATGCATGTGTGAGTGTGGAAGTATGTGTGTCTGTAAGGGTTTGTGTGGGTATCTGTGTGCGCGTCTGTGTGTACGTGTGTCCGTGTGTATGTGTGAGAGCGTGTGTGTAGGAGTATCTGTGTGTGTGTGTGTGTACAGTGCAATGGTGGTAACCTAAAATGTGACATGAACCCAAGGTCCCGGTTGAGGCCCTCTATATGGGTACCGAACTTAGCTATCAGTCTCTGCTCGGCCACTTTTCTCTGCTGCCTGTCTCGAAGTCCACCTTGGAGGATGGTCACCCGATGGTCCGAGGCTGAATGTCCTGGACCACAGAAGTGTTCCCCAACTGGGAGGGAACCCTCATGTCTGTTGATTTTTGTGCGGTGCCCATTCATCCGTTGTCGTAGCCTTTGCTCGGTTTCCCCAATGTACCATGCCTCTGGGCATCCTTGCCTGCAACGTATAAGATAGACAACGTTGGCTGAGTGACATGAGTACCTGCCATGTACAAGGTGGGAGGTGTCCCGACGTGTAATGGTAGTATCTATGTCCACACTCTGACACGTCTTTCAGTGTCCAACGTGACAAAAAGGTTTTGTGATTTACACATGAAAGAAGTGAAACTATCACTGTATTCTAACAGATGAAAGGCTTAACAGACAATCAATTTTTCAATGTATAATTTCAGTTATATCACACCGTAAATATTTGCTATATATTCTGTGTGTTAGGATTGAGCCCTCCACTATCACCTGATGAAGGAGCATCGCTCCGAAAGCTAGCGTGCTTCCAATTAAACCTGTTGGACTATAACCTGGTGTTGTGTGATTTTTTTATCCTTGCGGGAGGCCTGCTTTCCCCCCTGTTGTACTGATCCTCAGTAAGACAGTACAGGCCTGGATTGATAACTGTCAACTTCCTCTATTGACATAGGAAGGCTCAGTACAGCAGATATGAAAATTAACAAAAGGGTGTGGAATGAGCCTGGGACAAATCGTGCTCTGTGTTCGTTCTTCAACACTGTATCTATGTCATGCCTTCTGGAACAAATTTCAATCCCTAAAATACACTCTGCTCTGTTCACTGTGAGTGATCTTACCGATCTGCAGGATTTACTGAAGGCTCCAGATCTAACTGTCCATCTCTCTGTCTGACCAACTGTCTTCAGTGTGATGATGGACGAAACAGGAATTGGGAATTCTGCTGAGTCAGGAGCATCCTGATTACCTACAGGAGACAGAGGATCAGACTGAATGGGAAATTAGACTGATGCAGCGAGGGTTACACATGAAAAAAGCCACCAAGTCCCAAGATCTGAAAAATCCCAATCTCCCTCCCTGGTCTGTGCTGCTGTGTCTCCCTGGAGTGGATAATTCTGTTGGCTCAGGATCTGGAGTAGCTGCAAAAGGTGCAGTCAGCGGTAGCAATTAAACCCTCACGGTGACAGATACCACATGGAGTGAGACTGTGTGATATCACCAGAGTGCAGGAAAGCATCACGATCAATCCACGGTCAGGAAGGAGGTGGACTGGGATCGCACGGTACGCACGGATGAGGGAGCTATCAGTGGGCCAGGCAATGGCCTAGTGTTACTCTCACTCAACTGTTCATCTAGAATTTAATGGTGGTAGCATCTGACTGCTTAATACCCTTTAAGTAAGGAAATCTGTTATAGGCTGCCAGTCTGGCCTACATATGAATCCAGACCCAGAGCAAGGAAGTTGACTCAACTGCCCCCAGGAATGACCTGGAAAGCCACTCAGCTCAAGGGACGCTCTGGGGTGGACATGAAATGCTGGCCAGCCAGAGACAGCAACATCCCACGAGTGAATTAAAAACAACTCTGCTGGGAGCAGTGTCCTGGCCAATCATATCGTCAGATTTATGGACAGGGCTTTGAACTGACAGAGAGGATGCAGGGACAGGGTTCAGGTGAAAGGAGCTTTCCAAATCCAAATATAAAAAAGGTGACGCATCAGAACAGCATGGGGATGTGACTGAAGACAAGCAGAAAGGAACGGGAAGGCACAGAGTTTAACTAAAACTGTACATAAGTGAATTAGGCTGTGACAGGACATTCTGGGAAAAAGTTTTTTTTTGGAATTGTCAAACTATCAGCAATAACTTGTGACACAGGGATAAATATGATTTGGTCACCAGAAAGATGTGGTTACAGGAGAAACTATGCTGTCCTGTTCTGTGTTCTAAACAGAGAGGGTTACAACAGCAGGAAGAGGTTTCAGGACGCTGGAGAGCATGGGATCTGAATGAATAGACACAATTAGGATGGTTTTCTTGGAGTGCCAAAGGTAACAGAAACACCAATGGCCTGATCTGAAGCAGATGACCCAGACTGGGATGGGTGTGGGGATTGGAGGTGGTTTCACAGGGAGGGAGGACGATAGAGGCCACAGGAAGTTACAGAAATGCAGAGAGCTGTATGGCCTGCAGGAGTTCATGGAGATGGGGAGGTTGGGAGGGATGGTCCAGTTTACAGGGATAAGGATGTTGGTCGAATGGAGTAGTTTACACAGTCAGGAATGTTTTAGGCGATTCGAGCAGATTACAGCGATAAAGTGGGTTGTATCGACTGGAGGAACAAACAGAGAAATGGAGGGTAGTCATGGCTGAAGATGTTTATAGATACAGGAAGGTTTAGACTCTGCAGATTATTTAGATATGGAGGGTGTGGAGTCTGACAGATTTTCCAGAATGGCACTAATTTTAGTTGTAGACAGTTTCACAGATGAGGGAGCATTTGTAACTATCTCCAGAATGGTCAAAATGGGAAGGGTTGTAGGGGATTTTCCCTTCACACTAACGGGGACATACTATTGAGATCACACTTTTAAAAACCTCCCATTTGCCAGTAATTCATTTTCATTCAAAAATACCAACCCATGATTTGGACGTGCCGGTTCTGGACTGGGATGGGCAAAGTTAAAAACTACACAACACCAGCTTAAAGGAGCAATAGGTCTATTTAGAGGCACTAACTTTCGAAGTGCTGTTTCTTCATCAGGTGGTTGTGGAGCACAGTCATAGGACACATAATTTATAGCAACAGGATGGCAGTGTCATGGAATGAAATATTAAACAGGTTTTGATTAATTCTTTCATCTTTTAGAATGATCACCAGCGCTTGTAAATCTAGCGCTTCCAAACACAGAGGGTCCTCGATTATCCAAATATCAATTAGCTGAATATCGGATTATCCAAAGGAGATCTCGAGGTCCCGATAGAAATATTACATCAAAGAGCTGATTCAACCCTGATTGTGTTTGTTTTGTTCGCACAGATTAAAACCGATCTCGGCTCACAGAAATCCTGCTGAGAACAGTCCTGGACATTGAGCCCAGGTACCGTCTCCAAATGACTGACGTCCTACCATCTCTGGCTCTCCCCAACTTAGCCTGGAGTTCTACATAGAGGTAAATCCTAACCCCACCCCCCCACTTCCCTAGATATTCTCTCGAACATTGTCCTGTATAGTGCAGAGGTGGAACGTTTCGAAATGTTGCAGTAAAAAGTTGTGTGCGCGACTGTGTGTGCGTGTGTATGTGTGCATGCGCTATTTAGAGATTTAACCACCAATGGCAGCAGCTGTCTTACTGTTGGTGTCCACTCCGGCTACCCAGGAGGGGGAGGAGATGACGGGGGCAGGGGCGCACAAGGGGTGGGACAGCCGGGGGTATGGGCGCAAACGGTGGGTGGGGCGGGCGGGGGTGCAGTGTTGGACGGGTTTGGGACTGGAGCGGCATTGTTGGAGGCAGACGTGGGCAGTGTTTGACAGGTTTTGGGCGGGCTGAGGGTGACGTTGGATGGGTTTGGGGGTGGGCGGGGTGCAATGTTGGAGGTGGGCAGAGGATGGTGTTGGATTGGTTTGGGGGCAGGGGCGGGTGGCGAGTGGAGGGTGGCGTTGGACGGTTTTGGTGATGGGGGCAGGCGTGGGTCTCTGTTGGATGAGTTTGGGTCTGGCGGGGAGGGCGACGTTGAGGGGTGGGTGGTGATGGTGTTGAAGGGTTTGGGGGCGAGCAGCGGGGTGTTTTTGGGGGCTGGCTGGGCGTAAAGGTTCACACATGGTTTGGTGCTGCCTAGTCACCTCAACGGGGACTAGATATTACCGAAAACCCCGAGCCAAAGTGGAAAGGCATTGAATTGAGTAATTGAATCATCAATTGTCTGAATGAACAATTGCCTGCCCATCTCGTACAGATAATCGAGGTTCCTGTGTACACCAGCTGGATGATAACCTGGTGTTGTGTGACTGTTACCTTCACCATGCTCGATCCTACTGAATGTCCCCAATATTGGCCCTGTTCCAGTTTTCCTCTTCAAACTGTGGACCTGTCTGATCTTTTTCCATAACTATGTTAAAACAAAGACAGTTGTGGTCACTGGACCCAAAGTGCTCTCTGACTGATACTTCAGTTACTTGCCCGACCTCGGTTTCTGAGGGGAGTTCCAGTGTTGCATCCGTCTGAGTAGCGTAGAGCTCTCTACATTTTGGTTTAGGAAACTTTCTTCGACATATTTGACAGATTCCACCCCATATGGTCCTTTCACACTCTGGGTGATCCAGTCAATCCAGGGGAAGTTACAATCTCCAACCAATGCTACTCAATTATTGTTATAGGTACCTGCAATCTCACTACACATTTTCTCCTCTCGTACCCGCTGGCTATTTGGGGGTCTAAAACACGATCCCAGCAGACTGACCAACCCCTTTTTGTTTCTAACTTTTAAATATATGGCCTCATTTGAGGACCGCTTAACAATATTGTCTCTAAGCACTGTTGTAATGTCCACCCTAATCAAAGGGACAACTCCCCCTCCTCACCTACTTGTCCTTCAGTGACGCCTGTAGCTTCTGTATCCTGGAACACTGAGCTGCCAGTCCTGTCCTTCTCTCAGACATGTTTCTGTTATGCCTATAGTATCCCAGTCCCCAGAGCTAATCCATGGTCTGAACTTGTCTGCCTTACCAGTCAGGCCTCGTGCATTGTAATTAATGCCCTTTGAAGTCGAAGTCTTTTCCCTCCCTATACTGTGCCCCGGATATCCTGGATAGGAAACGTGTTCTTGATGGCTGATGCATTTTCCCCTGACGAGTTGATGGCCCCTGTCTTATTCAGAGTCTCAACTCCTTGCCAAACTAGTTTAAAGCCTGCCTGGGTAACACGAGCAAATCTCCTCCCAGGGATACTGGTGCCCCTCTGCATCCAGTGCCATCCATCCCCCTGGTACAGGTCACCTCTACCCCAGAAGAGATCCCAATGACCCAAGAACTGAAAACCCTGCCCACTATACCAGCTCCTCAGGCACACATCCATCCAGCCTACCTTTCTATTTCTATCCTCACTGGCACTTGGCACTGGGAGTAATCTGGAGATCATTAAGGTCAATATTCTGCTTTTTAAACTTCTTACCTAACTCCCTGTACTCATTTTACAGGACGCCATCCTTTTGTCTACCTCTGTCATATGGGCCGATGTGCACAATGACCTCTGGCTATTTCCCCTCCACCTTCAGAATGTTCATTAACCGCTCAGAGACATCCTTGACCCTGGTACCCGGGAGGTAGCACACCATCCTGGGGTCTCTTCTGCAGCCACACAGTCTCCTGTCTGTCCCCCTCACAACTGAGTCTCTTATCAGTATCACTATCATTAGACAGGATCTGGAAAACAGAGACAGGGAGGAACTCCCTGCAGTTGGGTCCATATTAGGAAA
Organism: Chiloscyllium punctatum; assembly: GCF_047496795.1. Lineage (NCBI taxonomy): Eukaryota > Metazoa > Chordata > Chondrichthyes > Orectolobiformes > Hemiscylliidae > Chiloscyllium > Chiloscyllium punctatum. The sequence goes on along the minus strand of NC_092755.1, from coordinate 11,007,851 downwards.
GTGGAGTATTTTAAATTGATGCAGTGAGAACGCAAGGCCAGTGTGCTCCTTGAAGAGTGAATAGTAAAGGCAGCCATTCCAGGGAATACTGATCAAGTGATATCGTCAGTTTGATAAAGAAAATACAGTGCAATAAAATCAGGTGAAGCCCTTCACAAGTATAGAGAGTGCAAGGGGATTGTGGAAAATGAGGGACAAATAATAGTCGTAAAATATATTTGGCAGATACGATTGTGGAAAAGCCACAGGTATTTTATCAGCATTGTGAGAGTAAGAGGATTCCCAGCGAAAGAGGGAGGCCTGTGAGAAACCAGAGGGACAATCTGTGCATGGAACCAGAGGAAGTTGGTGAGGTCTTCAATGAATACTTCCCACCTGTATTCACACAGGAGAAAGGCATCGTAGCGAGGGATTTCAGATGGATGGTGAGGTTCTAGAACATGTTAAGATCAGTAAGGAGGAGGTATTAAATGTTTTCACAGGCATAAAGGTGGAGAAATCCTCAGTACCCAATAAAATGTATCCCAGTCTGCTATGGGAGGTAAGGGAGGAGATTGATGAGGCCCTGGTGGATATATTTAATACTCTGCTGGCCATAGGTGAAGTGCCGATTGACTGGAGGATCGCTAATGTGGTTCCTTTATTCAGGATGGGCAGCAGGGATACGCCAGGTAATTACAGAGCAGATAGTCAGACAGCAGGGAGAGGGATATTGGGAACAATTCTGAGGGACAGTTTGAATCAATAACTGGAAAGGCAGGGATCGATTAGTGATAGTCAGCATGGATTTGGAAGAGGAAGATAATGTCTGATGAAATCAGCTGAGGTTTCTTTGAAATTACGCTTGAAGATATTGATGAGGGCAGTGCAGATGTTGTGGTTTACATGGAGTTCATTTAGGCCTTTGACAAGGTCCCAAGTGGAAGGCTGGTCCAGAAGGGAAGAGCCCATGGGATCCAAGGAATGTTGGCAAATTGGATCCGAAATTGTTGGACGGTTGTTTTTGTGATTGAAAGCCTTTGCCCAGCGGGTGTACAACAGGGATCTTTGCAGGAACCGTTGCTGTTTCTTATGGGCATTAGTCACTTGGATGTGAAAGCAGAAGGTATCACGAGTGGGTTTGCAGATGACATGAACGGTGAGGGTGTTGTTCACAGTGAGGGGGGGTGGTCTTAGGCTACAGTCTGAAGGTTGGGGCTGGGACAGAATTTCAAGTGAGTCATTTCAATTGACAAGGCAGGCAAGACCACAGCAGGCAATTAAGGAAACCAGATCAATTAAACTTTATTTACTTTGATGTAAAAGATCTAACAGGTCATACAGATGAACGCACGGCATGGATGGGAGCATGGGACAGGGTTATCACAGGAATTACGGAAATATAGATGAGGGAGGGGCAGGACAGGCAGCTCAATGTTCCAGGGACAGATGCTTTAGGAAGGATAGAAGGGGAGGCAAGAGAGGAGGGGGATTGGTGTGTTTTGATCAGTGAAAACATCACTGAGGCACTGAGAGAGGATATTACTGGGGATCGTCCAGCGAAGCTGTGTTAGTGGAACTGAGAAATTACACTGGATGACCAGTTTGATCTGACGGTACTACAGTCAGTGGGAAATTGAGCAGCAAATATGTTGGGGATATCAGATATCTGTAATAATGATAGGGCTGTAATGGTCAGGGATTTTAACTTTCTAAACCGAGACTGGTATTGCCAGAATGTTCACAGCTTGGATAGAAGAAAATTGTTCAGTGTGTTCAAGAAAACCGTCTCAGTCAGTCTGTAACTGGTCCGACTGGAGAAAGGGATAAAACCTGACCACCCTTCGGGAAAGGGACTGAAGTGTTTATGGGGGAGCACTTTGGCAAAGTCACCACAATTCTATTAGTTTAGAAATAGCGATGGAAAAGGACAGGTCTGGTCCACAAGTTAAAGATCAAAAGTGGCCTTGCCCCAGTCTAGAAGGTATAAGGCAAGACTGTTCAAATGTTGATTCGTGGAGGCTATATGAAAGTAAAGAGACGTCGGGCAAGTGGGATTCTTTCAAAAGAGAGATAAATTAAGATTTCAGGGGCAGCATATTCCTATTAGTAAGAAGGACAATGCTGACACAAATGGGAAACACTGGATGACTTGGGATATTGAGGTTCTGTTCCAGACAAAAGGGGGCACATGTCCTATATAGCCAGCTGGATTAAGTCAATCCCTGAAAGAACATTGTGGGTGTAGTAATACTCTTAAGAGGGAAACCATGAGGGCCTAAAGGGGAACTGACAGAGCTTTGGCAGATAAGGTTCAGGAAATTCCAAAGAGATTCTCCAAGTATATTAACAACAGAAGATTAACTCGAGACAAAATGTGACCCCTGAAAGATCAATGAAGCCATCTGTGTCTGAACCAACAGGAAATGGGCAAGATTTGAAACAAAAATTTCACGTCAGAACTTACTGTTGAAAACACACTGGGGAAGCAGGGAAATAAACAGTGATGTATTCAAAAGAGTCCACATTGGAGAACAGGAGGTGCTGAAGGTTTTAAAATGTATTAACGTCAAACAACTCCCAGGGAACTAATCAAGTACATCCCAGGACATTGGGGTAAGTTAGGGAAGAAACTTACAAAGATATTTCCATCACTGACAGCCACGGGTGGTGCGATGGGAGCCTGGAGGGTGGCTAATGTTGTGCCAGCATTTAGGAAAGGCTGCGAGGGAAAGCCAGGGACATCAACACCAATTAGCTTGATGTCAGTGGTGCTAATGTTGTTGGAAGCGATTCTGCGGGACAGGAGTCACATGCATTTGGAAAGGCAATGATTGATTAGGGATAGTCAGCATAGTTTTGTGCGTATAAAGGGGTGTCTCTCAAAATTGATAGAGTTTGTTGAAGAGGTGACCAAGGAGATGGATGAAGACAGAGCAGTAGACGTTGTCTATCTTGACTTCAGCAAGGCCTTAGACAGGGTTTATCGTGGTGCACTGGTTAGTAAGATTAGATCGCATGGGATCAGGGAAAGCAAGCCAAACAAACACAAAATGGGCTTGACAGTCGGAGACAGAGGATGGTGGGAGAGGGTTGTTGTGCAGACTGGGGGCCTCGGACCAGCGGTGTGCCATGAGGATTGGTGCAGCGTCCATAAATGTGTATTATTGACATAAACGAGAATATATGAATTAGTGTTAGCATGTTTGTGGATAGTAAAATAGGTGTTATAGTGGGCAATGAATATAGTTATCAAAGGTGATCTTAACCAACTGAGCCGTGGGTCAAGAAATGAAAGGTGGAGTTGAATTCAGGTGTTGGATTTTGTTAAGACAAACCAGGGAGGACTAACACAGTTAATGGCAGTGCTCTGTTCAGTGTTGTCTAACGGAGAGAGACCAAGGTGTGCAGTTACATTGTTCCTTGGATGCTGCCTGACCTGTTGCGCTTTTCCAGCAACATATTTTCAGCTCTGAGGGGTGACCTTATAAAGATTTATAAAACCATGAGGGGTATATTTAATGTAAATAGTAAAGGTTTCTATCCCAGGGTAGAGGAATCCATTACTAGAGGGCAGAAATATGAGGTGAGAGAAGAAATACTTACAAGTGACCAGAGGAGAACATTTCCACATAGAGAATGGTGCATGTATGGAATGAGCGTCTGGGGAAGGGGTAGAGAAAAGTAAAGTTACAACATGGAAAAGACATTTGGGCAGATATAGGGAGAAGAGAAGGTTTGAAGGGATATGGAGCAAACACATGCAAATGCGACTTGTTCATGAACAGTAGTCAGCATGGACAAGTTGGATGGAAGGATAGTAAATGCAGTACATTTCAAATATGGGGAGGGACAACAGGGAATATGAACTTTACAGGGACAGGCACTGTTGTAGGAGTTACAAATTATTGAAGACACTGGTCCACGAGACATGGAATATGTACAGTGTTGGAGGAGGAACACAGAACAGAAAGATCCCAGGCAGCTTTCCCACCCACTCATGGGAAGCCTGCTTTCCCTTCTGTTGTCCTGATCCTCACTAAGACATCACAGGCCTGGATTGATAACTGTGACACTCCTGATACTGTCTCAGAACAACAAAACTTACAGTAGACGTGGCGATTGAGCCTGGGGTGTGTCTGTACACTGCTCCCCCTCCAGCAATGTCAGCTGATGTTTGGAGCCCTCTCGCTGCTCTCTGCACGGTGAGTGATCTTACCTCAGTGCAGGGTTTACTGAAGGCTCCAGATCTCCCTGCCCTTTGTCTCTCTGCCTGACCAACCATCTACAACGTGGTGATGGATGGGACACCCAGCAGCTGGGAAATCTATTGAGTCAGGAACTTCCTGAGTACCTACAGGAGACAGAAAAATAGACAGAATGGGAAATTAGACTGATGTAGTGAGGGTTACACATGGACAATAGTACTGTGTCCTATGGAGATCTGGAAAATCCCAGTCTCCATCCCTGGCCTCTGCAGAATTCTGCTGGTTCAGAATCTGGAGCAGCTGTAAGAGTTGATAGACATTGACAGAGGCAGCATTTAGACCCACACATTGAGGGATACCACATGGAGAGAGGCTGAGTGATATCACCAGAGTGCAGGAAGGTATCAGGAACAAACAATCATGAAGGAAAACAGGTTTAGCTCCATGATACACTGGTATCAGTATTTATCAGGGATAAATAGCCTGTGAGCAGACAAAGTAATGGCCTGTTGATATTGTTGCTAGAGCATGTATCCCAAACCTCAGCTAATGTTCAGGAGAGGCAGGTTTGAACCACATCATCTGAAATGGTGGAATTTGAAATAAATTATTTTTTAAATAGTAATTGACCATCTATAAATACCATTACTGATGTACAATAAATCCAAACACTTATCATTCAGAGAAGTACATCTGCCCACCCTCACGTGGTCTGCACGACATAGCCACAGCAAAGTGTTTGCCTCCCAATTACCCTCTGAAATGGCCGAGCAAGCTACTCAGCTCAAGGGCAGCTAGGGCTGGGCAAGAAAGGCTGGTCAGCCAGAGACACCCACATCCCATACCTGATTTTAAAAATAATCCATTAGGATGGGGTCTCACTGGAACTGAGCTGGGACCAGTGTCCTGGCCAATCATGTCGGTAGGTTTGTGGACAGGTAAACCGAGAGGGTTCAGGTGAAAGGAGCTTTCCAAGTCCAAATAGAAAAGTGATGCATATGTACAGCACGGGGATTTGGCCGAAGACAAGCAGAAAGGAACAGGAAGGGACAAATTTTAACTAAAACTGTATATCAGTGAATCGATTTGTGACAGGAAATTGTGGGAAAGAGTAAATTATCTTTTTTTTTGGAATGGAAAACGTCTCTGCAGCAAGGTAGACTGATTTGTGACAAAGAGATAAAAGAGATTTAGACACCAGGGAGACATTGTTACAGGACGAACAACAGTTGGAACATCAATATTCAATGGTTCACAAACTTGTGGAAACTCAGGCAAAATGGGTAACACTAACAATAATGGAGAACAAAGGTATTACAGAGAATGCATTTGGCATCAGATCATGAAGTAGAGTCAGTGTGAATGTAAATTCTGGCTACTACTTGGCAAGGACACAAGCGGCAGAACAGTTTTTGGCTACTTAACAACATTTCATTGCTCATCATTTGCATTAAAGAAGAACTCATTGGCATTTTTAATAAAGGCATTGTGATAATTTAGTGAAACTTGAATATTCATATAATCTTGGCAATCATACTGGCAAGAGTGATATTCGAAGAACAGATTGTGGAATTTTTTTTCAGTGTTTCTTTGAATAACACATTATGCAACTGGCTAGGGACGTCACGATCTCAGTGCGACCATTGTGTCATGAAACTTAGTGAGTAATGTCACCTGGGGAGATCCTCTGGGAAATTGTGTAAAGTGCAGTTTAAAGAAATACAAAGTTTTAAAGTGAATCACAGAAAGGACAAGCTACATCAGGAAACAAAAACAGCCAATTACATGATTTTGAGAGAACTGACCAAGGTAAACAAGCTAAACAGACTGAAACATGTGTCTGCAAATGAACAGTGGAAAACATTTGAAGAAATAGTGTAAAACACTCAACAAAAGGACGTTCCATTGAAATAGAAAATCCTCAGCAAGAAATTCCCACCCATCCCTCACTCAGGACAAAATGGATCATATCAGATTATGAGGCTTAGGCGATTACCACAAAGTACTTAAAATCCTGAAATGAGAGAAAGTTTAAGCAGTAGGTTTTAAAGGAATTGCAAAGGGTCTGCTAGCAGGGAGGAGGACAATGGAAAGGGGAATCATTGTCAGGGTTTAATGACAGAATAGGAACAAGGAGAGGTGAAGATGCTGGAGGTGGTGAGAGAGTGGTCCGGGCCTGAACAGTGTGACAAAGCCAGCTGCAGCTGGAGGGGTTTGCAAAGGTAGGGAGGGACGTATGTATTTTTATTTATTCATTCATTCATGGCATGAGGGTGATTGGACCAGCATTCTTTGCCCCACTGCTAATTACCCAGAGGGTAGCTCAGAGTCAGCCATATTGCTGTGGGTCTGGAGTCACATGTCAGCCAGACCAGGTTGGAATGTCAGATGTCCTTCCCTAAAAGAAGCTCAGTGAACCAGATGAGTTCTTCCTACAGATCAACAATGCTTTTATGGAGGCCGCACTAATGTGCTTTACAGCCACAACATGACTTCTCAACTCCTACTCTCAATGCTTTACGCTATGAAGGTAACCATCCCAAACACCTGCTTCACGAGCCTGTCTACCAGTATTGCCAATCTCAAGGAAGTGTGTACTTGCATCCCTGGGTGTCTGACTGATAACACAGGGCCCGAACATTAACTGGACAAGTCCCACCCTGGTTTGTTTCACCAAAATGGAACACCTCACCTTTATCTAATGAAACTCCATCTGCTATTCTTCAGCCCACTATCCCAGCAGTATTGTCCATCCTGTTGTTTCAGAGATAACCTTCTTCACCGTCCAACTTCAATGTCACCCAAAAGACTTACTTACCAGGAAATCAATATTCCCATCCAAACCATTTATCCAAATGACAAACAACAGTGGACCCACTCCATCGCTGGTCACATGCCTCCAGTCAGAAAAACAACATGTCTCCCATCACCCTCTGTCTCCTACCATCAAGCCCAATTTTGTATCCAGTTTCCTCGCTCCTCCTGAATGCCGTATCCTTTTACAATGGTCTAGGCTTCTTACCCAGTTTACCACACGGAACGTAGAACACAGAACAGTGCAGTACAAAACCCTTCGGCCATGATGCCATGCCAACCTTTTATCTGTCTGTTAGATCAAACTAACCTACATGCCCTTCATTTTACTGCCATCCGTGTGCCTATTCAAGAGTCTATTAAATGTCCCTCATGTATCTGACGCTCCTACCACTGCTGGCAGTGCTTTCCAACTACGAGACACTCTTTGTGTAAAGAACCTTTCTGTGAAATTTCTCCTTACCCATCCAACAAGCACCTCAAAATTATTTATGCCCACTGACAATAGCCATTTATGCCATGGTATAAAGAAGTCTCTCACTATTCACTCTATCTATGTCTCACATCATCTTGATCACCTCTACCAAGTCGCCCCTCACCCTTCTTCACTTCAATGACCAAACGCTTACCTCCCTGAACCTTTCTTCATAAGACATGCTCTCCAGTACAGGCAGCATTCTGTAAACCTCCAATTTACCCTCCATAAAGCTTCCACTGCCTTCCTGTAATGAGGGGATCAGAACTGAACACAATATTCCAAGTGGGGTCTAACCATGGCTCTATCGAGCTGCAGCATAACCTCACGGCTTGAAAACCCAATCCCCCAGCAATTGAAAGGCAACACAACATATTCCTTCTCAACAACCCTATCAGCTTGGATGGCAACTTTGAAGGATAGATAGATGTGGAACCCAAGATCTCTCTGTTCCACAACACTACCAAGTATACTGCCTTTAACCCTGTATTCTGCATTCAGGTTTGACTTTCCAAAATGAATCATTTCACACTTTTCCAGATTAAACTCCATCTGTCACTTCTCAGCCCAGCTCCACATTCTGTCAATATCCTGCTGCAACCTACAACAGATCTCCACACTATCCACCACTCCACCAACCTCCATGTCATGGGCAAAATTACGAACCCATTCTTCCACAACCACATTCAAGTAGTTTATAAAAAAGAATCAAAAAGAGCAGAGTTCCTGCAACTGATCCCTGCAGAACACCACTGGTCACCGAGCTCCATGCTGAATGCTTTCCATCTATCATCACCCTCTGTCTTCTGTGAGGCAGGACTTCCATATCCAGACAGACAGGTTTCCTGTATCCCATACCTCTGTATTTTCTGAATGAGCCATAAATGCGTTTTGTCAGATTCTCGAAGGATTCAATAAGATTTGTAAGGCATGACCTGTTCCTTACAAAGCCATGCTGACTATCTCTAATCAAACTATGGTTTTCTACGGAGTCATAAAGCCGCTCTCTCAGAGTACACTCCAATAAGCTGCATACCACAGACATAAGAAAGTGGAGGTCTGTAATTCCCAGGATTAGCCCTATTCCCTTTCTTGAACAAGGGAGCAACATTTGCCGCCCTGCAATCATCTGGTATGACTCTGGTGGACAGTGTGGGTGCAAAGTTGAAAAATGTGTTGATGGAAAAATACAGCAGGCCAGGCAGCATCCAAGGAATTGGAGAATCGACGTTTCTGGCATAAGCTCTTCTTCAAGCCCTTTCTCCTAGTGTGGGTCCAAAGGTCATCGCCAAAGGCAATCCCTTCTCTTGCAGTAACTTTGGGCATATCTGGTCTGGTCCAATAGACTTATCTATCTTTATGTTTTACACAATCCTCAGCATATCCTCTTTCTCAACATCAACCTATTCACATATATCAGTCCTTTATACGCTGTCTTCACAAATGACAAAGTCTCTCTTAGAAGTGAATACTGAAGCAAAGTATTCATTAAGGTCCTTCCCAACCTCCTGTGACTCCAGGCACACGTTCCCTCCACTATGCCTGACTGGCCCTACCCTCACACTGACCATCCTCTTGTTCCTCACATAAGTGGAAAATGCCTTACGGTTTTCCTTAGTCCTTCCCAAAAAAGATTTTTCATGTCCCATTCTAGCTGTCCTAAGTCCATTCTTCAGTTCCTTCCTGGCTACCTTTAGTGTGTCCCCAGGTTGTGGAAACAGATCATTTGGCCCAAAAACTCCATACGGACCCTCTGAAGAACATCCCGACCAAAACCATTCCCCCACCCTATTACTCTCCATTTACTCTAACTAATGTGTCAATCCTGCACATCCCTGAACACTATGGGTAATTTACCATGGCTGATTAACCTAATCTGCACATCTTTGTGTGGAAACTGGAGCACCTGGAGGAACCCTATGCAGACATAGGGAGAACGTGTAAACTCCACACAGACAGTCGCCCAGGACTGGAATCGAAATCGGGTCCCTGGTACTATAAGGCAGCCGTGCTAACCACTGAGCCATTGTGCCGCCCTCATATAACCCTGTAGTGGTCTAACGATCCTAGCGTCCTCAACCTTAAGTAAGCTTCCTTTTTCCTCTTGACGAGATGTTCTACATCCCTTTGAACATTGTTAAATGCTTTGCTGAAGTTCATTTGAAAACGCTGACTGCTCTGCCTTCATCTATCGCTTGGTCAACTCCTCGAAGTGTAAATCCGGTTTGTGAAACACAGTTTCCCACTCACAAAGCCATGGTGACTATCTCTAATCAGCCCTTGACTTTGTAAATATAAGGAGCTCCTTTCTCTCAGAATCGCCTCCAACAACTTCCCCATCACTGGGCTCACGGGGCTGTAATTTCTTGACTTTTCCCTGCAGTCCTTTAGTGATGGAGCAGCATTAGCCGACATCCAGTCTTTCGGCACATCACTGCGTCTGTTGATAATATAAATTAAAATATCTCTGTTAGGGACACTGCAATCTTTTCCCTAGCTTCCCACAATATTCTCAGATCGACCTAATTAGCTACTAAGAATAGATCTACATTTACTTGTTTTAATATTCCAGCACTTTCTCTTCTCTGTTGAGGATTCTTTCCAACACATCGCAATTTATTTCCCAACTTTCCGGAGCTTTCATGTCTTTCTCCAGAGTAAATACTGACAAGACTTTTTTTTTGTTTAATATCTCACCCACCTACTCTGGTTCCACACATAGGTGACCTTATTGATATGTAAGGGGCCCTATTCTCTATCAAGTTACTCTTTAGCCCTTATTGAAACTTGCACAAAGGCTTCTGAAAATTCAAATAAACCATATTCTCCATACCATCACCACCCCCCCCCCCCCCCACCAAGACCCTTATCTATTCTGCCATTTATATTCACACCAACAAATAAATCTAACAGGCTCAAAAACAAATTCTCTTTTATAAAATGCGTTTCTAAGGGTCCAGTTATTTTTTATTGATATGCCGTTTCTTACTCATTTCAGAATGCTCCTGACTTACTGTCAGGCTAACAGTATTTGGTTTTAGACTGGAAACATAAACGGTTGTGGGAGTTCTTGTTTATCAATCTGAAAAGTAGCAGCTTACAGGGTCGTCAAATAATAGAGAAGGCAAATCAAATGCTGCCATTTATTACAAAGGGACTGGAGTCTAAATATAGGGAGGTCTTTCTAAAACGATGCAAGGTACAAGTCAGACTACACCTAGAATATTATGAACAGTGTGTGTGCCCGAAGGAAAGATATTCTCGTATCAGAGGCAGGCCAGAGAAGGTCCACTCGGCTGATGTTGGAAATGGAGGGATTATATAATAAGAGGTGGAATAGATTGAGAATGAACCCATTGATGTTGAGAAAAATTAGAGAGAAACTGAACTGAATGAAATAGGCAAGATTCTGAAGTGCTTTGATCGGTTAAATGATGGGAAGTTAGAAACTAGAACAGTGCAGCAATAGGCCCTTCGGCCCACCTTGATATCATTCTCAACTCATCCCATCTGTATGTACATGGTCCATGTCCCTCTATTCTCTGCCCGTTCATGTTTCTGTCTAAATGTCACTTCAAAACTTTACTCACTTTTCTGTTTCTATGACCCCACTTGGCAACTTCCACTCTCTTCCAACCCCAACCTCACTATCAAATCGGCAGACAAGGAAGGTGCAGTGGTACTTCGGCGCACCGACCATTACACCGCTGAGGCTCAATGCCAGCTCGCAGACACCTCCTCCTACTGCCCCCTTGACCATGACCCCACCTCCCACCACCTCCGCCTAGGAACCCTCCAACCACAAGGGATTAACTCAAATTTCTCCAGTTTCCTCATTTCCCCTCTCTCCACCTTGTCTCAGTCAAATCCCTCAAACTCAGCACCGCCTTCCTAACCTGCAATCTTCTTCCTGACCTCTCCACCCCCGCCCCCACTCCGGCCTATCACCCTCACCTTGACCTCCTTCCACCTATCGCATTTCCAATGCCCCTCCCCCAAGATCCTCCTCCCTACCTTTTATTTTAGCCTGCTGGACACACTTTACTCATTCCTGAAGAAGGGCTCATGCCCGTAATGTCGATTCTCCTGCTCCTTGGATGCTGCCTGACCTGCTGCGCTTTTCCAGTAAACACATTTTCAGCTTTGATCTCCAGCATCTGAAGTCCTCACTTTCTCCTCGAAAACTTCCACTCTCTGTAAAGAAAAAAAACTTGCCTCATTTAAACGCACCTCATTTAAACTTTCTTTCTCACCTTAAACCTCTGCACTCTAGTATTTGAAGCTTACACACTGGAAAAGTGATTCTGACTATCCACATTATCTGTCCCTGTCCTAATGTTATATCCCTGTACCTGGTCGCGTGTCAGCCTCTGATACTCTCACAAAGCAATCCAACTTTGTTTAATTTCCTCTTAACACCTAAAACATCCTTAAAAACCCTAACACAGGTAACATGCTGATAAACCCCTTTTGTACCCTCTCCAAAGCCTCCACATCCTCCCTATTGTGTGGAGATGAGAACTGCACACAGTACTCCAAATGTGGCCAAACAGAAGTTTTGTACAATTACAACATCAGATGTAACCCACTATACCCAACGTTGTGACCGATGAAGGCCAGTGTTCCATTTGCTTTCTTTCCCATCTGAAACATTTCTGTTGCCATTTTCAGGGAGTCACTGACTTGAACCAAGATCCTTATGTATATCAATGTCCCTCAGTATCCTAACTTTCATCTTGAATTTGACATCATCTCACACTTGTCCAGATTGAACTCAATTTGCCATTTCTCTGCACATCGTTCCAACTGATCAGTAACCTCCTGCAACCTTGGATCACCTTATTAAACCCAACTCCACCAATTTTCATTTCACCTGCAATAATTATATTTGTCACTACCTTTCATTTCAATTGTGTGAGAATCTGTAACAAGATGGCAGAAAATCCCAGCAAGGGCTCACCCATTTAAGATGGAGATGAGGAGGAATGTCTTCACTCAGAGGATAGTGACTCTGTGGGAATTCCTGACTGCAGGGGGCTGCCAATGCTGCGTCCTTAAGAATATTTACAGCAGAGATGGTCAGATTTTAATTAAACAGAGAAACAAGATTTTTGTAGAAAAGGCAAGTAAATAGAGTAGAGGATCATCAGATCAACCATGATCTGTCTGAAGGGCAGAGCATATGCAGTGGGCCAAATGGCCTGATTCCGCTCCTACATCTCGTGGTCTGAACTCAAACTCAGTATGTCTTGCATAACATTATGGGTGTCTGCTCACAAAACTCCTTTATAATGGCATTATTGGATATTTATTATTACACAGCATTTAATCTACACAAGACAATTTTGTTGATGGTTCCTTGATATTATGTTATGGAAAACCATCTCGTATACAGTTCAGGAATCTATCCATTCCAGCCCTGATACTCATTAGTTATCCAGTTGGGATGGACACCACTGTCACACACAGTCACTGTACTGTCTTTGCTACAAGTACATTCAGTGTCCTGACTGTAATCACATTGACATTACCATCACTGGTTGGTGCATATAAAAGAATTCTTGCTAATGATTGTTGCTGCTTGCTTATTCTCAGCTCCACTCAACTGGACTCCAACTTTACATCTTCAGATCCACGTAACTGTCTCATTAATGCACTAACCTCATCCTTTCTTCACAACTTGTTGATGTTTTGCCTAGTCTGCCTTTCGGGACTAGATTGGGTGGGGATATCTGGTCGGCATGGATGGGTTGGACTGAAGGATCTGTTTCCATGCTGTACATCTCATTGACTCTATGACTCAACCCCACAACACTTCAATATTCCCTTCCCAGCGATGGTGATTCTGCAGCTACATCTCCGGAATGACAGTTCCATCATATCTGTTCACGGTCATTCCATCTGCCTTGTGGCGAATACAGGGAGTCATTCCTCAGTAGTGGGGGGTTGAACAGATGGGTAGAGGTTCCAGAGATAGGGAGGCTTACAGGGGCTCGAGGCTGTTAGAGTTAAACAGAGTTACATCTGGTCAAGAAGGTCAGTGGGACAAAGGGATTTGGGGATTGGAGAAATTTACAGAGATAGAGGGAGCTGGATTAGATTCTGGAGATAGAGATAGGGATGGATGTAGGGAGAGGCAGGCAGTCTGAAAGGCAGAGACTGTGGGTGTTTCAGGGAGAAGTGTATTGTATATACTATCAGAGATATGGAACGTTGTAGTGATGGGACACATTGACAGCTATAAGATAGCTTCCAGGTTCTGAAGGCTACATAGATAGGAAGGCAATGGAGAATGCCAGGTTACTGGGTTGGAGAGAGTTACACAGACAGGGAAGATTGCACAAACTGAAAGAGGTTCCTGTGGTCAGGAGGGTTGAGGGATGGGGGTGGGGGGGAAGGTTTAAATAGATTAATATAAAAAAATTGGAGAAGGATAAGGAGGTTACAGATGTATGGATTGGGTGAGCTGACATTGAAAGTGAGTCTCATGAGAACTGGAGAGTCACAAAGATTAGGGTTTGTGCTAAGATCGGGAAATTGTCAGGGATTCCAAGGGATTACCCAACAAGTGAAGATTAAAGGGGCTGCATAGATTGGGGTGTTGTCAAGACTGGACGAGGTTACACAGAAAGGGAGGGCTTTAAGTGTTGTAGATGTTTATGGAGATAGTGGCATGGCTGAAGCAGTTTGCAGTGACATGAAATTTTTAGGACAGTTCTAAGATATACAGGCTTTAGTTAGTGCAAGAATAGGAAACTTAATGGGACTGGAGGAGCGACGAAAGGTACAGACCGCAGTGGTGGCTGCAGATGTTAACGGATGATAGAGAGAGTTCCAGGTTAGAGAGAGTGTGGGCTTCAGATTATGATAGACATTGTTCGAAGTGGAGTAGCCTTGGAAAATGGCGAGTTTGCAACTATAAAAGGTGCTGAAGGAACTGGAAGTTGTAAAAAATGTAGTGATAGTTGGGGAAGCAGTTGGTGGTTCGAGATAGGGAGCATTGCAGAGACTGTAGGGGATCATACAGACAAGGGGGATTTCAAAGAGCAGGGGAAAATAACAGAAATAGACGAACTGCAGTGCCTGAAGAGGGTTCAGCAACCAGGAGGTTTCAAGGTGCAGGACAAAGTTACAAAGACTGGGACAGCTCTAGGGATTGGAGGAGCAAAGATAGGGAGGGCTTTCAACCCTGTACGATAGTATGTTACAGACATGGGGAGAGTTTCACAACTAAAGGGAGTTAGAAAGATCAGGAGGATTTGAGGTTATTGCAGCAGCTTTAACTATATAGTTTCTCCAGAGATAGGGAGGGTTGTGGAGACTTGAACAGGTGACATAGAGACGGAGGGTTTTAAGAATAATAAGGACTTTTCAGAGAAACGGAAGGATGTAGGGATGGAACATGGTGAGAGTCACAGTGACAATTACGGCAGCTCATGAAGGTAACAGAAATAACTAGTGTAGTGATAAGGGGAGCACATTAAAGGCATAAAGATTTGTAATGTCTGAAGGAGATTACATGCACAGCAAGGCGAGTAGGGACTACTAGAGTTTAGAGAGACTGAGTCTGATTGAGAGAGGAAGAGTTTATTGGCATCATTATGATTGTAGAGACTAAATCCATGATAGGGACGGTAGAACTGCCATGGAGAATATTAACAGGTGGAGGAGGTTCCTAAGGTCAGGATTCCTTTGGAGATTTCACATATAGTGAGATTCTCAGGTAGGAGCCTGACATAGTTATAAAGACAGGGAGGTATTTCAGGTCTGGAAGGGATTACAGAGTTCTGGACAGCTCAATGGACTGAATAATTTTTCACAGATAAGGAAGGGTTGGAGGAGCTGGCGAAGTTTACCCAGATAGGGACGGATGGAGAGGTTAAAGGCAAATGCATTGACATGGGGGGTGGTATTGGTAGGAGGAGCTTACAGGGATAGACAGGACTGTCAGGGTTTACAGGGATGAGGAATTTAGTATCTACTGGAGGAGTTTAGGGATTAGGGTTTTAGGGGTTAAAGAACCTTACAGAGACAGAGAGCAGTGTATGGACTAGAGGAGATTCCAAACAGAGGAAGGATTATCGGGACTGGAGAATATTACAGAGATCACTAATGCAGCATGGACTAGGATTAATGCCTGGACCCTCCTGTGCTGTCTCAGTGAGGACCGTACAGCAGAGGGGAAAGCAGGACCCTCACAAGATGGTGGGATTGAAGCCTTGAATGTAGCTGTTCCTTGCCCAGCATTGTATCTATGTCCTATATCTGTCAGCCATGTTTCTGTTTCGCTAGAATATCCCAGTCCACAGAGCCAATCCATGCTCTGAGCTCATCTGCCTTACCAGTCAGGTCTCGTGCGTTGCCAGTCAGCCAACCTTACCCCCACCCCCAACCAAGGGATACTGATTTCCCTCTGGTTCAAGTCCAACCCGCACCCCCCGTTGACAGGTCACCTCTACCCCAGAAGAGATCCCAATGATCCAAGGACTGAAAATCCTGACCCCGACATCTGTTCCTCATCCACACATCCATCCGTCCTATCTTTCTATGTCTATCCTCAATGGTACGTGGCACTGGGAGTAATCTGGAGATCACTACACTTGAGGTCCTGCTTTTCAACTTCTTACCTAACACCCAATACTCATTGCACAGTACCCCATCACTTTGTCTACCTCTGTCATGTGGACCGATGTGCACAATGACCTCTGGATGTTCACCCTCCCCTTCAGAATGTTCAGTAACCACTCAGAGACATCCTTGACCCTGGTACCCGGGAGGCAGCACACCACCCTGGGGTCTCTTCTGCAGCCACACAGTCTCCTGTCTGTCCCGCTCACAACTGAGTCTCCGATAATGAAACAGGATGTGGCAAACAGAGACTGGCTTGAACTATTTGCAGTTACGGCTATATGTGGAAAGCGGAATATGTTAAAGTGAAACAGTGAGAATCCATGGCCAGTGTGCTAATAAAATGGGAATGACAAAGGCAGCAAGTCCAGTGAATACTGATCAAGTGATATCGTGAGTTTGATAAAGAACATACAGTGCAATAAAATCAGGTGAAGTCATTCACAAGTATAGAGAGTGCAAGGGGTCCTTAAAAAAATAAGGGGCAAGCAATGGCCATGAAATATCCTTGGTAGACAGTATTAAGGAACAGCTACGGGATATTTTGTGACTATAGACAGAAGATTCCCAGCTAAAGACTGCATCTTGCTGGAAACCAAAGGGACAATCTGTGCATGGAGCCAACGGAAGTAGGTGATGTTCTTCAATGAATACTTCCCATCTGTGTTCACACCGGAGAAAGGCATTGTAGCCGGGGATTTCTGTTGATATGGTGAGGTTCGAGAATATGTTTAAGATCAATAAGGAGGAGGTATTAAATGTTTTCTCAGGTATAAAGGCGGAGAAATCCCCAGAGCCCAATGAAATGTATCCCAGTCTGCTATGGGAGGTAAGGGAGGAGATCGCTGGGGCCCTGGCGGATATATTTAACGCTTTGCTGGCCACAGGTGAAGTGCTGAATGACTGGAGGATCGCTAATGTAGTCCCTTTATTCAAGAAGGGCAGGAGGGATAGGCCAGGTAATTACAGAGCAGATAATCTGACAGCAGGGGGAGGGATATTATTGGAAACAATTGTGAGGGACAGAATGAATCAATAATTGGAAAGGCAGGAAACAATTAGGGATAGTCAGCACGGATTTGGTAAAGGAAGATCCTGTCTGATAAATTCAGCTGAGTTTTCTTTGAAATCACGAATAAAAATATTGATGAGGGCTGTGCAGATGATGTGGATTCCTTGGAGTTCACTATGGCCTTTGACAAGGTCCCACATGGAAGGCTGGTCCAACAGACCAATGGGATCCAAGGCAAGTTGGTAAATTGGATCCACAATTGGTGGAGTGTTGGTTTTATGTCTGAAATTCTTTCATCAGTGGGTATACCACAGGGATCTGTGCAGGAGCCATTGCTGTTTGTATGTACATGAATACCTTGGATGTGAAAACAGAAGGTATCATTATCAGGTTTGCAGATGATATGAAAGGTGAGTGTGTTGCCCACAGTGAAGGGGATGGTTTCAAGCTACAATCTGAAGGTTGAGGCTGGGACAGAATTTCAAAAGAGACATTTAAATAGACAAGGCAGGCAAGAGCACAGCAGGCAATGAGAGAAAACTGATCAATTAAACTACTTTATTTCAACATAACAGGCCTAACAGGAAAGGCAGATGAACTTGGTGCATGAACGAGTACATGGGCCTGAGACACCATAGATATTACAGAAATAAAGCTGAGGGAGGGACAGGACTGACAGGTCTATGTTCCAGGGTACAGATTCTACAGGATGGAAGGAACAGGAGGTGAGAGCAGAGGGGGAGTGCAGTCTTTGATCAGTGAAGCATCTCTGCAGCACTTAGAGAGGATATTCCTGGGGATCACCCAGTGATGCTGTAATGGTGGAAATGAGAAATTAAAAATTGGTCATCACTTTGGTATGACTGCACTACAGGCTCTCAATGGTCAGTGGGAAAATTGAGCAGCAAATATGTCGGGAGATCTCAGATATCTGTAAGAATGATAGGGTTGTAATGGTCGGGGATTTTAACTTTCCAAACTTAGACCGGGACTGCCAGAGTGTTCAGAGCTTGGATGGGAGGGATTTGTTAGGCATGTTCAACCAAACTGTCCCAGTCAGAATGTCAATGGTCGGACTGCAGGAAGGGGTATAACCTGACCTTCGCTTGGGAAACAAGGTAGAGAAAGGGACTGAGGTGTTCGTGGGGAAACACTTTGGCAAGTCACAACAATCATATTAGTTTGAAAATAGCAATGGAAAAGAACATGCCTGGTTCACAAGTTAATGATCTGAACTGGCCTTGCCTGAATCTAGAAGGTACTAGTCAAGAGCATTTAACAATTGATTGTGGAGTCTATTTGCTAGTAAAGGGACGTCAGGCAGATGGGAAGCTTTCAAAATTGAGATAAAATGAGAGAGTTCAGGCCAGCATATTCCTGTTAGTGTGAAGGATAATGCTGATACAAGTGAGAAACACTGAATGACTGGAGATATTGAGGTTCTCATCAAGAGAAAGGGAGCACGTGCCACATATAGCCAGCTGGATTAAGGGAATCCATTGAAGAACATTGCGGTGGAGTAATACACTTAAGTGGGAAATCAGGAGGGCCCAAAGGGAACCACAGAAAGCTCTCGCAGATCAAACTGAGGAAAATATAAGTATATTAACAACAGAAGATTAAATACGGATGGAATATGATTCCTTAATGATCAATGGGGCCAAACCAGAGGAGATGGCTGAGATCCTAAACGAAAATTTCACGTTTCAACTTACTGTGAAGAAAGACTGGCAAAGTCAGGGAAATAAGCAATGATGTCTTCAAAAGAGTCCACATTACAGAACAGGAGGTACTGGAGGTTTTAAAATGCATAAAAGGTAGACAAATCCCTGGGAACTAATCAAGCACATCCCTGGATATTGTAGGAAGCTCAGGAAGAAATTGTGTGGTCCCATAAAGAGATTTTTCTATCACTGACAGCCAGGGGTGATGAGCTGGAAGCCTGGAGGGTGGCTGATGTGCCAATATTTAGAAAGGTCTGCGAGGGAAAGCCAAGGACATAAACACCAATTAGCTTGATGTCAGTGGTGCATAAGTTGTTGGGAGTGATTCTGCTGAACAGGAGATACATGCATTTGCAAAGCAAGGATTAATTGGGGGTAGTCAGCACAGCTTTGGAGTATTACATAGAATTCTGATCATCCTGATTTAGGAAGCATTATCTGAAATTGTAATTGGAGCAAAGATTGACGAAGATGTTACTGATGCTGGAGAGTTTGACAGAATCCGAGAATCTGGATAAGCTGGAAAGCAACATGGGGTAATGAGATAGCTTTGGCAGAAAAGATTAAGGAGAATGCAATGAGTTTTCTATAGCATACAAGGACAAAAAAAAAACAAATGGAGAGACAATAGGGCCACTCAAAGATCAGTGAGGCCACCCATATGTGGAACCACAGGAGATGGCGCGATCCTAAATGAATATTTCATATCAGAACGCACTGTGGACAAAGGCTAAGAAACAAAGGGAAAGAAACAGTGATGTCTTGAAAAGAGACGCCATTACAGAAGAGGGGGTGCTGGCGGTCTTAGAACACAAAGGTAGAAAAAGCCCTAGGTCCTGAACAGGTGTACCCCAGAACATTGTGGCAAAGTCGTGGCAGGGACACGAGCAGAGATATTTCTATCATTGTCCTTTGTATTTCCATTGGGTGTAGGTAGCTGAGGGGTAATCATACAAAGGTTTAGAAAACCATGAGGGATAAAGGTAAGTTGATTAGCCAACACCTTTACCCCAGGCTAGATGGGAGTCCATAACTAGATGGGATTGAAGTGCAGAAGGAGGAGATGTTAGCAATTCTGCAAAGTGTAAAGCTAGCTAAGTCCCCTGGGCTGGGTAGGATTTATCCTCGTATTCTCTGCGAAGCCAGGAAGGAGGTTGCCGAGCATTTGGCTTTGATCTTTATGTTGTCATTGTCTACAGGAATAGTGCCAGAAAGCTGAAGGATAGCAAATGTTGTCCCCTTGTCCATGAAGGGAAGCAGAGAAAACCCTGGTAATTATACGAGCTGTGAGCCTTACTTTGATTCTGGGTGAAGTGTTGGAAAGGCTTATAAGAGATAGGATTTATCACCATCTGGAGATGAATATGTTGATGAGGGATAGTCAACACGGTTTTTTGAAGGATAGGTTGTGCATCGCAAACCGCTGAGTTCTTTGAGAAGGTGAGCAATGAGGTGGATCAGGGTAAAGCAGTTGATGTAGTGTTTTTGGATTACAGTAAGGCTTGTTTGATAAGTTTGTTAAGGCTCCCCATGGTAAGTTATTGCAGACAATACAGAGGCATGGAATTGTTGGTAATTTCGCAGTTGGGATCGAAATTGGCTCGATGAATGTTGACAGAGAGTAGTGGTTGATGGGAAATATACATCCTGGAATTCAGTTACTAGTGGGGAAACACCACGATGTGTTTTGGATCCACTGTTGCTTGTCACTTATATAAATGACCTGAATGAGAGCATTGAAGGATGGATGAGTGAAGTTGCGGATTACACTAAGGTTGGTAGAGTTGTGGATAGTGATACAGGATGTTGTCGGTTACAGAGAGGCATAGATAAACTGCCGAGCTAAACTGAGAGTTCGCAAATGGAGATTAATACGGAAAAGTGTTAGGTGATTCACTTTGGAAGGAGTAACAGGAGCATGGAGTACTGGGCTAACGGTAAGATTCTTGGTCGTGTCGGTGAACAGAGAGATCTCAGTGTCTATGTACATTGATCCCTGAAAATTGTCACTCAGGTTGATAAGTTTGTTCAGAAGGCATTCGGTGGGTTAGCTTTTATTGGTAGAGGGATTGTGTTTCGGAACAATGAGATCATGCTGCAGCTTTACAAAACTAGTGGGTGGCCACACCTGGGGTATTGATTCCAGTTCAGGTCACTACATTACAGCAAGGATGTGAGAGCTTTGGAAAGGGTTCAGAGGAGATTTACTAGGATGTCACTTGGTCTGGAGGGAAGGTCTGACAAGGAAAGGCTGAGGGACTTGAAGCTGTTTTCGTTCGAGAGAAAATGTTTGAGGCGAATTAATTGAGGCATATAAGATAAGCACAGGGTGAGATGGGTTGAGAGGCTTTTCCCTCGGATGGCAATGCCTTGCATGAGGGGAGATAGGTGCAGGACAGATATCAGAGGTAGATTATTAATTCAGAGAGTAGTAGGGGGCGTGGAACGCACTGTCTGCAACAGTAGTAGACTCACCAACTTTAAGGGTATTTAAATGGTCATTGTATAGGCATATGGACGATAATGGAATACTGTTGGTTAGATGGGATTCAGATTGGTTCCAGAAGTTGGCACAATATTGAGGGCCGAAGGGCATGTAGTGCGCTGTCATGTTCTATGGTCTAGAGGGCATAAATATAAGGTGAGAGAGGAAAGGCTTTAAAGGAACTGGAGAACATTTTTCACACAGAGAATGGTGCAGGTGTGGAATGACCTTCCGGGGGAAATGGTAGAGAAAAGCAGAATAGCAACATGTAAACGACATTTGGGCAGGTACATGGAGAGGAGAAGGTTTGAAGGTATATGGGTCAAATGTAGAGAAACACGTCTCATTCAGGGACTCTTGTTAGCATGGAGTGGTTGGATCAAAAGAACTGTTTCCGTGCTGCATGCCTCTGTCTCCAGTTATTGGAGGAGGAGACTACCGAGATAAAGCATGTTGTAGACACTGAAGCAAGTTACAGAGATAGGGATGGTAGGTTGGAATGCAGTGTGTTTCAAATATGTGGAGGGACTATTGGGAAGGAGGAGGTTACAGAGATAGGAAATGGTATACGAATTAAAAATTATTAAAGACACTGGACCACAAGACATGCCACAGATACAGTGTTGCAGACTAGTGAGTCTTAATACAACAGAACTTACAGTAGGGGTGGTGATTGAGCCTGGGGTGTGCGTGTACTATGCTCCCCCTCCAGCACTGTATCAATGTCATGTCTTGTTCACAGATGTTTGGAGCCCACTCATTGTTCTTTGCTCTGTGCACTGTGGGGGATCTTACCTCACTACAGGATTTATTGAAGGCTCCAAATCTCTTTTCCCTTTGTCTGTCTCTGGCTGACTAACTGTGATCAATGTGGTGATGGACGATTCACCCGGCAGTTGGGAAGACTATTGAGTCAGGACCTTCCTGAATACATACAGGAAACAGAGGAATAGACACAATGGGGAATTAGACTGATGTAGTGAGGGTTACACAGGGAGAATGGCATTGAGTCCCACAGAGATCTGGAAAATGGAGCGATATTAAGTAAGAGCACCAGATTGCTGGAAGATGTCAGGATCACGCAATTATGTCAGGAGAATGGGTTTAGCTTCATGATGCCCTGGTATCAGTGCTCAGGGATGAGCACCCAGTGAGCAGGTGAAGTGATGGCCGTGTGGTATTATTGCTACAGAATGTATCCAAAACCTCAGCTAATGTTCAGGGGAGGCAGGTTTAAATCCCACCATCTGAAATTGAGACATTTGAAATCAATAGTTATAAAACTAATAATAATCCATAAATAAGTATGAGCCCATTGCTGATGGACAAAAAAACCCAAACGCTTGTCCTTTCGAGAAGGACATCTTCCCATCCTCACGTGGTCTGCACGACATCCCCAAAGCAAAGTGTTTGCCTCTCAATGACCCTCTGAAATGGCCGAGCAAGTTAGTCAGTACAGGGGCAGCTAGGGCTGGGCAAGAAAGGCTGGTCAGCCAGGGACACCCATATCCCATACCTGATTTACAAAATAATCCATTAGGATGATCCCACTGGAATATGCTGGGAGCAGTGTCCCCGCTAATCATGTCAAAAGGTTTATGGACAGAGGTTTAAACTGACAGAGAGGATGGAGGGACAGGGTACAGGTGAAAGGAGCTTTCCAAATCCAAAGAGAAAAGGTGAAGCATCAGAACAGCACAGGGATGTGGCTGAATACAAGCAGAAAGGAACAGGATAGGACAAAGTTTAACTAAAACTGTACATCAGTGAATAGATTTGTGACAGAAAATTGTAGGAAAGAGTAGGTTATGTTATTTTTTAAATGAATAATGTCGTTGTAATAAGGTAGATGGATTTAAGACTCAGAGATAAAAGAGATTTAGACACCAGAGAGACATGCTTCCAGGGCGATCAAAAGTATTGAATGGTTCACAACCTTGTGCAAACTCAGGCAAAATGGGCAATGCTAACAATAATGGGTAACAAAGGCATTACAGAGAAAGCATTTGACCTCAGATGATGAAGTAGAGTCAGTCTGAATGCAAATTCTGGCTACTACTTGCCAAGGACTCAAGCAGCAGAACAGTTTTAGCCACCGAACAGCATTCCATTTTTCATCACTGCATTACACAGGAGCTCATTGGAATTTTTGATAAAGGCATAATGATAATTCAGTGAAACTTCAAAATTCATATAATCTGGGACAATCACCCTGACAAGAGTGATATTGGAAGAGGAGTTCAGAGAATTTTTTCAGTATTTCTTTGAATAAAACATTGTACAACCGGGTCGGGATGTAACTATCTCAGACCCACCGTTGCGTGATGAAACTGAGTGAATGCTTAATTTCACCTGGAGAGCTCCTCCACCAAATTGTGATAAAGTGCAGTTTTAAGGAATATAACATCTTAAAGTAAATCACAGAAAGGACAAGCTGCATCTGAAAACAAAAACAACCAATTACATGAGTTTGAGAGGATAACTGACCAAGGTAAACAGGCTAAATAGACCGAAATATGTGTCTGTAAATGAATAATGGAAAACATTTGAAGGAATAGTGTAAAACACTCAACAAAAGGAAATTCCATTGAAACAGACAAAACCTCAGCAAGAAATCCCCACTGGCCCCTCATTCAGGACAAAGTGGAACATATTAGATTATGAGGCTGACAATGTCACCAAAAATACTTAAAATCGTGAACTGACAGAGTGTTTTAGGAGTAAGTATTAAAGGGATTACAAAGGGTCTGCTAGCAGGAGGAGGGCAGTGGCAAGGGGAATCATTGTCACAGTTTATTGGCACAATAGGAACAGGGAGAGGTGAAGATGCTGTAGGTGGTGAGAATGTTACAGAGAGTGGTCAGGGCCTGAACACAGCCAGTACGGATCGCTGCAGCTGGAGGGGTTTGCAGAGGTAGGGATGGACATAATCATTTTATTTATTCATTCATGCAATGTGGGTGTCACTGCCTGGACCAGCATACATTGCCCCACTGGTAATTATCCAGAGGGTAGCTCAGAGTCAGACATATTGCTGTGGGTCTGGAGTCACATGTTAGCCAGACCAGGTTGGAAGTTCAGATGTCCTTCCCGAAAGGAGGTAAGTGAACCAGATGAGTACTTCCTACTGATCAACAATGTTTTTATGGTGGCTGTACCAATGTCTTGTACAGCCACAACATAACATCCCAACTCCCACTCTCAATTCTCTACCCAATGAAGGTAACCATCCCAAACGTCTGCTTCACCAGCCTGTCTACCTGTGACACCACTTTCAAAGAACTGTGTACCTGCATCCCTGGGTCTCTACCAGACAACACTACCAGGGTCCGAGCATTAACTGTACAAGTCCCATCCTGGTTTGTTTCAATAAAATAGAACACCTCACCTTTATCTAATTAAACTCCATCTGCTATTCTTCAGCCCACTATCCCAGCAGTACTGTCCATCCTGTTGTTTCATAGATAACCTTCTTCACTATCCACTTTCCCACCAATGTCAGTGTCACCCAAAAAAAGCTTACTTACCTGGAAACAAATACTCCCATCAAAACCATTTATCCAAATGACAAACAACAGGGGACCCACTCCACCGCTGGTCACATGCCTCCAGTCAGAAAAACAACATGTCTCCCATCACCCTCTGTCTCCTACCATCAATCCCAATTTTGTATCCAGTTTCCTAGCTCCTCCTTAATGTCATAACCTTTTACATTGATCTGAGCTTATTACCCAGTTTACCACATGGAAAGTAGAACACAGAACAATACAGCACAAGACCCTTCGGCCACGATGCCACGTCAATCTTTTATCTGACTGTAAGATCAAACTAACCTACATATTCTTCATTTTACTGCCATTCATGTGCCTATCCAGAAGTATATTAAATGTTCCAAATGCATCTAATTTTACTGCCACTGCTGGCAGTGCATTCCACTCACCCACCACGCTGTATGTAACGAACCTACCTCGGAAATCTCCCCTTAACCACTGGCTAATCACCTTAACATTAGACTCCCTTGTAATAGCTAGTTATGTCAAGGTGAAAAATGTCTCAATATTCACTCTCTCTGTGCCTCTCATCACCTTGTTCACCTCTACCAAGTCATCCCTCACCCATCTTCACTCCAATGAGAAAAGCCTTAGCTCCCTCAACCTTTCTTCATAGGACATGCCCTCCAGTACAGGCAGCAACCTGGTAAATCTCCTCTTTACCCTCTCTAAAGCTTCCACATCCTTCCTGTAATGAGGGGACCTGAACTGAATACAATATTCCAAGAGTGGTCTGACCAGAGCTCTATAGAGCTGCAGCATAACCTCACAGCTTTAAAACTCAATCCCCAAACTAATGAAATCCCACACAATATATTCCTTCTTAACAAGGCTCTCAGCTTGGGTGGCAACTTTAAGGGATCTAGGGACTTGGAACCCAAGATCCCTCTGTTCCTCCACACTGCCAAGGATCCTGCCTTTAACCCTGCATTCTGCATTCAAATTCAACCTTCCAAAATGAAGGACTTCACAGTTTTCCAGATTGAACTCCATCTGCCACTTCTCAGCCCGGCTCTACATCCTGTCAATGCCCCGTTGCAACCTACAACAGCCCTCCACAGTATCAACCACTCCACCAACCCTCGTTTGATTGGCAAAATTTCTAACCCACTCTTCCACTCACACATTCAAGTAATTCCTAACCTCACAAAGCGATGAGGTCCTGTAACCTCTCCCTGCAGAAAACCACTAGTCACTGAGCTGCAGGATGAATGCTTTCCATCTATCATCACCCTCTGTCTTCTGTGAGCCAGTAATTCCGTATCCAGACAGACAGGTTCCCCTGTATCCCATGCTTCCGTACTTTCTGAATAAGCCATAAAAGTGTTTGTCATATTCTCAAGAGATTCAATAAGATTTGTGGTGAATCTCCTCCAACAACTTCTCCATCACTGGGCTCACGGGTGATAACTGGTGGATGTTGTCGGCAGCAAAACAACCAGTCTCAGTTGTTTTCGCCAACAAATGCAAAACATGAAATATGGCCAGTATTAGGCAGACCTGGCACAGTCTCGGAGGAGAACCAGAGTTCAGGCTTCAATTCAATCAAAGATTCGTTCGTGTTATTTTCCTGGATCTCTGTGAATACTCGTCACACGACTTCCAGAGGCAATTCGTTCGCTTGCTCACCTCTCATGCATCGACACTGGATGTTATCATATCACCAGCAATATCATAGAGCCATTAATGAAAGCAAATTACTGCGGATGTTGGAATCTGAAACCAAAAGAGAAAATGCTGGAAAATCTCAGCAGGTCTGGCACCATCTGCAAGGAGAGAAAAGAGCTGACGTTTCGAGTCTAACTGATTGAAGATAAAGATAAAAACAAAGGGGGAGTATTATGGAGCTATTTCTACCACGCTGAGAGAAGGTGAGTCAAGGCTCCAGATGCAAAGGTGATAATGACAGTGCATGGAGAGATTAAAGGGAGATTAAGAGGCGTGAATGACCCAGGCTGAAGCCAGCGCTATGTGACAAAATACGTGAGGGATGGGTGAAGCAGAGACAAAATGGAAAACAGGGGAGAAGGGTAGCAAAGCGGGAAGAGGAGAGGAAAAAGGTATTGAGAGAGTGGGGAGCGAGAGAAAGAGAGACAGTCAAGAAATAAGAGGTACAGAACAGTGAAAAAAAAACACAACTAAAAAAGATAAATAAAATAATTGAAATAAAATTACCTGAAGTTGTTTGAATTCAACAACTTCAGACAAGTTTACTTCTTTTTTTTATTTATCTTTTTTATCATTTCACCTGCACTATCATAGAGCCATTAGATGTGGACAGCACTGAAAACACAGTCTTCGGTCGCACTCGTCCATTCCGAACAGATATCCTCAACTCATCCAGCCGCGATTGCATGCACTTGACCCATTTCTCTCTCAACCCTTCCTATTCAAGTACACGTCCAGATTCCTTAACAGTATTGGAATTATACCATCCATCACCAGCTCGTCTGGTAACTTATTCCAGAAACGCACCACCCTCTGCGTGCAGCCGTTGCCCCTCACTGCCTTTCGAATTCTCACCCTCCCACACCAGATTTATACCCTCTAGTTCTGAACTGCCCCACCTGAGCGAAAGGAACTTGTCTATTTACCCGATTCATTCCCCTCATGATTGAAAAACCTCCGTAAGATCAGCTCGCAGCCTCTGACGCGCCAGGCGAAATAGTGAGCGAGTGTTCAGCCTGTAAACGTTTGCACCTTTTCCATTTTCAAATGTAGGGTGTAGCATGCTGTCTGAAGCAATCGTTTTAGCAGCTGACCTGTCGCTGACAAACTCTGCAGGAAGGCCTGATAACTTGCTGTCAAACGAAGATTGCATAAGCAACATGAGTCATTGAGCAAAACGTGCAATTGACTTCTGACACCAAAGCAACTGCGTCGTTCGGGAGCAGAAAGAACCCCACTGATAGATTACAATTCCAATGCATTTGGCATAAGGTTCGTAGCAGTTAATCAGCAGCACATAACCCTGACTCCAAAGGTCTGTGAGTATCCAGAAGAACAGTGAGCGATCATTGAAGGTACGGTTCTCCAGACGATATTTGTCAACGTGAGAAGCTGCAGCTGAGTTGGTGGCGTTGCGATTGAAATTGCATGCGTCCGGACATTGTGCTTAATTTTAGATATCAGAGCAAATGGTTAACTCGAGTATGCGCGTTCGGAAAAGTAAATGTTTTTTTTTGTTGAAAAGCTTTGCAACGAAAGGAAATACTTCAGACTATCGTGCGATCGATTAGAAGCAGGAAATGCACAGCCGCATTTGCTTTCATCGCACCAGCTGCGCTCATCAGTCAGCTCAGCTCTAACCAGCACGCATACGCTGCACATGGTCAGTGTGGGGATTGAACCCACATTATTGGCGTTATTCGAACCACGCTTTAACCAGCTGAGCTAACCGACCAACGTATGCCTCGTGGCGAACGCAAATGCCTATATTGCCAGTGTTCAAAATCACGGTATCAGGGTTTCCTGCCCCGGGGAGCCACCAGGAACTCTTGATAAACTTGAAGGTGGGACCCTGTGGGAAAGGGGTAGTCTTCCTAGTAGATACGGGGGCAGCATGGTCGTCGCTGAATTTTAAACCAAAGATAGTCGGAATGTCAACACGGTCAATTACTGTTTCCAGGCGTTCAAGGGGAAAAATATACTGTTCCAGTATTTGAACCTGTGATGATAGAAGGTCCGAAGGATACAGTTTCAGGGAGCAGTTGTGTATCCCTGATATAGGAAGTAACTTACCAGGGAGAGATTTAATTACCCTCTTAGGACAGAAGATTTGAATTCAGGAAAAAAGAATTAGTTGTACAAATGGCAATGTTGACAGAAGATGTGGAGAGAGAGAGGTAGACCCTATTATATGGGCTAGAAAAGGCAATCGTGGCAAAATACAGATCCGTCCCTTAGAAATAAGTTTAAAAAGGGAAGGGGATGTTGTTTATGATCGACCATATCCCATGTCCACAAAAGGTAAACGAGGACTGCAGCCAGTAATCGAGGAGCTAGAGATGGACTGTTGGAGCTAAGTATGTCTCCTCATAATATCCTCATTCTACCAGTGCGTCAATCCGATCGAAGTTATCGATTGGTGCAGGAGTTGAGAATATTGAATTGTACGTTATTAAGTACGATCCCTCATGACCACAAATGGTTTAGTGTGATAGATTTAAAGGATGCCTTTTGGGAGGAAAGTCGGAATTTTTTGCCTTTGCATGGAAAGATCCCCAAAAAAAGACGGAAACACCAATACCAGTGGACCGTGCTCCCCCAGGGGTTTATGCAATGCCCAAATTTATTTGGACAGATGTTAGAACAAATATTGGAGAAATTTAGCAGCCCCAAGGGAACTACCCTGTTGCAGTATGTAGACGACCTCTTAGCAACAGGAGAGAGAAGAGAAAGAGTAGTTGAAGCCACGAAAAAAAATTGAATTTCCTGGGTCAGCAGGGACCGTGGGTATCTAAAAACAAATTACAATATGTGGACCGAGAAGTGAAATACTTGGGACATTTAGTTCGTGAGGGAAGCGAAAGGGAAGCCTGGAAGGGTTAAATGGAATAGTGGGGAATCTGCTGCCAGGAATCAACGGGAATATCATAATTTTGGGGGTTTAACGGGATATTGCAGATTGTGGATTGATTCTTATGCTCAAAAGACGAATAAATTATATCTCAAACCATTAGAGGAGGAACCAAAGTGTCTGAGTTGGGAAGAAGAGGAAAAAGAACTATTTAAGAATTCAAAAGAGATCTGATCCTTGCCCCCGGGTCAGCCTTACCTTCTCTAGATAAACCTTTCCAGCTCTTTGCTACCGTAGATAAGGGAGCGGCTTTGGGAGTATTAACCCAGAGGTGGGGAGGAATGAAACAGCCAGTAGCATATCTTTCTAAGCTGTTGGATCCAGTATCCCGGGGGTGGCCTGAGTGTGTGCAGGCTGTGGCTGCCACAGCACTGTTGATGGAGGAAAGCAGGAAGCTTACACTTGGGGGAGCCCTAATAGTAAGCACTCCACACCAACTGAGAACGATCCTAAACCAAAAAGCTGGGTGATGGTTGACAGACTCGCAGGTTCTTAAATATGAGGCATTATTAGTAGAAAAGGATGATCTAGTGTTGGTCACGGACAGTTGTTTAAATCCAGCTGCCTTTCTTTGGAAAGGGGAAGGAGAATCTCCTTAGAATCCAGAGCACGACTGCCTTGACATTATAGAATACCAAACTAAGGTCTGCATGGACCTGAGAGATGTTCCGCTTCATGCAGGAGCCTGACTGTTTATAGACAGATCATCCTGGGTGACTGAAGAGAAAAGACATAATCGGTATGCAGTTGTAGACGGGATGGAAGGTGGTGTGGTAGAGGCAGGAAGGCTGCCAAATGGGTGGTCAGCTCAGACCTGCGAACTCTATGCATTGGAAAGTGTCCTTAGGGCGTTAGAAAATAAAGAGGGAGCAGCATACAGTGACTCTAAATATGTATTTGGTGTTGGCACTTTTGGAAAGATATGGCAGGAAAGAGGACTGATCAATAGCCGGGGGAAGGAATTTGCACACGAGGTGTTGATTAAACGGGTCTTGGAATCCCTATTACTCCCCTGAGAAATAGCGGTAGTGCATGTAAATGGTCATCAGAAAGGAAATGAACCAGAAGTTAGGGGGAATAGATGAGGCGATAAAGTGACTAAGGAAGCAGGCATGGACACACAAGGAGTGCTAATTCATTCCCTAATATCTCCTGTTCCTGATCCCCGGAAGCTCTTATATTTACTGAAATAATTGAAAAAAAATTGACAGATTTTGGGGCTGAAAAAAACAGCATATGGGCATTGGATTTTACCTGATGGAAGGGAAATGTTAAACAAAATGATGATGCGAGAAATTATGTCTGTCCTACATCAAGTCAGCCATTGGGCAGTACAAGCAAAGTATCTTTTAGTTCTTAGGGAATATGGATGTACAGGAATATATACAATTGCTAAACACATATGTGAGGGATATATCATATGCAGAAAGGTAAATAATAAGGTCTTGAGAAAACAGACCCCGGGAGGAAGAGACACGGGATTGAGACTCTTCCAGAGTATACAAGAAGATTATACTGAACTACCCAGAGTAGGAAGACTAAAATATATACTGGTCATAGTAGATCATCTATCTGGTTGGGTTGAGGCATACCCCCGAGCTACTGCCACTGCGAGTGTGGTGTGTAAAACAATATTGGAGCACATAATTCCCCGATATGGGCTAGTGAACCATTTAGATTTCGACCAAGGAATTCATTTTACCTCTAAAGTGTTACAGGAGATAATGAAAGGGTTGGGAATTTCCTGGGAGTTCCATACTCCACGGCACACACCATCATCAGGAAGGTTTGAGAGAATGAACCGAACACTCAAACGACAGCTCTCTGAATTGATAATAGAAACTAGACTCCCTTAGACCAAATGTTTACCTTTCGCTCTCTTGCAAGTCCAAAAAGCCCCAAGGAAAAATTTGGGACTATCCCTATGAAATCATATTTGGATTACCTTATCTGGGAATGAACGGAGAATTGACAATTCCCAAAACTAAAGACTTATTCTAAAGAAATATACACTGGGCTTGTCCGCCTCTTTGTCTCTCCTCAGGAAACAGAGTTTATTGGCACAGACTCCACCCCTTGAATTCACCGTTCATCCCATCCGGCCGGGAGATTGGGTCTTAGTAAAATCATGGACAGAGACTAAATTGAAGCCGGACTGGGAAGGGCCATATCAGGCTCTTTTGATTACCGAAACAGCAATAAGGATGGTGGAGAAAGGCTGGACTCACGACACTCGTATCAAAGGGCCAGTAGAATCTCCAGTTGGGGAAGAAGTTTGGACAGCCGAATCAACGGAAGACCCGCTGAAACTCAGGCTGAACAGATTTAGAGTAACTGATTATACAGTGGTGATACGAGTGCGGGATTATTTCTGTAGGATTGTGTATTAAGTTTTATTGTACTTCAGCAGAATTTTTAGAATGCTGGGGATCTTAGAGTTATGATGCTAGCTCTCTTAGTATTGGGATTTTGTCAAATATAATTTCATATGTATTATTAACGGTCCCTGCATTTGATAATCCACATGAAATAGACGCTGATGCATGCAGTTTAGTAAATTGTGGGATGTAGATAATCAGAGACAGTACCGCAGCTCAGAGATACATCTTAAGTCCTTTGGGGATGGTACTTGGTATTATGGTCTTTTAACAATACACAGGGCCACCTTCTGGTTTTCTCCCACAATCCAAAGATATGCAGGTTAGGTAAATTGGCCATGCTAAGCTGCATGTTCTGTTCAGGGATGTGTAGGTTATATGCATTAGTCAGGAGTAAATGTCCAGTAATCTGAGAGCAGAATGGTGCTGAGTGGATTATTCTTTGGAACGTCAGTGTTGACTTGTTGGGCCAAATGGCCTGTTTCCACACAGTAGGGATTGTATAAACTTGGAATTGTGTTTTGCTAAACAAAACTGACAATTTTTTTAAACTGTTGCATTTAAAACTTACCTTTAACTGTCAATTGTCAATATGTAAAATATCTCAATGTTACTGAAATCAATGTTCAAACAAAACACTGCACATAAAGTCGCACAAAGATCCTCATGACCATCTAATTACTGTTCAGAGAATAATCACAGTAAAATTTTATTGTTTCTGAGATCAATCGCACTATCACAGTAAGGATCTGGTTATCATTCCCTTCAATAAATGCAATCGTTGTCCTCTGGTATTTCAGTTCAGTCGTTATACACCATACTGGTTGTTCAAAGCATGGTTATTCTTTATTATGAAGGGCCAAGTGTTCTAACGGCAAGAGATGTTGTTCGATCTGATTTGATGCATGTTCTCAAACAAGTTTTCACTATAAATATTGCAAAAAATGTGTTTATTTGGTATTGTTCAGCTGCTGATGCTAACATTTTCAGTTCATGTTCATTAAGCATATTTGGAGAAAGTGAGGAAAGCTGTGGTGTTGCAAAAGTGCAGGCACATTCAAAGAGCAGGAGTATCGAAAAGATTCCTGATGAAGGGCTTATGCCCAAAACATCGATTCTGCTTCTCCTTGAATGCTGCCTGACCTGCTGTGCTTTACCGGTACAACGCTCTTGCCATTAGAAATATTTGACTAAATATTCAGAGACAATACTAAAAGTTACCTCTGTCAATTTAATTTACTGTGCTTTCTATTCACTGAACGTTTGATGTTAATCGCTCCTCTTTTTCTTCTTAAATCTGATACAAATTTCAAAATACAGAACACATTAAAATTCACATGAATTATAAATTTACATTCTCGACAAGAAAACCAATAGAAGGCGATATAGAATTCTTGAACAGCCTACACATTTGAATGAAAAAGCAATTCCTTCTAAAAAATGTTTCCACGTCTGTATCTTTTTCTCAATTCAATAAACCTGCAAGTTTATAATTGTCAGTTGATTTCTCTGAATGAGTACCTAATCAATGTCAATGCAACAGCTGAAACATTAACAACAGATTGATAACTGGGTGTTAAAGACCTTATTTGAAGCCAACAAATGTTTGATATTTCCTAGAATTCCACCAGAAAACATATTTGAATCGTAATACAAGAAGTAAGATGTGCAAACATTATTTTTAAATGAACAAACTCCAATATTTCCAAAGCATTTCAATCTTACGGTCAAAATGAACAGGTGAATGAAAAAATAAAAACAAATTTCTGACAATTCATAAACTGAACAACAATTACAAATTCACTTTGATCAAAGGACAGAGTAATATATAGATGAATCACAACATTTTGTAACAAAGTAGGTAATCAGCTGACTGACAAGTAATACGTGGTAGCATTTGTTAGTTTACTGAAGAAGATATCAACTTTATTTTCAATTTATACAACGACAGAATAATATTTAATGTGTTTCAATTTTTTTGGACTTGCCCCTTTGCAGCAATAAAAGATCAATCTCATTACTTAGACATCGTAATCTTTAATTCTGCAACATTTTCAAATATTCTCCAGGAATTTATAAGCGACAGAATTAGATACAGGTCTCCCCACTATCCGAAAGTAAAGCGTTATTATGAAACTGACATAAACTGAAAAGGCGTTCGTCGAAGAAGCATTAATTTATATGGGAAACACCTCCCCTTTTCTTCGTAAAAGTGAAAATCCTCTTCAGATTTCATCCAGTCAGAGAAAACAGGGACAGATGTAAGTCTTTTGTAAAAGCAAAGTGGCTAAAGCGAATTTTCCAACACATATTTCTTGGTAACCTGACACAAATAAGCATCAGATTTTGTGATTATTGATAGAATAGATAAAAGCAGATCTAATGTTGGATTGAAAAGCAGTTCAATCTGTGCTTAGGTACTCTCTAATCACCATTCAGAGCAGCTCTTGATATATTTGTGGTGAAGGAGTGATTTGAAACCTTCCCTCGGGTCTAGTAATAGAGACACTGCCACAGCTCCACAGGCTCCTTTCGTATGTTCCCACTCAGGACGGCAGGACTACAATATTATGTTTAATATGGTTACTCAAATGAAAACTAATCAGCTGTTTATTGTCGTAATTTGAATGGGAATTAATTAGGTAGTTTCTGTGTGTAATGGACTGGAAATTAAACAATATTTTACACTAACAATAGAATAAATGAATGATAGTCTTAAATAAAGAGAATCTCATGACAATTCTTTGAAAGACAAATTGACAAAACTGCGTGATCATTGTACTTTAATTTTAAAAATGCATCAGTCATTCAATATGAACATTAAGCCGAAGACAAGTTCCCTTCCTGTCAACAACGTACAACTTCCACAATTTCAAAATGAACAGTCATTGATAAAGGAAGGAACAAACAGATGCAAATTCTATTTTCTTCACATAAACGTGCGATGAATTTTAAGTAAGTTTCATATATGTAAAAAGGAAACTCTTATTGTGGTTCTAAATAAAATAAATGTTAACATGAAGTGAAACATAATCAAATCAATTTAACTGTGTTTTCTCAGTTAAAATACCGTTCAATATTCAAAGTAGTCGAGTGATTGTACACTGCAATATCTTTACATTAATTCAGTGCTGAGACATAATTCCACATTTATACCCCTTTTAGTGAAGCAAACTTGTGCCAGGAGTCTGAGCAGGTAGGGGAGGTCTTTACTGAGTACTTTGCTTCAGTATTCACAAGTGAGTGTGACCTTGTTCCTTGTGAGGACAACGTGAAACAGGTTGATATGGTGGAACAGGTCGATGTTAAGACAGAGAATGTGCTGAAAATATTTAAAAATCATGGGGATAGATAAGTGCCCTGGGCCAGAAAGGAGATAACCTATGTTGTTATGGGAAGGGAGGCAAGTGATTACTGTGTTTTGGCAATGATCTTTGCATCCTCACTGTCCACTGGAGTCATACCAGATGATTGGAGGGTGGCAAAGTTATTCCCTTATTGAAGAAAGGCAATTGAGATGATCCTGGGAAACATCGATGAGTCAGTCTTACATCAGTTGTGGGCAAATTCTGGGAGAGAATTCTGAGAGACAGGATTTATGATTATTTGGAAAAGCATAGATTGATTAGAGATGGTCAACATGGCTTTATGAGCGGCAGGTTATGCCTCACAAGCCTTATTGAATTATTTGGGGTTGTGGCAAACACATGGTTGAGGACAGAATAGTGGATGTGGTGTATAAGGATTTTAGCAAGATGTTTGATAAGGTTCTCCATGGTAGGCTCATTCAGAAAGTAATGAGACATGGGATATAGGGAAACCTGACTGGTTAGATAATAAATTGGTTGACCCATAGAGGACAGGGTGAGATTAAATGAATAGTTTTCAGCTTGGAGCACGGTGACCAATGGTGTTCTGAAGGGATCAGTTGTGGGACCTCTGCTCTTTGTGATTTTTACAAATGACTTGGATGAGGAAGTGGAAGGGTGGGTTAGGAAGTTTGCCAATGACACGAGGGTTGGTGGAGTTGTGGATAGTGTGGAGGGCTTTTGTAGGTTGCTAGAGGACATTGACAGGATGCAGAGCTGGGCTGAGAAGTGGCAGGTGGAGTTCAACCTCGGAAAATGTGAAATTATTCATTTTGGAATTTCAAATTTGAATGCACATTTTTCAGATTAAATACAGGAAACTTGACAATGTGAAGGAACAGAGGGATCATGGGGTGCATGTCCATACATCCCTCATAGCTGACATCTAAGGTGATAGGGCTATTAAGACAGTACATAGCGTGTTGGCTTTCATGAATGGGGAGGTTGAGTTTAAGAGCCACGAGATTATGCTGCAGCTCTATGGATCCCTGATGAGACTATACTTGGAATATTGTGTTCTGTTCTGATCACCACATAAGACATAGGATGTGGAAGCTTTAGAAAAAGTGCAGATGAGATTTATCAAAATGTTGTCTGGACTGGAAGGCATGTCTTATGAATAAAGATTGACAGAGCTGGGGCTTTGGTCATTGCAATGAAAGAGGATGATAGTTTACTTGATAGCTTTGGGTAAGTTGATGAGAGGCATAGATAGAGTGGATAATGAAAGACTTTTCCCAACAAAGTGGCATAATTTTAAGATGAATGGGGGAAGTTGTGCGGAGATGTCAGAGATAGTTTCTTTATAGATAGTGGTGAGTGTGTAGAATGCACTGCCAGTGATGGTAGTAGATTCAGATCCATCAGGGACATCTAAGCGACTCTTGGATAGGCACATGGATGATAGTAAATGAAGGGTATGTTGGTTAGTTTGATCTTAGAGTTGGATAAAATGTCGGAACAACATCGTGGCCAAAGGGCCTGTACTGTGCTGTACTGTTCTATATTCTTTGGATTGAAATTAACAATTATTTTATATTAACAACATATAGATTTTCAAAACTCTATTACCATACTTAAGAATAATGATAAATTTCATCTTGTTATTTGACTTTGCTATCTGCAGAAATGAACGGAATTATTGCAGGGAAAAGTAATTAGGATTTTCTAAATTTATAAAGCTGGAATTACACAGATCATTCAAATGAGCAAAAGTCATATTTTTGACAGTGCGCATTGCATCAGAAATAATGGATTCTTTTGTAGGTGTGTTGATTGGAAATAAAATGAATTTTTATATTACTGTATAGGTACTAGGGAAGATTGGATTAAATTCAAATATAAACTTCACTGTAGTTGTTAGCAAGACTAAACTAAAGTATACTATAATTATTATCATGCAAATGCATTAAAAGTTACTGTTAGAATCCTGAATAAATGATATATTGCATCATTTTTCAAAAAGTCAATAAATTAAATTGTGAACATCCGTACACTTGTTACCCAGGCCAATTATTATGCAATTATTGTAATGGTAATGACTTGATAACTAATGCTAAAACCTAAACAGATAAATTGGTTCAATACTTTATCAGCATGTTCCTCTGAAATTGATTGGATATTTATGAAGATCGGTAAACTGAGGGACAAAATATTGATTGATTGAATTGAAGGAAAAAATGAGACAGTGTCTATTGAGCAGGATTGTTTTTGTTTAAAAATGCAGTTGATGCAAGAATAGTATATTTTCCTCCATTGGTTTTCTTGTAGATACATTTTTTTTAAATTGTCATGATTCAAGGTTGAGACACTTGTGTCAGAGTCTGCAATGGGGAGAGTAAGAGAGTAAGAAATTCTGAAAAAGCAGAAAGGAAAGGAACTGGCGAGCAGAGGAGCTCCAACTGTAGTGTCTCACCCTGCTAACATCTTATTGGGTGATTTGGAACGCAGTCTCGTCAAGCAACAAGCTCACAGTCATACGCACAGAATCATAGCTTACAATGCCCTAGACACCATCGTCACCATCCCTGTCTGTCCTGTCCCACCGGCAGGACATGGATGTAACTAAAATGCTGGAACATGCAGGGTAATGGACTAAGATCTGCAGAATATGATCAATGTGATTTATTTGACATTTCTCCAGAATATTAAACTCCAGTACAAATTGAAAAGTTACTAGCGCCATCAGACTTGAACTACAAATGTCAGAAAAAGAAATATCAGAACGTTACAGCACACTTAGCCAATCCTGGGTATGTGTTGGCTGTAATAGAACTCCCCAGGCTTTACAGCTTTTTGTACTCACCATTGAGAGCAACGATTTCAGACTGAACTCTGCCCTCTATGCTTTTATAATCTGTTTTTAACATGTTACTTTGGCAGCTGGACACCTTGTTTCCTTGTTTCTTTCCCAGCTCTAACTCCATTCCCCGTGGCCTTGAGGGACGACCATTTCTGCTGTTTAATCTCTCCTGCCTTCCCCCATGTGACAGACTGTCTTTATGTCCTTGTCTCACCCCCACCTTGCTCACAACCTGTTACATTTCTGATGGTTCCCAGA
This sequence comes from Chiloscyllium punctatum, assembly GCF_047496795.1. Lineage (NCBI taxonomy): Eukaryota > Metazoa > Chordata > Chondrichthyes > Orectolobiformes > Hemiscylliidae > Chiloscyllium > Chiloscyllium punctatum. The sequence continues at coordinate 10,969,589 of NC_092755.1, read as the reverse complement.
CCTCTGTAACTTTCACTGCACCCCCTGGGTGAATGGCGCGAGTTTTGAATTCTCTTCCTCCTGAAATAATCAGAAATTTCTCCGGTTGCAGTGTCCCCCAGATTTTATTTTGAAAAGCAGAGTATTTGTGTCAGAGTCAAGTATTTGTGAGCCTTCATCCACAATTCCTAGCATTTGGATGTAATTTGTGACCCTCCCACAGATGTGTAACGTTACTGGATTGGGCATGCTAACATGATCGCAGTGTGCAATTTAGGTGGGTTGGGCTAGCCATGGTTAATGTGTGGTTATTGTGGTAGCGTGGGTGAGCAGGTCATTGCAGACTCGATGGGCCGACTAGAGTCTTTCTGCACCCACGGGATTCTGTGATTCTAACTAGTTGTGATTGTTGTCATGTTTTCCTCATGCCAGGTTCATTCAACTCAGATACACATGCTTCCTTTATGATTCTGTGGGTGCTCACTCACTCATTTCCTTCAGTTTTACATCAATTTCACACTGTATGAGAGGGTGGGAATGGATTTGTAAATATAAATACTCCAATCAAAACCCCTCACAGGTCAGGAACTGTTTCTGCTACTTTCATCACTCACAAGGAAGAGGAAAATGAAGGTTCTGTCACGGATCTTACAGGACCATAGCGGTTATACTCACCAGAAAAGGCTGACCAGCTCAAAACGCTTTTCTCAAGGAAAGAGGAGGTTCAGAGACAAGCTGTTACAAGTAGAAAGCTTTGTGTCTGTGTTTTCAGAGGTTTGTGGTTGAAATCATTGGTTTGGAAGCATGTTTCATTGCCCCAGATCATCAAAGGTGCTGTCTAAATATGCATATTTCTTTCTATCTGTCTGAGTTAACAATCAGATGGACAGGTCAATGTCTGAGTGTCTTACCAAATCCCTGATTGAATCTGTCTCCGCCCACAAACCCAGGTGCCTCACCACTCACTGGGTCACGGAGAAACTCTGCCGTTACAATGAGAACTGTCTTTGCTGTCACCGCTCCTCGTACTTCCGCCTAATCCCCACTTCCCTTCATTATATCCCAGCTGCCTCTCGTCCACCCACATGGACACATTGAGGAGCATGACAGGAGATTGGATTGAAACCGAGAGTTCAATAGCCCGAATGAAATAGGAAGAAGGAAATAAACGGTGATTGTTGATCCCAGGGGATACAGACTCCAGGATTAGTCCTTGTGGGCATTCCTGCAGTAATACGAGACAGCATTCCATGATGAGAGTTAGACCCGGGTGGCAGGAGAGGGAGTCACTGAACATTAGCAAGTTAATTTCAAACACAGGAGGTTTGTTCAGTCAGTAACAATGTGTTCGACATGGAGGTGAAGTGAGCAGTGAGGGGAAATGTTGCCACAAGCTGACAATGGATAACTTTCATTGGAACAGGAGGAGGCCATTCAGCCCCTTGACCTTGCTCTGCCGTTCATGATGATCATAGCTGATGTGTGACCTAACGTACAATTTTCAAAACCCTCTAATTTCATCAATAATCTCCTCTGCAACAGACAAGATGAGTATTGGAAAACTAAACATCTGCAAATGCTGGGAAATCAGAAAAAAAACACAGAAATCGCTGGAAAAATTCAGCAGATCTGGCAGCATCTGTGGAGAGTGAACCTTTCAGGACCAGTGACCGGTCAGGTGACCAGCTGCAGCTGACCATTCTGCCTGTTCTGGAACACACTCTGGAACAGGTTCTGGTGTGAGATTGTCAATAATAACTGAGAGAAACAGGAGGACGGGTTCAATCAGAAGAAGGAATTCACTTAACCCTTCCAGTGGAACACTCACCGACACAGTCACACTGAGGAGAGGCCGTTCACCTGCCCCACGTATGGGAAGTGATTTACTCGATCTTACAATCTGCTGAGGCACCAGAGATAGCACAGTTGGTTTAGACCCTTCACCTGCTCCATCTGTGAGAAAGGATTCATTCAAATCTCTCACCTGCGGAGACATCAGTGCATTCCCATCAGGGAGAGGCCATTCACCTGCTCAGTGTGTGGGAAAGCATTCACTCAGTCCTCTAACCTGCTTAAACACCAGCGAGCTCACTCTGGGGAAAAGGTCATTCACTTGTTCCCAGTGTGGGGGGAGATTCACTCAAATGCAGCACCTGTGGAGTCCCCAGTGAGCCCACACAGGGGAGAGGCCATTCAGATGGTCAGTGTGTGAGAGGGGATTCAGTGATTCATCCCATCCCCTGAGACCCCAGTGAGCTCACACAGGGGGAGAGGCCATTCAGATGGTCAGTGTGTGAGAGGGGATTCAGTGATTCATCCTGCCCCCTGAGACCCCAGTGAGCCCACACAGGGGGGAGAGGCCATTCAGATGCTCAGTGTGGAAGAAGGGATTCAGTGATTCATCCCATCCCCTGAGACCCCAGCAAGTTCACACTGGATAGGAGCTGTTCACCCCTCTGTGAGACAAGGTATTTGCTGCGTCTTCAACACGATTGAGAGACCAGTGAGTGCTCACAGGGAAGTGGTCATCCCCCTGCTCCATGTGGACTGCAGGACTCTGATTCTGATGTTACTGCCCATCAGAGTCAGGAGTGGACCTTGTACATGATGACACTGCTGGAGTATTGATGTTGTTGTTAACCACATTAACTGGGCTGGAGGTGACTGAACTAACGTTGCCACTTTCTAAACCTCAGGATGTCTCTCTGGGCAGTAAGTCTCCACAAACAGCAATGTGACAATGAGCAGGGATCATCTGTTTTGATTTAAATTGTGACTATCACACGGCTGCTTCACAGCATCACGTACAAGGTTGGAGTCCAGCCTTGTCCAACGGCCTGTGTGGAGTTCCCACATTCTCCCCATGATAGTGTGGGTCCCCTCCAGGTGCTCTGGTTTCCTCCCATAGTCCAAAGATGTGCAGGTTAGGTGGATCAGTCGTGCTAAAATGTCCACAGGATCCAGGATTGTGCAGACTAGGTGGATCAGCCATGGGAAATGCAGTGTTACAGTGATAGAGTGCTCTGGGTGTGATGTTCTTCGGATGGTCGGTGGCGTTTGATGGGCCAATGCTCTCCTCCCACACTGTAGGGATTTTATTTACTGACTGAGGATAAATGCTACAGAGCAGGGTGCCTTAGAGAAGGAGCATGTGGTGGGCATCAATGCTGTCTATGCCTTTAGATAGAGGTGGGCACCGTAGGGGATATAGTGCTTTATCTCCACCTCTGCCCTCTCCCCACAACTCTACTTCGATTTAGTCCCTTCTCACTTTGTCACTTGTAATGGTTTGCTTGGCCCGTAATGGGCTTTGTTTGGAGATATTCTATTAGTCACATGAATGGTTTACTGCTGTTGATGATATGTCTAGATTAGAGTGGTGCTGGAAAAGCACAGCAGGTTAAGCAGGATCCGAGGAGCTGGAAAATGAATGATTTGGCAAAAGCCCTTTTCCAGCACCACTCTAATCTAGGCTCTGGTTTCCAGCATCTGCAGTCCTCACTTTTGCACTGCTGGTGATTATATGTTAAGCAAAAGCAAAATGGCATAATGATGATTTTGATTTTGGGAAGTTTGCTGTGATAATATTTCTGGGTCGGAGAAAAGGGGAAAAAGAACACTTCACAGCTCACAGAAAGAAAACTGAAAAGCAGTTAAATCAAACCAAAGGTTCAGACAAGGAGGGAATATTTCCCTGGAGTTTGAGTAGCTGGAAAGTGATGGTGTCTGGGAATAGACAGGATTTTGTTTTTAAAAGGTTGAAAGTTTTAAAACTGTTATATTCAGACAGTTTACGTTATTTTATTTAACTTAATTTGCTGTGCAAAAAACTTTTACAACATTTTAAAACCAAAATTTACAAACCTTATGTTAAAGATAAATGTTAAATAAAATCCATCAAACCAGCCCTCACTGAAAACTGTTGTGAAAGTGCAATCTCCTGGAGAATCCCTGCCCACTTCTTCCTACCCGGGCTCCATGACTATATACATACCTGGGAGATAGCAGCAGGAGGAGACTATTCAGCCTTTCAATCCTGCTCCACCATTCAATGGGAAACAGCTGACCATCCAGCTCAGTCTCCTGTTCCTGCTGTGTTCCAATCCCTTTTCATGACTTTACCTCGAAGAACTGTGTCTAAGCCCTCCTTTGGCTTCACTGTCTTTTGTTCCAGCGACGTTGCTGTGTTACTGTGTGGGTGTAGGCGGGGGTAATGTGTTGGTGCGGCCTCCTGGATGATGCACTCAGCATCCCTCATCATCCTGCAGTAACATCAACTGGGTTTCAGCAATTAGAGATAGAAACCATTCCGAGGATATGGGCATCACTGGCTCAGCCAGCATTTATTCCCCATCTCTAGTTACCCTTGAGAAGATGGTAGGGAGCTGCTGTCTTGTAAAATTCACAGTGCATTTGGTGCAGAGAGATCGACAATGCTGCGAGGAGAGTGTTGCAGGATTTTGGCCCAGTGATTCTCTATTTTTGCTTCTTCAAATGCTGGTTAACTTAATCATGATCTGCACATGATTTTGAGATTTCAGTTTGCAAATCTTCACCATCTAGCAGCCTGTATAAAGGAATATGCACAGGTTAGAAATTCAGAACAGACAATTCTAGTTTCTCTGGAATATTTTCCCCTTTCTTCCCCCAAAGCTGTAACCCTCCAGTCCACTTACTCTCTCCCACCATTCTGACTCTGCTACCCCCTAATGTACACCCGCCACATTCTCATGGAATTGCTGATAAACAGATCCATGCCACCACTTCCCGTCCCTGGTTAGACTCTGCACCCTTTCTGGGTTCACTTCCTTTCCCTTCAGTTGCTGCAAGTCAATAATGTAACAGCAGAATGAAACAAAAGGAAACAGAAAGGGAGGTGGCAGATCCTGGACAGAAGAGGAACCTGCAGTCTGGGAGGATGGGTCAGATCCTTCTTCGTTCCCCATTAGTTGATTCCCACCATTATAATGAATTGGGGATGGAGAGTGGTCCTACATGGGTGTAGTGACACATTGACCCCCTCCCCCAACAGATCAATACTATGAGCAGATACATTCGTCCTCCAGCCAATCATAGTGTGAAAAACTTTCTGCAAAGTATGTTTACCCAAAGCACATGCTCCAATGTCCGCCCACATTGTGTACATTTACAGTGCCAGGTTTCCCCACACATGTGTGATCCCTGCCTCAGGGTTTGTGGGAGTTGTCGTCCCCATGAAGCCACTGCAGCCCTGTCTCTGGAAAGTCAATGAAAATTGTGGACTGGAGGGTGTTGTGTAAGGATCCCCATTCAGACACACAGAACATATGGACTGTCACTGGGTTTGACTGAGACATCTGCTTCCACAATCTGATTTTCTGATGTGAGGAATATAGATTCAGCCAACTGGGGCGTGGGGTGGTTAATAGGAGGAGCAGATTTTAAGTAAAGGTGGCTCAATGGTTAGCGTTGCTGACTCACAGCGTCAGGGACCTGGATTTGATTCAGCCTTAGGTGACTGTGCGGAGTTTACACGTTCTCCCAGTGTCTGTGCGGGTTTCCTCTGGGTGCTCCAGTTTCATCCCACAGTCCAAAGATGTGCAGGTTAAGTGGATTGCTTATGTGAAATTCCCTGTGTCCATGCATGTGCAGGTTAAGCCATTAACCACAGGAAATACAGGGAATGGGTGACTCTGAATGGGATGCTCATTATAGGATTGGTGTGGACTCCATGGACGATTACCCTGTTTCTGCACTGTAGGGATTCTATTCTATTCTCATGAAGAAGAATGTACCTATCTCAATGTGCTATGAATCTGTGGAATTCCCTGTTCAAAATGTGGTGGATGCCAGGACAATGAGCAAATTTACTGAAGAGATATAGATGTTTATTTTGCAATGAGTTGAAGGGTGAGAGACAGCAGGTGGGAAAATCCAGCTGAGACCGAGGTGAGCTCAATCATCACCGTATTAAATGGTGGAGCTGGTTTGAAGAGCTGCATTGCCTCCCCTGTGCCCAGGGCTTATCTTCTTACCGTAATAACTGGAAAACTGAATCCAAAAAGCACCACCTTCACCAAAGGAGATTTTCAGAAAATGTAGGATAGTCAGGTGGATTAGCATTTCAAACTTAGATAGCAAGGAAGCATGTGGGAGATAATGATTTTACAATTTTAAACTGAGGGGAGTTAAAAATAAACAACAACAGGTTATAGTCCAACGGATTTAATTGGATCATGATGAAGGACCGTCGCTCTGAAAGCTAGTGTGCTTCCAATTAAACCTGAGGGACTATAACCTGGTGTTGTGAGATTTTTAAATTTATACATCCCAGTCCAACATCGGCATCTCCAAATCATGTAAACTAAGGGGAGACAGTTATTTATGGTTTCAGACTGTGTAGTACATTCACACTGTCCAGAATACTCTGTTGTGAATATCTATCCTGTACTTTATTACAAAGCCGAGGTCTCTGACAATGAAAACCAAAACACTCAGGTAACATCGCCTCACCTCGTAATCTGATAAAAGACTTGTGATAAGTATGCTTGAATTTAGAATACAGTTGGAAAGCGGGAAGATTAAATCCAATCCCAAGATCCTGTGCTTAAACAAAGGAGACTACAATAGGATGAGGCAGGAGTTGGCTAATGTAGACCGGAAGCAAAGACTTTAAGGTGGGACAGTTGACAGACAGTGGAGGAATATCAATGAATTTTTCAAACTGCTCAGCAAAAGTATATATCAGTGAAAAGGAAGGACTGTAGGAAAAGGAATAATCTGACACGGGTGGCTCAGGAAATAAGGGAGTCTATCAAACTGAAATAGAAAGCATACAAATTGGCAAAGACCAAGGAGAAACTAGGAGATTAGAAAAACTTTAAAAATCAATAGAAAGCTATATGGGATTGGGGGAGAAAAGTGATGAGTAGCTATCCCCAGGGCCAGAATAGCAGTTTACACTGCTAGAGGGGAACCTATTGTGTGGGGAACATATGGCCTCTGTCATTGTTGAAGCACTTAACTGTTACCATAGAGATAATCCTGATCAAGTTAAAAATCACAGGACACGCCAAAAGCTTGTACTTCCAAATAAACCTGTTGGACTATAACCTGGTGATTTGTGGCTTTTAACCTTGCCCACCCCGCTCCAACCCCGGCTCCTCCACATCAGAATCCTGACAGACAGCCCCACTGAAACTGAAGTGCCTGTCAGATACCTGACTGAGCCAGAGGGCTGTGGGGGAGGTGTATGTGATTTAACCACAAAGTGTTGAGCTGAACTCAACTTTTTTAACTGCCATTGCCATGGACATAATATTGAGAGACAGCGTCCATTCAAAACCACAAACCACAAAGGTATAAGAATTGGAGCCATACATCGGACAGGCGGGGAGTTACCTGATGCTACCTGGAGGTGTTCTGTCTGTACACTATCCAGGTAACTGCCATGTCTCATCAATAAAGACTCAAAGAAGACCTCTCAGAGTTCTGTGCCTAGTTATTCCTATCCAGCAGGGTTCAGGAATATGAGTACACCGCAGTCAGTCTTCACAGTGGAGGATACGAAGAACATGCCAGTAATTGATAAGGAGACTGAGGAAGGCGAGGACCAAAGAACAACCATTATCACAAAAGTGTTAGAGCTGGGTAAGCTAATGGAGCTAAAGGTAGACAAGTCTCTTTGCCCTGATGGAATACATCCCAGGGTGCTACCAGAGATAGCGGGAGAAATAGTAAATATATTTGGAGTCAGAGTCCTACAGCAGGGACAGGCCCTTTGGCCGAAACTGGTCCATACCGGCCAATATGTCCATCCACGCTAACCCCATTTCCCTGCACTTGGCCCATCTGCTTCTGACTCTTTGCTATCCATGTATTTGTCCAAATGTCTTTTACATGTGAATGTACCCACCCCAACCACTTCCACTGTCAGCTCAGTCCATATACATACCACCCTCTGTGTAAAACAGTTGCCCCTCAGGTTCCCTTTCATAATTTCTCCTCTAACCTTACACTGATGTCCTCCACTCCTTGATTTCCTGGGAAAATGACTGAGTGCATTCACCTTACCTAAGCCTGTCATGATCTTATACACTTCCAGAAATAGGACTCCCCTCTGTTTCCTCTGCTCTAAACAAAAAAAAATCCTCGCTTGTCCAACCTCTCCCTCTAACTCAGAGCCCTGAGCCCATTTCTTCTGCACCTTATCCAGTTGAATAACTGAAACCTTCACTGCATTCATCACATTTCCAGTGTCGGCCCACGGTGCTGGAACTGACGTGACATCGCCAATGGATTACAAGCCATGATCGATAATTAACCCCTTTACAACAATACGGTTTTCATAGTATTTTCCATGATACAGGTATCCTTGTGTCTTTTTGGTTGCATGATTAATTTAAAACTTGTCCTCATACAAAGCAAATCTGTAGCTTAATTGTTCCTGGGAAATGTGCCATGTTTTCAGACTTTTAAAAACAAATGAAATCTCTCTCCACATTCACCACGCGGACATGGACTTGGCTGTGTCTCAGTACTTTTGCAGTCACACTGAGATTTGAAATATTCGCCCACGGACAGAGTGCACACCTTTCCTTCCAGATTAAAAGGCCAATGATATTCAGATCGGCACGGATCAAGTAACCATCAAAACTGAACAGGAAGTTCAATTTGAATTTCTCATCCACGAATCCGCCCTTTCAGTACTCTACAACAGAGAAAACAAGTCACTACCGTTAATACAGGATGGAAATTCATAAAACAATTATACTATTAAATTGTAGTTTCTTTGTTTCCCCCAAAGCTTTAATTCTCAGTCTCACAATTTCTCCCTTCTGTGTACTTAAATCCAAGCCAATTGCCTCACTACTTTCCTCCACACCCAGTTCTAATACTTTCGCCTCTCATTGAATTCAGCTTCCTAGCTCCTGCCTGCAGACTAAGGACCAAAACAAAGGTGTGGCACGATGGCGCTGCTGCCCCACAACACTAGGGTCCCAGGTTCGGTTCCAGCCTTGGGTGACTGTCTGTGTGGAATTTGCACATTCTCTCCATGTCTGCGTGAGTTTCCTCCGGGTGCACCGGTTTCCTCCCACAATCCAAAGATGTGTAGGTGAGGTGAATTAGCCATGCTAAATTGCCCATAGTATTAGGTGCATTAGTCAGAGGGAAATGAGTCTGTGTGGGCTACACTTCAGAGGGTCGGTGTGGACTGGTTGGGCCGAAGGGCCTGTTTCCACACTGCAGGAAATCTAATCTAATCAAATCAATGAATCTGATTCGGAGCCTCCTGGGTGTTGGCGAAACCTCCCCACACCTTCAAGGGTTTCCTTCCTGGTCAGACCCAAACTGATTTTTTTTCCCTAATCTGGAACCTCTTATTTATTTCCCCACACCAACCCTCTGATGAGAACCATCTTGCACACACTGGACAAATCATATCTGGTTGAACTAAAACGAATCAAATTAGAACTTTAATTGCAGGCCCACCTTTGTTCCTTTCCATAACATTCCTGAATCTTCACCCGAGTTCTGATAACTTTCTGCAAAATGCTCCCCCCACAGATACGCCGACCACTTGTCACGATACCAGGGCAGGGACCATTCCCCTGGGTCCTGTTCTCAGAGGGAGGGAGGGAGGGAGCTGGCAATGACAGATTAATCCCACACAGCCACAGCCTCCCTCGCTGGCACTGACCCATACTGCACATACGTCAACAATTGGCCAGCACTGCGCCCGTGCACTGGTCTCCCCTCCTACAGAGCATGCATCCAGATCACACAGGAACCTGGGTGATTGACAGCAGCTGTGCCCAATAGAGTGGAGGGGGCGGGGCTGGAGGACTGGGACAATGGGAGTGTAAACAACAAAAGAATGTGGAGGACATTGGGGGATGGACAGGTCAGTGAGGGACAGGAGCAGTGCAGCAGCAGGAGGGGATCCTGGACAAACTGAGCAATGGGAGAGTCTGACAGGAGAGAAACTACAGGATGGTTCTGTTTGGAGGCTCAGGCTGGGACAGCTGGGAGACAGTATGGCCTGGAGGCTTGGGCATGTTTTCCAATCAGCCTCTTCAAAGCCACTGTTCCCAAACTCTGAACCCGATTCTCTTGGTCCAGAGGTAAGGACACTACCACCATTTCTTGGTGGGCTAGTGGAAAGAAGGGAAGATTTTCTCAATCTCACTCACATTGAAATTCTATGAGCTCCTCCCACTTACTGTCTACGGTGGGGAAGGAGGAGACAGAGCAGATGGGAGGGGGTTTAGGGATATAAGGACTGCCTTTCAAAAGGAACTCACCTGTGTTGGTGATATCAACAAGACTCAATACACAGTCACTAACACAAAGCTGGTGTTCGTGAACTTTATCCAGAATATTAACTCCTATAACTGGGTGACACAGACCCCAATGTACAGAGTTAAGTCCTGGATATTAATAACGGCTGTGTGTGTGAGAAATCACGTCTCATGAACTTGAGCCAATTTTTTTTGAAGTAACAACAAAGAGGATTGATGAGGGCAAAGCGGTGGAAATGATCCACATGGACTTCAGTAAGGCATTCAACAAGGTTCCACATGGGAGACTGGTTAGCAAGGTTAGATCTCATGGAACACAGAGAACGAGCCATTTGGACACAAAACTTGTTCAAAGGTTGAAGACAGATGGTGGCGAAGGTTGCTTTTCAGATTGGAGAACTGTGACCAGTGTGGTGTCACAAAGGATCGGTGCTGAATCCACTAATTTTCATCATTTATATAAATGATTTGGATGTGAATATAGGAAGTAATGTTAGTAAGATAATACCAAAATTGGAGGTGTAGTGGACAGTGAAGAGGATTACCTCAGATTATAACGGGATCTTGATCAGATGGTTGAATGTGCTAAGGACTGGCAGACCCAGTTCAATTTAGATAAATGTGAGGTGCTGCATTTTGGAAAAGCAAATACTAGCAGGGTGTATACACTTAATGGTAAAGTCCTCGGGGGTGCTGCTGAACAAAGAGACCTTGGAGTGCAGGTTCATAGCTCCTTGAAAGCAGAATCGCAGGTAGATAGGATAGTGAAGGAGGTGTTTAGTATGCTTTCCTTTATTGGTCAGAGCACTGAGTGTAGGAGTTGGGAGGTCATATTGCGGCTGTTCAGGACATTGGGTAGGTCACTCTTGGAATATTGCATGCAATTCTGGTCTCCTTCCTATCAAAACAATATTGTGAAACTAGAAAGGGTTCAGAAAAGAATTACAAGCATGTTGCCCGGGTTGGAGGATTTGAGCTACAGGGAGAGGCTGAATACACTGTTTTCCCTGGAGCTTCAGATGCTGATGGGTGACCTTATAGAGGTTTATAAAATCAGTAGGGGCATGGATAGGGTAAATACACAAGGTCTTTTCCCTGCGGTGGGGGAGAAGGCACGAGGGGTGTGGGAGACCGAGGCGGGGGGAGAAACCGAGAGGCGAGGGAGACAGTTATGTTATTGATCTGCAACACAACCCTGTTCCTGTTTTCTCTCTGTCCCCTTCAATCCCTCTGAAGGGCTCAGAACAAGTGCATAGTCCCTGAAAGTAGAGCTTCAGGTTGGTCAAGTGCTGAAGGTTGCATTTGGGACGCTGACCTTTATTGGTCCGTGCACTTATGAATAAATGGATCTGGGTCCAATTCCACTGTCCTGGATTCATTCTGTGGGCACAGACACGCCTGTCTCTGACCCTGACTACTAAATCCCCTGTCCCTATACCTCTGCCATTCTCCTTCCTCCCGTTCTGTGCAGCGGAGCTATCTGTGGTGTCATGAACCTGGCTGTTGCTGATTTCCCCTGAGAGTCCACCCCACCTGTTCCCCCCCTTACAGAATCCCAAGCGATGCACAATATCTGTTTGAGAAGGGGAATGATTACTGGGGAGGCCTGCACTTCCTTCCTGAGCTTTTTACTTGATCTGATGGTCACCCATTCCCTTTCTGCCTGTGTAACCCTCACCTGCAGGGGGACTAACTCACTAACCATGCTGTCCACAACATTCTCAGTATTGCTCCACAGTGAGTCCACTCTCAGCTCCACGTCTGATAAACAGTTTCTCAGTAGCTACAGATGGGCACACTGCCTGCACAATAGCCATCACGGACACTGGAAGCATCCCTTATTTCCCACATTGTGCAAGAGGAGCACACCACGGGTCTGAGGGCTCCTGTCACAACGTCTCTCTACATTCATCTAGTTACTCCCATTAAGAGAATTTAAATGAGTGAGTAACCTTCCTACACTTCAAACATGGCCATTATAATAAAAAAAATCTTTACTTAAGCTGATATGTCGTACTTTTAAAAACTTAAATACTCCGCAGGTATCACTGACAAATTGGCTATTCCCATTGGGACTGTGAATTTCTGATTAGCCTGAAGTAAAACGGAGTTTCAGCTTCACCTTCTCCCTGTCTCACCTCACTCTGTTTACATCCAAATCCAAACACTCTCATTGAGCCAAGCAGCCCTCACAGTGCAGCCCTGTCATTTTCATTGTCTGCTCATACCTACACTGCCCTCACCCTCCTGGACTGTTCCAATGCATCTCAATGGGAGCTCAGGAACAGCACCTCATCTTTCAATTCAGCCCTTTGTAACCCCAGAGTCAACATGGACCTCAGCAGTTTCTGAATGAACAGACAGTTGTCAGAATCTGGAACATCCCACCTGAACTGGTGCTGGAATTTGAGTCCACAAGGAATTTCAATGAGAAATTTGCAGGGAATTGGAAGTAGGGAGTTTACAGATTAACAAAGTGGATGATTGGGACTAAATCTGACAGTTCCTGCAAAGAGACGAGGTGTAATATGGATAAATCTGCACTCTCTCTCAGGCCAATACCTCCTTCCACAGCTACAGGGCCAAGAATTAAACACATACCCAAAGGGTGATCCAACCATGCACTTGAACATCGTTCTGCTTTTTGCTTGACAAAAATATTGAAAATACTTTCCCACAGACAAACCTTTCTCCTTTCACAGTTAAATGCCAATGATATTCAGATCGTGATGATTCTGTGGACTGTAGAATCTTGCTTTTGAGATCCCAGTCTCAATTATTCTCAATTAAGATCCTACAAAATGAATTCACAAAACAAAGTTCATCGTCAGTGCAAGGTGAATAGTGAAGGCAAACACTTCTTTTGGTATGTGTTGGATGCTCCTCTTCAAATCACCCCGCCCCCACCCAGGAAGAGGACACGTGCATGCTCCTTGCTGTACCTTGGCCCAAGATAAAGATGGCGGCCATAACACAGCACCTCTCACTGCCTGAGGCCGAAGCCATCTTCCACTTTGCTGCAAACGTGGGACCAGGAGTTTCTAATTCAGATTAACGACCTGCACAGAGTGTAATTAAATCCTCCCAGTCTACACGGATACATTTCATTCAGTTTCTGCTGCAACTCTCCCCTTTCCTGTTTCCTCCTCCTGCACACACCAAGGGTCATCATGAGTTCAGTGACCCTTCCTCAGAACCGATGGCAGCTGGGAAAATTAGAATCCCCACAGGAAACAGGCCCTTCGGCCCAACAATTCCACACCCACCCAGACTCCTTCCCCTACCCTATTACTCACCATTTCCCCGGACTAATGCACATCCCTGAACACTACGGGAAATTTAGCTGGGCCAATTCTCCTAACCTGCACATCTTTGGACTACAGGAGATAGGGGTTAAAAGAGTAAATAATAGGTGGGGACCGAGCCCAAAGAGAGACTGGAACATTTGGAAAGACAAGGGTAGATAATGATCCGGCTGGGAGGGCGGAAAGCAGTTAATGGAGGAGACAAAAGCCTGGTAGCATCTCAGTAGCAGTGGTGGAAATGGCGGCTGATGATCTATGTTCTGCTGCAAAAAAAGACCTTGAGCATCCAGTTGCTCGCCACTTTAACACACAAGACTGTTCCCGGGCCAACATCTCTGTCTCATGCTTACTGCAGTGTTCCAGTGAAGCTTGATGCAAGCTGGCAGAACACTTCAGAACATACCAAATGGCCTCCAATTTCAAGAACTGCAATTTCCCCTCCCGTGTATCTCCTCCACTTCCCACACCACTGCCCTTGGCACCCACACCTCCAGCTGCAACAAGGATGGAATCCCCCTAGTCCTCACCTTCGACCCAGATACAATGCATCATCCTCTGCCATTTCAACCACCTACAATCAGACCTCACCAACAGAGATATGTATCTGTATTTATTTTTAAAAACTGATTACTTATAAATGCTGGACCCATGCAATATCAATGAATTAATGACTCTGAATTGGGGTTATAATTTTTTTTTGTTAGTTCCTTTTCGTACTGTGTTATGCAGACAGCACCAAGTGATCACTCTTAATTGTGAGGAACTTTGAAAATAATATATTTTAAAAATGACATCCCAAAATGCTGCCTCATTAGTGTGCAAGGAGGATTTTGCATTCAATAGTTTGCAGATAAAATTGAACAGATTTTTGCTGCAATTTGGCCAGACTGCAGGTTACACCAAAGTGGCAACTCTGTTGTCAAATTCTTACTTGACACTGCCCGAGGCGATACTGATGGGACTTCACTTTGCCATTCTTGTTCACCAGCTTTATTTCCAGGTTTAATCTTATAATCATCTAGAGCTTGTAATTTTAGACAACTTCTCTTTTAGGAACATATGTAAGTATCATACTGAAATGTTGCACTGAATGGTACCAAATCTGAAATTAGTCTCTAATCTGATAGTAACATGCTCTGACCCTTCTACGTATGTATTGGCATAAGTCTATGCCAGTTATTTTTCTGAAGCCTGTGATTCCTGATGAAGGGCTTATGCCCGAAACATCAACTCTCCCGCTTCTCGGATGCTGCCTGACTTGCTGTGCTTTTCCAGCATGACACTTTTCGACTCTGAATTGGTTCCTATTGCACTTTGAGAAGATTAAACCAAGAATAATTTTTGTTGATCAAAGGAGAAAGTGATGACCATAGGAACCAATTCATGAAATTCAGATATCTCACATTTACCTTAACTATGTGAAGGCTAAATTATTGTCAGTAATTGAAACCGTGCTGACAAACTTGTGCAGTATCAGTGCCTCAGTTTTAGAGTGTTCCCAGATATCGGGCAGCTGCAGTATTTCGTTTTCCACTCAGCTATAAGTTGTTCTCACTTGTTTCTTTGTGAAAGATTACAAAATTAACTTGGATGAATGAACTTATGATTTCTTTAACCAATGTCGGGAGAATAAAATGTCAGTATTTCAAGTGCTGATAAAGTAAAATAAACTGATAATCAGTAGAAAGGGTTTAAGATGGATATGGAACAAATGCTCGCAAATGGGACTAGATTAATTTTGGATATCTGCTCAGCATGGCCAAGTTGGACTGAAGGGTCTGATTTTGTGTTGTACAACTATGATTTCATTCTCTCAGTTATTCAAGAAGTTAAATACTTCGAGGAGGAAAAGGAGAATTTATGCAGAGAATGCACCTGAAATGATTGAGGGATATCAAACTCACATTGTTGCATGACCTTTTCCTCTGGGTTCTTCAATGAACAAACTTGTTTTATTATCTGAATAACTATGTATCATGTGATTTGTTTCGCACAAAATATTTCGTTAGGATCTGGTGAACTATTAAGAAGTGTTCATGTTTAAAATTTAGGTCGCGCGATTGTTCAGCAAGAAAAGGTTGGCGTTTTACTCCCACTGAATCATTGCTCTATAAAAGGTAACAAGCTTTTTATCTGTTCTGGGCACAGAATATATGAAAATCAATTCTGAAGGAAAAAATCCTTGTTTGTAACGTTCCCACATATGTGGAGTAATTGCTTCTGGTCACTCTTCAGGTTATAGAGGCTCAGAAAGAAATGAGTTGGCCAAAGTTAGGAACATCATTTGGATGGACTCTGCTCATTGGGGAAACTTGCTGGATCTGTCGAAGAAACACGTGTTTCAGAGTGTATGCAATAAACCTGAACATTGTTATTTTTTTCACAGTGCGTGCGACCCAACTGGAGCAGCAATGAAGCTTGTATTGTTTCTTGATTTCCGAGCTTGCCAAATTATTGTTGGTAAATGCAGGTGACTTTATCAAAGCACATTTCACACTCCCCAGCCAGGAACTTGATCCCAATTCTGTCAGTCCAACCATTCCTATGGTTAACAGGTATTTTAAATGTGTGCACTCCATTTAACTATTTGAATCGAATACTTCAGTGGTTATGTCCTCTTGGATTCTTAATTTCAAATTACTCAATGTGATTTTTTTGTCCCCCCTGAATTTGCCAAGCACTGGGCAGTTCTGGAATATTGTAAAACATTTACAATAGATGCATTCACACTATTGAAGGCAACCTGACAGATTTGAATACCATTCAGGTAGTCAACAACAATACATAAGTAACTTTATGAATTGCTTACTGTACACCAACAACGCAAGCCAAGTATTAGTGAAACCACAGTTGTCTCCTGTGGATTCCCAAATCTAAACAGTGCATTCCAGATATGCTCACTATCACCATCTGGGAGCAGTCTCCCAAAGTGCTCCCAGAATTTAGAAAGTGCATACACTGCCCCCCAAAGCTAAATCTGCTGTCACAGGCATCACTCTTCTTGTATACAATGACATTTATTGTCCAGTTCTTTAACGTGACAAATGAGTTTACAAACAATTTATAAAATACTTTAAATCCAGAAGAAATGTGATGTCAGCCCTTTGTAGAAGTGAATGGAAAGTGTGATGTTTGCTTGACCTTGGGTCTATGTATCAGACTGAACTGAACCTTTAGTAAGATGTGGGATGTTTCTCACACACTTTGTTTAAAAAACAAAGATTATGCTCTGAGATTTAAATGTTCAATCAGGTTTAATAAAAATCAGTCCAAAAATTGAGTTTGACTTCAGTTCCTTTAAAGAGACATGCTCTTGGCCTTCAATTTTGTGACATGTGATTATTCTCTGGTAAAGGTGGCTGTGTGTAACACTGCAGGATGTTGTACTGAAGTGCCTGATTGGGTGGATGAGCTTTATTACTGGTGTAACTTGGCTAATTTTGAGATGGAATATTATTGTGAGTTAAATCTTGTTTTTAAACTGAGACGTGCTTGTGTAACTCAAGTGTGGAAACTATGCTATGTTTGCAATGAACCTTTCACTTTTGGAGATTATTTACAAAACAGATCGGAAAAATACTAAAGTTCACTATAGAAAGCACAGTGCTGGAGAACGGCAGGTCCAGCAGCATCTCTGAGGGGAATAAAACATTGGAAGCTCCAAGTCTCATGACCATTTGTCCGGTCATACGAAGAGTCACTGAAATTGAAATGTAACATTATGTTTCTCTTCACCGATGCCCTCAGAACTGCTGAATTTCTCCAACACTTTGTTTTCGAGGTTCAGATCTCCAGCATCTGCAGTTTATTGTTTTGTTATAGATCCTATGATTTGACTTGGGGAGCGAGAGGCAGCAACTGCGATCAACTAGGATAAAACTCTCCAACCATGGAAAGCAAACACATAGTTCTTTATACTTTGCAAAACATGACTGTAAATTAGAAATGCAATTAAGCTAAGTGCAAGGCGGCATACCACTGGCCTTGACTCAAACTTGCTATTCATCTTTGAGAACTAATCTGTCAGAATTGTGTTTGCTTGCTTCCTTTGAGATCACAGTCCACAAATGTCCCAGTTCCAATTCCTGGGCCGGGCCCGATTACCACATTGCAGTGGGGTGGGGAGCTTTGTGTCAGCCTGAAGTTTTTGTTAATAACAACATTGCAGGTTGAAGTTGACGGTTTTGACGAATATTGCGTCATCAAACTTGGAGGAAATCCTTCCGAATGTATTGATTAACTGGACTGAGCCTGTTTACATGCAGCCCTGTTACTAGTGCTGTAATATTCTCAGTTAATAATCACACAACACCAGGTTATAGTCCAACAGGTTTAAATGGAAGCACACTAGCTTTCGGAGCACCACTCCTTCATCAGGTGATTGTGGAGGGCACAATTCTAAGGCATAGAATTTATAGCAAAAATTTAGTGTGATGTAACTGAAATTATTCATTGAAAAATACCTTGATTGTCTGTTGAGTCTTTCATCTGTTCGAATACCATGATCGTTTCACTTCTTTCATGTGTAAATCACAAAACCTTTTTTTAAAAGTTGCATTCCTGACAGTGGCCCATCAAATCACTCATTGTATTAATCACTGCACAGTCTCAACAAAGGAATGAAACTGGATGGTCCACATTACATCTACCAATGCACTGGAAAATACAACAACACAATCAGCCCTCTTGACCCTGCAACTTCTGCCTCACTGTGGGCCAAAACAGCAGCAGAACTGTACTCCAGCCCAATCTGAAATCTCATGGCCTGGTATATTCCCCACTCATCCATTAACATTAAGCCAGGGGAATCAACCCTAGTTCAGTAGAGAGTTCCGCAGGGCATGCCAGGAGCATACCAGGCATACCTAAAAATGTGGTGCCAACCTGGTGAAGCTACCTAACCTGCATGCCAAACAGCACAAGCAACACCAAATAGAACTATGTGATCCAACAACCAATGGATCAGATCTGAGCTCTGCAGTTCTGCCACACCTAGTCAGGAATGGTGATGGGCAATTAAACAACTCACTGCAGGAAGCATCACAGATATCCCCACCCTTACTGTTGGAGGGATCTCACACATCCATGCAACAGACAACAGCATTTGCAGCAATCTTCAGCCAGCAGTGCCAAGTGGATGAGCCTTCTACATTGGTCCCCGACATCACAAACGTGAATCAACTTGGTTGAAAACTTATTTCAAATCAGATCAAGAAATGGAGTAGTAGTGTAAAGGCTGTCGGCCCTACCAACATTGTGGCAATAATACTGATGGCTGTGCTCCAGAAATTGCTGCCCACCAAGACAAGTCCAGCACTGGCACCTACTGACATTGTGGAACATTTCCTAGGGATGTTCAACACAAAAACACAGGACAGAGCCAGCCCAGCCAATTTCCCTCCATCAGTCGACACTCGTGCAGCAGTGAAGTGATGGAAGGTCTCATCAACAGTGCTGTCACGCAGCTGCTCAGCAATAACCTTCTGTGACACCCAGTTTGGGTTCTGCCAGGACCACTCAGTTCCTGATCTTGTTACAGACTTGATTCACAAACTGACAAACAGCTAAATTCCAGAGGTGAGGTGAGGGTGATAGCCCAGTCCCACTCCAAGACCACTATTTCGACTTCAGTGATAGCACTGGACCTCACCACAGTCTCAGGTCATTTTTTGAAACACTCATTCATTCATTTTGTTAACTCTAGATTTCATTATCTAAACCCACTCCTGGCCAGCATCCCACAATCACCCTCCCTATAATATCCAGAATATTGAAAACTCAACCGCCCAAGTGCAGACTTGATTCACAAACTGACAAACAGCTGAATCCTACAGCTGAGGGTAACAGCCCAGTCCCACTCCAAGACCACTATTTCGACTTCAGTGATATCACCTGACCTCACCACAGTCTCAGCTCATTTACTGAAACTCTCATTCATTCATTTTGTTAACTCTAGATTTCATTATCTAAACCCACTCCTGGCCAGCATCCCACAATCACCCTCCCTATAATATCCAGAATATTGAAAACTCAACCGCCCAAATGCTCACTTGTACCAGAACTTGCTGATCCATCAAAAGGCTCCCATTTATAAGCAACAACAATTTACTTTCACACACTTGATTTAATTCCTGGCTGTAATCATTCCTATCTTCCTGCACCACACACCCTTTCATATTTCAATAACTCATTTTAGTTTAGACTCCCAATGATGTGTTTATTTTTGAGTTCAGCTGTGTAACTGTTTCTATAGATTCCAAGGCAACACGGTCTGGAATTCCCACCCTCTAAGATCTGCTTTCTTCCTTTAAGGCATTCCTGAAAAATTGCTTATTTGGCAATGGTTTTGGTCACTGGACATAATATTCTCCAGCTGTGGCCTTATGTCAAAAGTTCTCAATATTTTTGTGAAATTAAAAACATGTTGATTTGTACAGATATCTTCTACTTTTCACTATCGCTGAGTGAATAATCTGTAATGTCTCTTACCCAACCACGTTGTGGGAGCGGCTTCACCATTCAAACTGCAGCTGTACAAGGAAGTCAAACATCACCCTCTCCACAGGCAACAGGGCTTTGGCAATGATCACTGGTATCTGCGGAAGGAGAAATACACATAATGTTTCAGGGGGTGCAATATGAATTATAGGGAATGAAAATGGTGCAGAATTTGACTGTCAGAAATGGAAGAAAAATCCACTCACTATTGGAAAAAAGAATTCTTGACTGTCAAAGATATTGTGGAAAAAAATAACCTGATAATGGAGCAGCATTCGGTCAGGAGTCGGGCAGCAATAGACAATCCATTTACAAAAAGGTCTGTGAACGTAGTAGTAAAATACTAAACAGAGCAAAAATACTCTCACGTGAGACTGAGGAAGCTAGATAACGAACAAGTGGACATCAAGGAGCCCAGAGGTGAATCAGAGCAGTGTTCACTTTTATGATCCCACAGTCAGAGATGTCTAGCACAAAAACAGTCTCTTCAGTCCAACCTATCTATGCAAACCAGATATTCTAAACTATTCCCATTCGCCAGCACTTGACCGACATCCCTCTGAACCCTTCCTATTCAAATGCCTTTGAAATGTTTCAATTTTGGTTGCCCTTTCGGCTCCTTTTGAATTTTTCGATGTGCACCAAATGTTTGTAAAACCTCTCAGCCCATACCAACACCATTTCCCTCCCACTTCCTGCTGTTTATTTTTCCTTACCAACAGCTCTCCATCCACACGTCCCGCACATCCGCGTCCACCGTGAAGATGATCACGTGGTATAGTCTAGTCCCGTCCCTCATTTACTCTGATTGGTCGGAGGACCAAATGCCCCGCCAGGTCCTCCAGTTGTGCCCCTGTCTTTCCATTGGTCTTCCGCTGACATCAACTACCAAGGGACCATTGTTGCCTGGAGCATGCGTACTGCTTCGTGGCTTTTGTTGCTGTTTATCAGTTACAAGAGTGAGACACAAAGTTAAAAATCACACAACCACCTGATGAAGAAGCTGCAAAGCGAGTGCTTCCAATTAAACCTGATGGACTATAACCTGGTGTTCTGTGAATTTTAGTTTTGTCCATCCTAATCCAACACCAGCACCTGAAAGTCAAGAGTGCGGGAGGAATTCAATATATAACAACAAAAGAACCAGGAACAGGAGAAGGCCGTCCTGCCCTTTGAGCCTGCTCTGCCATTCATTAAGATCATGGCTGATCATTTCATGGACGCAGAACCATTTTCCAACGTTCTCACCATATCCCTGAATTAATTATTTCTTTTTTAAAAAAAGTTTTCTTAGCTTTAAAAACGTTTACTGAACTAGCATCAACTACTTCCCTGGGCAGTGAATTCCATCGAGGTCAAGAGGTTCCTTCCCAATTCAGTCCTAAATTTGCTGCCTGTAATCTTGAGGTGATGCCCTCTTGTCCTGGCTTCATCTGCCAGTGGAAACACTCTTTCTACTTCTATTTTATCCACTCCATTCATTATTTTATATGTTTCCCATTCTTCTGAATTCCAATCAATATAATCCCAATCTACTCAGTCTCTGTTAAGCCAACCCCCTCAACTCTGGAATCAACCTAGTTAACCTCCTCTGCATCCCGTCTAGTGCCGGTATATCCTTGAGAAAGTAAGGAGACAAAAACTGCATGCAGTACTCCAGGTGTGGCCTCACCAGCACCCAATACAGCTGGAACATAACCTCTGCTTGTAAACACAGTCCCTTCAGCAATGAAGGCCAAAATTCCATTTCCTTTCTGAATTGATTGTTGTACCAGGTAACCAACCCTCATTCAGAAGGATACTCAGGTGCCCCTACATAGCAAATGATGCAACTTTTTAAAACTCAAGTAATAATCTTTTTTTTAATGTTACTCCAACCAAACAGTATGACTTTACATTGATGAACATTCTATTCCAAATGCCAGACCATTGCCCACTCACTCAATGTATCTCTGTTCCTCTGCAAAGTTTCACAGTCCTCCGTACACTTTGTTCTGCTACTCATCTTAGTCTCATATGCAAACTTTGACACCCTACACGTGGTCACCAACTCCAAATCATCTGTATCAATTCTAAATAATCGCAGTCCCAACACTGATCCCTGAGGCATACTATTAATCACTGATTGCCAGCCAGAATAGTACTGATTTATCCCACACTTTGCTTCCTGTTAGTCAACCAATCTTCTATCCATGCTAATACGCTACTCCTCAGACCATGCACCTTTATATTATGCAACAGCCTCTTGCACAGCACCTTGTTGAAGGCCTTTTGGAAATCCAGGTACACTGCATCCACTGGGTCCCCGTTGTCTACCTTGCTCGAAATGTCTTCATAGAATTCCAAAAGATGTGTGAAGCATGACCTGCCCTGCATGAACCCATGCTCTGTCAGTCTATGGGACAATTTATATCAAGATTCCCTGCTATTTCTTCCTTGATAATAGGCCTAAGGAAGTTTCCCACTACAGAGAATAAGCTAACTTGTATATAATTCCCCACCTTTTCTCCACCTCCTTTTTATAAAAGTGGCGTCACTTTTGCTGCTTTCCAATCTGCTGGGACTGCCAGAGTCCAGTGAATTCTAGAAAATTACTGCCAGTGCATTTGCTATTTCTCCTGGCATCTCCTTTAGTACCCTGGGATGCATTCCATCAGGATCTGAAGACTTTTCTGTCATTAGCTCAATTACCTCCAACAGTCCAACACTAGCTGTTCCGTAATAATGATCGTTTCCAAATCCTCACCTATCTTTGTCTTTTGCTAATTATTGGCAAGATATTAGTGTCCTCCACTGTGATATCCCATAATTAAATGTTCCTTCTCATTTTCCAAAGGACCAACATTTACTTTAGCCACTCTTTTCTCATTTAATATAAAATTTTGCTGTCTGTCTTTATGGTCTGTGCTAGTTTATTTTTCTCATGTTCTATCTTACTTTTCTTTATAGCTCCTCTCTTGCTTTCTGTTGACCTTTAAAGTTTTCCCAGTTCTAGTTTCAGGCTGTTTTTGGCCATTTTGCACACCTTCTCTTTCAATTTGATCGTTTTCCTTAGATACCCATCGCAGAGTATGCCTTTTCTTAAAGTCCCTCCTTTTCACTGGAATATGCCATTGTTGAGCACTTTGTAAAGTGCCTTTGAAAATATTCCACTGTTCATCAACTGTCCCACCATAAAATCTTTGTTTCCAGTCTACTTTATCCAGGTTCTCCCTCATTCTATTATAGCTTCCTGTGTTGAAGCACAGGACCCAGGTATTAGATTTCATCTTCACACTCTCCATATGTATTCTAAGTTCAACCATACAGTGATCACTTCTTTCAAGAGGATCCCTAACTCTGAGGTCATTAATTATTCCTGTCCCATTGCACAGGGCCAGATGCTGGATAGATTGCTCCCTTGTCAGTTCCATTTCATACTGTTCAAGAAAACTATCATGGATACACTTAATAAACTCAAGGCTACTCTGACTGAGCTGGTTCGATCAATCTACATGTAGATTAAAATCGCCCATGATAATAGCCATACCATTTTTACGGGCAATAGTTATTTCTTTGTTTATTGCCCATCCCAACGTGATGTTATTATTTGGTGGCCTGCACACTACACCTATCAGTGACTTTCTTATTAGAATTTTGAATGCATCATTCCTGTTTCTCCTACTGTACAGCAATAACAACAACTACTTGCATTGTATGGAATCTTTTACAATGGCAAATCTCCTAAGGTGCTTCATGGATGATCAAAATGTTGATTAAAGAGAATGATTTTAAAATACATCTTAAAGGAGGATAGAGAAGGTTAGGGAGGGTATTCCACAGATTTCTGCCCTTGACGGCACCACTCGTGGAGTGATGCAGGTGGGGTGGGTTGGAAAGGGAACATGTAAAGGGGAAATGGAGGAGCACAGGCAGTGCATAAGGTCTTAAGGACAGAGGTGGTTCCAGACTGAGTCTGTCTGTCAGAGAGTATGGCTGCCTCATGGAGTTTGAAGCACTGCAATGGGTCCATGCATGTCATGTTAGTCAAGGAGAGTATAACGGTGGCTGAGAGAACTTTTGATGAGGACTAGTCTCCTGAGGTAGAGTGGGCTGAGGTTGGAAACAGAAGAGGAGAGGTCACACTGCTTGGAGGTTTTTTTATAGGCCTCCGCAGAGTTCCAGGGAGGTGAAAGAGAGGATTAGCAAAATTATTCTGGATAGGAGTGAAAGTAACAGGGTGGTCATTATGGGGGACTTTAACGTCTCCAAAATTGACTGGAAATGCTATAACTCTAATATGTCGGATGGATCAGTTTTATCCAATGTGTACAGGAGGGCTTCCTGATACAGTATGTCGAAGGGCCGACAAGAGGGGAGGCCACATTGGATCTGGTCCTTGGTAATGAACCAGACTAGGTGTTTGATTTAGTAGTAGGTGAGTACTTTGGAGAGAGTGACCATAATTCAGTTAAGTTTAGTTTAGTGATGGAAAGGAATTAGTACATGCCACAGGTCAAGGGCAATTATAATGCTATTAGGCAATGCAGGGGATGCAGACAATGGAATTGTGGAGCTGGTTTAAGGAACAGATATTGCGTGTCCTTGATAGGTATGTCCCTGTTAGGCAGGAGGAAGTGATAAAGTAAGGGAACCTTGGTTTACTGTGGAAACTGCATCTCTTGTTACGAAGAAGAAGGAGGCATAGGTGTTGATGAGGCAAGATGGTTCAGATGAGGCGATGGAGAATTACAGATCAGCTAAGGAGGATTTAAAGAGAGAGTTAAGAAGAGCAAAGAGACGACACAAGCGGTATTTAACAAATAGATTAAAGGAGAACCTTAAAGCTTTCTATAGGTATGTGAGGAATAAAAAGATGATTAGGGTAGGATTAGGGCCAATCACAGACAGAATGGGAAGATGAGTGTTGACCCTGTGGAGATCGAAGAGATGCTAAATGAACATTTCTCATTGGTTTTCACTCAGGAAAAGGAGAATATTGGAGAGGAGGAGAATGAGGTATGAGATATTAGACTAGAAATTATCAAGGTTAGTTATGAACTGCTGGAAGGAGTGAAAATAGACAAGTCCCCTGGACTGGATGGGATTTATCCGAGGATTCTCTGGGATGCTAAGGAGAAGGTAGCATAGCCTTTGGCTTGGATATTTGAGTTGTCATTGTCTGCAGATTTGGTACCAGAGTACTGGAAGATTGCAAATGTTGTGCCCTTGTTCAAGAAGGGCAGTAGAGATGACCCAGGTCATTTTTGACCATTGAACCTTACTTCTGTTGTAGGAAAGTTTTAGGAAAGGATTATAAGAGATAAGATTTATAATCATCTGGCAAATATCAATTTGATTTCAGATAGTCAACTTGGTTTTGTCAAGGGCAGGTCATGTCTCACAAACCTCATTGAGATTTTTGAGAAGGTCACCAAGCTTGTAGATGAGGGTAGGGCATTTGACGTGGTACACATGTAAAAAAGTAAAGCCTTTGACAAGGTTCCACATGGTAGGCTGTTGGAGAAAATGCAGAGGCATAGAATTGAGGGTAATTTAGCAGTTTGGATGAGAAACGTGCTTTCTGAAAGAAGGCAGCGAGTGGTGGTTGATGGAAAATATTCAGCCTGGAGTCCAGTTACTAGTCATGTGCCACCAGGATCTGTTTTGGGACCACTGCAGGTGTTGGTGAATGGATTAGGAAATTTGCAGACGACACTAAAGTCAGTGTAGTAGTGGACAGTGTGGAAGAATGTTACAGGTTGCAATGGGGCTTGGATAAACTGCAGAATTGGGCTGAGAGGTGGCAAATAGAGTTCAATGCAACTAAAAGTGAGGTGATGCACTTTGAGAAGAATAACAGGAAGGCTGAATACTGGGTCAATGGAAAGATTCTTGGTAGTGTTGGTGTGCAGAGGGATCTTTGAGTCCTTGTACATAGATCCCTGAAAGTTGCCACCCAGGATGATAGTGCTGTTAAGAAGGCAAATGGTGCATTAGGTTTCATTCGTGGAGGGATTGAGTTCCGAAGTTGAAATACTATACAAAACACTGGTGCAGCCACACTTGGAATATTGTGTTCAGTTCTGGTGCCCATATTTCTGGTGCCCCCATTCCCCCCACTCCAGTTACAGGCTCCGCCCCCACTCTCAGCTCCACACCCACACCAGATCCCAGCTCCCAGCCCTGCTGAGTTTTCACCATCCCTCCAGACCTTCCCCTCACTGAGGACAAACGATCAGCCCTCAGCAAACGAATCACTTTCATCCCCCTCTGTCCACACATCAATGAATTTCATACACGCCGTGACGTCGAACAATTCTTCCGTTGCCTCCGTCTCTGAGCTTACTTTCACAGTCAGGACTCCTGCCCACCTTCCGAGGATCCCTTCGCCCACGTCCAACACACTGCATTCACCTGGACACCCCGCGCTGGCCTATTACCTGCCCTCGACCTCTTCATTTCCAACTGCCGCCGGGACATTAACCCCCTCAACCTGTCTACCCTCCCTCCCCCACTCCAACCTCTCACCCTCACAATGCGCAGCCTTCCAATCTTTCTGCTCCAATCCCAACCTCACCATTTCACCAGCAGATAAAGGGGGCGCAGTGGTAGTCTGGCGCACTAACCTTTACACCGCTGAAGCCAAACACCAACTCGAGGACACCTATTCTTCCTGCCCCCTCGACCATGACCCCACCCCCCCCCATCACCAAACCATCATCTCCCAGACCATACAGAACCTCATCACCTCAGGAGGTCTCCCACCCACAGCTTCCAATCTCATAGTCCAGGAACCCCGCACTGCCCGGTTCTACCTCCTTCCCAAGGTCCACAAGCCTGACCACCCTGGCCGACCCATTGTCTCAGCATGCTCCTGCCCCACTGAACTTATCTCTACCTACCACGACACTGTCCTATCCCCCTAATCCAGGAACTCCCCACATACGTTCGAGACACCACCCACACCCTCCACCTCCTCCAAGACTTCCGTTTCCCCGGCCCCTAATGCCTCATCTTCACCATGGATATTCAATCCCTCTACACCTCAATCCACCATGACCAGGGCCTCCAAGCCCTCCGTTTTTCCCTCTCCCGACGTCCCCAACAGTACCCTTCCACCGACACTCTCATTCGTTTGACTGAACTGGTCCTCACCCTTAACAATTTCTCCTTCGAATCCTCCCACTTCCTCCAGACCTAAGGGGTAGCCATGGGAACACGTATGGGCCCCAGCTATGCCTGTCTCTTTGTTGGCTACGTAGAACAGTTTATCTTCTGTAATTACACCGGCACCCCTCCCCACCTCTTCCACTGCTACATTGATGACCGCATTGGCGCCACCTCATCAACTTCACCAACACATTCCACCCTGACCTTACATTTACCTGGACTATCTCTGACACCACCCTCCCCTTCCTGGGCCTCTCCATCTCCATTAATGATGATCGACTTGACACTGATATTTTTTACAAACCCACCGACTCCCACAGCTACCTGGATTACACCTCTTCCCACCCTACCTCTTGCAAAAATGCCATCCCGTATTCCCAATTCCTCCTCCTCTGCCGGATCTGCTCCCAGGAGGATCAGTTCCACCACAGAACACACCAGATGGCCTCCTTCTTTAGAGACTGCAATTTCCCTTCCCACGTGGTTAAAGATGCCCTCCAACACATCTCGTCCACAACCCGCACCTCCCCACTCAGACCCCACCCCTCCAAACGTAACAAGGACAGAACACCCCTGGTGCTCACCTTCCACCCCACTAACCTTCGCATGAACCAAATCATCCGCCGACATTTCCGCCACCTCCAAAGACTCTAGCACCAGGGATATATTTCCCTCCCCACCCCTTTCTGACTTCCGCAAAGACCCTTCCCTCCATGACTACGTGGTCAGTTCCACGCCCCCCACAACCCACCCTCCCAACCTGCCACCACAGGAATTGCAAAACCTGCACCCACAGCTCCTCCCTCACCTCTATCCCAGGCCCTAAAGGAGCCTTCCAATTCCATCAAAGTTTTACCTGCACATCCAGTAATATCATTTATTGTATCCGTTGCTCCCGATGCGGTCTCCTCTACATTGGGGAGACTGGACACCTCCGAGCAGAGCGCTTTAGGGAACATCTCCGGGACACCTGCATCAATCAATCCCACTGCCCTGTGGCCCAATATTTCACCACTCCCTCCCACTCTGCCGAGGACATGGAGGTCCTGGCCTCCTTCACCGCCACTCCCTCACCACCAGACGCCTGGAGGAAGAACGCCTCATCTTCCGCCTCGCAACTCTTCAACCCCAGTGCAACCTTCAATAGTTTCCTCATTTCCCCTTCCCCCACCTCATCCCAGTTCCAAACTTCCAGCTCAGCACTGTCCCAGCGACTTGTCCTGACTTGTTCTACCTGCCTATCTTCTTTTCCACCTATCCACTCCATCCTCCGACTGCTCCCGACCTATCACCTTCATCCCCTCTCCCACTCACCTATTGTACTCTATGGTACATTCTCCCCAACCCCACCATCTTCTAGCTTATCTCTCCACGCTTCAGGCTCTCTGTCTTTATTCCTGATGAAGGGCTTGTGCCTGAAACGTTGATTTTACTGCTCCTCGGATGGTGTCTGAACGTCTGTGCTCTTCCAGCACCACTAATCCAGAATCTGTACCCCACCACATCACTTTGCCCCACAATCGTGGTATCTGGCTGTGCACAAAGAGAAGTGGCACAGTCTGTACTGGGATGCACTGGGGCCCTGAAACACATGGTAAAGACTAAAATCACCAGAGCATTGAGAGCCCCACCACATTGTTTGCATGTTCTATTGTTTTTACACTGTTCCTGCCTTCCCTTGTTTTTTCTTAATAAAGTTGTTATTACAAACACCTGCACAAGCTGTGAAATGAACTCAGGCCTCTTGATCCAAGATTCAGGATATTTTCACCACATCACAAGGCATCGACTGTAACTTCCCTTGTGCCTTAGCCTGCTGAGTCGCGCCTGTATCAACTCCGCAATTCGGAGGAAGGGGCGGAACAGGAGGACCGAGCAGCGTTCGGTCGTCTAACCAGAGTGAGTGAGGAGCGGGGCCAAAGCATTCTCGGAGAGTGAATGCTTCATGATTGATCATTCTCACGAGTGGAGCATTAAGCCTCTCCCACGAATCAATGTGAGATTTTTAAGAAATAGTTGATATGTAAATCAGATAACGTACATTAGGGAGATTTAAACAATCCTTAGATAAACACATGGGTGATTTTGCAATAGTGTAGGGGGACGAGCTGAGAATAATTCATAGGTCGGCGTGAATAATTCACAGGTCGGTTTACACAACTCGAGTAAGAAACTTATTTTCAAACTCCCAGGACGATTGGTAATTTACATCCTTGGCTAGTATGGTTAAGTTAGACCAACCAATTTATTTACATATTAATCATCTCAATGACTAACTCGACATAGCAATTGTTAATGACTATTATTTCACCCATGATCCTGTGCAGATATGAATATTCTCTGTAAATTCACTGATAACCTCAGACGCACGCGCAGTTTGGTTTCCATACAGAGCATGCGCAGTGTCACATTGATCAGCTCACGGAGAAAGATAGACATGGAGCTGTTTTTTCTGGCAGCGGCTGCGATCAGCTTCAGAGAGCGGCGCTCAGAGCCGGTGTGTGAGAGTTCGCTGGGAGAAAGGAGCGGAGAGATTTCACAAGTCCTGGATACAGGTTAAAAATAACTTGAAAAAGACCCTCTAGGCCCGGGTAAGGAGGTGGCGGTCTCTGATCAGGGAAGTTGCGCAGGGTCACGGCCGCCATTTGTTTGAGGGAAAGAGGGAGCGCGGGCCAGTCGGCCGCCATCTTGAGAAGGTCAAGGTGCAGGAGGGCGGGGCTATCGGGGTCTGTAGAACAATCAGAGGAAAGGGAAGCCCCATTGTTATTGATTAATTCCAGGAACACAGCTTCACTGGGCGATCCTGCAGGAATATCCTCTCTCAGTCCTGCTGGGATGTTTCACCCAATCAGAACCAGCAGCTCTCCTCCTCTCTCAGCTCCCCTTCTGTCCTTCCTGCAGCATCTGTCCCCTGGAACTTTGTGCTGCCTGTCCTGTCCCTCCCTCACCTGTTGTTTCTGGAAGACCTGTGATATCCCAGTCCCATCTTAGATTACTTCACTAAAGACACGAATGTACCCAATGACTTTTTCTTAACATCAGCAATTGTTTAATACTCATTTACAGGTTTTTAATTACATCGTTTTTGAAGCATTTACTTCACATTCAATCATTTGCAATGGTGGGATTTGAACCTGTGTCCAGAGAACACTTGCTGAGTTTCTGGATAAATTTTCACACAATAATGCCACTAGGCCATCACTTCGCCTGCTCACTGTTTGTATATCCCAGTGCAACATGAATCAAAACCCTTTCTTCCTGCACAATTGTTTGATCCGGCACTCTTATGATGTGACTCTCCCTGTGGTATCCCTCACTGTGTGGGTCTAATTGCTGCCTCTGTCAGCGTCTCTCACTCTTGCAGCAACTCCAGATCATGAGCCAAGAGAATTCTCCATTCCAGAGAGATGAGGCAGCACAGGTCAGGAATTTAGACTGGGATTTTCCAGATCTCTGTGGGCTCAGTGCCATTCTATATGTGTAACCCTCAAAGCATTAGTCTGTTTTCCCATTCTGCCTCTTTCTGTGTCTTCTACAGGTACTCATGGAGTTCCTGACTCAATAGACTTGCCAACTGCTGGTTGGGGCGATGGTTGGTCAGCCAGAAAGACAAAGTCAGGGAGTTCGGGAGTCTTCAATAAATCCTGCTGCCAGGTAAGATCATTCCAGTGCACAGAGCAGAAAGTAATAAGGGGGATCCAAACATCAGCTAACAAGACATGATATAGAGAAAGTGCTAGAGGGGGAGCACAGCACAGACACACCCCAGGCTCAATCACCATGCCTGCTGCAGGTTTTGTTGTAATGAGACAGCATCGGGAGTTCCCAGTTATCAGTCCAGGCCTGTGCTTTCTTAGGGAGCATCAGAACAACTGAGGGGAAAGCAGGCCTCCCACGAGAGGGTGGTAATGCTACCTGGGATCTTTCTGTTCCCTATTCCCTCTCCAACACTGTATCTATGGATTGTATTGAGGAACAGTGTCCTCAATCATTCTAACTCCTATAACAGTTCCTATCTCTGTCATCTCCTCCCCTCTCACCAATTATTTCACATATTTGAAACCTCCAGTCCAGATGACCATCCGTATCGCTGTAACTTGCTTCAGTCTCTACAACATGCCTTGTCTCGATAGTCTCCTCCTCCGATAACTGGAGACATCGGGTCTGTTTCTGTGCTGCATGACTCTTCGGCCGAGGTTTCCGAAATGGAATGAGTCACGTTTGCCTGTGTTTGGCTCATATCCCTTCAAACCTTCTCCTTTCCATGTACCTGTCCAAGTGTCTTTTCCATGTTGTAATTGTACTTGTTTTTACCATTTCCTCTGGCAGTCCATTCCGTCTATGCACCATCCTCTGTGGAAAATGTTGCCCCTCAGCTCCCTCTTTAAATCCTTGCTGTCTCACCTCACGTTTATGCCTCTAGCTTTGGACTCACCTACCCTTGGCAATTCACCTTACTTAGAGCCTACATCGTTTCATAAACCTGTATGAAGGTCACCCCGTGGCCTCCCCTGCCCAGGAAAAATATTGACGACAGTGTTACCAATATCTCCAACTCATGTACTCAATGCTCTGACCAATGAAGACAAGTGTGCCAATTGCCGCTTTCAACACCCTGTCCCCCTGTGATGCCAGTCCAAGGAACAATGTAACTGCACCCCTTGGTCTCTCTCTTTTCTACAACACTGTCCAGGCCCCAACCATTACCCGTGTTAGTCCTCCCTGGTTTGTCTTAACTAAATCCAACACCTGAATTAAACTCCATATTTCATTCCTTGGCCCAGTTGATTAACATCCCCTTCGATAACTATATTCCCTGCCCACTCTTCCACTAATCTTGGTATCCATAAGCATACGAACAGGGACTCCTATATTTTCACTCAAATTATTTATGTAAGTGGCGCACAACAGTGGTCCCAGCACCAATCCTTACAGCACACTGCTGGTCAGAGGCCTCCAGTCTGAACAACAACCCTCTTCCACCACCCTCTGTCTCCCACTGTCATCCCGTTTTGTATCCAGTTGGCTAGCTCTCCCTGATCCCTTGTGATCTACCCTTACTAACCAATGTATCATGCTACACCCTGAACAAGGGTTTGCAGAAGCCAGAAATAACATCTGTTGCTCTGCCTTCGTCTATCCTTTTGGTCACATCTTGATCAAACTCCAGTCAAGTTTGTGGGACATGTTTTCCCATGCACAAAGCCATGCTGGATGTCCGTAAACAGGCCTTATCTTTCCAAATGCATGGACGGCCTACCTCTCAGAATGACCCCCAACAACTGACCCGCCCTGATGTCTGGCTCATCAGTCTGTAGTTCCCTGGATTTCTCTTGCAGTTTTTCTTAATTGATGACACAACATTATAATCATAGTCAGAGAGTCATACTGCACTGTTCAGTTAACGCTAACCATACTCTAAAACGGATCTCATCCCACCTGCCTGTTCCTGGATCATATCCCTTCAAACCTTTCCTATTCCTGTACTAATCCAAATGTCTTTTAAACATTGTAATTGTCCCCATGTTCACCCCTTCCTTGGGAAGTTCATTTCACACACAACCCACCCTCTGTGTAACAATGTGCCTCTCGTGTCTTTTTTTTTAAAAAATGTCTCTCCACTAAACTTAAAAATGTAGTGCCTTGTCTTGAAACTCCTCTGTCCATGGGAAAAGACAACTCCCATTAACTCTATCGATCCCCCTCATGATTTTATAAACTTCTATGAGGTCATCTGTCAACATTCAGGTTTCAGTGAAAAATACCAACCTATTCAGCCTTTCTTGATACTGAAGCCTTTCGTACCCAGCCACATCCCAGTAAATCTCCTCCCAACCCTTTCCAGCTTAATAATCTCCTTCCTATAACTGGGCGACCAGAACTGGACACAGTATTCCAGAAGAGGACTCACCAATGGCCTGTATAATCTCAATGCGACTTCTCAACTTCTATATCCAATGGACTGAGCAATGAAAGCAAGTGAGGCAAGCACCTTTTTAAAAACTATCTTGTCTGTCCATGTTATAAACTTTACAGAATTATGTAGTTGAACCTTGAGATCCCTCTGTTCTACAACACTACTGAAGGTTTTTAGATTAGATGATTTACAGTGTGGAAACAGGCCCTTCGGCCCAACAAGTCCACACCGCACCCGCCGAAGCGCAACCCACCCATACCCCGACATCTACACCTTTCCTAACACTGCGGGCAATTTAGCATGGCCAATTCACCTGACCTGCACATCTTTGGAGTGTGGGAGGAAACCGGAGCACCCGGAGGAAACCCACGCAGACACGGGGAGAATGTGCAAACTCCACACAGAGAGTCGCCTGAGGCGGGAATTGAACCCAGATCTCTGGCGCTGTGAGGCAGCAGTGCTAACCACTGTGCCACCTTGCCGCCCATTCATTGCCATTCATTGTATAAGTCCTGCCCGTGTTTGTTGGACCAATTGCATTCCCTCGCATTTATTCAGATTGAACTCCATGTACAGTTTTTCAGCCAATCACACATTTCATCAGAATCCCTTTGTAATCTCAGAAAACCTTCTTCACTCTCCACAATGCCACCCTCCAGTCTAACAGCCTATCACATGCAGCTCTCTATGGGACAAATATATCTGTTGGAGGCCCTACAATTTCTTCACCAGCTTCCCACAATGTCCTGAGATCCATTTGATCAGGTCCTGGGGATTTATCTACCTTTGCATTTTAAAACCTCCAGCACCTCCTTTTCTATAATGTGGGCTCATTTCAAGACATTCAGTCATAGAGATGTACAGCACAGAAACAGGATCTTGGGACCAACTCCTGCATGACGTTTCTAGTCACATTTGCCACAATTTTGCCAATATCCCTCTCATCCTTTGCTCTTTATACACCCATCCACATGCCTTTTAAATGTATTTCTATCAACCTCCACTATTTGCTCTGGCAGCTTATTCCATCCACTCTGCAGGAGCCAGTTGTCCTTTAGGTCCCTTTGAAAAGTTTCCCTCGCCTGGGGAAATGACCTTGTCTATTGACCCTGTCGATGCCCACCATGATTTTAAACCCCTTTTATCGATTAACTCCTCAGCCTCCCATGTTCAAGTGAAAACAGCCCCAGCCTATTCAGGCTTTTCCCTGAAGCACAAACCCTCCACACCTGGCAACATTTTTGGTCATTTCTTCTGAACCCTTTCATGTTCCACAACATCCACTGCATTGAGACCAGAATTGCACACAGTATTCCAATAGTGGTCAGGACAAACACTGTTTAGTTCCCTGAGCCCCCCAGTCGTTATCCACAGTAAGTTCCAAAGTGAAATATTTGTTTTGGATGTAGTTTCACACATCGTTGCCTTCATTGATCGTTAAGGAGACCGGGTTTGTCCCGAGCTCTTCTTTTGCTCTTAATACACACGTAGAGTCTCTTTGGATTCTCCTTAACTTTCTCTGCCAAAGCTATCTCGTGTCCCCTTTTTAGATTCCTGATTTACATCCTAAGTGTATTTCTACAGCCCCGATGCTCCTGAAGGGATTCCCTTGAGTCAGCCAGTTATGTCTGACATGTGACCCCTTTTTTCTTGACCAGAGCCTCGAGACTCAGCCAGTATTTCCTAATTCAGTCAGCATTGAGCTGCACACTAACAGGAACACGCTGGCGCTGAACGCTCCTTTTATCTCAGTTTTAAAATATTCCTACTTACCAAACTTCCCTTTATCTGCAAATAGCCTCCCCAGATCTCCTATAAAAATTCCTGTCTAATACTATCTTGCTCCATTGAATAACTTTAACTTGTGGACGTGGCCTGTCCTTCTCCATCGCTATTTTCAAACTAATACAATTGTGGTAACTTTCCAAAGTGCTCCCCCACTAACACCTCAGTCTCGTTCCCGACCTTGTTTCCCAAGGGGAGGTCAGGTTTAGCCCAATTCTCCAGTTGGGCCAATTACATAATGACTGGGAGTTTTCGGAACACAAATAACAAATTCCTTCTAACCAAATGCTTAACTTAGTAGCAATCCCAGTCCAGGTTTGGAATGGTTAAGATCCCCTATCATTACAACCCTATTATTCTAAGAGATATCTGAAATCTCCTGACATATTTGCTCCTCCATCTCCCATTGCCTATCGCTGTAGTCCGACCGTAGAAAACTAATGACCAATTTTTATTTCTCAGTTCCACTAATATCGTTTAACTGGGCGATCCGACATGAATCCTCCCTCTAGGTACTGCTGGGATGTTTCCCCCAATCAAACACACCAGCTCTCCTCCTGGTTTGCCTCCTGTTCTATCCTTCCTGTAGTATCTGTCTCCGGAACATTGAGCTGCTGGTCCTGTTGCTCCCTCAGCTGTGTTTCTGTAATATCTATGGGATCCCAATCCCATGTTCCCATCCATGCTCTGGGTTCATCGGCCTTATCTGTCTGGCCCTTTGCATTGAAATAGCTGCAGTTTAATCCACCAGTTTTCCCTCATTGTCTGCTATGTTCTTGCCTGCCTTGTCTACTTATATTTTTCTCTTGAATATTTGTACCAGCCTCAACTTTCTTTCTGGCCTTACGACTCTTTGGGGTCACACAGCCCTGCCAGACGAGTTTAAATCCTCTCAAGCAGCTCCAGCAATGCTCCCCATCAGGATATGGGTCCCCCTCCTGCTCCCAGTTTAGGTGTATTCCCCACCCTGTCTACCTGTGCTGACACCTTCAGACATCCAGGGACTTGCCCACCAAGGTCCCTGTGTTCCTCAGTTCTCCAGGAGGACCTACCATTCATGATGTATATCATTGGTTTATTAGACTTGCCACAGTGCATTACCTCACAGTGATCAGAAGTAAACTCTGTCTGCCATTACTCTGCTCAGTTTATCATCTGATCGATATCAGACTGCAGCCTGAGTCCATCCCCCTCACTGTGGACTACACCCTCACCTTTCAGGTTATCTGCAAACCTACTAATGTTACCTTCTGCTTTCACATCCGAGTGATTAATGTCCATAATGAACAGCAATGGCTCCTGCACAGATCCCTGTGGTACACCCGCTGGGCAAAGGCTTTCAATCACAAAACCAACCCTCCACCAATTGTGGAC
Source organism: Chiloscyllium punctatum (assembly GCF_047496795.1). NCBI lineage: Eukaryota > Metazoa > Chordata > Chondrichthyes > Orectolobiformes > Hemiscylliidae > Chiloscyllium > Chiloscyllium punctatum. Next base: position 10,933,299 of record NC_092755.1, on the reverse strand, counting down.
CCAATTTACCAACTTACCTTGGATCCCAAGGGATCTTCCCTTTTGGACGAGCCTTCCATGTGGGACCTCGTCAAAGACCTTAATGAACTCCATATAAACCACATCATCTGCACTGCCCTCATCAATATCAGAGGACAGTCGTCTAGCAAATCCATACAGACAATCCCTAATGAAATTGTGGGGGTATCTGTTTTTGGTGAATACATTGTATCAGTGTTCTTCTTCCTCTTTTTGCAGTTCTGGTGTACTGCAGTGTGTTGTGGCCCTTTTGAACAGTGTCTTGATGCAACTTCTTTTGTGTGTGTTGGGGTGGTTGCTTTCGTCGTTCAGGACTTGGTCTGTGTGTGTGCCTTTCCTGTAAACCTTTGTGGTGAATTCTCCGTTCGGTGTTCTCTGTACCATCACGTCTAGGAATGGGAGTTGGTTGTCCTTTTCTTCCTCTCTAGTGAATCCGATTCCTGTGAGTGTGGCGTTGATGATCCGGTGTGTGTTCTCTATTTCTGTGGTTTTAATGATTACAAAGGTATCATCCACATATCTGACCCAGAGTTTGGGTTGAATTTGCGGTAAGACTGTTTGTTCTCATCTTTGCATTACCGCTTCTGCTGTGAGTCCAGAGATGGGTGAGCCTATGGGGGTGCTGTTGATTTGTTCATATATTTGGTTGTTGAATGTGAAGTGTTTTGTGAGGCACACGTCCAGTAGTTTGAGTATGCCGTCTTTGTTGATAGGTTCACCGTCCTGTTGTCTGTTCTATATGTCCAGCAGGTTGGCTATTGTTTCCCTGGCTAGGGTTTTGTCGATAGAGGTGAACAGTGCCGTTACATCGAATGAGACCATAGTTTCTTCCTTGTCTATGTGTATATTTCTGATGATGTCCAAGAATTCCTGTGTTGACTGTACAGAGTGTCTGGATCCACTGATCAGGTGTTTCAGTTTCTGCTGTAGTTCTTTCGCCAGTTTGTGTGATGGTGTCCCTGGTAGTGATATTATGGGTCTGAGTGGGATGGCTGGTTTGTGCACTTTCGGTAGTCCACAGAATCTGAGGGTGTTGTTGCTTTCAGTTTTCATTCTCTGTCGGTCAAACCTGGTTATCTGTCCGTTTTTTTTGGAGGTTTCTCAGTGTGATGTTTATCCTCTTGGTGGGCTGTGGGGTGGGGTCAAACTCCACACAATTTCATCCACAGATGCCTCAGGGAAAGACAATGGAATGAGATCATGCCACGACCCAAAGGACTAGCCACACTACCATATATCAAGAACATTTCGGAACTGACAGCCAGACTACTGCGACCACTAGGACTCATAACAGCACACAAATCAACAGCCACTCTCAGACAACAACTCACCAAGATGAAGGACCCAATACCCAACATGAGCAAAACCAATGTAGTGTACAAATTCCCATGCAAGGACTGCACAAAACACTACATAGGACAAACAGGAAGACAGCTAACGATCCGTATAAACGAACACCAACTAGCCACGAAACGACATGACCAGCTATCCTTAGTAAGCCACACATGCAGATGACAAGCAACGTGAGTTCGACTGGGGCAACACTACTATTATAGGACAATCCAAACAGAGAACAGCCAGGGAATTCTGAGAGGCATGGCACTCATCCACGGATTCAATCAATAAGCACATCGACCTGGACCCAATATACCGGCCACTACAGCGGACAGCTGGAACTGACAATCGGAAGTGGCAGATTCAAACCACTATAAATGCCGTTGGAAACATCACAGAAGCGCTTCACAGGAGGCTCCCAAGCACTGAGGGTGTCACCTCGACAGAGGACGAAACATCTACAACACAAATTCCCAGCTCGGCGAACAGAACCACAACAACGAGCACCCGTGCTACAAATCTTCTCCCAAACTGTGAAGCCCTTTAGACTCTACAAAGCTCCGTCATGAACAATCCACCATCTCTCTATTTGCTTTACCTTCTTCAGTGTCTGCAACTCTCGCTGTATCTTCCAGTAACGTTCTTTAGAAACTGCAGGTCTGCCTAGCTCCCCAGATAACCTGTTTCATCCCATACAGCTCCCTCAATCACTGTAACACCCTCTGCTCTGTCTAATCCTCCTCTTTCCCACTGTCTTCCAGGCACAACGGCGATCCTGTAAGAGAGCAGTGTGGAGTGGGATGTTATGAATCTCAGCTGAGGCTTGAGGCCTACCATTACCTGGGGGTCACAAGGGGAGAGAACCTGAGAGAGAGCAGCACAAAATGGGAGACTATAAATCAGCAGCGAGGGTCAAGGCCGACTGGGACTTGGATTTGGATAAAAAGCAGAGCAGGAGGCTCAAAATCAGCACCGAGTCACAGAGGGAGTGACTGTGTGAGGGAGCAACTTGGAGCAGGAGCATGAGGCAGACTCACACCTGGGAGAATATAAATTCGCACTGAGGATCGAGGCCTAGTTGTACCTGGGAGTCACAGAGACGGTGACCCTGTGAGGGAGCAGACTGGAGTGAGAGCTGGACGATTACATGTCCGAGGAGACACATCACTGTGTGTGCACGTGTCCCTCCATTGTTCTGTGTGTGTGTGTGTGTGTGTGTGTGTGTGTGTTTATGTCCGCTTCCCTCGCTGTGTGTGTGTACCTCTCCTCACTGTGTGTGTTTGTACCTCCCTCGCTGTGTGTGAGCATATCCCTCCGTCACTGTATGTACGTGTCCCTCCCTCACTGTGTGTGTGTGTGTGTGTGTTTGTGTGTGCTTATGTCTGCGTGTCACCCTCCCTCAGTTTGTGTGTGTGTGTTACCTCGCTGTGTGTGTGTGTGTGTGTGTGTGTGTCCACTCGCTTTCTGAGCACATGTCCCACCCTCGCTGTGTGTGTGCGTGTCTCCCCCTCGCTGTGTGTGTACGCATGTCCCACCCTCGCTGTGTGTGTGCGTGTCCCCCACTCGTGTGTGAATGGCCCTCCCTCGCTGTGTCTGTGTGTGTCCCTCCCTCGCTCTGTGTGTGTATGTGCCTCTCCCTCACTGTATGTGTGTGTGTGTGTGCACGCGCGCGTGTGCGTGTGCCTCCCTTTCTGTGTATGTGTGTCCCTCCCTTGCTGTGTGTGTGTGTGCGTGTCCCTCGCTGTGTATGTGTCAGTAACCACTGTGTGTGTGTGTGTCTCTTGCTGTGCGTGTGTAAGTGCATGTCCCCCCTTGCTGTGTGTGCGTGTCCCTCCCACGCTGTGTGTGTATGTCCTTCTCTCCCTTGCTCTGTGTGTGTATGCGTGTGTCCCCCTCTTGCTGTGAGTATGTGTATCTCTTGATGTGTATGTGAGTGTCCCTCCCTCCCTGTGTGTCTGCGTATATCCCCTTATCTGTGTGTATGTGTGCGTGTCCCTCTTGCTGTGCCTGTGTGTGCATGTGTCGCCCCCTCGCTATGTGTATGTGTGTGTGTGTCTCTCTCTCCCTCGCTCTGTGTGTGTGTGTGGTCCCACCCTCGCTCTGTGTGTGTGTGTGTGTGTGTGTGTGTGTGTGTGTGTGTGTGTGTGTGTGTGTGTCCCTCCCTTGCCGTGTATTTGTGTGTCCCTCTCTCGCTGTGTGCCTGTGTTTGTGTGCTTGTGCATGCGCGTGTCCCCCTCTTGCTGTGAGTATGTGTGTCCCTCTTGCAGTGTATGTGAGTGTCCCTCCCTCGCTGTGTGGTTTGTGTGTGTGTGTGTGTCACTCCCTCACTGTGGATCTGTGTGTCCCTCTCATGCTGTGTGAGTTTGTGTGTGAGTCCCTGCCTCGCTTTGTGTCTGCATGTATCCTCTTAACTGTATGTATGTGTGTGTGTGTCCGTCCCTTGCTTTGTGCATGTGTGTGACCCTCTTGCTGTGTGTGCACGTCACTCCCTCGCTGTGTGTGTGTGTGTGTGTGTGTGCGTGTGTGTGTGTGTGTGTCCCTCCCTTGCTCTTTGTGTATATCCCCCTCACTGCATGTGCGCATCTCCCCTCACTGTGTGAGTGCATGTCCCCCCTTGCTGTGTGTGTCCCTCCCTTGCCGTGTCTGTGCATGTCCCCTTTCGCTGTGTGTGTGTGTGTGTGTGTGTGGCTCCTCTCAATTTCTGTGCACATGCCCTCCACCTCGCCAGATGTGTGCTTGCCCCTCCTTCCCTGTGTGTGTGTGCCCCTCCCTCGCTGTGTGTGTTTGTGTATGACCCTCCCTTGCTGTGTGTGTGTGCATGTCTTTCCCTTGCTGTGTGTGCGTGTCCCTCCCTCGCTGTGTGTGTGTGTGCATGTCCTTCCCTCCCTCGCTGTGTGTGCGTGTGTGTGTGTCCCCCTCCCTCCCTCGCTGTGTGTGTGTACGTTTCTCTCCCTCGCTGTTTGTGTGTCTCTCGCTCACTGTGTGTGTGTGTCCCATCCTCGCTGTGTGTGTGTCCCTCCCTCGCTACGTGCATGTGTCTCTCTCTGTCGCTGTTTCTGCGTGTCCATCCCTCGCTGTGCGTGTGCGTGTTCTTCCCTCTCTGTGTGTCTCAGCAAGTCCCTCACTCGTGTGTGTGTGTGTGTGTGTGTGTGTGTGTGTGTGTGTGTGTGTCACACCCTCACAGTATGTTTTTGTGTGTGTGTCCCTTCTCTGCATGTCCCTCACTACCTGGTTGCATATGTGTCACTCCCTCGTGTTGTGTGTGTGTCTCTCGCTGTGTGTGCATCTCCCTCCCTCGCTGTGAGTGTGTGTGTGTGTGTGTTTGTCTCCATCCCTCCCTCTGTGTGTGTGTGTGTGTGTGTGTATATATATATATGTCCTTCCCTTGCTGTGTATGTGTGTGTCTCTCCTTTGCTGTGTGCGTGTGTGCATGGCCCTCCCTCGCTGTGTATGTGCATGTCCTTCCCTCGCTGTGTGTGCATGTCCCTCTCTCACTGTGTGTGCACGTGTCACTCCCTTGCTGTGTGTGTGTGTGTCCCTTGCTCTTTGTGTATATCCCCCTCACTGTATGTGCGTTTTTCCCCTTGGTAACACTCACTGTTATAACCTCCCTCCAGCCTTACAGCACCGAGGATCTGTAGAAGGTCTTTTCAACCCGACAGCCATCTCTGTGTCTGTAATCTCCTCCACTCCCCATAATACATTCTCTCTGAGCTCCTCTGTAGTCCGTTAAACACTCCCTAACACTGTCTGTATCAGTGTAACCTTCTCCAAAAGCACAACCTTCTCTATCTGTGTAAATCCCTACACCTGTCCCTATCCCTCTCAGCTCCGTCTAACAATACAATCCTCCATGTCTGTGTATTCACCTTCAGTCCCTACTCACCTCCCTATCTGTGTAACCTTCTCCATGCATTTTTGCTTCAGTCTCTTCAACTGTCCCTGTCAGTGTAACCTCTTCCAGACCCGAAAACTCTCCTCTTTTTGACTTCCTCAGGCCACATACCCCTCACTATCTATAACCTACTCCTGTCTGAGAACCCTCCCTCTGTGAATTGCTGAAACTCTTCAACTCTCCATAAGCTCCTGCAGCTCTTATAACCCTCCCTATCGACCAAATCTCTTCCATTCCCTAAACACCAACAGTCTGTGGAGACCCGAAAACCATCCCTATCAGTGTAATCCTCTCAGGTCTCTGCAGTAATCCTGATCTGTCGAACACACTCCATGCCTGTGCCTCTCCCAATCCAGTCCCTACAAAACCCACTATCTATTTAACACTCTCCTGTCACTATCACTCCCATGTCAATGTAAGCTCCTCCTGTGTCTCCACCATCTACCCATCTCCATAACCTTGTCCAGCTCTTACACCACTATCTATTTAAACGTCACCTTCCTCTACAACTTCCTCCTGTTTGTGCTATACTCCCTTATCTGTGAAACTGTTTCTGACCATAATTGTTATCCCAGTCTCTGAAAGAAATCCAGATTCCACAGCCTCCATAACCCCCAGAACCTAAGCCTTCCTATGTCTATAACCATCTTCAGTCATGACTACCCTGCATATCTCTGTTTGTTCTTCCAGTCGATACAAACATCTTTATCTCTGTAATCTGCTCAGCTCCCTAAAACAGTCCCTGTATGTGATCCAGCCCTGGCCTACAAACATCCTTATCCCTGTAAGCATCTCCATCCCTCCCAACATTCCCATCTCCATGAACCCGGCAGTCCTACAGCTCTCCACATTTCTGTAACCTCCTGTGGGTCTATGGTCTTCCTTCCCTGTGAAACCACCTCCAGTCCCACAACCCTCCCAATCTGGGTCCTCTGCTCCAGATCAGACCATTGCTGTCTCTGTAAACTCTTCCCATTTGTGTAACTTCGTTCAGACCCCATACTCTCCAGCTTCCTGAATCCTCTTCCTGCCATTGCAACCAAAACCACATGTTTATGTAATATCCACCAGTGCTTACACCCTCCCCAACTCAGTAACCTCTTGCAGTCCTAACAAAACACCTAAACTGTGAAACCTCTCATTTCCTTACAATCCTCCCTCCCTCCCTCCTCAAATGCCTTCATCACCATGAAACCTCACAATTACTGAAGCCTCCTTTTGGCAGTGCAAACCTCCTAATGTCTGCAAAATCCTCCTGTCCTGATATCCCTCCCTGACTCTGTAATCCCCACCACCCTCCAGTGCCCTTCTGGGGAACATGCAGAGGAAAGAAGATTTGTAGAGTCCGAGCCATGTTACGGAGGTAGAATTCTGGGGATTACAGATTTGGTCGAATGTCTGTGGTGTGCAGATTAGTGGTCCCAGCACAGTTCCAGGGGGATCATCCTAATAGATTTTATTTAAAATCAGGTATGGGATGTGTGAGTCTCTGGCTGACCAGCCTTTCTTGCCCAGTCCAAGAAGCCCTTGAACTGAGTAACTTCCTCGGCCATTTCAGAGGGTAATTGAGAGGCAAACCCTTTGCTGTGGGGATGTCGTGCAGACCACGTGAGGATGGGCAGATGTCCTTCTCTAAACGACAAGTGTTTGGATTTGTTGTACATCAGTAATGGTTTCATACTTATTTGTGGATTGTTAATTATTATTTTTAAAATTATTGATTTCAAATGTCTCCTTTTCAGATGGTGGGATTCAATCCTGCCTCCCCTGAACATTAGCTGAGGTTTTGGATACATTCTCTCGCAATAATACCACTAGGCCATTACTTCACCTGCTCACTGGGTGCTCATCCCTGAACACTGATACCAGGGCATCATGAAGCCAAACCCATTCTTCCAACATGACTGTGTGATCCTGACATCTTCCAGCAATCTGGGACTATTACTTAATATCGCTCCATTTTCCCGATCTCTGTGGAACTCAGTGCCATTCTCCATGTGTAACCCTCACTCCATCTGTTTAATTTCCCATTCTGTCTATTTCTCTGTCTCCTGTAGGTACTCGGGAAAGTCCTGACTCAATAGCCTTCCCAGCTGCTGGGTGGATCGTCCATCACCTCATTGAACGCAGTTGGTCTGCCAGAGAGAGACAAAGGGAAAGGAGATCTGGAGCCTTCAATAAATCCTGTAGTGAAGTAAGATCACCCACAGTGCACAGAGCAGAGAACAATGAGAGGGCTCCAAACATCTGTGAACACAACATGACATAGATACAGTGCTGGAGGGGAGTACAGTACACACACACACCCCAGGCTCAATCACCACCCCAATGTAAGTTCTGTTATATTAAAGCTCACTACTCTACACCAGTGTATCTTTGGTATGTCTTGTGGTCCAGTGTCTTCAATAATTTTTAATTCCTATAACAGATCCTATTGCTGTAACCTCTCCCCTTCCCGATAGTCCCTCCACATATTTGAAATGTACTGCATTCCAGACTACCATCCTTATCCCTGTAACTTGCTTCAGTGTCTACAACATGCCTTATCTCGGTCGTCTCCTCCTCCAATAAGGTAAAAACAAGGACTGCAGATGCTGGAAACCAGAGACTAGATTAGAGTGGTGCTGGAAAAGCACGGCAGGTCAGGCAGCATCCGAGGAGCAGGAAATCGACATTTTGGGCAAAAGCCCTTCATCAGGAAAAGAGGCGGGGAGCCTGCAGAGTGGGACGATAAATGAGAGGGGGGTGGGGATGGGGAGAAAATAGCATAGAGTACAATAGGTGAATGGGGTGGAGAAGAAGGTGATAGGTCAGAGAGGAGGATGGGGGAAGGTAGCAAAGAGTACAATGGGTGAATGGGGGTGGGGATGGGGGTGATAGGTCAGAGAGGAGGGTGGAATGGATAGGTGGGAAGGGAGATAGGCCATTAGGACAGGTCATGAGGGCGGGGCTGAGCTGGAAGGCTGGAGGTGGGGTGAGATGGGGGAAGGGGAAATGAGGAAACTGGTGAAGTCCGCATTGATGCCCTGGGGTTGAAGTGTTCCGAGGCAGAAGATGAGGCGTTCTTCCTCCAGGCGTCGGGTGGTGAGGAAGTGGCGCTGGAGGAAGCCCAGGACCTGCATGTCCTCGGCAGAGTGGGAGGGGAATTGAAATGAAGGGTCACAGGGCGGTGGGGTTGATTGGTGCGGGTGTACCAGAGATGTTCCCTAAAGTGCTCTGTTAGGAGGTGTCCAGTTTCCCCAATATAGAGGAGACCGCATCGGGAGCAACGGATACAATAAATGATATTGGTGGATGTGCAGGTAATACTTTTGATGTGGAAGACTTCTTTGGGGCCTTGGATGGTGGTGAGGGGAGAGGTGTGGGCGCAGGTTTTGCAATTCCTACAGTGGCAGGAGAAGGTGCCAGGAAGGGAGGGTGGGTTTTTGGGGGGCATGGAACTGACCAGGTAGTCATGGAGGGAATGGTCTTCGCGGAAAGTGGAGAGGCGTGGGGAGGGAAATATATCCCTGGTGGTGGGGTCCGTTTGGAGGTGGAGAAAATGGCGGCGGATGATTTGGATTATGCAAAGGTTGGTCGGGTGGAGGGTGAGCACCAGGGGTGTTCTATCCTTGTTACGGTTGGAGGGGTGGGGTCTGAGGGCGGACGTGCGGGATGTGGACGAGATGCGTTGGAGGGCATCTTTAACCACGTGGGAAGGGAAATTCCGATCTCGATAGAAGGACACTGTTTGGTGTGTTCTGTGGTGGAACTGGCCCACCTGGGAGCAGGTACGGCAGAGGCGGAGGAATTGGGAATAGGGGTTGGGAAGTTTGCAGGCGGTAGGGTGGGAAGATGTGTAATCTAGGTAGCTGTGGGAGTCGGTAGGTTTGTAAAAAATGTCGGTGTCAAGTTGGTAGTCATTAATGGGGATTGAGAGGTCCAGGAAGGGGAGGGAGGTGTCTGAGATGCTCCAGGTAAATTTAAGGTCAGGGTGGAATGTGTTGGTGAAGTTGATGAATTGCTCAAACTTCTCGAGGGAGCACGATGTGGTGCCAATGCAGTTTCAATGTTGCGGTGGAAGACGTGGGGAGTGGTGCCAGTGTAACTACGGAAGATGGACTGTTCTACGTAGCCAACAAAGAGACAGGCAGAGCTGGGGCCCATACGGGTGCCCATGGCTACCCCTTTGGTCTGGAGAAAGTGGGAGGATTTGAAGGAAAAATTGTTAAGGGTAAGAACAAGTTCAGCCAAACGAATGAGAGTGTCGGTGGAAGAGTACTGTTGTGGACGTCGGGAGATGAAGAAACGGAGGGCTTGGAGGTCCTGGTCATGGTGGATGGAGGTGTAGAGGGATTGGATATCCATGGTGAAGATGAGGCGTTGGGGGCTGGGGAAACGGATGTCTTGGAGGAGTGGAGGGTGTGAGTGGTGTCTCGAATGTATGTGGTGAGTTCCTGGACTGGGGGATAGGACAATGTCGAGGTAGGCAGACATGAGTTTGATGGGGTCGGCGCATGCTGAGACAATGGGTCGGCCAGGGTGGTCAGGCTTGTGGATCTTGGGAAGGAGGTAGATCCGGGCAGTGGGAGATCCAGGACAATGAGGGTGGAAGCTGTGGGTGGGAGATCTCCTCCTGAGGTGATGAGGTTCTGTATGGTCTGGGAGATGACGGTTTGGTGATGGGAGGTGGATCATGGTAGAGGGAGTGGTAGGAGGAGGTGTCTTTGAGTTGGCATCATGGCTTCAGCGGTGTAGAGGTCAGTGCACCAGACTACCACTGCACCCCCTTTATCTGCTGGTTTGATGGTGAGGTCTGTATTGGAGCAGAGGAAGTGGAGGGCTGCACGTTGTGAGGGTGAGAGGTTGGAGTGGGGGAGGGGGGAGATAGGTTGTGGCGGTTAATGTCTCGGTGGAAGTTGGAAATGAAGAAATCGAAGACAGGTAATATGCCAGCGCGGGGTGTCCAGGCGGATGGAGTGTATTGGAGGCCAGCAAAGGGGTCCTCAGAAAATAGGCGGGAGTCTTCATTGTAAAAGTAAGCTCAGAGGCGGAGGTGGTGGAAGAAGTGTTCGATGTCACGGCGTGTATTAAATTAATTGATGTGTGGATGGAGGGGGATAAAGGTGAGGCCTTTGCTGAGGACTGATCATTCGTCCTCAGTGAGGGGGAGGTCCGGGGGAATGGTGAAAACGCGGCAGGACTGGGAGCTGGGACCAAGCGTAGGTTTGGAGCTGGGGGAGGCGACGGAGCCTGTAACTGGAGTGGGTGTGGTGTTAGGGGGAATGGGGATGGAGTCATGAGCAGGGGTGGTGTTCCCCTCAGGGTTCTGGGGGCAGGGATTGTGACACTGGGACCTGGGGGTGGTGTCAGCAGAATGCAGATGAGTGGCGTTGGTGGGGGTGGAAGTGGTGGCAAACACGGCAGTGTGGGGGGGCGTGGAAGTCAAGGATGCCTGCCTTGAAGAAGTTTTCCTCCTCTCTCTACAAAACTCTCAGGGAGTCCCTCTCCCACTGCAACTCCCAGGTCATTTCCTCCACCTATCCACTCCACCCTCCCTTCCCTGACCTATCACCTTCATCTCTTCCCCCACTCACCCATTGTACTCTATGCTACACTCTCCGAACCTCCACCCTCCTCTAGCTTATCTCTCCATGCTTCAGACTCATTGCCTTTATTCCTGATGAAGGGCTTTTGCCCGAAATGTCGATTTCGCTGCTCGTTGGATGCTGCCTGAACTTCTGTGCTCTTCCAGCACCACTAATCCAGGCATGGAAGTCACTGAGTGTGTGACATCAGCGATGATGTGAGGGGCGGAAGTGATGTCACTTGTGGTGTATGAGGAATTGTGAGGGGTGGAAATGGCATTTACTTTATTTTAACCAATAATTTCCTGTCACAAATCTGTTTGACAATGTCGTATTTTAATTAAACTCAGTCCCTTACTGTTTCTTTCTTTTAGTCCTCATTCACATCTCCATGGTGTTCCAATATTTCAACCTTTCTCTTTGGACTTGGGAATTTCCATTCACCTGAGACCTGTCCCCCTTCACATCTGTGTCCGTTTATAGCACACAGCATAATCCTGGTACCAGAGAAGCCTATCCCAACAAAATAGCTTCGTCCTCCCTGAGTACTGGGTAGCAGTGCTCACTGGTCAGAACCACTTCTGATGATACCATTGTGTGATCCTGATACATTCCTGCACTCTGCTGATATCACTCAGTCTCTCTCCATGTGATATCCCTCACTGTGTGGGTCTAATTGCTGCCTCTGTCAGTGTCTCTCACTCTTGCAGCTACTCCAGATCCTGAGCCAACAGCATTCTCCACTCCAGAGGGAAGCAACTGCACAGGCCATGGATGGAGACTGGGAATTTCCAGATCTCTGTGGGACTCAGTGCCATTCTCCATGTGTAACCTTCATTGCATTAGTCCAATTTCCCATTCTGTCTACTTCTGTCTCCTGTAGGTATTCCTGATGTCCCTGACTCAGCAGAATTCCCAATTCCTGTCTCATCCATCACCACATTGAAGACAGTTGGTCAGCCAGAGAGAGATGGAGAGTGAGATCTGGAGCCTTCAGTAAATCCTGCAGCCGGTAAGATCACTCACAGTAAACAGCACAGGGAGGAGTTAGTGGTCTTTAATTCAGACCCTGAGGGCATGATGTCGGAACAATGCTGGGCAAGGAACATGAGCAAATTCTCAGGCTTCATTATCTTGTCTGTAAATTCATCTGTTCCACAGAACCCTCCCTATGTCTGTCAGTTTCTCCATTGTCTGTTTCATCGATACCACTTCCCCTATCTCTATCAACCCCTACAATCCTGCTTATCCCTATAAGCTCCTCCGACCAGTACAACTCTCCACGTTTCTGCCTTTGCCTTTAATCCCGGGTTCTGTCACATCTCTCCTTAACTGAAGAAAAACAACTCTTCAGTTCCTTAAGCCATCCTGTTCAGTGTAGTCCTTTCCAGATCTGAAAAACCTCCCTGTCTTTGTGACTTTTTTGAACTCCAACTACCTTCATGATCTCTGTAACCTTCCCGTCACGACAACAAAAAAGCTCTGTACCTTAGTAACCTCCTCCAGCTGTGAGACTCCTCCTTGTCTCTGGGCATAAAGCAGAGTGACCCTGCTTCTCTCATAACTTAGTTTCTGCATTTCTAATGATGACTATGAACTCTTCCTGTCTCTAAAACGCACTCAGTCTCTGTAAACTCTGCTGGTCCCGATTGATGTAATTTCCTTCGGTAACTACAAACCTTTATACCTTTAATCTCCTCCAGACGCGACCACACAGTTTATTTCTATAACCTCCATGAGTGATGGAGTCATAGAGATGTACAGCACGGAAACAGACCCTTCGGTCCAACCCGTCCATGCCAACCAGATATCCCAACCCAATCTAGTCCCACCTGCCAGCACCCGGCCCATATCCCTCCAAACCCTTCTCATTCATATACTCATCCAAATGCCTCTTAAATGTTGCAATTGTACCATCCTCCACCACATCCTCTGGCAGCTCGTTCCATACAGGTACCACCCTCCTCGTGAAAATGTTGCCCCTTAGGGGTCTCTTTTATATCTTTCCCCTCTCACCCTAAACCTGTGCCCTCGAGTTCTGGACTCCCTGACCCCAGGGAAAATGCTTTGTCTATTTATCCTATCCTATCCATGCCCCTCATAATTTTGTAAACCTCTGTAAGGTCACCCCTCAGCCTCCGAAGCTCCAGGGAAAACCACCCCAGCCTGTTCAGCCTCTCCCTGCAGCTCAAATCCTCCAATCCTGGCAACATCTTTGTAAATCTTTTCTGAACCCTTTCAAGTTTCACAACAATTCTTCCGATAGGAAGGAGACAGGAATTGCACAAAATATTCCAACAGTGGCCAAACCAATGTTCTGTACAGCCGCAACATGACCTCCCATCTCCTGTACTGAATACTCTGACCAATAAAGGAAAGCATACCAAATGCCGTCTTCACTATCCTAGTTACCTGCGACTCTACTTTCAAGAAGCTATGAATTTGCACTCCAAGGTCTCTTTGGTCAGCAACAAACCCTAGGACCTTACCATTAAGTGTATAAGTCCTGCTAAGACTTGCTTTCCCAAAATAGAGCACATCGCATTTATCTGAATTAAACCCCATCTGCCAGTTAGCCCATTGTCCCATCTGGTCCAGATCCTGTTGTAACCCTCTTCGCTGTCCACTACACCTCCAATTTTGGTGTCATCTGTAAACTTACTAACTATACCTCTGATGCTCGCATCCAAATCATTTATTTAAATGACAAAAAGTAGAGGGCCCAGCACCGATCCTTGTGGCACTGCACTGGTCACAGGCCTCCAGTCTGAAAAACAACCCTCCACCACCACTCTGTCTTTTACCTTTGAGCCAGTTCTGTATCCAAATGGCTAGTTCTCCCTGTATTCAATGAGTTCTAACCTTGTTAATCAGTCTCCCATGGGGAACCTTGTTGAATGCCTGACTGAAGTCCATATAGATTACATCTACCACTCTGCCCTCCGCAATATTCTTTGTTACTTCTTCAAAAAACTCAATCAAGTTTGTGAGACATAATTTCCCACGCACAAAGCCATGTCGACTATTCCTAATCAGTCCTTGCCTTTCCAAATACTTGTGCATCTTGCCCCTCAGGATTCCCTCCAACAACCTGCCCACCACTGAGTTCAGGCTCACCGGTCTATAGTTCCCTAGCTTGTCTTTACCACCCTTCTTAAACAGTGGCACCACTTTTGCCAACCTCCAGTTTTCTGGCACCTCCCCTGTGACTATCGATGATACAAATATCTCAGCAAGAGTCCCAGCAATCACTTCTCTAGCTTCCCACAGAGTTCTAGGGTACGCCTGATCAGTTCCTGGGGATTTATTCACCTTTAACTGTTTCAAGACATCCAGCACTTGCTCCTCTGTAATCTGGACGTTTTGCAAGATGTCACCATCTATTTCCCTACAGTCTATATCTTCCATATGCTTTTCCACAGTAAATACTGATGCAAAATATTCATTTAATATCTCCCCCATTTTCTGCGGCTCCACACAAAGGCTGCCCTGCTGATCTTTGTGGGTCCCTATTCTCTCCCTAGTTATCCTTTTTTCCTTAATATATTTGTAAAAACCCTTTGCATTCTCCTTAATCCTATTTGTCAGACCTATCTCATGTCTGCGTTTTGCCCTCCTGATTTCCCTCTTAAGTATACTCCTACTTCCTTTATACTCTTCTAAGGATTCACTCGATCTATCCTGTCTATACCTGACATATGCTTCCTTCTTTTTCTGAACCAAACACTCAATTTCTTTAGTCATCCAGAATTCCCAATACTTACCAGCCTTCCCTTTCACCCTGACAGGAATATACTTTCTCTGGACTCTTGTTTTCTCATTTCTGAAGGCTTCCCATTTTCCAGCTGTCACTTTAGCTGCGAACATCTGCCTCCAATCAGCTTTCAAATGTTCTTGCCTCATACCGTCAAAATTGGCCTTTCTCCAATTTAGAACATAACTTTTATATCTGGTCTATCCTTTTCCATCACTATTTTAAAATGAATAGAATTATGGTCTCTGGCCTCAAAGTGCTCCCCCACTGAGACCTCACTCACCTGCCCTGCCTTATTTCCTAACAGTAGGTCAAGTTTTGCACCTTCTCTAGTAGATACATCCACATACTGAATCAGAAAATTGTCTTGTCTTCTTAAGAAATTCCTCTCCATCTAAACCTTTAACACTATGGCAGTCCCAGTCAATGTTTGGAAAGTTAAAATCCCCTACCATGCCAACCCTATTATTCTTACAGACAGCTGAGATCTCCTTACAAGTTTGTTTGGCAATTTCCCTTTAACTATTGTGGGGTCTGTAATACAATCCTAATAAGGTGATCATCCGTTTCTTATTTCTCAGTTCCACCCAAATAACTTCCTTGGATGTATTTCTGGGAATATCCTCCCTCAGCACAGCTGTAATGCTATCTCTTATCAACAATATCACTCCCTCTCCTCTCTTGCCTCCCTTTCTATCCTCCTGTAGCATTTGTATCCTGGAACATTAAGCTGCCAGTCCTGCCCATCCCTGAGCCATGTTTCTGTAATTGCTATGAGATCCCAGTCCCATGTTCCTAACCATACCCTGAGTTAATCTGCCTTCCCTGTTAGGCCCCTTGCATTGAAATAAATGCAGTTTAATTTATTAGTCCTACCTTGTCCTTGCCTGTCCTGACTGTTTGACTCACTTCTGTTCTCAGCTGTACCCGTCTCAGATCGAGCTCCCAAAATCCTCCCTGTGATTGTTATCATGTCCCACCCCTGCATTCCTCCAAATCTATGTAGAGTCCTCCCATTCCTAAAACCCGCCCTGTATATGTCCCCTGTTCCAGCTTCCACAACCCTCCCTATCTCTGTAAGGCACTCCCCCGTCCCATTTACTACAGCCCCCTGTACCACTAAATGCCAGTAGTCACTTTAATATCAGAGTAAGGTGTGAAAGCAGGAATACTGTACTGGGTTAATGATCACTCGTGATCACATTGAATGGTGGGACTGACTCTGTGGTCAAATGGCCGATACCTGCTCTTCTTTCCTGTGCTTCTCTATAAACTTACTATCTATATAACCTCCTTCAGTCCCCACAGCCCTCCCTCTCTCCATAAACTCCTTCAGTCCCCACGACTCTTCCCATCCATGTAACCTGAATCATTCCCCACAAACCTCCCTAACTCCATAATCTCATCCTGACCCAACGACCCTCCCATTCAGAGTAACCTCCTTCAATCCCCACGATCCTCCTGATCTGTGAAACCTCCTTCAGGCCCAACAGCCCTGCAGATCTCTTTGGCCCCTTTCAGGCCCCACATCACTCCCTATCTCCATAATGTCCTTCAGTCACCACTGCCCTCTCTATGTCCATAATCTCATACAGTCCCCACATCACTCCCTATCTCCATAATGTCCTTAAGTCCCCAGGACCTTCCCTATTTCCAGCACCTCTATTACCTGCTGACCCTGTGAGCCACCTTTTTCAGATTGATAAACACGAACTCCCATAACCCTTTCTGCTGCTAGTCTGAAACCAAACAGTGTTAGCCTGACAGTAAGTCGGGAGCTGAAATATGTTTGAAAGGATATGTCAATGAACAATAACTGGACCCTTAGAAACGCTTTTAAGAAAAAGAGAATGTGTTTTTGAGCCTGTTGGATTTTATTTTTATTGGTGTGAATATAAATAGCAGAATAGATACGGGTGTAGGAGTGGCTGTCCCGAGGATATGGTTTATTTGAATTTTCAGAAACTTTTACGCAAGTTTCAATAACAGCTAAAGAGTAACTTGATAGAGAATAGGGCACCTTAACTATCAGGAGGTGGGTGAGATATTAGACAAAATAGTGTTGTCGGTATTTACTGTGGAGAAAGACATGGAAGCTCGGGAACTTGGGGAAATAAATAGTGATGTCTTGGAAAGAATCCTCAACAGAGAAGAGAAAGTGCTGGGATCTTAAAACAAATAAAGGTAGATCAATCCTCAGTAGCTCATTAGGTCGATCCTTGAATAGTCATGGGAAGAGATTGCAATGTCCCTAACAGAGATACTTATATTATCAACAGACACAATGAGTTACTGGAAGACTGGAGGGTGGCTAATGCTGTTCCATCACTTAAAGGCTGCAGGGAAAAGCCAGGAAATCACAGCCAGTGCTGGGTAAGTTGTTGGAGGAGATTCTGAGAGAAACGCGCTACATATATTTGGAAAGGCAAGGGCTGATTAGAGATAGTCAGCATGGCTTTGTGAGTGGGAAACCGTGTTTCACAAACCGGATTGACTCTTCGAGGAGTTGACCAATAGATCGATGAAGGCAGAGCAGTCAGCGTTGTCTACATAAACTTCAGCAAAGCATTTGACGAGTTTCCAAGGGATGTAGAACATCTAGTCAAGAGGAAGTAGGAAGCTAACTTAAGTTTGAGGAACCAAGGATCAGAAGGAGGGCTCTAGAGAGTTACATGGGTCAGCACGGTGGCTCAGTGGTTAGCACTGCTGCCTCACAGCACTAGGGACACGATTTCAATTCCAGCCCCAGGCAACTGTCTGCGTGGAGTTTGCACATTCTCTCCGTGTCTGTGTGAGTTTCTGACAGGTGCGCCGGTTTCCCCCCACAGCCCAAAGATGTGCAGGTTAGGTGAATCAGCCATGCGTTGTTCAAGAAAGGGAATAGAGATAATCCTGGGAATCACAGACCTGTCAGTCTTCTGTCTATGTCGTGCATATTATTGGAGAGAACTCTGAGAGACAGGATTTATGATTCCTTGGGAAACCATAGTTTGATTAGAGAAAGTCGGCATGGCTTTGTAAAGGACAGGTCATGCCTCACAAATCTTATTGAATCCTTTGAGAATGTGACAAAACACATTTATGGCTCATTGAGAAAGTACAGAGCATGGGATACAGGGAAACCTGCCTGTCTGGATAGAGAATTCCTGGCCCATAGAAAACAGAGGGTGATGACAGATGGAAATCATTCAGCCTGGAGCTCAGTGACCAGTGGGTTTCTGCAAGGAGAGGTCAAAAAATCTCTGCACCTTGTGATTTTATGAATGAGTGGAAGAGTGGGTAAGTAAGTTTGCCAATGACACGAAGGTTGGTGGAGTGGTGAATAGTGTGGATGTCTGCTGGAGGTTGCAATGGGACATTGACAGGATGTAGAGCTGGGCTGAGAAGTGGCAGATCAAGTCAAATCTGGAAAAGTGTGAAGTGCTGCATTTTGGAAGGTGAGACTTGAATGCAGAATGCAGGGGTAAAGGCAGAATACTGAATAGTGTGGAGGAACAGATGGACCTTGGATTTCATGACCAGAGATCCATCAAATTTGCCACCAAGCTGATAGTGTTGTTCAGAAAGAATATGTTGTATTGGCTTTCATTAGCTGGGGGATTGAGTTTTAAAGCCATGAGGTTATGCTGCAGTTCTATACAGTCTTGTTTAGATCCCAATTAGAATATTGTGTTCAGTTTTGATCCCTTCTTTACAGGAAGGATGTGGAAGCTTTAGTGAGGGTAAAGAGGAGATTTACCAGGATACTACCTGGACTGGAGGGCATGTCTTATGAAGAAAGGTTGAGGGAGCTAAGGCTTTTCTCATTGGAGTGAAGAAGAGTGTGGTGTGATTTGGTAGAGGTGAACAAGATGGTGTGAGGCAAAGATAGAGTAAACAGTGAGAGACCTCTTTATCCCATGGCATACATGGTGCAAGGGGGCATAATTGTAAGGTGATCGGAGGATGGGTAAGGGGAGATTTCAGATGTAGGGTCTTCACACAGAGAATGGTGGGTGGGTGTAACGGGACACTTTAACAGACTCTTGGATGGGCAAAATGATGGGTATGTAAGTTAGTGTGATCTTACAGTCGGGTAAAAGATGGGCATGGCATCATGACCGAAGGGTCTTGAGCTGTACTGTTCTGTGTTCTACGTTCTGTCTGGTAAACTGGGTAATAAACTCAGATCAATGTAAAAGGATATGGCATTCAGGTGGAGCTAGTCAACTGGATACAAAATTGGGCTTGATGGTAGGAGACAGAGGGTGATGGGAGACATGTTGTTTTTCTGACTGGAGACATGTGACCAGTGGTGAAGTGGGTCCCCTGGTGTTTGTCATTTGGATAAATGGTTTGGATGGGAATATTGGTTTTGTGGTAAGTTTTTTTGAGTGATAATGAAATTGTTGGTAAAGTGGACAGTGAAGAAAGTTATCTATGATACAACAGGATGAATAATACACTGGGATAGTGGGCTGAAGAATAGCAGATGGAGTTTAATTAGATAAACGTGAGGTGTTCCATTTTGGTAAACAAACCAGGGTGGGACTTGTACAGTTAATGTTCGGGCCCTGGGTAGTGTTGTCAGTCAGAGACCCAGGGATGCAGGTAGACAGTTCTTTGTAAGTGGTGTCACAGGTAGACAGGTTGGTGAAGCAGGCATTTGGGATTGTTACCTTCTTTGGGCAGAGCATTGAGAGTAGAAGTTGGGATGTCACGTTGTGGCTCTACAGGACGTTGGTGGGACCACCAGAAAAGCATTGTTGAACAGTAGGAAGTACTCATCTGGTTCACTTACGTTCCTGAGGGAAGAACATCTGACATTCTAACCTGGTCTGACTTGCATGTGACACCAGACCCACAGCAATATGGCTGACTCTGTGCAATAATCTGGATAATTAGCAGTGGGGCAAAGAATGTTGGTCCAATCAGTGACACCCTCATCACATGAATGAATAAATAAAAATACATATATCCCTCCCTACCTCTGGAAACCCCTCCAGCTGCAGCAATCCGTACTGGCTTTGTAACACCGATCAGCCCCTGACCACTCTCTGTAACACTCTCACCACCTCCAGCACCTTCAGCTCTCCCGGTTCCTTTTGGGACATAAACCCTTGACAATTATTCCCTCGTCCATCTGACCTCCTCCTGCGAGCGGGCCCTTTGCAATCCCTTTAAAACTTACTCCTAACATGTTCTCTCACTTCAGGATTTTAAGTACTTTTTGGTGATCCTCAAAGCCCGATAATCTAATATGATCCTTTTTACTTGAGTGAGGGACCGATGTGGATTTCTTGCTGAGGATTTATCTGTTTCAATGGAATGTCCTTTTGTTGAGTATTTTGCATTGTCCCTTCAAATGTTTTCCACTGTTCATTTACAGACACATATTTCAGTCTGTTTAGCCTGTTTACCTTGATCAGTTCTCCTCTCAAACTCATGTCATTTTTGTTTCTAGTTGTAGCTTGTCCTTTCTGTGATTCACTTTAAAACTTTATATTTCTTTAAACTGCACTTTATCACAATTTCGCAGGGGATCTCTCCCAGTGACATTACTCATTCATGAAGTTTCATCACACAATGGTCGCTCTGAGATAGCACTCCAGCCTCATAGCACCAGGGCCCCAGGTTCGATTCCAGCCCTGGGTGACTGTGTGGAGTTTACACATTCTCCCCGTGTCTGCGTGAATTGCCTCCGGATGCTCCGGTCAGGTGAATTGGCCATCCTAAATAGCCCATAATGATAGGTGTATTAGGTCGAGGGAGATGGGTCTGAGTGGGTTACTCTGTGGAGGGATGGCATGGACTGGTTGGGTCGAAAGGCCTGTTTCCACACTGTAGGGAATCTAATCTCAGGGATTGTGATCTTTGTACATCAGCAATGGTTTCATATTTGTTTATGGATTGTTAATTGTTATTTTTTAAATTATTGATTTTAAATTCCACCATATCTTATGGTGGGATTCAAACCTGCCTCACCTGACCATTAGCTGAGGCTTTGGACAAATGCCCTAACAATAATGTTACTCGGTCATCACTTCATCTGCTCACTGGTTGCTCATCCCTGAGCACTGATACATGAAGCTAAACCCATTCTTGCGACATGATTGTGTGATCCTGAAGTCTTCCAGCACTCTGGTGATATCACTCCGTCTCTCCATGTGGTATCCCTCACTGTGTGGATCTAATTGCTGCCTCTGTCAGTGTCTCTTGCTCTTGCAGCTTCTCCAGATCCTGAGCTAACAGAATTCTCCACTCCAGAGAGACGCAACAGCACAGGCCATGGATGGAGTGGGATTTTCCAGATCTCTGTGGGGCTCATTTCCATTCTCCTTGTGTAACCCTCACTGCATCAGTCTAATTTCCCATTCTGTCTATTTCTCTGTCTCCTGTAGGTACTCAGGAAGTTGCTGACTCAATAGCCTTCCCAACTGTTGTGTGTCTCATCCATCACCTCATTGAAGATGGTTGGTGAGCCAGAGAGACAAAGGGAAGGGAGATCTGGAGCCTTCAATAAATCCTGGAGTGAGGTCAGATCACTCACAGTGCACAGAGCAGGTAGCAATGAGAGGGCTTCAAGCATCGGCTAACAAGACATGACATCAATACAGTGGTGGATGGGGAGCACAGTCTAGACACACCCCGTGCTCAATTACCACGTATACTTTACCTTATGTTGCACTAAGACAGCATCGAGAGTTCAGAGTTATCAATCTAGTCCTGTGCTGTCTTAGTGAGCATCAGTACAACAGAGGGGAGAGTAGGCCTCCGACGAGAGGTTGGGAATGCTGCCTGGGATCTTTCTGTTCTGTGTTCTCCCTCCAACACTGTACTAAGACTCACTACTCTGAAACACTGTATCTGTGGCATGGCTTGTGCACCAGTGTCTTCAGTCATTTTTAACTCCTATAACAGTAGTTGTCCCTGTAACCTGCTCCATTCCCGATAGTCCCTCCACATATTTGAGACGTACTGCATTCCAGACTACCATCCCTATCACTGTAACTTGCTTCAGTGTCTACAACGTATCTTATTCTGATACACTAATCCTCTTTAGAGTGATACACCACGGAAACAGAACCTGTGGTCCAACTCCTCAATGCCCATGTTACCTAAACTGAATGAGTCTCATTTGCCTGCATTTGGCCCTTATCTCTTCAAACCTTCTCCTCTCCATGTACCTGCCCAAATGTTTTTTACATGCTGTAATTGTTCTTGTTTCTCCCATGTGCCTGAGGCAGTCTGTTCCGTCTATACACCATCCTCTGTGGATAATGTTCCCCCTCAGCTCCCTCTTTAAATCTTTGCTCTCTCACCTCCTATTTATATACTCTAGTTTTAGACTCACCTACCCTTGGTTATTGACCATTCTTAGGGTCACCCTGTGGCCTCCTCTGCCCAAGGGAAATATTTAGGACAATATTACAAATATCTCCAACGTATCTAACAAAGTGCCGGCCAATGTCGGCAAATGTGCCAAATGTCGCTTTCCCCACCCTGTCCACCTGGTATGCCACTTCCAAGGAACAATGTAACTTGCACCCCCTGGTCTCTCTCTCTCTCTCTCTCTCTCTCTCTCTCTCTCTCTCTCTCTCTCTCTCTCTCTCTCTCTGTTCGACAACCCTGGCAGAGCCCTTCCATTAACTGTATTAGTCCTCCCTGGTTTGTCTTAACAAACTCCAACACCTGAATTAAACTCCATTTTTCATTCCTTGGCCCACTGGCCCAGTTGGTCAAGATCCCCTTTGATAACCGTATTTACTGCCCACTACACCATTTATTTGATCATCAACAAACTTTCGCACAATCACTCCTATATTTTCAACGAAATCGTTTATGTAGATGATGCACATCAGTGGACACAGCCCTGATCCTTTTTTCAATAATGGAAAAAAAAACATATTTTTGTCATAGAGCCATACAGCATGGAAACTGACCCTTCAGTTGATACCCACCTAATCTAAAACTAATCTCTTCCCAGCTGCCTGTTCCTGGCTCATATCGCTCCAACCCTTCCCTATTCACCTGTTTATCCAACTATCTTTTAAATGTTGTAATTGTACCCACATCAACCCCTTTCTCAGGAAGTTCATTCCACACTCAAACCACCCTCTGTGTAGCAAATTGCCCCATATCTTTTTTTTTGAACCTCTCTCTCCTCTAACCTTAAAAATGTGATCCCTCCTCTTGAGACTCCCCCATCCTTGAGGAAAAGGCAACTACCATTAAATTGATCTATATACCTCATTTTTTTTCATAAACCTTTATAGCATCATGTCTCAACCTCCAGGCTCCAGTGAAAAAAGACTCCGCTTATCCAGTCATTTTTCAGATCTCAAGCCTTCCATACCCAGCAATACCCTGGTAAGTCTCTTCTGAATGCCCTGCAGCTTAATAATATCCTCCCTGTTAACTGGGCGACCAGAACTGGACAGAGTATTGCAGAACAGGCCTCACAAATGTCTGTGCAATCTCAACATGACGTCCCAAATCCTCCACTCAATGGACTGAGCAATAGTCAGGCATGCCAAGCACTGTCTTATCCATCCTGTGATGCAAGCTTCAAGGATTATGTACCTGAACCCGGAGGTCCCTCTGCTCTAAAACACTAACTGAAGCCTGAACATTAATTGTATAAGCTCTCTCCTTGTTTGTTTTACAAAATGCATTACCTCGTATTTATTCAGATTGAATTCCATCTACCGTTTTTCAGCCCATTCACCCATTTCATCAAGATCCCTTTGTAATCTCAGAAAACATCCTTCACTGTCCATGATGCCACCCTCCATCCTGCCAGCCCATCACACATGGCTGTCTGTAGTACACATACCTTTGCTAGGGGCTCCACAATTTCTTCCCTTGCATCCCACAGTGTCCTGTGATACACTTAATCAGGTTCTGGGACTTGCCATAGCTTTGTGTTTTAAAACCTCCAGCACCACCTCTTCTATAAAATGCACTCTTTTCAAGTCATAGAGATATACAGCATAGAAACAGACCCTTCGGTCCCCAACACGTCCAGGCTTACCAGAAGATCTAAATAAATCCATTCCCTTTTCCAGCATTTGGCCCATATATGTCTACACCCTTACTATTCAGATGCCCATCCAGATATCTTTTAAATGTAATTGTATCAGTCTCCATTACTTTCTCAGCTCATTCCATACACACATCACCATGTGTGTGAAGAAGCTGTCCCTTCAGTCCCTCTGTAAACCATTCACCTCTAACCTTAAACTTATGCCCTCTAGTTTTGGACTCCCCAACTTCTAGGAAAAGGCCTTGAATGCTTACCCTATCCATACCGCTCATGTTTATATAAACCTCTGTAAGGTCATCCCTCAGTCTCCGATTCTCCAGTGACAGTAACCCCAGCTTATTCACCAACAACCCAGGCAATATCTTGTTAATCTTTTCTGAGCCCTTTCAAGTCTCACAACATCCTTCTTGTAGCAGAGAGATTTGAATCGCAGAGAACTCCAGTTGTGGTCTAACATATTACTCTTGTTCCATGAGTTCCCCAGTCTTTCTCCACAGTAAGTTCTGGAGTGAAAAAAATAGTTTACGATCTTAGCAAATATCCTGCATTTCCAAACATCGATGGCCTGATTCATCTTTAATGGACACTATTTTGTCCCGAGTTACTTATGCACTCTCAATATACTGATACAATCACTTTTGGATTCCCCTTTCCTTCTCTGCTGAGGATATTTCATTTAGCCTTTCTCCATTGCTGTTTTCTACTCAAAGTGTATTCCTACAGCACCTGTATATCCTCAGGGATTCCCTTGATCCAGCTGGCTATACCTGACATGTTGCCCCCTTTTCCTTGACCAGACCCTCAGTAGACAGCCAGTGTTTCCGAATGCTGTCAGCATTGACCTGCTCACAATCAGGAACATGCTGGCGGTGATCGCTCAATTTATCTCACTTTTAAAATATTCTCTTTTGCCAAACTTCCCTTTCCCTGTAAATAATTCCCTTCCCCCAATCACATTTTGAAAGTTCCTGGCTAATACAATCAAGATTGGTCAGGCTCCATTTTATAGCTTGCACTTGTGGACCAGGCCTGTCCTTTTCCAAAGCTGTTTTCAAACTACTAGAACTGTGGTCACTTTGGCAAAATGCTTTCCAAGAAGGTGGGGTGGGGGGGGTCACTTTGTTGGTACTGTATTGTAGACTGTCGTAGACCCAACAGATACCAGAGGAGCAGCTGTGTAGAGAGATTGCAGATAACTATAGGAATAATAGAGGAGTGCAGGCTGGAGATTTTAATATTCCCTGTATTGACTGGGCCACCTCGAGTATAAAAAGAACTGGACAGAGGGCAATTTTTCAAATGTGTCCAAGGAAGGTTCCTAAATCAATATGCAGAGGGCCCTACTCTACTCAGGCAGGTGCAACACTGGACCTCCCCTCAGAAAACGAGGTCGGGCAAGTGACTGAAGTGTCATTCAGAGAGCACTTTGGGTCCAATGCCCACAACTGTCTTCGTTTTAACATCGTTGTGGAAAAAGATCAACAGGTCCACAGATTGAAGAGGAAAACTGGAACAGGGCCAGGTTTGGGGTCATTCTGCAGGATCTGCCCAGCGTCAATGCTGTGAATTTAAAATTGCACAATGCCCAGCTATATTCCAACTCGCTTTGGAAGCGCTGGTGATCACTGTAACAGATGAAAGGCTTAAACTAAATTTGTTGGGTATTATATTCCATGACACTGCCATCCTGTTGCTATAAATTCTGTACCTTAGGATTGTGCTCCACAACCACCTGATGAAGAAACAGTGCTTTCAAATAAACCGGTTGGACTGGAACTGAGTGTCGGGTGAATTTTAACTTTGTACATCCCCAGTCCGACACCGGCACCTCCACATTATGATTCTAATCGATTGGGTGAGTCTGTTTGAAGGAAAAGGAACAACTGGCAAATGGGAGGCTTTTCAAAGTGTGATCTCAAGAATCCAGGACCAGTATGCCCCATTGGGGTAAAGGGAAAAGCTGGCAGGGTTAGGGATCCTTGGCTGATGAGGGATAAATAAGGCTCTTGTCTTGAAATGAAGACTGCATACATTGGGTTTAAGATTTCCGTATCTACATATTCTTAAAGACACGATCAATCTGTGGAGACCCTACAATCCTCTCAGTCCCTGTAATACTCCCAATCTGCAGAAGTCATTCCAATGCCTGTGACTCTTTCAATACAATTCCTACAAGACCCACTATCGATGTGATATCTTTTCATTGCCAGCACCCACCCTGTCAATGTAAGCTCCTCCAGTGTCTCCATCCATCTACTCATTTCCATCATTTTCTCCAGCTCTTCCATGTGTAAACATCACCCTCCCCTACAACCCTTCCCACTCTGACCAAACTGGAGGAGGTTACTAATGCTCCCTAATCTGTGAAACTGTCTCCAACCAAAATTGCTGTCTTTACGACTTAGAGAATCTATCTGATTCCACACCCCCTTTATCGAAATAACCTGCAGAACCTAAGCCTTCCTGTGTCTATAAATATCTTCAGTGACGACTACCCTCCATACATCTATTTGTTTTTCCAACCTGTACAACCAACTTTACCTCTGTACTCAGCTCCATTCACCTGAAACATTCCTGTCTGTGTAAAACACCCCATCCTACCAACATCCTTATCCCTGTAAACTGCTCCATTCCTCCCAACCTCCCCATCTCCATGAACTCCTGTAGGGCCGACAGCTCTCCACATTTCTGTAACCTCCTGTGGCTCTATGCTCCTCCCTCCCTGTGAAAGCACCTCCAGTCCCCACAATTCTCCCAGTCTGGGTCATCTGCTCCAGATCAGACCATTGCTGTCTCTGTTACCTCATACAACCTGAGCAACGTCTCCTATTTGGGTCACTTCATTCAGATCGCATCCTCTCCCACTTCCCGAAACCTCTTGCTGCCATCATAACCCTTGCTATTTAGAACATGGAATAGCACATTCCAGAACAAGCCCTTCCACCCTCAATATTGTGCTGGCCTTTTATCCTACTCTGAAGATGAAACGAACCTACATACCTTACATTTTACTATCACTGATGTGCCTATCCAAGAGTTGCTTAGATGTCTGTAATGTGTCTGAATCTACAACCATGGCTGGCAGTCCATTCCACGCACCCACCACACTCTGTGTAAAAATTAGACGTACCAGTCCCTTCCATGCCAACAGGATATCCCAACCCAATCTAGTCCAACCTGCCAGCACCTGGCCCATATCCCTCTGATATCTAAGCTAAACCTTCTGCCAATTACCTTAAACGTATCTCCCCTTGTGATAGGCATTTCGCCATGGGATGTAGTCTCTGGTTATCCACTCTATCGATGCCTCTCATTCCCTTGTACACCTCTATCATGTCACCATTCTTCCTCCTTTGCTGTGATCAGAAAAGCCCTAGTTTCCACAACCTACCTTCTATGGGCATGCCCTCCAGTCCAGGCAGCATCCTGCTAATTCTCCTCTGCACTGTCTTTAAAGCTTCCACGTCCTCCCTATAATGAAGCGAACAGAACTGTTCACAATATTCGAAGTGTGGTCTAACTGGGGTTCTGTAGAGCTGCAGCAAAATCTCACATCTCTTAAATTCAATCCCCCTGCGAATGAAAGGCAACACACCATCCGCCTTCTTAACAGCCTGTCAACTTGGGTGGGAACCTGAGTGACACAGGATACCTTTGTTCCTGCACGCTGCTATGAATCCTGCCTTTAACCACGTAAAGGTTTTTTGCAGAATCCTCCAATCTAAATCTATCCCTTTCTGTGTAAGTTCCTCCAGTCCCTACAACACTCATAAACTGTGAAACCTCCTCAAGTCCCTATATTCTTAATGTCTGCAAAATCCTCCTGTCCTGATGTCCCTCCATTTCTCTGTAACCCCCACCATCCTCCAGTGCTCTTCTGGGGAATATTGCAGAGGAAGGAGGAGTTGGAGAGTCTGGGCCATGTGACGAGGTATGAAGGGCTGCAGAACCTGGAGGATGGTACAAATGTCGGAAGGGACGTGGGACTTGCAGAAGGTTAGAGGTTCCGGGATTCATTGAAACTGCAGGATGGGACAGGGGATGGCTTGAGGAACCTGGAGGATATTATGATTTGAACCACAGGTAATTTTTGATTGGACCATTCAGCTGATCTTACAGTCATAGAGATGTACAGCATGGAAACAGACCGTTCATTACAACCCGGCCATGGCGACAGGATATTCTAACCCAATCTAGTCCCACCTGCAAGTACCTGGTCTATCTCCCTCCAAACCCTTTCTATTCATATATCCATCCAAATGCTTCTTAAATGTTGCAATTTTATCATCTGTATGATTGGGGGAAAGACGCAATCAAACATTACCTGTGGTTCAAATCATAACATCCTCCAGGTTCCACAACCCATTCATGGTCCCATCCTGCAGATCAGATATCCCAATCCAATGTAGTCCCACCTGCTAGCACCCAGCCCATCTCCCTCTAAACCCTTCCTATTCATATACCCATCCAGATGCCTTTTAACTGTTGCAGTTGTACTAGCCTCCGCCACTTGCTCTGGCAGCTCATTCCATATATGTACTATCCTCTGCGTGAAAAAGTTACCCCTTTTTATCTTTTATATCTTTCTAGTCTCGCCCTAACCCTCCCCCTATAATTCTGGACTCGCACATCCCAGGAGAAAGACTTTGTCTATTTACCCTATCCATGCCCCTCTTGATTTTATAAACCTCTATAAGGTCACCCTCAGCCTCCGACTCTCCAGAAGAAACAACCATCACTTGTTCAAAGTCTCCCTATGGCTCATCCCTGGCAATGTTGTTGTAAATCTTTTCTGGACCCTTTCAAGTTTCACAAAATCCTTCCGATCGGAAGTAGAACAGAGTTGCATGCAGCATTCCAAAAGTGGCCTAACCACTGTCTTGTACAGCCGCAACATGACCTCCCAACTCCTGTACTCAATACTCTGACCAAGAAAGGAATGCATACCAAGTGCCTTCTTCGCTATCCTAACTACCTGTGACTCTACTGTCAAGGAGCTCTGTATTTCATTTGAATAATTGCATAGACAGGAGAGTGGCCCGAGGTCTTCTGGGTAATGCTAGTTCAGTCTAAGCTGGTAGGCAGAGCCAGTGAAGTATTTGCAGCGCTGTCTGATGAATGGTCGAGAGATAATGCACATGTCAAACAGGCTATTTTAAGTGCTTATGGATTGCTTATGAAAGGGAAGCCACTACAATTCCCTTTACTGTACCATCGCTATCTGTCAAAGCTCCTTCCGGTCTATATTCTACGAATTGTTGAAACCTGATCTCACCATTGCAACCCCCATTATTTCCTAACATTGTTGAGTCTCTAAAAGCTTCCCTATCAGGTTAATCTCCTCCAATGCATACAACACTCCTAGCTTGTGTAATCTCTTCAATTCCTTCAGTTCCTATATACCTATGTATAGGTGTGACTGGTTTGTGGCCTTTGTATCCTCATTTATATCTGCAAAAGGCTCTGCTCACTGTAGCACATCCTATGCTCATAAGTGTATCTGGTCTCTCACAAGACTCTCTATCACTCTCTCCTCCAGTCTCTACAAGCTTCCCTATCCCTGTCGTATCATGCAGCATGCACACCACTCACTCTCTCTGACATACCTTCCAGTGCATAAATTCATCTCTCCTTCAACTGTATCCAGTCTACAACTTCATCCCTGTTCGTGCAACATTCTCCAGTCCATATACTCCTCTTTATTGCTGCAGCATTCTCCAGCTTATATCATCTTCCATGTGTTTGCAACATTCTCCAGTCAATTCTACCCACCCTTTCCCTGGAATATTCTCAAGTCCATACCATCCTCCCTATCACTGTGATATTCTCCAGATCCCACGGCTGTTGTTAAAGGTACGACATCCTGGAATCCTGTGAATATTTCTACGCCCTGGTCAACATAGTCCGTATGATGATCCACAACCCTATACTCATCCCTATCTCTGGAATCTAATCAAAGATGCTTTATCTCTCTAACTTCCTCCAAACAATAAAATATTTTCTCCTGCAGACATTCTATAGCAACTGGAGCTATGCTTAACCCTGCAACATTGTCGCGCCCCCAGACATCTCTCCCACTCTATGACCTCTATCTATCCCTCAAAGGCCCTCACTTAGGTGACACGCGCCATGCACTTGCAACAAGTGGAATGACAGCATTAACTGAAGGGAACAGATATGATCGAACTGTTATTGTGGAGGTGTGGCTGCAGAATGACCATAGCTGGGATGTTATTATTGAGGGGTTGTCGGTATTTAGGCAGGATCAGCAAAAAAACCAAACAAAGTCCCGTTTTGTTGTGAAGAAAGGATGCAGTCAGTGCATTAGTGAGACAGCCAATTTAATTTGGGAATCAAAATATAGAGTCATTTTGAGTGGACAGCTTCCAAATAGCAAGGGGGATCTGGAAGATCAAATCACAATCCATGCTCGTTGGTAAGTTGGATACAATATTTTCTTGGTGATAGTAGACATATGGAGGCATGTGGAGCGGTCAATTTCTGATTGGACGTCTGTGGCCAATGGTGTTTCACAAGGATCAGTGCTGCGATGTCCATGTGTAATTTATATCTGTGATTCAGATGAAAAGGTCAGCAGTTTGAGTGGTAATTTTGCAGACGACATTTGGAAAGGCATGTCATGATTAGGGATAGTTAGGGGAATTGCGGATAGTGACGAAGAGTCTTAAAGGTTGCAGCAATATGTGGATCAGCTGGAACTTTGGGCAGAGATGTGGCAAATTGAATTTCATCAGGACAGGTGTGAAGTGATGCATTTATGAAGTCAAATGGAAGAGAGAAGTACACTAATTGACTAGTTGGAAACATTGATAAACAGAGAGACATTGGAAGCAAATCCATAGCTCCCTAAAAATAACAACACAAGATGTGGTGGTAGAGGGGGAGTATGGTATGCTTACCTTTATTGGGCAGAGTATTGAGTACAGACGTTTGCATGTCATGTTGTGACTGAATGAAACTTCAGTCGGCCATGTTTGGAAGGTTGCGTGTCGTTCTCGTTGACACACCACAGGAAGGATGTGGAGGTTTTGGGGAGGGTGTAACAGAGGGTTGGCAGAATGTTGCCTGGATGAGAATGTGTTTACTGTAAGGAGGTTGGACACAGTTGGATTGTTTTGCATGAGTATCGGAGACTGAGGGGTGACCTGGTACAGGTATATAGCATTAGGAGAGGCGTGAATAGTGTGGATAGTTGGAATCCTCCTTCCAATGTAGAAATATAAAAATACTAGGGTGCATTGGTTTAAGGTGAGTGAGAAGTTTTAAGTGAGATGAATGAGGCCAGTTGTCTTTACCGAGAGGGTGGAAGCTGCTGAGGAGGTGGGAGAGGTGGCAATGAGAGCAAACATTTGAAGGGCATTTAGACAGAAACATGAACAGGCAGAGAATAGAGGGATATCGCCCATGTGCAGGCAGATGGGATTAGTTTAGAATATCATCATGGTCAGCACAGCCATGGTGGGCCGAAGGGCCTATTACTCTGCTGTACTGTTCGATATTCTGACTTAACGACATCTAACCTGTCAAAGCCCCTCCGAATCCTGGATGTTTCATTCAATTTCTCTCCCATTCTTCAAAACCCCAATAGGTTCAAGGGCAATCTACTCCACCTCTTCTCATTGGAAAATTCCGCCAACTACAGGATCAGCCGAGTGAACCTTCCCTGGCCTGCCTCTAATTCAAGAATGTCTTTCCTTCGGGCACACATACTGTTCATTATAATCTAGGTTGGCCTGACTTGTACCTTGCATCGTTTTAGCAAGACCTCCCTATTTTAAGACTCCATTCCCTTTGTAATAAATGGCAACATTTGATTTGCCTTCTCTATGACCTGCTGATCCTGTAAGCTACCTGTTTCAGATTGATTCACAAGGATTCCCAAAACCCTTTGTGCAGTCAGTCTGAAACCAAACGGTGTTAGCCTGACAGTAAGTCGGGAACGTGCTGGAATGTGCTATAAAGAATATGACAATAAATGTTAACTGGATGCTTAGAAACAATGGGATATGTATGATTTTATAAAAGGTGAATATTTTTAAATCTGTTGGATTCTATATTTTGGTGTGACCATAAATGCAGAATAGATAAGGGTGGGGGAGGCTAGTTGCGGTAGAGGGATATTTGAAATTTCAGAAGCATTTTGACAAGTTTCAACAAGGGCTAAAAATTAGCTCATGAGAGAATAGGGCCTCTGAAATGTCAATGAGGCTGTCTGTGTGGAATCAGTGCTGATGGGGGAGATACTGAACACATATTTTGTGTTCGGATTTACTACTGAGAAAGACATAGAAGCTCGGGAACTTAGGAAAATACATTGTGCTGTGTTGAAAAGAATTCACATTGGAGAACAGGAGGTCTGGATGTCTTAAAATGATAAAGGTTAGATAAAACCTTGCGACATGATCAGATGTATCTCAGCGCCTTGTGAGAAGCGAGGGAGAAAATTGCAGGGCTCCTTCCAGAGATATTTGCCCCATCAACAGCCACTACAGACCAGTGAGACTGATGGCAGGGGTGGTAATTTGTTGGAGGAGATTCTGAGGGAACCAATCATCATGCATTTGGAAAGGTCAGGACAGATTAACGATCGTCAGCATGGCTTTGTGCATGGGAAATCATGCCTCAAATGTGAGTGTGGAGATAGACAAGTGAGAGATCAAAGCAGAGCAGTACATGATGTCCACATGAACTTTATCAAGGCCTTTGACAAGGTTCTGCATGGCAGACTGGATAGTAAGTTTAGATCACCCATAACCAGGGAGCGCTCACCAACTAGATACAAAACAGGATTGACTGTAGGAGACAGAGCATGTTCATGGAGGGTTGCTGCTCAAACTGCAGGCCTCTGACCAACGGTGCGCTATAGGGTTCGGTGCTGGGTCACTGTTGTGCATCATTTATATAAACAGTTTGGATGATAATACAGGAGCTATGGTTAGCAAGTTTGTGAGTGAGACTGAAATTGGTGATAATGTGGATAGTGAAGAGGGTTATCGAAGAGTACAACGGGATCAACAGTACTGCTGGACCAGTGAGGTTAGGAATAACAGGTAGAGAAATGCAAGATGTTGTATTTTGGTAAAGCAGACCAGACTGGACTTGTACAATTAATGTTCGGGCCCTGGGTACTGTTGTCAATCAGTGACCCAGGGACTCAGGTACACAGTTTTTTTGAAAGTAGCATCACGGGTAGGCAGTCTGGTGAAGCAGGTGTTTGGGAGGGTTACCCTTCATTGGGCAGAGCATTGAGAGTAGGAGTTGGGATATCATGGTGTATCTGTACAGGACATTAGTGAGGCCACTGTATGAGCATTGTTGATTATCTGGTAAAAATCAACTTGTTCACGTATGTCCTTTAGAGAGGGACATCTGGCATTCTTGCCTGGTCTGGCTCACATGTGACTCCAGTCCCACAGCAATATGGCTGACTCTGAGCTGCTTCTGGGCAATTAGCAGTGGGGTAATGTATGTTGGTCCAACCGGTGACATCCTCAGGCCATGAATGAATCAATGAAAAAAACAGATGTCCATCCCTACCTTTGCAAACAGCTCTCGCTGCAGCAATCCGTACTAGCTTTGTAACATTGTTCAGCCCTTTGCCCCTCTCTGTAACACTCTCCCCATCTCCAGCACCTTCAATTCTCCCTGTTCTGATCATCTGATTAAACGCTGACGTTTCCTCTTCCTACTGCACTCCTCCTGCTTGGACACTCCCTGGCGATCTCTTTAACAAATGTGTCCATATTTCTAAACGTTGGCTTCTTCAGGATTGAGAGTTTTTTTTTCATTTCGAAATCAAATCTGTTAAGTCCTGGGCCAAGACCGTCTGAAGTGGGGAAAGAGCATTGGGAAGGTGTTGAGCACCTCGAGACTTTCTGTGGGGAAAACGGGAATCCAGGAGAAAACAGCACAAGGAGCGCGCTGTCATATCAACGCCCCACCCACCCCCTTCCCATGGCCACCTTCTGCCCCAAATGTAACAGAGTCTGTGGAAGGCCACATCGGTCTATACAGCCAACTCAGGAACTGCACCGCCCCAGAGTGGGAGAGAGTCAGCTTCGTCTGTGACCCACCACCAAAGAGATGACGAGATAGGAAGGATGAATCCCTTCACAATTATCCCAGCACCTTTGTTACAAATTCAAACAATTCCCTGTTAATACAGTGTCTAATAATGTGCTTCACTCAGTATCTCTCCATGTGGTACCCCTCGCTGTATCATTCTATTTGCTGCCTCTGTCAGCATTTCTCCCTCTTACAGATGGTCTGAGATCCTGAGTCAACAGAATTGTCCACTCCAGAGAGATGCAGCAGCACAGGCCAGGGATGGAGACTGGGATTTTTGAGATCTCTGCTGGACTCTGTGCCACTCTGCATGAGTTATCCTCATTGCATCAGTCTAATTTCCCATTCGGTCTATTTCTGTCTCATGCAGGTAATCAGGATATTCCTAACTCCTGTCTCATCCATGACCTCATTGAAACTGGTTGGTCAGCCAGAGAGAGATGGAGAGTGAGATCTGGAGCCTTCAGTAGGTCCTGCAGCCGGTAAGATCACTGACAGTAAACAGCACAGGGTGGAGGTAGTAGACTTCTATATTCGGACCTGGAAGACCGGACATAGGAACAGAGCTGGGCAAGGAACAGCAACATTCTCGGCTTCATTCACATCATCTTGTGAGGGTCCTGTTTTCACCTCTTCTGTACTGTTCCTCAATGCGACAGCACAGGGGATCACAGGCATCAATCCTGGCCCATGCTATGTTCGTGATCTCTGTAATATCCTCCAGTCCCGATAATCCTACCTCTGTCTGGAAACTCCTCTCGTCCACACCATTCTCTCTGTCTCTCTCAGGTTCTCCAATCCCAAACACCCTAATCCTAAACTTCTGCAGTAGATACTAAATTCCTTCATCCTGGTAAACCCTGACAGTTAAATTTCACCCTCATTCCCGACACCATACCACAGGAACCTCTTTCAGTTTGTGCAACCCTCCCCATCTGTGTAACTGTCTCCATCCCAGCAACCTGGCATTCTCCATTGCCTTCCGATCTTTGTAACCTTCAGAACCGAGAAGCCTTCTTAAACTGTAAACGTCTTCAGTCACTATAATCTTCCATATGTCTGTTAGTATTCACAATACACTTCTCCCGGACACACTCCCCGTCTGTGCCTCTCAGACTGCCTGCCTCTCCCTACATCCATCCCTATCCCTATCTCCAGAATCTAATCCAGCTCCCGTATCTCTTTAAATTCCTCCAATCCCCAAACCCCTTTGTCCCTCTGACATTCTTGACCAGATGTAACTCTGTTGTACTCTAACATCCTCGAGCCCCTGTAAGCCTCCGTATCTCTGTAACTTCTACCCATCTGTTCAAACCCCCACGACTGAGGAATGTCTCCCTGTAATCGCCATAAGGGAGAAGGAATGACAGGGAACAGATATGATGGTACTGTCATTCCGGAGATTTAGCTGCAGAATGACCATCACTGGGAAGTGAATACTGAAGGGTTGTTGGGATAAAGTTATAGAGTCAGAGAGATGTACAACATGGAAACCGACCCTTCGGTCCAACCCATCCATGCTGAGCAGATATCCCAACCCAATCTAGTCCCAAAAGGCAGACTAGGCAAAAAGCCAACAAGTTGTGAAGGAAGGATGAGGTTAATGTATTAATGAGACAGTCACGTGGATCTGAATATGAAAAGTGGAGCTGAGAATAAACAAACAGCAGCAACCGTTAGCAGGAATTCATTTGTAAGCACCAGACATTGATCGGAATGTCAATATAGTTACAGTCAGGACAGTGAATGTACTTATGGCAAGGGCAGTACAGTAACTGTGTGTGACAGTGGTCTCCATGTCGACTGATACAGCACTGACGATCAGTGCTGTGATGGATAGAATCCTGGATTGTATGTGAGATGGTTTTCTATAACATCATATCATATTTGTAGATCAAATACTGTGTACTAATAAATATTCAATAATCCCATTATAAAGGAGTTCTGTGAGCAGAGACCCATAATATTATGCAGGATATATTGAGTTTGTGCTCAGACCATGAGATGTAGGAGGGGAATGGCTGATCTGATACTGTTCAACTCTACTTTCCTGCCTTTTCCACAAAACCCTTGTTTCGCTGATTCATTAACATCTGCAGGAGGTTACAGAACAGTTGGAGAGATAGACAGAAATGACAAATTGAGTTTAATCTGGGCAAGTGTGAGATAGTGTCAAATTCAATAAGAATGTTAGCATACTGAGGGATATTGATATACAGAAGGATCTTGGTGCAAGTCGGTAACTCCCAGAAAATGGCAACAGAAGTATTTCAGATGGGAAAAAAAGCAAATGGAGTACTAGCCTTCATCAGTCACAATGTTGGGGATAGTGGTTTGCATCTGATGCTGTGATTCTATAAAACGTTTGTTTGGCCACATTTGGAGTACTGTGTGCAGGTCTCATCTCCACACAATAGGAAGGATGGGGAGGCTTTGGAGAGGGTACAAAAGGGGTTTATCAGCATGTTGCCTATGTTAGAGTATTTAAGGGTGTGTTAGGTGTAAGAGGAAATTAAACAAAGTTGGATTGTTTTGTGGGAGTATCAGAGGCTGACAGGTGACCAGGTACAGGAATATAACATTTGGAACAGGGATAAATAATGTAGATAGTCAGAATCTCTTTTCCAATGTGTACGTTTCAAATACTGGAGCGCATAGGTTTATAGTGAAAAAGAGGAAGTTTAAACGAGATGTGTGAAGCAAGTTTTTTTTACGTGGAGTGGATGTTACTGACTGAGGTCGTCGAAGCAGAAATGTGAGTAAAGTTTTGAAGTGGGATTTAGACAGAAACATGAACAGGCAGAGAATAGAGGGATATGGTATGAGTTAGAATAGTATGTTGGACAGCATAGACGTGGTGGGCCGAAGGGCCTGTTACTGTGCTCTACTGTTCTATTTACTAACTTCCCAGCATCTGCCCGATCAGAGCCCCTCAGAATCTTGGATATTTCATTCCATTTCTCTCTCATTATCTAAACTTCAATGGATTCAACCTCCACGTCCTCCACCTCTTCTCATTAGAAAATCCCTGCATTCCCAGGATCAGCCAAGTGAACCTTCTCTGGACTGCCTGCAATGTGACAATATCTTTCCTGACGCACTCAGACTGTTCTTAATATTCGAGGTGTGGTCTGACTTGTACCTTGCATAGTTTTAGCTAGACCTGCCTATTTTTAGACTCCATTCCCTCTGTAATAAATGTTAGCATTTGATTTTCCTTCTCTATTAGCTACTGACCCTGTAAGCTACCTTTTTCAGATTGATAAGCAAGAACTCCCTCAACCCTTTCTGCTGTCAGTCTGAAACCAAATAGTGTTAGCCTGACAGTAAATCAGGAGCTGGAATGTGTTAGAAAGGATAACAATAACTGGCCGCTTAGAAAGCCAATTGATTAAAAGAGAATTTGTTTTTAAGCCTGTTGAATTTAATTTGTTGGTGTGAATATAAGTGGCAGAATTGTAATGGTGTAGGAGGGTGTGGTGGTACGGGGAATATGGTGTATTTCAATTATCAGAAGCCTTTCCGCAAGTTTCAATAAGGGCTAAAGAGTAACTTGGTAGCGAATAGGGCCCCTTAAAGATCAATAAGGTCACCCATGTGTGGAACCAGAGGAGATGGGTGAGATATTAGACAAAATACTCTTGTCAGTATTTACTGTGGTGAAAGACACGGAAGCTCGGGAACTTGGGGAAATAAATAGTGATGTCTTGGAAAGAATCCTCACCAGAGAAGAGAAAGTGCTGAAATCTTAAAACAAATAAAGGTAGGTCAATCCTCAGTAGTTCATTGGGTCGATCCTAGAGTATTAATGGAAGCTCGGGAAGAGATTGCAGTGTCTCTAACAGATATTTATATTATTAACAGACACAATGAGGTGTTGGAAGACTGGAGGGCGGCTAATGCTGTTCCATCGCTTAATGGCTGCAGGGAAAAACCAGGAAATTACAGACCAGTGAGCCCAGTGATGGGGAAGTTGTTGGAGGAGATTCTGAGAGGAAGGAGCTCCTTACATTTACAAAGGCAAGGGCTGATTCGAGATGGTCAGCATGGCTTTGTGAGTGGGAAACCACGTTGCACAAACCGGATTGACTCTTCGAGGAGGTGGCTAAAGATAGATGAAGGCAGAGCAGTCAATGTTGTCCACATGGACTTTAGCATCTAATCAAGAGGAAGGAGGAAACCTACTTAAGATCGAGGAAGCAAGGATCAGACAGGGCTCCAGAGAGTTGCATTGGATGGAACGGTGTCTCTGTAGTTAGCACTGCGACCTCATAGCACCACGGACTCCATTTCGATTCCAGCCTCAGGTGACTGTCTGTGGGGATTTTGCACATTCTTCCCATGTTTGCGTGGTTTTCCTCCAGGTGCTCTGGTTTCCCCCCACAGCCCAAAGATATGCAGATTATGTGTCTCAGCCACGCTAAATTACCCATAGTGTTCACGGATATATAGGTGTGGCGCATTAGTCAAGACAAATGGAGAGTAATAGGGTGGGGGAATGGGGCTGGGTTGGATACTGTTTGGAGGGTTGGTATGGAGGTGTTGGGCCAAATGGCCCATTTCCACACAGTAGGGATTCTCTGAAGGTACCAGGAAGGAACCGTGGAATGGACTTAGGGCAACTAGAAGGGGACGTGAAAAAGCATTGTTGGGAAGGATTAAGGAAAACAGTAAGGTATTCTCCACTTATGGGAGGAACAAGAGCATGGCCAGAGTGAGGATAGGGCCAGTCAGGGATAGTGGAAAGAACTTATGCCTGGAGTCACAGGAGGTAGGCAAGGTCCTTAATGAATACTATGTCTCAGTATTCACTGCTGAGAGGGACCTCGTCATTTGTGAGGACAGCGTGAAACAGGCTGATGTACGTGAACAGGTGGATGTTAAGAAGGAGGATGTGCTGAGAATTTTGTAATGGATGGATGCTTCCAAAGTTACTATACGAACCGAGGGAGTGGGTTACTGAGCACCTGGGTGATGACCTTTGCACCTTCACTGTCCACTGGGGTCGGACCAGATGATTGGAGGCAGGAAAATATTATTCCCTTGTTCAGGAAAGGGAATAGGGATAATCCTGGGAATTGCACACCTGTCAGTCTTATATCTGTGGAGTGCAGATTATTGGAGAGTACTCTGAGAGACAGGATTTATTATTCATTGGGAAACCATAGTTTGATCAGTGATAGTCAGCATGGTTCTGTCAGGGGCAGGTCATGCCTTAGAAGTCTTATTGAATCTTTTGAGATTGTGACGAAACACCTTTATGGCTCATTCAGAAAGTACGGAGGCCTGGGATACAGGGAAACCTGTCTGTCTGGATACGGGATTACTGGCCCACAGAAGACAGAGGGTGATGATAGAAACCATTCGTCCTGGAGCTCAGTGCCCAGTGGTTTTCTGCAGAGAGTGGTTACAGGACCTCTGCTCTTTGTGAGTTTATGAATAAGTTGGATGTGTGAGTGGAAGAGTTGGTTAGCAAGTTTCCCAATGACACAAAGCTTGGTGAAGTGGTTGATAGTGTGGGGGGCTGTTGTAGGTTGCAGCGGAACATTGACAAGATGCTGAGACGTAGCAGATGGAGTTCAATCTGGAAAAGTGTGAGGTCATTCATTTTAGAAGATTGAATTTGAATGC
This sequence comes from Chiloscyllium punctatum, assembly GCF_047496795.1. Classification (NCBI taxonomy): domain Eukaryota; kingdom Metazoa; phylum Chordata; class Chondrichthyes; order Orectolobiformes; family Hemiscylliidae; genus Chiloscyllium; species Chiloscyllium punctatum. The sequence continues at coordinate 10,893,988 of NC_092755.1, read as the reverse complement.
AGAATTCCTGGTTAATGGTAGGATCCTTGGCAGTGTGAAGGAACAGATTCATAGATCGCTCAAGGTTGCCACCCAAGCTGATCAGCTTGTTAAGAAGGAATATGATTAGTTTGGGGATTTCATTAGTTTGGGGACTGAGTTTTAAAGCCGTGAGGTTATGTTGTAGCTCTATAGAGCCCTGTTGTGGTTCTGTTCGCCGAGCCTGGGAATTTGTCTTGCAAACGTTTCGTCCCCTGTCTAGGTGACATCCTCAGTGCTTGGGAGCCTCCTGTGAAGCGCTTCTGTGCTGTTTCCTCCGGCATTTATAGTGGCCTGTCTCTGCCGCTTCCGGTTGTCAGTTCGAGCTGTCCACTGTAGTGGCCGGTATATTGGGTCCAGGTCGATGTGTTTGTTGATTAAGTCTGTGGATGAGTGCCATGCCTCTAGGAATTCCCTGGCTGATCTCTGTTTGGCTTGCCCAATAATGGTAGTGTTGTCCCAGTCGAATTCATGTTGCTTGTCGTCTGTGTGTGGGGCTACTAAGGATAGCTGGTCGTGTCGTTTCGTGGCGAGTTGGTGTTTGTGTATATGGATCGTTAACTGTCTTCCTGTTTGTCCGATGTAGTGTTTTGTGCAGTCCTTGCATGGGATTTTGTACACTACATTAGTTTTGCTCGTGAGCCCTGGTTAGACCCCATTTGGAATATTGTGATCAGTTCTGGTCCCTTCATTACAGGAAGCATGTGGAAGTTTTAGAGAGGGTAAAGAGGAGATTTACCAGGATGCTGCCTGTACTGGAGAGCATGTCTTATGAAGAAAGGTTGAGGGAGTGAAGAAGGATGAGTGCTGACTTGGCAGAGGTGAGCAAGGTGATGAAAGTTATAGATAGAGTGAATAGAGATTTTTTTTACCCTGGCATAAATAGCTATTACAAGGGGTTATAATTTTCCGGTGATTAGCAGATGGTTAAGGGGAGATCTCAGAGGTAGGTTCGTTACATATAGAGTGGTGGATGTGGAATGCACTGCCAGCGATGGCAGTAAAATTCGATGCATTAGGGACATTTAATATACTTCTGGATAGGCACATGGATGATAATAAAATGAAGGGAATGGAGGTTAGAGTCATAGAGATGAACAGCATGGAAACAGACACTTCAGTCCAACCCGCCCATGCCGACCAGATATCCCAACCCAATTTAGTCCCACCTGCCAGCACCTGGCCCATATCCCTCCAAACCCTTCATATTCATATACCCATCCAAATACCTCTTAAATGTTGCAATTGTACCAGCCTCCACCACTTCTTCTGGCAGCTCATTCCATACACGTACCGCCCTATGTGTGAAAAAGTTGCCCCTTAGGTCTCTTTTATATCTTTCCCCTCTTATCCTAAACCAATGGACTTCCCAACCCCAGGGAAAATACTTTGTCTATTTACCCTACCCATGCCCTTCATAATTTTGTAAACGTCTATAAGGTCAACCCTCAGCCTCCGACACTCCAATGAAAAAAGCCCCAGCAAGTTCAGCCTCTCCCTATAGCTCAAATCCTCCAACCCTGGCAACATACTTGTAAATCTTTTCTGAACGCTTTCATGTTTCCCAACATCTTTCCAATAGTAAGGAGACCAGAATTGCACGCAATATTATAACGGTGGCCTAACCAATGTGCTGTACAGTCGCAACATGACCTCCCAACTCCTGTACTCAATACTCTGACCAATAAACGAAAGCATACCAAACGCCTTCTTCATTATCCTATCTACTGCGACTCCACTTTCAAGGTGCTATGAAGCTGAACCCTAAGGTCTCTTGGTTCAGCAACATTCCCTAGGACCTTACCATTAAATGTGTAAGTCCTGCTAAGAGGTGCTTTCCCAAAATGCCGCACCTCGCATTTATCTGAATTAAACTCTATCTGCCACTTTTTTTAACTTACGGTCGGATAAAAGATTGGCATATCATCATGGTCTTGTTCTGTACTGTTCTGTGTTCTACATGTTGTATGGTAAACTGGGTAATAAGCTCAGATCAGTGTAAAAGGTTATGGCATTCAGGAGGAGCGAGTCAACTGGACAGAAAATTGGGCTTGATGGTAGGAGACTGAGGTGAAGGGAGACATGTTGTGGCATGTGACCAGCGGTGGAGTGGGTCCACTGTTGTTTGTCATTTGGATCAAAGGTTTGGATGGGAATATTGTTAAGTCAGTTAAGTAAGCTTTTTGGGTGACATGAGATTGGTGGTAAACTGGACAGTGATGAAGGTTATCTGTGACACAACAGGATGGAGAGTACTGCTGGGATATTGGGCTGAAGAAAAGCAGATGGAGTTTAATTAGATAAATGTGAAGTGTTCCATTTTGGTGAAACACACCAGGGTGGGACTTGTACAGTTAATGTTCGAGCCCTGGGTCGTGTTGTCAATCAGTGACCCAGTGACCCAGGTACACAGTTCTTTAAAAGTGGTGCCACAGATAGACAGGCTGGTGAAGACGGTGTTTGGGATGGTTTCCTTCACTAGGCAGAGCATTAAAATTAGGAGTTGGGATGTCATGTTGAATCTGTACAAGACATTGGTCAGGCCACTATAAAAGCATTGTTGATCAGTGGGAAGAACTCATCTGGTTCGCTGACCTCCTTTTGTGTAGAACATCTGACATTCTAACTTGGCCTGGCTAACATGTGACTCTAGACCCATTGCAACATGGCTGACTCTAAGCTGTTCTCTGTGTAATTAGCAGTGACACTCACATTCCATGAATGAATAAATAAAAATACATATGTCCCTCCCTACCTCTGCAAACCCCTCCAGCTGCAGCAATTCAGACTGGCTTTGTAACACCGTTCAGGCCCTGACCACTCTCTGTAACACTCTCACCACCTCTAGCACCTTCACCTCTCCATGTTCCCTTTGTGACATTAAACCCTTACAATGATTCCTCTTCCTACTGCCCAACTCCTGCGAGCAGACCCTTTGCAATTCCTTTAACACTTACTCCTAAAACTCTCTCTCACTTCACGATTTTCAGTACTTTTTGGTGATCTTCTAAACCTCATACTCTAATACGATCCATTTTGTCCCAAGTGAGGGGCTGGTGGGAATTTCTTGCTGAGATTTTGTCTGTTTCAATGGAATGTTCTTTTGTTGAGTGATTTACACTGTTCCTTCAAACTGTTCATTTACAGTCTGTTTCGCCTCTTTGCCATGGTCAGTTCTCATCTCAAACCCATGTAATTGGCCATTTTTGTTTTTAGTTGTAGCTTATCCTTTCTGTGGTTCACTTTAAAACTTTATATTTCTTTAAACTGTACTTTATCACAATTTCCCTGAGGATTTCTCCAGGTGACATTACTCATTCACTAAGTTTCACCACACAACGGTCGTTCTGAGATAGTTATGTCCCTAGCCAGTTGCACAATTTGTTATTCAAAAAAACACCGAAAAAAAAAGTTCTGAACTCCTCTTCCAATATCACTGTTGTCAGTGTGACTGTCCCAGATTATGTGAATATTGAAGTTTCCCAAAATTATCACAATGCCTTTGTTAAAAAATTCCAATGAGATCCTGTTTAATGCAGTGATGAACAATGGAATGCTGTTCGGTGGTCTAAAAACTGTTCTGCTGCTTGTGTCCTTGGCAAGTAGTAGCCAGAATTTACATTCAGACTGACTCTACTTCATGATCTGAGGTCAAATGATTTCTCTGTGATGCCTTTGTTATCCATTATTGTTAGCGTTACCCATTTTGCCTGAGTTTGCACAAGGTGGTGAACCATTGAGTATTTATGCCCACCTTTTGTTCGCCCTGTATGCATGTCTCTCTGGTGTCTAAATCTTTTATCACTTTGTCACAAATCCATCTACCTTGTTGAAGAGACATTATCCATTCCAAAAAAACATAATTTACTCTTTCCCACAATTTCCTGTCACAGACCTATTCCCTGATTTAGTTAAACTCTGTCCCATCCTGTTCCTTTCTGCTTGTCTTCAGTCACATTCCCACGCTGCTCCCATACTTCACCTTTTCTCTTTACATTTGAAAAGCTCGTTTCACCTGAACCCTGTCCCAGCATCTTCTGTGTCAGTTTAAAGCTCTGTCCCATAAACCTACCGACATGATTGGCCAGGACACTGGTTCCAGTACAGTTCCAGTGGGAACATCCTAATGGATTATTTATTAAATTAGGTATAGGATATGGGTGCCTCTGGCTGACCAGCCTTTCTTGCCCAGCCCTAGCTGCCTTCGTGCTAAGTAACTTGCTCAGCCATTTCAGAGGGTAATTGAGAGGCAAACACTTTGCTGTGGGGATGTCGTGTCGACCACGTGATGATGAGCAGATGTCCTTCTCGAAAGGACAAGTGTTTGGTTTTTTTGTACATCAGCAATGGTTTCATATTTATTTATGGATTGTTAATTACTATTTTTAATATTATTAATTTCAAACTCCACCATTTCTGATGGTGGGATTCAAACCGTCTTCCCCTGAACATTAGCTGATGTGTTGGATACATGCTCTAGCAATAATACCACTCGGCCATCACTTCGCCTGCTCACTGGTTGCTCATCCCTGAGGCACTGATACCAGGGCATCATGAAGCTAAACCCATTCTTCCAACATGACTGTGTGATCCTGTAGTCTTCCAGCACTCTGGTGATATCACTCAGTCTCTCTCCATGTGGTATCCCTGACTGTGTGGGTCTAATTGCTGCCTCTGTCAGTGCCTCCCCTCGTCAAGTTACTCCAGATCCTGAGCCAACAGAATTCTCCACTCCAGAGAAATGCAACAGCACAACCCAGGGATGGAGTGGGATTTTCCAGATATCTGTGGGGCTCATTTCCATTCTCCATATGTAACCCTCACTGCATCAGTCTAATTTTCTATTCTGTCTATTTCTCTGTCTCCTGTAGGTATTTAGGAAGTTCCTGACTCAATAGACCTCCCAATTGCTGGGGGTCTCATCCAACACCTCATTGAAGATGGTTGGTCAGCCAGAGAGACAAAGGGAAGGGAGATGTGGAGTCTTCAATAAATCCTGCAGCAAGGTAAGATCACTCAGAGTGCACAGAGCAGGGAGCAATGAGAGGGTTCCAAACATCGCTAACAGGACATGACATAGATACAGTGCTGGATGGGGAGCACAGTACAGTACAGACATACCCCAGACTCAATCACCACCTCTACTTTAATTTACATTGCACTGAGTCAGTATGGGGAGTTCATAGTTATCAATCCAGGCCTGTGCTGTCTTAGTGAGCATCAGGACAACAGAGGGGCAAGCAGGCCTCTGACGAGAGGTTGGGAATGGTGCCTGGGATCTTTCTGTTCTGTTCTCCCTCCATCACTGTGCTAAGACTCACTACTCTGCAACTCTGTGCCTATGGCATGGCTTGTGCACCAGTGTCTTCAGTAATTTTTAACTCCTATGATAGTTCCTGTCCCTGTAACTACGTCCCTTCCCGATAGTCCTCCACATATTTGAAATGTACTGCATTCCAGACGACCATCTTTATCGCTGTAAATTGCTTCAGTGTCTACAACATGCTTTATTTCGGTACTGTAATCCTCTTTAACTGGATACAGAGTGATACAGCACGGAAACAGAGCCTGTGGTACAACTCATCAATGCTCTCCATGTTTCCTATAATGAATGAGTCTCATTTGCCTGCGTTTGGCCCTTATCTCTTCAAACCTTCTCCCCTCCATGGACCTGCCCAAATGTCTTTTCCATGTTGTCATTGTTCTTGTTTCTCCCATGTTCCCCTGGCAGTCTGTGCACTATCCTCTGTGGATAATGTTGCCCCTCAGCTCCCTCTTTAAATCTTTGCGCTTTTACGTCCCGTTTGTACTCTCAAGTTTTGGACTCACTTACCTTTGGCTATTCACCATTCTTAGGCCCAATCCTTGTGGCACTCCACTGGTCACAAACCTCCAGTCTGATAAGCAAACCTCCACTACCACCCTCTGTCTTCTACCTTTGAGCCAGTTCTGTATCCAAATGGCTAGTTCTCCCTGTATTCCATGAGATCGAATCTTGCTCATCAGTCTCCCGTGGGGAACCTTGTCGAACGCCTTACTGAAGTCCATATAGATCACATCTACCGCTCAGCCCTCTTCAATCCTCTTTGATACTTCTTCAAAAAACTCAGTCAAGTTTGTGAGACATGATCTCCCACGCACAAATCTCTAACTCTAATCAGTCCTTGGTTTTCCAAATACATGTACATCCTGTCCCTCAGGATTCCCTCCAACAACTTGCCCACCTCCAACGTCAGGCTTACTGCCTCTATAATTCCCTGGCTTGTCCTTACCACTCTTCTTAAACAGTGGCACCACGTTAGCCGACCTCCAGTCTTCCGGCACCTCACCTGTGACTATCGATGATACAAATATCTCAGCAAGAGGCCCAGTAATCACTTCTCTAGCTTCCCACAGCTTTCGAGGGTACATCTGATCAGGTCCTGGGAATTTATCCACCTTTAGCATTTCAAGACATCCAGCACTTGCTCCTCTGTAATATGGACATTTTGCAAGGTGTCACCATCTATTTCCCTACATTTTCTACTTCCATATCCTTTTCCCCAGTAAAAACTGATGCAAAATATTTGTTTAGTATCTCTGTCTTTTAAACGTTGTAATTGTAACCACGTCCACCCTTCCTCAGGAAGTTCATTCCACAATCAAAACACTCTCTGTGGAACAATTTGCCCCCATGTCTTTTTTTTTGAACATCTCTCTCTTCTCATCTTAAAAATGTGGTCCCTCCTCTTGCGACTCCCCCATCCTACGGAAAAGGGAATTACCATTAAATCAATCTATATACCTCATTTTTTTTAAAATAAACTTTTATAACATCACATCTCAACCTCCAGGCTCCAGTGAAAAAAGACTTAGCCTATCCAGCCATTTTTCAGAACTCAAGTCTTTCATATTCAGCAACGTCTTGGTAAATCTCTTCTGAACCCCCTGCAGCTTAATAATATCCTCCCTATAACTGGGTGACCAGAACTCGACAGAGTAGTGCAGAAGAGGCCTCCTAAATGTCTGCAGAATCTCAACATGACGTCCTAAATCCTCCACTCAATGGACTGAGTCATAGTCAGGCATGTCAAGCACTGTCTTATCCATCCTATGATGCAAACTTCAAGAATTATATACCTGAACCTGGAGGTCCCTCTGCTCTAAAACACTAACTGAAGCCTGAACATTAATTGTATAAACTCTACCCTTGTTTGTTTTACCAAGTGCACTTCCTCGCATTTATTCAGATTGAATTCCATCTCGTTTTTCAGCTCATTCACCCATTTCATCAAGATCCCTTTGTAATCGCAAAAAACCTCCTTCACTGCCCATTATGCCACCCTCCAGCCTTTCCAGCACATCGCACATGGCTGTCAATGGTACAAATATCTTTGCTCGCCGCTCCATAATGTCTTCCCTAGCATCGCACAATGTCCTGTGATACACTTAATCAGGTCCTGGGTCTTTCCATTCCTTTGTGTTGTAAAATCTCCAGCACCACCTCTTCTATAACATACCTCTTTTTAAGTCATTGAGATGGGCAGCATGGAAACAGACCCTTTGGTCCAACTCGTCGATGCTGACCAGAAGATCTAAATAAATCCATCCCATTTATCAGCATTTGGCCCATGTATCTCTAAACCCTTATTATTCATATACCCATCCAGATACCTTTTAAATGTTGTCATGGTATCAGTATCTGCTACTTACTCTCTCAGCTCATTCCATACACACACCATCGTGTGCATAAAAAAGCTGTCCCTTCAGTGCCGTTTAAACCTTTCCCCTTTAACCTTAAACTTATGCCCTCTAGTTTTGGACTCTCCAAGCCCTGGGAAAAGACCTTGACTGTTTACCCTATCCATACCCCTCATGTTTATATAAACCTCTGTCAGGTCACCACTCAGTCTCCGATGCTCCAGGGAAAATAACCCCAGCTTATTCAGCAACAACCCTGGAAACATCTTGTCAATCTTTTCTGAGCAGTTTCAATTCTTGGGGCGGCACGGTGGCACAGTGGTTAGCACTGCTGCCTCACAGCGCCAGAAACCTGGGTTCAATTCCCACCTCTGGTGACTGTCTGTGTGGAGTTTGCACATTCTCCCCGTGTCTGCGTGGGTTTCCTCCGGATGCTCCGGTTTCCTCCCACAGTCCAAAGATGTGCAGGTTAGGTGAATTGGCCATGCTAAGTTGCCAGTAGTGTTAGGTGCAGGGGTATATGTAAGGAAATGGGTCTGGGTGGGTGCGCTTCGGCGGGTCGGTGTGGACTTGTTGGGCTGAAGGGCCTGTTTCCACACTGTAAGTAATCTAATCTAATCCAATTTTCACAACATCCTTCCTATAGCGGGGACACTGGAATTGCAGAGAACTCCAAATGTGGTCGAACGTATTACTCTTGTTCCCTGAGTTCCCCAGTCTTTCTCCACAGTAAGGTTTGGGGTAAAAAATGTGTTTAAGTTCATAGCCATATCCTGCTGTTCCACACATCAATGGTCTCATTGATCTTTAAGGGACTCTTTTTTGTCTCGAGTTACTCTTTTATTCAATATATTTATACGATCACTCTTGGATTTTCCTTATCATTTTCTGCTGAGGCTATTTCATGTACCCTTTCTGTATTCCTGATTTCTACCCAAAGTGTATTCCTACAGTCCCTGTGATCCTCAGGGATTCCCTTGATCCAGTTGGCTATACCTGACATGTGCCCCCTTTTCCTTGACCAGACCCTCAATAGACAGCCAGTGTTTCCGAATGCTGTCAGCATTGAGCTGCACACAAACAGGAACATGCTGGTGGTGATCGCTCAATTTATCTCACTTTTAAAATATTCTCACTTGCCAGACTTTCCTTTCCCTGCAAATAGACTCCCCAATCACCTTTTGAAAGTTCCTGGCTCGTACGATCATGATTAGTCTGGCCCCATTTTAAAACTTGAACCTGTGGACCAGCCCTGTCCTTTTCCATTGCTGTTTTCAAACTAATGGAACTGTGGTCACTTTGGCAAAATGCTTTACTCACACCTCAGTCCCTACCTTGTTATCCAAGGGGAGGTCAGGTTTTGCCCCTTTCTCTTTTCAGGCCATTTACATATTGATTGGGAGTTTTCTGGTACACAATTACCAAATTCCTCCCTTAAACACTGAACACTGGCAGTCCCAGTCTAGGTTTGGATAGTTAAAAAACCCCAACCATAACAGCCCTATTATTATAGTTGATATTTGAGATCTCCCGACATATTTGTTCCTCAGTCTGCCACGGATTATTCGGGGTCAGTAAGACAATCGTGTCAGAGTGATGACCCATTCTTATTTCTCAGTTCCACTAACATAGCTTCACTGGGCGATCCCACAGGACTATCCTCTCTAAGTACTGCTGTGATAATTCATTCCACACTGTAAGTAATCTAATCTAATCTAATGAAAACCCCCCACCACGCGTCCTCTCTTGCCTCCCCTTCGATACTTCTTGTAGCATCTCTACCTTGAAACAATGAACTGCCAGTCCTGTCCCTTCATCAGCTGTGTTTCTGTGATAACTATAATATCCCAGTCCCATGTTCCAATCCATGCCCTGAGTTCGTCTTCCTTAGCTGCCAATCCACTTGTATTGAAATAAATGCAGTTTAATTATCAGTTCACCCTCCCCCCCCTCCAATTCCCTACTATGTTCTTGCCTGCCTTGTCTGCTGAAATTGCTGTCTTTAACTTGTGCACCAACCTCAATCTTCTTTCTGGCTTTATGACTGTTTAAGTTCCAACACCCTGCCAGATTAGATTATATCCTCTCAAGCAGCTCTAACAATTTGCCCCATCAGGATGTGGGTCCCCCTCCTGCTCCCAGTTCAGGTGCCTTCCCCACCCTGTCAACCTGTGCTGACACCTTCAGACATCCAGAGACTTGCCCACCTGTGCTCCTCAGTTCTCCAGGAGGACCTACCCTTCATGATGTACATTCTTCGCTTATGAGACTTCGCACAGTGCATTACCTCACAGTGATCAGACGTAAACTCCATCTGCCATTACTCTGCTGAGTTTATCATCTGATTGATATCTGACTGCAGCCTGAGGCCATCCTCCTCACCTTTCATGTCATCTGCACACCTACTAATGATTCCTTCAGCTTTCACATCGGAGTTATTATTCCACAGAATAACCAACAATGGTCACTGCACAGATCCCTGTGGTACACCCGATGGTGAAAGCATTTCAAACACGAAGAAGTCTATCCACTAATTTTGTATGCACATGCCTTGGATCCCAGTGGCTCTTCCCTTTTGGACCAGCCTTCCATGAGGGACCTTGTCAAAGGTCTTATTCAGGTCCATGTAAACCACATCATCTGCACTGCCCTCATCAATATTTTTACATACCATTTCAAAAAAACTGAACTGAATTCCTCAGACAGTATCTCCCTCTACCAAATCCGTGATGACGCTGCCGAGGTATTCCTTGCCTTTGGAAGTGTTGATTCTTCCTCACAATTGTTGCCAATAATTTCCCTTCACCTGCTGACAGACTATCTGCTCTGTAATTACCTGGCCTATCCCTGTTGCCCTTTTTGAACAAATGACCCACATTAGCGATCCTCCAGTCATTCAGCACTTCACCTGTGGCCAGCAAAGTATTAAATATATCCACCAGGGCCCCAGCAATCTCCTCCCTTACCTCCCATAGCTGCCTGGGATACATTTCATTGGGCACTGGGGATTTCTCCACCTTTATGACTGTGATAACATTTAATACCTCCTCCTTATTGATCTTTACATGACCTCACCATCTCAACTGAAATCCCCAGCTACAATGCATTTCTCCTGTGTGAATACAGACGGGAAGTATTCATTGAAGTTCTCACCTACTTCCTCTGGCTCCATGCACAGAGTGTCCCTTTGGTTTCTAACAGGCCTCACCGTTTGCCAGGGAATCCTCTTCCTCCAACTGTACTCATTAAATACCTTGTGTCCTCTCCTTTACAGTATCTGTCAAGGATATTTCATGCCCATTATTTGCCCGTCATTTTAAGGATCCCTTTGCATTTTTTATATGTTAATCGGTCTTTGCCTGTTTTCATCGCATTGTATTTCTATTATCAAACTCATGATATCGCTTGACCAGGATTCACTGGAGTTACTGCCTTTGTCATTCACTCTTTGGAGAACACACTGGCCTTGAATTCTCCCTGTATCACTTTAACATACTTCCTCTTTCTGAATATGAAAGAGCAAATAGTTCCTCCCAGTCTGTGTTTGGCAGATCCTGTTCCGTGATCGTGATAATGCCCAGTGGTGGTGATATTCTAATGATTCGGGGGCTTCCACAAATGTGGCCTCTTCACTTCTGCCCTATCCTTATATTTTTCCAAAACGACTTTGAAACCTAGTGTTATGACCATATCACCAAAACACTATAAAAATCCTTATGTCTATCATCTTGCCTAGCACCGACAGCCCACTCTGTCTGTAACATCCAGCCCTTACTGACCTCCCCATCTGTGTACCTTTCTCCAGCCTCTCCAGCACATGATGCCACTGTAGCCTTCTCAAGTCCCCACAGCACTCCTCCATCCTGTCCTACAGCACCTCACTACCTCTAACCTTCTACCATCCATTTCACCTCACTGTCTGTACAGAGTGTTCCAGTTCCTACAGCGTTTTCTACCAACATTCCCTATGTGTAACGTTTGAAGCCACCTGAACGCTCCCGAGATCTATAAACTTGCCCTCTCTCTCTCTCTTCAATCTTCTCTGTCTCTGTGACTAACTCCCATCACTACAATATTCCTTACCTCTGAACCACCTCCAGTCACTACTAGCCTTCCGAGCTCTCAAACATCCTGCAGCAACTAAAACCATCCATGTGCCTGAAGTATCTTCTCAATTGTTGGAACAACTCTCATTCCCACAACTGCATCTGTCCATAACCTCAGCCAGTCCGTAGAATCCTTGCTAACTCAGTAACCTCACCCAATGTGTACAACTCTGAGTATGACGAACTTCATCCAGTCTCCCCAACTGTCCCTACCTTTAATTGTAGAGATAATCCACAACCTTCCCTATTGCGTTAACCTCCTCCAGTCCCTCTCATGGACACCATCTATGTAAACTTCTCCTGTTCCTGACTATATTTTCCTCCTGTTCCAATAAACCTTTGTGACCTGGTCCAATCTCTGCAGTGCTCTGTATAATCAGCCTCACTGTGCCTGGAACCTGGATTCAATTCCAGCCTTGGCCGACTGTCTGTGTGGACTTTGCATGTTCTCCCCATGACTGTGTGGTTTTCTTCTGGGTGCTCTGGTTTCCTGCCATCGTCCAACATTTGCACGATACGTGGATTGGCCATCATAAATTGACTGTAATATTCAGGCAAGTGTGGTTTAGGTGAGTTCACCATGAGAAATGCAGGGTTTATTGGACAGGGAGAGGGATGGGTCTGGTTAGGATGCTTTTTAGAAGGTTGATGTGGACTTGTTGGGCCGAATGGCCTGTTTCCACACTGTGGAGATTCTATTCAGGTTATTGTCCAGTCCTGTCAACCGTCCCTGTCTCTTGAACCTTGCCTCATCTCCAATACTCTCCTTATATGTGTAATCTCCAACAGTCTCTAAAACATTCCTTGGCGATGTCAGCTTCTCCAGTCCTTACCACGATCGATATGACTGTCACCTCTTCCTGCTTTTAGAACTGTCCCTATAACTGTTGCCATTTGTTACATCACTCCCAATCACTGTTCCACCCTGAAGCCCCCAAAAACATTTATATCTCTGTAAACCCACCTGGACTGTCTGTACTTCCTTTTGACAGTCCCGTTCTGAGACTTTCTCTATATCAAAAAAGTCATTAAGTGTAGGTAACCCTTATTATTGTAACCTTCCTCCAGCCTTACAGCACTGAGGATCTGTAGAAGCTCTTTTCAAACCGACAGCCATCTCTGTGTCTGTAATCTCCTCCACTCCCCATAATTAATTCTCTCTGAGCTCTTCTGTAGTCCATTCAACACTCCCTAACACTGTCTGTATCAGTGTAACTTTCTAAAAAAACACAACCTTCATCCCTACACCAGTCCCTATCCCTCTCAGCTCCGTCTAACAATACAACCCTCCATGTCTGTGTATTCACCTTCAGTCCCTACTCACCTCCCTATCTGTGTAACCTTCTCCATGCATTTTTGCTTCAGTCTCTTCAACTGTCCCTATCAATGTAATATCTTCTGGACCCGAAAACTCCCCTCTCTTTAACTTTCTCCAGCCACACAACCCTCACTATCTGTGACCTACTCCTGTCGGAGAACCCTCCCTCTGTGAACTGCTCCAAATCTTCAACTCTCCCTAAGCTCCTGCTCTTCCAGCCCTCCCTCTCTACCAAACCTCTTCCAGTCCCGAAAACGCCATCAGTCTGTGGAGACCCTATCACCATCCCTATCTGTGTTATCCTCTCAGATCCCTGCAACACTCACGATCTGTAGATCCCATTCCAGTGCCTGTGCCTCTCCCGGTCCTGTTCCTACAAGACTCATTAACAATGTAACATCCTCCCGTCACTATCACCCACCCCGTCAATGTAAGCTCCTCCTGTATCTCCATCCATTTACCCATCTCCATAACCTTCTCCAGCTCTTATCCCCATCTGTGTAAACATCACTCTCCACTTGAACTCTTCCTATCACAGGAAGGTCCTCCTGTTTGTGCTATGCTCCCTTATCTGTGAAACTGTCTCCAATCAAACTTGCAACCCCAATCTCTCAAAAAAGAATCCAGATTCCACAGCCTCCATGTCTAAATAACCCCCAGAACCTAAGCCTTCCCATATCTATAAACATCTTCAGTCACGATGACCCTCCATATCTCTGTTTGTTCCGCCAGATGATACAAACCTCTTTATCTCTGTAATCTGCTCAGCTCCCTAAAACAGTCCCTGTCTGTGTAATCCAGCCCTGTCCTACAAACATCCTTATCCCTGTAAACTTCTCTATCCCTCCGAACATTCCCATCTCCATGAACCCGTCAGCCCTCCAGCTCTCCACATTTCTGTAACCTCCTGTGGGTCTATGGCCTCCCTCCCTGTGAAACCACCTCCAGTCCCCACATCCCTCCCAATCTGGGTCCTCTGCTCCAGATCAGACCATTGCTGTCTCTGTAAACACCTCCACTCCTGACAACTCTTCCCATTTGTGTAACCTCGTTCAGACCCTATACTCTCCAGCTTCCTGAATCCTCTTCATGCCATTGCGACCAAAACCACATGTTTTTGTAATATCGACCAGTGCTTACACCCTCCCCAACTCAGTAACCTCTTACAGTCCTAACAAAGCAACTAAACTGTGAAACCTCTTAATTCCCTACAATCTTCCCTCCCTCCCTCCCTCCTCAAATGCCTTCATCACCATGAAACCTCACAATTACTGAAGCCTCCTTTTGGCATTTCAACCCTCCTAATGCCTGCAAAATCCTCCTGTCCTGATATTCCTCTCTATCTCTGTAACCACCACCACCCTCCAGTGCCCTTCTGGGATACATGGCAGAGGAGGGAACATTTGTAAAGTCCGGGCCATGTTACGGAGGTAGAATTCTGGGAATTACAGATTTGGTCGAATGTCTGTGGTGTGCAGATTATTGGCGAGGACTCTAAAGACAGGATTTATGACTACTTGGAAAACCATAGTTAAATTAGTGAGAGTGAGCATGGGTTTGTGAGCGGTCAGGTCATGCCTCACAAACCTGATTGAATTATTTGAGAATATGACAGAATACGTGGATGGCTCATTCAGAAAAGAAGGATAATTAGGATACAGGGAAATCTGTCTGTCTGGATACAGGATCGGATGGCCCAGAGAAGACAGAGGGTGGCAGCAGATGGACAGTATTGAGCCTGGAGCTCAGTGACCAGTGGGGTTCTGTAACAATCGGCTCTGGGACTCTGCTCTCTGTGATTTTTATAAATGACTTGGATGAGGATGTTGGAGAGTGGGTTAGTAAGTTTGCCCATCACCTGAAGGTTGGTGGAGTGGTGGGGAATGTGGAGGGCTGTTGTAGGTTGCAATGGGACATTGACAGGATGTAGACCTGGGCTGGAAGTGGCAGAAGGAGTCCACTCTGGAAACGTGTGAAGTGATTCATTCTGGAAGGTCGAACCTGAATATAGAATACAGGGTGAAAGGCAGTGTGGAGAAACAGAGAGATCATGGGGTCCGTGTCCATAGATCCCTCAAAATCGCCACGCACGTTGATAGGGTTGTTAAAAAGGCATATGTTGTGTTGGTTTTCCTTAGAAGGGGGATTGATTTCAAGAGCCGTGAGGTTTTTCTGCATCTGTATAGAGTCCTGGTGAGACCACACTTGGAATATTGTGTTCAGTTCTGGTCCCCTGTTACAGGAAGGATGTGCAAGTTTTAGAGAGTGTACACAGGAGATATACCAGGATGCTGCCTGTAATGGAGGGCATTTCTTATGGAGAACGTTTGAGGGAGCTAAGGCTTTTCTCATGGGAGTGAAGAAGGGAGTGGGGCGACCTGGTAGAGGTGAACAAGGTGATGAGAATCACAGAGAGAGAGTGAATTGTCACAGTCTTTTCCTCCCATGGAATAAATGGCCATTACAAAGCAGCATAATTTTAAGGTGATTGAAGGATGGATAAGAGGATAGAGAATGGTAGGTGGTTGGAATGCACTGCCAATGGTGGGAGTAAAATTAGATACTTTCGGAACATTTAATACACTCTTGGACAGACACATGGATAACAGTAAAATGAAGGGTATGTAGGTTAGTTTGATCTTACAGTTGGATAAAAGATTGGCATGAAATCATGGCTGAAGGGCCTTGGGCTAAACTGTTCTGTGTTCTGTGTTCTGTCTGGTAAACTGGGTAATAAGCTCAGATCAATGTAAAAGGATATGGCATTCAGGAGGAGCTAGTGAACAGGAAACAAAATTGGCCTGATGGTGGGAGACATGTTTTTCTGACTGGAGGCATGTGACCAGCGGTGGAGTGGGTCCCCTGTTGTTTGTCATTTGGATAAATGGTTTGGATGGGAATATTGGTTTCCTGGTAAGTAAGGTTTTTGGGTGACACTGAAATTGGTGGTAAAATGGACAGTGAAGAAGGTTATCTATGATACAACAGGATGAACAGTACTGCTGGGATAGTGGGCTGAAGAATAGCAGATGGAGTTTAATTAGATAAAGGTGGGGTGTTCCATTTTGGTGAAACAAGCCAGGGTGGGACTTGTACAGTTAATGTTCGGGCCCTGGGTAGTGTTGTAAGTCAGTGACCCAGGTACACAGTTCTTTGAATGTGGTGTCACAGGTAGACAGGCTGGTGAAGCAGGTGTTTGGGATGGTTACCTTCATTGGGGAGAGCATTAAGAGTAAGAGTTAGGATGTCATGTTGTATCTGTAAAAGACATTGATGGGGCCACCAGAAAAACATTGTTGATCAGGAGGAAGAATTCATCTAGTTCACTAACCTCTTTTAGGGAAGGACATCAAATATTCTAACTTGGTCTGGCCGACATGTGACTCCAGACCCACAGCAATATGGCTGACTCTGAGCTACCCTCTCAGTAATTATCATGGGGTCAAAGAATGTTGTTCCAGGCAGTGACACCCACATCCCATGAATGAATATATAAAAATACCTATGTCCCTCCATACCTCTGCAAACCCCTCCAGCTGCAGCAATCCGTCCTGGCTTTGTAACACCCTGACCACTCTCTGTGACACTCTCACCACCTCCAGCACCTTCACCTCTCCCTGTTCCTATTGTGTCAATGAACCCTGACCATGGTTCCCCTTCCCACAGCCCTCCTCCTGAGAGCAGAGCCATTCCAATCCATTAACATTTACTCATAAAGTACTCTCTCACTTCAGGATTTTAAGTACTTTTTGGTGATCTTCTCAGCCTCATAATCTAGTGTGATCCCTTTTGTCCTGAGTGAGGGATCAGTGGGAATTTCTTGCTGAGGGTTTTACTGTTTCAATCGAATGACCTTCTGTTGTGTTTTACACTGTTCCTTCAAATGTTTGCCATTGTTCATTTCCAGCCACATATTTCAGTCTGTTTAGACTGTTTATCTTGGTCAGTTCTCCTCTCACACACATGTAATTGGCTATTTTTGTTTCTAAAGTAGCTTGTCCTTTCTGTGATTCACTTTAAAACTTTATATTTATTTAAACTGCACTTTATCACAATTTCCCGAAAGATCTCTGCAGGTGACATTACTCATTCACTAAGTTTCATTACACGGTCGCTCTGCGATAGTTATGTCTCTAGTCAATTGCACAATGTGTTTTTCAAAGAAACACTGAAAACAAAATCTCCGAGCTCCTTTTCCAATATCAATGTTGTCGGTGTGATTGTCCCAGATTATACAATTATTGAAGTTTTCCAAAATTACCACAATGCCCTTTTTAGAAAATTTCAATGAGTTCCTGTGTAATGCAGTGATGAACAATGAAATGCTGTTTGGAGGCTAAAACTGTTCTGCTGCTTGTGTCCTTGGCAAGTAGTAGCCAGAATTTACATTCAGACTGACTCTACTTCATGATCTGAGGCCAAATGCTTTCTCTGTAATGCCTTTGTTATCCATTATTGTTTGTGTTGTCCGTTTTGCCTGAGTTTGCACAAGATTGTGAACCACTGAATATTTTTGTTCACCCTGTATTCATGTCTCCCAGCTGTCTAAATCACTTTTATCTCTGTGTCTCAAATCCATCTACCTTATTACAGCGACGTTGTCCATTTAAAAAAAAACACAACTTACTCTTTCCCACAATTTTCTGTCACAAATCTATTCGCTGATGTACAATTTTAGTTCAACTCTGTCCCTTCCTGCTCCGTTCTGCTTGTCTTCAGCTGCAATCACATACTGTTCCGATGCTCCATGTTTTCTCTCTGGATTTGGAAAGCTCCTTTCACCTGAAGCCTGTCCCTGCATCCTCTCTGTCCGTTTAAAGCCCTGTCCATAAACCTACTGACATGATTGGCCAGGACCCGGGTCCCAGCACGGTTCCAGTGGGACCATCCTAATGGATTATTTATTGAATCAGGTATGGGATGTGGGTGTCTCTGGCTGACCCGCCTTTCTTGCCCAGCCCTCGCTGACCTTGAGCTGAGTAACTTGCTCGGCTATTTCAGAGGGTCTTTGAGAGGCAAACACTTTGCTGTGGGGATGTTGTGCAGACCATATCAGGATGGGCAGATGTCTTTCCCGAAAGGACAAGTGTTTGGGTTTTTTGTACATCAGCAATCGTCTCATACTTATTTGTGATTGTTAATTACTGTTTTTAAAATTATTGATTTCAAATTCCACCATTTCTGATGGTGGGATTCAAACCTGTCTCTCCTGAACATTAGCTGAGGTTTTGGGTACCTGTTCTAGCAATAAAACCATTCGGCCGTCACTTCACCCGCTCACAGGTTGCTCATTCCTGACCGGTTATACCAGTGCAAGATGAAGCAAAACCTGTTCTTCCAACACAGTTGGGTGATCCTGATATCTTCCAGCACTCTGGTGATATCACTTAATATCTCGCGCTTTCTCTCTCTCTCTCTCTCCCTCTCTCTCTCCCTCTCTCTCTCTCTCTCTCTCTCTCTCTCTTTAGTGAAGCTACACCAGAACCTGAGGCAACAGAATTCTCCACCCCAGAGAGACGAGGCACGTACCTGCCCAAATTGAACATTTCTTTACCACTTCCCCTGGAAGCTCATTCCATAACTGCACCATCCTCTGTGTCGAAACTTTTCTCCGAAAATCGCTTTTATGTCTTTCCTCTCCACCCCATATTTTTGCCCACTAGAACACAGAACATGACAGTGCAATACAGACCCTTTGGCCTTCGATTTTGCACCAACGTGTGGAACCAATCTGAAGCCCAAGTAGCCAACACTATTCCAATTCTTGTCCAGATGCCCATCCAATGACCATTTAAATGCCCTTAAAGTTGGTGAGTCTACCATTGCTCCAGATAATGCATTCCATGCCCCGACTATTCTGAGTAAACAACCTACCTCTGGCATCTGTCCCATATCTATATATCTATTATATCTACCTCAATGTAAAGCTATCTCCCCTCGTGGTAGGCATCGCCACCTAAGAGAAAATACTCTCACTGTCCAAACCATCTCACATGCTGATTATCTTATATGTCTCAATTAATTGACCTCAAACACATTCTTTTGAACAAAAACAGCTTGAAGTCCCTCAGCCTTTCCTTTCATAAGACCTTCCCTTCATACTGGGTAACTTCTTAGTAAATCAGCTCTGAATCATTTACACATCCATCCTGTAATGCAGTGACCTGAAAGAATGTGGCCACACCCAGACATTTGTACAGCTGCAGCATGATTTAATGGTTCTGAAACTCAATCCCTCTACCAAGACAAGCTCACACACTGAATGGCTTCTTAAAAAACCCATAAACCTGGGTGGAAACTTTCAAGGATCTCTGTACATGGACATAGAGATCTCTCTGTTCATCTGCATTACCAACAATCTTACCATTATCCCAGTACCCTGTATTCCTGTTCCTCCCTCCAGAGTGAATCGCCTCACACCTTTCCACATTAAACTCCATTTGCGAACTTTCAGTCCAGCTGTGCAGCTTATCTAAACCTTTCTGTAACCGACAACATCCTTCGTCAATATCCACAACTCTACCGACCTTAGTGTCTTCTGCAAATTTACTAACCCATCCTTCAATGCCCTCATTCCGGTCATTTATATAATTGACAGCAACAGTGGACCCAAAACACATCCTGGCAGTACCCACCAGTAACTGAACTCCAGGATCGATATTTCCCATCAACTACTACCCTCTGCCTTCTTTCAGTGAGCCAATTTCTGATCAAAACTGCTAAATCACCCACAATCCCATGCCTCCGTATTATCGGCAAAAGCCTACCATGGGGAACCTAAACAAACGCCTTACTGAAATACATATACACCACACCAACTGCTTTACCCTCATCCATCTCTTTGTTCACCTTCTTAAAGAACTCAATAAGGTTTGCGAGGGCACGACCTACCCTTCACAAAATCATGTTGACTATCCCTAATCAACTAACTCATCTCCAGATGATTATAAATCCTATCCCCTACAAGCCTTTCCAACACTTTACCCAGAATCAAAGTAAGACTCACAGGTCTATAACTACCAGGATCATCTCCACTCCCCTGCTAGGGGTGGCACGGTGACACAGTGGTTAGCACTGCTGCCTCAGAGCACCAGAGACCCGGTTTCAATTCCTTCCTCAGCCAACTGTCTGTGTGGATTTTGCACATTCTTTTCGTGTTTGTGTGGGTTTCCTCCTGCTGTTCCGGTTTCCTCCCACAATCCAACATGTGCGGTTTAGGTGAATTGGCCATGCTAAATTGCCCATAGTGTTAGCTGAAGGGGTAAATGTATATAAACATGTTTATATAAATGTCTGCAGGTTCACCCTGCATATCACTGGGGTATAGTACTGGTGGGGTCAGGTCTGTCACTGTATAACACTGGGGTACAGTACTGGTGGGGACAGGTCTGTCACTGTATTACACTGGGGTACATTCTCGCTTGCCAGACTTCGCTTTCCCTGTAAATAGACTCTGCAATCACCTTTGATGCTCCAGGGAAAATAGCCCCAGCCTATTCAGCAACAACCCTGGAAACATCTTAGCAATCTTTTCTAAACCCTTTCAAGTTTCACAAAATCCTTCTGACAGCAGGGAGACTAGAATTGCATAGTGTACTCCAATTGTGTTGTAACGTAGTAATCTGAGTACCCCAGTCTTGGTGCACAGTAAGTCCTGGAATGAACAATTTGTTTAGGATCTTCGCCATATCCAGAAGTCATGCACATCGATGGCTTCATTGATCTTTAAGGGCCTCTACTTTGTCCCGAGTTAGTCGTTTACTCTTATTGTATCTATATTATCTAAAATCAGTTTTGGATTGTACTCGTCCTTCTTTGCCGAGGCGATTTCATGTCCCCTTTCTGCATTCCTGATTTCCATCCTACAGTCCCTGTGATCCTCAGGGATTCCCTTGATCCTGCTGGCTATACCTGACAAGTGCCCCCTTTTCCTTGACCAGACCCTCAATGGACAGCCAGTGTTTCCGAATGCTGTCAGCATTAACCTGCACACAAACAGGAACATGCTGGCGCTGATCGCTCAGTTTAATTCACTTTTAAAATATTCTCGCTTGCCAGACTTCGCTTTCCCTGTAAATAGACTCTGCAATCATCTTTTGAAAGGTCCTGGCTAATACGATCAAGATTAGACTGGCCCCATTTTATAACTTGAACTTGTGGACCAGGCCTATTCATTTCCATAGCTGTTTCCAGACTAATAGAACTGTGGTCACTTTGGCAAAATGCTTTCCCACTAACACCTCAGTCCCTTTCCCTACCTTGTTTCCCAAAGGGAGGTCAGATTTTGCCCAATTCTGATTTCAGGCCATTTATATATTGATTGCAAGTTTACTGGAAATCAATTACCAAATTCCTCCCTTGCAAACGCTGAACACTGGCAGTCCTGGTCTAAGATGGAAAGTTAAAAAAGACATCTACCATAACAGCCCTATTATTATGATTGACATTTGAGATCTCCCGACATATTTGTTCCTCAGTCTGCCACTTGTTATTAGGGATTAGTAGGACAATCAAATCGAAGTGATGACCCATTCTTATTTCTCAGTTCCACTAACATAGCTTCGCTGGGTGATCCCACAGGAATATCCTCTCTAAGTACTGCTGGGATGAGTCATGCAATCAAAACACATCACCACACATCCTCTCTTGCCTCCCCTTCGATGCTTCCTGCAGTCCCTCTACCTTGAAACAATGAGCTGCCAGTCCTTCCCCTCCCTCAGCTGTGTTGCTGTAATAACTATAATCTCCCAGTCCCACATTCAAATCCATGTCCTGAGTTCATCTTCCTTAGCTGTCAGGCCCCTTGCATTGAAATAAATGCAGTTTAATCATTAGTTTTCCCCCATTCCCTGCTATGTTCTTGCCTGCCTTATCTCTTGAAATGGCTCTGTTTAACTTGTGTACCAGCCTCAATCTTCTTTCTGACCCTTCGACTGTTTAAGATACAACACCCTGCCAGATTAAATTATATCCTCTCAAGCAACTCTAGCAATTTGCCCCATCAGGATGTGGGTCCCCCTCCTGCTCCCAGTTCAAGTGCCTTCCCCACCCGGTCCACCTGTGCTGACACCTTCAGGCATCTTTGGGTTGTCCACTCAGGTCCCTGTGTTCCTCAGCACTCCGCAAGGTCCAAGCATTCATTTTGTCTGTCCTTCGTTTATCGTACCTCCCACAGGGTATGACCTCACATTGATCAGAACTAAACTCTACTCAGATTATCATCAGATCGTCATCAGACTGTAGCCTGAGACCATCCCCCTCACTCTGAACAACATCCTCACCTTTCATGTCATCTGCAACAGACTAATGATATCTTCTGCTTTCACATCAAAGTTATTATTCCCCAGAATAACCAGCGATCGTTCCTGCACAGATCCCTGTGGTACACCCGCTGGTGAAACAACTTCAAACCACGGAAAAGATTATACACCAATTTTGTATCCAATTTGCCAACTTGCCTTGGATCCCATGGGCTCTTTCCTTTTGGATCTGCCTTCCATGTGGGAACTTGTCAAAGGCCTTAATGAACTCCATGTAACCCACATCATCTGCACTGCCTTCTTCAGTATTTTTAGACACCATTTCAAAAAACTAAACTGAATTCCTCCTACAGTATCTTCCTCTACCAAATCCGTGATGACTTATCCGAGTTGATCCTTGCATTTGCAAGTTTTGATTCATCCTCAGGGTGGTATCCAATGATTTTCCTCCCCCTGCTGTCAGACTATCTGTTCTGTAATTACCTGGCCTATCTCTGCTGCCCTTCCTGAACAAAGGAACCACATGAGCGATCCTCCAGTCATTCAGCACTTCACCTGTGGCCAGCAAAATAGTAAATATATCCACCAGAGCCCCAGCAATCTCCTCCCTTACCTCCCGTAGCAGCCTGGGATACATTCATTGGGCACTGGGGATTTCTGCACCTTTTTATGCCTGTGAAAATATTTAATACCTCCTCCTTATTGATCTTAACATGTTATAGAACCTCACCATCCTGTCTGATATCCCCGGCTACAATGCCTTTCTCCTGAAATGAATACAGATGGGAAGTATTCATTGAAGACCTCACCTATTTCCTCTGGCTCCATGCATAGATTGTTTCTTTGGTTTCTAATAGGCCTCACCCTTTCCTCAGTTACCCTTTTATTCTAACTGTACTGACAAAGTACCTTGTGGCTTTTCCTTCATAGGATCTGACAAGGATATTTCACAGCCATTTCTAAGGACCCCGTTGCACTCCCTATCCTTGTGAATGGCTTCACCTGGTTTTATTGCATCAAACTCACGATATCGCCTGATCTGTATTTGCTGGTCTTGCTGCCTTTACTACTCCCTCTTCATGAACTCAATGTGAAATGAGTATCAGGCATTAGGTAAGAAGTTAAAAAGTAGGACCCCAAGGGCAGTGATCTCTAGATTACTCCTGGTGCCACCTACCCCAGTGAGGATAGATATAGAAAGATAGGCCGGGAGGTGGATGTGTGCCTGAGGAGCTGTTGGAGGGGGCAGGGTTTTCAGTTCTTGGATCATTGGGATCTCTTCTGGGATAGAGGTGACCTGTATAAGGAGGGGAGAGGTTAGACTTGAACCAGAGGGGCACCAGTATCACTGCGGGGAGATTTGCTCGTGTTACCCTGGGAGGTTTAAACTACTTTGGCAGGAAATTGGGACTCTGATTAAGAGAGGAACCATCGAAAACTGAGGAGAAAATACATTAGCCATCGAGAGCAAGTTTCCTATTCAGGATATCCAGGGCCACAGACGAGGGAGGGAAAAGATTTCTGGTTTAAAGTTCATTTATTTCAATGCATGAGGCCTGACTGGTAAGGCAGATGAGCTCAGAGCATGGATTAGCTCTGGGGACTGGGATATTATAGCTATAACTGAAACATGGCTGAGAGAAGGGCCGGACTGGCAGCTCTGTGTTCCAGGATACAGAAGCTACAGGCGGGACAGAAGGACATGTAAGTGAGGAGGGGAGTTGTCCTTTCGATAAGGGAGGACATAACACCAGTGCTTAGACAGGATACGCTTAAAGAGTCATCAAATGAGGCTACATGTTTAGAACATAGAAACAAACCAGGGGTGGTCACTCTCTTGGGACTGTATTATAGACCCCCAAATAGCTGGCAGGTACTAGAGGAGCTGAGGTGTAGAGAGATTGGAAATACCTGTCGGAATAATAGAGTATTATTGGTTGAAGATTTTAATTTTCCCAGCATTGACTGGGTCACCCACAGGGTAAAAGGCCCGTACTGAGCGCAATTTGTCAAATGTGTCCAAGAATGTTTCCTAAATCAAGATGCAACTCCAACAAGGTCCAACGCTACTCAGGCGGGTGCAACACTGGACCTCCCCTCTGAAAATGTGGTCGGGCAAGTGACTGAAGTATCAGTCGGAGAGCACTTTGGGTCCAGTCACTACAACTGTCTTAGTTTTAACATAGTTACAGAAAAAGATCAGACAGATCCACAGATTAAGGTGTGAAACTGGAGCAGGGCCAGGTTTGGGGCCATGAGGCAGGATCTAGCAGAGGTCAATCGGGTGAATTAAAAATAACACAATACCAGGTTATAGTCCAACAGGTTTATCTGAAAGCACCAGCTTTCAAAGCGCAGATGATCATCCTAAAAGATGAAAACTTAAACTAAATGTGCTTGGTATTACATTCCATGACACTGCAATCCTGTTGCTATAAATTCTGTGCCTTATGATTGTGCTCCAGAACCACCTGATGAAGCAGTTCTCTGAAACCTAGTGCCTCCAAATAAACCTGCTGGACTGGAAGCTGGTGTTGTGTGATTTTTAACTTTGCCCATCCCAGTCACCACTGGCTCCTCCACATCATGCTACCGTCAACTGGGTGAGTCTGCTTGAAGGAAAAGGAATGACTGGCCAATGGGAGCCTTTTAAAAGTGTGATATTAAGAATTCAGGGCAAATCTGACCCTGTTAGAGTGAAGGGAAAAGCGGGCAGGTTTAGTGATTTGTGGCTTATGAGGGATATTGAAGTTCTGGTCTGGAAAATGAAGATGGTATACATTGGATTTAAGCTTTCCATATCTACCTCACCTTGCTGACCAGACTGATTGACACAATCAATCTGTGAAGATCCTCCATTCATCGCAGGTCCCTGCAGCATTCTGATCTGTAGAACCCGCTCCAATGCCTGTGACTCTCCCAGTCCAGCTCCTATAAGATTCCCTATCTGTGTGACATCCAACCGTGGCCAGCACACACCCTGTCAATGCAAGCTCCTCCAGTCTCTCTATCTATCCACCCGTCTCTATAACCTTCTCCAGCTCTTACACCCCTATCTGTGTAAACATCACCGTCCCCTACAACACTTCCCACTTTGACCAACTGTAAGAGATTACTAATGCTCCCTTATCTGTGAAACTGTCTCCAACCAAAATTACCCTTGTTATCTCCTGGAAAATCTGTCCGATTCCACATCCTCCATGTCTAAATAATCTGCACAACCTAAACCGTCCTGTATCTATAAACATCTACTGTCACGACTACCCTCCATAAGTCTGTATGTTCTTCCCATCTGTACAACCGTCTTTACCTCTGTCATCTGCTCCGGTCCCTAAACAATCCCTGTC
Organism: Chiloscyllium punctatum; assembly: GCF_047496795.1. Lineage (NCBI taxonomy): Eukaryota > Metazoa > Chordata > Chondrichthyes > Orectolobiformes > Hemiscylliidae > Chiloscyllium > Chiloscyllium punctatum. The sequence goes on along the minus strand of NC_092755.1, from coordinate 10,868,259 downwards.
TGTGTAAACCTCCTCAACCTAACAACATCCTTATCCCTGGAAAGTGCTCCACCCCTCCCAATCTTCTTTGCTTAGTGAAACCCCTCCAGCTCTCCACATCTCTGCAGGATCCTGCAGTTCCACAAAACATCCCTCTATGCGGAACTTCCACCAGAGACCACTACCCACCATATTTCTAATCCCCTGCTTATCCCTCTATCTCTGTTCCCAGCTTCAGTCCCGACAACCGTACTTCCATATACAACATCATCAAGTCTTTGCAATCCTCCAGATCTGAGGAAACTCCAGCAGACATTGTCACTCCCTCATGATCTCTGACTGCCTACAGTGATTTGAAACTTCTGCAACTCAATAACATCTCCAGTCTCCGTGCTCCTGCCGATCATGGTGAAATGCTCCAAACCTCTCAACCCTCCCTGCCTGTGTTCATCATCAAGTTGATACAACTCGTCTTATGTCTGTAGTGCCCAGCTGACCCTACAATCCTCCCCGTTTTTGTGAATTCTGCCTATCACTATTACGGTCCCTATCTGTGTAACTGCCTCCAGTTACTACAGCCTCTTTACTGTGTAGCCCCCATCAGACCCTAAAGCCATGCTATCTGTGTAACCTCCTTCAGGTCTATATCCTCCAACTTGCTGAAACCTGCTGTCACCATTGCAATCCCCGTTATTACTCAACAGTGCTCCGTTTTTAAAACCATCCCTATCAGTGTGATCTCCTCCACTGTGTACAACACTCCCAGTCTGTGCAATGGGCGATGCATGGTTTTATAAATGGGGAATTTTAAAAAATCTGTTGGATTCTATATTTTGGTGTGACCATAATAGGCAGAATATATAAGGGTGGGGGAGGCTAGTAGCAGTCGAAGTATATTTGAAATTTAGGAAGCATTTTGATAAGTTTCAACAGGGACTAAGTATGAGCTCGGGAGAGAATAGGGACCCTGAAAGGTCAATGATGTGATGTATTGAACAGAGTTCACATTGGATAACAGGATGGTTTAAAATGAAAAAAGGTTGATAAAACCTTGGGACATGATCAGATGTATCCCAGCGCTCTGAGAAGCTCGGGAGGAATTTACAGGGCACCTCACAGAAATATTTGTATCATCAACAGCCACTACAGACCAGTGAGACTGATGGAAGAGGTGGGTAAGTTGTTGGAGGAGATTCTGAGAGAAAAGATCATCATGTATTTGGAAAGGCAAGGATGGATCAGTGATAGTCAGCATGGCTTTATGCACAGGAAACCATGGCTCACAAACTGGATGGAGTGTTTGTGGAGGTAGAAAAGTGATAGATCAAGGCGGAGCAGTGGATGATGTCCACATTAACTTTAGCAAGGCCTTTGACAAGGTTCTGCATGGCAGACTGGTTAATAAGTTTAGATCACACATAATCAGGGATCACTCACCAACTGGATAAAAACAGGATTGACTGTAGGAGACAGAGCATGTTCATAGAGAGTTGCTGCTCAAACTGAAGGCCTGTGACCAACGGTGTGTCATGGGGTTCGGTGCTGGCTAATTGTTGTGCATCATTTATATGAACGGTTCGGATGGTAATACAGGAGTCATGGTTAGCAAGTTTGTAAGTGAGACTGGAAGTGGTGGTAAAGTGGACAGTGAAGAGGATTATCTGAGAGTGGGCCAGTGAGTTTACGAATAGCAAGTGGAGAAATACACAGTGTTTCACTCTGGTAAAGCTGACCAGAGCTGGACTTGTACAGTCAGAGACCCAGGGATGCAGGTAAAAGGTTCTTTGAAAGTGGTGTCACAGGTAGACAGGTTGGTAAAGCAGATGTTTGGGATGGTTACCTTCATTGGTCAGTGCATTGAGATTAGGAGTTGGGACGTCATGTCATGTTATATCTGTACAGGACATTAGTGAGGCCATCATAAAAATAGTGTTGATTACCTGGAGAAAGTTAACTGGTTCATGTCTATCCTTGAGGGAAGGATATCTGATATTGTTACCTGACATCTGACACCATGGTTCACGTGTGACTCCAGACCCGTAGCAATATGGCTGACTCTGAGCTGCCCTCTGGGAAATTAGCTGTGGGGCAAAGAATGCTGACTCAATCAGTGACATCCTTATTGAATGAATGAATAAGTAGAAAATGTGTGTCCCTCCCTACCACTGCAACCCCCTCCAGCGCAGCAATCCATACTGGCTTTGTAACACCGTTCAGGCCCTTGCCCCTCTCTGTAACACTCTCACCACCTCCAGCACCTTCACCTCTCCCTGTTCCTATCATCTGATTAAACCCTGACAATGTTTCCCCTTCCTACTGCACTCCTCCTGCTAGTAGACCCATAGCAATCCCTTTAACAAATACTTCCATATTTCTAAAGCATTGGCTTCTTCAGAATTGTTAGGTTTTTTTGTCTTCTGCACATTGCTTAAAGAAGTCTGTTAAATCCTGGAAATTACTGAGCCAAGACCATCCAAAGTGGGGGAGGAGTATTGGGATGGCGCGAGCAGCTGGACACTTGATGTGGGGAAAAAGGTGAATCCAGGAGAAAACAGCACAAGGAGCGCGTTGTCACACCAATGTCCCAGCCATCCCCATCCCACGGCCACCTTCTGCCCCAAGTGTGGAAGGCCACATCGGTCTGTACAACCACCCACAGACTCCCCTGAGAGTGGGAGAGAGTCAGCCTCGTTTGTGACCCACCGCCAATGAGATGGTGAGATAGGGAAGTTGAATCCCCTTTCCGTTGTCCTACTGTCTTTGTTACAAATTCCAATAATTCCCTGTCCAATGCCATGACTCACAATGTAATGCTGTAAAGGGTCCTTAACACTGCCCTTCACCTTCTGTGTTCTGAGTCTTATTACCCAGAATTTGGTTTCCTAATGATTGATAATCAGAGGCCACATATAATCCCATGGTTATCCCAAACAATGAGAGTTCCCAATTCTCCTTCCCACTCTGCCTGACTTTCCACAATGTTGTGTAGCCGTGAATATTAAGGCTCCACCTTTTGTTCACCCTGTGACCACGTCTCCCTGATGGTGATTCGATAGAAATCACAGTCACACGAGCATATCCCTTATTACAAATGCTTCGTGCATTCAAATTATGAAATAGTAATTTACTTTTGAAATCACAAATTCCTGTCACAAACCTATCTGCTGGTGTATAGTTTTAGTTAAACTTAGTCTCTTCCTGTTTCTTCCTGTTTTTCCTCAGCCACAGCCCCATGTTTCAATATTGACACTGGTCCCAGAACTGTACCATCCCAATAAAATAGCTGACTCCTCCCTGAGTACTGGTAGCAGTGCCCACTGCATCAGACCCACTTCTTCTGACACCATGGTTTGATCGTGAAATCTTCCAGCACTCTGGTGATATCACTCAGTCTCTCTCCATGTGGTATCCCTCACTGTGTGGGTCTAATTGCTGCTTCTGTCAGTGTCTCTCACTCTTACAGCTACTCCGGGTCCGGAGCCAAAAGAATCCTCCGATCCGTAACAGCACAGACCAGGGATGGAGACTGGGGTTTTTGTGATCTCTGTTAGACTCAGTGCTACTCTCCATGAGGTATCCTCACTGCATCAGTCTAATTTCCCATTCTGTCTATTTTTGTCTCATGCAGGTAATCAGGATGTTTCTAACTCCTGTCTCATCCATCACCTCATTGAAGACGCTTGGTCAGCCAGAGAGAGATGGAGAGGGAGATCTGGAGCCTTCAGTAAATCCTGCAGCCGGTAACATCACTCACAGTAAACAGCACAGGGTGGAGGTAGTGGCTATCTTTATTCAGACCTGGAACACAGGACATAGTTACAATGCTGGGCAAGGAACAGCAACATTCTAGGCTTCATTCCCACCATATTGTGAGGGCCCTGCTGTCACCTCTGCTGTACTGGAACTCCCTGAGACTGCACAGGAGGTCCCAGGCATCAGTCTTGGCACATACTCTATGAGTGATCTCAGTAATATACTACAGTCCCGATAATCCTTCCTCTCTTTGGAATCTCCTCTAGTACACACAATGCTGTCTGTCTCTGTCAGGTTCTCCAATCCCTGACACCCTAATCCCTAAACTTCTCCAGTAGATACTAAATTCCTTCATCCCTGTAATTGCCAGGCCCTGTCTATCCCTGTAAGCTCCTCCTACCAATGCCACCCTCCATGTAAATGTGTTTTGTCTCTAACCTCTCCATCCATCCCGATCTGGGTAAACTTCTCCAGCACTTACAACCCTTCCTTACCTGTGAAAAAAATTGTAACCTCCTTATTGTTCGGCTAATCTTCGATCTTAATCTATTTAAACTTCACCCTCTCCCCACCAACCCTCCCGACCACAGGAACCTCTTTCATTTTGTGCAACCCTCCCCATTTGTGTAACTGTCTCTGATCTGTGCAGCCTCCAGAACCTAGAAGCCTTCTTATATCTGTAAACATCTACAGTCACTACAACCTTCCATATTTGTGTCAATATACACAATAAACTCCTACTGAAACACTCCCTGTCTGTGCCTCTCGGTGTGCCTACCTTTTCCTTTCTACATCCCTATCCCTATCTCCAGAATCTAATCCAGCTCCCTCTACCTCTGTAAATTCCTCCAATCCGCAAACCCCTTTGTCCCATAAACATTATTGCCCAGATTTATCTCGAAAATCCTCGAGTCCCTGTAAGCCTCCCTATCTCTGCAACCTCTATCCATCCATTCATCCTCCCACGACTGAGGAATGACACCCTGCATTCCATAAGGCAGATGGAATGACAGTGAACAGATATGATGGAACTGTCATTCTGGAGATGTAGCTGTAGAATGACCATTGCTGGGAAAGGAATATTGAAGGGTTGTTGGGATCTAGGCAGGACAGGCAAAAAGGCAACCAAGTTGTGAAAAAAGGATGAGGTTAATGCATTAATGAGAGAGCCACGTGGAACTGAAGATCAAAATTTGGAGTCTATTTGGATGGAGCTGGGAATGAACAAGCAGCAGCAGCAATCATTGGCTGGAATTCTTTTAAAGGAATCAAGCAGTGATGGGAATGTCAATATGGTTACAGTCAGGACACTGAAAGTACTTGTAGCAAGGGCAGTACAGTAACTGTGTGTGATAGTGGTCTCCATCCCGACTGGATAACTAATGAGTATCAGGGCTTAATGGATGGAATCCTGGATTGGATACGAGATGGTTTTCTATAACATCATATCAAGGAGCCAGCAACAAATTTGTCCAGTGGAGTTCAAATGCTGTGTAGTAATAAATATCCAATAGACCCATTTTAGAGGAGTTTTGTGAGGAAAGACCCATAGTGTTATAATGCAGACATTGAGTTCGAGTTAAGACCATAAGATGTTGGAGCAGAATGAGGCCATTTGGCCCATTGAGGATGCTCTGCCCTTTCAATCAGATCATGGCTGATCTGATACTCTCCAACTCTACATTCCTGCCTTTTCCACAAAACCCTTGTTTCCCTGATCCATTAACATCTGACCATCTCTGCTGTCAATATCCTTAATGACCCAGCCTCGACAGACCCCCGCAGTCAGGAATTCCCACAGATTCCCTACCCTCTGAGTGAAGACATTCCTCCTCATCTCCATCTTAAATAGGTGAGTTCTTGTTGGGATTTTCTGCCGTCTGGTTACACATTCTCACACAATTGAAATGAAAGGAAGTGACAAAGGTAATTATTGCAGATGATATGAAAATTGATGGAGTTGGGATGAATGAGCAAGGAGATCCAAGGTTGCAGGAGGTTACTGATCAGTTGGAAAGATGTGCAGAGAAATGAGTAATTAAGTTTAATCTGTCCAAGTGTGAGGTCATGTCAAATTCAAGAAGAAAGTTCGGATACTGAGGGACATTGATATACAGAAGGATCTTGGTGCACTGAGTGGTAAGGTCCTAGGGAGTGTTACTGAACAAAGAGACCTTGGAGTCCAGGTTCATAGTTCCTTGAAAGTATAATCCCAGGTAAATAGGATAGTGAAGAAGGTGTATATTCTGCTTGCGTTTACTGATCAGAGCACTGAGTAGAGGAGTTGGGAGGTCATGTTGTGGCTGTACAGGGCATTGGATAAGCCACTTTTGGAATATTGCATGCAGTTCTTGTCTCCTCCCTAACGGAAGGATGTTGTATAAATTGCAAGGTTTCAGAAAAGATTTACAAGGATGTTGCCAGGATTGGAAGATTTGAGCTAAAGGGAGAGGTTGAATGGGTTGGGGCGACTTGAGGCTGAGGGGTGACCATATAGAGATTTATACAATCATGAGAGGCATGGATAGGTTTAACAGACAAGGTCTTTTCCCTGAGGTAGTGGACTCCAGAACCAGACGGCCTAGGTTCAGGGTGAGAAGGGAAATATATAAAAGAAACCGAAGGTGCAACGTTTTCAGGCAGAGGGTGATGCCTGAATGCAATGAACTGCTAGATGAAGTGGTGGAGACTGGTACAATTACTGCATCTAAAAGGCATCTGGATGTGTATACAAACAGGAAGGGTTGAGAGGGATTTGGGCCAAGTGCTGGCAAATGAGACAAAATTATGTTAGTGTATGTGGGCAGCGTGAACGAGATGGACTGAAGAGTCTGTTTCTGTGATGTACATCTCTATGACTAAATGTTTTGTACTGTCCATTTCCAGCCACACATTTCACTGTTTCCCCTGTTTACCTTGGTCAATTCTCCTCTCAAACACATGTCAATGGCTTTGGTTGTGATTGTAGGGTGTGCTTTATGGTTACTTTAAAAATCCATCATCTCACAGAATTCCACTACACTACAATTTCCCAGAGGATATCTCAGTGTGACATTACTCCTTCACTCAGCTTCTTCACCCAAAGGTCGATCTGAGATAGTCACGTCCCTGGCCATTTACACAATGTGTTATTCAAAGAAACACTGACACAAACACTTGAAGAGGAGTTCGGAGAATATCATTTTTGACAAAGATTGAAGTCTCCCAAAATGATCACATTGCCTTTGCATTAGACAGGAATTCATTGGAAAGTGTAACAGTGTTGAGCAATGAAATTCTATCAGGCAGCCTCAAAACTGTTCTCCTGCTTGTGTTTTTGACACGTGTAACTCATAATCTGCATTCAGGCTGATTCAGCTGCATCATCAGATGCCAAATGCTTTCTCTGTAATGCCTTTGTTACCCATTACTGTCAGGGTTATCCTTCCTGCACTTCCTGAGACCGCTCAAGGATGGGTACAATTGAATATTTATGTTCCACCTTTTGCTTCTCCTCTAACCACATCCTCCTGGTGACTAAATCTTATTCACCTCTGTGTCACAAGTCTATTACCTTATTGGAGATACTTTGTCCATTCCAAGAAAAGAACATTGTAATTGACTTTTTCCCAGAATGTCCTGTCACAGCCTAATTCACTGATGTACAGTTTTAGTTAAACTCTGTCCCTTCCTGTTCCTCTCTGCTTGTCTTCAGCCACATTCCCATGCTGTTCCAATGTGTCCTCTTTTTTCTTTTTTCATTCGGAAAGCTCCTTTCACCTGAACCCTGTCCCTGCATCTTCTCTGTCAATTAAAGCCCTGCCCATAAACCCACTGACATAATTTGCCAGGACACTGGTCCCAACAGGGTTGTTTTTAATTCACTCCATGGGATGTTGCTGTCTTTGGCTGGGCAGCATTTCATGCCCACCCTCGAGCTGCCATTGAGCCGAGTGCCTTGTGAGACTATTAGAGAAGGCAGTTTAGAGTCAACCCCATTGCTCTGGGTCTGGAGTCATGTGTAGGTCAGACCAGCTGCCTATCGCAGATTTCGTTCCTGAAAGGATATTGAGCATTCAGATGGGTATCGCTGCCACTGTCATTAAATTCTGGACGAACAGTCTAGTGAGAGTAACACTAGGCCATTGCCTGTCCCACTGATAGCTCCCTCATCCCTGAGTACTGATCGCAGTGCACCATGAATCAAAACCCTTCTTCTTGACTGTGGTTTGATCCTGATACCTTCCTGCAATTTGATGCTCTCACTCAGTCTCACTCCATGTGGTATCTGTCACGATGAGAGTCTAATTGCTGTCAGTGACTGCAGCTTTTGCAGTTCCTCCAGATCCTGAGCCAACAGAACTCTCCACTCCAGAGAGATGCAGCAGCACAGGCCAGGTATGGAGACTGGGATATTCCAGATCTCTGTGGTACTCAACGCCATTCTCCCTGTGCAACCCTCACTACATCAGTCTAATTTCCCATTCTGTCTATTTTTCTGTCTCCTGCAGGTACTCAGGATGTCCCTTACTCAATAAACCTCCCAATTGCTGGGTGTTTCATTCATCATCTCATTGAACGCAATTGGTCAGCCTGAGGGGAGGGAGATCTGGTTTCTTCAATAGTGAACAGAACAGAGCGAATTTAAGGGATCAAAGTTTAGTCCGGAAGACCTGACACAGATACAGTGTTGAAGGGTGAATAGAGATTATGATGGGCCCAGACTCAATCCACACTCTCTTGTTTACTTTTATCACTGCTGTACTGAGCCTTCGTATGTCAATATCGGAAGTTGAGAGTTATCAATCCAGGCCTGTGCTGTCTTAGTGAGGATCAGGACAACAGAGGGGAAAGCAGGCCTCCCTTAAGAAGGTGGTATTAAAACCTGGGTCTTTCTGTTCTATATTCCCCCTCTCACGCTGTCTCTTATTGTGTGATAGAGTCACACAGCAAGGAGACATACCTTTCAGTCCAACGCATCTGTGCCAGTGTCTTGAATGCTTGTAATTCCCAGAAAAGTTCCAATTTCTGTAACCTCCACCCCTCCCATAATCCTGCTGTTTATTTGAAACCTACTCCAATGCTGACGATGCTCCCTATGTGTAATTTGCTCCAAACTCGGTAATGTGCCCAATCTCAGTAACCTCATCCTGCACTCAGTACAATCATCTCTATTTCTGTAGTTTTCCACAATAACTACAGTCCACCCTGTCTCTGTGAAATCCTCCAGCCTGGACCAAAATACTCACCTGTGTACTTTCCCCAAGCCCCAAGAGAACATGATATCACCTTAATCTTCTGCAGGTCCCATCACATTCCTGCCTCCTGACCTATAGCACCACATGACCTCTGTAACCATCTCCCATCCTGACCGGACTCCTTATCTGTGTAAACACCTCCAGACCCTTTTCCAGCTGCAACAACACTTCCCATCTCTGTGTGCTCCTCCTTGCCCCTCAAATGCTCTCTCTTTGTCTAGCTCTGCAGTTTGGGGTGGTTCACTGGTGAGCACTGCTGCTTCACAGCGCCAGAGACGCAGGTTCAATTCCAGCCTCGGTGACTGTCTGTATGGAGTTGGCACATTGTCTCCGTGTCTTCATGGGTTTCCTCCCACAGTCCAAAGATGTGCAGGTCAGATAAATTGGCCATTCTAAACTGACCGAGCATTAGGTGCATCATTCAGAGGGAAGTGGGTCTGGCTGGATTACTCTTTGGAGAGTTGGTGTGGATGTATTGGGCCGAAGTTCCATTTCCATATTGTAGGGAATCTAATAAAATCTAAACTCTCCATCAGCGTTCTATATCAGTGACCCTAAAAATATCCCTCTAACAATTAAACAGCTCCAAACCTCCCAATCTCTGTAAACTACGACAGCTCCAACATCCCTCCTTATTGGTGTAACCTCTTCCTGAAAACCTCTCAACATATGGAGACCCCACAATCCTCCCTATCTGTGTAATCCAACAGGTCCCTGCATTACTCCTGATCTGTAGAACCCAATCCAATGCCTGTGACTCTCCCAATCCAGTTCCTGCAAGACTCACTATCTGTGTAACATTCTCCCGTCACTATCACCCCACCCTGTCAATGTAAGTTCCTCTAGTATCTCCATCCATCTAATCATCTCCATAAACCTTCTCCAGCTCTTGTACCCTATCTAGTAAATACCACCCTCATCTATAACCCTCCCTACGGGAGGAACCGTTCCACAGATTCATCACCCTCTGGCTGAATAAATTCCTCCAGATCTCCATTCTAAACGGTTGTTCCTTCACTCTGAAGCCATGCTCTTGAGCCCTGGTCTCTCCAGCAGTGAAAACATCTCCCCACCCCCGTCCACTCCATCGAGGCTCCTCAGTATTCTGTAAGTTTGAATAAGATCCTGCCACCGCCGCCTCTGAAAATTCATCAAGTACAGACTCAGAGACTTCACCAGCTTCTCATATGACAAACATTTCAGCCTGGGCTCTTTCTTGTAAAACTAGTTCTTGTACCCCTTCACATCCTTTGTCCAGACTGTTAATGTATAACATGTAGAGCGTGGTCCCAACACTGACCCCTGCGGAGTTCCCTTCATCACCAGTTCCCATCGTGAAAACGACCCCTTTATACCTACTCTGTCTTCTGCTAATCAGCCAATTCTCTACCCATGCCAAGCATGTTGTTCTGAAACTGAACTTTTATTTCACTAACCCTGCTGGATTTGTTTTCCTGTCTGGCTGTGAATAAGCAGAGTAGATAAAAGGGAGGAATGGTTTGTCGGGGTTTTCTGAAACCTTTCAACAAGGTCCCACTGAAGAGGTGGATAAGCAAAATTGGCAAATATGGGATTGGAGGGAATGTACTGGCACGGATTGGGAATTCTTTAACAGAAAACTAAGTGGGAATAAATGGATTAGTGCTTGACCCCTAACTATTCACAAAGGGATTTGATATATTTGATAGATGGACAAAATCTACTGCTTCCATGTTTGTTGCTGACACAGAACGAGATGGGAATGTGGATTGTGTGGATGAAGCAAAGGGGACATGGACAGTCCATGAGTTTCATTTGTACAAATTCATTGATGGGATGTGGCCATCACTTGCTTGGCCATCATTACCTTTCCATTTGTAATTCCTTGGAGAAGGTGGTGGGGAGCTGCCTTCCTCACCCAGTGCAATCCTTTAGGTGTAGGGACAGACACAGTGCTGGGAGGACAGAGCGTGGCTTGGAGAGCACCTTGGAAATGCTGAAGTTACCGTGCACCTGGAGCTCCTGTCCTTCCAGGGTATAGTGGTTCCGGGTTTGTGAAGTGGTGCTGTAAGGGCCTTCCTGAGAGACAGGATAACTGAGACGTGGCTTCATGGGGACAGGGCCTGGGAAATGAATATTCAAGGCTACACGTGCTATCGTAAGGACAGACTGACGGGCAGAGGGGGTGGGGTGGCCTTGTTGGTAAGGGAGGATATTCAGTCCCTTGCGCGGGGGGACCTAGAGTCAGGGGATGTAGAGTCAGTGTGGATAGAGCTTCGAAACACTAAGGGTAAAAAGACCCTCATGGGAGTCATCTACAGGCCCCCAAACAGTAGTCTGGATGTTGGAGGTAAGTTGAATCAGGAGCTGAAATTGGCTTGTCGCAAAGATGTTACTACAGTTGTTATGGGGGATTTTAACATGCAAGTAGACTGGGAGAATCAGGATGGTATCGGGCCTCAAGAAAGAGACTTTGTGGAGTGCCTCAGAGATGGATTTTTAGAGCAGCTGGTGCTGGAGCCGACCAGGGATAAGGCGATTCTGGATCTGGTATTGTGTCACGAACCAGAATTGGTCAGTGACCTCGAAGTGAAGGAGCCATTGGGAAGTAGTGACCATAATACAATAAGCTTCAATCTGCAATTTGAGAGGGAGTGGGTACAATCTGAAGTGACAATATTTCAGTTGAATAAAGGGAAATATGGAGCTATGAGGGAGCAACTGGCCAAAGTTCAATGGTTCAATACCTTAACAGGGAAGACCGTGGAGGAACAATGGCGGATATTTCTGTGTATAATGCAGAAGTTGCAGGAGCAGTTCATTCCTAAAAGGAAGAAAGATCCCAGGAGGAGACATGGGCGGCCGTGGCTGACAAGGGAAGTAAAGAAACATATAAGATTAAAAGAGAAAAAGTATAACTTAGCGAAGATAAGTGGGAAAACGGAGGACTGGGAAGCTTTTAAAGAACAACATAGGATTAGTAAGAAGGAAATACGCAGAGAAAAAATGAGGTACGAAGGTAAACTGGCCAAGAATATAAAGGAGGATAGTAAAAGCTTTTTTAGGTGTGTCCAAGGCAAAAAAATGGTTAGGACAAAAATTGGGCCCTTGAAGACAGAAGCAGGGGAATATATTACTGGGAACGAAGAAATGGCAGAGGAATTAAATGGGTACTTCAGATCTGTGTTCACTGGGGAAGACATAAGCAATCTTCCTGAGGTAACAGTGGCTGAAGGACCTGAACTTAAGGGAATTTCTATTTGCCAGGATTTGGTGTTGGAGAGACTGTTAGGTCTGAAGGTTGATAAGTCTCCGGGACCTGATGGCCTGCATCCCAGGGTACTGAAGGAGGTGGCTCGGGAAATCGTGGATGCGCTGGTGATTATTTTCCAGAGTTCAATAGAATCGGGGTCGGTTCCTGAGGATTGGAGGGCGGCTAATGTTGTGCCACTTTTTAAGAAGGGTGGGCGGGAGAAAGCAGGAAATTATAGACCAGTTAGTCTGACCTCAGTGGTGGGAAAGATGCTGGAGTCTATTATAAAGGATGAAATTACGGCACATCTGGATAATAGTAACAGGATAGGACAGAGTCAGCATGGATTTATGAAGGGGAAATCATGCTTGACTAATCTTCTTGAATTTTTTGAGGATGTAACTCGGAAGATGGATGAGGGAGATCCAGTGGATGGAGTGTACCTGGACTTTCAGAAAGCTTTTGATAAAGTCCCACACAAGAGGTTAGTGAGTAAAATTAGGGCGCACGGGATTGGGGGCAAAGTACTAGATTGGATAGAGAATTGGTTGGCTAATAGGAAACAAAGGGTAGTGATTAACGGCTCCATTTCGGAATGGCAGGCAGTGACCAGTGGGGTACCGCAGGGATCCGTGCTGGGACCGCAGCTTTTTACAATATATGTAAATGATATAGAAGATGGTATCAGCAATAACATTAGCAAATTTGCTGATGACACAAAGCTAGGTGGTAGGGTGAAATGTGATGAGGATGTTAGGAGATTACAGGGTGACCTGGACAAGTTAGGTGAGTGGGCAGATGCATGGCAGATGCAGTTTAATGTGGATAAATGTCTGGTTATCCACTTTGGTGGCAAGAACAGGAAGGCAGATTACTACCTCAATGGTATCAAATTAGGTAAAGGGGCTGTTCAGAAAGATCTGGGTGTTCTTGTCCACCAGTCAATGAAGGCAAGCATGCAGGTACAGCAGGTCGTGAAGAAGGCTAATAGCATGCTGGCCTTCATAAGAAGAGGGATTGAGTATAGAAGCAAAGAGGTGCTTCTGCAGCTGTACAGGGCCCTGGTGAGACCACACCTAGAGTACTGTGTACAGTTCTGGTCTCCAAATTTGAGGAAAGACATTCTGGCTATTGAGGGAGTGCAGCGTAGGTTCACGAGGTCAATTCCTGGAATGGCAGGATTGCCTTACACGGAAAGACTGAAGCGACTGGGCTTGTATACCCTTGAGTTTAGAAGACTGAGAGGGGATCTGATTGAAACGTATAGGATTATGAAAGGACTGGACACTCTGGCAGGAGGGAACATATTTCCGTTGATGGGGGAGTGCCGAACCAGAGGACACAACTTAAAAATACGGAGTAGACAATTTAGGACAGAGATGAGGAGAAACTACTTCACCCAGAGAGTGGTGGCTGTGTGGAATGCTCTGCCCCAGAGGGCAGTGGAGGCCCAGTCTCTGGATTCATTTAAGAAAGAATTGGATAGAGCTCTTAAAGATAGTGGAGTCAAGGAGTATGGAGATAAGGCTGGAACAGGATACTGATTAGGAATGATCAGCCATGATCATATTGAATGGCGGTGCAGGCTCGAAGGGCAGAATGGCCTACTCCTGCATCTATTGTCTATTGTCTATTGTCTATTGACATCAGTGCTGCTTGCAGATACTTTATTTATTTATTTATTCACTCGTGGTTATGAGCATTGCTGGATGTATTGTTGATTTGGAGTTGTCCCTGAGACGGTGGTGGTGAGCTGCCTTCCTGAAACACTGCACCAGTCGTTGGAACTGTTGTTGTCTGTGTACCCTCCAGCAGGCGCTACAACACTCCTCACGTCTGTAACTGCATACAGACAATGCAGCTCTTCCTGTATATGTGACATCCTCCTCTGCCGACAACTCTTATTGTTCATCAGAATGTCTCACCACCTCCATTGCCATCTGTGCTAGTGATCTCTCAAATTTCCTTATTCTTGTTTAAACTTCTGATCAGCTATAACCTCTTCCTTTTTAAATTTGTAACTCCACAGTACCTGTAACTCGCCATATAACTATTCAATGACAGCACAGGTTCCCTTCCTTAAATCTCTGTGAATTACAGAGGCTGGTTGTGCTAAATTGGTACTTTTCATCCTCCTCATCCATCTTAGCTCTTCCAGCCCCTACAATCCCACTATTTAGAATGCTCCCATCTCTGTACCTCCTTATGTTCTGAGTGTCTTTGAACACCATGAGTGCTTCAAACATCTGTAACCCCCCAGTTACTGCGAGTCTTCTAACTCTGTAACATCCAACAGTCTCCAGTGCCACACAACACTCCCTGGCTATCAATTTGAATTTGTTGAAGTCTTCACATCTCAGTAAGCAGCTCACAAAAATCCCTTTAGACTATACAAGGCTCCATCACCAACAAGCTGCCATCTCTCTACTTCTTTTGTTTCCCTCAGTGCCTACAACACTCCCTGTATCTTCCAGTAACCTGCTTTAGACACTGCAGGTCTGCCTACCTCTCCAGATAACCTGTTCCATCCCCAACAGCTCCCACAATCACTGTAACACCGTGTGCTCTGTCTAATCCTTCTCTTTTCCACTGTCTTCCAGGCACACTGGCGATCCTGTGAGGGACCAGTGTGCAATGGGATGTTACACATCTCAGCTGAGGCTTGAGGCCTACCATTACCTGGAAGTCACAAAGGGAGAGAACCTGAGAGAGAGAGAGCACCACAGAGCTGGACAATATTAATCAGCAGCGAGGATCGAGGCCGACTGGGACTTGGAGTTGGAGAAACAGCAGAGCAGGAGGCGCAAAATCAGCACGGAGTCACAGAGGGAGTGACCATGTGAGGGAGTAACTTGAAGCAGGAACATGAGGTTCACTCACGCCTGGGAGTTACAGAAGCACCAAAGTGAGAGGATATAAATCAGCACTGAGGATCGAGGCCTAGTGATACCTGGAAATCACAGAGACAGTGACCCTGTGAGGGAGCAGAGTGGAGTGGCAGCTGGAGGATTACACGTCCCTGGGAGTCACAGAGACGGTGACCCTGGGAGGGAGCAGAGTGGAGTGGGAGTTGGAGGACCTGGGCGTTACAGAGATAACTTTCTGCTGCTGGGACCTGCCTGCACTGAGTTTGAAACAAGTGCAAGAGCCATCACAGAAAATGCTGTAAGTTCATTGGCTGATACATTCTCTGTTATTAGCGACTCAGTTAATTGCTATAAGTTGGCAATTTTTTTTCAACATCTGAAATAAGGGTTGAACACAGAAATAAGAGGGAGAAATAAAATTGTGAGCTAATATAATAAATTACCCTCAGTAAGCCACAGTTGAATAAGGGATTTAAGCATATTGTTATTTCCTGGATGTTAACTTCATTCGAAGTAGTTAATTAAGTAACTCGAGACAAAATGCATTTTAGGACATGTTTGTCAGATGGATAATGTGTTCTGTTAATTGGGAAGTCATAGCCCCTGCTCGTGTCCGAGATGGACACTGGGTCATGGAGCTCAGACAGTGACAAGAGACACTATGGGACATCTGTGATGCAGAGATTAAGTGGAAAGCACACACACAGAGCAGATCACCCTGCAGACATGACGGCCTGGAAGAAGGAAGGGTCTGGGGGGTTTGCCAATCGAAGAGAAACAGTCTGGGAATACAAGCATTTCCTGGTGTTTCCCTCCCAATTTAGTTTCCCAGTTTGGAAGCTGATGAAGGTGTAGGCTGCTCAAGGGAGGGCAGTCAGAGCCATGTCTGTGGCACCACAAGCAGCCTGACTGTAAAGGAGGGGAGGGAGAAGGAAGGAGGGGCAATAGTCACAGGGGAGTCAGGAAAGTGAAGAAGGGTCAGTGTGTCTGTAATTCCAGGATAGTTGGGTTAAGAATGTCGCTGTGTCTGCAGAACATTCGTCTGGGGGACAGTGAGCAGTCAAAGGCCATGTTCATGTTGGTAGAAATGACCTGGGTAGGAAGGGTGAAGTGGTCTGGGAGTCCGAATTTAGGGAGCTAGGTGGATGGTTAGCAAGCCGGTCCGCAAATGTAGCAATCCCTGGAATACTCCCAGTGCCGTGTCCAAGTGAGAACAGGACTCGGAGTTTTAGGTAGATGAGAGTGTGACTGGAACGATGTTGCAGCAGGAAGGGCTTCGGTTTCCTGGGACATTGGGACTGGTTCTGGGGAAGGCAGCAACTGTACAAGCTGGATGGGCTAACGTGACAGAGCTGGGACTGAATTTCTTATGGGGTTGTTTTTTGGGAGTGATTGTAAATAACTTGGTGTGTGCTTAGGATCCAAAAAGAAATAGTAGAGGAGAGTACCAGGATTCTCAAAATAATGGGAGATACAGTTGGTAATAATTTACAACAACACGATAAACAGTGGAAGACGGAGTGAGAAAGAAAGCCTTAATCTGAGGTAATCTGCATGGACCTGAATACTGGGAGTGTGCGGAGTTACAGAAGCAGTTTGGTGTGTGGAAATCTGATGTACTGTTCACCGAGAGCTGGCTCAAGGAATGGGTGGATGGGATGTTAAATATTGCTGGGGATAAAATATTCCAAAATGATAGAAGGGAAGGGAAAGGATTAAGGTAGAAGTATTGGTTTATATTAGTGTTAGTTAAGGAGTCCAAGAGAAAGAGGATCCGTCCAAGGACAGAATGAATTTGGCTGGAGCTACAGAACAAAAAGTATACAATTACACTGTGAGGTAAAGTCTGTCAGCCAGCTACCAAAGAAATGATGGAGAGAATAAATATGCGATGACAGTATTACAGATTAGTTATAATGAGAACCTTAATTATTCAGATATTGACTGGGTTACTGGTGATGCAGCCTCCTGAGGGGTGAGTGTTCCTGGATTACATGGAGGAGAGCTCACTGCAGGAGTATGCGTCTAACCCAAGAGAGCATGTACTGTTGGACCTGGTCCTTGGGGAAGAAGTGGGGCAAGTGGATCCAGTGTCAGTAGGGGATCGTTTTGGGGGGCAGCGATCATTTTATTGTAATGTTCAGGATGATGATAGAGAATGCTATGCAATAATTGAGAGTGAGAAACATTAGTTGACTGAGAGCAGTCTTCAATGGGGCAAAAATGAGGCTGGGAACTTTTCAACGAGGCCAGTAAAATATTAGCTTTAAACAGTGTGAACCAGCTCAGATGTAGCTGGGTTAATGGAGATGGGGTTGCAGTGTGACCATGACTGGGAACTGGATAATTAAAGGTTTTCCCCATTTCTACAGGAAGGGTAAATAGGCCAACACAGTGAAGGAGCATTGTGTATAAAGGATGGGATCAGTAATATTGTGATGCTAATCAATTCACACACTGCTTCTCCCTACCTCACCGTCATCTCTGCGTATTGATTCTATCAGATATTGGAAACCTTTGAAAACTTCAGAAAATAGCAGTATAGACAAGATCAATCTGTCCACTGTCTGCATTGCACAAGAGGTAATGTTGTTTTTTAAAGTCCGAGTTCTGTCTCCCCGGATACTATAGGACTTCAGCTGCAGATCCCGGCACCTTTTTAAAATGGTTTGAGAGTTTCTGCCTCTACTCCGCTTAAATGTGTGCCTCCCAGATCCCGACCATACTCTGGGTGAAATAACAACTTTCCTCACCACTTTTCATTTATTTCAGCCAATTATATTAAATAGTCACCACTGGTAAAGCAAAATACCAACAGGAACAAGATGTTATTTCCCTCTGTACCCTGGCCTCTGACAGCATGTGCACCCCAATCAAATCTCCTCTCCGTATCCTCCATTCATATCTTTCCTCAGAACTGCACTTCCACTTTCACAGGGTGAAGAATCTCCTCTGTACTCTCTCCAGTCCAATTCCATCCTTCCATGTGATGGGGTGAGCAGAACTGTACACAGTCCCCAAGCTGTGACTGAACTCATTATTTATGCATTTCCAGCATAAGTTTCCTGCTCTGGAATTCTGCCCTTTGGCTGATAGAGGAAATGATGCCATTTGCTACATTCACGAGATTATTGATGTTTCCAGCTACCGTCATTTATTCGCCCACACAGACTATGCTCTCATTTATTGTCCATTCCTCTCTATTGTTGATGTCCCCAAATGCCTTGCCTTGCACTTCTCTGGGTTGTTTGCTCCGTTCACCTGGACCCCATAGTTTCTGTTTTTAGACAATCTGCCATGGGATCTCTCGTCAAATCCAAATAAGTCACATGCAGTAACAAGTTACTGCCTCAGACCAATACAGTCAGATTAATTACACACGATCTTCCTTGCACAAATCCAGACAGACTGTCCTGGAGTCCCTGGGACTTCCTCAGTGACCGATTATCCACTGTCTCAGAATTCTAGTCACGACCTATTCAGTCAGTCCCTTGCTCTATATTAAACAAAGTTGCGGTATTAGCCATTCTCCAGGCCTCCAGCACCATCCCTGCATCCAAAGAGGATTGGATAATGTAGGTAACTATAAGGCAGGGATTTTCCCCGGCTCCTTTTAACAGTCTGGAACATTGCATTACCCCTTTTTAAGGATTAGAATCTCCTTTGTAATTCTCCGCTCCAAGTTTGTTGTTCCCAATGTTTCACACTGCCTCCCTACTTTGATTCAGACAAACAGAGGCCTAACCCATCTTATGATTTGGTCAAGTCTCATTTTAGTCAGGTTTTATGGAGGGTTTCTCTCCACAAGGTGAAGTTCATTTTCTCATGATACCATCCCCAATCTGCCTCTTTAACTATCCTCCCTGCACACGTGGTTATCTTCTCAACTGATACGAACACGATGATTTTCCTCTTCGTCATAACAACTGCTCACTGCCTGGATATCCCAGAATGCACCGGCCTTCCTGTTCCAGGTGCCATTAGTTAAAAAAGTCATCACACTTTTAGATTGTCAATCCAAAACTGCCCAAGACATGGCATAGGGGGTAAAACTGGGGCTTCACTTTGAGACCAAATCGCTGAGGTTCTGGTGGATGGCATGGTGCACGAGAGGGACATTATCTTCCTTTAGGACTGGTAGGACTGAATGCCCAGCAGTGTTGGAAGGAGGTCAGTGACCTTCTCCACTCCACCATGGTAAGTACCACCATCTACACTTTGTGAGCTCGCCCTCACTGTCTCTCTGTTACTGCACCCACTTCCCACAAAGGCTCATGTTCTCGCACTCTCAATGAATGAGGCATCTTCTCTCGGTCTGTACCAGCTGTAACAAACAATTCTACCTCCCTTAATACCGCTTGGTAATTGTCACATTTCAGAAGGAACCACCCCACACGAGAGGAGAAACAGCCAAGAGGGATAGGGGGCTCCCAACATTCTGCTCCTCGCCCCCTAACTGGGGAAGGATCCTGATCCTAACAACCATGAGAGGCTGACTGACCGTGTCCAAGCTCCCGGACTGGGATCTGAGACTCCCCCTGACTCACTGTGCTGGGCACCGTGACTGACCATGTCCGAGCTCCCGGACTGGGATCTGAGACTCCCCCTGACTCACTGTGCTGGGCACCATGACTGACCCTGTCCAAGCTCCCGGACTGGGATCTGAGACTCCCCCTGACTCCATGTGCTGGGCACCGTGACTGACCGTGTCCGAGCTCCCGCACTGGGATCTGAGACTCCCCCTGACTCACTGTGTTGGACACCGTGACTGACCGTGTCCGAGCTCCCGGACTGGGATCTGAGACTCCCCCTGACTCACTGTGTTGGACACCGTGACTGACCATGTCCAAGCTCCCGGACTGGGATCTGAGACTCCCCCTGACTCACTGTGTTGGACACTGTGACTGACCGTGTCCAAGCTCTCGGACTGGGATCTGAAACTCCCCCTGACTCACTGTGCTGGGCACGGTGACTGACCATGTCCAAGCTCCCGGACTGGGATCTGAGACTCCCCCTGACTCACTGTGCTGGGCACGGTGACTGACCCTGTCCAAGCTCTCGGACTGGGATCTGAAACTCCCCCTGACTCACTGTGTTGGACACTGTGACTGACCATGTCTGAGCTCCCGGACTGGGATCTGAGACTCCCCCTGACTCACTGTGCTGGGCACCGTGACTGACCGTGTCCAAGCTCCCGGACTGGGATCTGAGACTCCCCCTGACTCACTGTGTTGGACACCGTGACTGACTGTGGACAATGATATCAAGCTTCCTGGGTTTGTGTCTGTGCTAAACACCAAGACAATAGCAGGCGGGTGAGCCTGGTAGCTCTAGCTGAGGGGAAACGCTGCTACAGACAGGGTAAGACAAGGCAATAATTCTGTGAGCATTCAAGTCAGCTCAAAGTGAGTGTGTACAAACATGGAGTGAGCAGCCCAGAGGGTCAGGCCATAAGCTGGGTGTGTGTGCCTGAGCACAGTGTCCTTGCAGCAGCATTGCAATGAGAGTTGTCAGTGTACCCTGAGCTGCAGCATTGAAGTACAGAAGCGTACTGTCAGTGGGTCGGAGATGTGCTGGGATGGCATGGTGAAGCTGGCCTGTGTCAGATGTCAGCATTGATGGGTGTGGAGTACATGCAGCTTCTGTTCATGCAGTTTCCCCTGAGACGTTGGTGTCCAGGCTCGAAGTCTGCAGAAACGTGCGGCGAGATGAAGTCACCAGGTACCAGGTCTGACTTTCATGTCAAATTCTCTATATTGAGTTTCCCCACAGTGGGGGAGGATATGAAGCTGCAAGTTGATGTGGGAGGGTGGGAGGGTGGGGGGGGGGTGGGGGGGGGGGGGTGGTTGATCCACAATAATGTGGCTGTTGATCATCAGTAATCATTCAGTGAGAATCGCGCCACTCCCGCTCTCAAATCTTGTCTTAAAGAACAGTCCAGTACAGGAACAGGCCCTTCAGCCCAGCAAGCCCGCACTGACACATGATGCCGTTCTAAAGTTAAAACAAAAGTTTTTGCTCTGACACCCTCTATGTCATTCTGTTCCCTACTTACTCATATTTGTGCCAAGATCCCTCTTAAACCTTGCTATATTGGCTTCTTCCCGTCTATCTGGCACTTTCACATTCTGTCCAAAAGCAAAAAAAAAACCTTACCTATCACATCTCCTGAACTTTCTCCCTTTTACCTAAAACCTACGGTCCTGAGTAATTGACATTTCTACTCTGGGGGGAAAAAGCCTCTAACTGTCCTTCAATCTGTGCCTCTGATAATTGTGTAAATATCTATCAGGGAGCCCCATCGCCAATGATGCCCAGGTGCACACAAACCATGTGTGTTCAATTTCTCCTTCTGGCTAATACCCTCCAAACTAGACAACATGCTGGTAAAACCTTTCCATACCCTCTCCAACACTTCCACATCGTTCTGCTGGTGTGGAAACCAGTACTGTACACAATATTCTAAATGTTCTCGGACTAAGTTTCTCTACAGTTGCAATATGATCTGTTAATTTTCATACTGCATGCTCCGATGCCTGTCTGCAAGTTTGCCGTCAGTCTTCTTGATCACCCCATCCACCCGTTTACCACTTTCAGGGAACTGTGGAGCTGTAAACCTAGATCCCTTCGGATGTTGATGCAATCAATATTTTTCCATCCACTTTATACTTCTCTCCAGCAGTAGACCTTCTAAAACGCATCACGTCACAATTGTCCAAATAAAGTTACATCTGTGTTTTCTCTGTCCAAGTCAGCAGCTGACCTATATCCCGCTGTATTCTCTGGCAATCATCCTCACAATCTGCAACTCCCCCAATCTATTTACAGATCTCCAGTCACAAAAACACTGTTCCATCACTACTCTGTCTTCTATGACCAAGCAGTTCTCTATCCATCTTACTAACTGACCGCTGATCCCATTTCACTTCACCTTCTGTATGAGCCTGCCATAAGGAACCACATCAAAGGACTAGCTAAGGTCCAAATGTCCAACATTCAGCCCCATACCCTCATGAATCAATTTTGTCACTTCCTCGAAACATTCAATCAAGTTTGTGAGACATGATCTTCCCCATGCAACTGTGTTGCCTGTTGCTAGTAAGTCCATACTAGAGTGCTGTTGGAGCTGCACTCATTCAGACAAGTGATTATTCCATCATATCCCT
Source organism: Chiloscyllium punctatum (assembly GCF_047496795.1). NCBI lineage: Eukaryota > Metazoa > Chordata > Chondrichthyes > Orectolobiformes > Hemiscylliidae > Chiloscyllium > Chiloscyllium punctatum. The sequence continues at coordinate 10,846,025 of NC_092755.1, read as the reverse complement.
GACTTGAACCTTGGAGAGTAGATTAGATTCCTTACAGTGTGGAAACAGGTCCTTCGGCCAAACCAGTCCACATCAACCCTCCGGACAGTAACCCATCCACACCCATTTCCCTATGACTAAAACACTTGGCAATTTAATGTGGCTAATTCAGCTGACCTGCACATCTTTGGACTGTAGTAGGAAACCCTGCAGACATGGGGGGAATGTGCACACTCCACACAGTTAGTTACCCAAGGCCAGAATCGAACCGAGGACCTTGGCGCTGTGAGGGAGCAGTGCTAAACACTGAGCCACCATGCCGCTCTTGATGGCACCCGCAGACTGGAAGGTATATTGAGCCGTGATAGTTACTGTACAGTTGGAGGTATGTCGGGCCGTGATAGTTACTGTACATTGGGAGGTATGTCGGGCCGTGATGGTTACTGTACAGTGGGAGGTATGACGGTCCAGGAAGTTGCAGACTGTATGAGTTGTACAGAATATGATGCTGCTGCTGCCGCCGATGTGCCATTGTACCTCATGGATGCACCATCATTAGTTGCTTAACCTGTTTAAAGTCAGTACCATTCAGTACATATCATTGTGTGGAGGGTCTGCAAAATGTGAAGATAGACCTTGCTCCTTATAAGGACTGTGTAGTGACCATTCTTACAGATATATGAAATGGAGAGGTGTATCTGCAGCAGGCAGAAAGGTGACAATGTGGTCGATTATAGGTTTCCCTTTTATTGATTCCCGCAAAACCTGCTGCAGAGCAGTCACAGGATCCAGCATCAATGCTGAGCACTATGATTAGAATAGATCCCCGACAGTGTGGTAACAGACCCTTCGGCCCAACCAGTCCGCACTAACCCTCCAGAGAGCAGCCCACCACCACGGCCAATTCACCTGAGCTGCACATATTTGGACTGTGGGAGGAAACCCACGCTGACACGGGGTGAATGTGTAAACTCCACACAGGCAGTTGCCCAAGGCTGGAATCGAACCTGGATCCCTGGTGCTGTAAGGCAGCAGTGCGAACCACTGAGCCACCATGCTGCCCTATATGCCAAGGACCTGCCCTCTTCTGCCTGGCTGTGCTCTTTCAGTGGGACAGAGCCTCCCAGAGAGGATGGTGATGTAGCATGGGACATAGTTCTGTTCACAGAATCCTGCTTGAAAGACAATATTGATTGTTGCTTGATTAGTCTGAGGGAAATATGCAGCAGGTCAATTTTACATTTTGTCTCGTGAAGAGTTAATATCACTTTATTTCTTACATATTTTAGAATAAACCAAACATCAATAATTTTCTGTTGAAAACAATTGAAGTGAACAATAATTGTAATACCAGAGCGCACACCTAACTATTACACAATTCAGTGACTGTAGTAAACAGCCGATTCATGTTCAGATCAGTGAACACACCATCTTGCAGGCACAAAGATGTTGGAAATGACTTTGAGGAAAAGCCTGAATTCATACACAGTGTGACTGGCCTTCACCATGACCTCCAAAACACTGACCATCTCCAAAATCTGTCCAGAAAGCTTCCAAACTGGAGCTGGGCAGTTACTCACACAATCCCTCACAATAAACTGTTGAGACATACCTGAACAACAGGGAGATGTGTGTGGGACAGACTGTTCAATGGACTCGCACATGGCGCTGGTCCAGATGCAGTTCAATATTTATAACAATGACCTGTAAACAGCCTTGTCTTGCAAGTATATTTCTTCTGGTGTGTCCCTAAACTCTGTAATTCTGAACCTTGGACCCGATCCTGAATGACGGTGTTGTAAAGGTGATGGTCTCCCGCAGCACATGGCAGCTGACATTGAATCCCTCATAAACCATATCCAGTGTATGTTAGCCCCACAATGTTTGTATCCAAACAGATTTGTGCAGCTCCATTAATGGCCAGCATCATCCCAGCCCAAACGTCCTTGTGTGTGACTTGAGCTGGAAATCTCTGTGTAAATGTTTACAGCATTGTTCTAATCATTAACAGCAAAGTCTCTTTACTGAAGTTCCGATATCCTTTCATAATACCAGCTTTTCGATTGTCCAATATGCATAAAATCCACCCATTTATTCTGTTCACTTTTATAACAACAATATGATGAAAACAGTGCCCAACTCACAGTAAGGAACATTGAAATGATGAATATCATTCCCACACCCAAGACCACATTATTATTAAGTGCAATAACTTTGAAAATATGCAATTATTTTCCTTTGTATTAATGTTGTGAACTAATAGTCAACTCTCCTGCTCCTCTGATGCTGCCTGAACGGCTGCTTTTTCAGAAGCACATTTTTTGACTCTGATCTTCAGCATCTGCAGTCCTCACTTTCTCCCTGGTAATATTCACTCATAATCATTTTTGTGGTAACAATTTCACTGTGTGTTTAAATATGTTAGTCAGATATGAATACATTTTGAATTGCTTATGTCTGGCTCAGAGCTCAGTGATGTTGGGTGTGAATGTCAATGTCTGTGAGATGCTTGATATGTAGGCCATGCCTCTGAGAGACTGACAGATTAACCCTTTAGCTGTTCACAACAAGCAAGTTACGGACTGAACCCAAGCAGCCTGAGCTCACAAAACCCAAAGCATAGTGTCCAGCATTGGGCATGTTTGGACAATATTTTTCATTTTAATTTATTCATAGAATATGATTGGGCCAGTATTTATTGTCCGTCTCTTGTTGCCCTTGAGAAGGTGGTGGTGAGCTGCCGCACTGAACCACTGGAGTCCATGTGTTGTAGTTAGACTTCCATTACCATTCGGGAGGGACCTTGAAACAGTGACACTGAAGGAACAGCAATATACTTCCCAATCATAATGGTGAATGGCTTGGAACAGAACGCGAACGTGGTGGGGGTCCCATGTATCGGCTCCCCTTGTCCTTCTTGATGGTTGGGCTTCAGAAATACGTTGTAAGGAGCCTTGGTAAATTTCTGCAGAGCACCGTGTCGATGGCAGGTGTTGCCACTACTGAGTATCAATGAATGAAGGGTGAAGCTGCACTCACCCAAGGAAATGGGGGGTATTTCATAACACCCATATTCAACATGTGTCTTATTGATGGGGGACAGGCTTTCGGAGATCATGAAGTGAGTTATTTCTGCAGGATTCCTTGCCCCTGACATATTCTTGTGGTCAATTAATTTTCATACATCAAAGTGTGGTGCTGGTAAAGCATAACAGGTCAGGCCACATCTGAGGTACAGGAGAGTCGATGTTTTAGCATAAGCCCTTTATAGGAATCATATGGTCAGTCCAGTTCTGGTTAACGGTAATCCCCAGGATATTGCTAGTTGGGTGTTCAGTGATGGTGGTGGCATTGGACGTTAGAGCATACGGTTCAACTTTCTATTGTTAGAGGAAATCGTTGTCTGGCATATTTGTAATGGAAATGGTACTTGTCACTTTTAAGCACACATATGCATATTTCCAGGTGTTGTTGCATTTCGATAAGGACTGCTTCAGTATTTGAGTAAATCGCGAATGGCATTGAACATTGGCAAACATCAATGGCAAACATCCCCACTTGTGAATTTACACTCTCAGGATGGTCATTTATGATTGTGCCTAGGGCAGAGATCACTCTTATAGCTCACTGATACTGTCCCTCTCTCTGATTTAGGAAGTTTGCTTCCCATTTCACCTGCTCCAGAGGTGTTTAACAACATATCTGAATGAGATAATATTACATTATCTTCCCATGGAGCTGAGTGAGGAGTTGGTTAGCTCAATCAGTTGGACGGCTAGATATTAATGCCAACAGTGTGTGTTCAATTCCTGCACTGACTGGGGTGACAAAAGGGCTGTCCTACTCAACCTCACCCTTACTTGAGGCATGATGACTGTCCAGTTAAACTACCACCAGTCGTCTCTGTCTAACGAGAGAGCAGCCCAATCATCCTGGAGGAGTATGGTGCCCTCCCTTTCCATTTCTGATTTACAGGCTGACCCAGAAACCCCACCCCTATGGAACTGCTGCAGAGCTGTCCTGGAGCTGAGATGGCTGCTCTCCACCAACCCCAACCACTGTCATTCGTGCCAGGTATAACTTCAGCCTGTGCAGACGATACTTATTTGCTCTAGTTTTACCGTTAAGCCTGGACACTTGGTCAAATGCAGTTATGATAATGTCAAAAATGCAGTCACTGTCGCATCACCTGTAGAATTCAGCGATGTGTTTTCTTGTTGTACACCATTAAACCAAGGTTTCAATGTGCCCAAGGGATGAGTGGCCCTGGCAGAGCCTAAACTGAGTTTCAGTGAGCAGTTTGGTGCTGAGGAAGTGCTACTTGATCCCACTGTAGATTCCAATAACATTGCAACACTTTATTAGTGATATGGATTAGAGCAATGGCGCAGTCTTTGATTGTCTGATGTTTTGTCTGTGTGTGTACAGGACCCGCCTGGATGGTTTCCCACATTGTCAGGTAGGTCCCAGTGCAATATCCCTGCAGGAACAGCTTGAATGGAATGTTCTCAGGGCCCACAGCTTTTGCATTATTCCATGCCTCCAGCCACTCGGAGATACCAAACAAAAATGAATTGAATTAGCTGACGACTGCCATCTGGAGGAGACTAAAATAGATCATCCCATCGATACTTCTGTCGGAACATTGGTGTGAATGTTTCAGCCTTACCTTTTCTATTGTTGTGTTGGCCTCTTCCATCACTGAGGAAGATGATATTTGTGGATCCTCTTCTTCCAGTGAGTTGTTTGATTGACCACACAATTCACCCTGATTGAATGTGACAGGATTGCAGAGATTAGATCTGATTTGTTGGTTAGATCTGTCTGTCACTGGCTGTTTATGCTATTTGGTCAGTAAGTGGTCTTGATTGGTAACATCACCTCATTGTGAGGTGTAGCTGGTGCTGCTCTTGGCAGACCCTCCTGTATTCTCCATTGAACAGGGGTTTATCCCCTGGCCTGATGGGCAGGGTAAAGTGGAGCATATGCCAGGTAGTGACAGTGGAAATTGTTCTGGAGTACAATTCTGCTGCTGTTGGTTATGACTCGAATCACCTCACAAAGGCCAGTGCTGCATTCTAGATCTATTCGAAATCTGTCCCATTTAGCATGGTGATAGTTAGTATTTCTCACATGTGCGTACATGTATGTGTGACCTTGTCTCCCGGAATACTGTGTGAGGTAGTCACCGTTCCCAGTATGGGTCATCATCAATGTGTCTGCAGGAGTAGGTTGGTGAAGATGAGGTCAAGTGTGTTTCTCCCTCTCAGTCGTTCCCCCCTGCCCCGATGCAGACTCAGTCTCACAGCTATGTCCTTTTGGACACGACCATCTCGATCTGCAGTGCTGCTGCTGATCCCCTCTTGGTGGGGTTTGAAATGGCCCACCCTGTATACATTCTCCAGCTCTGTCACCCTCTCAGTGCGTCCTCCATGTGTTGTTCAATGTGGAGGGACACTGATCCATCAGCTGAGGGAGGGGAGTCAGCAGGAGGTTTCTGTGTCAGTGTTTGATCTGACACCGTGAGGCTGAGGGAGGGGGGGGTCAGCAGGAGGTTTCCGTGTCAGTGTTTGATCTGACCCCGTGAGGCTGAGGGAGGGGGGTCAGCAGGAGGTTTCTGTGTCAGTGTTTGATCTGACACCGTGAGGCTGAGGGAGGGGGGGGGGTCAGCAGGAGGTTTCTGTGTCAGTGTTTGATCTGACACCGTGAGGCTGAGGGAGGGGGGGGTCAGCAGGAGGTTTCTGTGTCAGTGTTTGATCTGATACCGTGAGGCTGAGGGAGGGGGGTCAGCAGGAGGTTTCTGTGTCAGTGTTTGATCTGACACCGTGAGGCTGAGGGAGGGGGGGGGGTCAGCAGGAGGTTTCTGTGTCAGTGTTTGATCTGACACCGTGAGGCTGAGGGAGGGGAGTCAGCAGGAGGTTTCTGTGTCAGTGTTTGATCTGACACCGTGAGGCTGAGGGAGGAGAGTCAGCAGGAGGTTTCTGTGTCAGTGTTTGATCTGACACCGTGAGGCTGAGGGAGGGGGGGGGGTCAGCAGGAGGTTTCTGTGTCAGTGTTTGATCTGACACCGTGAGGCTGAGGGAGAGGAGTCAGCAGGAGGTTTCTGTGTCAGTGTTTGATCTGACCCCGTGAGGCTGAGGGAGGGGGGTCAGCAGGAGGTTTCTGTGTCAGTGTTTGATCTGACCCCGTGAGGCTGAGGGAGGGGAGTCAGCAGGAGGTTTCTGTGTCAGTGTTTGATCTGACACCGTGAGGCTGAGGGAGGGGGGTCAGCAGGAGGTTTCTGTGTCAGTGTTTGATCTGACCCCGTGAGGCTGAGGGAGGGGGGTCAGCAGGAGGTTTCTGTGTCAGTGTTTGATCTGACCCCGTGAGGCTGAGGGAGGGGAGTCAGCAGGAGGTTTCTGTGTCAGTGTTTGATCTGACACCGTGAGGCTGAGGGAGGGGGGGGTCAGCAGGAGGTTTCTGTGTCAGTGTTTGATCTGACACCGTGAGGCTGAGGGGGGGGGGGGGGGGTCAGCAGGAGGTTTCTGTGTCAGTGTTTGATCTGACACCGTGAGGCTGAGGGGGGGGGGGGGTCAGCAGGAGGTTTCTGTGTCAGTGTTTGATCTGACACAACGAGCTACAAACCTCCTCCAAACCTACCCCCTTCGCTTTCTCTCTTTCCTTCCCCAAACCCTACGTTCCTCTCTATCTCTATAACCTCCTCCAAACCTTCCACCCATCCCATCTATATAACATCCTCCAGCCCCTACTGCCTTTGCTATCTCTATAACACCCTCCATGCACTGTACCCCTTTTATATCTCTCTAACTTCCTCCAAACCCGACACCCCTCCCTATTCTCCTTAACCCTTTCCAAATACTGCACCCCTTCCTAGCTCGCTAAACTCCTCCAATCACTACTCCCTTCCCTATCTCTTCAACCTACTCTAGCCCCGCACCACACTCTATTTCCTTAACCCATTCTAAACCCTGCTCTCCTCCCTATCTTTCTCAACCCTCTAAACCCTATACTTCTCCCTACTTACTCAACCCCACCAAACCCTTTCCCTATCTATCTAATCACATCCAATCCCTACACCCTTCCCTATCTCACTTACCTGTTCTAAACCCTATGCTACTCCGTATCTCTCTCAAACCCTGCACGCCTCCCTATCTCTCTAACCCCTCCAAACCTACACATTTCCCTATCCGTCTAACCCCCTCCAATCCGTAACCCTTCTCTATCTCTCTAACCTCCTTCAAACCCGATACTACTCCACAACTCTCTCAAACCCTGCACGCCACGCTCTCCCTCTAATCCACTCCAAACCCTACACCCCTCCCTATATCTCTAAGCCCCTCCCAAATCATATACTACTCCCTATCTCTCTCAACCCGCTCATACTACCCGCTAACGTTTTATCACGCCTCATATTTACGCTTCTACTACCATTTTAAGTTTAGCCTTACACATATTGTAGTTGCCTCCATTGACCTGCTCAATTTGTACCCGCTTTAAGTTTCTCTTTCCGATTTGATTCCCTTCTTACTGCAGAAACTGACTCCATAATGACTAATAATGCATCACCACCTCCTCCTTTACCCCTCTCCTGTGCTGCCTATAGTTCTTGCACCGCAGAATATTGAGTTGTCAGCCCTGACCTCCCTCAAGCACATCTCTGTAATAGCAAAAATGTCACAATTCCACGCGTCACCACGTTCCCTTTATCACATCTGTCTGTCCGATAACATACCCAACAATAAGGGAAAGCACATCCACCCAAGAATATATCACCTAGAATACTCTGTACTTCGCAGTTCTTCAGTCATTGACTGCTCGTTATCAAGCTGCCTAATTCATGAACCAAAACTGTAAGTCTGGGACTGAATGAATATTTGTTGAATAGTAATTTCATTTTCAGTAAATGTATTTATCAAATGCAACTTTCCAGAACTGAACGGTCAGCTCTAAATAGAGCGAGTTTCTGCTGATTAATTGCCTGCTCAGTGTGCAGAGAGGACAGCCCTTTGTAATGGAGAAAGTGAGACCTGGAGATGCTGGTGATTAGAGTCGAAAAGTGTGGCGCTGGAAAAGCACAACATATCAGGTGACATTTGAGGAGCAGGAGAGTCAAAGCTTTGTGCATCAGCCTTTCATCTGGAAGGCATTGGTACCTTCCCATGTTTTCCATTCCATGATTAACAGGTTATAGGGAACAATATGTGTTCAGGAAAGCAGCACTGTATTGAGCCCTGAAATGGAAAGCAGTCAATCAGAGAGTTGGACAGTGAGTAGACATGGTGAGGTGAAGGACAGACTGATTGCAGTACAAACATAGGGATAGATAAATCTCCTCGGCGAGACGGGATCCACCCTGGCTTACTACAGGAAGAGAGCGAAGAGATTACTGCACCTTTGGAGATGATGTTTGCATCCTCACTCACCATTGGAGTCGTGCCAGATGATTGGGGGGAGGCAAATGTTACTCCCTTGTTCAGGAAATGGAATAAAGTTAATCCAGAGAATTATAGACCAGTCATTTTACATCAGCATTGGGCAAAGGTTTGGAGAGGATTCTGAGAGACAGAATTTATGTTTACTTGTAAATCATAGTTTGGTTAGAAATAGTCAGCATGGCGTTGTGAGGGGCAGGTCATGCCTCACAAACCTTACTGAATTCTTTGAGGATGGGATCAAACACATTGAAGAAACGAGAGTAGTGGATGTGGAGTACATGGTTTTTCACCAGGCGTTTGGTAAATTTCCCCATGGTAGGTTCATTCAGAAAGTAAGGACGCATCGGATACAGGGCAACCGGCCTGTCTGGACGCAGAATTGACTGGCCCATAGAAGACAGGGGTGGGTGGTAAATGGAAAGTATTCTGTCTGGTGCTCGGTGACCATTGGTGCTGCATTGGGATTGGTTCTGGGGCCTCTGCTGTTTGTGATATTTATAAATGACTTCGATGAGGAAGAGGGAAGGTGGATTAGTAAATTTTTCAAATTAACAAATTATGGTGGAATTGAGGGTAGTATGGAGGGCTATTGTAGTTTGCACAGGACATTGACTGGATGCTGAACTGGGCTGATAATAGACAGTTGGAGTTCAACCTGGAAAATTGTGAAGCGATTCAGTTTAGAAGGTCAAATTTAAATGCATAATACACAGTTAAATGTAAGATTCATACATTGTGGCATAACAGTGGGATCTGATGATCCATGTCATAGCTCCCACAAAGTTGCCACCCAGGTTGATAAGGTTCTTAAGAAGCCGAATGATATTTTCATTAGCATGGGGGTTGAGTTTAAGCAGTGAGGTTATGCTGCAGCTTTATGGACCCCTGGTGAGATCACACTTAGAATGTTGCCTTCCGAACTGATCGCCTCATTATAGTTAAGACGTGGAAGCATTGGTGAGTGCACTGAGGAAATTTATCAGGACGCTGCTTGGACTGGAGGGCAGGTCTTGCAAAGAAAATTCAGGGAACTAGTTTATTTTCTCATTGGAACGTAAAAGAATGGAACATGACTTGATAGAGGTGGACAAGGTGATTAGAGGCATAGATAGAGTGGATAGCCAGAAACTTTCACCGAGGACGGAAATGGCTATGATGAGGTGGCATGATTTTAAGGTAATTGGAGGAATATTTATGGGAGATGTCCGAGGTAGGTTCTTTACGCAGAGAGTGTGGGTGTGCGGATAGGCACATGAATGATCGTATAATGAAAGGTATGTAAGTTAGTCTGATCTTAGAACAGGATAAAATGTCGGCAGGACTCCAAGGGCTGAAGGGCCTGTACTATGATTCCTGTTTCACCAAGCTTGTAGGTTCTCATCAATTCTTCAGTGTGTGAGGGAGTGATGTGTGTGAGATCAGGAATCTTTGACGAGGTGTTAGGTCAAAACTTACATTTACGTTGTGCATTGTTACAGTCACCTGAGTGCCAGTACAATATGTGCATGTCACCACACACCAAACAGAATCCACCAAGTTCAGTTATTAACGTGCTTTTAGCCTGCCGTTTGCTGCTGTTTTCTTCAGATTTATTCTGTTTGGTGAACCATGTATTAATCTCTGGCCATCCACAGAGATGTAAAATTTCATTTTGATACTGGTGATAATGAAGGTGAAATTTATTGGGTATGGTTTCAGAGGTTTCTTTGTACGACTCAAGAGAGTGCATCAGACTGTCAAATGTTTAACGTCTTTTCCCAGCATCCGGTCCAGGGTGCAGATATATGGAGTCTGGGAGGTAGGCCAGGTGTCAGCACCATCAGTACGTTGTGCGGTGTGATTCTGACACTGCATGTCGACACATCTGCCCACTGGACCAGGCTCTGACTGAAGATGATTTTTAAAACCTGGTTGCTGGTCAGCCATTGATTTGGGCATTATTTGTAGCTACACTGAGACCAGTGATAGTCTGTTAGCGAGCTCCCACCTTTCCCAGGGTGGATTCCAAATTATTTGTTGTGAAGAAATGTTTGACTGACTGCCCTGACCCAGGTTAGACACTCTTTGCACAGATTTAGTAGCGGGTCATTGTGTCACTCAGCATCACATGCAACTATGAATTCCAGTAACACTGTAAATGATTCAAAATCTTTTGGAAGCCATTTTTAGCGTAGGTCATTGCAAGGTGTTGAGTTTACTGACCCGAACAATAATCAGCTGTTAGCTATGTTTCGTGAATTGGGCAAAAATGAGATATGAAGTATGATTATTCAACTGAACTATAATCTCTGAAAACAAAAAGGTCGATTCTATATTTATGGGAGTAAAGTATAAACTCCTATCAATTTTTTGTAACGCAAAAATAAAGAATGCACATTTTATTTTACTTCGAATAAAGAACATGGTACGTAACTGTTATGATCAGAATTATATATTCAATGTCAGGATTCAAAACAATGCATTGCCACTCCAACATTTTGAAAATGGTCGGCTTCTGAATGATTACATGTTCAGAGTGAGTAAACGATTGGTCAATCAAATAGAATTAGCGTTCTTATACATTTATATATAATCAATCAGTTAAATTTCTCAGTGAAATGTACGAGCTTCAGCTAATAGCCAACAATTTAGAAATGGCAATAATTCAACATGCACTGTGAATGATTACATTATCAAATTTTAGCGAACAATAATTTGAAAACTTGCGATTTTAGAAAGAATGCTACTTAATATGATTTGTGGACAGTGAAAAGAAAATGGACATATTTTAGTGTGAGGGAAAAGTCAGACGTTTTCAAAGAGCTTTGTGCCAAAGCAATGATATATTTGTTTTCGTTATCAGAACATAACATTTAAAATATTCATGTTCTGAGTAATAAATAGACTACATAATGAGACTGACCTTGCAATATTTGCATTTTAAATGTTTATCCTGCACCAAATAATCAAATATTTGTGAGCACTTAAAACGGGAAATAATCAGATACTGACTTTTATTTGCATCAGACACATGATAGAGAACAAGCCTTTAAAGTACAGGAGGAGGCCATTGGCCACTGTGTGTGCACCAGCTCCAGTAATGTTTGCTAAGCACCTTCCATTTGCCAGCCCTACCTCTGTAGCCCATTAAAGTTATAATTTCCAAATATATATCCAATTCTTTCTTGAATCGTCATCTACAACTCTCCCAGGCAGTCTAATCCAAATCTTAACAACTCTCTCAATAAAGAAGTATTTATGTATTTCAGTCCCAGCTCTTCCACTGACCATTTTGAAATTAGAACTCCTTGATGCTGTAATGCCAACTAACAGAAACAGAGTTTTCCTGTTTTACTCTGCAACTTTCTTCATACTTTTGAGCACCGCGATAAGTTCACATCCTTGTCTGTTCTGCTCCAGGAAGAATAAGCCTTGCAAAAACTGTAACAAACACTACGTCGGAAAAAGAGGCAGAAAACGAGGCACCTGGATGCATGAACAACAAATAGCCAGAAAGAAGATATGACCCACTCTCACTAGGTCCTTACATACGGATGAGGAAGTATATCATTTTGACGGGGTCTGCACATCCATCTCGGACCAGCCAAAGAAAGACACGCACGAGAATTCCTAGAAGCATGGCAATCCAACCGGAACTCTATCAACAAACACATCGATTTTGATTCAATCTAACACTCTCTGAGGAAAAGGACCAGGTATGAAATCACCAATACTGGAAATTACATCACTGACTCAAGGAAACCTAAACACTTAAATAGCAAGTGGGACATAAAACTAGCATTTCACCGGAGTCTCACTGATAATGTTCACTAGGATAGTGATGAACCATCGGAAAATGAACTCTCCAACTCAAACTGACATCCAGAAGAAATGCAATTTCTCTCGTCCTTTCTTTAACTAAATCCTTCATTCCAGTTATCATTCTGATTATTTATAAAGTTATTGGTATTCTTCTGCAAAGTAATATGGAGTCTGTCTGATTGTGTGTGTGAGTGCGTGAGAGAGAGAGAGAGAGAGAGAGAGAGAGACAGAACAATCCTCTGGAATCTCTGAATTACTCCCTGTGCCATATGGAAAAGAGGTAAGGATTAGGACGGCGGTATAGTTTAACATGTTGTTTAAAAAGCTAGTTCAGGGTTGATGGTTTCAGATTTTTGGATTATTCGGAATTCTTCCAGGACAGGTGGGACTTGAACAAAAAAGACAGAATGCATCTTAACTGGAGGAGCGACAACATCCTTTTGGGGAGCTTTGATAGTGCATGTCGAATGGATTTAAACTAATAAACCAGGAGTTTGGTATCAAAGCAACGGGTCCGAAACTGAGTAGAAGGTCGAGACGAATAGCACATCAGGCATGGCCAGTCTAATGACCATGCTGAGGGAAGGAATCATAATCAGTTCACATTGTGAGATGGAAGTTGGAATAAATGATAGAGATGAGGCTCAGGTTTATCAGGGCTTCACAAATGAGGATGGAAAGTGTGGGGGATGTGAGGGATTGAGGTGTGAGAGATCAGGAAGACAGTGCACAAGAAAATATTAAAGGGTAAATAATAAAGGGGTGGAGTGGAGTGGGGAATTCTATGATAAATAACTGGCAGCAAAACACATGAAAACTTGCTTTTTATCAAAGTGAATATCTGGGAAGTGATTTATTATGCTTCTGAGAAATAGCACCCTCATAGCTAGAAGTCTGCATTATATTGAAGGAAAATCTGTGTCCATGACATTGCTGTAGCTATAATAATGGTGGTAAACAACTGGAAAAGTGCTCGTGCTGTTGTTAGACAATGCTTGCACTGAGCATGTGAATTACCCTGGATGTTCCCAGAGATGGCTTGGATGCTGTAGGTGGAGAAAGGGCTGAAACTCCATGAGATGATTCTGGTTTGGGATCTCGCCACTTACTGAGTCGAGTCAAAGGAACAAACCAGCAACTGCCATTGCTTATTGCTTCAGAATATATCAGAGCATTCATGGCTGCCAACGCATAGAATCATGCAACGAATTAAAGGCCTATCACGTCTGTGCCAGCAAGTGCACATCCAAAGGCTTTTTAAATGTTTGTGAGGTTTCCTCCCTCAACGACCCTCCGAGACAATGCATTCCAGATTCATACCACCCTCTCGGTACAAAACACATTCCACAAATCCTGTCTCAATCCCTGCCTTTCACTTCAAAAATGCGTTCCTTTGTTTTTGACCGTTTGACAAAAGGAAACAGCTTCTGTTTATTCATCTTCTCTATACCCCTATACTCCAGTCTACCTGTAGCAGGTTCCCTCCTCAACCTTCCCTGCTGCAAAGAAAAAACGAGCAAATTTCGCCCTCCCCATTCATAGTTCGAGTACTCACTTATCTTATTACTTCTGACATGAATCATCCCACATTTATTAGTGTTACATTTCATTGGCCATTGATCTGGCTATCTGAATAATCTTTTTATATTCTCTTGATTGTGAGCCACTGAGCTCAGCTTTGTGTCATCCACAACATTGGTCTGCATTCCACTGCACCAACCTCCCCCCCCCACCCCCCATTTTCCACATGCTCACCATCGTCATTTATGAATATCACAAACAAACCGTGATTTCCTTCCTGTTTCCCAGATGTTTTTCAGAGGAAGATTTGAGAATTCCAGTCTCTGTTTTTTCTTATTTTGCTCAATTTACAGAGTGATGTGGTTAACATCTTTTATGAGGAAGCCAGAAAAAACTGTTTTGACACAGAGTTGAATTCATCTTTTACACTTTGCATGTTTTATTCATAAAGCTTGTAAATAATTTAGGATGAACTAGGTTTTGGCATCTTGCGCTGGATCATTAACCTTTTGGAGGCACTGCAATAGCCAGAGCTGGAGACATTTTTCATCTGCAGGATGGACACAGACTAATTCATTGTTTGTTTAAATCAGCTAGTGTGATGAGGATAAATACTCAATTAAATTCTATGTTATGGACAAACTGAAGAAGATCAAATCATATTCTCATGTCTACCTTGAATTGGAAGCAAATACATACTGTAAAGAAAAATCAAAAATGTTGAAACACCACACAAGACAAGAAAAAAAAATCCTCTGCACTTGATACAGAAAGATAGAGTACATGTATCATCTTAACAAGAATCAAGTGATAGAAAAGAAAGAACATGAAATCTTTTCTTAATTTTGAATGGAAACCTGATCTCATTTTTCCTGAACAGTGATGTTTTCGCATCCAATCCCGCTTCCCCAAAAACAAGATTTTCCTTGTCACTAAAACTTCATCCATCATTCTTCCTCCTTCGTCCTACTCTTTCCTCACACTCCTACTTCCCTTGCACTACCCCTTCTGCTGCTACATGCTCTTCCACTGATGATTTCCCTTTACACCCTCCTTCTGTCACTCCCACCGTAAGTTACACCAATTCCCCAATTACTCCCACTTCATCTGACCATCGCATTCCCTTTTTGCTTTCCAACTGGGATGATGGGAGCCGCTGGCTTCTGTTCTGCTATTGATCATCAGTGAATGTTGAGATTGAGATGATCAATGTCCAATTGCAACAAACAATAGTGTGTGTCTGTCACTGTCTGATGCACTGTGAGCAGGATTGTTTTGATCCCCATGTTCGAGAGTGGAGTGTCTTTCTGTCTATGTGTCACAGTGCACAACCAAACAGTCTCATCACAAATAGGATGAACCTTTCCACAAAATCAGAAGTCCATGCATCAGTTTCCCCGTAAACATTGTGAGTACAGTGAGCACATTGTTCAAACAAGCCGTGTTTTACACTTTTGCTTTTTATTATTTTAACGGTTTACCTCTTTTGAGGTGAGATCAGAGTAACTTCCCTTGCATCAAAGTAGTATTTGATTCATGTGGCATCACGGACCCTGAGTAAACAGGGGTCAATGGGAATCGGAGGAAATTCTGTCCTGGTAATTTCCTCACTGAACGTTGACACCTTCCCCAGAGCTTTTGAGAATGACAAATAAACTCTGCCCTTGCTAATACCTTCCAAAACCATGGATGACTTTGTCCTGTTAATAACATCAACATTTATTATGTTTTCACAGTTTTGTCTAAAATCTCAGAAAAGTAAGACTTTGCTGGTTGACTGTCACTCCAATGAAATCAGGGCATTACAATAAGATTACGTTCATTTTCATTCAGTTACTTCCTGAGGACTGATCATGTGATTACAGAGTCAGTGATATCAACATTTTATCTGTGCAACAGAATCACATCTCATTGGCTCAAGGCTGCACCACTCCCCAATTCTATTTCTTTCCCCGCTCATTCGCCCTGCTCATCAGATATATGAGGTGCACAAGATGCAATAATGCAGAGATGTCTATGACCCCTTGGAACCTGACTCCCCACCCGTGCCCTGCACTCTGACTGCATCCCCTCCCCCAAATGCACTTCCAGTCGTACCTTCAGCCTCACTCCTACCCTTCCACACTCCGATGTTGAATGTTCTGTACTTAACAATGGTCTCAGCGTTATCCCGCTGTGCCCCGACTTTAATGAATTTCGGGTACGGAATGACGTTGAACTCTTCTCCCACCATCTTCTCCTCGGTGCCCATTTCTTTGGGCAAAGATTCTGTTCCCTGTTCCACAGACTCTTCGCCTAGCTCCAATACTCTTCCTCCACCTGGACCTCTCCCTCTGCTGTTTGCTTGAACTCAATCTGTTCATTGAGAATGTTCGATGTGTCATTGGTTGTCTTAATTTCTCTGCATCCCCTCACCCAATCCAACAAATCACCCTCTGAACAGGCCGTACCGCCGTGTGCTTTGATCCAAACCTGACTTTGTTATTCAGCCTGTGCTGGTAAGGGTGATGCTGCTGTAGTCTGGTGGACTGACATCTACATTGCAGAGACTGAGGGCCAGCTCTCAGTTATCTCCTCATATCACCTGCTGGACCCGACCATGACCCGACCATGGCACATCCGGCCATTGTATCAACTATGATAATTGACCACATTTCATCAGGTCATTCACACCCTACTTACCCCCACCTAACGGTCCCCAAGCTGATGGTCCTCTGATAGCAGAGCTCACTTCTATCTCCTCCTGAAAATCCACAAACAGAACTGCCCGGGCAGACCCAGAGCTTCAGCCTACTCCTGCCACATAGAGGGGATGCATGGATACACACGTGGGCTCCAGTCATACCTGTTTCTTCAAGGGGTACATAGACAATTCCCTGTTCCACTTCTATTCCAGACCCATCCACAACTCTTTCTCCAATGCATAGATTATATCATCGATTCTGCTTCTCTCTCTTGTCCTGAATTTGAAAAAAAACATCGATTTCACTTCCAATTTGCATCGCTCCTTCACTTTCACCTAGTCTTTCTCTGACTCATCACTTCCTTTCCTCGACATCTCTGTTTCCATTTCTGGGGATCGACAGGCCACTAATATCCAGTATTAACGAACCGACTCCCACAGCTACCTGGAGTATACACCCTCACAACCTGTTTCTTGCTAATACTCCATTCCATTCCACCAATTTTTCTGTCTCCACCGCATTGCTTCTGATGATGTCAATTTCTAAAATGTCCACCTTCTTCCTCAACTGAGAATTTCCCAGCACTGTTCCCGAGAGGGCCCTCAACCAGGTCTGACCCACCTCTTGCATTTCTATTCTCCCCGTCTCTCTACCCTCCTGCAACAGCACGACAATTCCTCTTGTCCTAGCCTACCATCCCACCAGCATTCACATGAAGTGGATCATCAGCCGCCATTTCCCCCACCTCCAGCAAGATGCCATCACCAGATACATATTTTCCTCCTCAAAATTGTCTGCCTTCTGGAGGGACGAGGACACCCTGGTTCACTCTTTATTCACTCCCATTACCCCACCCTCACCCCCATCACAGGCCCACTTCACTTGCCCCTGGTGAAAGTGTGACATGTTCGCACTTCTGTCCTCCTTTCTCACTATCCAAGGGCCCAACCACACCGTACCGATGGAGCTGCACCTTACCAACATTTTCCACAATTAGTATCCTCGATTCGCTTCTCACAATGTGGTCTTCTCTACATTGGGGAAACTAATGGTAGCCTGGGTGATCGCTTCACTGAACATCCAAAGTGTACCTATACAAATGACCCTGAGCTTCCAGTTCCCTGCCAGTTTAATACCACATCCTGTTTCCTGGCCAATATCTGTGTCAGGCTTGCTGCAGTGTTCCAGGAACAATCTATGCAAACTGGAAGAACAACGCCTCATTTACCGTGTGAGGACCCTACAGCCCTTCAGACTTAAAATCAAGTTCAATTATTTTCGGCCCTGAACTCCCCAATGTCCTCGCCCCCGACCAATAATACACCAGGCCTAGTTCTCACATCGCCTTCCATTACACACCCTCTATGTTTAGCCACTAACAATCTCCATTAACAGCTGTCCATCCCCTTCTTCATATCAACCAACATTTTCCTAGCTACCATTAGTTCTGAGGAAGGGTCACTGAACCCGAAACGTTAACTGTGATTTCTCTTCACAGATGCTGCCAGACCTACTGAGCTTTAGAAGCAACTTCTGTTTTTGTTTCAACATTTTCATGGCACGTTTTCACAATCCAATACGTCATCAATATTTACAGCCTTGTCAAACATAGGAACTTTGTAATTTTTCATTGAATGTCCATAACAAATTATTCAAGATCCAAGTGAGACAGGGGCTTTGCTGTTATCGTTCAGATCAGACAATTTGTCACAGTTCAGAAAGAAAAAGAAATCGAAAGAGCTGGAGCAAATCTCAACAAATCTGGCAGAATTTGAGCAGAGATGCACAGAATTAACCGTTGACTTTTCAGAAATTTCATATCATAATCAATATGTTAACTCTGTTTCTCTCTGCAGCTACTTCTTCATGTTTTTATTTCGTTTCTCCACCATTTTCCGTTTGTAGCTCATGTTTGCACATCATTATATCTCATGTTTCTTGACAAGTCCATATGCTGACCTTGGTTGTATTTAGACACTGTGGTCCTATTACAGTTGGTGTGTCTGTGACACCTGTATTAAGGCCAAAATCTTTCTTCTATAAGATTCAAAGAGAAAAAAAACATGTTTATGAATATCCTGTAAATCTCAGAAAACCACTTTGTTTTAAAACACTCTTCATTGCAACTGAACTTCTTGACATAATAAGAATCGATTTTTGTTGATGGAACAGTCTATGTCCTTTATTGAACAAGCTTGTCTCCCCCGTCCCCCTCCCCCACCCCATAGGCTTTCAATACATATCACAGAATTATTCCAGCAAAGGTTGCGGAAAATCAACCCATTGTCTCTTCCAGCTTAGAATGAGCTGTATCTCTTACTGTTATTCTGTATACTGGCAACTGAAAGCATTCTATTCGTGTGACATGGTAACTGCTCTGCCCAGGACCATAGGAAACTACAGACGGTTGTGAGCACAGCACAGACCATCACGGAAGGCGACCTTCCATCCATTTATACTTCTTATTGTCACCGAAAGGCTGATAACATAAAAAATCTCTCCCAAACTGGTAATGATCTCCGACAACCTCTTCCAACAGGATTAAGATAGAGAGGCTTGAAAACATGGACCAGCATACTCAGGAACACTTTCTTCCCTTCCGTAATTAGACTGACGAATTGACATCTCTAACTTCAAATAATACTAGTCTTGCTAATAGCGATCTTGTTTTGCACATCTCCTGTGCAGCTGTAACCTTATATGCCTCACTCTGTTGAAGTACCTCATCAGCTGTGTTTTTTGTCTACTATCATGTTCCTGCGCTACTCACAAAACAAAGCTTTCCATTGTACATTTGACTAAAATAAATCAAATCAAAGCCAATAAAACACGTGGACGACAGTGCCTCATGGTCTTCTCAAGAGCAGCTAGAAAAGTGAAGTAATGCTGGCCCAGCCAGTGATACCCATATCCCATTAACGAATATAAGAAGATGACCACCGTTTAGGCAGAGAGACGGGGAGATAAAATCGCTTTAAACATTGTCTTAGACATATACAGGTGTCCCTTTATTGAACAAGCTTGTCTCTCTCTCCCCCCCCCCCCCCCCCCCCCCACCATAGGCTTTCAATACATATCACAGAATTATTCCAGCAAAGGTTGAGGAAACTCAACCCATTGTCTCTTCCAGCTTAGAATGAGCTGTATCTCTACTGTTATTCTGTATACTGGCAACTGAAAGCATTCTATTCGTGTTACATGGTAACTGCTCTGCGATTTTAAGTACAGTGTTCCTTTCAAAAGTCGATATGGTGGAAAGTGAAGAAGCATTCATCGGTATGGGAAAAATTTCGGCCATCTTTGTAAAAGTGAAAATCCTCTTTGGATTTGTTTTGATTAGCGAAAACAGGTCCTAATGTAGGTCATTTGGAAAGGGAAGTGGGGAAAAGCGAACTTTTGAAAAGCAGGATTTACATGGGCATGTCATCAGCGAAGTTGCAGCTGGCGTTGTTTGGAATTTGGAAACACAGCCGTATGTGGACAGGGAGTACAGTAGGGGGCTGAGGACGCATCTTTGGGGTATCCAGTGTTGAGTGTGATTGTGGTCGAGGTGCAGATCCCTCTCTTCAAAGATTTGATCTGTGGGTCTGAAACCGGGGGATCAAGTTGCAGAGGGTGGAGCCGTGACTAAGGTCACAGAATTTTGAGATCAGTCTGGAGGGGATAACGATGTTGAAGGTGGAGCTCTAGTCAGTGAGCAGGAGTCTGGTGTAAGTGTCCTTGTTGTCTAGATGTCCCAGGGATGAGTGCAGGGATCGGGGTATGGCATCCGTTCTGGACCTGTTACATCAGTAGGCAAATTATAAGGGATTAGGTTAGGCTGGGAGACTGGAGCTGATGTGGGCCATAACCAGCTTCTCAAATCACTCCATGTTTATTGAGGTCAGAGCCACTGGGCGGTAGTCATTAAGACACGTTACATGTGCTTTCTCACTTACGAGGATGATGGTGGTCTTCTCGAAACGGGTTGGGACTTCAGCTTGTAAGAGGGAGAAGCTGTAGTTGTATATGAATACCTCTACCAGTTGGTCCTCATAGGCTCCGAGTACACAGCCGTGAACATCGTCCAGGTCTGTCACTTCCCTTGCCTTGACTCTCAGGAAAACTGATCATGTCAGCAGCGGTGACAGCGGGCACAGATACATTCGAGGCTGTCGGGGCAGGTTTCAGCCTGGTCGTCACACAATCATTCATCATAGACATTCCTTCCCCCACCACACTCCATCGTCATCAACACACAGTTTGTCCAGACAGAATGCCATCAATAGACTGGGATTGTGCACAATAATGAAGTCAAATTCACCACAAAACGGGGCAGGGTGTGCTTCTACTGAGAGTCAGTCTAGCAGGGAGTGAAGACTTTGCAGGTGTAATTCCACTCCAGCCATTGCTTCAACATGAATGGAGTCAAGCATGTGGACTGTTGTGCCTTGTAAATGGTGGGCAGTCCTTAGGGAGTCAGGAAATGTATGAGATATGGACAAATTGGACAAAGGAGCTGAGGGCAGTTTTGCTAAGTTTGAAGATGATGCAGTGATGGTTTGCTGGGAAGATGATATTGAGGAAGTGGGGAGGCTGCAGAAAGACTTGGACAGTTTTGGACTGTGGGAAAACATGTGGCTGATGGAACACAATATGGAATCATGTGACATTATTCACTTTGATAGGCGGAATAGAGGCAGACACTATGTTCTAATAGGATCCATTCAATCTGAAGCACAAAAGGATTTTGAAGCACTCGTCCTCCCTTATGGTTAATGTGCAGGTTCAGTTGGCAGTTACGAAAGCAAATGCAATGTTCACCTTCATTTCAAGAGAACAAGAATACAAGAGAGGAGACATACTGTTGAGAATGTAATGGGCAATGGTCAGACGGCATTTGGCATATTCTGAACTGCTGAGGGATGACGGCTTGTCATATGAGCGGCAGTGTATGTACTCGATGGAACTTAGAAGAATGGTGGGGGGGGGGGGGTGGGGGGTGGGGGAATCTGATTGAAACTGATCGATTACTGCAAAGATTGATACAGTCAGTGTGTAGAACATATTTCCACTAGACAGAGAGACTGCTAAACCAGCACAGTGCAGAATTGTAAGTCTCTGATCTGCTCTTTTAATTATAAGTTGATTTGACTTCACGTTCTGGTCAGTGGTAACCCCTGTGATATAGACGGTGGGAGGATTCAGTGTAGCCAGTAGTCCATTAATCTGTTGAATGTAAGCTACTATCTGTGAGTCTTACCTGGTGGGAGTACATTGTCTCTATTATGATTGTCATTTGTAATCTGGTCATTTTGAAGGATTGAGCCTGTTACACCAGTATTGTTGATTTTAACTAAAAAGGTGCAATTTATCACAGCACTCAGCAACAATATGTCATCGAATACGGAACACCTTTCTAATAACAGAAAAAGTCTAAAATATTCACTATTAGAAACACTGTTTTCCTGTTCGTGTTCAAATCAGATAATCTGTCCCATCGAGATGGTTGACTTGGAAATATTTATTTAAAAAAATAATTTTTGGATGTGGGCAACACTGGATGGTCCCAGCATTTCTTGCCCGTCCCAAGTTGCCCTTGAGAAGGTGGTGGTGAGCTACCTTCTCGAACTGGTGCAATCTATGTGCTGTGCGTTGACCCACAATTGATTAAGGGGGGAATTCTATTGTTTTGAACCTGCAACAGGGAAGGAACTGCGATATATTTCCAAATCAGGATGTTGACTGGTTTGCAGGGCAATTTGAAGTTGGTGGTGTTCCCAAAAGTCTACTGCCCTTGTCAGTCTCCATGGAAGTGTTCGTGAAATTGGAAGGAGCTCTCTGAGGATCTTTGTGGAATTTCTGCATTGTGTCTCGTAGATAGTACGCACTGCTGTTCCTGAGCGACCGTGGTGAAGGGAGTGAATGGTTGTGGATGTGGTGCAAATCAAATGGGCTGCTTTGTCCTGGATGGTGTCAAGGTTCTTTAGTGTTATTGGGGCTGCACTCAGTCAGGCAAGTGAGGATTCTTACATCTCATTCCTGACTTGTGCCTTGTAAATGTTGGAGAGGCTTTGGGAAGTCAGAAGGTGAGTTAATCGCGCGGTATTCCTAGCCTCTGATCTGCTCTTATCTGTGACGAGTCCAGTTGAGTTTATGATCAATAATACCCCCCAGGATTTTGATAGTGGGGAAATTTAGTGGGGATAATGCTGCTGAATAACAAGTGGTTATGTTGTTTCTTATTCGTGATGGTCATTGACTGGATTTGTGTGGCACGAATGTTACTTGCAACTTGTCAGCCCGAGCCTGGATAATCCCCACTCCCGACCTTATGATGGAAGGAAGGTCATTGTTGAAGCTGCTGAAGATGTTTGTACCACGAACATTATCCTAATGGACTACTGCAGAGATGTTCCGGAGCTGAGATGACTGACCTCCAACAACAATGACCATCTTCCTATCTGTCAGGTATGACTCCAATAATGCAGTGTTGGCCTGCGATACCGTTTTTGCTTGGAGTCCTTGATGTCACATTTGGCAGAATGCAGCCTTGATATCAAGGGCTGGAATTCAGTTCCTTTTCCTATGTTTGAACCAAGGCTGTGATGGGGTCAGGAGCTGAGTGACCCTGGTGGAACACAAAATGGACGTCCCTGAGCAGGTACTGCTTGATAACACTGTTGATGACACCTTCCATCACTTTACTGATGATGGAGAGTAGACTGATGAGGCGGTATTGGGTCGGGTTGACTTTGTCCTGCGTTTTATGTACAGAACATACTTGAGGAGTTTTCCCCATTGTCTGTTTGTAACCGTACTGGAACAGCTTGTCTAGGGAAGTGGGAAGTTCTGGATCACAAGTCTTCAGGACTATTGTCGGCATGTTATCAGGGTTATAGCCTTTGCAGTATCCAGTACCTTTAACCGTATCTTGATATCAGTGAATCGAATTTGCTGAAGACTGCTATCTGTAATGATGGGGACCACGGGAGGAGGCCGAAATGGATCATCCACTCAAAACTTCTGACTGAAGATTGCTGCGAAAGCTTCAGCCTTAACCTTTGCACTGATGTTCTAGAACCTTCCATCATTGAGGATGGGGATATTTGTGGAGACTCCTACTCCAGTGAGTTGTTTGATCATCCACCACCATCCATGATCAGATTAGGAGGACTGCAGAGCTTAAATCTGATGCATTAATTGTTGGATAGCTCAGTTCTGTCTGTCCCTTGCTGTTTATGTTATTTGGCACGCAAGTATTTCTGTTTGGAAGCTTCAGCAGATTAACATTTTATTTTTGTATATTCCTGGTTCTGCTCCTGGCATGCGTTCCTGCATTCTCCATTGAACCAGAGTTGATCCTCTGCCTTGATGGTAATGGTTGAATGGGGGGATATGATGGGTCGTGACATTACAGTTTGTGCTGGAGTACAGTGCTGCTGCTATTAATGATCCACAGTGTCTTATGGATGCTCAGTCTTGAGTTGCTAGATCTCTTCGAAATCTGTGCCATTTATCATGGTGATAGTGCCACACAACACAATAGAATTTATTCTGAACCTGACCACGAGACATTTACCGATACTGTCACGGACAGATACGTCTGCAGTTGGTAGATTGGTAAGGATGAGGTCATGTTTGATTTTTTCCCCTCCTGTTCTTGCCCTCACCACCTGCTGCAGACCCAATCTAGTAGCTATGTCCTTTAGGACCCGACCAGCGTGATCAATAGTACTGCTGCCAAACCATTCTTGATGGTCGACTTTGAAATCCCCCAGCCAGAATACACTTTGTGCCCTTGCCACAGTCAGTGCATTCTCCAAGTGTTGTTTAACACAGAGGAGCACTGATTCAGATGAGGAATGACGTTACGTGGTAATCAGTAAGAGAATTTTTTTCCATGTTTAATCTGAAGCCATGGGACTTCATTAGGTCTGGAGTCAATTCGGGAGACTCCCAGAGCAACTACCTACCGACTATATCTCACTGAGCTGCCCCCTCTGCTGGATCGGTCCTGCCTTTGGGGCAGGACATATCCAGGGATGGTGATGGTGGTGGCTGGGTTATTTTTGTAAGGTATGATTCCGTGAGTATGACTATGTCAGGCTGTTGCTTGAATGGCCTGTAAGGCAGTTGTCCCAGTTTTGGCACTACCCCTTAGATGATAGTAAGGTAGACTTTGGAGGTTCTACAGTGATGTTTCTAATGATGACTTTTCCAGTGCACAGTTTGATGCCAGGTTTTTTAGCCGGTTTCATTTCTTTGAAACTTTGTAACCATTGGTACAAGTGAATGACTCAGTGGACCATTTCAGGGGCAATTGGGAGTCAATGACGTTGCTTTGGGTCTGGATTTGAATGTCAGCCAGACCAGGTGAGGATAGAAGTTTCCTTCATTGAAAGATATTAATGATCCAGATGGATTTTTCTAAAAATCGGCAATGATTTTATTTTCATAGGTAGTTTCATAATTCCAGGGATATTTTAAAATTATTGAATGTAATCTCCACCATCTGTAGTGGCGGGATTCGAACCTGGGTCCAAAGATCAGGAGCTGATTGTCTGGATTGATAATCTATCGGTAACACCATGAGGCCTACTTGGAACCACATGTTGTACTCAACTGCTATTTCTTGTGTTGCCCTGTTTTTCATTCATTGATTATGTTATTCTGGAATTTCATCCATCATTAAATCCTGATTGAAATACACAGTCATGAACGTCGTCTCGACTGCTTGAATTTCATTCAATCTGTTTGGTTTGAACAGACATTTCAAGGCAGCTGCACATCAGAAAAGAATGGCTGACTGTGCACGATGCCTGTCACTGGACCAGCATGTCTGGGTATGTCAGTTAGTCTGATCTTCGAGTAGGATAAAAGATTGGCATGACGTCAAGGGTCGAAGGTCTGCAATGTGCTGTACTGTTCTGTGTTTTACGTTTCACCCAGCCTGTGGATTCTTATCAATTGTTGAATGTGTGACGGAGTGATATGTGTAAGATCAGGAAGCTGGGGAGGGGCGTTAGCCCAACACTTCCAGTTATGTTGTTCATTGTTCCATTCACCTGAATGCCAGTCTGTGTGGTGTCCTACACCAGGCAGGCTCCGCCAAGTTCAGTTATTAACGTGATTCTTGACTTGTCATTTGCTGCTGTTTTCTTCAGATACAATCTGTTGGGTGACCCATGTATTAATCAGATGTTTGCTAAGTTGAGTGAGTTAGGCAAAAATAAGACATCAACTATGATTATTCAACTGAACTATAATCTCTGAAAAGAATTAGGTTGATTCTATATTTATGTATCAAAAATATAAACTTCCATCAAGGTTTTCTCACACAGAAATAAAGAATGTACATTTTATTTTGTGTCGAACAAACAACATGGATGTAACTCTTTTGGCGATCAGAAATACATACACAATGTCAGGATTCAAAACAATGCATTGTCACTCCAACATTTTGAAAGCGGTTGGCTTCTGAATGATTACATGTGCAGGGCGAGCAAACGATTGAATAATCAAATAGAATTAGTGTTCTTATACATTTATACATAATCAATCAGTTTAATTTCTCACTGAAATGTACAAGCTTCAGCTATTTGCCAGCGAATTAGAAATGGCTATAATTCAACATGCTCTGTAAATATTCAACGAAATAAATGATTTGTGTTATCAAACTTTAGTGAAACAATAATTTGAAAACTTTTAATTTTTAGAAAAAATGTTATTTAATTTCAAATGCAGACAGTGAACGAAAACGATAAACATATTATCGTGTGAGTGAAAAATCAGACCTTTTCAAAGAGACTTGTGCCAAAGCAATGACAGATTTGTTTTCGTAATTGGGTTTCAACATTTAAACTATTAATGTTCTGAGCAATAATTAGACTATATAATGAAAATGGTCTTGCAATACTTGCATTTTAAATGCTTATGCTGCACTAAATAATCAGATATGCGTGAGCATTTAGAATGGGAAATAATCGTATACTGACTTTTATTCACATCAGACACATGATAGAGTGTGTGTATCAGCTCCAGGAATGTCTCCAAAGCCCCTCGCATTTGCTAGCCTTATCTCTGCAGCTTGTTAAATTCATATTTCCAAATACATATCCAGATCTCTTTTTGATCTTCATCCACAACTCTCCCAGGCAGTCCATTCCAAATCCTAACAACTCTCTCAATAAAGAAGTTTTTCCTTATCTCAAACCTGGTTCTTTTGTTAACAATCCTGGAATTAGAACTCCTTGATGCTGTAATTCCATCTAACGGAAACAGAGTATTCCTGTTTTACTCTACATCTTTACTTCATACTTTTAAGCACCACAATAAGTTCACATATTTGTCTGTTCTCCTCCAGAAAGAATAAGCCTTACAAGAACTGTAACAAGCACTATATTGGAAAAACAGGCAGAAAACTAGCCACCTGGATACATGAACAACAGCTATCCAGAAAAAAAGACATGACCCACTATCACTAGTATCCTTTTGGACACCATTTGGACTGGGTCCATCTAGGACAAATCAAACAGAGACACGCACGAGAATTCCGAGAAGCAGAGCATTCCAACCGGAACTCTATCAACAAACACATCGATTTTGATTCCATCTAACACTCTGAGAAAAGGGACCGGACTTAAAATCACCAATACTGGCAATTATATCACTGACTCAAGGAAAGCTAAACACATAAATAGCAAGTGGGACATAATACCAGCAGTTCACCAGAGTCTCACTGATAATGTTCCCTAGTACAGTGATGAACCATCGGAAAATGAACTCTCCAGCTCAGCGAGCAAACTGACATCCAAAAGAAGCACAATTTCTCTCATCCTCCCTTTAACTAAATCCTTCATTCCAGTTTTCATTCCCATTATTTTAAGGTTATTTGTATTCTTCTGCAAAGTAATTTGGTGTCTGTCTGTCTGTCAGTCTTCTGAATGTGTGTGTGTTTTCTTTTGGGGGGGTGGTTGCGAGAGAGAGAGAGGGCGAGAGAGACAGACGGAGAGAGAGGCAGAGACAGAGAGAGAAAACAATCCTCTATAATCTCTGGATTACTCCCCGTGCCATGTGGAAAAGAGGGATGGATGAGGAAGGCAGTATAGCTTAACACGTTGTTAACAAGCTCGTTCAAGGCTGGGTATTTCAGATTGTTGGATCATTGCGATCTCTTCCAAGACAGGCGAGGACCTGTACAAAGAATACAGGTTGTATCTTAACTGGACAAGCACTAACATCCTTGTCGGGAGGTGTGCTAGTGCAAGTCAGATGGATTTGAATAAACCAGGAGAGTGAGAACCAAAGCAGCAGATCAGGAACTGAGCAGAAGGTTGAGGTGAATAGGACATCAGGCACGGCCAGTCTAATGACCATGCCGAGAGAAGGAATCAAATCAGTCCAAAATGTGAGTTGGGAGTTGGAATAAATTATAGAGATTAGGCACAAGTTTTTCAGGGATTAATAAATAAGGATGGAGAGTGTGGGGGATGTGAGGGAGTGAGGTGTATGAGAGCAGAGAGACAGTGCACAAGAAAATGATAAAGTGGAAAGAGGGTGGGGTGGGGAATTCTGTGAGAAACAACTGGCAGAAAAAAAAACAGGAAAACTTGCTGTTTGTCAAAGTGAATACCTGGGAAATAATTTATTATGCTTCAGCGAAATAACATCCTTATTGCTCGAGGTGTTTATTATAATGGAGGAAAAGCTGTGTTCAAATTATGGCTGCAACTATAATCGTGGTGGCAAACAGCGAGAATAGTGTCAGTGCTGTTGTTGGCCAATGCTTGCAAGAGCATGTGAATCACCCTGGATGTTCCCAGAGATGGCTGTGCTGACTTTGGTTGACTAAGTGCTGAAGCTGCATGAGATGCTGCTGCTTTGTAATACAGAAACTTACTGAGTACCATCAAAGGAACAAAGCAGCAAATGCCATTGCTTATTGATTCAGAATATACCAGAGTGTTTATGGCTGCCACTGCAAAGAATCATGCAATGAAAAACAGGCTCATTACGCCTGTGCCAGCAAGTGCACGTCCAAAGGCTTTTTAAACGTTTGTGAGGTTACCTGCCTCAACCACCTTCCTAGACAACGCAAACCAGATTCAGGCTACCCTCTCGGTTCGAAACACATGCCACAAATTCTCTCTCAAACCCCTCCCCTTCTCTTTAACAGTGTGTCCCTTTGTTTTTGATCCTTTGACTCAGGAAAACAGCTGTTGTCTGTTCATCGTCTCCATTCCCCTTATGCTCTTGTACACCTGTACCATATTCCCTCCTCAACCTTTCCTGCTGCAAAGAAAAAACGAGCAAATTTAGCCCTCCTCTTTCATACTCACTTTTGAGTACTTACTTGTCTTGTTACTTCTGACTTGCATCTTCCCAATTTATCAGTGTTAAATTTCATCAGGGCATTGATCTGGCTATCTGAATAATTTCTTTCTATCCTCCTGTAGCCTAACACTTCCCTCCTGACTGTGACCCACCCCCAGCCCATCTTTGTGTCATCCACAACATTGATCATCATTTCACTGCTCCCCACCTCCACATTCTCACAATCGTCATTTCTGAATATCACAAACAAGCCGTGATTTCCTTCCTGTTCTCCAGATGTTATTCAGAGGATTATTTGACAATTCCAGTTTCTTGCTTTCCCCATTTTGGTGAATTGATGACTGATGTAATTAACACATTTTATGAGGGAGCCACAAATAGCATCTTCGACACAGAGTTGAATTCACTTTTTACACTCCGCCCCTCTGCATGTTTTATTTATAAATTAGGATAAACTGGGTTTGGCATCTTTGGCTGGAACATCAGCATGTTGTGTGGCACTGTTCTTTGTAACATTACCTGCAATAGCCAGAGCTGACGAAATGTTTCATCTGCAGGATGGACGTGGACTCATGCATTGTTTGTTTAATTCAGCGGGTGTGATGGGGATAAGTATTCAATTAAATTCTATATTATGGGCGAACTGCAGAAGGTCAAGCCATATTCTCATGTCCACCTTGAATTGGAATCAAATACATACTGGAAAATAATCAAAAATAATGAAACACCACAGTAAGAGAGAAAAAAAAAAACATGTCGTCTGCACTTGATGGAGATTTAGAAATATATAGTACATGTACAACCTGAACAAGGACCAAGCGATAGAAGAGAGAGTACAAGAAATCCTGTCTTAATTTTGAATGAATTCCAGATCCCGATTTTCTCGAATAGTGATGGTTTCTCTTCCAATCTCACCATCCAGTCTTTTTTGCATTTAAACCAACATTTTCCCTATTACCATCAGTTCTGAGGAAGGAGCACTGGACCTGAAACGTTAACTCTGATTTCTCTGCACAGATGCTCCCAGACCTACTGAGCAGTTGCAGCAACTTCTGTTTTGTTTCAACATTTTCATCGCAAGTTCTCACAACACAATACGTCATCGATATTTAAAGCCCTGTCAAACATAGGAACTTTGTAATTTATCATTTAATTTCCATAACAAATTATTCAAGATTCAACTGAGATAACAACTTTGTTGTTATCATTCAGATTAGACACTTTGTCACATTTCAGAAAGAAGAAAGAAATCAGAAGAGCTGGAGCGAAACTCAGTAGATCTGGCAACATCTGAGCAGAGATGCAAAAGAAATTGTCCTTTGATTCTAATATGACTTTTCAGAAAAGTGTCACATCATATGACATATGTTAATTCTGTTGCTCTCTGCATATACTTCCTCATCTTTTTCGTTTCTCCAGCAATTTCTGTTTACATTTCATGTTTCCAGTATCTCTATATTTCATATTTCTTGACAGGTCTACACGTTGAACTTGGTAATATTTGGACAATGTGGTCATTTCTCGTTCTCTTACAGTTGTTATATTCCTGTGACACCTGAATTACAACCGAAATCTGCTTCTTCTTTAAGACAGAAAGTAAAAACAATTCTGAACATCCTGTAAATCTCAGGAGATATATTTTTTATAAATATATTTTACAGGCAGCTGAACTTCATGAAATAATAGGGATAGATTATTGATGATGGAACACTCTGTGTCCTTCATTGAACAAGCTTGTCTCCCCAATGTACAAATGCTTTCAATGCATAACATAGAATTATTACAACAAAGGTGGTGAAAGCTTAGCCCATTGTCTCTTTCAGTTTGGAATGAGTGATATCTCTAATATTATTCTCCTGTATTGTCCCCATATCCCTGCACATTTTGTTATTAGTGTCTGTTTTTAATTGTAAGAATCCTGCAAGATATGAACAATATGATCAACCTCAAACAAAAACAGATGTTGGAGGGAAAGCTCAGCAGGTCTGGCAGTAGCTATGAAGAGAAATCAAAGTTAATGCTTCAGGTGCGGTGACCCTACTCAATCTGTATTCCCAATGATTAAATGGTGTGCATATAAAATATAAAATATCCTTGTTGTGAACTATATTAATTCTATCTGACGTTAAGAGTGTTGATGACATGTGGAATATCATTGTCCTCCCCATGCAGTCTCCACAGCCACTGTCCCCATCCCGCCCTATCTCCCAGCCAAACCTGACTCATTAATTCAAAAGTCTTAATGAATAAGTTCACTTTTGGTTTGGGACTGAGGAGTAAAAGCGTAAAAATTACTGCTTTAAAGCAAATAAAACTGCATAAAATGTTTGTCCATTTGTATAAATTAATTACTCAAGCATATTATAAATGGAAGGTCCCAACGTTTCTTTATTACAGCAGGGAGAGGAACATTCAGAGAAGTACACACTTCCTGTCTATGTGCAGAGCAACTGTCCCCAGTGACAGTGTGTTGGCTGGCGTTTCTTCCCGTGGAGGAGAGATCAGCACAGTAACAACGTCCTGATTGTGTTTCTTTTTTTGTGGAGCGGTGAAAATTCGGGGTAAGATGGTTACAGCATTGCAAACGTACAACCGAGCAGAGTCATCTAGCCTGCGAAAAGAAAACATCCATCATTCTCCCACACAACTGACTTCACTAGAGCAATTAGTAATGGGAGATGTGACCAATAGCCAGCGATGTCAGCATCCAGTCCAGTCCAGTTATATTGTGAACTGAATGTGCTGTATTTAAAGCTAGAACTGTTTGTTCAGTGACTGTGACTGATGTCAGTCTCCATGCATTGTATCTGTGTCACTGGAGGGTATCCCTCTCCTATTGGTGAGGGGCTTCACTCAGTGCGCTATCCCAGTGTAGGAGCAGATGCATCAGCTCCAACAGTAAGAGAGATCAGCAGCTGTACAGACGTGGAGAGGACAGATCTGAATCTGAGAATAATGGACTGGATAATTAAACCAATGGAGGGGAGGCTTTCCTTGGGACTTTTCAACATTTTTCTCTGTTGGGAATTTCTGCCATATCGGATATTAGCGGTACTGATTATTATTTTGGGCGGGGTGGAGGGTGTGTTACTAACCTATTCTCGCTATTGTTGGTGTTTTCTAGCTCTGTCCATTCATTAATCCCATAAACAATTTTGAACTTCATTGCAATTGCTGTTATTTATATTTGTCAAAGAAAGAAACTATTATCTTCAATTCAAATTGCAGTCTTCATTCATCTGAAATGCAGACCACTCCCTTACAAACATCTGAGAACAAAACTGTGGACAACCTCGCGATCCCTTTTGGCCCTGAATTGATTTATGTCTCGTGTTCTCTCTGTCACGAACCCTGTCCACTACCAGCTCATAATATCCCCAGTCTCCATCTCTGCATCAGTGCTGTGACTAAACAAACCATTGTCTGCACGTTGGAAAATTCAGACTTAATGTTTCAAGCTCTCTTCTGGCCACTTTTCCAGTTACAAGTATTTCAATCACAAAATTGTTCTTGTCTCGGACGTTACTTCATGATTAGGACAATGTATCAGAGTAGGAATGTCGCTGGACATAATTCAGGTGCAAAGCTTATTAAACGAAAGACATTGTTTCAAGCGATTTGTTTCAAGTCTTATCACAGCTGATGGCAGAACTTCAATAAAAAATGATAAGAATTCGGATAAAGTGCATTGCATGAAAAACTTAGATATATATATATATCTTAGATATATATAAGATCATGTTTAAAGCGATTTGATCCCAACTGTCTGTCTTCCCTGAGTGTCGTCATCTTCTTATATTTATTAATGGGATATAGGTATCGCTGGCTGGGCCAGCATTAATTCACTCATTTGATTGCCCTTGAGAAGACCTTGAGCCTCAATCGCACTTAGACAGAGTGAGGCATACAAGGTGACAGCTGCACAGGAGCTGCGCAAAGCAAGAGCGACTTTCACAAGATTAATATTATTTGAAAAGTTAGAGACTTTAATTCGCCAGTGTAACTACGGTGGGGAAGAGGGTGTTCCTGAGCATACTGGTACATGTGTTCAAGCCTCTGTATCCCCTCCCTTTTGGAAGAGGTTGCAGGAGACCACTACTGGTTTTGGAGAGATATTTGATGTTGCCAGCCTTTCGCTGACAATGAGAAGTGTAAATGGATGGAAGGTTGTCCTCCATGATAGTATGGGCTGTGCACACAACCGTCTGTAGTTTCTTATGGTCCTGGGAAGAGCTGTTACCGTCACAGTATTATGCACAAGAATAGAATGCTTTCAGTTGTCAGTGTGCAGAGCACTGGGAGAAGTCAGTTCCAAAATATTTAGATGTAACAATTGGTTGTTAAATGGAGATCCAAGTTCTGGTTGCTGTTTTGACAACAATTGAAATTTAACCAATAAATTTTAATTATGTTTAAGATACCAAAACACAAATGAGTTTATTTTATTGCCAACATCCAACCAAAGAGCCATCACATGCTTCAAAAGAATAGAGATGCCATCACCATCACAACGAGGGAGAACTAGACAGACACATATAAGGAGAGAGAGAACACCGCGAGGGAAACAGAATGACAGTCAGTAAAACAGAGAAAGGAAATAAAACAAGAAACAAACAGTCACATGGACAAGGAAAAGGGGAGATAGTAAGTTCTGGGAAAGAAGCAAAAGACAGAGCAAAGGAATAGATAGGGAAACAGACAGTGTGAGAGAAATAGTGAGAGACAAAGCACACAGGGAGTGGGGATGGGGTCACAGTGTGCTGGGGATGGGAATGGGAGGTGCTGGGGGTGAGGACCAGAGAGAGCTCGGAGTGAGCTGGGGGAAGGAAGATGAGCATTTACTATGACCTGTAACAAGGTGTAAAGGCAGAGCATAGTAAGCAAGGATGTGCAGAACGATGGCTATAAAATATGTCTGAGAGGCATATCGGTTACGCTGCACAGCGCATGCGCTAGGCGAGATCAACATGAACAAGATCAGGATTATCTGAGATTAAGAATACATTGATCAGTCTAATAACAGTCAGGAAGAAACTTTTAATGAACCAGCTGCTCAGTGTTTTCAAGCTTCCATATCTTTTAGCCTGATGGAAGAGGTTGTGGGAGACCATTACTGGGGTGTGATGGGTCTTTGATAATGTTAGAACAAAACATTCCAGCACAGAAACAGGCCATTCGATGGTCTGAGCCTGCGCCGATCCAAATTTTCTATCTAAACCTGTCGCCTATTTTCTAAGGATCTGTATCCATTTGCTCTCTTCCCATTCATGTATCTTTCCAGAAACATCTCAAATGGAACCACTAATCATAGTTCATCATTTTGCGAAACTCCCTTCCCCTACTATTCTCTGCCTCCTGTTGCCCAGCACACCATGTGACTACACTTTCTCCATAACCCGACCTTGGGGAAACATACCAAACACCTTCCTGAAGTCCATGTATTGACAGCTACAGTCTCTCCCTCATCAGAGCTGAAAATGTGTTGCTGGAAAAGCGCAGCAGGTCAGGCAGCATCCAAGGATCAGGAGAATCGACGTTTCGGGCATAAGCCCTTCTTCAGGAAGGGCTTCTTCAGGGCTTATGCCCGAAACGTCGATTTTCCTGTTCCTTGGATGCTGCCTGACCTGCTGCGCTTTTCCAGCAACACATTTTCAGCTCTGATCTCCAGCATCTGCAGTCCTCACTTTCTCTCCCTCATCAATCTACTTTGTCACTTCCTCAAAGAATTCTATTGAGTTGGTAAGACATGACCTTCCCTGCACAAAATCTTGTTGCCTATCACTGATAAGGCTATTTTCATCCAAATGAGAGTAGATCATATCCCTCAGTATCTTCTCTAGCAGGTTCCCTACCCCTGACATCAGTCTCACCGGTGTATAATTGACTGGATTATCCCTACCTTTCTTAAACAAGGGGATTAACAATTGTCCATTCTTCTGGGACATCAGCCATGTTCAAGGATATCTGTTAATGCCCAGATATTTCCTGTCTCCCTTCCCTCAGTAATCTGGGGTAGATGTTGGCAGCTTTTCTGCGGCAACGAGCCATGTAAATGGAATCGATGGTTGGGATGTTAGAGTCCGTGTTGGTCAGAGCTGTGCACCCAACCTTCTGTAGTTTCTCACGGTCCTGACTAGAGCAGTTACCGTACCAGGCTGTTATGCACCTGGACAGTACGCTCTCAATGCTGCATCTGTAGAAGTAGTGCATGCTGATTTTCCTGTATCACCTGAGGAAGGAGAGGCATTGTTGAACTTTACCGACTGTCGGAACTATGTGAGAAGTTCAGGACAGGTTGTCAGTTATCATCACTCCGAGGGACTTGATGCTCTGCACTCCCTCAAACGGTTGATGTCGATGGGGTGTGTTCCCCTCCTTTCTTCTTAAAGTCAGTGATCAGTCCTTTACATTTACCAGATTAGAGAGAGAGGTCATTATCAACAGATCATGCCACCAAGCTCTCTATTGCCTTTCTAGATTCTGACGCGTTGTTGTTTAATATCTGTACTGCGATATGTGATGTCATCAGCGAACTTGTAGCTGGCGTTGTTTGGAATTTGGAAACTCAGTCGTGGCTGTAAAGGGAGTACATAAGGGGCTGAGGACACAGCCGTGGGTGTACAAAAAGGACATTAGGGGGCTGAGGACACATTCTTGAGTGTAGATGGAGTAGAGCTGGGGGCTGAGGACACAGCCGTGGACATACAGGGAGGACAGTAGGGGGCTGCAGAAAGAACGGTGGGTGTACAGGGAGTACAGTGGTTGGCTGAGGGCACAGCCGTGGGTGTACAGGGAACACTCTAAGGGGCTGAGGTCACAGCCGTGAGTGTAGCTGGAATACTGTAGGGGGCTGAGGGTACAGCCGTGGGTGTACAGAGAGTATTGTCGGGTGTTGAGAACACATCCTTTAGCAGCTTTACTGTTGATTGTTATTGTGGAGGAGGTGATTTTACCTATCTTCACGATTGTGGGTCAAAAGCCTGAGGAACCGAGACCAAGGTCGTGGAATTTTGGGATTAGTCTGCAAGGGATAATAATTTTGAATGTGGAGCTTTAGTCAATGAGCAGGAGTCTGGTGTAGGTGTCCTTGTTGTCCAGATGTTCTTGGGATGCGTGCAGGCTCGCGTATGGCATCTGTTGTGAACCTGTTACATCAGTCGGCACATTATAGGGCAGCAGGTCAGGCTGGGAGACTGGAGTTAGTGTCGGCCATAACCAGCCTCTCAAAGCACTTCATTGTCTATAAGGGCACGTTCCATGTGCTTTCTCACTTACGAGGATGATGATGGCCTTCTTGAATCAGGTTGGGACTTCCGCTTCTGGAGGGAGAGACTGAAGTGGTATGTGAATACCTCTGCTAGTGGGTACAAACAGGATCTGAGTGCTCAGCCAGGAACACTCTACAGGCCCATCAGTTTCTCTGAGTTGACTCACTAAATGCCTGACCTTGCCTGCAGCGCTGACAACAGACACAAGTACATCTGGGGCTTTTGCGGCAGGTGTCAACCCTCAGTGACAGTCACACAGTCATTTATGATCGACATCCCCACCCCACGCATCCCTCTGTTGTCTTCAACACACAATGATATTAGTTGGTGTGAGCACCACACAGTCAGCATTGAGACAGATTACCATTAATAGACTAGGATCGTGCACCATCAAGTTCTGCATTACCATAATGGGGTAAATTCATAATAAAATGGTGGGCAGGGTGCCAGTGCCAGTGGTGCAAGGAGTGAAGACTTTGCAGGTGTAATTCCAGTCAAGCCACTGCTTAAACCGGATAGGAGCCAAGCATCTTGAGCATTGTGCCTTTTCAATTGTGGACAGTCCTTAGGTCGTCAGAAAGTGCCATTTACGTGAACCATCTGACCTGACGGCAGTTTTACTAGGTTTGCAGATGATACAATGATGATTGGATGGGCAGGTGATATTGAGGAAGTGGGGAGGCTGCAGAAAGAGTTGGACAGTTTAGAACACTAGGAAAACGTATGGCTGATGGAACACCAAATGGGAACATGTGAGATTATGCACTTCAGTAGGTGGAATACAGGCAGACACTATGTTCTAAAAGGCTTCATGAAATCTGAAGCACAAAAGGAGTTTGGAGTCATGGTCCTCTCTTACGGTTAATGCGCAGGTTCAATTGGCAGTTAGGAAAGCTAATGCAATGTTAACATTCATTTCAAGAGAGTGAGAGTGATGAGAATGTAATGGACTATGGTCAGACGGCATTTGGATTATTGTGAGCTGTTCTGGGGAAGGATCTATGGGTGTTGGACATGATTTATCCTGGGAATGATGGCTTGTCATGTAAGCGGCAGTTCAGGACCCTGTGGCTGTACTCAATGGAACGTAGAAGAATGCGGTGGGTGGGGGGGGGGCGCATCTGATTGAAGCTGACCGACTACTGCAAAGATTGATACAGTTAGAGTATAGGAGACATTTCCATTCGTCTTAGAGACTACGACAAAATGGCACAGTTTCAGAGTTAAGAGAGAGGCTGAATGGCCTAAATCTATTGCTATATCTCATGCCCTTATGGTCATACAGTCTATTATTCAGTGCAGATTTGAAAGTCTCAGACCTACTCTTGTAACCCTTGTATACGTACGTTGATTTGACTTCACCTTCTGGTCAATGATAACCCCTGTAATATGGATGGTGGGAGAATTCAGTTCCAGTCTGTAGCGCAGTAATATGTTGAATATAAGCTGCTATCTGTGAGTCTCTATGATGATTCCCATTTTCAGTTTGATATTTTTGAAGGATCGATCCTGTTACGCTAATGTTGTTGAACTTAACAAAACAGGTGCAATTTATCACAGCGCTCAGCAACAATACGTCATGGAACACTGAACAACTTTCTAATTACAGATTGGTCTAAAATGTTCATCATCAGAAACACTGCTTTTCTGTTCATGTTCAAATCAGACTACTTGTCCCATCAAGGCACTCAACTTGGAACTTTTACATTTTTTTCGGATATGAGAATCGCTGGATGGACCCACCATTTCTTGTCCGTCCCTAGTTGCCCCCTTGAGAAGGTGGTGCTAAGCTGCCTTCTTGTACCGCTGCAGTCCACCTGCTGTGCATTGACCCACAATGCTATGAGGGAGGGAGTTACAGGGTTTTGACCCAGCAACAGTGAAAGAATTGCGATATATTTCCAACTCAGGATGTTGACTGGTTTGGAGGGGAGTTTGAATGTGGTGGTGTTCGCAAAAGCCTGCTGCTCTTGTCATTCTAGATGGAAGTGCTTGAAGGATTGGAAGGTACTGTCTGAGGACCTTTGAAGAATTTCTGCAGTGCATCTTGTAGATAGTACACACTGCTGCTACTAAGCGTTGGTCGTGGAGCCAGTGAATGCTTGTGGATGTGGTGTCAATCAAAAGGGCTGCTTTGTCCTGGATGGTGTCAAGCTTCTTTCATGTCGTTGTGGCTGCACGCATTCAGGCAAGTGGGAGAATTCCATCTCACTCCTGACTTGTGCCTTGTAGATGGTGAATATGCTTTGGGAAGACAGGAGGTGAGTTACTCACGCAGTATTTCTAGCCTCTGACCGGCTCTTATGTTTACATGGCGAGTCCAGTTGAAGTTCTGGACATTGGTAACCCCAAGTGTATTGATAGAGGGTGTGGAATGGGGAATGTAGTGACAAATATTCTGCTGAATACCAAGTGTTTATATTGTTTCTTACGGGTGAGGGTCATTGTCTGACATTTGTGTGACACGAATGTTACTTGCCGCTTGTCAGCTCATGTCTGGAGATTGTCCAGATCTTGTTGCATTTAAGCATGGACTGCTTCAATATCTGAGCATTTGTGAATGGTGCTGAACATTGTGCAGTCATCATCGAATATCCACATTCTGACCTTATGATGGACAGAAGGTCATTGATGAAGCCGCTGAAGATGTTTGGACCTAGGTTTCATTCGGAGGGCCACTGAAGATTTTATGTAGTATGGTGATGAAGCGTCTGTAAATGAACATTCCAGTTCATTGAGCAAACCTGCCTCAACATTATCCTGAGCGACTACTGCAGAGATGTTCTGGAACTAAGATGACTGACCTTCAATAACAATGACCGTTTTCCTGTCTGTCAGTTATGACTCCAATAACAAGTGTTGGCCCGCGATACCCTTTTTGCTGGGGTTCCTTGATGACACATTTGAAAGAATGCAGCCTTCATGTCAAGGGCTGGAATTAGGTTCCTTTTTCTATGTTTGAACCAAGGCTGTGACGAGGTCAGGAGCTGAGTGTCTCTGGCAAAACCCAAAAGGGGCGTCACTGAGCAGTCTATTGCTGCGCAGGTGCTGCTTGATAACACGATCGATGACAACTTCCATCACTTTACTGATGATGGAGAGTACATTAATGAGGCGGTATTGGGACGGGTTGAATTTGTCCTGCGTTTCATGTACAGAACATACTTCAGCAGTTTTTTTCCCATTGTCGGTTTGTAACTGTACTGGAACAGCTTGTCTCGGAAAGCGGGAAGTTCTGGAGTACAAGTCTTCAGGACTAGTGCCGGCAGGTTATCAGGGATTATAGCCTTTGCACTCCCCAGTACCTTTAACCGTATCTTGATATCAGTGAATCGAATTTGCTGAAGACTGCTATCTGCAATGATGGGGACCACGGGAGGAGGCCGAAATGGACAATTCACGCGAAGCTTCTGACTGAAGATTTCTGGGAAAGCTTCAGCCTTACCTTTTGCATTGATGTGCTGGGCTCTTCTATCATTGAGGATGGGGATATTTGTGGAGACACCAGTGAGTTGTTTAATCATGCAACACCATCCATGATCGGACTAGGAGGACTGCATTGTTTAAATCTGATGCATTCATTGTGGGATAGCTCAGTTCTGTCTGTCCCTTGCTGTTTATGTTATTTGGTACGCAAGTATTTCATGCCGCTACCTTACCTCGAACACCACGGGCCCTTATCACACTCAGTCATCTCCTGTGTGACACCATGTCAAAAGCCTTCTTGAAATCCAGGTGGATTACATCCATTGGCTGTGCTTGGGCCAACCCTGCTCATTTCCTCTTCAAATAATTCCAACAGATTTGTCAGTCATGACCTTCCCTTGATGAAGAGGTTTTGTCCCATTTTACCAAACACTTCCAAATATTCAGAAATCTCATCCTTCACAATGGATTCCAGGATCATACCCAAGACCAAAGTTAAGCTATTAATTGTGGATATTTTTTGTCTTTTGCCTCACTCCCTTGTTACAATGGGGTGTCACGTTAGTGTGTGTCCAGTGCTCTGGGATAGTTCCTTACTCCAGTGATTCCTGAAAGATCACCACTGTCCCCCCACACCTTCTGCAGCTCTCTTCCTTATATCTCTGGGATGTAGTCCATCCGGTCCAGGATAATCAACCACCTGCTGGTCATTCAGTTTTTTCAAGCACGCTCTCCATGGTGGTGGCCAGCATACTCAGCTCTGGCCCCTCACTATCTTGAATGTTAAGGTATTACTCGTATCTTCCACCGTGACCAAATTTTTCAGTTCCTCGGCCTATTCTTGTTCACCACTACTACCTCTCTAGTATCATTTTCCAGCAGTTCAATGTCTACTTTTGCATCTCTTTTGTACTTTATATATTGAAAGAAGCTCTTACAGACTTCCTTTATGCTAGTGGTTAGCTTACCCCCATATTTAATAATCTCCCTCCTTATTTTATTTTGTTTGCTCTCCGTTTTGTCTTTGTAAGCTTCCCAATCCTCTAGTTTCCCAAACAGTCACTCGCCACATTATATGCGTTCTCATTTGCTTCTGTGCTGTCCCTGACTTCCCTAGTCAGCTATGGTTGCCTTATCCTCGATCTATCATGCCTCTTTTTCCTCAAGATAAATCCCTGGTGCATCCTGAAATACTTCAAAAATCTCCTGTCATTGCTTGTCCACGTTCTTTCCTTCTGGGCCTGTATCCCAGTTAATTCTACCAGCTCCTCTCTCATGCCTCTGTAATTGCCTTTATTCAGCTGTAATACCATTACCTCTGATTCTAACTTCTCCACCTGAAATTGCAGAGTAAGTTCAATCATATTTTGATCACTGCCTCCTCTGATTTCTTTTATCCAAAGCTCTCCTCATCTAGTCTGCTTGTTTAAGCTGCTACAAAAAGCCATCTCATAGACATTCCACAAGTTCCTTTTCCTACAAACCACTATCAAACTGAATTCCCAGTCCACCTGCATAATGAAATCTCACATGATCACTGTAACGTTGCCTTTCCTACAGGTCTTTCTATCTCCTGTGTATCTTGCACCCCACCTCCTGACTACTGTTTGGCAGCCTGTATATAACTGCAACAGCATTTTTTCAGCTTTTTGATTCCCCAGTTCTACCGACACAGATTCTACACCATCTGAGATTATTTCATTTCTTCTAATTGATTCAATTCAATTTCTTACGAATGAGACAAATCTGTCTCTCTCCCACATTCCTATCATTTCGACAGGATGAATACCCTTGAATATTCAGCTCCCACTCCTGATCCTCTTTCAGTGATGTCACTGTGATGCCCTCCACGTCATATATGCTAATGTGTGTATGTGTCACAAGCTTATTTACATTATTTCTTCCTTGCATTCCGATATAACTGTTCAGTTCTGTATTTACCGTCCTCTTCTCAGTGTCATTTGCTTGTCCAGCCATTGGTACCTACGCGAACTCTAGCCACTGACTCATTCCACTCCCACTCCAAGTTTGTCTGCATCCCAGATGACATATCCCAAACGCAAGCACCAGGTAGTCAGCACAACCTTCAGGACTGTCAATCCTGGTCACAGAGAATATTCAAAGTTTGTGAGAAGTTTTGAGCTTGTGTGCTGTTCATTGTTCTGGTTCTGTTCGCCGAGCTGGGAATTTGTGTTGCAGATGGTTCGTCCCCTGTCTAGGTGACATCCTCATCCTCCTGTGAAGCGCTTCTGTGATCTTTCCTCCGGCATTTATACTGGTTTGTATCTGCCGCTTCCGGTTGTCAGTTCCAGCTGTCCATTACAATGGCCGGTATATTGGGTCCAGGTCAATGTGCTTATTGATTGAATCTGTGGATGAGTTTTTTCATGCACAGACTGGTGTGTGTGTGGAAACAACTGTGGGAGGAAGTGATGGACACTGGCCCCATTCCAATATTTAAAAGGCATCTGGATGTGTATGTAAATCGGAGGGGTATGAAAGGTACAGGCCAAGTGCTGGCAAATGGGACTAGATTAGGTTGGGTAACCTGGTCGGCATGGACGAGTTGGACTGAAGGATCTGTTTCCATGCTGTACATCTCTCTGACTGTATAACATTCTGACTGAATGACATAAAGTAGGGTCAGATGGCCCAAAATCAGTGTGGGTGGAATAGAATATGCCGAAAGGTTGAATAAAGACACATAGATGGCGTTATGTTCAGGATTCCAAAAAGTAGTCAGGAGCTGCGTCACAATATACACCAGGAGATAGAAAAGATGCGTAGAAAAGGCAAAGTACAGTAGTCATGTGAGATTTTAATACACTGGGGGGGGGGGGGGGGGGACTGGGAAAATCAGGGTGTTAGTGGTTTGCAAGAAAACTAATTTGTGGAGTATCTTCGATAGGGCTTTTTGGAGCAGCTTGTAGTGGAGCCCACTCAGGAATAGGCAATACTGGGTTTAGTGTTGTGCAATGAGGCAGACTATTTAAGAGAACTTAAAGTGAAGGAACACAAAGGAAGCAGTAATCACAATATGATTGAATTTATTCTGCAATTTGAGAGGGAGAAGATAGAATCAGAGGTAATGGTATAGTTGGTGTTCCTAGTTAGTCATTCTCTTTGTCTATAAAACCGGGCTGAACTGTGGTTCTGCTTATGTTAGGTAAATTTTGGAAAAGGGGAAATCAGTGTCTTCACTTCCAATCAAAAATTCCTTTCATGATAAATTCTACAAAGCAAATTGCTATTTATAAATCGTTCACTGATATGCGAGAAGGAATCAGACTGTTCTCAAACTCCATAATCCTTCCTGCCCTGGACAGATCTACATTTCCATATCCTCCCCACTCACCAATCCTGCCCAGGACCACCATTATGATGTCCCGGTCTAATCGTCAGCGTCAGTACAACTTCTGAATAAACTTCTTTATTTGTGCCACTACGAAATTTGGATTCATCTGTTTCAAGTCCCTTCTAATCACATGTCCATGCGAAAAGAATTGTACTTGAGATGTTTAACTTGTTCTCTCCACAGAATCTGTCAGACAGGAAGATAGTGCGTGGTGCTCAAGTCATTGACTCTTCATGTAGAGGCACAGAATAATGATCTGTTGATGTCTCATGAAGCACGTTGATGGAATTTAAAAGAAACCATCATTATTTGTAATAAACAGAAGCCCATCTGCTTGTGTCATGTCCTTTCGAGAAGGCAATGAGTTATCCTTCCTTGGTCAGGGCTCCGTGTAACTGCAAACCCACAGCAATGTGGTTGGCTGTTTACTGTCCAGTGGAACAGCTGAACCAGCCACTCAGTTCAAGATAGGGATAACATACTGGTCTGACCAGGGCTTCATATGCATCGTGAAA
Source organism: Chiloscyllium punctatum (assembly GCF_047496795.1). Lineage (NCBI taxonomy): Eukaryota > Metazoa > Chordata > Chondrichthyes > Orectolobiformes > Hemiscylliidae > Chiloscyllium > Chiloscyllium punctatum. The sequence goes on along the minus strand of NC_092755.1, from coordinate 10,802,726 downwards.
AAGAAGAAAATGAAAGATAACTCCCTCCTACTTCCTGTTTCCCATATTGCGACTGCATATTTCCATCAGGTAGGCGACTATTCCTTACTTTAGGTGTATTCCATCTCATTGAGTCTGTCCCCGAGAGTGATGTCTATCTCTATCGGCACCTCTGGTGCTGGTTTTATTGACACTGACATACAGATGTAAGGAAGATGTAAATTTCGCATCAGTGGCAATATATAGAGAATGATGCTTTTTACACCATGAGAAAGAAATGGACACGGTGAAGTGAGGGAAAGTAATTAATGTGATCATCCCTGAGAGTTTTGTTGAGGCAGTATTTGGGGCATTGTCCACAGATTTTCTCTCCTTTATAAGGAATGATCTCCTTACCACAGAGAGAGTTCAAAGGAGTTCCACCAAACTAATCCCTGGGATGATTTTACCATGAGGAGTGAGTGAAGATTAATCTGTCGCACTGTGAGAGAATAACATGGGATTGCATTGGAACTTCAGGGGGATGGACAATCACACATGATGTTCTGACCAGACATTAATACGGTGATAGATCCCACTGCCTTTTTTACTAACTTTATTAAATACAAGATACTTTTAGTACCTCTGAAAACATTCCCCCCAACCACCACCCACTCCCCACTCCCCATATCAATGAGAGAGCTGAAAATCCAGACTTTGAATAAAAACTCCACATATTCATGCAGTGCATTTGTTGAGTGATCCTGCACTGAATGTCATGTTATTCATAATCCCAACGTCAGCCACAATACCTTCAATCTAAAACAGTCAACTATTCCCACCAGCTTCTGATCCCCACGGAGAACATGGGTCTGCCGTTTCAGAGACGGAAGATGTCTCCTTGAGACTTGACAGAAAACATCTCGCTTCCCTCCTCACTGCCAGCAAACCACGTTAAAGTAGCAATTGTTCCACAGACAACGGAGCCACGATAAACATCAAGATCTACTCCTGTGAATTGTCATGTTGGAGCATCAGTGACATCCTCCTGTTCCTCTATAAGCGTTTGCAAGTCTGAATGTCCTCTTCCTGGTCCGGTGGAACAGTTTCGAGAGACTGTTTTGGCTCCACCTGTTCCTGTTTAACAGTTCTATGTGCTGACCAGACCCCTCCTTTTCCTATGTAACAGGCAGGAGTATTGAATGTATTGCACTCTTCCTGTTCAGTAGATTTGATGGGCTGAATGCTAGCTCATATTCATGTGTAACCAGCTTGAGATGCTGAATAAGCTCCTCTTTTAAATATGGAAATGTGCAATGTCTGGCCCTACTATTACATAAATCTTACCAACACTTTAACAGCACAAACTGGAATGCTGTCCGGGCCTTGGTGCACATGGACACAGACTGCTTCACGAGCTGAGGGGGGAAAATATTCTGAACATCGTGTGATCTTCAGTGATCATCCCCATTTCTGATGTAATGATGGGGAAGGACATTGTTGACGCAGCTGAAGATGATTGTGTCGAGGAAGCTACCCTGTGGATCTCGTGTAGGGATGTCCCGGGACTGAAAGGATTGATGTCCACAACCATGAACATCTTCCTCTGACCCCCAGTGGAGAGATTGTGACTGATTCCTATTACATTTAATTTAGTCAGCGTTTCTTGATTCCATCCTGAGTCAACTCCTGCCTTGATATCAGGGTCTGTCACTCTTACGTGAGCTGCTGTGTTCACTCTTTTGAACATACAAATAGGTTATTGTGTATGTTTGGGGCGTCTAACCTTCTTACAGAGGATAGTGAATGTCAGAAATTATCTGGTAAAGAGAGTTCGGGGAGCGATATCACCGAAAGTATTTACAGATGAGGTAGGTGGGTTTTCGACCTGCCATGGAATTGAGGGATGTGAAAAATTGGGAAAGATGGCAGAGTTGATAGCAACATTGGATCATCCATAATCTTATACAATGGCACAGCAGGCCTGACCATCCGAATTACCATCCGATCCTGTTCCTTATGCTCTCATATTCTGTAATTCGGAGGTTAATGGTTGTAATTTTCCTGAACATTCCGTTATTGGATGTTACAGTTACAGAGAGCAAAGCATTTTATGAGTCATCTCTGGGTGAGGTCTGGGGACTGTATTCACAGTGAATCTGGATCTGCACCATGACCAACAAATGAAGCACAAGTTGCAGAGAGGAGACACTCTATAAATAGACAAGAGGCGTCTTTTGAGCCCAGCCTGGGTTTTGAATTAACATTTTTCAACCCACGCCAAACTTTGCGTGACAATTGTGAGGGACAGTAGCAGATCCTGTATTACTGTGGACCAGGTATTTCGAGCAATTGGCCTCTGTCTACTCCTGTGCAGGAGCTGTGAGGGGCTGAATGGAATATAGGAACATCGCACTGAGGAGTAGGAATGGGTCATTAGGCACTTTGTCTTTGCTCTGCCACGCACTAAGATTGTAGCTGATCTGATTGTGGTCTCAGCAGTACTTCGTCTGCACGTGCACCATTTTCCTACATTCACTTGTCTATCAAATATTTAACAGACAAACTTTGAATAAATGTAAACATCCAGGCACCACAAACTTCTGGGGAAGGGAACTCCCACTTGAACAGCCCTTTTAGAATTTGTCATTTGTGGTCCAATCAATATGCAGGGTCAGTGTTTCATTTTGCTGTCACACTGCTCCACTTTTTACAACAAATTTCAAAGTTTAGTGATATGGCTAATGATATAAATTTCAGCCTGGCTCATCTTCTAGAATAATGTGAAACACACACACAGAGATCTTATGACAAACAGAAAAATGAAAGCTTTCCAGAGTTTCATAATAGTTGAACTCATAACAACTGGATAGATGATAGACTGTCCCAAATGTTATTTGGTCCTCTCAAGTCATTAGTTTAGATTCCTTACAGTGTGGAAACAGGCCCTTCAGCCCAACAAGTGCACACCGACCCTCCCAAGATTAACTGATCCAGTCCCATTTCCCTCTGGCTAATGCACCGAACACTATCGGCAATTTAGCATGGCTAATTCACCTGACCTGCAGGTGACCAGTGGGAATAAACCAGAGCACCCGGAGGAAATCCACACAGACACGAGGAGAATACGCAAACTCCACACAGACAGTCGCCCGAGGTTGGAATCAAACCTAGGACCTTGGTGCTGGGAGGTAGCTGTGCTGACCACTGAGCCGCCGAGCCGCCCATTCTGCTCAGGCAAGCTACTTGTGATGTGATTTCTCCCCAGAATAGTTGGATTTAGCTGAATTCCCTTTGCTTCAGACGGTAGAGAGATTCCAATGAACCTCTCATCAGGAATATTCCACGACTCATCAGGTAGAGGTGAGTCAGAGATTTACTGTTGCCAGTTGGAACAAAAGAAGAGAGAGGGATGAATTGGCTGCTGCTTCTCAGGCAGGGAACATTGTTCTCCCTCTCTGTGTTGAAACATGCAATCATGTCAACTGAACACCAAACTGGGCCGTGTGTGCTCGTCGTGAAAATTCTCTGGAATGGATCATAATGGACGATATGCAAGTGCATCATTGCTGTTGTTATACACAGTGCCTTTCATTAGCAAAAAAGAACATTCCTGCTTTATAATTTGATGATTTGTTGGTATGTATATGCTTAATTTTTAAAAATCGGCTGATATTTTCATAATATTTGTGCTAAAATCAATGCATTTTATTCTTAAAATTTATTCCATAGTTTTTGTCTCCCTGAGAAGAGAAAATGTACATCCCGCTGATTTTTCTCAAAATTGTGTATGCTTCTAAAGGATTTCTCATCTCAGACCAAAATTGATAATGTTTCAAAACAAAAGGCCTTCATTCCACAAAAGTGTGAACAAAACATTGTTCATAAGCTTCAAGACTATTTTTTAGGTTAAGGGATCAAAACTGCACATAATGTGCCAGATGTGGTCTTAGAAACGCCCTGTACAGTTTTGACGCGAAAAATGTGATGCTGGAAAACCACAACAGGTCAGGCACTCCCAACGAACAGGAGACTCGATGTTTCGGGTATATTCCTGCAGAAGAACTTATACCCGTGACGCCAATTTTCCTGCTCCTCGGACACTGCCTGATTTGCTGTGCTTTTCCAGCCTCACAATGTTCGACTCTGATCTCCAGCATCTGCACTCCTCACTTTTACCGGTACAGATGCAGTAAAAAATTCCTGATTAAACCTGGTACCCTTTGCCAGAAACACAATCATTCCACTTAGCTTCCAAATCACTTACAGCAAGTGCAGACTAACGACATCTGATTCGTGCAGCAGGATCATGCATACGGTCTGTATCTCAGAGTTCTGCAGTCGCTCTCCACTTAAATTGTTTACCATTGTTTTATCCTTCCATCCAAAATAGACAACTCACATTATGCTATATCTGGTGAAGGTTTGCTCACTAATCTCCCTTTGCCTATATCACATTGATGACACACGACCTCCATTTGATGACATACCGGATGACCAGCTTGATGTTTAAGCTAATTGGGCTTTGATATATTCAGACCCTTCCTCCAGATCTTTGGTCCAGGTACTGATTGTTGATGATCCCATAGTGATCTCTGAGGCACTCCACCAGTTACAGCTTTGTAATGTGAAAATAAGCATTTATCGCTACTCTCTATTTCCTGTTAGCAACAGCTTCCTGTGTAAGAGCTGAGATGTTTACATGGCGTGCTGTGCAGTAAAATGTACTCAATGAGCTAAAATGATTAGTTCTATTTTCCTCTGTAACTTATTAAATAGGCAGAATATACCCCTCCAGTCTCATGGTAACGATAATGACTGGCTAAATGAGATGGCCCCCTATCTTTGTCACAGCTTCGAGGGGTGGATGGAGGGCACAATACATAGGGTAGTGGCAGCAGTATTTCCCTGTAACAGCATCGAGGGTGGATTGAGGGAACAACACATTGGGTAGGGCCAGCAGTATATTTCTGTAACCGCATCAAAGGGTGGTTTGAGGGAACGACACATGGGGTATGGGCAGCAGTATGTCTCTGCAACAGTATCGAGCGTGGATTAAGAGAACAACACATGACGTAGCGAGAGCAACATGTATCTGTAACAGCCTCGAGGGTGGATTGAGGGAACAACACATGGGGTAGGGGCAGCAGTATATCTCTGTAACAGCCTCAAGGGGTGGATTGACGGAACAACGCATGGGGTAGGGGCAGCAGTTGTCCATCCGGCGCCACCAGTCAGAATGCTCATGGCTGATCTGATTGTGTTTGACCATCCGTCTCCTGTCTGTTCCCAATAAATATTGACTCTCCTGTCCAGCAAAGATCACTCGAGCTCAGCCTTGAATATCTTCAAAAACCGAGTCTTCACTGCTCCCTGAGGATGAGGACCCTACAGATAATACAACACTAAAGTGAAACGGGCGACCTTATTTCAGTGTGGAACCTGTTATTTTAAACTGTGTTAACCTAACATGAAATCGCCACCTTTTTTGAAATACAAGGACATAATAATTAGGCATAGATATAAACTATTCAGCCCTCTAAACCTGTCCAATAGGACCACTGACCCTTTTTAATCAAATATGTATTAAACTCATTCCCTGGTCCTGTCCCAGGAAGAGAATAACTGATAGCATGACACCGCACGAGCATTAAAAATGCAGAATTAGGACATTCGGCCCATCGACTCTGAATGCCAGAGACATTAGAGATTTCTCAACATCATTCTCCTGACTACTCTCTGTAGCTCTTGACATGCTTATTCATCAAAAACCTATCTATCTCTGTCCTATTAGCACTAGTGTCTGTGTCTCTGTGAGTTCGTATGTGCACTTGTGTGTGTTTGTTCATGTGTCGGTGTGTTTGTGTATTTATGTACTGACATCGGTTTATCTGTGTATTAGCCTGTGCGTTTTACTTGTGCTTGTGTGTATTTGTGTGCGACTGTCTATATCTCCATATGCCTCTACTTGTGTGTGGTTGTATCGCCGTGTATGTACGGTGAGTGACAGTATATTAGCGTATGTACATATGTCTCTGAATATTTTTGTGTCTGTATCGCTCTGCAATGAGATACGTGTTGTTTTGGGAGGGAGAAAATTGTGAGAACAGACAGAATGGTAAAAGTGCGAATTGCCCTTCACTGAACATTGTTTTTTTACTCGGTTGGAGGGACATGGATGTCGAGGAATCTCCATACGACACGTTCCGGTCCTCTCTGGCTGATACCAGTGTCCTCCCGACATGGTTGTGGGGTGGGGTGGAGGCGGATCAGATATCGGGTGCTCCACCATCTGGCTTGGCCCTTTCTCTCCTATTACAGTCCGTTTCTGCGGGAATGGGAGAAATGGTGGGAGGGAGTGGTGGTGGGAGTGTGTGTCCCTGTGTTAATGCTGGTGTAGGTGGAGGGGGAGGGGGAATACTGAGGTGTTCGGAGGGAGTCAGCCCACAGTGTTGTATCCATGCAGTGTTATTAGTTGTTGCGGTTCTGTTCGCCGAGCTGGGAATTTGTCTTGCAAACGTTTCGTCCCCTGTCTAGGTGACATCCTCAGTGCTTGGGAGCCTCCTGTGAAGCGCTTCTGTGCTGTTTTCTCCGGCATTTATAGTGGCCTGTCTCTGTTGCTTCCGGTCGTCAGTTCGAGCTGTCCGCTGTAGTGGCCGGTATATTGGGTCCAGGTCGATGTGTTTGTTGATAGAATCTGTGGATGAGTGCCATGCCTCTCGGAATTCCCTGGTTGTTCTCTGTTTGGCTTGTCTTATAATAGTAGTGTTGTCCCAGTCGAATTCATGTTGCTTGTCGTCTGTGTGTGTAGCTACTAAGGATCGCTGGTCGTGTCGTTTCGTGGCTAGTTGGTGTTCACAGCCAGGGAACAGCCAGTGAATTCCTCGAGGCATGGCACTCATCCACAGACTTTATCAACAAACACATTGACCTGGACCCAGTATACCGGCCACTGCAGTGGACAGCTCGAACTGACAAGCGGAAGCGGCAGAGACAGGCCACTATAAATGCAGGAAGAAACAGCACAGAAGCGCTTCACAGGAGGCTCCCAAGCACTGAGGATGTCACCTAGACAGGGGATGAAACGTTTGCAAGACAAATTCCCAGCTCGGCGAACAGAACCACAACAACGAGCGCCCGAGCTCCAAATCTTCTCCCAAACTTTGAACAGTGCTATTAGTGTTGGGAATTTAGTGGAGGGAGAGAGTGCGCTGGGTGGTGGGGAGGGCGGGGTGGGGAGGGGGGTGATGGTCGGTGCTGAATTCAATAGTGAGAGTGGTAGTGCCTGAGCCTTATTTAGAGATAAAATATGAGCCTTGTTAGGGGGTAGGTGCTATAACAGTTAGTGAGTGTGAGGGCGCAGAGAGAGTACGGTGAAAGTTAACCTGGCAGAGTGGGGAGGATATTGATGCTTGTCCTGTGACACTGGTCATTTCTTCAGACCATGTCAGCGTCGAGGTGACCCTCCCAGAATGGCTTGTTCAGGTCTATCACTAATCACGCCACAGACCCTGTCCCTCAGCTTCCACAGCATCAGTTTGGGTGGATCTTACAAATAGGAAGGAGAAGCAAGCATTAGTGTACTAGTGTATTATTTGCTCTCAGGCAAATTCTGTGCATTACATGCTCTGTAAATTAGAGATGCAAATATTGTATTATTGCATGATCTCAAATTGCATCTAAACAGCGTTAACTAAGTGACTGCCAATGTTGTGAAAAGTAAATTCCATAAGCGTATAACAGGTTGGTTGAAAAGTATGTTGTGACTCAAACAAGAGAGCAAGTTATTTTGGATTTGGTGTTGTGTGGTCAGAAGGACTCATTAATAACCTTGCTCTGAGGACTAGAGAGGTTAATATACTGCATTTTACACGGCACCTGCATACAATCTCGAACGTTTGAACACGGAGTGGTAGACACGAAATGGTCGTGAGAATATTCGAATCATGGAGTCCTGCAGCTTGGATACAGGCCCTTTGCACCAAAGTGGTCCGTGCCGACCAAAATGTCCATCCATGTTAATTCCATTTCCCTGCCCTTGTCCCTTATTCTTCTAAATCTTTCCTATCTGCGTATTTGTCTAAAAGCCTTTTGAATGTTGTTAATGTACGTGCCTCAATCAAACTGCTGTCTGCTCATTCCATATGTATACCAACCTCTGCTTAAAAAACTTGGCGCTCAGGATCCTTTTTATTCTTTCACCTCTAACCTGATGTCCTCTAGTCTTTGATTCCAAAAACTGGGAAAAAGAATGAGTGCATTCACCTTATTGACGCATCTCATGATCTTATACATATCTATACGATTTCCCCTCAGTTTCTTCCACTTAAAGGAAAATTCCTGCCCAAACTCTCCCTACAACTCAGACCATTGAGTACTGGAAACATCCTTGTAAATTTCTTCTGTCCTCTTTCCAATTTAATCACATCCTTCCTATGGCAAGCGAACAAAAGCAAACACAATATTCCAAGTGCATGTCTCACCAGCGTCCTGTCCAACTGCAATATAACTCTCGAACGTCCATACTCAATGCCCTGACTGATGAAGACCAGTGTGCCAAAAGCCTTTTTCACTGCCCTGTCTACGTGCAACTACTTTCAGAGAACCACGGATCTGAGCACAAAGGTCCCCCTGTTCCACTACAATCCTTCAGAGTCTAACATTCACCACGAAATTCCAACTTGGATTTGACTTTTCAAAAAGCAACATCCTACATATTAATCTCCATTTGCCATTTCTCAGCCCACTTCCCCAGCTGATAAAGGTCCTGCTGCAATTTCTGATAACCTCACTGTTCACAGTCCTGCCTATTTTATTGTCATCAGCCTAATTACTAATCATGCTTTGCACATTCTCATCCAAATCATTGATATAGATAACAAACAGGAATAGGCCCAGCAACAACCCCTGAGACACTCCAATAGTCACAGACCTCAAGTCCAACAAGCATCCTTCCAGTATTAGCCTCTGCTTTCTACCATCAAGCCAATTGAGTATTCAATTTGCCAGAGTCCCCTGGATTCCATGCTATCAAACCATTCAGAGCAGCCTATCATGTGGAACCTTATCAAAGGCCTTTCTGAAATCTAGATAGACTATGTCTACCACCCTACCCTCATCAACATTCCAGGTCACTTCCTCAAAAGAACGCTAAAGAATTGTGAGCCATGATATCCTATGCACAAAGCAGCGCTGACTGCTCCTTATAAATCCGTGTCTTTTCAAATCCATGTATATGTTATCTCTCAGAACCTTCTCAACTTACTACAGTTGTTAAGCTAGCTGGTCTATAGTTTGCAGGTTTTTCTTCGCAGCCCTCCTTGAACAAGGGCACAGCGTTCTCTACCCTCTCGTCTTCCAGGACCTCCCCCGTGGCCAGCGATGATGCAAAAAGATCAGCCAGGACCCCTGCAATATCTTCTCACGTCTTTTGCTGTGTTCTTGGATACACTTGGTCAAGACCAGAAGCTCTGCAGAAATACTGCAATGTGTGAAATAAAATGTCTATTTCTTTAAGATAGAATCACCAAGGAAAGGGCAAGTGACTTAATGAATGCTACGTTGCTTAATGATAAATAAAAGATTACATTAATCGTAAGAAGTGATTTCAGAAGAATTGTAGACATGGTGGAAACTGGAAAATTCTCAGAAATTTGTTTGTATGGAGTTTGCATGTTCTCCCCCTGTCTGCGTGGGTTACCTCCGGGTGCTCCGGTTTCCTCCCACATTCCAAAGATTTACACGTTTGGTGAATTGGCCATGCTTATTTGCCCAAAGTGTTCAGCGATGTGGAGATTTGCTGCATCTGTCGCAAAATGTAGAATCGGACAGGAATGGGTCTGGGTGGTTACTCTTCGGAGGGGCAGGATGGACTTGTTGGACCCAAGGGCCTTTTTCATACTGTGGGCTTTTAATGATTCTGTGAAAGAAGAACACAAAGACTACATAAATCTACAATCTGTTTTGCAAAGAAAACAAAATAAAAGCAAGGTCAAATGTGGAATTTTGTAATTGGGAGAGGAGAGGTTATTGTGGAGAACAGGGAAATGACGAAGAAAGCAGCCAATTACTTTGCATCTGTCATCACAGAGGAAAATCGCTGAGAAATACTAAGTGATCACATGGAACTTGTGGAACTAAAGACAAAAACTCAATTCATATCAGTAACAAGGTAGTAGTTGAAGGCTAGCATAGTAGTATTGTAGCTTGATTAAGCATTGCGAAGTCTGATGAGCCAGTTGTACTTCGTATCAAAATATTAGAAATAAATCAGGCAAAGGAATTCAGGTGCTTGACGGCTTATTGGCACCAGGAAGATTTTCATGCTGCCTTAGTATTGTAACATAAAGAAGAAAACAAATAACAGTATGAAGTTTGGGCTGAGCGTTGGTTACCTGTCACTTTTAATATTGTTTCAAACTTACCGTGCTGATCTTTAAATGCTTGTTCTTGAAGTTAGTATCAGATGGAGTATAAGAGGTTGAGGGGGTGACATTATAGTAATTTACAAAATCAGGGGAGACTTGGGCAGGGTGAAAAGCCGAGGGCTTTACCACAGGATAGGTAAATTAACTCATAGAGCCACAGGTTTATGGTGGAAGAGGGAAGATTTAAAAGGGACGAAGAAGGAACTGTTATTTGCACAGAGAGTGACGTGTTTATGGAATGAGCTGCCAGAGGAAGACTGGCAGATGCAAGTACATCTCCAACATTTAAAAGCATTTTGACGAACGTGTGTTTGGGGACCGTTTAGAGGCATATGGGCCAAATGCAAGAAGATGGGAATAGTTTAGTTTGGAAAACCTGGCCGGCATGGACAAGTTGGACCAAAGATTGTGTTTGTATGTGATAAGGCTGTATGAATATAGAAAGCGAAGAAAAGGGAAGAAAAGATGTGATATAAGTAAATTGGCAAGAAATATAAAAATAAGCAGTACAAGCTTTTCCATGTATGTAAGAAGAGTTAGAGTTTTGTGTGTGAGTGTGTGTGTGTGTGTGTGTGTGTGTGTGTATGTGATCTTTGATAAAAAGGAAGCCAGGAAAGTATATTGAGGATATTTGGAGGGTGTGACTGGGGAACTGGATACAGGGAACAGACAGATAATTTACACCCGTATTTTACATCATTCCTCACAGGTAAAGGAGCTGTAAATATTTCAATGATATAAGCAAAATGGTAACAGCATTTATTGAGCTGTCTCTAACATGAGTAACAAGACATTTCTCAAACAGATAAGACCAAGGGTAAACAGGTCATCAGCAATTCATAGCTGGTTTTAAAAGAAGTGGTGACAGAGTGGCTGGTGGCTCTGTGTTAAATATTCCACAGCTCTGTGGATTAAAGGAGTGATCCAGTGAAACTGGAGACCCTCCAATGTGGCGCCTGTCTTCAAGAAACGAGCGAGACTTGAAAGCAGGAAACACTTAGTCTAACCATTATTGCTGGGAATCTGTGAGATTCTGTTATTAAGGAAGGAAATGCAGAGCATTAAGAAAAGCTTCACACAGAGTCAGCATGGTCTTGTTAAAGGAGAATTACATTTTGCCTGTAAAATAATGCAAAGTTTTTCTGGAAATCCATGAGAATGTAACAAGTGGCCTTGATAAAGGGGGACTGGTAGACATGAGGCTTTCTAGAGATTTTCCACAAGGTATCACAAAGTAAAGATTCTTATACAAGACAGAAGCTCATAGACCGACGGGTGGCATGGGATAGATTACCATGGGATGGCATTTGGTAAATACTTACAAATCGGAGAGTCATGATTCATCGATCTTTATGAAAAAAATGTATCTGCTGGAGTACCACAAATATCAGTCCGACGGCAAGAGCTGCTTACAAGAGCTGCATTCAGCTCCTGACGACGGGAGCTGAGTGCGATATACATTCGAATTTGAGGATGACACTGACAACCAAAAGGCAGGCTGTTATTAAATGGATAGGAATCCCAAAAAAGGAGCAGTACAACGGATTGGACTGTTCCTGTATATGAAACATTACGTCAGCATGCTGATGCAGAAATGTTGGTTCATTTGACTGGTTCCTGGAATGAAAGGTTTGAATTATTGAATACATCAAAAATGCTGAGGTGATTATTCATTGTGGTTTAAATGAATGAGAGTGTCATTACTGAAACGGATAAGATACAGAGGGGGCTTGACAAGGTCGTTGTTGAGAATGTGGTTCCACACTAGAGCAGAGTCTCGAAGTCAGATATGTAGATACAGAATAAGGAATATCGATTTCAAACTGAGACGTAAAGAAATGTCTTCTTTCAGAATGTAGGAATGGCTGGAATTTCCTAACCCCGAGAGTTGTGGAGGTTGTGTCACTGATTATATTTACAGACAGGTGGATTGGTTTGTGACATTTCAGCGAGTTGAGGGATGCAAGGGGTTAGCAGGAAAGTGGAGTTGAGCCGTGGAGTAGATCAGCCATGTTCTTATTGAATGAGCGCAGCTTCCTATTTCTTCCGTTCTTATTTATGTTTTTTGGAAAATATTTGATTATTTTCCTGGAAGTCATGATGTAAAATGTTGCATTCAGAGACGGCAGAGGGTTTGTCTGAGTTGACCTTGTGTGGGGCATGGGGGCTGGATTCAATGCGAATCTGGGCCTGTAACATGACCGACATCAGGAGCAGAAGTTACAGAGAGGAGAAGCCTGAAAAGAGGGATTGGAGGAGGACGGTCACTGCCTGACCTAGCCTGAATTTTCCAATACATTTGCCAAACAACACCAAACCATCGGAGTGGCCTCAATCTGCTCCTGCACAGCAGGACCGAAGGGCTGAATGGAACGGACACGACTGGGCCATTCGGAACTTTGACACTATTCCACCAGTCAATAAGGTCATGGCTCATCTCATTGTGTTCCCAGCTGCACTTTTCTCTGATTTCACAATGATCCCTGATTCACCTGTCTATGGAAAATCAGACAAAGTCAGCCTCGATATAATATGAAGATTCAGCCATCCCAACCTTCTGGGCGAGAGAACTCCCACTTGAATGAATTCCCACTTTGTGAATTTCTCCTCAGTCCAGTTCTGACTTAGGTTGGAGGGTGTCACTGTTTCCATTTCTAGTCCCACTCCTCCACTGCTCAGAACAAATTTTAAATGTTACCAGGTTGGCGATATGGCCAATGATAAAGGTCTAATACTGGGTCAAGTTCAGTTATCAGAACAAGCCAGTTGGATTTCTTTAGTCAGCTACAAGTAATGAACAGAGCTAACTGAGGTGTATGATGGATATGTGGTTATCACTGTGGCCGCACATCACCAAGGAGCTGGTTTCAATTCCAACGTCAGGTGAGTTTGAACATTCCCCATGCATCTGTGTGGGTTCCCTCCCAATGCTCCAGTTTCCTCCCAGAGTACAAAGATGTGCAGCTTAGAGTGGATTTGCCATGCTCGATTGCCCATTGTTGAGAGAGCGTCCCCTTCATGGTGCCCTTGTCAGTGTGGGGAACTTAACCTGCGCTGCTGGCCTCCCTCTGCATCACAAACCAGCCGCCCAGCCAACTGAGTGGGAGACAGTGTAACTGTTACAGACAGAAACAGGCACAGGCAAAGGGCAAGAGAAACTTTCATAACAAGGAAAAAGGTACAATTCAGATAACGGTCAAGATTACAGCTGAGGATAAAATGTTCTCTGCTCAAAATTGTATTTCATAACGCGACAAGTATAAAGAAGCAGTGTTTGGCTGAATACAATAATGTGAGACAAAGTGAAATAGCCAGAATTACTAACTGTGATTGGATATAAAATAAGTGCATATTTTTGCACCCAGGGGGTTGAATGACTGAAAGTTCCTATACCTGACAATGGGAATTCTTTGGAACACTATCTGGAAAATTCCATAATCAAAGTGTGTGTGTGTGTGAGAGAGAGAGAGACCGCAGATACTGCACTGAGCTGGGTGGTGAGCTCAGACCGTGCTCGGTGGGGCTGGTGGTGAGGCCTCCTCTGAGAAGAGAATGGACCCCCCATACTAGCCCATCCACTAGGACCTCTGTGCCTCTGATGAAAAACCGTGGTGTTAGCTCCCCTTACCTGCCATGCTCGGGGTCAACTGTTCAGGGTGGCTTCAAACTGAGGAAGTACAACATTGTGCCCAAGCGCCTTTTAAAGATGGCACCAGTGTCAGTGATCATAGAGTAGCCAGGGGCATCAGTGCGATGGTGAGTCCCTCCAGCCATATTAGGTTGGAGAATTGGGGTGGCATTGAATGCGAGGAACACTATGAGATTGAGTGGGTAGTTAATGTGGTGAGTTCGATAAGATAGCGCCATGAAACTAGTTCAGTCTCGTACAGATAATCCCTTTGTCACACTCAATAAAAATGTCACTGAGACAAACTATTATTAGATTCAGCCCAATGAGTCGAAGCCTCTGCTGACCCTACACCCAGTTACAAAGTTGCAGAACAAATGTTCATCTAAAACTCTCCCTCATCTTTATTGACGTCAATATCCCCTTCACCTATCATCCTGAGAATACTGGCTCATGTTGTAGGATGCTGTCTAAATGCCTTCATTTCAGCATTCTGAAACCTGTGATCTTACATGAAATTGTCTATCAATCTCCCTTTCGCTTTTTTCCCCAAAATCCTTTTTATTGTTGGTAGTTAAACTGATTTCTCCACCATCTCTCTCCGGCAGGAACTAGGGAATACGGACTAGGCAATAAGGACTCAGTATCAGAGTGATCATGTAACTAGACGGGTAATTCAAAGGTACGGGCTGTGACTCCAAGGCAGTGTTTAACATCCTACCACAGCCGATGTCAGAGATTAAATTCGAATGACAAAAATTGGAATAATTTCACTCATGGAAACCAGAAGCCGTTAAGATTTATTTTTATTATTTTGCTGATAGTCTTTGTTAAAGAAACTTAACATTATTTCCCAATCTGAGCTCAGTGTGACTTCAGACTCACAACAACATTGTTGGCTCCATTTTGTCTTGACAAATGGCCTCGTGATCAAGGACAAATAGTGATGGACAACAAATGCTGCCCTTGCCCGTGATGCTGGCATCCCGTGAAACAACATTAAAGGTGAAATAAATCAAAGAATGGTGGGTTCTAGAGATCGAAAATAAAATTCTCCAGAGTCTGAAAGTGTTAGAGAATCTCGCAGGTATGGCAGCCTCTCTCAGGAGAAAAGCAGATAATGTTTTGAACCTGCTTCACAACTGAAAGCAAACTGGGAAATAATATTATTTATCCTGGTATCATGGATGGTTGGGTTGGAGAGAGAGGTGGGGGCTAGGTTTAAATTGAATGGATGGTGAAATGGCCAGAAAAAGAGAGGAAAAGAAATGAAAAGTAAGCAAAGGGATTACTGATGATGAACTGAAAGGAAAAAAAATGGCAAGTTATTCTCACATTTCCCTATTTCCCATATTACTGAATATCGTGTCCATTTAGATATGTCCCTGTTTAAATTGAATTAGGTTCCCTTATCTCTCTTCTCTGATGATCGAATCCATTAGCAATACTGGTGCTGCCCTTATAGTTGCTGAGATATAGAGGAAGTTAATGCTACATTGTCAACTGCTTCTTTGGAGAGAGAACCTCTTACTGTGGGAGTGTGCAGAGATGCAACGGCTTTCTCAGCCAGGAAGAGAAACTCAGGAGTGGAAATAGTTTTCAACACTGAGCGCGTGCACGTTCCATGTGGGGAATTGACCTGTTCCTGTCATTGGAAAATCAGTGGAGTTACTGTGGATGCTTATCTCGGGTTTGTATTGTCAGCTGCTGGGTCTGGTGACCCCACTCTTTTCATTGCATTTACAGAGTGTCTGGGTCCATGGTAAACAAATGGAGATGAGGCTCCACGGAAGGAAAGCTCTATAAATAGGGAGGTGCAGGACAGTACATTATCTTTCCTGGGATTTCCCGGGACATTTGTCTAAGCTGGATCAGGTGTCAGGTATGAAGCCAGTTTGTTTCAAAACTGAGGTGGTCACTGATCTGTGTACCCTCCTTCAGTATACTGTGTAGCGTCACACCAGTGACAGGACTGTGTTAATGCTCACCATAAATTAAACTGGAACTTTCCAGGCAGGGGTGAGTAACATATCCATCATCACCGGAGTGCAGTCCTCCGATATATTCACTGGCTGACAGGACCCATCTGTCCGCTGAGAGCAATATATTGTGTCCATCTCCCTGAGGAAGATACTGAAAGAAACTTCCAGAAATATAAGGGAACAGAGTGACTGGTGATAATGAGGAACAGCAGTAAATTAGAATTAATAAAAGGTACGTCTTTCCAAATCTCATTGAATTTAAGGTTGGTATATTGCTGCATTTGATGAGCTACATCCCCGAGTATTGAGGAGGTGGCAGGAGAGCTAGTGAAAGAATTACTGATTGTTCTTCAAAGCTGGTTAGATTCTGGAAATGATCCTCCAGACTTGAAAGCAGCGATTGTAAACCTAAATATTTAAAACAGGACGGAGTGTGCAAACAGCTAACTAAACAGTGGTTAGCTTGATGTAAGCTGTGAGAAAAACATTGGAACCTTTTGTGAGGAATGTGACAACTAGACACTTGGAAAATAATGACATGATTCAGTCGAGTCAATCGAGATTCAGGAAGGGGAAATGATCTTGATCTTTGATAAACCTGCTGGATTTTGTGGAGATTGTCCGTTGTGACATCGACAATTGAGAACCAGTGGGAATGAAGTATTTGAATTTTCAGTCGATGTTTGACATGGTTGAATATAGATGAGTGGGGAATGTTAGAGTCCATGGGTAGGTAGGGGTGGAATACACCGAACGTATTAAAAGTTGGATAGCCAAGAGAAGGAAGAGAGTAATGTAATTATCTGGAGTGAAGGCTTTGGTGTATCAGAAGGATCAGTGTTTGGGCAATAGCTCTTCGCAAGATATGAAGTATTTCAGATATGAACAATAAATATCATCATTCACATTTATGTTCATTAAATAGTGAGAGGTTGGGAAGTGCTGTTGTTGAAACAGACCGGGATGTGCTTGGTCATAAGTCACAAACAGAATTCTTACGCAGCAGGAAGTAAATGATATGTGGCTCATCATGCAAAATGATTAAAGTACCAGAGTAAATGTATCTTTCCCAAAAATAGTATTTTGTTGAGAGACTGTGAGGCGTATTGTGTACAGGTTGAATCAACTTTATAAATAATGATCTTATCAGCGATTCAGTCCAGACTAAACCCTGGCATGATGCTTCCATGAAGAGAAATTGAGAAACTTGTGCTTAAAAAGTGTGTTAAGGTGTTTGTGAGTTTATATTTTAAAAAATGCTGAATCTCATTGAGAGTTGAAAATACAAAATTGCCTCATTAGATCAATTAAAGGAATGCCCAGGCAAATTCACATTTCCTATGTATTGGAGTGCAAATATATCCACTGTAAATATATTGTTTGATGCGTGTTCCAGTCGAGGAGAGATCTGCCCGGTAACGGCATGTAGATTATGGTTTTTGAGGGTGGTGGTGGTGGGCGGTTCAGCCAGTTACAGTATTACAAACGGACAACGCAGCAGAATCATCTAGCCTCGATAAGAAAACATGCATCTTTCTCCCTCACTACTAACTTCACGAGAGCAATGGGTGATGGGAGATGTGATCAATAGCCAGCGGTGCCAATATTCAATCCAGTCCAGTAGTTTTTGTGAACTGAAGGAACCGTACTGAAAGGGGTTAAATGGAGCTGTTTGTTCAGTGACTGTGATTGATGCCAGTCTCCATGGGTGCTGGTTGTGTCACTGGATGTTTTCCGTCTCCTATTTGTAAGAGGCCTCTTGCAATGGTTTATGCCATTGTCGCAGCAGATGCATCAACTCCAACGCTCAAAGGGACACAGCAGCAGAGACACAAGAAGGAGATTTAAACATCTGACAATAGTCTGGAATGATCCATTAATGGATCAGAATCTGAGAACATTAGACTGGAATGCTGCAACAATGGACAGGAGTTTATCCTGGGGTCTTGACTTATTTTCCTCGTCTTGGTCAACATTATCACTTCGGATATGGGGTGCCCTGATGATTATCCAGGCGGGTTACTATCCTATCCTCGCAATTGTTGGTGTTCCTGGTAAGTTTCTTCATCTCTATCCATTTATTAATCTCTTCAACCATGGCAAACTTCTTTGCTATTTCTGTTATCTATATTTGTCAAAGACGAAAACTATTGTTTTCAGTTTCAAATGCAAATCCCATTAAGTACCCACTAATTTCAGAATCACCCCACCCCCGCTCTCACAAACATCTGAGAACAAGACTGTTCACAATACCGAAGTATCTTTCTTCCCTGAATTCATTTATGTCTCGGTATTCTGTCCATCACCAAACCAACCCACTACCAGCTCGATTATATGCCCAGTCACCATCTTGGCTTCAATGCTGATGCTTCATTATCTATTATCTATGCTTCGGTAAAATTCAGACGGTATGGTTCCACCTCTCTTCTAAGCACTCTTTCAGTTGCAAATAATTCGATCACAAATTTGTTCTTGTCTCTAAAATAACTTAATGTCAGGAACACTCTCTCAGAGCAGTAATGTCGGAAGAAATGTAATTCAGATGCACAGCTTATTACACAGAAAGATCCTGTTCTACATCCTACCACAGACGATGTCAGAAAGTAAATTCACAAGACAGGAATTGGAAAAAAAGCAAGTTTTACTAATAACAACCATTACATCTCCAGCATTTACGTTTATCTATTTCAGTGATATCCTTTGTTAAATAGATCTTGAGTTACTCTCTGGTCTGACTTAAGATTGATGTGAGACCCACAGCAACGTGCTTGGTTCTGTACTAACTGAAAGAATGACCTCGCAGTA
This sequence comes from Chiloscyllium punctatum, assembly GCF_047496795.1. Taxonomy (NCBI): domain Eukaryota; kingdom Metazoa; phylum Chordata; class Chondrichthyes; order Orectolobiformes; family Hemiscylliidae; genus Chiloscyllium; species Chiloscyllium punctatum. The sequence continues at coordinate 10,783,926 of NC_092755.1, read as the reverse complement.
AATGACATTTGTTTAGGTCAACGAATGCTGCCCCTGTCAGCAATACATACATTACAAATAATAACAAAATTAAAGGTTATATAAAGCAAAGAATGATGCAACAGATCAGAAACAATAAAGAACGAGAAAGTGCCAGACGAACTGAGCAGATTTGGCAGCGCCCTCGGGTCGAAAGAAAAATAGAATTGGCAATTCAATTCATACATCGGAACTGAACACAGTTGGGAAATAGTGTGATTGATGTTGGTGACACCGACATCTGTTATGAAGGGGAGAAGGATTGAGTTGAATAGATGGAAAAAGAAAGAGATAGAGAGAAATAAACAAACAAAGGGATTGTTGATGGTCAGCTGTGATGGAAATAAAAACTGAAATTACACATTACTTATGTTTTTCCTGTTCCCATATTATTTATAATCATGACCATGTAAGGTATATGTCAAAGTCCCTGCTTAAAGTTATTTATGTCTGTTGTTCTCTCTTCCCTGAGTGTGATCATCGTCTTTTATTCAGTAATGGGATGCTGGGCCAGTATTTAATTCCCTTTCCTCTTTGGTCTTGAGAAGGTGTTGGTGAGCTGCCTTCCTGACCCACTGCAGTCTGTGGGCTGTAAGGAGTCAGTGCTGAGATCCATGCGGTTTCTTTTCTTTGAGGTTTTGAAGTGACTGATATAACTGAGTGACTGGCTTGGCTATTTCAAACTGCAACTGAGAGTTAACCACATTGTTGTGGAGTAACATGTAAGCCCGACCAGCTGAAGATGGTAGATTTCCTTTTCTGAAGGGCATGAGGGTGCAAAGTAGGACAATCGACTTTGGTTTCATTGTTTCATTTGATTCTTACTTCCTGATATTTTATTGAATTTAATTTCCAACATTTGCCATTGTGGGATTCGGATCCGGTGTCTAGGGCATTACCTGATTCCCTGGATTAATACTCGGAAATAATACAGCTCGGCCATCGCCTCCTCAGCATCACCAATCAACTCGAGTGGCAACAGTGATGTTGTTGGTGTAACTTTGCTTCATAAGGCAAATAAATGATTGGCAAAAAATGCCATCCTTCTCAGTTTGTATTTATGAGAAGGCGAGATGATGGGAAGTGCTCTTGGTGAAAAGGAGCTGGATGTCCTTGATCATGAGGCACTAACAGAATTCCTACAGAGCAGTCGGGTACTGGCAGGTGGGACTACATTGGGTTGAGATATCTGGTTGGCACGGACAGGTCCGACCGAAGGATCTGTTTCCATGCTGTGCATCTCTTTTACTCTATGACTCAGCAAGTAATCAGCACAACAACTGAGTAGTATCGTTCATTACAAAATGATTAAAGAATAAGAGTGAAGACACCGTCCTGCAGTTGTGGAGTACACTTGAGACAGTATTTACTTTCATTTATACTCAATGATCTCCTTGCTGCAGAGAGACAGTGTAATGGAGTTTCCCTAGACCAATCCCTGCAGTGATGGTATCGTGAGGAGAGTGTGAAGGAATTTGGCTGCCCTTTCCTTAACTCTCGCCGTTAGCTCAAGATGTTTGATTTGCAACTGAATTCTTGCCATCTCTGATTCTGATGGTTTCTCCAGCAAGTTTAATTGACGAGGTACCGCTGTAATTATCTCTCCTTTCCTCACAGAAGCAGTCAGTTCCAATTCCAGCTTCTCTGCTAATTCTTGCAACTTGGTCTTATTCATTTTTCGTAAAATTTCCAAAGTCACCGCATGCACACCCAGAAAACGTTTGGCGATTGAAATAGCCATTACTATTCTAAGTTTTCTCAACCCAATCAAACTAATATCCAAAATGAAACATTTGACTTTCGATAAAATACAGAAGAGGGGGAAAAAAGAAAGCAGCAGAACAGAGAGTAAAAGAAAGAATGGCAAAAGAGAGAGCAATAGCGGAGAGAGAAAGAGAGAACTTTTGAAGAACAAAAACTGACAATTAAAAAGGAGTCAGTGTAAAAGGCTGGAGATAACGGCTGAGGGTGGGCTTAGTAAGGAAGAGAGTGAGGATGGGAAAGCCCCTGGTAGCCAGAAGCCTAGTGAGAATTTGTGTGAGTATGTTCAAGCATCGCCTCAATTTGATGAGAAGAATGTGATGCCCTTTTCATCTCATTTGAAAAATTGGCTAAACAAATGCAGTGGCCAGAGGCTATGTGGATTTTGTTGATCCAAACGAAACTTGTAGTTAGGACTGGTGAGGTATTCGCATCCCTATCAGAGGAGGTATCTGGGGAGAATAAGGAGGTTAAAAAATCATTTTGTCTGCATAGGCAACATTTCAGGAATTTAATAAGGGATCCTGGTGAAACCTACACTGAGTTTGTAAGGATCAAACAGACTAATTTCGATAGTTGGATAAGAGTTTTAAAATTCAAGGAAAGCTATGATGCCCTTAAAGAGGTTAACACTTGGAGGAATTCAAACTGCCTGAAGTAGTGCAAACTCAGGTGGAAGAGCAGAGAGTGTAAGCCGCAAGGTTAGTTACTGAAATGGCTGATGATTATGAACTGGTCCATAAACTTGGTTTGGCATCCAGAACTAGTTCTGGTCTCTGAGGGACAGAAATTGGAGCAAAGAGATATCCTCACGGGCAAAGGGAAAGGTAGATCACAGTGTAGAACATAAGGATAATTTACCACAGTAATAAAGAAAACCTTGAGGGGGACAAAGAAGTTAAAAACCAGTCGTGTTTTCATTGTAAAAAAGAGGGCCACACAAAATCACAGTGTTGATGGGCTGGGAGAAAACCAGATGTAGGATAACCAAACAAGTCTGGAAGTTTTGTTGGACTCGTAACAAAAAGCATAAGGGAAAGTAGGCAACTGCCTCAGTGTGTACAAGATGATCAGTGGACGTGCCAAATCTGCAAACAAAACTTACATGAAAGGGTAAAGTTTATTTACATAGGCCAGGATTAATTGTTAAAAAGGTTTCAATATTAATTGACACAGGATATTTTCAGTCTGTCATGCTGAGGGGTGAGGCTTTATGCACTCTCGAGAGACTATTTCCAGAAAATGTGCTGGTAACAGGAATTCATAGTGAGGAAAAAAGTGCTCAGTTATGTAAAGTGAGGCTAGAGTGTCCAGAGAAGATTGGAGCATGTGCGGTAGGTGTACTAGACCCCTAACTTTCAGCTCGAGGAAAATATGAACGTATTTTTAGCTCTGCTAAGCTGATTGAATTACAGCAGAAAGATGTGGAGTTACAGAAGTTATATCAAAAGATATTTAGCAAGAAAGAGAATGAATGCATTCCTGTGTGTTATTACTTAACAAATGTTGTTTTAATGCAGATATGGAGATCAGCACACATTGAAGCAGATCAGACGTGCACAGAAATTCATCAAATTGTTTTGTCTGTTGGGTATAGAAAGGGAGTGCTGCGAGTGGCACGTGAGCTACAACTTGGAGATAATTTCGGGGTGAGGACATTACAGGCTGAAATACAAAGATATTTTCACTGGCCTGGACTTCACAAAGATATAGTGAATATTGCCAAATGTCTCAAACATGTCACACACGCAGTAATAAAACCTGAAACTTTAATATCTATTCCAGCATTTGAGGAACCTTTCACAAGAGTCTTGATAGATTGTGTAGGTCCCCTATCGCAAAGACTAAGTGGGAATAAGTATTTCTTAACAATAATGGATGTGTCGACGAGATTTCCAGAGGCAGACCCATTATGCCGCATCACAGCTAAATGAGTTGTAGAAAAAAATACTTATTTTTTACGTAGGTACGGACTACCAATAGACATCCAGATAGATCAAACCTCACATCCAAACTATTCAAGCAGGTGATCAATAACTTGGGAATAAAGCAATTCAAATCTGCTACATAGTATTCGGAATCACAGTGAATATGAGCGAGATGGCATCAAACAGTGAAGACCATGTTGAGGGTTTATGGTCAGGATAATCCAGATGATTGCGGTAAGGAAATTTATTTTGAACGATTTGTGATCAGAGACGCACAGAATGAATCGACCAAATTCAGACTATTTGAATTAATTTTTGAGCATGAAGTAAAAGGACCGTTAACATTGGTTAAGGAGAAATTAATAAGGCAGAATTCAGAGACCACTCATTTGGACAATGTGTCAAATTTTAGGGAACGATTAAATAAAGCTGGAGAGTTGGCTAGACAGCATTTAAAAGTATTGCAGCATACAATGAAACAGGAAGTGGATCAGAAATCACAAATTTGCAATTTTGCAATTGGGAATAAGGTATTGGTGTTACTTCCAGTAACAGTTGAGCCTCTAGAAGCAGGTTTTAGTGTCCCTTATCAAATTGGGAAGAAATTGAATGAGATGAACTACTTGATACGGACTCCAGACAGGAAGAAATCTCACAAAGTGTGTCATGTGAATATGCTCAACAGGTATTTTGATGGGGAAGGAAAACAAGAGGAGAAGGTGTTAATGATTACAACACTGAAGATGATACAAAGATAGGTGGAGTTGTGGACAGTGTGGAGGGCTGTTGTCGGCTGCAGAGGGACTTAGATATGATGCAGAGCTGGGCTGTGGAGTGGCAGATGGAGTTCAACCCTGCCAAGTGTGAAGTTGTCCATTTTGGAAGAACAAATAAGAATGCGGAATACAGGGTTAATGGTAGGGTTCTTGGTCAGGTGGAGGAACAGAGGGATCTTGGGGTCTATGTACATAGATCTTTGAAGGTTGCCGCTCAGGTGGATAGAGTTTGTAAGAAGGCCTATGGAGTATTATCGTTCATTAGCAGAGGGATTGAATTCAAGAGTCGTGAGGTGATGTTGCAGCTGTACAGGACTTTGGTTAGGCCGCATTTGGAGTACTGTGTGCAGTTCTGGTCGCCTCACTTTAGGAAAGATGTGGAAGCTTTGGAGAGGGTGCAGAGAAGATTTACCAGGATGTTGCCTGGAATGGAGAGTAGGTCGTACGAGGATAGGTTGAGAGTTCTCGGCCTTTTCTCGTTGGAACGGCGAAGGATGAGGGGTGACTTGATAGAGGTTTATAAGATGATCAGAGGAATAGATAGAGGAGACAGTCAGAAACTTTTTCCCCGGGTACAACAGAGTGTTACAAGGGGACATAAATTTAAGGTGAAGGGTGGAAGGTATAGGGGAGATGTCAGGGGTGGGTTCTTTACCCAGAGAGTGGTGGGGGCATGGAATGCGCTGCCCGTGGGAGTGGTAGAGTCAGATTCATTGGCGACCTTTAAGCGGCATTTGGATAGGTACATGGTTGGTGCTTAATCTAGGATAGAAGTTCGGCACAACATCGTGGGCCGAAGGGCCTGTTCTGTGCTGTATTGTTCTATGTTCTATGTTCTATGAAGGAGGACCCAAGTTCAGAGGATTCTGAATTGGACATTCCTCAAATCAAATTGAACAATGAGAAAGTTGCCAAAAATTGGGATAAATTATTGAGTTACCTTTCAAAAGAAAAGCATAGTGACCTGAAAGAGTTATTACTGTATCTTGGAGAGATATACGGAAATACACTGGGAAGTACGAACATAATTCGAGCATGATGTAGACACAGGAGATGCTGTTCTGATTAAATAACATCCTTAAAGCCATTATCCTCTAAAGTTGGTGCAGGTTCAGAAGGAAATAGAGCACACGCTCCAAGATGGGATAATCAAAATGAGTTACTGTGCTTGGATCTCATGTATTGTCATGGCGCCAAAGCCAGATGTTACCCAGTGGACATGTGTGGACTATCACAAACTCAACTTCGTTACAAAGACTGATGCATATCCAATTCCATGTTTGGAGAACTTTGTCGAAAAAGTGGGAGAAGCTACTTACATTTCTAAGTTGGACTTGCTCAGAGGCTACTGGCAAGGACCTCTGTCAGAGAGAGCAAAGGCAATTTCGGTTTTCATAACACTAAATGGATTGTATCTGTTCAAAGTTGTGGCATTTGACATGTAAAACGATCCAACCACCTTTCAGAGACTGATAATGAGGTCATTGTCGGATTACCCAACCATGTGCTGTACATTGATCACATGGTAGTTTTTAGTCACTCATGAATGGAATAGTTACGCATTTATCACACTTTTTTGATTGACTTCAGAAGGCAGGCTTGCTGGTAAACCTAGCTAAAAGTGAATTTGAGAAAGCCAAGTCACGTTCCTGGGTCACGTTATTGGACATGGACCAATGGCCCCATGAGATACAAAAACGAAAGTAGTTGGGGAATGTTCCACACCGTCGACAATAAGAAATATGTAATACTACGGTTCCTGGGCTTGACTAGATTTTACTGAAAGTTTATGCCAAACTTTAAGCAGTGTGGCTGCTCCACTCACCGAATTGTCAAGGGCAAGAACTGTCAGTGGACAGAGGACTGTCAAAAGGCATTTTCCAACCTAAACCCTGTGTTAGACACTGCCCCAATATTAGCTACACTAGATTACACGAAGTCTTTCAAGGTGGCTATCGATGCCACTGATGTGGGTATTGGTTCGGTGTTCCTGCAGGAGGATGATGAGTGAATAGAAAGACCTGGGTGTTTTTCTGGGAAGTCGAACGTTCATCAACAGAAATGTTCAACGGTGGAGAAAGAGACTTGAAACTTGATGCTGGCATTACACCATAACTGTGTATATATTACCAGCAATGCATCTGAGACAATCGTATAAACTGATCACAACACATTGACATTTGTGGAAAAAATTAAAGACAAAAATGCCAGACTGTTGAGATGGACTTGTTATTGCAGCCATTCAATCAGACAATTGTGCATGTGGCAGATCGCGAAAACGTGAAAGCTGATGCGTTACTGAGACTAGAATGAGATGCGGAGGTGTTCGGTGGTGGGTATACAGCAGCCTGGTTTTGTATGGGTTTGTGAATGTTTACAATTAGGACAGTATAGCTGTCAGTTTTAAAACTACTAACTGGGTTTGAAGGGTTAAAAATGCAGCCACCTTTTAGCATTGATTTTTTTTAAGTGGGGAGAGATGTGGCACAAAGCAAGTTCCTTTTTGTCGAAAAGGTGTTCCTTGGCTCAAGCAGACTCTGTCCTTGGTTTATTTTTAAGAGGAACAATAAAACGGGGCCAAGCTCCGATCAGAGCTGAAAAATGTGTTGCTGGAAAAGCGCAGCAGGTCAGGCAGCATCCAAGGAGCAGGTGAATCGACGTTTCGGGTAGAATCCCTTCCTCACTTTCTCCAAGCTCCGATCAGTCTGGTTTGGTACAGAGATGAAAAGTACTTTCAGAGGTCTTTTATTTGTATGGAAATAGATGAGACTTCAGCCCAAAGTGACCATGCTTTATAAGTGACCAGTATACTGAACGGAGAGTGGTGAGCTATTTTAGCTGAACTCGCTGAGCTGCGCAGTTTTCAGGTGAGTCTTGAACTGGGAAGTTCAACTGGGAGCTGTGTGGGAACTCTCACTCTTTTCTGACCATCAACTTCAACCTTGCAGTTAGTCTTCCATTTATACTGGTTTTTATTGGGAGTTTGCTTATTGGGACAGTTGTGTGTATTCGGAATAGCATAATTAAGTCTAGCTGAATAGGTTGAATTCTGTCGTGATTTTTTATTCTGTTCTTTGTGTTTCATTGTGTAATTTTATGAATAAAGTTTTGTCTGTTTCAAAATCTATTAGTCAACCTAGCGAAATTACCTCTGGTAATTTTCATTGTACACTTACCGAAACAAATTGCAAAGGTATGCTCTGGGCTGCCTGCTTATTAGTGTTTGGAGTAGTCTAACCTAGTTCATAACATCTCGGAGATGGAAGATGCCTCCTTGGGACTTGGCACAAACCATTCACTTTTCCTCCTCATGATCAGCAAACCACGTTACCATAGCACATGTGCACCATTAGCAATGGAGCCAGGAGGAACAACATGGAGCAGTCTGTCTTTGCAGTCTGTGCCTCATTGGTTTGTCGTGTTGCAGCAACAATGACATCCTCCTATTTCAGTCTAACAGTTTGGAGGGGCTGAATGGCTTCTTCTGTTCATGTGTCAGTGTCTGGAGGAACTGAATGTCTTCCTCCTGGCCCGAGGGCAGGGTTCAAGGACTTCAGTGGGCAACCCGTGGTTCCTGCCTCCCAGCACGCTGGGCTGACTAGACTCAAACTTCCTGAGTTATAGGAGACAAACAGAAGGCTGGAAGAACACAGCAAACCAAGCAGCACGATGAGCTGGGAAAGTCAACATTTCAGGTATAACCGTTCTTCAGAACTGGGTTGGGGGGTAGGGGGAGCTGCAGATAAAGAGGGAAGGGAGTGGTTGGAGTGGGGAGATCAGGGGGATGGTCAGTTACGGCTATGTGGACACAAGTGGTTGGTGCAACCTGGTTGGGCGATGGGAGGGATGAATCAGGGATGAAACGTAGGGTCGTTAGGTGAAATGCAAAATATCCCAGTCACTTCCTGTTTCAATTCTCTTTCCTAATTCCTTTCCGACATGGCCATCCTTGGCCTCCTCCATTGCCACAATGGACCAAATCATAATTTGGAGGAACAAGATCTCATCTGTCACCTGTGCAGCCTGCACCCCGGGGACTCAACATTGAATGCTTCAATTTCAAATAACCTCCCTTCCAGTCCCCCCACTCCATTCCCAAACACTCCCCTCCATTCCATTCCTCTGAGCAACCTTTGTCCAGCTACCAACTGGATTCAGCCCTTCCATCAACAACTCGCTGATACCTTTATCTGTGTCCACTTATCCACATCTCGCCACTCTGCCTCCTCCTCCCTCACCCGCACTTTATCTATATACCCCCTTACTCCCATCCACAGTCCTGATGAGGGGTTATATACAAGGCGTTCACTTCTCAAAGTCTTGATGCTGCCTTGCTTATTCTGTTCTTCCATCTCCTGAGTGTGTATTTTGCATTCCAACACCTGTTTTTATTTTAAATTGTCTTCTTCTGTAAAAGGCAGGAGTGAGTGAACCCATTGCACCTATTGTTATCCAATAGATCTGATGGGCTGAATGGCTTTCTTATATTACTGTGAAACTAGCTAGACTTGCTAAAGGGGTCCCACTTTCTTTTAACTGTGGAAATGTTTATTCTCCAGCAGTGCTTTTAATTCATGTTCCCTATATATTAACAGCACAAGCTTGAATGTTGTCCAGATTTGATACTTTAGTACCTTAGCAGGTGACCCATTGTTCTCAACATTGTATAATCTTCAAAGAATATCCCCACCTCTGATTGCACGAAAGAGGGAAAGACATTGATGAAGCAGTTGAAGATGTTTGTGCCGAAGAAACTACCCTGAGGAATGCCCACAGAGATATCCAGGGACTGAGAGGATTGATGTCCACCAGCCCCATTGTGCTCTGAATGATTCAGCCAGCGGGGAGTTTACAACTGATTCTCATCAAGTTCAATTTTGTTCAGTCTCCTTGACATCTTGCGCAATCAAATACTGCCGTGATATCAGGGCCAGTAACTTTACATTGTGTTCATATCTTCTATCCATGTCAATAGGCCAAGGTATATGTGTGGGGAGTAGTTCCTTCTCTCAGGGAATAGTGATGGTTGGGGCCAGACAGTTAGGAGAGGCTACATCACTGAAATGTTTGGGGGTTGCGAGTGGGTGTCAATGGGTTTTGACCCGTCAGAGAGTCGACAACTACAAAAAATTGGGCATGAAAGAGAAATTGCGGCCGAGTACAAATCAGCCCTGACTTACTGAATGGAAGTGCAGGTCTGAGCGGCTATGTAGCCTGGTTTTATTACAGTATACCCCATAGTGCAGTCACTTTGTGACCTCTTCCATTTCCTGTGTTACTGATTCAAGTCGCTGAATAGATTGAACCTGTTGCTGTGCAACTGGATACTGGTGCTGCATGATCTGGTTACAGTTTTATAGGCCTCCTCCTGTAATTGTATATCAGGCTCCACGGACTAAAAAACCTCATTCTGTTCTGCTGTAACTGAAATCCATATTGACTAAATCTACTGCCAATGGAGAAATTGAGCACAGCGGATGCTGGAGATGAGTAACGAAAAGTGTGGCACTGGAAATCACGGCAGGTCAGGCAGCATCAGAACAGGAGAATCGATGTTTTGGATGCTCCTGATTAAAGGCTTATGTCCGAAACATAGATTCTTCTGCCCCTCGAATATGCCTGACCTCCTGTGCTTATCCAACACCACATGTTTTGAAATCTACTGCCCCTCACAATTTAATCTTCCTGGTCACATCATCCACTTACTTTAAGAGAATTGTCAGGCAAAATATTCCTCGCACAAAGCCACACTTACTATTCCTAATCAAAGCCTGTCTTTCTAAATCCATGTAAATCTTATCCCTCAGAACCTTCTCAAGTAACTTACCGACCACAGATGTTAAACCTACTGATCTGTAGTTCCAAGGCTTTTTTTTTTGTTCAGTTCTTCTTGAATAAGGGCACAACATTTGCTATCCTCCAGTCTTCCGGGACATTACCTGCGGTTACTGATGATAAACATTAAAATCCAGGCTCCCCGCAAATTCGTCTGGAGCCCCATGAGGTGTTCTTGGATATATCGGGTAAGGACGATGAGATCTATCCACTTTCAAACATTCTAGTACGTCCAAAATCTCGTCAACTATGATATAGATTGGCTCTAAGATATCACCACTAACTTCCTCAAGTTCTCAAGTCAACATGTCTTTCTCCACGGTAAACATAGAGTAGAAATATTCGTTGAGAACTTCACCCATCACTTATAGTTCCACGCATACTTGTCCACATTGGTCTTCGACGGGTCCTATTTTCGATCCTGTTTTGATTTTTAAAAATATATTTAAAGTACCTTTTTGGATTCATCCTAATCTTCTCAGCCAAGGCTCTTTCTTGCCCTCTTTTCACCCTACTGATTTCCTTCTGCAGTAAACTCCATTATCTCTTATATACCTCCAGGAATTCCCTTGATCCCACCTGCCTGGACCTGAGCCACGCCCCAAGTTCGAACATGAACCTGTGGACCAGTTTTGTCCCTCTCCATAACTAATTGAAAATTAATAGAACTTCGGTAGCTGGTCACAAAGTGCTCCCCCACTGTTAACTCAGTCACCTGTCCTGCCCTATTTCCTAAGAAAATTTCGTGTTTTTCCCCTTCCCGAGTAGAACTCTCTGTATATTGCTTGAGGAAACTTTCCTGAAGCTTTTATCAGATACTATCTCATCAAATCTCTTAACGCTCTGGCCATTCCAGTCTGTATTCGAAAAAATAAAAGCCCTTATTATGATAACGCTATTGCTCTTGCAGGTTTCCCCTCTCTCCCTTCATATTTATTACTCTCATTTCTGTTGACTATTTGGGGGCCTATAGTACATCCCCAATCACCTCACGAACACCTTCCTATTTCTTAACTCCACCCACAAAGCCTCACTGGGTGATTCATCAGTTATTTTATCTCTGATTACTGCTGTGGTACTCCCCTTAATCAGAAATGCAACTCCACTCCCCTCCTTCCAACATCTCTGTCTCACCTAAAGCAACTGTACCCTGGCACATTAAGCTGTCAGTCCTATCCATCACTTAGCAATGTTTGTGTAATGGCTATAATATACCAGTCCCACCTACCTATCCACGCCCTGAGTTCATTGGCCTTACCTGTATTGAAATAGATGCAATTTAATCCAAAAGGCATTTCTCTCTGTCATTTTCCAGCCTAAATTTACTATTTCTGATGACTCTATCTCCTTCCAGCCTCGCACTTGTCTCCCTGCTCTGGAGGATACCACCCCCTGCCGATCTAGTTTAAACCCACCCTGGTAACACTAGCATAACTGGCAGCCAAGATATTGGTGTCCCTTCCAGTGCATGTCTCGGACGGTAATCTCCCTCTAAGGAGATGACCACTGTCAAGGTTTTTTTAAAAAATGTTTCGCCGAGCTCTCTGTAATCTCACTCCAGAACCTCGGCCCTATTTCAACGGGTATCATTTGTGCCAACGTGCATAATGATTTCTGGCTGCTCACCCAAACCCTTGAGAATGTTCAGCAGCCACTTGGAGACATCCTGAACCCGAGCAGCGGGGAGGTAACCCACCATCCTGAATTCCCGTTTGTGGCCACAGAATCTCCGATCTGTCCCACTAACAATCAACCCTCCTATCTTTAACGTCGTGTTTACCTTTACCCTTTCCCGCTGTGCCCCTGAGCCAGTGGTAATACCAACCAACCTGGCTACTGCTGCTTTCACCTGAACAGACATCTCCCCCAACAATCCAAAATGGTCGACATGTTATGGAGAGGAATGGCCACAGGCTATTTCTGCACTCTCTGCCTACTCCCTTTGCCATTCCTGGTGGTCGCACAGCTACTCTCTACCTGGAATATGACAGGAAGCAAGGAACGCCTGTTGGATTAAATTGTGTTTATTTAAATACAACAGGACCATCAGGTAAAGCTCATGAACTGAGAGCGATGAACGTTAGACTGGAATATTACAGTCATTAAAGAAACATAACTAGGGTTGTGTCTTGGGTGTGTCCACCACACTAAAGCACTTATCTATGAAGTCCTCAGTATCTCGAATGACCCTGAGTGCATCCTAAATTATCTTCAGCCCAACAAGTCCGCACCGACCCTCCAAAGAGCAGCCCATCCAGACCCACTCCCCTACATTACAGGCAAATTAGCACGACCAAATCACCTAACCTGCACATCTTTGAACTGTGGGAGGAAACCGCATTACCAAGAGGAAGCCCATGCAGACACAGGCAGCATGCGCAAACTCCACACAGACAGTTGCACGAGCCAGGATTTGACTGCTAGTCCCTTGTGCTGTGAGGCAGCAGTGCTAACCACTGAGCCATCATGCAGCCTATCTCCAGCTCCCTAACACGGTCTCCCAGGAGATGAAGCTGGATGCACAGTCCACAGTGCAGGATTTGTGTCCACATCTGAGGTTCTCTGGGCTTGTTTTCCTAAATCCTATCTTCGGTGTAACATGCTGGGCCGACACTGTCATCAATTTGATTTTAATCAAATGATCCCACAGTGTATAGTCATCAGAGACTGTGAAAATCTCCTTGAGCTCCCACATCAAACAAGAGGATCGTGTGACTGCCCTAACTGCCATCTCGATGGCCATAACAATAAAGTTAAAAGGACTTTATTTCAGTTACCCTGTACATTTTGCTGAGCTGGAGCTTTCCGATGCCTCTCGTATCAAAGCCTTACTGCTTACTCTGCGACAACGGCATGTCTCTCTACCTCTCCATATATAGCTTTGGCCAGCGAAGGAAGGAGACACGACAGTGATGCAGTGTTTAGGTCTTCAGCACTCCTTGACAACTGGGCACTGACTACCTGCTCCCCAGTGCAGATCTCTGCTTGGCCTTGAAGGGTGTCTTGCTGAGGTCTTCCTTCTGGTAGTGGTGACTTGTCCATGCAAATCCTCACCCCAACAGGCATTCTGTGTTGTCGCAGCCCTCTCGTGCTTTCTGTCTATTAGTATCGGTTTATGAATTACTTGAATCCCTCGAGTGAGGTGATGTTCTTGTGAATACAGGGCTATTGGAAAAGAACACCATTAGACATAGGGACAACTATATGTCTATCCTCTAACTGAGACTGCTGTTCTTCGATTAGGTTATTTTTATTTTGTTAATCCCCCATTCCACTTTTCTGCAATTTCCCATAACACTTGTATAAAAGTCTGTCTCTCTCAGCCTTGAAGGTATTTATGATCCAGCCTCAACAGCCCTCCGAATGTTATACAATTGTTTCCCTCTCACTGATGTGAGACTTGGTGGTCTTTAATCTGGTGATTTGCCCACTCTATCTTACATAAACTTCCAATTCTTCCTCAGCTCCTGTGTCAATTTGCTCAAGGGTCAAACGGTCACTCTCCCTGAATCCAGAAACAGCTTCTCCAAACTGAAGACCGATTCGTAGATGTATTTAACATATTCTCTGGCTGCGTAAACAGGCTGTCCCCTTTGTCCCGAACACTCCCATTCTTTCCCATGTTATCGTCTTCACCTTAATATACCAAAATATGACTTTGGATTCTTGCTAATCTTACCCACTAATGTTTTATCACCCCTCCTTTTTAAGTTTAGCCCTCCACTTTCTATATTCTTTTGGGACCTTCATTGGCCCGCTCACCTGAAACCTGCTTTAAGCTTCTCTTTCCTTTTTCATCCTGTTCTGGATTTGTGTCGACATCTGATGTTCTCTGGGCTTGTATTCCTAAATCTTATCTTCGATGTAACATGCTGGGCCGACACTGTCATCAATTTGATTTTAAACAAATGATCCCCCAACCTCCGCCCCAACTTGTTCTGCTGTAGTTTCATCCAGAGGCAACTGCACTTTGCCTGGATTATGTCATTTTTTTTCATAAAATCTGTCTACCCAATCCAAAAAGCTTTTATGATTCAAACATTTTGGGGTCTTTTCCTTAGCAAAGTCAAAATGTGTGATATCACAGTCACTGGTCCGATAATGCTTTCCCACTTCTGCCTGGAACAACTGACTGGATTCGTTCCCCACAGTGAGGCCCAGCGCTGCACTGCCCATTGTTGTAACTGCTCTATGTTGATATAAGAAGCTCTCGGGAATAAATTTCAAAGCACCTGTTCCTCTTAAGGAGTTATCACTACCATAATGAATGTTTGGAATTGAAATGCCTGAATATAATGATCCTATTATTGTTTTTACACACCTCAATAACTTGGTTATATACCTGCTCCTGTACTTTCCTTTATCTGGGGTTCGACAGTGTGTCGCAAGCAGTGTTTCTGTCATGGTTTTGACAATGACCTTTAACCACCAAACCTCATTAGATGATCCTTTCAAGATATCGTTCCTTTTTAAGCCAGTATCTGACTCCATAATTTATAAGACAACACTACCTCATCTTTTACTCTATCTCCTGTCCTGACAATAGTTCTGGTACCACAGAATATTGAGTTGTCAGCCATGACCTCCCTCAAACTCATCTCTGTAATGGTAAAAATGACACACTTCCACATGTCATCTCATTTCCTTGTCATATCTGTCTGTCTGATTATATTCCCAACATAAAGGTAAAGAACATCCAACCTGGAATATAGTACCTGGAATACTCTGTATCTCGGAGTTCTTCAGTCATTCACTTTTCGTTATCAAGCTGCCTAATTCATGAACCAAAACTGTAACTCTGGGACTGAATGAATATTTGTTGAATTGTAATTTCGTTTTTAATAAAAGTGTTGATCAAATGCAGCTTTCCAGAACTGTACATGCAACTCTAACTACAACGGGTTTCTGCTGATTAGTTCCCTGCTCAGTGTGCAGAGGGAACAGCCCTCAGTAATGGGCAACGTGAGGACTGCAGATCCTGGTAATCAGAGTCGAAAAGTGTGGCGCTGGCAAAGCACAACTATTCAGGCATCATCTGAGGAGCAGCAGAGTCAAAGTTTTGGCATCTCCCCTTCATGAGAAAGGCATTTCTGCCTTCCTATGTTTTCCATTCCATAATACACAGGATATTTGGAACCACACTTGCTCAGGTAGGCAGCACTGTACAGAGCCCTGAAATGGAAAGCAGTCAATCAGTTGGTTAGACAGGGAGTAAACAAGTTGAGGTGAAATACAGACTGATTGAAGTGCAAACATAAGGATAGATAAATCCCTCATCCAGACAGGAAACACCCTAAGTTACTATAGGAAGAGAGGAAAGAGATTTCTGTGATTTTTGCGATGGTCTTTGCGTCTTCACTCTCCATTTGAGTAGCGTCGGTTGATTGGAGGGTGGCGAATGTTAGTCCCTTGTCCAGGCAAGGGAACAGGGATTGTCCTGAGAATGACAGACCAATCAGTCTTACATCACTGTTGGGCAAAGTATTGGAGAGAATTCTGAAAAATCAGAGTTTGATTAGAAACAGTCAGCATGACTTTGTGAGGGACTGGTCATACCTCACAACTCTTATTGGATTCTTTGAGGATGGGGATTAAACACACTGAAGAAGGTAGAGCAGTGAATGCAGAGTGCATGGATTTTGACAAGGTGTTTGATAAGCTTCCCCGTGGTAGTTTCATTCAGAAAGTAAGGAGCCCTGACATACAGGGAGTCCTATCCGTCTGGATAGAGAATTGGCTTGCCCATAGAAGACAGAGGGTGGTGGTAAATGGGAAGTATTCAGTGTGGAACTAGGTGAGCAGTGGTGTTCCGTAAGGATCGGTTCTGGGACCTCTGCTGCTTGTGATTTTGATAAATGACTTGGATGACGAATTGGAAGGGTAGGTTCGTAAGTTTGATGATGTAACACAGGTTGGTGGAATCGTGGATAGTGTAGAGGGCTGTTGTAGTTTGCAACAGGACATTGACAGGATGCAGGACCCAGCTGCTTAGTGGCATATTGTGTTCAATATGGAAAAGTGGGATACGATTCATTTTGGAAGGTCGACGTTGAATGCAGAATACAGGGTTAGATGCAGGATTCTTACATTGTGGAGGAACGGGGGATCATATGGGCCATGGCGTAGCTCCCACAATGTTTCTACATAGGTTCACAAGGTGGTTAAGAAGGTATTTGATGTGTTCATTAGCCGAGGGATTGAGTTTAAGAGCTGGAAGATTATGCGCCAACTATATGCAGCCCTAGTGAAACCACACTTAGAGTATTGTGATCAGTTCTCGTTGCCTCGTTGTAGGAAAGATGTGGAAGCTTTGATGAGAGTGCTGAGGAAATTAATCAAGATGCTGCCTGGACTGGAGGACATGTCTTGCAAAGAAAATTTGAGGGAGCTGGGGTGTTTTCCTCATTGGAACGAAGAAGAATGGAACGTGACTTTACAGTGGTGTACAAGATGATGAGAGGCATAGATAGAGTGGATAGCCAGAGACTCTTTCCCAGGGTGGAAATAGCTATCTCGAGGGGTTATGATTTTAAGGTAATTGGAGGAAGGTTTAGGGGAGATGTCAGAGGTAAGTTCTTTACACAGGGAGTGGTGGGTGTGTGCAATGAACAGCCAACAGTTGTAGTAAATTCAGCTATATTAGGGATATTTAATTGGATAGGCACATGAATGATAGTATAATGAAAGGTATGTCGGTTAGTATGATCTTAGAGTAGGATAAAAAGTCAACAGAACGTCAAGGGCCAAAAGGCCTGTACATGCTGCACTATTCTATCTTTCCAGTTTCACCAGCTTGTGGATTCCCCTTAAATAGTTGAATGTGTGAGGGAGTGATGTGTGTGAGATCAGGAAGCTTTGGAGGAGTGTAAGGCCAAAACCTCCAGTTGTAGTGTGTATTGTTACAGTCACCTGAAAGCCAGTATAATCTGTGTGGTTACTTAGCCCAGACAGAATCCGCCAAGTTCATTTATTAATGTGATTTGTGGATTGCCGTTTGCTGCTGGTTACTTCACATAAATGCTACTGTGTGATCCATGTAGTAACTCTGACCATTCATAGAGATGTACAATTTTATTTTGATACTGGAGAATGTGAAGGTGACATTTAGTAGATACGGCTTTAGGGACACAAGGCACTGCAATAGATTGTCACCTATCCACTCCATCCTCTCCTCCCTGACCTATCACCTTCATCCCCTCCCCCACTCACCTATTGTACTCTATGCTACTTTCTCCCCACCCCCACCGTCCTCACGCTTCAGGCTCAGTGACTAATTCCTGATGAAGGGCTTTTGCCCGAAATGTCGATTTTGCTGCTCCTTGGATGCTGCCTGAACTGCTGTGCTCTTCCAGCACCACTAATCCAGAATCTGGTTTCCAGCATGTGCTATCATTGTTTTTACCTCATCTTATTGTTGCCCAATTCATGAACTATAGCAAATATCCGATTATTGTTCGGCGTCAGTAAACTCAACATCTTGCAGTGAGCTACGCTGAAACTTGCTTCCAATTTATCTGAAATCATTTACAGTGGTATTGGAACTCACTACTGCCTGTGCGACAGAGAGACTGAGTGGCCTGTTCCAAAATCTGTGCATAGAGCTTCTAACCTGCTTCAGGGCAGCCAGTCAAACATTACTTCAAAGCAAGTAAGTTGAAATCTTCCTTGGGCAGGGGGATAACCCGCCAACAGGCTATCACTGGTTTCAGTGTAGGTACAAATATTGTCCAGGTTAAATACTAATGGCTGATGAGCAACCAGGTTTTGAAATTCATCTTCAGTCAGAGCCTGGCCCAGAGAGCAGACGTGTTGACATTGAGAGCCAGAATCACACCATACAAGTTACCCATGGTGATGAAACCTGACCTGCCTCCCAGACTCCATATATCTGCACCCCGGACCAGGCATGAGTGAAGATGTCACCAGGGGCAGAACGATGGCTCAGTGGTTAGAACTCCTGCCTTAGAGCGCGGGGACCCAGGATTGATTCCAGCCTCGGGTGACAGCCTGTCTGGATTTCGCACATTCTCCCCGTGTCTGCGTGGTTTCTGCGAGGTACTCCGGTTTCCTCCCACAATCCAAAGATGTGCAGGTTAAGTGAATTGGCCATGCTTAATTGCCCATTGTGTTCAGGGATGTGTAGGTCAGGGGTAAATATAGGAAGAACGTGTTTGTGTGGGCTATTCTTTGGAGGGTCAGTGTGGATTTGTGCACCAAAGAGCCTATTTCCACACTGTAGAAATTTTATATTCTATGTCTGTGCCACCCTCTCAGTTCAAAACAGACTCACAAATCCTCTCTCAATCCCCTGCCTTTCACTTGAAGCATGTATCCCTTTGTTTTTGACCCTTCGAGTAAGGGAAACAGCTGCTGTCTGTTCATCCTCTCCATTCCCCTTATGCTTTTGTACACCTGTACCAGGTTTCCTCCTCAATCTTCCCTGCTGCAATGAAAAAAGGAGCAAAGTTAGCCCTCACACTTCACAGTTTGAGTACTCATTTGTCTTGTTAATTCAGATGTGCATCATCTCACATTTATCAGTGTTAAACTTCATCGGCCATTAATCTGGATATAGAAATCATCTGTTTATATCGTCCTGTAGCCTAACCCTTTCCTCCTCATTATGAACCACCCAGCTAATCTTTGTGTCATCCCCAACATTTGTTATCCATCTTCCACATTCTCACCATCATCATTTATGAATATCACAAACAAACCTTGATTTCCTTCCTGTTTTCCCGATGTTATTCACAGAAGAGGAATTAAGAATTCCAGTCTTTTGCTATTCTCATTTTGGGGAATTTACAAAGTGATGTAGTTAACACCTATTATGAGGGAGCTGCTAATAGCATTTTCGACACAGAGTTGAATTCACCTTTTACACTCTGCCCCTCAGCATGTCTTATTCATAAAGTGTGTACAGAATTTAAGATGAACTAGGGTTTGGCACCTTGCACTGGAACATTAGCCATTTGTGTGGCACTGTTCTTTTATCAATAGTCAGAGCTGAAGAAGTTTTTCATCTGCAGGATGGATACTAACTCATTGCTTGAATTAGTGATTGTGATGAGGATAACTATTCAATTATATTCTACGTTATGGGCAAACTGCAGGAGATCAAATCATGTTCTCATGTCTACGTTGAATTGGAAGCAAATACATATTGTTAAAAAATTCAAAAATGAGATACCATACTAGGGGGAAAAACATGTAAACCGCAATTGATGGAGATGCAAAAATACAGAGTGAATGTGCAATCTGAACAAGAATCAAGTATAGAAAATGAAATACATCAAATCTTAATTTTCAATGGAACCAGATCCCAATTTTCCTGAACAGTGATATTTTTCACCCAAACTCACATTTGCTCAAGCAAGTTTTTCCCAGTCACTAAAACTTCATTAGCCATTCTTCCTCGGCCTTCTTACTCTTTTCTTACACTCCTCCTTCCCTTGCACTGCTCCATCTGCAGCTACATACTCTTCCATTGATGATATCTCTTCACATCTTTTTTCCCCCACTCCCACTGTAAGTTACACCAGTTCCCTAGTTACTCCCACTTCCACTGGCCCTTCCTTTCCCTGTTTGCTTTCCAACAGGGGTGATTGGAACTGCTGGCTTCTGTTCTGCTATTGTTCATCAGTGAATGATGAGATTGAGATGATCAATGTCCAACAGGAACAGACAATAGTGTGTGTCTGTCACCGTCCAATGCACCGTGAACATGGTGGTTCAGTTCCCTATACAGAGTGGAACTTTATTTCTGTCTCTGTGTAACCAAACAGCCTCATCATAAATAGGACAAACCTCTACTCAGAATCAGACGACCATCCATCAGTTTTTTCCTTAAACGTTGTGAGGACAGTGAGCACATTGTTCAAATAAGCCGTGTACTATCATTTTGGTCTTTACCAATTTCACTGATTTTCCAATGTCATTAGAGGTGAGATCAGAGTAACTTGCCTCGCATCAAAGTAATATTTGACTCATGAAGCATCATTCACCCTCAGATAACTGTGGTTAACGGGAATCAGAGGAAATTCTGTGCTGGTAATTTCCTCAATGAACAATGACACCTTTCCTAGATCTATTGGGAATGACAAATAAACTCTGCCTTTGCTACTGCCTTCCAAAATCATGGATGAATTTGTCTTATTAATAACATCATTTGTTTTCCTGGTTGGTCTAAAGTCTCAGAAAAGTAAGATCTTGTTGGTTGACTTTCACCCCAATGAAATCAGAGCATTACAATAAGGTAACGCTAATTTTCAATCAGTTACTTTCTGTGGACTGATCGTGCGATGTCAGTGCCACGGAGATCAATATTTTCTCTGTCCAATAGCATCTCATCAAATTGACTCGAGGCTGCACCATTCCACAATTTTACATCATTCTCCAGCTCATTCACTGTGCTCGCCAGCTATACGAGGACTACAAGGTGGAATAACTGAGAGATGCCGATGAGCCTCTGGAACCTGTCACCCCACCGATGCCCTGCGCTCTGAGCCCATCCCCTCCCCCAAGCCCACCTCCTGTCGTGTATTCACCATTCCTCCTAAACTGCCACGCTGTAATGCCGAATGTTCAGTACTCTGCAAAGTTCTCAGTATTATCCCTCTGCGCCCCCTTTAATGAATTTCAGGAACGACATAATGTTGAACTCCTCTTCCACCGTCTTCTCCTCAGTATACATTTCTTTGGGCAAGAGTCCATTCCCCATCCCACAGACCGTTCCCCCAGCTCCCACACTCTCCCTCCACCTAGACCCATTCCTCTGGCATTTATTCAATCTGTTCTTTGAGAACTTTCAATGTGATACTGGTTGTTTTAATTTCTCTGCATTCCTGTTACCCTATCCAACCTATCACCCTCTAAGCAGACTGTATGCTGTACGCATGGATCCAACCCTGACTGTGTTATTCAGCCTGTGCCGATAAGGGTGCTGCTGCTGTAGTCTGGTGGACTCATCTCTCCATTTCAGAGGCTGAGTGCCAGCTCTAAGATACCTCCACATATCACCTGCAGCTCCATAACCCTGCCATGGCACATCAGGCCATGTTATTAACTAAATCTGACAACAGTTCAACTGGAGATTCCCACCCACTCGCCCCCACGTAACAGTCCTGAAGCTGATGGTCCTCTGATCGCAGAGCTCGCTTTTATGTCCTCCTGAAAATCCACAAACAGAACTGCCTGGGCAGACCCATTGCTTCAGCCTGCTCCTGCCACACAGAGGGGGTGCATGGATACACACGTGGGCTAAAGTTATACCTGTTCCTTCATGGGGTACATAGACAATTCCTTGTTCTAGTTCTTTCCAGTCCCCATCCATAACTGCTTCTCCGATACGTAGATGATATCATAGCTGCTGCTCCTCTCTCTTGTCCAGAATTGGAAAAGGTCATCGTTTCCAATTTGCACGAATCCCTCACTTTCACAAGGTCTATCTCTGACTCCTCCCTTTCTTTCCTCGACATCTCTGCTTCTATTTTTGGGGATAGACGGGTCACTGATATCCAATATTAAGCCACCGACTCCCACAGCTACCTGGAGTATACACCCTCACACGCTGATTCCTGCAAATGCTCCGTTCCATTCCCCCAGTTCCTCCGTCTCCACCGCATTGCTTCTGATGATGTCAAGTTCAAAAATGTGGCCTCTGAAATGTCCACCTTCTTCCTCAACCGAGAATTCCCCAGCACTGTTCTCGCCAGGGCCTTCAACCAGTTCTGACCCACCTCCTGCACTTCTATCTTCACCCTCTCTCCTCCCTCATGCAACAGTGTTAGAGTTCTCCTTGTCCTTACCTACCATCCCACAAGCATTCACATGCAGAAGATCATCAGTCTGCATTTCCTCCACCTCCAGCGAGATGCCACCACTAGACACATATTTGTCTACTCTCCGTTTTCTGCCTTCTGACCATTTCCTCCGCGACACCCTAGTCCATTCGTTATTCACTGCCAACACATCGCCCCACCTCCACACCCCCGCCTCCCAACACAGGTCCACGTCACTTTCCCCTGCCGGAGGTGTCACACTTTCCCATTTACCTCCTCCCTCCTCGCTAACCAAGGGCCAAACATACCTCCCACCTGAAGCAGCATCCTATCAACATTTCCCACATTCGCTGCTCACGTTGTGGTCTGCTCTAGATTACTTACATTGTGGAATCAGGCCCTTCGGCCCAACAAGTCTACACCGACCCGCCGAAGTGCAACCCACCCATACCCCTACATTTACCCCTTACCTAACACTACGGCAATTTAGCATGGCCAATTCACCTGACCTGCACATCTTTGGACTGTGGGAGGAAACCGGAACACCCGGAGAAAACCCACGCAGACACGGGGAGAATGTGCAAACTCCACACAGTCAGTCGCCTGAGGTGGGAATTGAGCCCAGGTCTCTGGCGCTGTGAGGCAGCAGTGCTAACCACTGTGCCACCGTTCTACATTGGGGAAACTAAAGTTAGACTGGGTGAACACTTCACAGTATATCCAAACTGGACCTGTGCAAAAGACCCTGAGTTTCCAGTTGCCTGCCAGTTTAATACCCCATCCTGCTCCCTGGCCAATATCTCTGAGTCAGACTTGCTGCAGTGTTCCAGGGCATTTCAACGCAAGCTTGAAGAACAACACCTCATTTTCCGCGGGTGGACCATGCAGCCCTTCAGACAAAATAATATTCAATAATTTTAGGGACTGAACTCCTCAATGCCCCCTACCCATACACCAAGCCTAGTACTCACCCCTTATTGTTAGCTACTAACAGTCTCCACTAACAGCTATTCAGCCTCTTATGTATATAAATAAACATTTTCAGGGCTACCATCCTTTCTGAGGAAGGGCCACTAACCTAGAAACTTTAATTCTGATTTCTCTGCACAGAGGCAGTTAGACTCGAAACGTCAGCTCTTTTCTCTCCTTACAGATGCTGCCAGACCTGCTGAGATTTTCCAGCATTTTCTCTTTTGGTTACAACTTACTCGAGATTCAACTCAGATAGCAGCTTTGCTTATATCATTCAGATCAGTCAATTTGTCACAGTTCAGAAAGAAAAGAAAAAAACGATAGAGGGTAGCTCAGCAGGTCTGGCACCCTCTGAGCAGAGATCCGCAGAATTAACCTTTGATTCCAATATGACTTTTTCAGAACAGGGTTACATCATATTCGATATGTTAACTTTGTTTATCTCTGCAGATACTTCCTCATCTGTGGCACTTCTTCACCATTTTTTATTTGTTTTTCATGTTTCTGTATCACTATATTTCATGCTTTTTGACAGGGCTACATGCTGAATTTGGTTATATGTGGACAATGTAGTCCTTTCCTGTTCCTGTTATAGTTGGTGTGTCTGTGACACCTGTGTTACGGCCGAAATCTGTTGCTTCTTTAAGATTCAAAGAAACAAAAATACTTTTTTGAATATCCTGTAAATCTCAGGAACTCCAATTTGTTTGAAAAGACATTTTAGAGGCATTTTTAGCTGAAATTTCATGAGATGACAGGAATAAATTATTGATGGTGGAGCACGGCGTGTCTTTCGTTGAACTAGCTTGTCTACCCCCTCTCCAAAGGCTTTGATTACATATCACAGAATTATTTACAGCAAAAGTGGTGGTAACTCAGCCCATTGTCTCTTCCAGTTTGGAAAGACTATATCTCTACTGTTAGTCTCCTGCACTGTCCCCATAGCCCTCCACATTTTTGTTATTAGTGTGTGCTTTTAATTTTAAGTATCCTGCCATATATGAACATATGATCAAGCTCAAACAAAAAAAAAGCAGAACTTAGAGGGCAAACTGAGCAGGTCTGGCGGTATCTGTGAAGAGAAATCAAAGTTAATGTTTCTGGTCCAGTGATCCTAATCGAACTGTATTCCCAATGATTAAGTGGTGTGCACATTAAATATAGTTCACTTTATCACATTTAAAATGATCCTGTTCAGTTCATATTGTCATTCAGCATTGCATCTCTCAAATGTTGCTGTTTCCTTGTTATGCATTAGATTTAATTCTGTCGGTCAGAAAGAGGGATGATGACTGGGGAATATCATTGTACCCCCCCACCCCCCCACCCCCCATGCAGTCTCCACAGCCACTATCCCATTCTGTCCTATCTCCCAGCGAATGACATGTTCATTCGAACCTGACTCATTAATTCATAAGTCTTAATGAATAAGTTCATTGTAATTACCACTTTTGGTTTGGACTGAGGCCAAAATGCGCAAAAAAGTACAGTTTTACAGCAAATAAAACTGCATTTAGAAGTTTGTCAATTTGCATAAATAAATTACTGAAGCATATTCCCTAGTTGCCTTATTAGAGCAGTGAGAGTAACATTCAGAGAAGTCCACACTTCCTGTCTATGTTCAGGGCGACTGTGCCCAGTGACAGTGTGTTGGCTGACGGTTGTTCCCGTGGAGGAGAGATCAGCACAGTAACAACATCCTGATTGTGTTTCTTTTGGTGGATGGAGGGATTTGGGGAGAGATGGTAAGAGCATAGTAAACGGACAAAAGACAAAAGACATTCTCCCTCACAACTGACTTCACTAGAGCAATTGGTGATGGGAGATTTGACCAATCGCCAGCAATGTCAACATGTAGTCCAGTCCAGTTATATTGTGAACTGAATGTGCTGTATTGAAAGCTGGGACTGGTTGCTCAGTGACTATGATTAATGTCAGTCTCCATGCAATGTAACTGTGTCACTGGAGGGTTTCCCTCTCCTATTGGTTGAGGGACTTCATTCACTGTGCTATCCCAGTGTAGTAGCAGATGCATCAATTTCAACAGTAACAGAGATCAACAGCTGCCTAGACACAGAGAGGACAGAGCTGAATCTGAGAATAACGGACTGGAACATTACAACAATGGAGAGGAGGTTTTCCTTGAATCTTTTCAAGATTTCCCCCTGTTGGGAATTTCTACCCTATCGGATATCAGCAGTGCTGATTGTTATTCTGCGCGGGGTGGAAGGTGTGCTACTAACCTATTACTAACCTCTTGTCGGTATTCTCTACCTCTGTCCATTCATTAATCTCACAAACAAGTTTGAACTTCGTTGCAATTTCTGTTATCTATATTTGTCAGAGAAAGAAACTCTTGTCTTCAGTTTCAATTGCAGTCTCCATTCATTACCCATGAATTGCAGACCACTCCCTCACCAACATCTGAGAACAAAATTGTGCACAACCTCGGGATCCCTTTTTGCCCTGAACTGATTTATGTCTTCTGTAATCTCTGTCACCAAACCTGTCCACTCCCAGCTCCTAATCTCCCCAATCTTCATCTCTGCGTCAGTGCTGTTGCTGAACAAACCATTGGCTGCACGTTGGTAAAATTCAGACTTAATGTTTCAAGCTCTCTTCTGACCACTTTTCCGATTACAATCATTTCAATCATAAAATTGTTCTTGTCTTGGACGTTACTTCATGATTAAGGCAATATATGAACGTAGGAATGTCGCTGGATGTAATTCAGAAGCAATGCTAATTAAACGAAAGATATTGTTTCAAGTGATTTGTTTCAATTCCATCACAGCTGATGACAGCACTTCTATAAAACTGATAAGAATTGGAATAAAAGTGAATTTCACAAAAACAAACGTAAAATCAACATTTTGTCTGAAAACATTCCTGTTTCACTGATCAGTAAGGTAATCTAATGTCATTACCTGGTCTGGGTGAAGTGAGACTTCAGATCCATAACAATGTGTTTAACTTTATATTGGCTTGTGGAATGGCCTGAGAATCAGGGCAATTAGTGATGGTCACCAAATGCTGCCCCTGGCAGAGATGCCAACATCCCACGAAAGAACAAAATTGAAGGTGAAATCAAATAATGGAAGACGCTGAAAATCTGAAATTATACAAGGCAATGCAAAGAAACGAACAAAAAGTGCTGGGGAACTTTCCTGAACTGAAAGCACTTGGAAAAGTGTGTGTTTAATACCGTTGACAGGGATGTGTGCTTTGAAGGGAAGGAGGAATCAATAGAGAAAGAGGGATATAGAAGAAAAAGAGGAAACAAAGAGAATGATGATCAGCTTGGCTGGAAAGAAAATATGAGATTCACCTCATTTATTTTTTGCCATTCCCATCTTCCTGAATATCATGCACATGTACATATAGGTATTTCCCGCTTTTCAAAAGTTCGCTTTTCGCCACTTCCCTTCCCAAGTGACCTACATTAGGCCTTGTTTCGCTATCCAAAAGAAATCTAAAGAGGATTTTCACTTTTACGAAGAAAGGCGATTTTTTTTCCCATATAAATTGGTGCAACTGCACTTTACACCATATCAGCTTGCGAATGGTTTCTTTCAGATAGTGAGGGAAGTCTGTATTTGTCTAAGGTTATGTTTTAAGCGATTTGATTCCCCCTGTCAGTATTCTCTAAGTGTGGTCATCTTCTTATATTTGTTAACGGGATATGGGTATCTCTGACTGGGCCAGCATGAGTTCATTTTCCCAGTTGCCCTTGAGAAGACCTTGAGCCACTGCAGTCCACGTGATTGACCTGATTTGATTTGGTTAATTTTTAATCAAATGTACAATGGAAAGGTTTGATTTGCGAAGAATGCAGGCACATGATAGTAAACAAGAAAACAGTGATCGTGGGGTACTTACACACACTGAGGCAAACATGGTTACAGTTTCACAGGAGGTGAGCAAAGCAAATTCGACATTAGCAAGATTAATATTATTGGAAAAGTGAGAGATATCAATTTGTCAGTCTAATAATGGTAGGAAAGGAAGTGTCCCTGAGCATACATCGTCCATGTTTTCAAACCTCTGTGTCTCCTCCCTGTTGGAAGAGGTTGTAGGAGATCATTATTGTTTTGGGAGGGTTCTTTGATGTTGCCAGCCTTTCTGCGACAATGACAAGTATAAATGATGGAAGGTGGTCTTCCGTGATGGTCTGGATTGTGCACACAACCGTCTGTAGTTTTTATTTATGGTCCTGGGCAGACCAGTTACCATGTCAGACCATTATGCACCCGAATAGAATGTTTCCAGTTGCCAGTGTAAGGAACATTGGGAGATGGGTTGTTCCAAAATAGGTAGATATAATAATTGCTGTTAAATGGAAACACATGTTCTGGCTGCTGTTTTGTGAACAATTGAAGCTTAAGGGATAATTTTAAATTAAGTCTTTGATACCAAAACCCAGTTAAGTTTATTGCATTGCCAGCATCGAACCAATGAGCTATCACCCGCTTCAAACGAATAGAGAAGCCATCACCATCACAACGAGGGAGAAATAGACAGATACGAAGGGAAGGAGAAAGAGAACACAGCGAGGGAAACAGATGGACAGTCAGTCGAAGAGAGAAAGGAAACAAAACAAGGAAACAAACAGTCACATGGACAGGGAACAGGGAAGATAGTAGGTTCAGCGAAAGAAACAGAAGGCAGGGAAAAAGAAAACAAAGGGAAACAGACAGTGTGAGTGACACAGTGAGAGACAAAGGAAACAGAGAGCTGGGGATGGGGTCACAGGGAGCTGGGGGGTATGGGAGAAGCTGGGGGTGAGGACCAGAGAGACCTGGGAGTGACCACTAGAAGGAGCTGCGAGGGTGGAGGTGAGGACTTATTTCGACATGTACCAAGATGTCCAGGCAGATCAAAGTAAGCAAGGATGTACTGAACGATTGCTGTAAAACATGTCTGAGAGGCATATAGGTTACGCTGCACAGAGCATGCGCTAGGTGAGATCAACCTGAACAAGATCAGCATTATCTGAGATTAGAGTCCATTCATCAGTCTAATAACAGCAAGGAAGAAGCCGTTACTGAACCAGCTGATCTGTATTTTCAAGCTTCTGTATCTTTTAGCCTGATGGAAGAGGTTGTGGGAGATCTTTACAGGCATGTGATGGGTCTTTGGTATTGTTAGAACTAAGAACATTCCAGTTCAACAGGCCATTTGTCTGTCAAATCCTGCGCTGATCCAGATCCTCTATCTAAATCAGTCGGCATTTTTCTGAGAGTCTGTATCCCTTTGCACCCTGCACAATCATGTATCTTTCTGGAAACATCTCAAATGGCGCACAACTGGTCACAGTTCTCCATTTTGAGAATCTGCCTTCCTCTACTACACTCTGTACCCTGTTGTCCAGGCAGTTCTTTATCCATGTAGCTAGCACACCCTGGACACCATGTGACTTCACTTTCTCCATCACCCGACCATGGAAAAACTGACCAAACGCCTTCCTGAAGTCCATGTATATGACATCTACAGTCCTTCCCTCATCAATCAACTTTGTCGCTTCCTCAAAGAATTCTATTAAATTGGTAAGTCATTACCTTCCCTGCACATAACCATCTTGTCTATCACTGATAAGACCATTTTCATCCAAATGAGAAAAGACCCTATCCCTCAGTATCTTCTCTATCAGCTCCCCTACCTCTGATGACAGGCTCACTGGTCTATAATTAACTGGATTATTCATGCTACCCTTCTTAAGCAACAACTTTCCATTCCTCTGGGACCTAATTTGTGTTCAAGGATGCAACAAAGATATCTATTAATGCCCCAGCTATTTCCTGTTTCCCTTCCCTCAGTAATCTGCGATAGCGGTGAAGCTTCTCGTCAAAAGGAAGAAGGTAGCTTACGTAAGGTGGAGGAAGCTAGGGTCAAGCTCAGCTCTAGAGGATTACAGGCAGGCGAGGAAGGAGTTCAAAAACGGTCTGAGGAGAGCCAGGAGGGGGCACGAGAAAGGCTTGGCAGAACTGATTAGGGAGAACACAAAGGCATTTTACACTTTTGTGAGGAATAAGAGAATGGTCAAAGAAAGAGCAGCGCCGATCAGGGATAGCATAAGGAACTTCTGTGAGAAGTCTGAGGAGGGAGGGGAAGCCCGAAATGTGTTTTTTGCTTCTGTCTTTACGAAAGAAATGAACTTTGTAGTGAATGAAACCTTTGAAGAGCAGGTGTGCATGCTGGATTGGATAGAGATAGAGGAAGCTGATGTGCTCAAAATTTTGTCAAACATTAAGATTGAAAAGTCGCCAGGCCTGGACCAGATTCGTCCTCGGCTGCTTTGGGAAAGGAGAAATGCAATTGCTTCGCCACTTGCGAAGATCTTTGCACCCTCGCTTTCCACTGGAGTCGTACCTGAAGACTGGAAAGAGGCAAATATAATTCTTCTCTTCAAGATAGGAAATAGGGAAATCCCCGGCAATTATGAACCTGTAAGTCTCACATCTGTCGTCTGCAAGGTGTTAGAAAGGATTCTGAGGATTAGGATTTATGACCATCTGGAAGAGCATGGCTTGATTAAATGCAGTCAACACGGTTTTGTGAGGGGCATGTCATGCCTCAAAAAACTTAACGAGTTCTTTGAGCATATGACTAGAAACGTTGATGAGTGTCGAGGTGTGGATGTGCTGTATATCGACTTCAGCAAGGCATTTGATAAGGTTCCCCATGGTAGGCTCATTCAGAAGGTCCGGAGGAATGGGATACAGGGGAACTTAGCTGTCTGGATACAGAATTAGGTAGCGAACAGAAGACAGCGAGTGGTAGTAGAAGGAAAATATTCTGCCTGGAAGTCAGTGGTGATTGGTATTCCACAGGGCTTTCTACTTGGGCCTCTACTGTTTGTAATTTTTCTTCATGGCTTAGATGAGGGGATTGAAGGATGGGTCAGCAAATTTGCAGATGACACAAAGGTCGGAGGTGTCGTTGACAGTATAGAGGGCTGTTGCAGGCTGCAGTGGGACATTGACAGGATGCAGAGATGGGCTGAGAGGTGACAAATGGAATTCAACCTGGATAAATGCGAGGTGATGCATTTTGGAAGGTCGAATTTGAAAACTGAGAACAGGATTAAGGATAGGATTCTTGACGGTGTGGAGGCACAGAGGGATCTTGGTGTGCAGGTACATAGATCCCTTAAAATGGCCACCCAAGTGGACAGGGTTGTTGAGAAAGCATATGGTGTTTTGGCTTTCATTAACAGGAAGATTGAGTTTAAGAGTCCTGAGATCTTGTTGCAGCTCTATAAAACTTTGGTTGGACCGCACTTGGAATTCTGCGTCCAGTTCTGGTCGCCCTATTCTAGGAAAGATGTTAGTGTTTTGGAGAGGGTTCAGAGGAGGTTTACCAAGCTGCTGCCTGGACTGGAGGGCTTATCTTATGAAGAGAGGTTGACTGAGCTTGGACTTTTTTCATTGGAGAAAAGGAGGAGGAGATGGGACCTGACTGATTATACAAGATAATGAGAGGCATAGATAGAGTCGATAGCCAGAGACTATTTCCCAGAGCAGAAATGGTTAACACGAGGGGTTATAGTTTTAAGCTGGTAGGAGGAAACTATAGAGGGGATGCCAGAGGCGGGTTCTTTACACAGAGAGTTGTGAGAGCACGGAATGCGTTGCCAGCAGCAGTTGTGGAAGCAAGGTCATTGGGGACATTTAAGAGACTCCTGGACATGCATATGGTCACAGAAATTTGAGGGTGCATACATGAGGATCAGTGGTCGGCACAACATCGTGGGCTGAAGGGCCTGTTCTGTGCTGTACTGTTCTATGTTCTTTGTTCTAGATTTTGGCAGCCTTTCTGCGGCAACGAGCCATGTACGTAGAGGCGATGGTTGGGAGATTCGCTGTGCACCCAACCTTCTGTAGTTTCTTGCGGGTCCTGGGCAGAGCGTTGCTGTATGAAGCCGTGAGGCACCCATACAGTATGCTCTCAATGGTGTATCTGTCGAAGTAGTACATGCTAAATTTCCTGAGCCTCCTGAGGAAGAAGAGGCGTTATTGAACCGTCTTGACTGTCACACCTATGCAAGAAGACGAGGGAAGGTTGTCAGTTATCGTCACTCCGAGGGAGTTGATGCTCTGCACTGCCTCAACCATTGATGTAGATGACGGTGTGTTCCTCTCCTTTCTTCTGAACTCAATGATCAGTTCCTTACTATTGCCGAATTTGAGAGGGAGGCTATTATCATTACACCATGCCACTCAGCCCTCAATCGCCTTTCTGTATTCTGACTCATCGTTGTTTGATATCCCTCCTGATTTGGTGATGTCATCAGCGAACTTGTAGCTGGCGTAGTTTGGAATTTGACAACACAGCCGCGTGTGTACAGGGAAAACAGTAGGGGGCCGAGGACACAACCATGGGAGTACAGGAGTACAGTAGGAGGCTGAGGGCACAGACATGTGTGTACAAGGAGTACAGTAGGGGGCGGAGGACACAGCTGTGGATATACAGGGAGTACAGTAGGGGATGAGAACACTGCTGTGGGTGCACGGAGAGTACAATAGGGGGCTGAGAACACATCCTCCAGTAGTTCCAGTGTTGAGTTTTATTGTGGAGAATGTGCAGATACCTATCTTCACAGATTGTGGTCTGTGTGTCAGAAACCAGGGTATCCAGTTGCAGAGGGTGGAGCCATGATCAAGGTCACGGAGTTTTGAGATAAGTCTGGAGGGGATAATGATGTTGAAGGTGGAGCTGTAGTCCATGACCAGGAGTCTGGTGTATGCATCCTTGTTGTCCAGATGTTCCACGGATGAGGGCAGGGCAGGTATATGGCATCCGTTGTGGACCCATTACATCAGTCGGCACATTATAGGACAGCAGGTCAGGCTGGGAGACTGGAGGTGATGTGGGTCATAACCAGCGTCTCAAAGCACTTCATGTTTATTGAGGTCAGAGCCACTGTGGGGGAGTCATTAAGGAATGTTGCAGGTATTTTCTCACTGAGAGAAAGTGAGGACTGCAGATGCTGGAGATCAGAGATGAAAAATGTGTTGCTGGAAAAGCGCAGCAGGTCAGGCAGCATCCAAGGAGCAGGAGAATTGACGTTTCGGACATGAGCCTCGGATGTACCTGTGCCTGATGTCACCGTGGCAGACATGATCAGTTTTCCTGCAGGTCAAGTCAATGAAAGCGACAGGCCTGGAGAGTGTTCCTGGCTGAGCACTCCGATCCTGTGAGAACCAACTGACAGGTATTTACAAACAACTTCAACCTCTCCGTCCTGAAGCCGACATCCCAGCCTGCTTCAAGAAAACCACTATCATCCTTGTACGTGAGAAAACACAGAACTGAAAAATGTGTTGCTGGAAAAGCGCAGCAGGTCAGGCAGCATCCAAAGAGCAGGAGAATCGATGTTTCGGGCATGGGCTCTTCTTCAGGAATGAGGAAAGTCTGCTAAGCAGGCTAAGATAAAAGGTAGGGAGGAGGGACTTGGGGGAGGGGCGTTGGAAATACGATAGGTGGAAGGGGAGTGAGAACTCTGAGGCGGTCCACGTAAATTCTCAGACTCCTCCCTCTCCTTCTTAGAGCTCTTAATTTCTATCTCGGGTGACCGAATCAACCCGGACATTTAATATAAACCGACCGACTCCCACAGCTACCTAGACTACACCTCCTCCCACCCTGCCCCCTATAAAAACATCATCCCATATTCCCAATTCCTTCGCCTCCACCGCATCTGCTCCCAGGAGGACCAGTTCCGATAGTGAACAACCCAGATGGCCTCCATCTGCAAAGACTGCAATTTCCCCTCAGACATGGTCGACGATGCTCTTCACAGCATCTCCTCCACATCCCGCTCCTCCGCGCTTGAACCCCACTCCTCCAATTGCCAACACAACAGAACCCCATTGGTCCTCACCTACCACCCCACCAACCTCCAGATACGTCGTATCATCCGTCGTCATTTCGGCCACCTCCAAACAGACCTCACCATCAAGGATATATTCCCCTCTCCTCCCCTGTCAATGTTCTGAAAAGACCACTCTCTCCGCGATTCCCTCATCAGGTCCACACCCCCCACCAACCCAACATCCACTCCCGGCACCTTCCCCTGCAACTGCAAGAAATGTAAACCTTGCGCCCACACCTCCCCCCTTACTTCCCTCCAAGGCCCCAAAGGATCCTTCCATATTTGCCACAAATTCACCTGCACCTCCACACATTATTTACTGCATCCACTGCACCCGATGTGGCCTCTTCTATATTGGGGAGACAGGCTGCCTACATGTGGAACATTTCAGAACACACCTTTGGGACACCCGCACCAACCAACCCAACCACCCCGTGGCTCAACACTTCAACCCCCTCCACCCACTCCGCCAAGGACATGCAGGTCCTTGGCCTCCTCCATCGCCAGACCATGGCAACACGACGGCTGGAGGAAGAGCGCCTCGTCTTCCGCCTCGGAATCCTTCAACCACAAGGGATGAATTCAGATTTCTCCAGCTTCCTCATTTCCCCTCCCCCACCTTGTCTCAGTCCCAAACCTCGAACTCAGCACCACCTTCCTAACCTGCAATCTTCTTCCTGACCTCTCCGCCTCCACCCCCTCTCCAGCCTATCACACTCACCTTAACCTCCTTCCAACTATCACATTTCCAACGCCCCTCCCCCAAGTCCCTCCTCCCTACCTTTTACCTTAGCCTTCTGGGCATACTTTCCTCATTCCTGAAGAAGGGATCATGCCCGAAACATCGATTCTCCTGCTCCTTGGATGCTGCCTGACCTGC
Organism: Chiloscyllium punctatum; assembly: GCF_047496795.1. NCBI lineage: Eukaryota > Metazoa > Chordata > Chondrichthyes > Orectolobiformes > Hemiscylliidae > Chiloscyllium > Chiloscyllium punctatum. The sequence continues at coordinate 10,750,102 of NC_092755.1, read as the reverse complement.
TGCGCTTTTCCAGCAACACATTTTTCAGCTCTGATCTCCAGCATCTGCTGTCCTCACTTTCTCACAGTCCTTAGGGAGTCAGGAAGTGTCATTTACATGAACCACCTGAACAAAAGACCTGAGGGCATTTTTGCTCAGTTTCGAGATGTTACAGTGATGGTTGGATGGGCAGGCGATATTAATGAAGTAGGGAGACTGCAGAAAAGCTTGGACAGTTTAGGACAGTGGGCAAACACGTTGCTGATGGAATATAACATGGGCACGTGTGAGATTATGCACTTTGGTGGGCGGACTAGAGGCAGACACTATGTTCTAATAGGATCCATTAAACCTGAAGTACAAAAGGATTTTGAAACACTCGTCCACTATTATGGTTACTGTGCAGGTTCAATTGGCAGTTAGGAAAGCAAATGCAATGTTCACATTCATTTCAAGGGATCTAGAATTAAAGAGAGGAGTCATACCGCCGAGAATGTAATGGGGAATGTTCAAATGGCATTTGGAATGTTGGGAGCTATTTTGGGAAATATCTCTGGGAAAAAGATCAACTGGTGTTGGAGGTGATCCATCCTGGCGATGGTGGCTTGTCATAAGCGGCAGTGTGTGTACTCGATGGAATTTAGAAGAATGGGAGGCGAGGCATCTGATAGAAACTGATTGTATCAATCTTTGCAGTAATCAGTCAGTGTGTAGAAGATAAGTCCACTCGTCATAGAGAGTATGATAAAATGACACAGTTTCACAGCGAAGGAATGGGCTGAATGGGCTCAATCTATAGCAATGTCTCATGCTGTTATGGTCATGTGGTCTATTTTTTCAGTGCAGAATTGTTTGTCTCTGAGCAGCTCTTGTAACCCTTGTATTTGTATGTTGATTTGACTTCACGTTCTGTTCAATGGTAACCTCTGTGATATGAACAATGGGAGGATTCAGTGTCGGCCAGTATTCCATTAAGCGTTGAATACAAACAGCTATGTGTGAGTCTCATGTGGCGGGAATACACTGTCTCTCAATTGATTACCATTTTCAGTTTGGTATTTTCGAAGGAGTGATCCTGTTACACCAGTATTGTTGAATTTAACAAAACAGATGCAACTTATCACAGCACACAGCGACAATAAGTTATCGAACACTGAACATCCTTCTAATAACAGAAACGTCTACAATGTTCTGTATCAGAAACACTGCTTTCCTGTTCATGTTCAAATCAGATAACCTGTCCCATAGAGAAGCTCAATTTGGAACTATTTTTTTAAAATCTTTTTTTGGATGTGACATCGCTGCGTGGGCCCAGCATTTCTTGTCCATCCCTCGTTGCCTCCCTGAGAAAGTGGTGCTGAGCTGCCTTCTTGAACCGCTGCAGTCCACTTGCTGTGTGTTGACCCACAATGAGATTAAGGAGGGAATTCCAGGGTTTTTTACCAGTAACAGTGAAGGAACGGCGATATATTTCCACATCAGGATGTTGATTGGTTTGGAAGGGAATTTATAGGTGGTGGCATTCCCATAAGTATGCTGGCCTTGTCATTCTAGATGTACGTGTTCGTGGGATTGGAAAATGCTGTCTGAGGATCTTTGTAGAATTTCTGCATTGTGTCTTGTAGATAGTATACACTTCTGCTACTGAGCAACGGTGGTGGAGGGAGTGAATGCGTGTGAATGTGATGCCAATCAAATGGATTATTTTGTTCTGGATGGTTTCAAGCTTCTTGAGTCTTGTTGGGTCAGCACTCATTCAGGCAAGTGGGAGAAATCCATCTCATTCCTGACTTGTGCCTTTTAGATGATTGACAAGTTTTAGGAAGTCAGGAGGTAAGTTACTCACGCAGTAATCCGAGCCTCTGATCTGCTCTTACATTTATATGGTGAGTCGAGTTGAGTTTCTAATCAATTATAACCCCCAGGATATTGATAGTGGGGAACTGAGTGATGATAATGCTGCAAATACTAAGTTGTTATATTGTTTCTTATCGGTGATGGTCATTGTCTGGTATGTGTAGTGCACATGTTACTTGCCACTTGTCAGCCCAAGATGGAGAGGGACAGATCTAGTTGCATTTTGGCATGGACTGCTTCCATATCTGAATATTTGTGAATGGTGCTGAACATTGTGCAGTCATTGTCGAATATCCCAAGATCTGACATTATGATGGAGGGAAGGTCATTGATAAAGGAGCTGAAGATGCTTGGATCTAGGATTCATCCGGAGAGTCACTGAAGGTGTTGTCTTGTGTGGTGATGAAGGCGATGCCTTTGCAGTATCGAGTGCCTTCAACCGTTTCTTGATATCAGTCAATCGAATTTGCTGAAGACCGTTATCTGTAATGATGGGGACCACGGGAGGAGACTGAAGTGGATCATCCACTCGAAACTTCTGAGTGAAGAATTCTGTGAAATCTTCAGCCTTATCATTTACACTGATATACTGAGCTCCTCCATCATTGAGGTTGGGGATATTTGTGGAGCCTCCTACTCCGGTGAGTTGTTTAGTCGTCCACCACCATCCATGATCAGTTTCGCAGGACTGCAGAGCTTAGATCTGATGTGTTGCTTCTGGGATCGCTTAGCTCTGCCTGTCCCTTGCATTTTATGCGATTGGGCATGCAAATAGTTCTGTTTGGAAGCTTCAGCAGATTAACATTTTATCTTTATGTATGCCTGGGTCTGCTCCTGGCTTGCCCTCCTGCACTCTCTTTTGAACCAGGGTTGATCCTCTTGCTTGATGGCAATTGTTGAGTGGGAGATATGAGGTTATAGGTCACAGGGCCTCCCAGAGCATCGACCGCCCCACTCTATCGCACTGAGCTGCCTCCTGTGCCGGATCGGTTCTGCCTTTGGGACAGGACATATCCAGGGACGGTGATGGTGCTGTCTGGGTTATAACTGTAAGGTAAAATTCCGTGAGTATGCCTATGTCAAGCTGTTGCTTGACTGGTCTGTAAAACAATTGTCCCAATTTTGGTACGAGCCTTCATTGTTAGTAAGGAGGACTTTGCAGGTTCGACAATGATGTTTCGAACGTTCACTTTTTCGGTATCCAGGTCAATACATCTGGTTTCATTTCTTCGAGATTTTGTAGCACATCTGACTGACTCGCTAAACCATTTCAGAGGGCGATTGAGAGTCAATCACATTGTTTTGGGTCTGGAGTCAACGGTCGGCTCAACCAGATGAGAAATGGAAGATTCCTTCATTGAAGGATGTGAGTAAACCAGATGGATTTTTATGACAATCGGCAATGATATCATTCTCATAGGCGGAATCTTAATTGCAGGAATATTTTAAAATTGTTGAATTGAATTGCCACCCTCTGCAGTGGCGGGATTTGAACCTCGGTCCACTGAACAGGAGCTGATTTTCTGGATTGATAATCTCGCGGTAATACGGTGAAGCTTACTTGGAATCACATGTTGTACTCGACTGCTATTTATTGTGTTGTCCTGTTTTTCTATAATTGTTATGTTATTGTGGAACCTCATCCTTCATTAAATCCTGATTGAAATACACGGTGATGAAAGTCATCCCAACTGCTCGAATTTCATTCAGTCTGTTTTGTTTGAACGGACATTTCAAGGCAACTGCACATCAGGGAACAGGAAGAGAAAATGGGTGATTGTGCACTGTACCTGTCACCGGACCAGCGTGTCTGTCCAGGCACCGAAAGTATTTATTATGATTCAGAGAACCGCAGAATTATTATAGCACAAATGGAGGTCAGTCAGCCCATCGTGGGGTCACAAGCTCTCCAACCGCACAACTGGAGATAGACAGAATATGTGGAGATAGATTATATGAGAGAGAAATAAACAGAGAGAAAGAAAGTGAAGAGAGATAAAGTAAGAGAGAATAGAAAGGGGAGCGACTAACTGAGAGAGGGATGAAGAGGAGTTATATGAGGGTGAGGTTAAATAGATCAGAAGACAGCATGAAGGTGGATAGATATGGACAGACAGAATTCAGAAGTTTCTTTTAGAAATTCCTCTGGACTGCAAACCCCCTGTCTGGGTGTCATACACAGTAAGCAGTGTGCTGATACTGGCTGTCATCCCAGATCAATCATTTCCAATATTGTCACAGAGCTAGGTTACTGACAGCTAAACAAAATCCATTCAGCCAATAGATTCGTACATGGAGAAGGTGGATTTTTAAAAATAGACTATGCCAAGACCAGCAGGAAATGATAACCCCCACTGTGTGAGAGACTGGTCCAGAGAATCTCTGTCAGGTGGATCGCTGAGTGTCGTGGAAATTAAACTGACTGGACTCAGATGCTAGCAAGAGCAAAGAAAAAGCATTATTTTTAACCACTGCAGGGAACCATTACACTTGGCAAACACACCTTGTGTAAGGGCCCTGAACATAATTAACGTTTTCTTTTTGTACTCTTCTTATCATACGCTCAAGGACAAGGGCTGGGAAACATTCGAGTTCTTGTTTTCTCACTCCCTTGCCGTGGACATAATTCTCTTTCTGTTTTCCTTAGCTTTTCTGCTGAATTCGCCTGCTCGCCAGGCCAGGTTCAATGTATACAAATTTCAGCAAAGACAAGCTGTCTCCACGACTGCAGAATTCAGCAAAGTGTTTGCAACGTTCAGAAAAGTTTTAGAATTAGCATAGCATTCTCTTTCAGGTTTCACAAAAAATGTTAAGTTTGTTAATTTTCTATTACACTGACAGAGGGGAAATCAGGATCTCAGCTGTGGATCAAATAATGATTGATAAATATCACACACCACTTCCATAGTCTGTAATCCACATTTCAATTTATATAGGTCCATATCAGGAGTGCATTTTAACAACCTTATCTCTTTGTAGTTTGCATATTTTGGTTTGTACAGAAAATCATTTATTTCACTGTATTTTGTATTGCATAAATGCATTTCATTAATATTGTCTCTGCTAATTCCTCACTGTAGGTATACACTTTAATCTGCTCTTCGTATGAGTTATAAAGAGTAACGTTGCAACACTAGTGAGTGGGGAACATCACTGTCCCTCCGCCCAGACTGAACAGTCATGTCCCCAAGTCCTCTCCATCTTCTCTCTTTTCTCCAATGTCATAATCACAATGTAAATGAAGTCCAGTGAAAGATACTTCACAACAGTTCCTTAGCATCGATAACATCAACATCATGACCCACACCTGTCCTCTCTGATTCTGGAATAACAATCTGAATTGTCATGATTTGGAGATGCCGGTGTTGGACTGGGGCGTACAAAGTTAAAAATCACACAACGCCAAGTTATAGTCCAACAGGTTTAATTGGAAGCACAGTAGCTTTCGGAGCGACACTCCTTCATCAGCTCGATCGTAACACAGAATTTACAGCAAAAATTTAGTGTGATGTAACTGAAATTATACATTGAAAAATTGTTTGTCTGTTAAGCCTGTCATCTGTTAGAATACAGTGATAGTTTCACTTCTTTCATGTGTAAACCACAAAACCTTTTTTGAAAAGTTGCATTCTCAGGTTAGCTGTTAACAATGGTGATAGCTAGACAGTATGTTGAAGATGTTAGCCCCCTGTGTTCTCTGTCTATGACCTGATGTTTAGACTGATTCTAATCTAAAAAGTGAGATAACAGAGTTTTACATAAATTCATGCAGTTTTGAGCTAAGTACAATGTAACTCTGCAAGTACACATTCACCCCACAAAATATATATGTACATGTGGGTCTTTGTCTGTCTATGTGTGCGTGTCTGTCTGGGGTGGGGGTTGTGAGTGTGAGAAAGTGTGTGTATGTGTGTGTGTGTGTAGTGAGTGCAGATTGTCTCAAGTCTGTGACGGGGTGCAAGTGTGAGTGTGGGAGTGTGTGTGTTTATAAGGGTGTTTGTGGGTGCCTGTATGCGTGTCTGTGTGTACCTGTGTCCATGCGTATGTGAGAGTGTGTGTGTAGGAATATCTGTGAGTGGGTGTCGTGCAATCGTGATCACCTTTAATGTGACATGAACCCAAGGTCCCGGTTGAGGCTCTCCCTATGGGTACCGAACTTAGCTATCAGCCTCTGCTCGGCCACTTTCCTCTGCTGCCTGTCCCGAAATCCACCTTGGAGGATGGTCACCCGAAGATCCGAGGCTGAATGTCCTGGACCACTGAAGTGTTCCCCAACTGGGAGGGAACACTCCTGTCTGTTGATTGTTGTGCGGTGCCCATTCTTCCGTTGTCGTAGCCTTTGCTCGGTTTCCCCAATGTACCATGCCTTCGGGCATCCTTGCCTGTAACGTATATAATAGAAAACGTTGGCTGAGTCACATGAATACCTGCCATGTACAAGGTGGGAGGTTTCCCCACGCGTAATAGTGGTACCTATGTCTACAATCTGACACGTGTTGCAGCATTCACCGTGACAGGGTTGTATGGAGTTGTCCTGAGAGCCGGGCAGTTTGCTACGAACAATGATCTGTTTCAGGATTGGCGGTTGTTTAAAGGCAAGTCGTGGAGGTGTGGGGAAGGTCTTGGTGCCCTGCTCATCCTCATTGATAATGTGGTGCAGGTCACGAAGAACATGGTGTAACTTTTCAGGCCCTGGGAAGTACTGAACAACGAAGGGTACTCTGTCAGTTGCAGCACGTGTCTGTCTCCTGAGGAGGTCATTATGGTTCCTTGCTGTGGCACCTCGGAACTGGCGGTCGATGAGTTGAGCATCGTGCCCCGTTCTTGTGAGGGCATCCTTGAGGGCGTGTAGGGAACTCTGAAGGACTCTCAACGTGACGGACACCTGGAAGCGAGGGTGAGGAGATATCCGAAACTGACAGCATTAGACTGGAATGTTCCAACAAAGGGCGGGAGTTTATTCTGGGGTCTTTATTGGCTTTCCCAGCCTTGGATATCATTCGCATCCCGGATTGAAGATGTACTGCTGGTTATTCAAGCTGGTTACTATCCTATCCTTGCCATAGTTGGTCTTACTGGTAAGTCACTCGAGATGTCTCGTGAAATGGTCTGAACTGAATTGATGATCGTGAGATGTAAATTTTGGGAAGGTGCAAGTCAACGTTTTCATTTCCAGTCAAAGCATCCATTCCTTTGAAATTATAACTAGCAAATTACTCGAAACAAGTTGCTCACCAATATGCGAGGATGAAACAGACGGTTCTCAACCTCTTTGATTCATTTGCTACTGCACTGTTCATATCTCCATATCTTCCCCATTCACCAATGCTTTCCAGTACAACCATTGTGACATCGAGTCTCCTCCTCAGCCTCAATGCAACTCCTAAATAAACCAACATTTGTGCCTTTGTTAATTCCGGATACAGCTATTTCAAGTCCCTTCTTAACACGAGTCCATTGCAAAGTAATTGCACTTGAGCTGTTTAACTTGTTCTCTGCACAGAATCTGAAAGATGGGAAGAGAGTGTATGGTTGTCACATCATTGGTTCATAATCTAGAGCCACAGAATAATAATCTGTTGATATAGGCTTGCCTCATGCTCATTAGAGAAAGAAATGGGGCATCCTTCCCTGGTCAGGTCTCTGTGTGACTGCAAACCCACAGCATTGTGTTTTACTCTTTTCAGTCCTGTGGAAAAATCTAAACCAGTCACTCAGTTCAACACTGGCATAACATGCTGGCCTGACCAGGTCTGCATACATCCCATAAGGGCAGGTCAAAAGGAAAGATAACTCCCTTCTTCTGCCTGTATCCCATACTCCTGCAGCTGATTTCCATTCAGGTCGGTAGCCATTCACTGTTTTAGACGTAATCTTCGTGATTGAGTCTCTCTCCGAGAGTGATGTTCACCAAAATAGCACCTCTGGTGCTGGCTTTATTGATGTTGACCTACAGATGTAAGGATGGTTTAAATTCCAAATCAGTGACAGTGCATCGTAAACGAATGGTTTCCTGTGTCACATGAAGAAAATGGAGCCAGCTAAGTGAGGGAAAGGAATTATTGTGATCAACTCTGAGACCATTGTTGAGGCAGTGTTTGGGGTATTGTGGACAGATTTTATCTCCTTTATATGGAGTGATTTCCTTATCACAGAAAGAATAAACAGGAGTTTCACCGGATTAATCCCTGGGATGATGGCACCATGAGGAGTGAGTGAAGGTTGAACTGTCGCGCTGTGAGATAATAAGAGGTGATTACATTGAAACTTGAGAGGAATGGACAATCACTCCTTCTATTCTAAACAGACAATGGGAAGGTGATAAATTCCATCACTTTTGTTTCACTCAGGATGCATGAATCTGGATAGTTTAAAGTGCCTCTGAGGACGTTACCCCTACCCACCCCAAACCCCACTCCCCACAGTGATTGAGAGAGACAGAGAGGTCCAGGTTTTGAATAAACTCTCCCCATATTAATACAGTGCATTTGGTGTGTGATCCTGCAATGAATGTCATATTATCCGCCACCCCGACAGCATCCACAATACCTTCATTCTAAAACAGTTAACTATTCCCACCAGCTATTGACATTCATGAAGAACATGAATCCATATTCTCAGAGATGCAAGGTGCCTCCTTAAGGTTTAGACCATAAGACTATAAGCTACAGGAGCAGAAATTCGGCCAGTTTGCCGATCTAGTCTACGCTGCCATTCAATCATCACTGATAAGTTTCTCAATCCCATTCTCCCACGTTCTCCCCTTAACCCTTGATCCCCTGGATAATCAAAACAAAATCATCGTCTCAAATATACTCAATGACCTGGCCCCACCGCCTTCGCTGGCAATAAGTTGCAAAGAATCACCATTCCCTGGTTAAAGAAGTATACTTATCAACGTTGTAGAAGGTATTCGCTTTAAGCTAAGGCTGTGTCCTTGGTTCCTAGTCTCTCCTACCAATGGAAACATCTTATGAACATCCACTCTGTTCAGGTCTTTCAGTATTCTGTGTGTTTCAATTACATTTCCCCTCTTCCTTCTAAACTTTATCAAGTATAGACCCAAAGACTCAAACATTCCTCATACAATAAACTTTTCACTCTTATGAGTATTCCCGTGAAAATCTTCTGAACACCCTCCAGGGACAGTACATCCTTCTTGAGATATGGGGCACAACAGTGCGCGCAATACTCCGAATGTAGTCTGACCAAAGCTGTATACAGCCTGTTTTTATATCCAATTTCTCTCGTAATAAATGCCAGCAATAATAACTGCAACTGCCCTCCTAAATACTACCTCAACCTGCAAGCCTACCTTATGAGAACCCTGCACTAGAACTCCCAAGTCCCATTGCATCTCAGATTTCTGAATTTTCTCCCCATTTAGGAAATAGACCATGCCTCTGTTCTTCGTGCTAAAGTGCATGAACTCACACTTTCCGATGTTAGAATGCATCTGCCAACCCCTTTACCTGGCCAATTCCTTCTTCAGTCCCTCCGCCTTCTCTCTCCGACCTGACTCTATAAGTATCTTTGTTTCGTCTGCAAACTTAGCCACAGTGCCCCCAGTTCCATCATCGAGATTGTGAACGAATAAGTAAAAAGTCATGGTCCCAACACTGTGCCTTGCTGACCACCTGCTGCCATCCTGAGAAGGACCATTTTATCTCCACTCTCTGCTTTCTGCCGGAGAGAAAAACTTCTATTCATGCCTCTACCTTGCCTCTAACACCACGGACCCTTATCATACATTCCTGAAGAAGGGCTTATGCCCGAAACGTCGATTCTCCTGTTCCTTGGATGCTGCCTGACCTGCTGCGCTTTTCCAGCAACACATTTTCAGCTCTGATCTCCAGCATCTGCAGTCCTCACTTTCTCCACCTTTATTCAGCTTTAATACCGTTACCTCTGATTCTAAACTCTCCATCTGAAATTGCAGAGTAAATTCAATCATATTATGATCACTGCCTACTATTATTTCCTTCACCTTAAGCTCCCTCAACTAATCTGCCTGCACAAGCTGCTCCAAAAAGCCATCTCATAGACATTCCACAAATTCCTTTTCTTGCAAACCATCATCAAGCTGAATTCCCAGCCACCTCCATAATGAAATCCCACATGAGTACTGTAACTTTGTATTTCTTACACATCTTTCTAGCTCCTGGTGTATCTTGCAACCCAGTCCTGATTACTGTTTGGAGGCCTGAACAGAAATCTAACTACTTTTTTTTTAACCTTTGTGATTTCTCAATTCTACCGACACAAATTCTATACCATTTGACCTTACTTCATTTCATATTATTGACTTAATTTCATTTCTTACTAATAAGACAAACCCATCCCCTCTGCCCAACTGCCTATCTTTTTGATAGGATGCATATCCTTGAATATTCAGCTCCCAATCCTGATCCTCTTGCAGCCATGTCTCCGTGATGGCGACCTGCCAATTTGGGTATGAGTCACAAGCTTATTTACCTTATTCGTTATACTGCATACATTCCGAGATAACAGTTCAGCCCTGTATTAGTCTTTCCTCTTATTGTTATTTGTTTGTCCTGTGTGTTTGATGTTTGATTACTAACGCTTTACATGCTCTCTGCGTCTGTGCTGAGATTTGAATAACTTAGAGTCATAGAGTCATAGATATTTACAGCATGGAAACAGACCCTTCAGTCCAACCCGTCCATGCCAACCAGATGTCCCAACCCAATCTAGTCCCACCTGCGAGCACCCGGCCCATATCCCTCCAAACCCTTCCTATTCATATACACATCCATATGTCACTTAAATGTTGCAATTTTACCAGCCTCCACCACTTCCTCTGGCAGCTCATTCCATACACGAACCACACTCTGCGTGAAAATGTTGCCCCTTAGGTCTCTTTTAATTCTTTCCCTCTCTCACCCTAAAACGATGCCCTCTAGTTCTGGACTCCCCGACCCCAGATTTGTCATATCCATGCCCCTCATAATTTTGTAATCTTCTATAAGGTCACCCCTCATCCTCCGACGCTCCAGGGAAAACAGTCCCAGTCTGTTCAGCCTCTCCTTGTAGCTCAAATCCTCCAACCCTGGCAACATCCTTGTAAATCTTTTCTGATCCCTTTCAAGTTTCACAACATCTTTCCGATAGGAAGGAGACCAGAATTGCACGCAATATTCCAACAGTGGCCTAACCAATGTCCTGTACAGCCGCAGCATGACCTCCCAACTCCTGTACTCAATGCTCTGACCAATAAAGAAAAACATACCAAACGCCTTCTTGTTGAGTTCTGCAGTCTTACCCCTCCTTTAATTTAGGTTTTCTAATATTCGCTATAACTGACACCACCCCACCCCCATTTAGTTTAATGCACAGTCTACAGCCCTAGTTATGCGATTTTCTAGGACACTAGTCCCAACACGGTTCAAATGAAGACCATCAGATCAGAACAGTGCCCTCCTTCCCCAGTCCTGGTGTCAATGTCCCATGATACAAACCCATTTCTCTCACATCAAACTTTGAGCCACGCATTTTCCTGCTGACCCTGTGCTAATTAGCTCATGGCTCAGGCCGTAATCCAGAGATTATTTCCTTTTCGGTTCTGTTTTCTAATTTAGCTCTGAGTTCTTCGTATCCCTTAGCAGAACCTCTGCCCTAGTTTTATCTCTGTCGTTGGTACCTACACTGACCACGACCAATGGATCTTTACCCTCCCACTCCAAGTTCCTCTGCAGCCCAGATGAGATATCCCTTATCCAAACACCAGTACGTAATGCAACTTTCAAGACTCTCAATCCCGACCACAGAGAACAGTGTCTATGCCGCTAACTAAACTATCCCCAATTACAGTAACATTTCTCTTTTCTTGCCCCACTTGAAAGCTTCCCTCAACTCGGTGCTGTGACCATTATGCTCATCCTCCCTGCAGTCCCCATTTCCATCCACACAGGGAAGAAAACTCTTGATCCTGTGAGACACCGACAGGGGCTGAGGTTTCCTGCAACTCTACCTCCTGGATCCCTCTATCTGCCTCACTCACAGCCAAACCCTCCGTTTTCTAACCACTGGCTGAATTTGAGTCAGTTGATCTACGGAGTGTAACTGTCTCCTAAATCACAGCATCCCGGGAACTCTTCCCTTCCCTGATGCCTCACATTGTTTGAAGCTCAAACTCCAGCTCATCGACTCAGAGCCAGAGTTTTCTAGCTTGCAACGTTTACTCCAGACGTGGTCACTGGGACCCACAGTAGGGTCCACCACTCCGACATCATAGAGAAACAACACATCACCCGACCCTCCATCCTTAGGTTAATTAACTACTATTGAATTGTTCCTTTACAATTTTTAGTTGTTTTTGTACATCTGCTTATGCAAGATGTAACCAATAAATTAACATGTTTCAATTTAACACAGATTCAAATGTAACCCACTCCCTATTAGCAAATCAGATCACATTCTCCCTTTGTCAAACCTGCTCATTATCATTGGATAGAATTCTGACAGACTTGTCAGCGGGACCACTCCTTGATAAAGCCAAGCTGACTCAGCCCTATTTTACCATGCACCTCCAGGTACTGTGCAATGTCATTGCTAGCAATGCACTCTAAATCCGATTAACGACCGATGCCAGGCTAAACTGCCCTATGAATTCCTGTATTTTGCCTTTCTTCCTTCTTACACAGATATTTTAAATTGTCCATTTTCCAGTTCTCTGGGACTCTGTCTGATGAAAGTTATTCGTGAACAGTTGCGACCAATGGTTTCACAAGCTCCTCCACCACTTCCTTCAGAACATTGGTTGTTATCCTTCCAGTCTGTGTGATTTATCCATTTTCAAACGTTGCAGCTTCTTCAGTACCTTCTACTCAGCGCCAATCATTACATCCATCCCTCACCCTTGACTCGCTAGAAGTTCTGGAATGTTTGTAGTGTCTACCAATGTGAGGATTGATGGAAAGTACCTATTCAATTCATTCTCCAATTCTTTGTTCTCCATTTCTCTGCAGTCAGCCTCAATTTCTGGTTGTCCATTGTTCACTCTCCCCTTTTATATATCTTAACAAAACTCATGCAATCTCCTTTTCTAAAGTGAGCTAGCTTACATGTTTCGTGTTCACCAATTTATTGCTTCTTAAACTGTACTCTGCTGCTGTATAAAGGCTTCCCAATCTTAGACAGGCTGAGTGAGAGCATTCCTGTTAACTGACTGTCGAAAATATATTAATGTAACTATACTAATCCTATTGACCATCATTGTGTAGCGTGGTGGCACAACACTGCTGCCTCACAGGGTCACGGACTCGGGTTCAATTCCAATCTCTGGACCCTTTCTTTGTGGAGTTTTTACAATCTCCCTGTGTCTGAATTGGGAACATTAATTACTTTCTCTCTTCACAATATTTTTCTGTGTTTGTTTCAGGTTTATGCTATCTACAGTATATTTGCTTGTGTTTGATGGAGAATTGCTGCAAGTATGATGGCTTTATTGTAAAAGTGGCACGGGTGCTCGGGCTCCCCGAGTGTTTGGGAATCTTGCCCAGCTACTTATGTGAGTGCATGTCCCTGATTACCTACTCTGTCTCTCTCAATCCCTGAGTCCATCTGTCACTGCATGCAGCCTTTCATCGAGCCACCCCGGGATTCCCCACACCCCATCGCCTGGTACTGGATGCTCCCTACGCAGGGAGCGCTCAAAGACACTGGGCACGTTCTGAACTGCTCGGGGTGCGGGGCAAAGACCCTATCATTTAAAAGAACAGAATAGCTATAATCCAATTGAACAGCAAAGAGAGTAAACAGGCAGAATGGCAGCCATCTGTTCTGACATTTTCTGGTCTTTAGGGCTAATTCTGTTTATCCTCATTCATCTACAAATAGATCCTCCATATGTATACCTTGTCACACAGGTTTTGTGAAGGTGATAGATATCAGATCCTATGGTCTTTGTGACTGATTCATTGGGCTCCACCTTCCTGGAAAATGAGATCACACTTAAGTTTTTATTGCCAAGTCCATCCATTTTAAAGTAAAGGTTCTTGCCAGAGTTGTGCTGAAAGGATATTTGAATGTTGAAGAGACTAGATTATGCCACGTGCCAGTGAGGTTAGGAATAGGAAGGCAGTATAGTTAAAAACATGGCCAAAGAGCTGGTAGGGTAGGCAGCACTTGCAATATGTGGATAATTGGGATTCCCGGGTCGGTAGGATAGACAGAACAAGGACGGGATGCATCGGAACTGACAGCAATCTCCAATATGTGGATCATTGGGATTCCCGGGTCGACAGGATACACACAAGAAGGACGGGATGCATCTGAACTGGCAGCAATCTCCGTTAATTGGGTAATTGAGATTCCTCGGTCAGTATGAAATACACAAGAAGGACAGGATGGACGTGAACTGGTAGCAATCTCCTGGCAAGCAGGTTTGCTATTGTCCGTCAGGACGGTTTAAACTAATGTGGTGGTGGGGGGGGGCGGGGAGGGGGGGAGGGTGCGAGCCAGAGCAGTACGTCCACAAGCACAGTGACTGAATAGCAGTTGGAGACTTATCCCAGTACAACTAAGACCAACAACAAACTGGCAGAGGGGAGTGAACACAATGGGGCTGGCAGTCTGAAGTGTGCTGATTTTAATGTGAACAGTGTGACAGGCAAGACAGATGAGCTTGGAGCTCGGAGTTTGAATGATTATATATAACTATGATATAAATATGACAGAGATTTGGTTGAGAGAGGGATCAGAAAACAGTCAATCCAATGGCTCCAGAGAGAGTTGAATAATGTGCAGTGAGAGGCTGGAGACTGTTGTTTGAAGCAAAATAATCATCCAGCAGTTTATTGGAATTGGACAGTGTGTGATGCAATGTACAGATTGAAGGGACAAGGTAGGAACCTGAAATTGTCTGTTCTCAATGTTTTCTGCTTTACTGACAGTCTCCTGTTACCAAGAATAGTCAAGGAGAATTTACGTCAGGGAATCTCAAACCAAATATCAGGTCAGGATCTGATGGAGTTGGGCTGAAGTGTATTTATTTCAATGCAAGAATTATTATGGGTAAGACCGATGAACTAACAGCCTGAAACCGTACGTGGGACTATGATGTTGCGGGTTTGCAGAGACTTGGTTGAGAGAGGGAAAGGACTGGCCGTTCAACATTACAGGATTCTGTTGTTGTTTTATGCGAGATGGAGAGGAAGGTAAAAGAGGTGGACGAGTTGTTTTACACGTGCACTTGAAGTGGACTTACAGGAGGGATCATCCACTCCAGCAATATGGGTAAAGCTCAATTATAAGATGGCTGCAAGCACTGCGTTATTATAATCCCTCCAACAGCAACGGAGGGATGGAGGAACGAATATGTACGTCGATTAAGGAAAGTTGTATTAAAAAGAGAGTGGTCATAGTGAGTGACTTTAGCATCCCCAATAATGACTGGGGGTCCCTTGGAGCAAGAGGCTTAAACGGGGAAGAATTGGTTAACTGCAACAGTATGTGGATAGACCAACGAGAGGAAGAGCCATACTGGACCTTGGCTAATGATCCTGGTCAGGTAACTGACCTCTCAGTGGGACATAATATTAGAAAGAGTGATCACAGCTCCTTCAGATTTAAGATAGCTACGAACACGGTTAATTCAGGACCTTGTGTGAAGCAACTGAATTGGCGGAAGGAAAATTACGTCAGTATAAGGCAGAGCTAGAACATCAGGGAAATTCACATTGTATACGTGGGAACTGCTTGTTAAATCCTGACAGCAAAATCATCTGGTGAGCGTCCTCCCGCCTGCACGAATTTCAATCTATTTTGTTTGAACAGATATTTCAAGGCCACTGCATATCGGGCAACAGGAAGAGATGAAGGATGATTCTGCAATGTGTCCTTCGCAGGACCAGTTTGTCTCTCCAGGCACCTAAAGTCTGTATTGTGGGTCAGAGAGCTTCAGAATTAATAAGAGCACTGAAGGAGGCCATTTAGCATATTGTACAACGACGAGCTCTCCAACATCACAATTTGAAAACACCGAGAACAGTGTGTGTGTGTGTGTGTGTGTGTGTGAGAGAGAGAGCGAGAGAGCGAGCGAAATTAACAGAGAAAAAGGAAGTCAAAAGAGATAAAAGGAATGGATATAAAACGGAGGGAAAGAGTGAGTGAGAGCAAGGGGTGTCAGGTGAGTGTGAAGTTAGATCAGAAAACAGCATGAGGACAAATACACAGACATTTTATTTAGAACTCCCACAGACTGCAAGTCCTTTGTCTGGTGCCGTACCCTGTGAGCACTATGCTGTCATTCCAGATCATTCATCACCAATAATCTCACAGAGTTGGGTCGCTGACGGCTGAACAATGTCCAAAATAGCAATGGATTGGTTCCAGGGACAAGGTGAATTAATTTAAATATTCTGGGCTAACAGGAACTTGTAGTCCCTCTAAACAATGTGTGAGAGACAGGGCGAGAGAATCACAGTGAGGGGTATCACTGACAGGGGGGAGATCAGCATCTCAGCTGTGGGTCAAATAATGACTGATAAAGGTTGAACACCTCGTCCGTGGTTTTGTAATGTACCTTTCAATTCATATAGCTCCACATTGTAAGTGCATTTTAACAGACTTGTCTGTTTGTAGTTTTCATGTTTTGGTATGTGCAGAAATATTTTTTTTTCTTGTCCCTGCATTTTGTGTTAAATAAACACATTTTATTACTGAGGAAGAAAGGACCTGTTCCGATAGGACAGTCTTCGTATGAACTGTGCTGGGACCAGGGTCCAAGTGAATCTTAACTAAGGCTGTAGACAGAGTTTTAAACTGATTAGGAGTGTGCATGCGTTGGCAGGGTTGGGGGTTCCGTTATAGGGTTTAATTGGAAAAGAGGAGGTAAGAGTACAGAGCTCAGGAGAGGTTATTAAAATCTCCAGCACAGGTGCAAATCGGACAGAGTGTATGAAAAGTGTAAGCAGTCAAACTTCAATCACACTGGACAAACAAATGACAATGAGAGGAGAGACCGTTAATACAAGATTGAAGGGGTTAGATCTGAATGCATGCAGTATAAGGAATAGAGTAAATGAGCTTGTGGCACAGATTGAAATTGGTCGGTATGACATGATGGGCATCACAGAGATGTGGCGACAAAGGGGATCAGGATATTCAAGGACATATATACTATCGAAAAGATAGGTGGCAGAGGGAGTGGGTTTACATTATTATGAAGAAATGAGATTAAATCAATAGTAATAAAGAAAGTAAAGTCAGATGGTGTAGAATCTGCGTGGGTCGAATTGAGGAACCACAAAGATAAGACCACCACAGTTGGAGACTTGCACAGGCCTCCAAAGATTAGTCAGGAGCTGGGGCACAAGATACACCAGGAGATAGAAAAGATCTGTAGGAAAGACAAAGTTACAGTGATCATAGGGGATTTCAAAATACAAGTGGAATGGGAAACCAAGTTGGTAGTGGATCGCAAGAAAAGGAATTTGAGGACTGTCTATGGGATGGCGTTTTGGAGCATCATGTGATGGAGCCCACTCGGGAATAGATGACACTGGATTTAATGATGCAGGCTAGATAAGGCAGCTTAAGATGAATGAAAACTTCAGAAGCAGTGATCAGAATATTGTTGAATTTATTTTGCAATTTGAGAGAGAGATTAGAATCTGTGTTAACAATATTTCAGCTGAATAAAGGCAACTGGAGAGGCATAAGGGAGAAGCTGGGTAGAGTTGACCGGGACAGGGGTCTAGAAGGAAATACAGGGGAGCAGCAATGGCAGGTGATTCCAAGATTAATGCAGGAGAAACTGCAGAGATTCATGCTGAGTAATAGAGGCATGGTACAGGGAAGATGAGGCAACCAGGGCTGACAAGGGAAGTCAGGGATTCTATATAAGCAAAAGAGCAAGCATATAATGCGGTGAAGGGCAGAGGGAAACTGGAGAATTGGGGCCAACAGAAAGCAAGAAAAAATAAATAAGGAGGGAGAAGATTAAATGTGGGGGTAAGCTAACCAGTAATATAAAGGAAATTGTAAGAGATTCTTTAGATATATAAAGTGCAAAAGAGAGCCAAAAGTGAATATGTACCACTGGAAAATGATGCTGGAGAGACGGTAGTGGGAAACAAAGAAATGGCTGAGGAATTTTGCATCAGCCTTCACGGTGGAACACACGAGTAATTTCCCAAGAATTCAAGATAGTGAGAGGGTAGTCCTGAATATCGTGGCCATGACCAAGAAGAATATGCTAGAATACGGAATGGCCTGAATGTGGATAACTCACCTGGACCAGATGGACTACACCCCAGCCTTGAACAGGAGATAGCTGAAGAGTTAGTGCAAGTGTAAGTAGTAATCTTTCAGGAATGACTAAAATCAGAAAAGGGCCAAATGGCTTTATAATTGCGAGCATGACACCCCATTTATTAAGGGAGTTAGGCACAAGAAGGAAAACTGCAGACTGATTCGCAGACTGGTTGGTTGTGGGTCACATCATGGATTCCATCGTGAAGGATGGGATTTCTGGATATTTGGAGGTCTTTGGTAAAATAGTACAGAGTCAGCATGGTTTCATCAAAGGGAGGACATGCCAGGAAAACCGTCTAGAATACTTTGAGAGAGTAATGATCAGATTAGATCAAGGAGAACAAATAGATGTTATCCATCTGCACCTCAAGAATCCTTTGACAAGGTGCTCTGCATGATGCTATTGAGAAAGGTATGGACCCATGGTGTTAGAGGCAAGGAGCTAGCATGGATAGCAGTTTGGCTGTCTGACAGAAAGAGAATGTGGATTGAAGTGTCCTTCTCAGGATGGCAGCCAGTGACAAGTGGTGTTCCACAAGACTCAATGTTGGGACCACAACTTTTCACTTTATGCATTCATTATCAATATGAAGGAACTGGGGGCATTCTGGCTAAGCTTTCAAACAGTGCAAGAATAGATAGAGGGACAAGTAGCATTGAAGAGGTGGTTCGGCTACAGGAGGGTGCTCGAGCGCATCTCCTTAACTTCCCACAGCTCCGCCCTTGAACTCCACCCTTCCAACTACAACAAGTTAGAACCTCTCTGATGCTTGTCTTCCATCCCACCAACTTCAGGCTACAACGCATCATGCAGCGCCATTTCTGCCACCAACAGTCAGACCTCACCAACAGAGATATACATGCCTCCCTACCCCTATCATCATACTGCTGAGACCATTCCCTCACAAACTCCCTCAATAGGTCCACACAACCTCACCAAGCCACCTTCCCCTCCCGACACCTTCCCTTGCAACTACAACAGGTATGAAACCTGTGCCAACACCTCCCTTCTCACCTCCACCCAAGGCCCCAAAGCATCGTTCTACATCAGGCAGAGAACATTCTGTGCATCCAAATATCTCATCTCGTCTGTCAATTGCTCCTTGTCTCCTCTACACTGGCGAGACAGGACGTCAACTTGCAGAACTGTTCAGGGAACACTCTCGGACACACAAACCCAACAACCCCACTGCCCTGTGGCTGAATACTTCAACTCCCCCTCCCACTCCGCCAATGTCTTGCAAGTTTTTGGCCTCCTCCACTGCCAAATTCTCGCCACCTGACGTCTGAAGGAAGAACGCATCATCTTCTGCCTTGGGACCCTCCCAACATACGATATCAAGGTCAATTTCACCAGTTTCCTCATCTCCACTCCCTCCACCTTATCCCAGATCAAACCCGCCAACTCAGCACTGCCCTCTTGAACTGTTCTACCTGTCCATCTTCCTTCCCATCTATCCACTCCACCTTCCACTCTGACCTATAACTATCACCAACAACCTTTATCTTGCAATCGCCTTCCAAGCTACCTTCCTCCCAGCCCCAGACCCTCCCATTTATCTCTCTGCCCCTCTTTGCCCACCCCACATTCCTTATGATGGCTTTATGCCTAAAACGTTGAATGTCCTGCTCTCGGATGCTGCCTGACAGGCATTTCTTTTCTATGGCCACAATTTTTGACTCTGATCTCCAGCATATGCGGTCCTCACTTTCACCTGCTGAAGGATTTTCACAGGTTTGGAGAGTGAACAAAGAAGTGTCAGATGGAGTACAATGTGGAAAAGTGTGGGAAAGCATTTTGCCAGGATGAATAGAGGCATGGACTATTTTTCTAAAAGCGAGCAATTTCAGAAGTCTAAAGTGCAAAAAGACTGCAGAGTTCTAGTCCAGGACTCTTGAAAGGTAAACTTGCAGGTTGTCAGTAGTTAGGAAGGCAAAGACAATGATGGCATTTATTACAAAAGGGCTTAAATATAAAAGCAGGGATGTATTTCTAAGGATCTACAAGGCTTTAGTCACGTCACATTTGGATTATTGTGCACAGTTTTGGGTCCCATATCTCAGGAAGGATGTACTGGTCCTGGAGTGTTTTCAGACGAGATCCAAGTGAATGGTGCTAAGAATGCAAAGCTGGCATGTATATGAAGAATATTTGAGGACTCTGGGTCTGTACTTGACAGAGTTCAGAAGAATGTTAGGAGACCTAATTGAAACTTACAGAATACTAAATGACCTGGGGCAGAGTGGATGTTGGGAAGATATATGCAATGGTAGGAGAGACTACTACCCGAGGGGACAGAGTAAAGAGAAGAACTTTTCGAACAGAGATAAGGAGAAACCTCTTCAGCCAGAGAGCGGTGAATCCATGGAATTCACTGCCACAGAAGTCAGTCGAGTCCAGATCATTGAGTATATGTAAGAGTGAGACAGTTAGATTGTTGACTGTAAAGGAGATCAAGGGTTACAGATAGAAAGCGGGAGAATGGGTTTGAGAAGCTTAACAGCCATCATTGTATGGTGGAGCAGGCTCAATGGGCCTCATAGCCAAATTTCTGCTCCAATGTCTTCTGGTTGTATGGTTAATATTGGCTCTCCTCATTCCTCATTGGTGTTGTATACTGGAATTTGATCTTCAAATGATTTATAAAGAGTAACATTTCAGTACTGATGATTGGGAATTATCAAGTTCCCTCCCTCCAGTCTAGCAGCCATGCCCCCAATATCATAATCACACTGCAATTGAAATCCAGTGAATGGTACATATTCACAGTTGATTGTCATCGATAACATTAACAGCATGACCCTCACCTGCCCTCATATTTTCTGTTAACATATCCATGCCCTGTGTGTGTTATCACTCATGCTGTCGTAGGTACATTTTCCTGTCAGATTATGTAAAAGAAAAGTTCTCTCCATATTTTACTGACACTATAATCACTGATCAGTAGTTACAGACTGTATGTTTCCATTTATAAATGGAGAAACTTGTTTATGTTCTGACAATCCTTTGTCATTACTCCCATATCCAAGGCAGATTGAATGATTACATGCATTCAATCTACCATCTCCAATATTCCTTCGCTCAGTCACCCCCACATATTCCATGCCAAATATGTAAATTTTAAACATTCTTTTTAATTTTAATAAAACCAATATTTAATTGAAAGGGGTTAACTGGAGATATTTGTTCAGTGACTGTGATTATTGTCAATCTCCGTGGCTCCTAATTATCCCAGTGGAGAGTTTCTATCGTTGAATGATAAATGGGCTCTGTCAATGTGTTATCCCATAGTATGAGTAGGAGCATCGCTGACAGCACTAACACGGATCAACTGCTCGAGAGAAAGGGGAGAAGTGATCAGAATCTGAGAACATTACACTGGAACATTACAATAATGGTTCAGAATGTGAGGACCTTGGATTAGAATGTTCCAACAATGGATCAGAATCTAAGGTCAGTAAACTGGAATGGTACAACAGTGTATCAGAAACTGAGAACTTTGGAATGGAATGTTCCAAGATTGTATCAGAATCTGAGATCATTAGACTGGAATGGTACAACAGTGTATCAGAATCTGAGAACTCTAGACTGGAATGGTTCAACAATCGATCAGAATCTGAGAATATTAGACTGGAACATTGCAATAACAGACAGGAGTTTATCCTCGGGTCTTTACTATCTTTCGCTGCCTTGGATATCATTAGCATCACGGATCCAGGATATCCTTTGGATTATTCAAGGTGGTTACTATCCCATCCTCGCTATAGTTGGTGTTCCTGGTAAGTCATTATATTTGTCTACGAAACCGGGTTGGACTGAATTTCTGCTCATGATATATACATTTTGGAAAGTACAAGACAACGTCTTCAGTTCTAAACAAAAACTCTTTTCCTTCTAAATTATAAGTATCAAACTACTATTTATAAATTACTCACTGATATATGAGAAGGAACCAGAATGTTCTCAAACTCCATAATCCATTTTGTCCTTCACAGATTTACATCTCCAGCTGCTCCCCACTCACCAACCCGATCCAATACCACCGTCATTATAACCCAGTCTTGTTCTCAGTTTCAGTGCAACTTCTGAATAAACCATGATTTGTGCCATTGTTTAATCTGGATGCAACAGTTTCAAGTTCCTTCTAACCACATGTTTGTCACTAAATAATTGTTGATGAGGATGTTTAACTTGTTCTCTGCACAAACGGGACAACAGTTTATGGTGTTCAAGCCATTGACTCATATTCTAGAGCCACAGAATAATACTCTGTTGATATCCAATGAGGGAAATTGGTGAAATTTAAAAGTAACTATTTTCATTTGCTCTAAAAGCCCATCTGCTTGCCCCAAGTCCTTTAGGGAAGTCAATGTGTCATTCTTCCCTAGTCAGGTTTCAGTGTGACTTCTGTGATGAACATGTGGGTGTACTGCACCTTTAAAAGAATTAAAAGCCAACAATAACTACCTGACAGCACCAAGTGTTTTGAAAAATAGATTTAGTGTAACATTTGGTTGAACAACTTGATTAGCTCATTGTCTCAAGACAAAAATAGATTCAGCCAAACAGTTTGAATTACACCTCAAAATACCCACCTCCAAACAAGTTTGAATTTAGTATATTGAGAATCTTAAAAGCCAATGACACGATCCAATGGTTTGGGGGTACATGACTTTGGGAAATTGAACAGTTGAGAGGAGAGCTGCCAAGTTACCAGCATGCAACGATTGCCTGAAAAATAGCTCTCCTCTCGGTACCTTTATTGAGTAGTAACTGGTAAAGCCGAACCCCAAAGAAGAAAAGAAGACAGGAATATAGAGAAGAACTGAAAGTTTCTTGGTTTTGAGATTGGAAGTTTTGTTTTGTAGGTATTAATTAGAAGTAGAACCGGACGAGTATCGTGGGGGTGGGGGAGGTAAAAGATAGGTTAGAGGAAGAAGTTGTAAACAGACGTTCGTCTATTGTTCCCTGTTATACTTTAAGAAATAAAGTTGTTAATTTTTACTTTAAATATTTTTGGAGTCTAGAATTGTCACAGAATATGCAGTGGATAAAACTTTTCCCTGTTGCTGGTTTTAAATTAAGCAGGATAATTTATCCTATGTTGTAATGCTACAACCCTACAGGAATGTGTTTTACTCTTTGCTGTCCTGTGGAACAGCTGAACCAAACACTCAATTCAAGGTCGGCATAACATGCTGCCCTGACTAGGTCTGCATACATCCTGTGAGAGAAGAACAGAAGTAAAGATAGCTCCCTTCCTATGTCTGTTTCCCGTATTCCGACAGTTCAGTTCTATTCAGGTCTGTGATCATTCCCTATTTTAGGTGAATTCAATCTCATTGAAATTCTCCACGAGAGTGATGCACGTCTCCATACGCAAATCTGGTGTTGGATTTATTGATGCTAACGTACAGATGTAAGGGAGTTATAAATTCCATGTCAGTCGTAGTGCATAGAGAAGGAATGGCTTTTTGTGGCACAGGGAAGAAACTGCGATGTCTAAGTGAGAGAAAAGGTTTATTGCGATCATCCCTGAGAGTGTTGTTGAGGCAGTATTTGGGGTACAGTGGATAGACTTCCTCACAAGTTTCAACAGACTAATCCTTGGGATGATGGCTCCATGAGCAGAGAGTGAAGCTCAGTGAGAGAATAAGAAGTGATTGCATTGAACCTTAAGGGGGATGGACAGTCACTCATGATGTTCTAACCAGGCACTGATACGGTGATAACTTCCATGGCTTTGTTTTTTTTGGTTCTCAATAGGTAAAGAGTCTCTGACGACGTCCCCCTCATCCCACCCCCACTCCACATATTGATTGAGAGAGACAGAGGGTCAGTCATTGAATAAACTCTCCCCACATTAATACAGTGCATTGAGTGTGTGATCCTGCACTGAACATCATGTTATCCACAATCCCGACAATAGCCACAATACCGTCATTCTAAAACAGATGACTAATCCCACCAGCTTCTGACATCTATGGAGAACATGGGTCTGCCTTCTCAGAGATGGAGGATGCCTCTCTGAGACTTGACACAAAATATCTGACTTCTTTCCTCACTGCCAGCGTTAAACCACGTTAAAATGTCATGTGTCCCACTTGTAATGGAGCCACGAGGAACATCATGGAGTCGTCTCTGAGTGCATTCTCTGTTTTATTGATTTGTCAGGTTGGAGCATCAATGACACTCTCCTCAAGGTGTTGAATGGCCTCCTCCAGGTCCCATGGAACAGGTTCATGGGTCTGACTTGACCCTGCCTGTTCCTGTTTAACAGATTGGTGTGGTAACCAGACTCCCCTTCTTCCTGTGGAATAGGCAGGAGGATTGAATGGGCTATCCCTCTCTTTGTTCAGTAGCTTATATGGGCTGAATGGCTTCCACATATCCGTTTCTAACGCGCTTGAGATGCTGAATGAGCTTTTCATTTAATTGTGAAAATGTAAAGTGTCTGGCCTTGCTGTTACATGAATGTTACCGACACTTTAACGGCACAAGCCTGAATGCTGTTCGGGTCTTACTGCACATAGGCACTGACTGGTTCAGGAGCTGAGGTGTGACACATTGTTCTGAACATTGGGTGATCTTCAGTGACCATCCCCATTTCAGATCTTATGATAAGGAAAGACAGTGATGAAGCAGCTGAAGATGTTTGTTTTAAGGTAGCTTCCGGGAGGATCTCCTGCCGAGACGTCCCCGGACTGAGAGGATTGTCAGTCACCGACTACAAACATCTTCCTTTGTGCTCTGAAAGACCCCAAACCAGTGGGGTGGGTACACCTGATTCCCATTAAGCTCAAATAAGTAGGTGGTCCTGATGCCATCCTCATTCAAATACTGCCTTGTTATCAAGGTTTTTCACTCTTTTCTGAGCCCCTGTGTTCACCTCTTCTTCATATCAATAGACGATAGTGTATGTGTAGGGAGTATTTTCCTCTCATAGAGGGTAATCAATGCCAGGAATTATCTGGGCTATATAGTGAGGTGAGTTACATCAAGGAAAGTATTCAAAGAGGTGGTACATGAATTTTTGACCTGTCAGAGAGCTAAGGCGTGTAAAGAATTGGATATTAAAGACGAGTTAATGCCAACTGTAGATCAGCCATGATGGTATACAATAGCTTGATCGTCCGAGTTACCTAATCTTGCGCCTTATGTTCTCATGTTCTGTAATTACAACGTTAATGATTATAATTTTCCTGAACGTTCTGTTATTGAATGTTGCAGTCAGAGAGAGTAAAGTATTTTGTGAGTCATCTCTGGGTGAGGTATGGGGGCTGTATTCACAGTGAATATGGGTCTCCAACATGACCAACAAATGAAGCACAAGTTGCAGAGAGGAGACACTCTGTAAAGAGACCAGAGGTGTCTTTCGAAACCAACCTGGTTTTCCAAATAACATTTTCCAACCCATGAAAAACCGTGTGTGACAGTCTTGAGTGATTGAATGATATCCTGTCTTCCTGTGGAACCGGCATTTGGAGCAGGTGGCCTCCATCTGGTACTTTAAGGAGCTGTGAGGAGCTGAATGGAACATAGGAACATAGGAATGAGTGGGCTATTAGACACTTTGTCACCGCTCCACCACTCAAAAAGTGATGTGATTGTGGTCTCAGCACCACCTTTCTGCCTGTACACCATTTTCCTACATTCACGTGTTTGTCAAATGTTTGAATACAACACAACTTTGAATAAATGTAATCATCCAGGCACCACAAACTTCTGGGGAAGGGAATTTCCATTTGAACAATCCTTTGAGAATTTCTCATTTGTGCTCCAACCACTGTAGGAGGCTCATTGTTTCCTTATCCAGTCCCACTCCCCCACTGGTTATAACAAATTTTAAATGCAACCAGTTCAGTTAGGTGGCCAATGACATAGACATCAGAGTAGCTTATTTTCTAGAAAAAAAATGTGAGACACAGAACTTTGAACTCATAGCAAATGGTAAATTGGCAGAGTGTCCTAAACGTTATTCTGCCTTTGAAGTTATTTTGCTCACACAAGATGCTGGTAATGGGATTTCTTTCTGCAATAGTTGGATTTAGCTGAATTCCGTTTGTTTCAGGCAGTGGAGAGATTCTCATGAATCCTCACCAGGAATCCTTCACAAATGGTAAAGATAACTCAGGGATTTTATGGTCTCACGCTTTGCTATTGGGTGGAACAATGTATGAGAGAGGGATCAATCGGCTGCTGCTTCTCAGGCAGGGAACATCTTTCTCCATCTCTGTGTTGGAACATACAATAACATCAACTGATCACCAAACTGAACCATGTGCGGTCTCCTGGAACATTCTCTTGAAAACCTGATTATGGACTATATGCAGGTGCATCATTGCTTTTGTTGTACACAGCGCCTTCCGATCGCAAACAAATGTTCCCACTTTATGAATTATTGACATGCTTTCATGTATCTGTGTAATTTGTAAATATTGGTAGGTGTCGTCACAGTACATATGTTCATATCAATACACCTTTTTCTTAAAATGTATTCTCTAGCTTTAGACTCCCTGACAAGAGAAAATATGTGTCAAGCTGATGCACTTTTCAGAAAGTCATGGATGGTTTAATAATATTTCCCAGGTAAGTTCGAAACAGATAACTACCCCATAATAAAAGGCCCTCATTCCAGGAATGAGTAAATGGAAACCTCTGCGAAAATCTTCGAAAACAATTATATCCTGTTTTTAGTTTCTGGGTACAAAAACGCACGCAGTGTATCAGATGTGGTCTCAGCAATGCCCTGTACAGATGCAGTAAAGCATTCCTGATATTAAACCTGATCCCTTTGTTGATAACTGTATCATGGCACTTACTTCCAAATCACTTGCAGCATCTGCAGACTGACTTCATGTGATTCATGTCCCAGGAACATGGAAACCCCCTGAATCACAGAGTTCTGCAATCGCTCTCCATTTAAATTGTTTACCATTGTTTTATCCTTCATGTCAAAATAGACAATTCACTCAATGTTCTTGGTGCTGCAGGTTAGCTAACTAACCAGTAACAGCTTTGCAACCTGAAAATAAACTTTTAGTTATATTCTCTATTTCCTGTTAACAACAGCTTCCCTGTTCCTGTGTAGCAGTTCGGGCAGGTTGATTGGCCTCCTCCTGGGCTGTGTAATGTACTCAACGAGCTGAATTACTTCATTCTATATTCCTGTGTAGATCCTTCAAAGGGCAGAATGGTTTCCTTCTGTTTCACTGTAACGATTCTGTTTGACAGAATGGGGTGGTTCCCGACCATGTAACGGCATCGAGGGTTGGATTGAGAGAACAACACATGGGGTAGGGGAGTAGTATATCACTGTAACAACCTCGAGGGGTGGATTGAGAGAGCAAAACATGGGGTGGGGGAGTAGTATATCTCTGTATCAGCCTCGAGAGGTGGATTGAGGGAGCAACAAATGGGATAGGGGCAGCAGTATGTTACTGTAATAGCTTTGCTGTCCTATTACAGGCTGCTTCTCCTGCATTGGGAGAAAGGGGAGGGGGGAGGGAGAGTGGCAATGGGTGACCCTGCTCTTAGTGCCCGTATAGGTGGGGGGAATTGTGAGGTGTCTGGAAGGAGTCAGTCGACAGTTTGAACCAATAGAGTATTATTAGTGTGGGACGAAAGAGTAGGCGACAGAGAAAAAGAGGAAGCAAGTTGCTGAATTCAATAGTGAGAGTGTTCATGCCTGAGCCTTATTTGGAGATAGGGTGTGAACCTTGTTCGGGGGTAGGTTCGATAACTGATGGACAGTGAGTGTGAGGGAGCAAATAGAATGCAGTTACATTTATCCAGACAGAAGGGGGAGCATATTGTTGCTTGTCTTGAAGTGATAGACGTTTCTTCAGATCATCTCAGAGTCGAGGTGAGCCTCTCCGAATGTCTTGTTTAAGTCTATCGCTAATAACGCCACTGACACTGTTCCTCAGATTCCACAGAATCAGTTCAAGTGGAGCTTAGAAATAGCAAGGAGAAGCAAATATTGGTGTGTCATATATCTAAACCAAAACAGTTGTGAAAAATCTGAGTATCATGTGCTCTGGAAATTAGATATGCAAGTACTGTGAATACTGCAGTCTTATTGGATGGTTTCAAGTTGCATCTAAACTGCATTAACTAAGTGACTGCTCATGTTGTGAAAAATAAGTGTATATGAGGTGGGTTGAAGAGTATGTTGTGAAGCAAACTAGTGAGCAGATTATTTTGGATTTGGTGTCGTGTGGTGAGGCGGGTTAATTTATAACCTTGCTCTGAAGCAGCTTTTAAGGAATAGTGGCATTAATAAGGTGCACTTTACACGGTGCCTGTATACAACAGACATTCTGGTTAAACATCTTGGAAGACTGGAAGCTAGAGGGTCAAGTTAGCTTCAGTGAATTGGGAAAATACAACATAACATTCAGTGGGAGACAAGCAATAATTGTTAGAGTCATAGAGTCCTACAGCACGGAGACAGGCTCTTCGGCTCAAACTAGTCTATTCTGACCAAAATGTCCATCCACGCTAACCCCATTTCCCTGTCATTGCTCCATATCCTTCTAATCGTTCCCTATCCGTGTTTTGTCCAAATGCCTATTAAATGTTGTTAATGTACCCGCCTCTACCACTTCCGCTGGCAGCTCATTCCATATGTGTACCAGCCTGTGTGTTAAACAGTTGGTCCTCAGGCTCTCTTATAGTCTTTCCCCTCTTTCCCCTCTGTCCTTAAACTGATGCCCTCTAGTCTGTGATTGCCAAACCCTGGGAAAAAAGACTGAGTACATTCATTCGGTCCATGCCTGTCATGATCTTATACACTTCTGTCAGATCCCCCTCAACCTCATACAGGCTAAAGTAAAATATCCTAGCTTGTCCAAACACTCCCTATAACTCAGACTATTGAGACAGTAACATCCTTGTATATGTCTTCAGCTGTCTTTCCAATTTAATAACACACTTCCTATAGCAAATTGAAAGGAAAACTGAACATTACGCTACCAGTATGGCCTCACCAGCATCCTATTAACTGTAACGTAATTCCCTGATTTCGATACTCAGTGATATGCACTGCTGAAGGCCAGTGTGTCAAAAGCTTTCGTCATTGTCCTGTCTACCTGTGAATCAACTTTCAGAGAACCATGCACCTGAATTCCAAAGTCCGTCTGTTCCACTACACTCCTTAGGACCCAACCATTCCCCATAAAACTCCAAACTTGATTTGACTTTCTAAAATGCAGGAACTTATATTGATCTATATTAAAATCCATTTGCCATTTCTCAGCCCACTTCTCCAGCTGATCAAGAGACAACTGTAATTTCTGAAATTTCTGATAACCTTCCTCACTCTCCATGATGCCACCTGTTTTAGTGCCATTTTCAAACTTCCAAATCATGCTTGTACATTCTCATGTAAATCATAGATATATGCAATATGTAGTGGTCCCAGTCCCAACCTCTGAGGCATTCCACTAGTCACAGGCCTCCAGGCTGACCAGCATATTTCCAGTACTACACTCTGCTTCCTACCATCAAGGCAATTTTGTACCTAATTTGCCAGGTCCCCTTCAATTCCATGCGATCTAACCTTCCAGAGCAGTGTACCATGTGGAACCTTATTGAAGGCCTTACTGGAATCCCCCTGGATTACGTATACCACTCGGACCTCCTCAACATTGCTGGTCCCTTTTATTAAAGAACTCCAACAAAATTTTGAATCATGATCTCCCTAGCACAAACTCCCGTGCTGAATTTGATGAAGGGCTTTTGCCTGAAACATCAATTATCATGATCCTCGTATGCTGCCTGACCCTCTCTGCTTTTCCAGCACCATTCTAATCTTACTCCGAACCACACCCTGCATATATATCCAATCTCTCTGAATCTTCTCAAGTAACCTGCCCACTAGATTTTCGGTTTACTGATCTTTAGTTCCCAGGTTTATCTTGGTAGCCTTTCTTGAATACAGCTCAGCATTCGCTACCCTCCAGTCCTCACTCTTCCGTCAGCGATGATAGAAAAGAGCCAACCAGTGCTACAGCAATTTCTTCTCTATCCTCCTATCCTCCTGCGGTGTTCCTGAATATAACTGGTCAGGACCAGGAGTTTTTAGAAATACTGCAAAGTCTGAAAAATACGTCTATTTATTTCAGGTACTAACACCAAAGAGTGAGAAAGTGACTCAATGATGGTTAACATAACAAATTAGAAAACATGTTAATCATAGGAAGTGACTTCAGAAGAATTCCAGATATTGTGGAAACAAAGAATTCTCAGAAATTAACGATCAAAAAAAAGGATGGCCATGAAACTGATAAGGAAATCAAAAAGCGAACATACATGCTAACAAACAGGAACACAAAGACTGCATCAATCTGCGATCTATATTTCAAAGGAAACAAAATAAAAGCAAGGTCAAATGTGGAAATTTGGAATCGGGAGAGGAGAGGTCATTGTGGGGAACAGGGAAATGGGCAAGAAAACAACCAGTTACATTGCATCTGTCTTCATGGAGGAAGAGCCAGAAAATCCCCCAGTAATACCAAGTGATCATATCGGACTCCTGGAGCTAAGACATAAAGTCAATTCATATCAGTAACAAGATAGTGCAGCTGGGAAGAGCATTGCTAAGTCAGATGTGTTTCCTATCAAAATGTCAGAAATAAATCACCAATAGAAGTATTAATTGCACTGTCGATGACTGTGTTTTATTTTCCTGTATATTCTGCAGAGGGCAGAAACTATTGTAGATAAATTGAAGTTAGTAAACGCGATCCAAGCAGTATAGATGAATGGAAGGGATCTAAATAGCTACAAAGGGAAAAAGAGACAGTGGCGAGAACTGCAGACCAATTCACTTGACATCTGTAGGGAAACTTTTGAAATCTATTACATAGGATGATATTTTTGATATTTAGAAATTAACAGCAACAATGGAGAGAATCAGCATGCATTTCTGATAGAGATATCATATTTGATAAACTTCGGAATTGTTTCTTACAGCATAGATAATGGGGAACCACTAGAAGTGGCATATGTTGGATTTTCGGAAGGATTTCTATAAGAGCTCAAATAATGAATTCGTAAATGCAATGAATGTGAAGGGTATTTGGAGGAATATATGTAAGTGGAAAGTTAAAG
Organism: Chiloscyllium punctatum; assembly: GCF_047496795.1. Classification (NCBI taxonomy): domain Eukaryota; kingdom Metazoa; phylum Chordata; class Chondrichthyes; order Orectolobiformes; family Hemiscylliidae; genus Chiloscyllium; species Chiloscyllium punctatum. Next base: position 10,718,871 of record NC_092755.1, on the reverse strand, counting down.
TTTGGTTCACCTTTATTTAAGAGAGTCCGAAAATTGATGTAAAGTCATGTTGAAGCAGTTTCACAGCGTGTTGATGGGACTGTACCTGGAGTATTGTGCACAGTTTTGCTGAACGAATCTCAGAAAGAATATACTGACAACAGAGGATATGCAATGGGCATTTTCCAGATTAATCCCTCAGATAGCGAGATCGCCTGATGAGGAAACTCGGCCTATTTTCTCCAGTGCTTCAAAGCAGTCACCGTGAAATGTAGAACATTCAGAAAAGATATGACAAGTTGGAAATTAACAGAATACTTCCCTGGCTCTCTAATCCACATTCAAGGCAAATAATGTAATGATCTGGGACAGACCAGTTACGACTGCAATAAAGAGGAATTTCTTCACTTGGAGGGGACTAACAAACACAGGGGCATGGAAACCTGCTGCTGGCAGGGTAAGACTAGGGAGTATCCCCAGATAATCTGCAAGTGTGTCAAACAAAACAGAATATCCAGGGAACAGTTAGGACTCGTTAGGACTTGCCAAGTTGCATCCAAATCAACTTCAGTGGGAGGATACAGGAGTTAGAGGAAGAAGGCTGTTTGTGTGACTGAAGGCCAGTGTCCAATGGTGAATCCCGGGGATCAGTGCTGTTCCCCTTAATTTGGAGGTGTTGGTGTTGGACTGGAGTGGACAATGCTAAACATCACATGACACCAGTTTACAGTCTAACAGGTTTATTCAGATGCACGAGCATTCGAAGCGCTGCTTCTTCATCAAAATGCACAAACATCTGATGAAGAAACAACGCTTCGAATGCTCGTGTCTCTGAATAAACATGTTAGACTATGAGGCAATGTTGTGCGATTTTTAACCTTATTACTTGTGGTAATCATAAATGATGCAGCTGTGAATATGGATGAGGGGTGGGGCAGGGTGATAAGTAAGTTTGTGTTTCATACAATGATTGTTCGGGTGGTTGGCAGTGAGAACGAAAGTCTTATGTTTCAGGAAGATACAGATGGAATGGTCAGATGGGTGGATCAATGGTAGATGGAATGTAACCCTGATAAATATGAGGTGATATTCTTTGGAAGAAGGAACCAGACGGGGGAGGACTCAATGAATGGCAGCTCACTAGGAAGGTCAGAGGGTGCTTCTCCACACATCCCTGAATGTGATGGACAAGTTAATACACAATTTGAGAAAACATAGTGGACCGTTAACACAGCCTTTATTCATCAAAGCATAGATTATCAGAGCTATGCGGAAATTTTTTTGGCCAAGATGGGATACCGTGTGTAGTTCTGGGAACCACATTACAGGATGGATGTGATTGCACTCGAGGGGGTACAGAGGGGACTCAACAGGATGTTCATTGGGATGGGTCATATCAGCCATGGAGAGAGACTGGATAAGCTCGGGTTGTTTAGTTTGGAGGAAAGAAGGCTGAGGGGGCCGTGCTTCAGAAGGATAATATTACGAGGGGCATGGACAGGGTGGATAAACAGCAGCTGTTCCTTTTAGTCAAATGCCCACAATTTTAAAGTGAAAGGTTTGAGGTTTCGTGCGGATTTGAAGACTGTTTTTCACACAGAGTTGTTGGGGTCTGAAATGCGCTTGTTGAGATGGGGGTTGTTATGATAACCTCACAACCATTAGAAAATACATGGTTGTGCACTTGAAATGCCATAAGATTCACGGCTAAACGCCTTGTGTCGGAAAGTAGGGCTAATGTAGACCGTGCTGTATTTCTGATGGTACAGAGTCTGTGCTTCTGTGATTGTATGGTTGTGGAAGGTCAATCATTGCATGGTTTAAGATAGGAATTGATGGGTTTCTGAAGAATATCTTATCAAAACGTATATGAGTGAACTTCTAATATCTTTTGAAAACATATCATTGGCAAAATTAAAAGAAAAAGGCGCGGCTTTCTTACAGTCTGTTACCGGATAATTGAGGACAGGGAAAGAGCAGAACAATGGAACAAATACTTAAGTTATGCCTTCACAGAAGAAAGCAAAACAAAAGAAAACTTCCTAGCAATACTATGGAACTTTAGTCTGGTGAGAAAAAGGGAATAGAATGAAATTAGCAACTAACAGTTTTAGAGAAAGTATTGGATTGAACGTAATGGGTATAGACAAAGTGAATAGAGATTTATGAAATGGGCATCATATTTGAGAAAGTGGCTTTTAGCAAAATTATGGAGAAGGTATCAATGCAGTACGAGTGGAATCTCAGAAAGATTTTTGATAAAGCCCCAAGCCTTTCGTGCAAATTCGAATCCTGTGGGACTGGGGCTCATATGTGGTCATGGTTTTAGAATGGGAGAGCTGGCAGGAAACACTGATAAGGAACAAAACCATGATTTTTGAACGGAAGGCTTGGATGATATAACAAGGATGAGAATTTGGAATCCAGCTATTCCCAGTACACATCATATCTTTGGTTGAGGGGCTTAAATGCAATATTCCTAAGTCCACTGACAGCACTAAACGATGTCAGCTTGTGAGTGGTTGAGGAGGATGTAAAAAAGCTCCAAGGTGATTGAGACAAGTGGAGTGAGTGGCAGATGGAGATCATTGGGAGAGATGTGATGTTGTATACATTGATGGGAACAATAGAATGGCAGCCTATCTTTTGAAAAGAGATTGGTTGAAAAAATGTTGCTCTATAAAGGAAATTAAGCTGCAGTTTTATTTATTTCTGTGCAGCCCTCTGAGTCCATGTAGGACAGTCAGTTCTGAACACGGAAGTCAATACTGGGAATGGCTTTGACACGATGACCAGTGCATATAGACCCAGCAAGTGGGGAGCTGTAGCATTGAAAATTATCTTGATCTCCCTGTAGACCAGTCAATGAAAGCAATGTTGCAGGAGCTGTAAGCAGTTAGGAAAATAAATAGTGTATTGACATTCATTTCAGGGAGATTTGGATGCAGGAGTAAGGGTCATTTACTGCAGCTGTACAGGGCCTTGGTGAGACCTCACCTCGAACATTGTGCAGTATTGTGTGCAGTTTTGGTCTCCTTACCTAATAAAGGACAAAACTGACATTGAGGGAGTGCAGTGAAGCACGACCAGACTGATCTCTGGGATGACGGGCTTGTTGTAGGAGCAGAGTTTGGGGCAACTGTGCCTGTATTCCATGGGTTTTAGGAAAATGAGTGGAGATCACAGTGAGATATATAAAACTCTGACAGGGCGAGACAGATTGGAAGCAGGGATGATAGTTCCCCGGGCTAGCATGCCTGAAACCAGGGGCCACAGCCATATCATATTTCATAAATGCGTGTTATCGGAGAACTGCATGTATATTGAATGGTGCCACAAAATTGATGGACCAAAGGGATTACAGCAGTTCCAATTTTATATTTCGCAATGTTTAAACTTATTCAGTGAAATGAACAGTGTATGGGGAAAACTGCATTGAGGAGACTTTTGGCCATGCCTTAGCATGGGGGAAGCTCAATATGTTGAATGACCTCCTCCTTTCCCAATGTTTCTGTGCAGTCTGTGGGAAAGCTCTGTAAATGTTGTCACAGGCTCTCAGGTGTTCGGAAGGAGGCCTCTGCAGGGGCAACAGGACTGTTTTTCCCATTCCCTTTTCCGATACTGAGGCTGGGGCCGGGTGTTCTGTATGGTTATACCCTTTCAGACCTTGGAGCAGTTTGATACAATAGTGTGTCTTGCTTAGCAGATTGAGAGACCATTGAAAAAGTGATCACATGTCTGTGTGGCTGGAGTCACTTTTAGGCCACACCAGGAAAGCAAGGGAGATTCACTTCCTGAAAGTATATTGGTGAAGAAGATCAATGTTTACAATCAACATTGGACATAAGATCACTATTACTGACACCAGATTTTAATTAATTTTATGAATTACTTTTAACTTCCACCAGCTGCCAGACCATTAGCCAAGTCTGGTTTAGTAATCTATTGACATTTCCACAATAGCACCATCTGCACATGGGGACCTATCGAAAACCACACTGGCCTGGTTAGTTTTGTGCTGCTTCAAAGCTCTGTCAAAAAGAATTCCCACTAATTTGACTGTCGTGAAGGGACTGAAGGGGTGGTAAATGGTCAGATTGTAGTTATTCCCCTCTTAGGAGATTGGACATAGTTGAGTAATGTTCCACACTGCCAGGGAGATGTCAGAGTTGGAGGTGGAATGAAACAGCTTCCCCAGGGACACGGCTTGTTGTGCAGCACAAGTCTTCAGTCCTATTACAGGAATGGGGTCAGGGCTCATTGCCTTTGTCATATCTACTGTGTTCAGCTGTTTCTTCATGTCACGTGCTGCGAATCGAATTGATTGAAAACTGGCATCTGTGATTCTGTGGGCATCATGATGTGGGTGAGGTGTTTCATCCACTCAACAACGTTTCATCCGCGATGCCATCTTCTGTGTTCGAAGTGAATATGATTCCCTCTGTTTTTCTTCCTGACCATGATTAAGATGTCCGTAGTGTCAATGATGTCAGTCTTATGCAGTTTCAGAATCAAGGAACTTGTCACCATGCATTATCATTCAGCCCACAGTGTACGGTGCTCCAGGTTGGATGGGACGTTTGAGCATCTTTGACATACATCTTTGGAAATTAATCAAAAACAGAAATTGGTGAAGAAACTGCAGACGATGTTGCAGCATCTTCTGGAGTGAATGCAGAGTGAAACTTTCAGGTCCAGTGACCCTCTACAAAGCTCTCAGTTTCTCCAGCAATTTTTGTACTTTTATTTGCAGTATCCATAGTTATTTGTTTAATTGAAAATTTGTTCTTTAACTATTCATTTCTGGTGAAACTCAGCAGGTCTGTCTGCATCTGCAGAGACAGAAACAGAGTTAGCGTTTCAAGCCCAGTGTGACACTTCTGCAGAACTTAAAAGGATTGGAAACTGAGATTTTTAATCGCTTGCCAGAGGTGGGAGATGGGTGACAGGGAAAGGAGGGTGTGGCAAAAATAAGCAGGCTTTTAACAGTGGTGAACAAGAAGATGATAACGAACGGGTTTAAATTAAGACGTGGCTGGGGAAAGGGATTCTCTCTACTGAGTGCAAGATAAAGAAGACACAATCACACAAGGGAGGCCAGGAGGGAGAATGTTGACTATGTGACATTATATAGATCTGGCCATAATTACGTTTTCCCTGTCGAGATCATCACCCCTTTTAATTTGACACGATATTAAACATGGCAGTAAAACAATACTCAGCCCAAACTGCATATTGTTATTTGTTTTTCTCAATATTACAAAATACTAAGACAGCAAGAAACGTTTACAAGTGTCAATAAGAAGTCAAACACATGAATTCATGTGTTTGACTTCTTGTTGACAGTAGTAAACGTTTCTTGCTGTCTTCGAATTTTGTAATATGGGGAAAAACAAATAACAATATCAAGTTTGGACTGAGTATTATTTTCCTGCCATGTTTAATATAGTGTCAAATTTGCAGTGTTTATCTTTAAATGTCTGTTCTTGAAGTTAGTTCTGGAGTGTAGAAGGTTGAGGGGTGACATTGTAGTAGTTTATAAAATCATGGATAGGGAGAATAGCCATGGTCTTTTCGACGGGATGGGGAAGTTCAAACATCCAAGACATAGTTTTAAGGTGAAATACGGAAGATTTAAAAGGAACAAAGTAGCAACAGTTTTACACAGTGGGTGGCGTGTGTATGGAATGAGCTGCCAGAGGAAGTGTGGTAGTTGCATGTACAGCTGCAACATTTAAAACTCATTTGGACAAACATGAATGGGAAACAGTTAGAGGCATATGGGCCAAATGAAAGCAGATGGGATGAGCTTAATTTGGAAAACCTGGCCAGCATGAACATTTAGAAAAGCTTCAAACAGGGTCAGTGTAGTTTTGTGAAAGGGAAATTATACTTTGCCCTGTAAAATCATGCAAAGAACTTCTGGAGATGCCAGAGAATGTAACAAGCGGACTTGATAAAGTGGATCTGCTAGGAACCAGGCTTTTCCACAAAGTAGTACAGAATAAAAGTTCTTACACAAGACTGAAGTTCGTAGGATGACGGCTAATGTGGTAACATGGGATGATGATTGGTTAACACATAGAAATCGGAGAGTCAGGATTAATGGATCTTCATGATCAAGGTCTATCTGCTGGAATACCACAAATATCAGGCGAATGGCATCAGTTATTTACAAGGTAAAAACAATGACTGCAGATGCTGGAAACCAGATTCTGGATTAGTGATGCTGGGAGAGCACGGCAGTTCAGACAGCATCCAAGGAGCAGCGAAATCGAAGTTTCGGGCAAAAGCCCTTTATAAAGGGCTTTTGCCCGAAACGTCGATTTTGCTGCTCCTTGGATGCTGCCTGAACTGCTGTGCTCTTCCAGAACCACTAATCCAGAATCAGTTATTCACATTCTATATTGATAGCCTGACGGTGGGAGCTAAGTGCAATACATATTCGAGGTAGTGGATGAGTCTGAGAATCAAAAGGCAGGCTGTTATTTAATGGAGGGGACTCCCAGAAAAGGAGTGTTCCTATGTATGAAACATAAAGTCAGCATGTTGGTGCAGCAGGTAACTAGGTTGGTTCATTAGGCAGCTTCCTGGGCTGAAAGGGTTGTGTTCTTGAGAATCTCTAAAATGGTGAGGCGATTATTCATTGGGGTTTAAATGAATGAGGAGTGATACTGCTGAAAAATACAAGACACAGAAGGGGCTTGAGAAGGTAGGTATTGGCAAGTTGTTTCCACTCTTGGGTGGAGTCTCAAACTCGAGAATATAGATACCGAATATGGAACATCGATTTCAATCTGAGAAGCAGAGTGATGTCTTCTCTCAGAAGGTAGTAAATGTCCAGAAATCCATAACCCAGAGAGGTATAGAGGGATACACAGAAACGGCAAGAAAGTGGAATTGAGCCCTGGAGTAGATCAGCCATGTTCGTTTAAAATGACAGGGCAAATCTGAGGGGCCGAATAGCCTACTCTATTTATTCATTTCATATGTTATGCTCTTGGAAAGTAACTGGTTGTTTTCCTGGAAGTTGCGTTGTGCAATGTTGCATTCAGGGAGAGCAGAGGATTTGCTTGGATTAACCTCGGGTGGGGTATGTGGGCTGTATCCCAGCGTATCTTGGTCTGTAACATGATGCACATCTGGAAACAGGGATTGGGAGTGGCGTCACTTCCCAACCCAGCCTGCATTTTCCAAATACCTTTCCAAAACTACACCTAACCATCCGAGTGACCTCGATCTGTCCCTATATAGCAGGTCTGAAGGGCTGAATGGAACATCAGAACACAGGGATGAGGGACACAAATCTGCCGTTCGGCCCTTTGAAACTACTCTACCAGTAAATAAAAGAGGAAATGCTGGAAAATCTCAGCAGGTCTGGCAGCATCCGTTAGGAGAGAAAGCTAAAAATAAAGGGGAGAAATATCGAGGCATTTTTCCTCATATAAATACCCCTTTATGACTCCCTTTTTTAGGTTTGACAAAGGGTCAGTTAGACTCGAAACGTCAGCTCTTTTCTCTCCTTACAGATGCTTCCAGACCTGCTCAGATTTTCCAGCATTTTCTCTTTGGGTTTCAGATTCCAGAATCCACAGTAATTTGCTTTTTTTCCACCACTAAATAAGGTCGTGGCTCATCTTATTGTGGTCCCAGCTCCACTTTTATCTCCATGTACTATTATCCCTGATTCACCGTCAATGGACAACCAGACGAAACCAGCCTCAATATAAAATAAAGAGTAATTTATCACAACTTGAATGAATTTTCCTCATTTCTATTCTGACTGAGGTTGGAGGTTGTCACTGTTTCCTTTTCTAGTCCCACTCCTCCACTACTCACAACAAATTTTAAATGCTACCAGGTTGGTGATATGGCCAATGATAAAGGTCTCAGACTGGATCAGGTTCAGTGATAGGAACAAGTCAGGCAGATTTCTTTCGTCAGCCACAAGTAACTATTAGGACTAATGGATGCGCATGGTGGATCTGTGTTTAGCACTGCTACCTCTCGTCACCAAGAAGCTGGGTTAACTACCAACCTTGGGCTATGTTCTGCGTGGGATTTGAGTATTCTCTATGCAGGAATCTGCGTGGGTTTCCTCACGATACTCCAATTTCCTCCCACAGTCCAAAGATATGCAGCTTAGAGTGGATTGGCCATGCTAAATTGTCCATATTGTCCAGGCATGTGTAGGTTAGGTAGGTTAGTGATGGAAAATGCAAGGTTACAGGGATAGGGAAGGGGGGCGGGAAGGTCCGGGGGGATGCTGTTCAGAGGGTCAGTGTGGACTTGATGGATGGGATGTCCTGCTTCCACACTGTAGAGTTTCTACAAACATTACAAGAAATTTGGGCAATACCCAGTGGGTATATATCTGATCCACTCTCCTCTAGGTCTTGTTTGTTTCAATAAGATCACCTCTCATTCCACGAGTAACTTGTTAAAGCCTTCATAATAAGGCCCTCATCCCTGGAATCCATGAAGTGAAACATCTCCGAACTGCTTCCAATGTAATTATATCCTTTCTCAGATAAGGAGACAAAGAAAAACTAATCTCAAACTCAGGTCTTGAGGTTTATGTTTTGTTCTTTCAGCATTGTAGGTCTTTCGAACTCTCTTTCCCGCAGACCAATGGAGGCAGAGATATTGAATATTTTTGAGGCACAGACAGAAGTTTCATAAATAACAACGGAGTCGAGGATTATCGGGGATTGGCAGGAATGTGCGGTGTGGGGGGAAATGTAGACAATGGTACCAAATGACACGGCTCTAGAAAATTCATTAATAAAGTGCAAAACGAAATTAAAATGCTGATAAAATTTTAAAGGGGAATCCAAGATGGCCACGATCCAGAAGGTCTGCTTTGCTGGGCTTTGCATCACAGAACGGGCAAAGTGGTACTCTAACCCACTCCATCCCAGCCATTTACTTAAAATTAAACAATAAAAGAACTATAGAATCTTTATTAATCCCGGTTTATCAAGTAGAAATGACAAAACATGGGAGAGAATCGAGTAAGTCCCAACACACGGTGCACCCATCAGAAGCATCGAGCATGCCTGAGGCTGTCGCTGCAACCCAGTCTGCTCGTTCCATGGACCCAGTTACTCACCAGACCTTGGTCACTGAATTCACCAAGTTATGTGAAATTATTGAAGGCATGATTAAAGAAAAGTTCAGCAGTATCCTCGAGCCATTCTCAGCCGTGCTCCAAAAACATGACTTGAAAGCCTTGGAAACAGAATGGATGAGTTTGAGCGCCGAACTGCAGTGGCAGAGACTACAACTGATTTCTCCAAGGAGCGATGCTCGCCCTTGAAAAACAGGTCTGCACCTGAACGAAACACGACGTTGAGAACAGGGGCAGGATGAAAAATGTTCACATCGTCGGTCTGCTGGACCAGACGGCAGGTGGTCAGCCAGTGAGGATTTTCGAGAACTGGCTGCAGCGATTCCTTCACTTCGAAGCTGAAGAGAGACGGGTGAAGAGTGAGACAGTTCATCGGGTTATGGCGTGGAGGTCAGGCTCAGACCAGTACCCTCGCTCTGTCCTTGAGCGATTACATAGTTATGGGGACAAACAAAGACTGATGGAAACTTCCAGAACACAGGGGAATGATCCAATGGTTTTAATTTACGAGAGCTCCAGGATTATGATCTTTCAGGACATTTCAGCAGCGTTCATTCAAGAAAGAAAATCTTTTGATGATATCAAGAGAAGAGTAAGGGAACTCAGGATTCAGTATTCCTTATGGTTCCCAGTGGTGCTCTGTATTGCTTTGAATGGATCCGTGAACCCGTCTGACTCTCCAGAGTAAGCGAAAACTTTGTGGATATTTTAAAGTAAGCTGGATGTTTAGACAATCATGTTTCTCTCTTAAAGACATTTTCTTGGATTTTTCTGGTAGTAACCAGTGTTTAATTATAGTCGGGGATGGGTAGAGTAGTCACTTCTAACTTCTTCATTCGTATTACTACTCACTTTCTCTTTATTTGCTCAGTGCCCACAGGCAGTTCAAGCTGGATTTTTGTTGTTAATTGCCCTGGATGCCATATTGGTAATGGGCAGAAGATAAAGTTTTGTGATATGTCAACGTCCCCGGTGGGCAGGGGTGGTGTGACAGTAAATTACCCTATCAAGTGTCATTGGCACTTTGGTCTTTGTTTCGTTCTTTGGTTTTTTTATGTGTTTAGCTTTGGAAAGTTTTGAGAGCTGGTTATGTGTAGTAGTTTTAGTTTGTACAGTTTTTAGGCTCTATGAGTCTTTTTTCATTAATGATCAGTGATGTGTAATTCGATGTGAAACTCGAGAGTTGAAATGTTGTTACATTGTGTTATAGATAATGATGTGCTTAAATGGCATACCTGGAACATTAAGGGGAGCCATCTGCCAGTCAAGAGGAAAAATATACTTTCTAGTCTTAAAAAGGAGAGGGTGAATGTTGTCCTATTGCAGGAGGTGCATCTTGATGACAAGGAACATTTGACGTTACAGCAGGGCAGGTTTGATTGGGTTTATTTCTCATCTTTTAATACCAGGAGCAGGGGAGAAGCCATACTGGACAGGAAGAATCTACCATTTAAATTATTAGATTGTTTTGGACACTCACGGGAGGATCATAATCCCTAAAGCCTTGAACTATGGGAAATAATACAGTATTTTGAATGTTTATTCCCCTCCCCCCCCCCCCCGCCCCGCCCAGCGCACCCTCTTAAAATCCTGGTAATTGCATTTGCCAAATTAAGTTATCTTGCAACGTGGCACATTATTGTAGAAGGAGATTTCAACTGTGTTATGGACCTCATGATGGGCAGAATGTTCAAACGGCCCCCAAAATCCCCGTTATAATGTAAGCAATTAGTGGATGTGTGTGCAGAACTAGATGTCTGGAGGCAGATCTACCTCACAAGTAGGGATTTTATTTTCTTCTTTAACCCGCAGAAATACTACACGAGGGTTGATCTCTTCCCCATCACTACAACAATCTTAAATTCGGTGGCATCCTGCACAATTGGGAATGTTACCCCAACATGCCTGGTCCAGAAGTGAGATAGATGCCACATAATATTATGTTGGAAACAGGTGAGGATCTTATGTTTCTGTCAAATCCCACAATTTCAGCCGTGATGTAATGCATTAATTCGCTTGTCGCCTTTTCGGGCTATAAGATTAATTTTACAACGTTGGCGGCCATGCCTATGGGAGGCCTGAGGGAAATACCTGATGAGGGCAAATCCTGGTTTCCTTTTAAATGATCATGGTGGGGGCGGGGGTTTCTCTATTTCGGTATATTCATTACATCTGTCTTTGATAATGTATTTAACGTGAACTATGTCCATGTGTTTAACAAAATTAAACAAGACCTTCAAAGATGGGAGGCACTTCCAATATCCTGGCTAGGTCGAATAGCTCTTATTAAAATGAATGTCCCTCCTCATTTACTATACCCCATGTGAATGCTTCATTTGGTGTTTCCCAGACAGATATTTAGGAGACATAATGGCTGGTTTAGCTCTTTTATTTGGCACCATAAGCAACTCTTTATCAACCTAACCAAATTGTAACTTCCCCCAGATTGTGGGGATTAGATCTCCCAGATTAAAAGCTATCAATTGAGCTCTTTTTATCATACATTAGTGCTCAGCGTCAATACGGTTAGATATTGAACCCTCTCAGACAAAATGAACTCTTATTGCTAGATTATTACAGTGTGGAAACAGGCCCTTCAGCCCAACAAGCCCACACCGACCCGCCACCCACCCAGGCCCATTCGCCTACATTTACCTCATCACCTAACACTACGGGCAATTTAACAAGGCCAATTCACCTGACCTGCATATTTTTTGGACTGTGGGAGGAAACCGGAGCACCCGGAGAAGACCCATGCAGACACGGGGAGAATGTGCAAACTCCACACAGTCAATCGACTGAGGCGGGAATTGAACTCGGGTCTGGTGCTGTGAGGCAGCAGTGCTAACCACTGTGCCACTGTGCGGCCCATGGTTGTTCTTAGGCAAAATGATAACATTTATGGAGTATTGTCATAACCCAATAATTATCAATACTGTTAAAGCATGAGTGACAATGCATCAGATCGAGGGCAATACAACCAAAATCATGTTTCTTACCCCTGTAATTGGTACACTGTGTTGTCATCCGGGGATAATGGATTCCAGGTTTAAACTGTGGGCAGCAAGGGCTGTACCTTGCTTGAGTGATTTAGAATTAGTAGAATCCCTACAGTGTGGATGCAAGACGTTGGGCCCAGCAAGACCACTTCGACCTTTTAAAGAGAAACCCACCCAGACCCAATCCCCTACCATCCTATATTTACCCTGATTAATGCCCAAACCTACACATCCCTAAACACTATGGGTGATTTATCAATGACCAATTCATCTAACATGTGCATTTTTGTACTGTGGAAGGAAACGCACACAGACACGGCGAGAATATGTTAACTCAACACAGCCAGTCATCCAAGGCCAGAACCAAAGCCAAGACCCTGGTGCTGTGAGGCAGCAATGCTCACCACTGAGCCACCACGTGTTATTTGATGGAGAAACAATGATGTCATTTGATCAAATAACTCGTACGTATGGACTACCTAGTAGAGACCTCTTCTGTATTTTTTCCAGATCAGAGATTCGATTGAAAAAAAAACACACTTTTACCACACTCATACAGATCCGATAAAGGGAAGTGGGCGCTTATTGCTTCGAATACACTCTCTGTCAGTACCCTTTATCATTAGTTGGAGAGTGTCCCCTCAGACGAGACTGTGCAGCTTTGTGTTGTCTGCGAGAGAGTTGGGGGTTCAGAACACTTCCGAGACATGGGAGGATATTTGTGAAAATGCTTGAAGGATTTTGCTCTGTAAGAGGACCCATTCCATGCAGTTGAAAATTCTCCGTAGGATCTATCTGACCCCAAATTGTCTCTCAAAATTCAAAGTGGGATTATCTTCAGCATGTCCTAAATGCAGAATGACTACAGGCACTCTTACTCATTGCTTGTGGTTCTGCTGCAGACTTCATCTATATTGGAGCACTGTGTCAGATGTGATAGAGTGGGTAATTGGGACTGAATTGGAGATGGACTTGGTTTCTGTTTTCCTGGGCCTGCCCAAGGTACTTTCCACAGATGAATATGGGAAAAAATATATATCCTTACAATCCGTACTTTCTGTGCTAGGAAAAATATTCTATTGTTTTGGATGTCTGAACTCCCCCACCCCCAGAGAGGAAGAACTGTGAACATAAAAATGTGTATCAGTTAATGCTCTTGATGAACGAGAGCTATCCTTTTGTTATGCTAAGCTGTATTATTTATTCCTTATTTATTGTTTAGTTTTGTTTTTTTCTTCTGTCTGTGTAGTTTTTTAACTTGTTTTGCATGTACATGCAATTGGATGTAATTTTTTTCAGATATTTGAGTTGTGTTGTTATTGGTTTATTATAATATTAAAAATCTCTTTTTAATTTTTTTTAATTAAAATGCTAACATTGATAGAATACAGTCCCAAAAACTCTCATTAGAGAGCCCACTCATGGTGGTTTATCCTGAGGATCCCCACATCTCGGGTGATGGGGTGAGGCTGAGAGAGTGTCCCCTTCATGGTAATCTCTGTCAGTGTAAGGAACTGAACCTGCGCTGTTGCCCTGCCTCAACATCACAAACCGGCCGTCCTGCCAACTGAGTGGGAGACTGCGTAACTGTTACAGACAGAAACAGTCACAGACAAAGGGTAAGAGAAACGTTCATAATAAGGAAAGTGTTACAGTTCAGATAACAGTCAAGATAACACCTGTGGGTAAAAATGTTCTCTGCTCGAAATTGTGTTTATAACATGACGTGTTTAGAAGTTATTTTTGGTTTAATATCATTAAGGTGAGTCAAGTGAATCTTTTGTGTTACACACTGGGACGCTACCATTTTCCTGAAACTGGAAAATAATTGGAACATTTTCTGGAACATTCTATAATCGGCATTCTCCAGAATATTTTATGACTGTGTGGGAGGTATTTCAAAGGAGAGAGAGAGAGAGAGAAGGTGTTGCATGCAGTAGTGAGAGTGGGGGACCATGAGCCTTTTTCGGCAGTAGTTGCAATCACAGATATACAGTGTTTGTGAGGGAGCAGACAGAATACGGTGACCCTTATCCTGACAGAGCGGGGAAGGATATTGATGCTTGTCCTGTATTGCTGGACATTTCTTCAGACATCAAATACTGCACTGAACTCGGTAGTGAGCACAGACCATGCTCGGTGGGTCTGGTGGTGTGGCACCCTCTGGGATGGGAATCTTCCCCCTCTGTACTCACCCGTCCAATACGTCCACCGTGCTCCGTCAACAAACCATGGTGTAATTGCCCCTTATCTACCAATCTGCCATTTCCCTGCCTTTGCTCTGTATCCATCTAATCCTTTCCTATCTGTGTATTTGTCCAATTGCCTTTTCAATGTTGTTAGTGTGCCCACTTCAACCACTTCCACGGGCAGCTCAGTCTAATTTGTCAGTTCACCTTGGATTCCATGCGATCTAACCTTCTAGAGAGACCTACTATGTGGAACCTTAGCAAAGGCCTTACTGAAATCCATATAGAATATGTCTACAACCCTGCTCTCATCGACCTTCCTCGTCACTTCCTGAAAAATCTCTAACAAAATTTGTAAGGCATGATCCACCAGGCACAAAGCCATGCTGACTGCTCCAAGTCAAACTCTGTCTTTCCACATGCATGCACATCTTATCTCTCAGAACCTTCTCAAGTGGTTTACCGAAAACAGGGGTGAAGCTTACTGGTCTATATTTCCTAGGCTTTTCTTTGCAGCCCTTCTTGAATAAGGGCACAACATTTGCTACCGCCAAGTCTTCCGGGATCTTGGTCCCTAAGCTTTTTCTCTCGCCTCTTACAGTGCTCTTAGATATATCTGGTCAGGACCAAGACATTTGTCTGATTTTGTGCATTCTAATATGTCCAACAACAACTCTACTGTGATATGGACAGTACCAAGATATGACAACTAACCAACAAAGGTCACAGGTCTTCATGTCTTTCTTCATGATAAACACAGAGGGGAAATTGAGGACTTCATCCATCTCTTGAGGTTTTACACATGCATGCCGGTTTTGGATTTTAAAGCATCCTATTCTCTCTCTCTAGTTGTTCTTTATCTTTCCTATACTGAATTTGGATTCACTCTAATCTTCTCAGCCAAGACTACCTCATACCCCCTTATGGCCTTGCTGATATCCTTCTTCAGTAAACTCCTCTATCCCCTGTATATACCTCCAGGGATTCCCTTGATATGAGCTGCCTGAACATGAGCCACGCCTCCTTTTTTCTGGTCAAAGCCTCAATATCTCTTGACATCCAGAGTTCTCTCTTCCAGTCTCACATAACCTTCACCCTCACAGGAAAATGGAAACCTTGAAGTCGAGCTATCTCACTTTTAAAGCCCTCCCACTTGCCCGGGATCCTTTAACCTGGAATCAAACTACTCCAATCATCCCCTGCAATCCACTGTCTAATTCCATCAACATACGCCTTGTCCCAATTTAGAACTTGAATCTGTGGACCAATTTTGTCCCTCCCATACCTATTTTAACATTAATACAGCTCTGGTCACTTTTCCCAAAATGCTCCCCCCACTTTATCTCCTTCACCTATCTTGCCCTATTTCCCAACAGTAGGTCGTGTTTGTCCCTTCCCGAGTACGATACTCTATATATTGATTGTGGAAACTTCGCTGAACACACTTAACAAATTACGTTCCATCTAAGTTCCTTACCATCTGGAAACCCCAATCTATGTTAGGAAGATTAAAATCACCTATTATAACAACCCTATTGTTCCTGCAAGTCTCCTCAGTCCCCCTGCATATTTGTTCCTCTAATTCGCATTGTTGATTATAATGCAACCACTATAGCATTACCATCCCCCTCGAAGTATTTTGCACCATTCACGAAACCTCATTGGATATTATCTCAGGTATTTCAAATTTAAATACTGGTGTGATACTCGCCTTAATCAGAACTATTGGTATTTAAACTGTTTCCATTTACATCTCTACATCGCTGTGATGTTCACATCCATGGCACGCCTTGTCAAGGTACAGTGGAGTTATGGAGCTGTAAATGGATGGGAGCTGCACATCTTGTCACTTCCAACATTGGCTGCAAGTTTCCCCACACTGGGCAGTGATCTAACACAGTCTTACTGAACAATGCAACAATCTGTGTTTATATATGAATGAACCAGTGCGGTCTGCACAGCCCCCCATGCTGGACATTTAGCCCAGGATTATAGATCCAGCATTGGTGTGGGCTGCACAGAGTTCCATTCTGGACATTGCTGGGTTGTATCCTGCAGTACGCTCGCCATATCAACACAGTGTTCCATCCTGAAAGTATAATGGACGGGCTGGTTATGTGAGTTGGATTGTGAATGTGAGAGAACTAAACATTTGCCATACCTTTATTTTGTGTTTTCATTCTTGTGATTGGACCCTTCAAATCCAGACTCATCCGGTTTGACCCGACCCTCTGGATGAGTCATGGTGACTGTTGTTACAGTATCTGTGTCGGCAACATGACCAACAAATGGAGCAGGAGCTGCAGAGAGGACAGTCTCCGGAAAATGGAATGAGGGAATCACAATCAGATCAGCCGTGGTCTTAGTGAATGTTGGGGCAGGATTGTGTGGACCTCGAATGCAACTTATTCATATATTTGCGTTTATTCCAAGCAAACTCCCCTTCTCTCCCAGTGTCCCATACTGGTGGCGACTTAGTCCCCTCCTCCTGTTCCTGCGTAACAGGATCTTTGGGCCTCACTAGCCTCCAGATTTCCCTGTGTCCCAGTTTCGAGCAGTTGAGTGACTCCCTCCTGTCCCTGTGTCCCAGCCTCAAGCAGTTAAATGACTCCCTCCTGATCTTGTGTCCCAGTCTCGAGCAGTTGAGTGACTCCCTCCTGATCTTGTGTCCCAGTCTTCAGCAGCTGAGTGACTGTCTCCTGTTCCTGTGTCCCAGTCTCGAGCAGTTGAGTGACTCCCTCCTGTTCCTGTGTCCCAGTCTTCAGCAGCTGAGTGACTGTCTCCTGTTCCTGTGTCACAGTCTCGAGCAGTTGAGTGACTCCCTCCTGTTCCTGTGTCCCAGTCTTCAGCAGCTGAGTGACGCCCTCCTGTTCCTGTGTCCCAGTCGCGAGCAGTTGAATGACTCCCTCCTGTTCCTGTGTCCCAGTCTTCAGCAGCTGAGTGACTGTCCCCTGTTCCTGTGTCCCAGTCTTCAGCAGCTGAGTGACTCCCTCCTGTTCCTGTGTCCCAGTCTTCAGCAGCTGAGTGACTGTCTCCTGTTCCTGTGTCCCAGTCTTCAGCAGCTGAGTGACTCCCTCCTGTTCCTGTGTCCCAGTCACGAGCAGTTGAGTGACTGCCTCCTAATTGAAGTTTTGTGAAAGTAGATGTCCTCCTCCTGCTCCTGAGTAACAGGCTCCAATAGCTCTGTGCTCACCTGCTGCTCCTGTGGAATGGAGGTGAGGGACTGAATGGCCTCTTCACATTCTTTACAGCTTTTCTTGACTGAAAGCCTTTCTCCTGTTTCTGTAAAACACCATCAAAATCTGAATGATGTATTTTTGTATTTGACTCTCAGTAATTGAGCAAACAAGCCGATTGGCAAAATTCAGATGCTGAATAGCCTCCTCCTGTTCCCGTGTTAAACACTGCAGAGTCAATAGACTCTCAGAGATGTATAGCCTGGAAAAAGATCCTTCGGTCTGGTCATCCATACCAACCAAATATCCTAAATTGATCTTGTCTCCCTTGCCAGCACTTGGCCCATCTCAATCTAAACCCTTCCCATGCACATACCCATCCAAATGCCTTTTAAATGGTGTAACTGTGCCTGCCTCCACCACCTCTTTTGGCTGTTCAATCCATACACACAGCGGTCCCTGTGTGAAAATGTTGTCCCTCACGTCCCTTTATAAATCTTTCTCCTCTCACCTTAAGCCTTTATATTCTATATTTGGAATTGTCTATCCTGGGAACATACATTGACTGTTTACTTCTTCTATGCCCCTCCTGATTCTATAAACTTATTTAAGGTCCACCCTCAGCCTCAACACTTGAAAATACTCCCAGCCTATTCAAACTCTCCCTGTAACTCCAACCCTCCAACATCTGCAACCTTCTTTTAAATCTCTTCTGCACCCTTTCAAGTGTTTGACAACATCTTTCCAACAGCAGGTTGACCAGAATTAAAGGCAATATTACAAAAGTGGCCAAACCAATGACCTGTACAGATGAAACATGTCATGCAAATGCTTCTACTCAAAGCATGCACCAATAAAGGGAAGATCACCAAGTGCCTTCTTCACTGCGCTGTCTACGTGTGACAGCACTTTCAAGGAATGGAGAACCTGCACCACAAGATGCCTCACAGGGCAGCGATTGGGGTTTAATTCCATCCTTGAATGACTGGCTGTGTGGAGTTTGCACATTCTCCCCGTGTCTGTGTAAGTTTCCTCCGGGTGCTATGTTTCCCTCCGACAGTATAAAGATATACAGATAAGGGTAGGTTGGCCATCCTAAATTGTGCATAGTATGCTTGGATGTGAGGGCAAGGTGCATGAGCCATGGAAAATGCAGGCTTAGAGGGATAGGGGAGGGGTTTGTCCAGTGGGATACTGTTTAGAGGGACGGTGTGGCCTCAATCGGCCAAAAATCCTGTTTCCTAACTGTAGGGATTCTATAATTTCTATGGAGCTCTCCTTGATTGGCAACTTTCGACAGGATCCTACCTATATGTCTGGCCCTGATTTGTCTTGCCAAAATGCAACACCTCACATTCATCTAAAATAAACTCCATCTGACACTCCTCAGTTCACCTAATGAAGTTCCCATTATATTCTGAGAGATCATTCTTCACTGTCGACTACACCACCAAATTTGGAATTATCTATAAACTTACTGACCATACTTCATACATTCAAGTGCAAACGATTTGTATAAGTAACAAAAGGCAGTGGACCCACTATTAATCTTTGCGAGCAGCGCCACTGGTCACAGGTCTCCAAGTTTAATGAACAAATGACAACTGTCACACCCTGTCTCCGATATTCAAGAAAAGTTTGGACCTAAATGGCGAGCTTTCCCTGGATCGCAGGCAGCCTAACCTTGCTAACCAGTCTACTATGTAGAACATTTTGGTTTTCTTACTGAGTTCCATGAAGACAACATCCACTGTCCTGCCTTCATCAATCATCTTCTTCACTTCCTCAAAACATTCCACCCAGTCAGTGAGACGTGATCTCCAATGTACAAAGCCGTCTTCTGTCCTTGTTTTTCCAAATGCATTTACATCGTTTCCCTCAAAATCCCCTCCAACAATTTAGTCACCATTGATGTCAGAGTCACCAATCTATAGTTACCTGGGTTTTCCTTAATTTCTGAAATAATGACACTATGTTAGCAACCCTCCACTCTTATGCCACCTCACCTGTGGAAATCAATGTTACAGGAATATCAGCAAAAGGCTGAGCAATGTCTTTCCTAGCTTCCCACAATATTCTGGGATCCAACTGATTCGGTCCCAGGGATTCGTTCACCTTCATATGTTTTAAAATGTCCAACATCTCCTTGTACTATAGATACTTTTCAAGATATCACTATGTATTTCTTCATTCGCTCGCTCTTGTAACCTCTTCTAATTAAATACTAGGATAAATACTTGTTTAGTATCCCTTCCACCTCCTATGGTTCCACACATACATAGCCTTACTGATCTTTAAGGTGCCCTATTCTCTCCCTAGTTAATATTTTGCTATTAAAGAATGTGTAGAGCTGCTTCAATGCCTCGTTAATCCTATTTCTAAAGCCATCTCATGTCCACATTTTTCTGGCCCGAATTCCCCGTTGACTATACACTTATTGCCCTTATACACCTCTCGGGATTCACTTGATCTCAACTCTGTTTACCTGAAATATGCCTCCTTCCTTACCTTGACCATAACATCAATATATCTAACCATCCAGCACTCCCTGCACCCACCAGCCTTGCCCATCTCACTAACAGGAACATGTTGGCTCTGGACTCTCTGAAGCCAGGATTTGATGGCCTTGCATTTTCCAACCATCCCTTTACCTGTGAATAGGGTATTCCAATCAGCCTTTCACAGGGCTCGCCTAACACTTTCAAAATCGGCCTTGTTCAAAGTTAGAACTTTAATGTTGACATCAGGTCTTTCCTATTCCACAACTAATTTAAAACTAATATTTACGTGTAACAGACTTGAATGTTAAATAAACATTTCCTCCCCTCTGTAACAGGTTCGAGAGGCTGAATAGGCTCCTCCTGTCCCTCTGTAATAGACTGGAGAGGTTTCATGGCCTCCTCTTGTCCCTCTGAAATAGAATCAAGAGGCTTCATGGCCTCCTCCTGTCCCTGTGTAACAAGTCTGAGACATTAACTGACACAGCAACCCGTGGATTACGAGCAGCCGTTAAACTATATCTGATGGAGGTCCATCCTTTCTCAGTTACAGAAACACAACTAACACAATGTACTCCAGGTGCCCTCTCAGTAACACCTCATACAGCTGCAGCGACACATACCTTTGTTCTGAATGATTCTGTTGACAAAATGTGCCAATATTCCAGCTTTACACCTTTTCAAGTAGCAACAGGCTAATATGGGCTGAATGGCCTTCTCCTATCCCTCTGTAAGAGTCCCATTGGGATAGAATTGCTTCGGCCTGTTCCTGAGCAGCAGTCTCAATGCTCTGTCTCAAGGTTATGAAAGGATTTGATAACAGGGCATTAAAACCAGGAGTGGCCGCACACTGGTCAATAAGTACTGTACTTTGTGTTCAGGTATCGAGAAACTTACCCACCCGACGTTTTTTATGCAGCCGATCTGTTATTTTATAATTGCCTCCTTTCATAAACAGACTGGAACATATATAGACGCATGCAGTGTCCTGTTATTACTCTCATATACAAGTTAATAAAAAGATATAAAGGATTTAAAGATTTATGATCCATTCCTCAGCAACCCTCATCCATTCCATCCAAAACCAGGAAATGAAAAGTGATGTTTTGAACAGGTTAATTGAGTCTATTTGTTGAGTGACTGCGATTAATGCCAATCTCCATGGATTCCAATTATCCCAGTGGAGGGTTTCCATCTTTTAATGATAAATGGGCTCCGTTCAATGTGTCAACCCATAACATGAGCGGAACCATCACCGACAGCACTGACAGGGATCAGCAGATCCAGAGAGAGGGGGAGGAGAGATCAGAATCTGAGAACATTAGACTGGAATGTTCCAGCAATATACAGGAGCTTATCCGATTATGTTTGGAATCTTTCTGCATTTTATTGTTGGTCATTATCATCGTAGATCTATTACACTTTTCTCATTATTCAATATTTTTATTATCCCTTCCTGGCTGTCATTGGTGTTCCTGGTGATTGTCACTGTCCAGATTTTGTTTTCTATAAACCAGTTATGACTGTATTATTGTTTTTTCATATAGTCTACACATCTTGTCACTGTTATTTTTTTCCTGTTGAATCTCTCAATCCAGATATTCACTCTACAGACCACTACTAACTACATTAATGAACGTGTTCAATTACTTCTTGCTCTCTGCTCTGACAGTGCTACTCACGGGTCTCTATGTTGAACTATTCAGTTTCATGGGAGAACCACAATGCATCGTAACATTGCCTTTGCTGTTAAGAGCATGGAGGTCACCGTCTACTGCTCTGGTTACAAACTCCACTTCCTTCCACTGTTTCCATCCCATCCCTGGCCAATATCTGCAGCTGAAGCAGACAAGTCACAACTGTGGGAGATCCCTTTGACAATGAGCTGATTCTTGACACCATGCCCTGACCATTTCTAACTTGAAATACTCACCACCCCAGAATATATCTCACTGGTTTATTCCATCTGCTGTTTGAACCTTGAGCTATGAAATACTGTCTTAATGAAGTTAATAATCTGCTGCTGACGCTCCGGCTTCAAACCTGCCGAAGCAAATCTGATTCAAACTCACACCAAACTCCCATCCCTCTGTCATTCATGTGCACACTGATTTATATTGCTGTTGAGTCTGGCAATGACTTTATTTTAACATTCTCAAACACTTTATCTCATCTATCCTTGATATTCCCCTCGTTCTCTGTGTTGATTAACAAAAAGCTTGCCAGTTGTTCGTATTTAAAATAGTTTCCTCCATCTGCGTTCGTTCTCAAACAATGAGTTTCGCATTCAAACACACACACACGCACACACACACACACACACACACACACGTGTTTTGGTGATGTTAATAGATTGAACAGTTCATTTGTAGAACGTACTGTATCCATTATTCGGTTAAGGTTTCCAATAGTTACGTTATTCTAAATTCCTCTTCATTTTGTATGGATTTTCATTCGACGATAGTGAGGTAGAGCAACCCTATGGCAGCCAAAGGCCTGATCAGGATCTGTTTAAATACATCCAGGCATTATCTAAATTTGATGAGAATGATGGGGTAGCCTTTTTAATTTCATTTCAGAAAGTGGCTAAACAAGTGCAGTGGCCAGAGAACATGTGGATTTAGTTTATCCAAACAAAGCTGATAGGTATTTGCATCCCTATCGGAGGAGGTGAAGAAAGCCATCTGAAGTGCATATGAGCTTGTGCCAGAAGCCGACAGTGTTTCAGGAATCTAAAATAGCGTCCGTGGTTAAACACATATTGTGTTTGAAAGAATAAAACAAAGTAATTTTGAAAGGTGGGTAAGGGTATTAAAAACAGAGCAAACCTATGACACACTGAGAGAGACTCTAATTTTGGAGAAGTTCAACAATTCACTTCCTGCAGTCATGAGAACTCATGTGGAAGAGCAGAGAGTTACAATGGCAAGGTTAGAAGCTGAAATGGATGATGATGATTGGGTTCAGAAATCAAAGTTTGGTTTCTGTGAAGGATTGAGAAGAACGTGTGAGATCTTCTTAAAACTTATACCCGTGAGAGTAAGGTTTACTGGTATAGGCCAGGAGTAGCAGGTGAAGAGGTTATAGCATTAAGAGTAAAGAAGGATGTAATTCTTTTATGCTGAGACATGAGGAGCTATGCCATTCAGAGGGACTATTGGAGAGATGAGAAGTGCTCCGTTACGTAACGTGTGGTTGGAGTGTCCAGTTGAAACACCAACAGATTTATTCCACAATGGGGAAGGAGGCCTTGAGCTTGGTGTTGGCGTTACAACACTTTGGCATTTAAATTACGAATAACGTACATGAGACAAATCTTTCTCACTGATCATGACCCCTTAAAGTTTTTGGAGAAATTTAGGGAGAAAAGTACCAGTCTGTTTCGACTGAGCTCATTCCTGCGGCCATTCAATTTGAAATTATAAAGTTGACAGGGCGAGGAAACTTAAGTTTTGACACGTTGAGGAGACTTGGATGAAGAAAGACAAAGGCATTCTGTGGCAGGAGTAAAATGACTGAAATCTAAACTAGTTGTGAACATTTGTATGCTCACAGTCAATGTAATGTATATGCATTTCAGTCTACTAATAGTGGAAGATTAGGAGATCGAAAATGAATCCATCTTTGCATATTGATGTATTATTTTATTACAGATGGAGTTGTGAGGATACTATCACTGTAAAAAGGTTATTTTCTCTTCGATGTTTCTTTGAAGAGAGATTTTAAAGGCAGAGGTGCAGAACTACTGTCTAAACACATTTTAAGTACATAACTGAGAAAGCCTTTAGGTTTTATTAAAACGGTGGTAACAATGGAAGGGCAGTGGCCAGCTCTCCCAGACCAGGTTTCCTCGTTTTGTTTTTAGCTGCAGCATTCAGAAGCTGTTCGGGTCCCAGAATGGTTGGAAGTCTCAATACATGATCCCTCACTGCCTTTTTCTCTGAGATCTCTGTTGATGTTCATTTCTCCTGGATAAGAAATTTGCATGTAAGAATCTGTATTTGAATATATCTTTCTGCCAAGCAGTGTATACCAAGAAGGTACTGTATCTATTGTTTGTGTAAGTGTTCCACATATAAGCCATCCTGAAATGTTCTTTTCTTTGATTGCATATTAACTAAAGCATTTAAATAGATTATACTTTGCTTAATGTCGAGTGGTTTGACCAGTCACAACATATCTGGAAAGCACACTTCACATCTATATTCGAATTAAGGAAAGGTTTGGGTCTAAGCGGCCTTCTTAAAATATTTTGCAGGAATCTGGTCTGGTCCACAACACTTATAGACGAGGGGTTTCTGACTGACTCCTGTTATTGAAAAGTTAGTGCAGCAGCAGGGGATGGTTTGCTGGAGGTTGTGCTGTGAGCTGCCTCAAACATTCAGGGAGACCTGAGGATTTGGTGACCGAACTTTGGATGGAGCATGGGGACTGTAGTTACAACATCTGGGTCTGCAACATGAACAACAAATGGAGCAGAGGCTGCAGAGAGGGGAAGCTTTGAAACCACACAGTGAGTGTTTGTGGGGAAAGGGATCTGCTGTGTCCACCACGGATTTTCCAGGAACAGTTTCCCAAGCTCCACTAGACCCAGGAGCAGAGTGTAAGGGATAACTGATTGAACAGGGAGTTGGTCACAGAGCGGTGTCACCTCCTACAACACGACCTGCAGCTTCACACCAGGGGGAGGATGGTGCTGCCAGTGGCTGTTCGGGTCACAGTTTCATTCAGCTTCTATGTTCTGGAACTTTTCAAACAGAACTGGGTGACATATCCATCATCTGCCAGTATGTTGCCATCAATGTAACCATTCAGTGACAGAGGATATATATGGGGGATGAGGTAAATACATTGTTTCACCCTCAGCAGGTGTATCCATAATAGTAGGATTCCCAATGGTGTACATGGCATCTGCGGAGTCGCCATGTCAATGGGGAGAGGTAGAGGAACTGAAGGAGCACTCTCTGTATTAATCTTGCAGCATGCCCATCACAGTACATAATGTTGGAGAATACCCCTGTCCAGACAGCAACCACAGCCTCTTCATTCACAAGCAGGCAGCCATTCCCATCGTCTTCGCGTCTCCATGTAGGAAGGAGTGAATGTATCTTGGATAAAGGCCAACCCCTTGATACACGTTTGAAAACAGCATCCCCCATCACCAACCAAACACTTCAAAACATTCCATGTGTATGGAGAGCAATGGGGTCACTTGGAGCATCAAGGAGCAGATGATCAGGGATAGAGCAAAACCTCCCATGTCTGAACGGGTCTGAGTGAACCCCCCCAGTACACAGGATCATTAATCCCCGTAATCCCTCTCCATTTCAGTAACATACTGCCTTCCATTATTCCTGTAAATGAAATGACAGATTATATCATGTTATATTGCAGCTGCCAAATTATTCTCCATTGCCTTTCCCTCTCTGCATCGATCTGTAGACCCTCCACTCTCTCTTGATAATTTAATCTCTTGCTTATCACAGCAACATGACCAAACTCAGCATCTGTATATCTGTTCCATCCTCCTGATCATTGATATAGATTGTAAATAGTTGAGGACTCGGCACTGGTCACTGTGTGACTCCACTGGTGACGTTCTGTCAAACTGATTAAGACTGATTTATCCGGAGTACCTGCTTCCTGTTTGATACATAATCCTCCCCCATTACTGTGTAACACAGTCGTAAAGCTGAATATGAACAAGGAACATCTGTCAGGAATCCAACCCTTCGAACCTGCTCCGCCATGGAATACAATCATGGCTGATGTCATCGTGGCCTCTGTTCCACATCCCTGCTATCTCTCAATTCTCAAACTGTCGTCTGTTATTGTAGACTGCGCCACATGAAAAAATATCCACTCCACAGCTACACTTTCAATGATTTTTAGCATTTTACAGACCTCAATGAGCTCTCCTATGGTTCTTATAAACTCGACAGTACAGGCCTAAACTGCTCAATGTCTCTTCATAAGACAAACACTTCAAATATGGAATCAATCTAATGAAGCTCTTCTGAATTGCCTCCAATGGAAATACCTCATTCTGCAGGACACCCAAACTGTACTCCAGTTGCAGCCTCACTAATGCCTTACATAGCTACAGTAACACTCCCTACCTTTCTACTCTATCCTTTTACAAATAAATGATGAAGTTATACTTGTATTCCTCATTACTTCAAGTACCCGCAAGCAAGTTTTCTGTGATATGCATGCAGGCACCCAGCTCCCTCTGCACCTAACCATATTGAAGTTTCTCTCCATTTAGATAATCATTTGCCTTTTTATTAGACTGGCCAACTTGAATAACCCCATATTTATCCACTTTAATTTTCATTGCCAAATGTTGGCCCATTCACCCAGCCTATCCATATAGTTTTTAAATCTCTTGCATAATCATTCCGAGGTAATTTCCCACCAATGTTAGTGTCATCTGAAAATGTGACTATAGTATTTTCTGGAGCTCAAAACGTGATGCTGGAAAAGTGCAGCAGGTCAGCCAGCATCAAAGGAACAGGAGAATCGACGTTTCGGGCATCAGCCCTCCTGTTCCTTGGATGCTGCCTGACCTGCTGCGCTTTTCCAGCAACACATTTTCAGCTCTGATCTGCAGCATCTGCAGTCCTCACTTTCTCCTCCCTATAGTATTTTCTATCCCGTCAACCGAGTAATAATGTCGATCACAAATGGTTGAAGCATGAGAACTGAAATCTATGGCATCCAACAAATTGCATTTTCCAATAGAAAATGACACAGCTAATTCATCTGACTGCATTTTGTTGGTTAACCAATCCTCCATCCAAGCCAATAAATTACTCCTAAACTGATGCTGTCTGATCTTACCACTCACTCTTTGGAGAAGGGACGTATCTGAATCCTTCACGAAGACCAGATATATTCCATTTCCAGGATTCCCACCATCCACCTTGTTTGTCACATCTTTAAATAACTCAACAAAACACTTCAATCATAATTTATCTTTTGTAAAACCATATTGATTCAGATGAATTGTGGTTTATGTTTGCAAATGTCCACAACAATGGATTCTAATAATTTGCCTTAAATTACAATACTTTATTGTTCCATTTTACTCCCTGATGTATTAAGTTATGATAAATTCTTCCCTTTCTAAAACATTTACGTTTTCTTTGAATTCCTGTTTGATGGACAAAAGGGTTTTAAGAGATGTGCTCCAATTGCTGTATAAGTGGTATGTGTGGCTGACTGGACTCATCATCCTGCTGGTGTACAAAATCGATGGGATGAAGTCTTTCTGGTCTTTCCATGTTGTCATCTCCGAGGCCAGAATGACCACCTCCTGTTGATGCGTTAGAGGGGTGGGGGATTATGGAATCTTCCCGTTACTGTGTAACATTTTGAGGGGCTGATGGGTCTTCTCATATTTCTCCATAATCGGTGGAGATACTGAACGGTCTCCTCATGTATCCCAGAGATGGGACCAAGGGAGCGATTGGTCTTCTCTTGTTCCCACACAACAGACACGTGTCTGAATTACCTCCTCCTTTCTCATGAAATAAGTCTCAGATAGTTTTTATCCTTATCCAATTCTCTTGCAACAGACTGGGTGGGTCTGAATGGCCTCCTGTTATCCCAGTGTAACAAATCTACAGTCACTGTGTGACCGCTTTTAGTTCCTATGTCACCGACTTGAGGTGGCTGAATGGACTGATCCAGTTGCTGTGTAATAGGATACAGGTGCTGCATGGCCAACTCTGGGGCCAGTGTTCTCGATTCAAGGGGCTGATTGGCCTCCTCCTGTAAATATACATTCAGCTCCAGGGGCTGAACAGCCTCGTCCTCTTCTAGTGTAATCGGGTCAAAGGCCTGAATATCCTTGTGTTGTTCCTGTGTAACAGGCTGGAGAACGGAATGGATTCCTCCATTATCTGTGTAATTCTCTTCAGTTGATGACTCCTTCCTGTCATCTATGTTGAAATAAGATCTTCTTTCATTTTTGTAAACTCCAATGGCTATTGGATCAACCATCTCTGAGCTGCTTCCAATATAACAACATCCTTTCTTCATTGAAGAGATTAAATCTGTACACCCTACTCCAGATGTGATTTCACTAAGATCCTGTACAGCAGCAGCAACACTTTATCAGCCTGCTGTAAGGTTCCCAACCAGGTTAGAGCTGTCTCAGCTCTCTGGGGGAAAACAGAGCATTTATGAACGATCATTGTTCTCTACTCCACTAGCATAACGGGAGATCAGGAGAAAATGTCACAATGGGGCTGAAGAAGATCATAAATGATGTGGCAAGATGATCTTTAACATTAATCTCAGCAAATCCCACGTCACTCAGATTCTACAGAATCTTGTAATGTAGAGCGTAAAAACAGCAAGGAGGAGCAAACATTGATGAGAGTTATATATCAAAGTGAAAGCTGCAATACAAATGCTGGACATGTTATAAAACAGGAAAATGAGATATACACATTTGTGGCTACTGCTGTAATAAGGTCCTGTTTACATTATATCTAAACTGTGTTAACCCAACTGAATGCTAATGCTGGGAAAAATGGATTTCATGAGCATGTGTTAGATAGCTGGCATTAACATTTTGTCGAGCACGGAGCGAGAGATCAGGTTATTTAGGAATTGGTGTTGGATGATCAGAAAAGCTAATTGGAAACTTTGCTGTAATGGACCTTTTGGGAACAGTGACCACAATGCATTGGTTTTCTTTTATGCTGTTTGAGTACACGGTAGTGTTTGTTTTATTTGAAGTCACTGTTATAAATCTGAATCATGCAAGCCCTGAAGGTGTGAGGAGAAAGTGGGCACTGCAGCTGCTGGTGATCAGTGGCGCTGGAAAAGCACAGTCAGGCAGCGTACTAGGAGCAGGAGCATTGTCGTTTCGGGCACAACCCTTTATCAGGAATGAGGCTTCTGGGTCAAGGGAGCTGAGAGATAAATGAGAAGGCGGTGTGGCAGGAGGGAGGGAGCTGGGAATGCGATAGGTAGATGAAGGTGGTGTTGAAAGTGATAGGTGATGAAGGAAGGCCTCATCTACTGCATCCTTTAAACTCACGGTGGTCTTCTCTACATTGGCGAAACATACGTGGATCATTTCAGAGAACATCGCTGGAACAGCCACATTGACCAACTCCACCACCTTTTGGCTAAACACTTGAACTCTCCTTTCCACTCTGCCAAGGACATGAGAGTCCTGGGCCTCCTCCATCGCCAAACCCGAACTACCCGAAGCATGGATGAAGAAAGCTTCCTCTTCTACCTTGGGACCCTCCAACCACAGGGGATTAATGTAGATTTCACCAGTTTCCCCATTTCCCCTAACTCCACCTTATCCCAGTCCAATCTTCCAACTCAGCACACTCCCCCTTTTGAACGTTCGTGTGTGTTCATCTTCCTTCCCATCAATCTGGCCCACCCTCCTCTCCGACCTAACCCTTTCAGCCTCACCTTTAACCACCTATTAGGTCAAAGGAAGCAGCTTAGAAAAGTGCCAAGTGTTGTAGTAAGGTAGTGGATTCGGAGAAATGTAGGACCCAGCAACGGATGACCAAGAAACTGAGAAGGAAATCAAAAAGCGAAACAGCATGCAAACAAAATAAAAACATAAAGACTGCTTAAAAGAAACCATAAAGACTGCTAAAAAAACATAAAGACTGCTTAAAATAAAACGTACATCAGTGTATGAAACAAAAGTAAAAACAAGGTCAAATGTGGAACAGTGGGTGTGAGGACAGGGTAATTTATTGTAGAGAACAGAGAAATCACAGGGTAAAGAAACTGTTTCTTTGGGTCTATCTTCAAGGCAGAATATCCAGAAATTCTCCCAGAAATACCAAGTAACCATGGGACTTGTGTATTTAAGGTCTAAGATCATTCTTATCAATGTTGAGGTCATCTTTGAAAAGAATGCTGGATTGAGTATTTATAAATCTGACAGATCAGATGTACTTCATACAAGAATTTCAGAGGAAGCAGCAATAGAGGTATTGATTGCATCGCAGATTTTCATGTTATTTTCCAATACATTCCGGAAAGATATTTAGCCAATCTGGATATGGCAAAAGTCATAAATTTTATCCAATAGTTTAAGAAAGGATGAAGATGGAGAGTGGTGAACTACAGACCAGTAACTTGTCATCCGCGGTCGGGTGTCTCTTGGGCTGAATTACAAAGAACGCGTTCCTGGATATATAGAAGGTAATTGGAAAACTGGGGAGGATGATAATGCATCATTTAATGAAAACCATAAGTGGCAAACATTTTTTGGAATGGTTTGAAGATGATTCTTGTGGACGTAGGCAACGAGGAACTAATGGATAACATATCGTTGGATGTTCAGGAGGATCTTTTTTTTAAGAACTCTCTCACTATCATCATAAGAAAAGTTAAAGTGAAAGGAATTGGGAAGAACGCATGTTGCTGGGACATACCTCTGCAACAGGCAGGACTTGAATCCAGTCCTACTAGTCCAGAGCTAGGAACACTCCCACACAAGTTCAGGAATTGAAATCAAATCCAGAGCTCTGGCTCAGAGGCAGGGACACTACCCACCACACTATCAGACCCAGATTTTGGGTCATATTTTAGTGCCCACTTTCAGTTCAGTGTGGATTTATTATAATCAGGTTACCATTGCTATAAACATCTTTAATCACTATTATCTGTAGTCTGCAATATTAAGGAAAGAAATCCTGCAGACACACTCTGCCCAATGAAGAGTCTCAAACAGATATTTATTACTGAACACCAGAGACGAAGGTAGAGCTTAATTTCTGGTCCCAAAACACCGATCATTCTTACCCACCTCTAACGTGCGACTGCCCTCTTCCTAAAACCATGAAGCGACACCATGCCGCTGATTACTGTCCTGCCTCTCCTCCCCACTGACTGTGTCTGTAATCTGTCCCTCCTCCCCCTAACCACACAAGACAACCCAAGCTCAGGGTCTTTGTGAAAATCAAGGCTGGCGTGTGCAGGCCTCCTGGACAGGGATGGGCGTTTTAAAATTGAAGGGGGAGGGGGAGGTGGCAGTAATATCACACACTGGGCTGGGGGGTGGCAGATGGAGTTCAGTTTGGATTAATGCGAGGCATTGGATTTGGTAAATCAAACAACAGCAGGACCTATACAATTAAAAGTAGGGTCTTTGGCAGTGTTGTGGAACAGAGACCTAGGCCGTCAGGTATAATTCTTTAAAATTTTCATCTCATATAGATAGTGCGATTAAGGAGGTGTTTAAAACACTTGTCTTCATTGGTCAGACCTTTGAGTATCGGAATTGGGACGTCAAATCTTGTGGTTGTACAGGACATTAGTGAGACCTCTTCTGGAATACTGTGTCCAGTCTGGTCATCCTGCCCGCCCATTCCATAGGCATACCTCCCTCTGGGTGAAAAAGCTGCCCCTAAGATCACTTTTAAATGTTTCCCCTCTCACCTTAAGTCTATGTCCTCTAATTTTGGACTCCCTGTGCCCTAAGAAAATACCTTGACTCTTCACTTTAATATTACTGACCTTGATATTATTAAACTGGAGAGGTTTCAGAAGAGTTTAACCTGGATGTTGCTGGGAAAGGAGGGATTGAGCTATAAGGAGAGGCTGTATAGGCTGGGATTTTTTCACTGAAGAATATGAAATTAAGCGGTAACTTTACAGAGGTTTATAAAATATTGAGGGGTACAGATAAGCCGAAGGGCTGATGTCTTTTCCCTAGAGTTGGGGATTCAAAACTGAGGGATATTTTAAGGTGCGAGGAAAAAGATTTACAAAAGTCAGGAGAGGTAATTATGTAAGACAGAATCTGGCTTGTGTGTGGAATGAACTTCCAGATGAAGTGGTGAAAGCAGGAACAGTTACAACGTTTAAAGGACATTTAGATCAGTCCATGGATAATACATCAGTTTGGATGGTGCTGTGAGCAGCTGCCCTCTCCCTCCCCCTCTCTGAAAGTATCCCTGTTGGTTTTCACCCTCTGCAAATGCCTGTGCAGTGGCGTGGGGAGGCCAGCAGAGGGTGGCATTGCATCACTTTAGGCACCACAGAGACTGGCAGACCTGCCCCACACAGAGACACACAGATACACACAGCAATTGTTAGGACACAACAGTGAGTTCATCTGGTAATATAAACTAAACATAAAGAAATGCTCAATTTGTCTTGTAAACTGTTAAAATATGAGTGACAGAAAACTCCCAAATTCCACTGTTTAAACAAAAATATCAATTTATTTTTTAACTCTGAAAGTTAACATTTTACATCAACTGTTCACAACTCTGAGACCCTATTTCTCTAAACTGCTTAATACCCTACTCCAACTCTACAGTAATGTACTGTTTCAAAAATACACTTATTAAAATTACATAAATGTAATTTCAAAACCACACAGCAGCGGTTGTTTCATCTGACCTCACACCAAAATCCTTTTTTCCCATCTTTCCTGGGAAGACAGGCTCATGTTACAGGATGCTATCGAAGTGTCTACATTTCAGCATTCTGCAACCTGGGAACACATCTTTCCATGACACTGTGTCTCAGTGTCCCCATCTTTGTCTATACACCAAACCCGTCCCATGTGGTGATATTTAAACTGATTCCCCCGCCGTGTCTCTGTGGCAGTGATGTTCACACCCACAGCACCCCCTTGTCAGGGCAACAATGGAGAGTTCGAGCTGTAAATGGGAGGGAGCTGCACATCCTGTCACTTCCAGCCCGGGCTGCAAGTTTCCCCACACTGGTCAGGAATCTCACACAGTGTTACTGAGGAATGCACTGGGGTGGTATACACAGTCCTACATGCTGGGACGGTAACTGCTCCTGGGTTACAGATCAATGCACTGGGGTGGTATACACAGTCCTACATGCTGGGACGGTAACTGCTCCTGGGTTACAGATCAATGTACTGGGGTGGTGTACACAGTCCTATATGCTGGGAGGGTAACTGCTCCTGGGTTACAGATCAATGCACTGGGGTGGTATACACAGTCCTACATGCTGGGACGGTAACTGCTCCTGGGTTACAGATCAATGCACTGGGGTGGGGTACACAGTCCTACATGCTGGGAGGGTAACTGCTCCTGGTTTATAGATCAATGCACTGCTGTGGTCTGCACAGCTCCCCATCCTGGACAGATATCTAGTCCGAGTTTATATATCAATGCACTGCTGTGGTTTACACAGCTTTCGTCCTGGACAGATAGCCGGTTGCTGAAAAGGGCTTATGCCCGAAACGTCGATTCTCCTGTTCCTTGGATGCTGCCTGACCTGCTGCGCTTTTCCAGCAACACATTTTCAGCTCTGGACAGATATCTAGTCTGGGCTTATAGATCAATGCACTGCTGTGGTCTGCACAGCTCCCTGTCCTGGACAGATAACTAGTCTGGACTTATGGATCAATGCACTGCTGTGGTCTGCACAGCTCCCCGTCCTGGACAGATATCTAGTCCGGGTTTATAGATCAATGCACTGCTGTGGTCTGCACAGCTCCCCGTCCTGGACAGATATCTAGTCCGGGTTTATAGATCAATGCACTGCTGTGGTCTGCACAGCTCCCCGTCCTGGACAGATATCTAGTCCAGGGTTATAGATCAATGCACTGCTGTGGTCTGCACAGCTCCCCGTCCTGGACAGATATCTAGTCTGCGTTTATAGATCAATGCACTGCTGTGGTCTGCACAGCTCCCCGTCCTGGACAGATATCTAGTCTGCGTTTATAGATCAATGCACTGCTGTGGTCTGCACAGCTCCCCGTGCTGGACAGATATCTAGTCCAGGGTTATAGATCAATGCACTGCTGTGGTCTGCACACCTCCCCGTGCTGGACAGATATGTAGTCTGGGTTTATAGATCAATGCACTGCTGTGGTCTGCACAGCTCCCCGTCCTTGACAGATATCTAGTCTGGGGTTATAGATCAATGCAATGCTGTGGTCTGCACAGCTCCCCGCCCTGGACAGATATCTAGGCCGGGTTTATAGATCAATGCACTGCTGTAGTCTCCACAGCTCCCCGCCCTGGACAGATATCTAGTCCGGGTTTATAGATCAATTCACTGCTGTGGTCTGCACAGCTCCCTGTCCTGGACAGATATCTAGTCCGGGTTTATAGATCAATGCACTGCTGTGGTCTGCACACCTCCCCGTCCTGTACAGATATCTAGTCTGGGGTTATAGATCAATGCACTGCTGTGGTCTGCACAGCTCCCCGTCCTGGACAGATATCTAGTCCGGGTTTATAGATCAATGCACTGCTGTGGTCTGCACAGCTCCCCGTCCTGGACAGATATCTAGTCTGGGTTTATAGATCAATGCACTGCTGTGGTCTGCACAGCTCCCCGTCCTGGACAGATATCTAGTCCGGGTTTATAGATCAATGCACTGCTGTGGTCTGCACAGCTCCCCGTCCTGGACAGATATCTAGTCCGGGTTTATAGATCAATGCACTGCTGTGGTCTGCACAGCTCCCCGTCCTGTACAGATATCTAGTCCGGGTTTATAGATCAATGCACTGCTGTGGTCTGCACAGCTCCCCGTCCTGTACAGATATCTAGTCCGGGTTTACAGATCAATGCACTGCCGTGGTCTGCACAGCTCCCCGTCCTGGACAGATATCTAGTCTGGGTTTATAGATCAATGCACTGCTGTGGTCTGCACAGCTCCCCGTCCTGGACAGATATCGAGTCTGGGTTTATAGATCAATGCACTGCTGTGGTCTACACAGCTCCCCGTCCTGGACAGATATCGAGTCTGGGCTTATAGATCAATGCACTGCTGTGGTCTGCACAGCTCCCCGTCCTGGACAGATATCGAGTCTGGGTTTATAGATCAATGCACTGCTGTGGTCTGCGTTGCTTCCCATGCTGAATACTTGCTGGAGGAACACAGCAATCCAGGCAGCATCAGAAGGTATAGAATTTGATGTTTCAGGTGTAACCCTCCTTCAGGATTCTTACAGAATGGTTCCACCTCCTGATGCTGTCAGCATTGCTGTGTTCTCCCACCTTCCTGCCTGTCTACTTTGGACTCTAGCATCTGCAGCTTTTCTGTCTCTATCACAGCTTCCAAAACTGGACAGATGTCTAGCCTGCGTTTGAAGATAAGTGCCCTGACATGATCTGTGTGCAGTGTTCCACTCTGGCCAGATTGCTGGATTGTATTGACCAGTGTAATGGATGAATCTGGACAGATTGCTGGGTTGTACTGAGCAGGACACTGGCCTGGTCTGTACAGTGTTCCACGGTGAACAGATATCTCCTCTGGGTGTATGGTGTCTGGGCTGGTTCTGGGAGGTGGATTGAGAATGTGGTATATCTCACCATTTCAGCTGATCTGGCAATGCCTTTCGTTCCCGTTCCTGTGATTGGACCCTCCGTCTCACACCCCATTAATGTTACAGTGTGTCCAGGCACAGGACAACATGTTGGTGGGGTGGGTAGGGGGGAAAGGTCATGGATAGGTCAAGGGGTTACCCGGAACGTTCTGTCCCCAACATTCTGTAACTGCCATTCCCCGGAACGTTCTGTCCCTGACATTCTATAACTGACATTCCCCGGAACGTTCTGTCCCTGACATTCTATAACTGCCATTCCCCGGAATGTTCTGTCCCTGACATTCTATAACTGACATTCCCCGGAATGTTCTGTCCCTGACATTCTATAACCGACATTCCCCGGAATGTTCTGTCCCTGACATTCTATAACTGACATTCCCCGGAACGTTCTGTCCCCGACATTCTATAACTGACATTCCCCGGAACGTTCTGTCCCTGACATTCTATAACTGACATTCCCCGGAACGTTCTGTCCATGACATTGTTTGTGAACGGCAGGACGTCAGTGAATTGAACAAACGATAAGATCCCGAGGGAAGAGATCCCGTTCCAGGGAGAAGGAGACACTGTTCCGAAGGCCCCTCAGGCAGTTAAAGGGGTGAATACGTTTTCCCTGCATTGACATTTCTTCCCGACACAGAATCGACCACAATTTAGACCAAAATACAGAAATTCCCAAACTCCGTTTGTCTTCAGGAAACTGGGAGAGAATCCTTCAGGACAGCAACGTTTCCACCCTCTGTATTAGGAACTGGGAAGGAGTGACCTGTGTCTGCTCTCGAGTGATCGAGTGTGTGGGAATGTTCTAGAAACCATCTGTCCTTATGGATGTGTCTCTGTGTGTTTGGGGAGGGAGGGTTTCTTGTGGCTTATGTCACATTTTCGTCAATAATTCAGACCTTCCCATTTGTTATTCCAGCTCCAATTATTTTAATAAAGCCCTGAATACAGGGACACATTTGAAAATCTCATTGGGTCCCCGATCAAACGGGTCCCTTTGCCTCCAGGCTGATGGATAATGGGTTTGTTTTCCTTCCTCACAGTTAACGTAGTGACCATCTACGTCCTGCTTTATAAAGATTGTGGATTATCTCCATGTGTCAGACGTTACCTGGGGGCCATGGCAGTGGCGGATCTCCTGGTCATTATCCTCGACCTGATCCTGAGACACATTCCCATTGTTTATCGGGAACAGTTTTATTTCCTGTACTCCGTCCAGGTGTGTAATATCCACGCCGTCCTACTTTATGCAGCCACTGACTGCTCTGTCTGGTTCACCGTCACTTTCACCTTTGATCGGTTTGTGGCCATTTGTTGCCAGAAGCTGAAAAGTAAATATTGCAGTGAGAAAACGGCGGCTGTGGTTCTGGGAGCAGTGACTGTGCTGAGCTGTTTAAAGAACATTTCCCGGTATTTTATGCTCGAGGCTCGGTACTGGCTGGGGAACACCCCCTGGTTTTGTGATGTAACATACGCTGTTGTATTCTCCAGTGTCTGGGCCACAATCGAGTTCCTCCACTACATTCTAACCCCGTGTGTCCCATTTCTCCTGATTCTGCTGCTCAATGTTCTCACCGTCAGACACATTTTAGTGACCAGCAGAGCCCGCAGGAGACTCCGCGCTCACACCAATGGGGACGCTCAGTCTGACACTGAAATGAGAAACCGAAAAAAATCCATCATTTTACTGTTTGTGATCTCGGCCAATTTCATCCTGTTATGGTCAACGTTCATGCTGTTTTCTATATGGAACCGGATGGATGATATTGGGTATTACTCTGTGTATCTCGATCCCTTTGTGCAGGATTTGGGCTTCATGCTGCAGCTCCTCAGTTGCTGCACAAACACCGCGATTTATGCCGTGACCCAGACTAAGTTCAGGCAGCAGCTGAAGAATGTGCTGAAATATCCCTTCACCCAAATCCATCCATCCATCAAATTCCCTCATTAATCAATCCATCCGGGATTTTCTCATTTCAGTTCAGTGTTTCAGCGATGGAGCAGCCTGTCGCTATGGTAACAGACTGAGGGTAGCGCTGGTTTCTCCATCCTTATCCCACAGGGGGGTTACAGGGAAACATTTCAATGTTTCTCACAACTCAGGGGCCAGTGAGAAAAGGCACCATCCCACTGACTGTAGCCATCACTTCCATTTGTAACCAATAAAAATGTTGATTAAAGCGTGCCGAGCAGCAGAGTGACCGATGTTGTTGTGTGTCTTTGTGTTGGAGAAGCTGAGCTGGAGAGAGACAGACTCAGCCCCAAGTCCTGGGCCTCAGGGAAGGGGAGGGCACCGCGCCCTGAGCTCAGGCGCTGGGTTTAACTCCCTCTGTACCCCCCCTCCAACCTGGACTCCCCATTTCCTCTCCCCTACCCTTTCTCCTTATTGCTCTCCCTCTCTATCTCTGCATACTCTTTCCTTCTCAACACCTCTCCTTTTCACTCTCACTCATTCCCCCGTCTCTATCACACACACCCCCAATCCCGGTTTCTCCACCTGCCTCCACTCTTCCCTCTCTCCCTCCTTGAGAGAGAGAGAGAGGAGATAGGAATGGAGTTGAGAGAGGGAACGAGAGAGGGGCAAACAGAGGGGGCAAGAGAGGGAGGGAGATGGCAGCAAGAGAAAGAGAGAGAGAGACAGGGGCGAGAACGAGAGAGAGGGGGAGGAGAGAAAGGGAGATGAGGCGACAGTGATTCGAGAGATTGTGAAAGAGCAGGGAGAGACAGGGTGGGGGGACGAGAGACAGGGGGGTGAGAGAGAGGGGCAAGAGAGAGAGAGGAGGCAGGCGAGAGAGAGAGGGGGACAGACAAAAGGGTTGGGAGAAACAGGGGGTGCGAGAGAGAGAGGGGCGCGATAGAGGGGAGACCGAGAGAGGGGGGGGCGAGAGAGGAGGCAAGAGAGACAGGGGTGCGAGAGAGGGGGGATGAGAGAGAGGGGGCAAGAGAGAGAGGCGCTAGAGAGACAGAGTGGTGAGAGAGAGAGGGGGGCGACGAGAGACTGGAGGTGAGAGAGAGAGGTTGACGAGAGACCGGGGGTGACGAGCGAGACTGGGGGTGAGAGAGACCGGGAGTGATAAGAGAGACTGGGGGTTGAGAGAGACCGGGAGCGAGAGAGAACAGTGGCGAGAGAGAGACCTGGGGTGAGAGAGAGGGGTTGACATGAGTAGACCGGGGGCAAGAGAGACTGGGGGCAAGTGAGACTGGGCGTAAATGAGACCAGGAATGACGAGAGACCGGTGGAGAGAGAGACCGGGGGTGACGAGGGATACCAGGGGTGAAGAGAGAGACCGGGGGGTGAGAGAGACTGGGGCGATAGACCGAGGGCAGAGAGAGACTTGGGGGGGATGAGTGACCGAGGGCGAGAGAGACCGGGG
This sequence comes from Chiloscyllium punctatum, assembly GCF_047496795.1. NCBI lineage: Eukaryota > Metazoa > Chordata > Chondrichthyes > Orectolobiformes > Hemiscylliidae > Chiloscyllium > Chiloscyllium punctatum. The sequence continues at coordinate 10,680,203 of NC_092755.1, read as the reverse complement.
GGAGGTGAGCGAGAACAGAGGCGAGAGAGAGTTGGTGGGGGGGTGGGGGGGAGGGTGCAGCGAGAGACAAGGGAATGTGAGAGAGATCAGGGGTGAGAGACGCGGGGGGTGCAAGAGAGACCAGGGGCGATGAGAAAGACTGGGGCGAGAGGAACCGGAGGATGAGAGAGAGACCAGGGGAGAGAGAGAACAGAGGCAAGAGAGACCGGGGTGGGGGGGGGTGTGAGAGAGACAGTGGGGGGGGGGGGGGGAGGGTGAGACAGTCCTGGGGCGAAAGAGAGACAAAAGGCGAGAGAGAACAGGAACAAGAGAGACCCGGGGGGCGAGAGCGATCAAGAGGAGAGAGAGACCCGGGGAGATGAGAGACCAGAGGTGAGAGAGACCGGGGCGAGAGAGACCGGGGAGAATTAGAGACAGGGGGCGAGAAGAGAGACCGGGGGGTGACCAAGACAGGAGCCAACGAGACAGACAAGGAGCAAGAGAGACTGGGGGCGAGAGAGGCCGGGAGCAAGAGAGAGGGGCTGATGAGTGACCGGGGATGACAAGAGAGACTGGGGGTGAGAGAGACTGGGGGCGAGAGAGAACAAGGACAAGAGAGACCCAGGGGGTGAGAGAGATCGAGGGGAGAGAGAGACCGGGGCGATGAGAGACCGGGGAGAGTTAGAGACAGGTGGCGAGAGAGACCGGGGAGAGTTAGAGACCGGGGGTGAGAGAGACTGGGGAGGGTTAGAGACAGGGGGCGAGAGAGACTGGGGAGAGTTAGAGAGAGGGGGCGAGAGAGACTGGGGAGAGTTAGAGACAGGTGGCGAGAGAGACTGGGGAGAGTTAGAGACCGGGCGCGAGAGAGACCGGGGAGAGTTAGAGATAGGTGGTGAGAGAGACCAGGGAGAGTTAGAGACAGGTGGCAAGAGAGACTGGGGAGAGTTAGAGACCGGGCGCGAGAGAGACCGATGAGAGTTAGAGACCGGGGCCGAGAGAGACGGGGGAGAGTTAGAGACCGGGGGCGAGGAGAAACCGGGGAGAGTTAGAGACCGGGGGAGAGAGAGACCGGGGAGAGTTAGAGACAGGTGGTGAGAGAGACCGGGGAGAGTTAGAGACCAGGGGCGAGATAGACCGGGGAGATTTAGAGATCGGGGGAGAGAGAGCCCGGGGAGAGTTAGAGACGAGGGGAGAGAGAGACCGGGGAGAGTTAGAGACAGGGGGCGAGAGATACTGGGGAGAGTTAGAGACTGGGGGCGAGAGAGACCGGGGAGAGTTAGAGACTGGGGGCGAGAGAGACCGGGGAGAGTTAGAGACAGGGGTCGAGAGAGACCGGGGAAGAGTTAGAGAACGGGGGCAAGGAGAAACCGGGGAGAGTTAGAGACCGGGGGCGAGAGAGACCAGGGAGAGTTAGAGACCAGGGGAGAGAGAGACCGGGGAGAGTTAGAGACCGGGGGCGAGGGAGACCGGGGAGAGGTAGAGACCAGGGGAGAGAGAGACCGGGGAGAGTTAGAGACCGGGGGCAGAGATACCGGGGAGATTTAGAGACCGGGGGAGAGAGAGACCGGGGAGAGTTAGAGACCGGGGGAGAGAGAGACCGGGGAGAGTTAGAGACCGGGGGCGAGAGAGACCGGGGAGAGTTAGAGACAGGGGTCGAGAGAGACCGGGGAAGAGTTAGAGACCGGGGGCAAGGAGAAACCGGGGAGAGTTAGAGACCGGGGGCGAGAGAGACCGGGGAGAGTTAGAGACCAGGGGAGAGAGAGACCGGGGAGAGTTAGAGACCGGGGGCGAGGGAGACCGGGGAGAGTTAGAGACCAGGGGAGAGAGAGACCGGGGAGAGTTAGAGACCAGGGGAGAGAGAGACCGGGGAGAGTTCGAGACCAGGGGAGAGAGAGACCGGGGAGAGTTAGAGACCGGGGGCAGAGAGACCGGGGAGATTTAGAGACCGGGGGAGAGAGAGACCGGGGAGAGTTTGAGATATTGGGCGAGAGAGAGACAGGGGAGAGTTAGAGACAGGGTGCGAGAGAGAGACCGGGGAAAGTTAGAGACCAGGGGCGAGGAGAAACTGGGGAGAGTTAGAGACCGGGGGCGAGAGAGACCGGGGAGAGTTAGAGACCGGGGGTGAGAGAGACCGGGGAGAGTTAGAGACAGGGGGTGAGAGAGACCGGGGAGAGTTAGAGACCGGGGGCGAGAGAGACCGGGGAGAGTTAGAAACCAGGGGAGAGAGAGACCGGGGAGAGTTAGAGACCGGGGGCGAGAGAGACTGGGGAGATTTAGAGACCGGGGGAGAGAGAGACCGGGGAGAGTTAGAGATCGGGGGCGAGAGAGACTGGAGAGAGATAGAGACAGGGGTCGAGGAGAAACCGGGGAGAGTTAGAGAGCGGGGGAGAGCGAGACCGGGGAGTGTTAAGGACCAGGGGCAAGAGAGACCAGGGGAGTTAGAGACCGGTGGCGAGAGAGACTAGAGAGAGATAGAGACAGGGGGCGATGAGAAACCGGGGAGAGTTAGAGACAGGGGGCGAGAGAGACCGGGGAGAGTTAGAGACCGGGGGGCGAGAGAGACCAGAGGAGAGTTAGAGACAGGGCGCGAGAGAGACCGTGGAGAGTTAGAGACCGGGGCCGAGAGAGACCGGGGAGAGTTAGAGACCGGGGGCGAGGAGAAACCGGGGAGATAGAGACTAGGGGAGAGGGAGACCGGGGAGAGTTAGAGACAGGTGGTGAGAGAGACCGGGGAGAGTTAGAGACAGGTGGCGAGAGAGACCGGGGAGAGGTAGAGACCAGGGGCGAGATAGACCGGGGAGATTTAGAGACCGGGGGAAAGAGAGACCGGGGAGAGTTAGAGACCAGGGGAGAGAGAGACCGGGGAGAGTTAGAGACAGGGGGCGAGGAGAAACCGGGGAGAGTTAGAGACCGGGGGTGAGAGAGACCGGGGAGAGTTAGAGACGAGGGGAGAGAGAGACCGGGGAGAGTTAGAGACAGGGGGTGAGAGAGACCGGGGAGAGTTAGAGACGAGGGGAGAGAGAGACCGGGGAGAGTTAGAGACAGGGGGCGAGAGAGACTGGGGAGAGTTGGAGACCGGGCGCGAGAGAGACCGGGGAGAGTGAGAGACCGGGGGCGAGAGAGACCAGGGAGAATTAGAGACAGGGGGCGAGGAGAAACCCGGGAGCGTTAGAGACCGGGGGCGAGAGAGACCGGGGAGAGTTAGAGACAGGGGTCGAGAGAGACCGGGGAAGAGTTAGAGACCGGGGGCAAGGACAAACCAGGGAGAGTTAGAGACAGGGGGCGAGGAGAAACCGGGGAGAGTTATAGACATGGGGCGAGAGAGACCGGGGAGAGTTAGAGACCAGGGGAGAGAGAGACCGGGGAGAGTTAGAGACCGGGGGCGAGAGAGACCGGGGAGATTTAGAGACCGGGGGAGAGAGAGACCGGGGAGAGTTAGAGACCGGGGGCGAGAGAGACTGGAGAGAGATAGAGACAGGGGTCGAGGAGAAACCGGGGAGAGTTAGAGACCGGGGGAGAGCGAGACTGGGGAGAGTTAAAGAACAGGGGCGAGAGAGACCAAGGGAGAGTTAAAGACCGGTGGCGAGGGAGACTGGAGAGAGATAGAGACAGGGGGCGATGAGAAACCGGGGAGAGTTAGAGACCGGGGGCGAGAGAGACCAGGGGAGAGTTAGAGACTAGGGGTGAGAGAGACCGGGGAGAGTTAGAGACCGGGCGCGAGAGAGACCGGGGAGAGTTAGAGACAGGTGGTGAGAGAGACCAGGGAGAGTTAGAGACAGGTGGCAAGAGAGACTGGGGAGAGTTAGAGACCGGGCGCGAGAGAGACCGATGAGAGTTAGAGACCGGGGCCGAGAGAGACCGGGGAGAGTTAGAGACCGGGGGCGAGGAGAAACCGGGGAGAGTTAGAGACCGGGGGAGAGAGAGACTGGGGAGAGTTAGAGACAGGTGGTGAGAGAGACCGGGGAGAGTTAGAGACCAGGGGCGAGATAGACCGGGGAGATTTAGAGACCGGGGGCGAGGGAGACCGGGGAGAGTTAGAGACCAGGGGAGAGAGAGACCCGGGAGAGTTAGAGACCAGGGGAGAGAGAGACCGGGGAGATTTAGAGACCAGGGGAGAGAGAGACCGGGGAGATTTAGAGACCGGGGGAGAGAGAGACCGGTGAGAGTTTGAGACAGTGGGCGAGAGAGGGACAGGGGAGAGTTAGAGACAGGGTGCGAGAGAGAGACCGGGGAGAGTTAGAGACCAGGGGCGAGGAGAAACTGGGGAGAGTTAGAGGCCGGGGGTGAGAGAGACCGGGGAGATTTAGAGACCAGGGGAGAGAGAGACCGGGGAGATTTAGAGACCGGGGGAGAGAGAGACCGGTGAGAGTTTGAGACCGGGGGAGAGAGAGACCGGTGAGAGTTTGAGACAGTGGGCGAGAGAGGGACAGGGGAGAGTTAGAGACCGGGGGCAAGGACAAACCGGGGAGAGTTAGAGACCGGGGGCGAGAGAGACCGGGGAGAGTTAGAGACCGGGGGAGAGGGAGACCGGGTAGAGTTAGAGACCAGGGGAGAGAGAGACTGGGGAGAGTTAGAGACCAGGGGAGGGAGAGACCGGGGAGAGTTAGAGACCAGGGGAGAGAGAGACCAGGGAGAGTTCGAGACCAGGGGAGAGAGAGACCGGGGAGATTTAGAGACCGGGGGAGAGAGAGACCAGGGAGAGTTAGAGACAGGGGGCGATAGAGAGACGGGGGAGAGATAGAGACAGGGTGCGAGAGAGAGACCGGGGAGAGTTAGAGACCAGGGGCGAGGAGAAACTGGGGAGAGTTAGAGACCGGGGGCGAGAGAGACCGGGGAGAGTTAGAGACAGGGGGTGAGAGAGACCGGGGAGAGTTAGAGACAGGGGGTGAGAGAGACCGGGGAGCGTTAGAGACAGGGGGCGAGGAGAAAGCGGGGAGAGTTAGAGACCGGGGGCGAGAGAGACTGGAGAGAGATAGAGACAGGGGTCGAGGAGAAACCGGGGAGAGTTAGTGACAGGGGGCGAGAGAGACTGGGGAGAGTTCGTGACCGGGGGCGAGAGAGACCGGGGAGAGTTAGAGACTGGGGGTGAGAGAGACCGGGGAGTGTTAGAGACAGGGGGTGAGAGAGACCGGGGAGCGTTAGAGACAGGGGGCGAGGAGAAAGCGGGGAGAGTTAGAGACCGGGGGCGAGAGAGACTGGAGAGAGATAGAGACAGGGGTCGAGGAGAAACCGGGGAGAGTTAGTGACAGGGGGCGAGAGAGACCGGGGAGAGTTCGTGACTGGGGGCGAGAGAGACCAGGGGAGAGTTAGAGACTGGGGGTGAGAGAGACCGGGGAGTGTTAGAGACCGGGGGTGAGAGAGACCGGGGAGAGTTAGAGACCGGGGGCGAGAGAGACCGGGAAGAGTTAGAGACCGGTGGCGAGCGAGACCGGGGAGCGTTAGAGACAGGGGTCGAGAGAGACCGGGGAGAGATAGAGGCAGGGGGCGAGGAGAAACCGGGGAGTTAGAGACCGGGGGCGAGAGAGACCGGGGAGAGTTAGAGACCGGGGCTGAGAGAGACCGGGGAGAGTTAGAGACAGGGGGCGAGGAGAAACCGGGGAGATTTAGCGACCGGGGGAGAGAGAGACCGGGGAGAGTTAGAGATCAGGGGAGAGAGAGACCGGGGAGAGTTAGAGACCGGGGGCGAGAGAGACCGGGCAGAGTTAGAGACCGGGGGGTGAGAGAGACCAGGGAGAGTTAGAGACAGGGGGCGAGGAGAAACCGGGGAGAGTTACAGACCGGGGGAGAGAGAGACCGGGGAGAGTTAGAGACGGGGGCGAGGAGAAACCGGGGAGAGTTAGAGACCGGGGGCGAGAGAGACCGGGGAGAGTTAGAGACCGGGGGAGAGAGAGACCGGGTCGAGAGACTGCGTGTGATGAGAGACTGGGTCGATGAGAGGCTGACGGCGATGAGACACCGGGGTTGAGAGAGACCGTCGGCGAGAGAGACCGGGGTGTGAGAGAGACCGTGGGCAAGAGAGACACGGGGGGTCAGAGAGACTGGGGGCGAGAGAGACCGGGAGCAAGAGAGGTGGGTGTCAAGAGAGACGGGGGACGAGAGAGACCCGGGGAGAGAGAGACTGGGAATGGGAGAGAGAGACCGGGGGGGCAAAGAGAGAGAGACTGGGGGCGAGAGAGAGACTGAGGGTGAAGAGAGACCAGGGGCGTTGAGAGAGAGTGTTGGCGAGAGTGACCAGGGGGCGATAGACCGAGGGCAAAGAGAGAGACCGGAGGTGAGAGAGACCGGGGGTGAGAGAGACCGGGGGTGAGAGAGAAGAGAGACCGGGTGTGAGAGAGAGAGACTGGGGGTGAGACAGACCGGGGGTGAGAGAGACCGGGGGTGAGAGAGACCGGGGGTGAGAGAGAGAGACTGGGGGTGAGAGAGACCGGGGGTGAGAGAGACAGGGGGTGAGAGAGACCGGGGGTGAGAGAGACTGGGGGTGAGAGAGACCGGGGGTGAGAGAGACGGGGAGGGTGGGGGCGAAGAGAGATTGGGTGCAAGACACCGGGGGCGGCAACAGAGAACGGGGGGGTGAGAGAGATGCAGGCAAGAGAGAGGGGGTGACAAGAGAGACTGTGGGCAAGAGAGAGATGGGGAGAAGAGAGACTGGGGGCAAAACACCGGGTGGGACGACAGACCGGGGGCAACAAGAGAGACAGGGGGTGAGAGAGACCGGGGGCAACGAGAGAGACCTGGTGCGTGTGAGACCGGGAGGCGAGAGAGAGACTGGGGCGAGAGAGAGTGGGGGGGTGAGAGAGAGACCAGGGGTGAGAGCCCGTGGCGAGAGTGACCAGGGGGTGACGGGGCGGTGAGAGAGACCGGGGGCAATGAGAGAGACCTGGTGCGAGAGAGACCGGGAGGTGAGAGCAAGAGAGAGTGGGGGGCGAGAGAGAGAGATCGGGGGGGGGGGAGGTGAGAGAGACCGGGTACGAGAGAGACTGGGAGGTGAGAGAGAGACTGGGGCGAGAGAGACCAGAGGGCGAGAGAGAGACTGGGGGCTAGAGAAAGGGGATGACGAGAGAGACCTGCGGGGTGAGAGATTACCGGGGGGTGGCATGAGACTGGGGGCGAGAGAGACTGGTGGGGGAGCCAAAAGAGAAAGGCGGCAAGAGAGACTGGGGGGCTTGAGACTAGGGGGGGTCGGGGGGGTGGGAAGCGAGAGAGCACTGGGGCGAGAGACACTGGGAGCGAGAGAGGCCGGAGGTGACGAGAGACAGGGGGCAACAAGAGAGACCGGGGGTGAGAGAGACTGGGGGCGAAAGTGACTGGGGACAAGAGAGACCAGGGACGAGAGAGCAGGGTTGACAAGAGAGACCAGGACGACGAAACAGACCAGGGACAAGAGAGAGACCGGGAGGTCGATAAAACAGACTGGGGGTGAGAGAGACTGCGGGTGAGAGAGACCGGGGAGCGAGAGAGACCGAGGAGCGAGAGAAACGGGTTTGCGAAAGAGACCAGGGGGCTAGAAAGACCGGGGGCAAGAGAGAGACCAGGAACGAGAGAGGCTGAGAAGTGAGAGAGGCCAGGTGCTAAAGAGACTGTGGGCAATGAGACACACCAGGGGCAAGAGAGACTGTGGGTGAGACACCTGGGGTGATGAGAAACGAGTGTAAGAAAGACTGGGGGTGAGTGACTGGGGCGAGAGGCCGGGAAGCAAGAGAGGCCGGGTGCAAGAGAGACAGGGAGCAATGAGATAGACCGGAGGCGAGAGAGACTCTGGGTGAGAGAGACTGGGGGAGAGACACCGGGGGTGATGAGAGACTGGGGGCAAGAGAGACCGGGAGTGAGAAAGAGGGTGTGACGAGAGAGACCGAGGGTGAGAGAGACCAGGGGCAAGAGAGAGAGATGGGGGCAAAGGGAGACAGGGGGCAAGACAGACCGGAGGGGGCGAGAGAGACCAGGGGCGAGAGAGAGAGTGGGAGAGAGAGAGAGACCGGGGGCGAGAGAGGCCGGGGGGGCAGCGAGAGAGACCGGGGGCGGCAAGAGAGACTTGGGGTGAGGGAGACCGGGGGGGGGGGTCAAAGAGAGTGACCGGGGGTCGAGAGAGAGAGACCGTGGCGAAAGAGACGTGGGGGCGATAGGGGGCGAGAGAGAGACCGGGGGCGAGGAGAGAGACTGTGCGCGAGTGAGATCGGGGGCGACATAACAGACCGGGGGCGAGAGAGACCGGGGGCGAAAGAGACCGTGGAAGAGAGAGACTGGGGGGTTGGGGTGCGAGAGACCTGGGGGGCAAAGAGAGAGACTGGGGGTGAGAGAGACCGGGGGGCAAAGGGAGAGACCAGGATTGAGACAGACCCGGGGGGCAAAGAGAGAGACTGGGGGTGAGATAGACCGTGGGGGGGGGGGGGGGCGAGAGAGATCGGGGCGAGACAGGCCAGGGTTTAACAGAGAGACCTGGGGCAAGAGAAACTGGGGACGAGAGAGGGAGTGACGAGAGAAACTTGGAGCGAGTGACCGGGGCGAGAGAGACAGGTGGGGACGAGACACCAGGATTGACGAGAGACAGGGGGCGACAAGAGAGACCGGGGGCGAGAGAGACCAGGGGGCGAAAGAGACCGTGGAAGAGAGAGTCTGGGGGGTTGGGGTGCGAGAGACCTGGGGCGAGTCAGCCCGGGGGCGAGAGAGACCGGAGGGGGCAAAGAGAGAGACCTGGAGTGAGACAGACCCAGGGGCCAAAGAGAGAGACTGGGGGCGAGAGAGACCGGGGGGCCAAAGAGAGAGACAGGGGGCAAGAGAGAGACTGGGGCGGCGAGAGAGACTGTGAGTGAGTGAGAGAGACGGGGGGGGGGGCAAAGAGAGAGACCGGGGCGGCGAGAGAGACTGTGGGTGAGAGAGACGGGGGGGGGCAAAGAGAGAGACCGGGGGCAAGAGAGACTGGGGGCGGCGAGAGAGAACGGGGGCAAGAGAGACTGGGGGCGGCAAGATAGAGACCAGGGGCGGGGAGAGAGACCGGGGGTGAGAGAGACCAGGGGCGAGTGAGACCCGGGGTGGGGGGCAAAGAGAGACCGGGGGAGAGGGAGATGGGGGGGGGCAAAGAGAGAGACCGGAGGCGAGAGAGACCGGGGGTGAGAGAGACCAGGGGGGCAAAGAGAGAGACCAGGGGCGAGAGAGACCGGGGCGGCGAAAGAGATCGGGGGCAAGAGAGACCGGGGGGGCAAAGAGAGAGACCTGGAGTGAGACAGACCCAGGGGCCAAAGAGAGAGACTGGGGGCGAGAGAGACCGGGGGGCCAAAGAGAGAGACAGGGGGCAAGAGAGAGACTGGGGCGGCGAGAGAGACTGTGAGTGAGTGAGAGAGACGGGGGGGGAGCAAAGAGAGAGACCGGGGCGGCGAGAGAGACTGTGGGTGAGAGAGACGGGGGGGGGGCAAAGAGAGAGAACGGGGGCAAGAGAGACCGGGGGCGGCGAGAGAGAACGGGGGCAAGAGAGACCGGGGGCGGCAAGATAGAGACCAGGGGCGGGGAGAGAGACCGGGGGTGAGAGAGACCAGGGGCGAGTGAGACCCGGGGTGGGGGGCAAAGAGAGACCGGGGGAGAGGGAGATCGGGGGGGGCAAAGAGAGAGACCGGAGGCGAGAGAGACCGGGGGTGAGAGAGACCAGGGGGGCAAAGAGAGAGACCAGGGGCGAGAGAGACCGGGGCGGCGAAAGAGATCGGGGGCAAGAGAGACCGGGGGGGCAAAGAGAGAGACCGGGGGCGAGAGAGACCGGGGGGGCAAAGAGAGAGACCGGGGGCGAGAGAGACCAGGGGGGCAAAGAGAGAGACCGGGGTCGAGAGAGACAGGGGGCGGCGAGAAAGACACGGAGTGAGACAGACCAGGTGGCAGCGAGAGAGACCGGGGGCGAGAGAGACCGGGGGCGAGAGAGACCGGGGGCAAGAGAGAGACCGGGGGGTGAGAGAGAGACCGGGGGTGATGAGAGAGAGACCGGGGGCGAGAGAGAGAGACTGGGGGGGGCAAAGAAAATGACCAGGGGTGAGAGAGACCGGGGGCAAGAGAGACCGGGGGGGCAAAGAGAGAGACCGGGGGCGAGAGAGACCGGGGGGGCAAAGAGAGAGACCGGGGGCAAGAGAGACCGGGGGGGGCAAAGAGAGAGACCGGGGGCGGCGAGATAGAAACCAGGGGCAGGGAGAGAGACTGGGGGGGGCAAAGAAAGAGACCAGGGGCGAGAGAGACTGGGGGTGGGGGGCAAAGAGAGAGACGGGGGGCGAGAGAGACCGGGGTGAGAGAGACTGGGGGGGGGCAAAGAGAGAGACTGGGGGCGATAGAGACCAGGGGAACAAAGAGAGAGAACGGGGACGAGAGAGACAAAGGGGGGCAAGGAGAGTGACGGGGGCGGTGAGACAGACAGGGGGTAAAGAAGACCGGGGGGGGGCGGGTGGCGAGAGAGACTGGTGGGGGTCGGCGAGAGAGACCGGGCGCGATAGAGAGACCGGAGGCGAGAGAGACTGGGGGCGCCGAGAGAGACCAGGGACAAGAGAGACTGGGGGCGAGAGAGACTGGGGGGGCAGCGAGAGAGACCGGGGGTGAGAGAGAGAGACCGGAGGCGAGAGAGAGACCGGAGGCGAGAGAGACTGGGGGCACCGAGAGAGACCAGGGGTGGCGAGAGAGACCAGGGGCACTGAGAGAGACCGGGGGCGGCGAGAGAGACCGGGGGCGAGAGAGAGACCGGAGGCGAGAGAGACTGGGGGCGCCGAGAGAGACGGGGGACAAGAGAGACTGGGGGCGAGAGAGACTGGGGGGGCGGCGAGAGAGACCGGGGGCACCGAGTGAGACCGGGGGTGGCGAGAGAGACCAGCGGCACTGAGAGAGACCGGGGGCGGCGAGAGAGACCGGGGGCGAGAGAGAGACCGGAGGCGAGAGAGACTGGGGGCGCCGAGAGAGACGGGGGACAAGAGAGACTGGGGGCGAGAGAGACTGGGGGGGCGGCGAGAGAGACCGGGGGCACCGAGTGATACCGGGGGTGAGAGAGAGACCGGGGGTGAGAGAGAGACCGGAGGCGAGAGAGAGACCGGAGGCGAGAGAGAGACCGGGGGTGAGAGAGAGACCGGAGTCGAGAGAGAGACTGGGGGACAAGAGAGACCGGGGGCAGCGAGAAAGACCGGGGCTGGCGAGAGAGACCGGGGGCACCGAGAGAGACCGGGGGTGAGAGATACTGGGGAGGCAAAGAGAGAGATCGGGGGCGAGAGAGACCGGGGACAGCGAGAGAGACCAGGGGTGAGAGAGACCGGAGGCACCGAGAGAGACCGGGGGCGAGTGAGACCGGGGGCGAGAGAGACCGGGGGCGAGAGAGACCAGGGGGCAAGAGAGACCGGGGGCGAGAGAGACCGGGGACGAGAGAGACTGAGGGCGAGAGAGACCAGGGGGCGAGAGAGACCGGGGGTGAGAGAGACCAGGGGACGAGAGAGACCGGGGGGGCGAGAGAGACCGGGGGTGAGAGAGACCAGGGGGCAAGAGAGAGACTGGGGGTGAGAGAGACCGGGGGACGAGAGAGACCGGGGGTGAGAGAGACCGGGGACGAGAGAGACTGAGTGCGAGAGAGACCAGGGGGCGAGAGAGACCGGGGGTGAGAGAGACCAGGGGGCGAGACAGACCGGGGGGGCGAGAGAGACCGGGGGTGAGAGAGAGACCGGGGGCGAGAGAGACTGGGGGTGAGAGAGAGACCGGGGGTGAGAGGGAGACCGGGGGGTGAAATAGAGACCGGGGGCGAGAGAGAGACCGGGGGCGAGAGAGACTGAGGGCGAAAGAGAGACCGGAGGTGAGAGAGACCAGGGGTGAGAGAGACCGGGGGCGAGAGAGACCGGGGACGAGAGAGACCAGGGGTGAGAGAGACCGGGGGCGAGAGAGACCGGGGGCGAGAGAGACCGGGGACGAGAGAGACTGAGGGCGAGAGAGACCAGGGGGCGAGAGAGACCGGGGGTGAGAGAGACCGGGGGCGAGAGAGACCGGGGATGAGAGAGACTGAGGGCGAGAGAGAGACCGGGGGTGAGAGAGACCGGGGGTGAGAGAGACACCGGGGGTGAGAGAGACCGGGGGTGAGAGAGACCAAGGGGGCGAGAGAGACCGGGGGTGAGAGAGACCGGGGGCGAGAGAGAGACCGGGGGTGAGAGAGACCAGGGGTGAGAGAGACTGAGGGCGAGAGAGACCAGGGGGCGAGAGAGACCGGGGGTGAGAGAGACCGGGGGTGAGAGAGACTGGGGGCGAGACAGACTGAGGGCGAGAGAGACCAGGGGGTGAGAGAGACCGGGGGTGAGAGAGACTGGGGGCGAGAGAGAGACCGGGGATGAGAGAGAGACCGGGGGCGAGAGAGAGAGACTGGGGGTGAGAGAGACTGAGGGCGGGAGAGACCAGGGGGTGAGAGAGACCGGGGGTGAGAGAGAGAGACTGGGGGGGGCAAAGAAAATGACCAGGGGTGAGAGAGACCGGGGGCAAGAGAGACCGGGGGGGCAAAGAGAGAGACCGGGGGCGAGAGAGACCGGGGGGGCAAAGAGAGAGACCGGGGGCAAGAGAGACCGGGGGGGGCAAAGAGAGAGACCGGGGGCGGCGAGATAGAAACCAGGGGCAGGGAGAGAGACTGGGGGGGGCAAAGAAAGAGACCAGGGGCGAGAGAGACTGGGGGTGGGGGGCAAAGAGAGAGACGGGGGGCGAGAGAGACCGGGGTGAGAGAGACTGGGGGGGGGCAAAGAGAGAGACTGGGGGCGATAGAGACCAGGGGAACAAAGAGAGAGAACGGGGACGAGAGAGACAAAGGGGGGCAAGGAGAGTGACGGGGGCGGTGAGACAGACAGGGGGTAAAGAAGACCGGGGGGGGGCGGGTGGCGAGAGAGACTGGTGGGGGTCGGCGAGAGAGACCGGGCGCGATAGAGAGACCGGAGGCGAGAGAGACTGGGGGCGCCGAGAGAGACCAGGGACAAGAGAGACTGGGGGCGAGAGAGACTGGGGGGGCAGCGAGAGAGACCGGGGGTGAGAGAGAGAGACCGGAGGCGAGAGAGAGACCGGAGGCGAGAGAGACTGGGGGCACCGAGAGAGACCAGGGGTGGCGAGAGAGACCAGGGGCACTGAGAGAGACCGGGGGCGGCGAGAGAGACCGGGGGCGAGAGAGAGACCGGAGGCGAGAGAGACTGGGGGCGCCGAGAGAGACGGGGGACAAGAGAGACTGGGGGCGAGAGAGACTGGGGGGGCGGCGAGAGAGACCGGGGGCACCGAGTGAGACCGGGGGTGGCGAGAGAGACCAGGGGCACTGAGAGAGACCGGGGGCGGCGAGAGAGACCGGGGGCGAGAGAGAGACCGGAGGCGAGAGAGACTGGGGGCGCCGAGAGAGACGGGGGACAAGAGAGACTGGGGGCGAGAGAGACTGGGGGGGCGGCGAGAGAGACCGGGGGCACCGAGTGAGACCGGGGGTGAGAGAGAGACCGGGGGTGAGAGAGAGACCGGAGGCGAGAGAGAGACCGGAGGCGAGAGAGAGACCGGGGGTGAGAGAGAGACCGGAGTCGAGAGAGAGACTGGGGGACAAGAGAGACCGGGGGCAGCGAGAAAGACCGGGGCTGGCGAGAGAGACCGGGGGCACCGAGAGAGACCGGGGGTGAGAGATACTGGGGAGGCAAAGAGAGAGATCGGGGGCGAGAGAGACCGGGGACAGCGAGAGAGACCAGGGGTGAGAGAGACCGGAGGCACCGAGAGAGACCGGGGGCGAGTGAGACCGGGGGCGAGAGAGACCGGGGGCGAGAGAGACCAGGGGGCAAGAGAGACCGGGGGCGAGAGAGACCGGGGACGAGAGAGACTGAGGGCGAGAGAGACCAGGGGGCGAGAGAGACCGGGGGTGAGAGAGACCAGGGGACGAGAGAGACCGGGGGGGCGAGAGAGACCGGGGGTGAGAGAGACCAGGGGGCAAGAGAGAGACTGGGGGTGAGAGAGACCGGGGGACGAGAGAGACCGGGGGTGAGAGAGACCGGGGACGAGAGAGACTGAGTGCGAGAGAGACCAGGGGGCGAGAGAGACCGGGGGTGAGAGAGACCAGGGGGCGAGACAGACCGGGGGGGCGAGAGAGACCGGGGGTGAGAGAGAGACCGGGGGCGAGAGAGACTGGGGGTGAGAGAGAGACCGGGGGTGAGAGGGAGACCGGGGGTGAAATAGAGACCGGGGGCGAGAGAGAGACCGGGGGCGAGAGAGACTGAGGGCGAAAGAGAGACCGGAGGTGAGAGAGACCAGGGGTGAGAGAGACCGGGGGCGAGAGAGACCGGGGACGAGAGAGACCAGGGGTGAGAGAGACCGGGGGCGAGAGAGACCGGGGGCGAGAGAGACCGGGGACGAGAGAGACTGAGGGCGAGAGAGACCAGGGGGCGAGAGAGACCGGGGGTGAGAGAGACCGGGGGCGAGAGAGACCGGGGATGAGAGAGACTGAGGGCGAGAGAGAGACCGGGGGTGAGAGAGACCGGGGGTGAGAGAGACACCGGGGGTGAGAGAGACCGGGGGTGAGAGAGACCAAGGGGGCGAGAGAGACCGGGGGTGAGAGAGACCGGGGGCGAGAGAGAGACCGGGGGTGAGAGAGACCAGGGGTGAGAGAGACTGAGGGCGAGAGAGACCAGGGGGCGAGAGAGACCGGGGGTGAGAGAGACCGGGGGTGAGAGAGACTGGGGGCGAGACAGACTGAGGGCGAGAGAGACCAGGGGGCGAGAGAGACCGGGGGTGAGAGAGACTGGGGGCGAGAGAGAGACCGGGGATGAGAGAGAGACCGGGGGCGAGAGAGAGAGACTGGGGGTGAGAGAGACTGAGGGCGGGAGAGACCAGGGGGTGAGAGAGACCGGGGGTGAGAGAGACCGGAGGCGAGAGAGAGACCGGGGGTGAGAGAGACCGGGGGTGAGAGAGACTGAGGGCGAGAGAGACTGAGGGCGAGAGAGACCAGGGGGCGAGAGAGAGAGACCGGGGGTTAGAGAGACTGGGGGCGAGAGAGACTGAGGGCGAGAGAGACCAGGGGGCGAGAGAGAGAGACCGGGGGTGAGAGAGACTGGGGGCAAGAGAGAGACCGGGGGTGAGAGAGACCGGGGGTGATAGAGACCGGGGGTGAGAGAGACCGGGGGCGAGAGAGAGACCGGGGGTGAGAGAGACCGGGGGCAAGAGAGACTGAGGGCGAGAGAGAGAGACCGGGGGCGAGAGAGACCGGGGGCGAGAGAGACCGGGGCGAGTGAGACCGGGGGCGAGAGAGACCGGGGGGCGAGAGAGAGAGACCGGGGGTGAGAGAGACTGGGGGCGAGAGAGAGACCGGGGGTGAGAGAGACCGGGGGTGAGAGAGACCGGGGGCGAGAGAGAGACCGGGGGTGAGAGAGACCGGGGGTGAGAGAAACCGGGGGCGAGAGAGAGACCGGGGGTGAGAGAGACCGGGGGCGAGAGAGACTGAGGGCGAGAGAGAGAGACCGGGGGCGAGAGAGACCGGGGGCGAGAGAGACCGGGGGCGAGTGAGACCGGGGGTGAGAGAGACCGGGGGCGAGAGAGACCGGGGGCGAGTGAGACCAGGGGCGAGAGAAACCGGGGGCGAGAGAGACCGGGGGCGAGTGAGACCGGGGGCGAGAGAAACCGGGGGCGAGAGAGACCGGGGGTGAGAGAGACCGGGGGTGAGAGAGACCGGGGGTGAGAGAGACCAGGGGGCGGCAAGAGTGACACCGGGGTCGGGAGAGACTGGGGGTAAGGGAGACCGTGGGGGCGGGCGGCGAGAGAGACTGGTGGGGGGCGGCGAGAGAGACCGGGCGCAAGAGAGAGACCGGAGTCGAGAGAGACCGGGGGGCAAAGAGAGAGACCGGGGTGGCAAAGGGAGAGACCGGGGGCAAGAGACATCGGGGGCGGCAAGAGAGACTGGGGGCGAGAGAGACTGGGGGTGGGGCAAAGAAAGTGACCAGGGGCGAGAGAGACCTGGGGGTGAGAGAGTCCGGGGGGTGCAAAGAGAGGGACTGGGGGCGAGAGAGACCGGAGGGGGGCAAAGAGAGCGACCAGGGGCAAGAGAGACCGGGGGTGAGAGAGACTGGGGGTTGCAAAGAGAGAGACCGGGGGGTGAGAGAGACCGGGGGTGAGAGAGACCGGGGGGTGCAAAGAGAGAGACCGGGGTGTGAGAGAGACCGGGGGTGAGAGAGACCGGGGGGGGGGGGCAAGAGAGACCGGGGGTGAGAGAGACCGGGGGGGGGCAAAGAGAGAGACCGGGGGCGATAGAGACCAGGGGAGCAAAGAGAGAGAACGGGGACGAGAGAGACCAAGGGGGGCAAGGAGAGAGACGGGGGTGGCGAGAGAGACCGGGGGCAAGGGAGACCGGGGGGGAAGGCAGCGAGAGAGACTGCTGGGGGGCGGCGAGAGAGAGACCGGGCGCGAGAGAGAATGACCGGAGGCAAGAGAGACTGGGGGCGAGAGAGACTGGGGGGGCAAAGAGAGAGACCGGGGGTGAGAGAGTCTGGGGGGGGCAAAGAGAGCGACCGTGGTCGAGAGATCCCGGGAGCGGCAAGAGAGACCGGCGGGGGGGGGCAAAGAAAGTGACCAGGGGCGAGAGAGACCGGGGCGGGCAAAGAAACTGACCAGGGCGAGAGAGACCGGGGGTGAGGGGCAAAGAGAGAGACCGGGGGCGATAGAGACCGGGGGGGGGCGAGAGAGACCGGGGGTGAGAGAGACCGGGGGTGAGAGAGACCGGGGGGGGGCAAAGAGAGAGACCGGGGGCGAAAGAGACCAGGGGAGCAAAGAGAGAGGACGGGGACGAGAGAGACCAAGGGGGGCAAGGAGAGAGACTGGGTTGGCGAGAGAGACCGGGGGCAAGGGAGACCGGGGGGGGAACGCAGCAAGAGAGACTGCTGGGGGGCGGCGAGAGAGACCGGGCGCGAGAGAGAATGACCGGAGGCAAGAGAGACTGAGGGCGAGAGAGACCAGGGGGCGAGAGAGACCGGGGGTGAGAGAGACTGGGGGCGAGAGAGAGACCGGGGATGAGAGAGAGACCGGGGGTGAGAGAGAGAGACTGGGGGTGAGAGAGACTGAGGGCGGGAGAGACCAGGGGGTGAGAGAGACCGGGGGTGAGAGAGACCGGAGGCGAGAGAGAGACCGGGGGTGAGAGAGACCGGGGGTGAGAGAGACTGAGGGCGAGAGAGACTGAGGGCGAGAGAGACCAGGGGGCGAGAGAGAAAGACCGGGGGTTAGAGAGACTGGGGGCGAGAGAGACTGAGGGCGAGAGAGACCAGGGGGCGAGAGAGAGAGACCGGGGGTGAGAGAGACTGGGGGCAAGAGAGAGACCGGGGGTGAGAGAGACCGGGGGTGATAGAGACCGGGGGTGAGAGAGACCGGGGGCGAGAGAGAGACCGGGGGTGAGAGAGACCGGGGGCGAGAGAGACTGAGGGCGAGAGAGAGAGACCGGGGGCGAGAGAGACCGGGGGCGAGAGAGACCGGGGCGAGTGAGACCGGGGGCGAGAGAGACCGGGGGGCGAGAGAGAGAGACCGGGGGTGAGAGAGACTGGGGGCGAGAGAGAGACCGGGGGTGAGTGAGACCGGGGGTGAGAGAGACCGGGGGCGAGAGAGAGACCGGGGGTGAGAGAGACCGGGGGTGAGAGAGACCGGGGGCGAGAGAGAGACCGGGGGTGAGAGAGACCGGGGGCGAGAGAGACTGAGGGCGAGAGAGAGAGACCGGGGGCGAGAGAGACCGGGGGCGAGAGAGACCGGGGGCGAGTGAGACCGGGGGCGAGAGAGACCGGGGGCGAGAGAGACCGGGGGCGAGTGAGACCGGGGGCGAGAGAAACCTGGGGCGAGAGAGACCGGGGGCGAGTGAGACCGGGGGCGAGAGAAACCGGGGTCGAGAGAGACCGGGGGCGAGAGAGACCGGGGGTGAGAGAGACCAGGGGTGAGAGAGACCAGGGGGCGGCAAGAGTGACACCGGGGTCGGGAGAGACTGGGGGTAAGGGAGACCGTGGGGGCGGGCGGCGAGAGAGACTGGTGGGGGGCGGCGAGAGAGACCGGGCGCAAGAGAGAGACCGGAGTCGAGAGAGACCGGGGGGCAAAGAGAGAGACCGGGGTGGCAAAGGGAGAGACCGGGGGCAAGAGACATCGGGGGCGGCAAGAGAGACTGGGGGCGAGAGAGACTAGGGGGGGGCAAAGAAAGTGACCAGGGGCGAGAGAGACCGGGGTGAGAGAGACCGGGGGGGGCAAAGAGAGAGACCGGGGGTGAGAGAGACCGGGGGGTGAGAGAGTCCGGGGGGTGCAAAGAGAGGGACCGGGGGCGAGAGAGACCGGAGGGGGGCAAAGAGAGAGACCAGGGGCAAGAGAGACCGGGGGTGAGAGAGACTGGGGGTTGCAAAGAAAGAGACTGGGGGGGTTAGAGAGACCGGGGGTGAGAGAGACCGGGGGGTGCAAAGAGAGAGACCGGGGGGTGAGAGAGACCGGGGGTGAGAGAGACCGGGGGGGGGTGGGCAAGAGAGACCGGGGGTGAGAGAGACCGGGGGGTGGCAAAGAGAGAGACCGGGGGCGATAGAGACCAGGGGAGCAAAGAGAGAGAACGGGGATGAGAGAGACCAAGGGGGGCAAGGAGAGAGACGGGGGTGGCGAGAGAGACCGGGGGCAAGGGAGACCGGGGGGGAAGGCAGCGAGAGAGACTGCTGGGGGGCGGCGAGAGAGAGACCGGGCGCGAGAGAGAATGACCGGAGGCAAGAGAGACTGGGGGCGAGAGAGACTGGGGGGGCAAAGAGAGAGACCGGGGGTGAGAGAGTCTGGCGGGGGCAAAGAGAGCGAGCGTGGTCGAGAGATCCCGGGAGCGGCAAGAGAGACCGGGGGGGGGGGCAAAGAAAGTGACCAGGGGCGAGAGAGACCGGGGCGGGCAAAGAAACTGACCAGGGCGAGAGAGACCGGGGGTGAGGGGCAAAGAGAGAGACCGGGGGCGAGAGAGACCGGGGGGGGGGCGAGAGAGACCGGGGGTGAGAGAGACCGGGGGTGAGAGAGACCGGGGGGGGGCAAAGAGAGAGACCGGGGGCGATAGAGACCAGGGGAGCAAAGAGAGAGAACGGGGACGAGAGAGACCAAGGGGGGCAAGGAGAGAGACGGGGGTGGCGAGAGAGACCGGGGGCAAGGGAGACCGGGGGGGGAACGCAGCGAGAGAGACTGCTGGGGGGCGGCGAGAGAGACCGGGCGCGAGAGAGAATGACCGGAGGCAAGAGAGACTGGGGGCAAGAGAGACTGGGGGGGCAAAGAGAGAGACCGGGGGTGAGAGAGTCTGGGGGGGGCAAAGAGAGCGACCGTGGTCGAGAGATCCCGGGAGCGGCAAGAGAGACCGGCGGGGGGGGGCAAAGAAAGTGACCAGGGACGAGAGAGACCGGGGCGGGCAAAGAAACTGACCAGGGCGAGAGAGACCGGGGGTGAGGGGCAAAGAGAGAGACCGGGGGCGAGAGAGACCGGGGGGGGGGGCGAGAGAGACCGGGGGTGAGAGAGACCGGGGGTGAGAGAGACCGGGGGGGGGCAAAGAGAGAGACCGGGGGCGAAAGAGACCAGGGGAGCAAAGAGAGAGAACGGGGACGAGAGAGACCAAGGGGGGCAAGGAGAGAGACTGGGTTGGCGAGAGAGACCGGGGGCAAGGGAGACCGGGGGGGGAACGCAGCGAGAGAGACTGCTGGGGGGCGGCGAGAGAGACCGGGCGCGAGAGAGAATGACCGGAGGCAAGAGAGACTGAGGGCGAGAGAGACCAGGGGGCGAGAGAGACCGGGGGAGAGAGAGACCAGGGGGCGAGAGAGACCGGGGGTGAGAGAGACCGGGGGTGAGAGAGACTGGGGGCGAGACAGACTGAGGGCGAGAGAGACCAGGGGGCGAGAGAGACCGGGGGTGAGAGAGACTGGGGGCGAGAGAGAGACCGGGGATGAGAGAGAGACCGGGGGCGAGAGAGAGAGACTGGGGGTGAGAGAGACTGAGGGCGGGAGAGACCAGGGGGTGAGAGAGACCGGGGGTGAGAGAGACCGGAGGCGAGAGAGAGACCGGGGGTGAGAGAGACCGGGGGTGAGAGAGACTGAGGGCGAGAGAGACTGAGGGCGAGAGAGACCAGGGGGCGAGAGAGAGAGACCGGGGGTTAGAGAGACTGTGGGCGAGAGAGACTGAGGGCGAGAGAGACCAGGGGGCGAGAGAGAGAGACCGGGGGTGAGAGAGACTGGGGGCAAGAGAGAGACCGGGGGAGAGAGAGACCGGGGGTGATAGAGACCGGGGGTGAGAGGGACCGGGGGCGAGAGAGAGACCGGGGGTGAGAGAGACCGGGGGCAAGAGAGACTGAGGGCGAGAGAGAGAGACCGGGGGCGAGAGAGACCGGGGGCGAGAGAGACCGGGGCGAGTGAGACCGGGGGCGAGAGAGACCGGGGGGCGAGAGAGAGAGACCGGGGGTGAGAGAGACTGGGGGCGAGAGAGAGACCGGGGGTGAGAGAGAGACCGGGGGTGAGAGAGACCGGGGGCGAGAGAGAGACCGGGGGTGAGAGAGACCGGGGGTGAGAGAGACCGGGGGCGAGAGAGAGACCGGGGGTGAGAGAGACCGGGGGCGAGAGAGACTGAGGGCGAGAGAGAGAGACCGGGGGCGAGAGAGACCGGGGGCGAGAGAGACCGGGGGCGAGTGAGACCGGGGGCGAGAGAGACCGGGGGCGAGAGAGACCGGGGGCGAGTGAGACCGGGGGCGAGAGAAACCGGGGGCGAGAGAGACCGGGGGCGAGTGAGACCGGGGGCGAGAGAAACCGGGGGCGAGAGAGACCGGGGGCGAGTGAGACCGGGGGTGAGAGAGACCGGGGGTGAGAGAGACCAGGGGGCGGCAAGAGTGACACCGGGGTCGGGAGAGACTGGGGTAAGGGAGACCGTGGGGGCGGGCGGCGAGAGAGACTGGTGGGGGGCGGCAAGAGAGACCGGGCGCAAGAGAGAGACCGGAGTCGAGAGAGACCGGGGGGCAAAGAGAGAGACCGGGGTGGCAAAGGGAGAGACCGGGGGCAAGAGACATCGCGGGCGGCAAGAGAGACTGGGGGCGAGAGAGACTGGGGGGGGGGCAAAGAAAGTGACCAGGGGCGAGAGAGACCGGGGTGAGAGAGACCGGGGGGGGCAAAGAGAGAGACCGGGGGTGAGAGAGACCGGGGGGGTGAGAGAGTCCGGGGGGTGCAAAGAGAGGGACCGGGGGCGAGAGAGACCGGAGGGGGGCAAAGAGAGAGACCAGGGGCAAGAGAGACCGGGGGTGAGAGAGACTGGGGGTTGCAAAGAGAGAGACTGGGGGGGTGAGAGAGACCGGGGGTGAGAGAGACCGGGGGGTGCAAAGAGAGAGACCGGGGGGTGAGAGAGACCGGGGGTGAGAGAGACCGGGGGGGGGGGGGCAAGAGAGACCGGGGGTGAGAGAGACCGGGGGGTGGCAAAGAGAGAGACCGGGGGCGATAGAGACCAGGGGAGCAAAGAGAGAGAACGGGGACGAGAGAGACCAAGGGGGGCAAGGAGAGAGACGGGGGTGGCGAGAGAGACCGGGGGCAAGGGAGACCGGGGGGGGAACGCAGCGAGAGAGACTGCTGGGGGGCGGCGAGAGAGACCGGGCGCGAGAGAGAATGACCGGAGGCAAGAGAGACTGGGGGCAAGAGAGACTGGGGGGGCAAAGAGAGAGACCGGGGGTGAGAGAGACTGGGGGGGGCAAAGAGAGCGATCGTGGTCGAGAGATCCCGGGAGCGGCAAGAGAGACCGGGGGGGGTGGGCAAAGAAAGTGACCAGGGGCGAGAGAGACCGGGGCGGGCAAAGAAACTGACCAGGGCGAGAGAGACCGGGGGTGAGGGGCAAAGAGAGAGACCGGGTGCGAGAGAGACCGGGGGTGGCAAAGAGAGAGACCGGGGGCGAGAGAGACCGGGGGGGGGCAAGGAGAGAGACCGGGGGCGAGAGAGACCTGGGGGGTCAAAGAGAGAGACCGGGGGCGACAGAGACCGGGGGGGGGGGGCAAAGAGAGAGACTGGGGGCAAGAGAGACTGGGGTGGCAAAGAGAGAGAGACCAGGGGCGAGAGAGACCGGGAGCGAGAGAGACTGGGGGTGAGAGAGACTGGGGGTGAGAGAGATTGGGGGGCGCGAGAGACCGGTGTGGCTAATAGAGTGACCAGGGGCGAGAGAGACCGGGGGCGAGAGAGTGACCGGTGGCGAGAGACACCGGGGGGCGAGAGAGACAGGGGTGGCAAAGAGAGTAACCAGGGCGAGAGAGAGACCGGGGGGGGGCAAAGAGAGAGACCGGGGTCGGGAGAGACTGGGGGGGGCAAAGAGAGTGACCAGGGGCGAGAGAGACCGGGGGCGAGAGAGACTGGGGGTGAGAGAGATTGGGGGGCGAGAGAGACCGGGGTGGCAAAGAGAGTGACCAGGGGCGAGAGAGACCAGGGGCGAGAGAGATCGGGGATGAGACAGACCAGGGATGAGAGAGACCGGGGGTGAGAGAGACAGGGGTGGCAAAGAGAGTAACCAGGGGCGAGAGAGACCGGAGGCGAGAGAGGAGACCGGGGGTGAGAGAGATCGGGTGTGAGAGAGACCGGGGGGTGAGAGAGACCGGGAGCGAGAGAGAGAGACCGGGGGCGAGCGAGCCCAGTGGGGAGAGAGGCAGGGGACGGGAGAGACCAGGGGCGAGAGAGAGACCGGGGGGGAAAAGAGAGAGACTGGGGTGGCAAATGACAACAGGGGCGAGAGAGACCGGGGGTGAGAGAGACCGGGGGGGCAAGGAGACAGACGGGGGCAAGAGAGACCGGGGGGGGGCGATAAAGGCTCGGAGCGAGAGAGACCGGGGGCGAGAGAGACCGGGGGGCGAGAGAGACCGGGAACGAGTGAGACCGGGGGGTGGCGAGAGAGACCGGGGTTCAAAGGGACAGACCGGGGGTGAGAGAGAACAGGGGCGCCAAGAGAGAGACCGGGGGGCGAGAGAGACCGAGGGGGGCAAAGAGAGAGACCGGGGGCGAGAGAGAGACCGGGGGTGATAGAGACCAGGGGGACAAAGAGAGAGACCGGGGGTGAGAGAGACTGGGGGGGGATAAAGAGAGAGACCGGGGGTGAGAGAGAACGGGGGGGGCAAGGAGAGAGACGGGGGTGAGAGAGACCGGGGGTGGGGTCAAAGAGAGACACCGGAGGTGAGAGAGACTGGGGGGCGAGAGAGACTGGGGGGGATAAAGAGAGAGACCGGGGGGAGAGAGACCGGGGGTGGGGGGCAAAGAAAGACACCGGGGGCGAGAGAGCCCGGGGGTGAGAGAGACCGGGGTGGCGAGAGAGACCGGGGGTGAGAGAGACCGGGGTGGCGAAAGAGACCGGGGGCGAGAGAGACCGGGGTGGTGAGAGAGACCGGGGGCGAGAGAGACCGGGGGGTGAGAGAGAGCGGGGGTGGCGAGAGAGACCGGGGGTGAGAGAGACCGGGGGGGGGTGAGAGAGACCGGGGGTGGCGAGAGAGACTGGGGGGGGTGAGAGAGACCGGGGTGGTGAGAGAGACCGGGGGCGAGAGAGACCGGGGGCGACAGAGACCGGGGGGAGCAAAGAGAGAGACTGGGGGCAAGAGAGACTGGGGTGGCAAAGAGAGAGACCAGGGGCGAGAGAGACCGGGGACGAGAAGGGCCGGGGACGAGAGAGATCGGGACGAGAAAGACCGGGGACGAGAGAGAGACCGGGGACGAGAGAGACCGGGGTGGCAAAGAGAGTAACCAGGGGCGAGAGAGACCGGGGGCGAGAGAGAGACCGGGGGGGGGGGCAAAGAGAGAGACCGGGAGCGAGAGAGACCGAGGGGGGCAAAGAGAGAGACCGGGGGCGAGAGAGACCGGGGGGGGGCAAAGAGAGAGACCGGGGGCGACAGAGACCGGGGGGGCAAAGAGAGAGACTGGGGGCAAGAGAGAGTGGGGTGGCAACGAGAGAGACCAGGGGCGAGAGAGACCGGGGGCGAGAGAGACTGGGGGCGAGAGAGACTGGGGGTGAGAGAGACTGGGGATGAGAGAGACCGGTGTGGCAAAGAGAGTGACCAGGGGCGAGAGAGACCAGGGGCGAGAGAGACCGGGGGCGAGAGAGACCGGGGGGGGGCAAAGAGAGAGACCGGGGGCGAGAGAGACCGGGGGGGGGGCAAAGAGAGAGACCGGGGGCGACAGAGACCGGGGGGGCAAAGAGAGAGACTGAGGGCAAGAGAGAGTGGGGTGGCAACGAGAGAGACCAGGGGCGAGAGAGACCGGGGGGCGAGAGAGACTGGGGGTGAGAGAGACTGGGGGTGAGAGAGATTTGGGGGCGAGAGAGACCGGTGTGGCAAAGAGAGTGACCAGGGGCGAGAGAGACCAGGGGCGAGAGTGACCGGGGGCGAGAGAGAGACCGGGGACGAGAGAGACCGGGGGCGAGAGAGAGACCGGGGGGGGGGCAAAGAGAGAGACCGGGGTCGGGAGAGACTGGGGGGGGGCAAAGAGAGTGACCAGGGGCGAGAGAGACCGGGGGCGAGAGAGACTGGGGGTGAGAGAGATTGGGGGGCGAGAGAGACCGGGGTGGTAAAGAGAGTGACCAGGGGAGAGAGAGAGACCAGGGCGATAGAGACCGGGGACGAGAGAGACCGGGGACGAGCGAGACCGGAGGTAAGAGAGAGAGACCGGGGTTGAGAGAGACCGGGGGTCGAGAGAGAGACCGGGGGTGAGAGAGACCGGGGGTGAGAGAGAGACCGGGGGCGAGAGAGAGACCGGGGGCGAGAGAGAGACCGGGGGTGAGAGAGAGACCGGTGGCGAGAGAGAGACCGGGGGTGATGAGAGAGACCGGGGGTGATGAGAGAGACCGGGGGTGATGAGAGAGACGGGCGCGAGAGAGAGACCGGGGGTGAGAGAGAGACCGGGGGCGAGAGAGAGACTGGGGGCGAGAGATAGACCCGGGGGGCGAGAGAGACCGGGAGCGAGCGAGACCGGGGGTGAGAGAGAGAGAGACCGGGGGTGAGAGAGACCGGGGGCGAGAGAGACCGGGGGTGAGAGAGCCCTGATACCGGGAGCGAGAGAGACTGGGGGTGAGAGAGACCGGGGACGAGAGAGACCGGGGGCGAGAGAGACCGGGGGTGAGAGAGACCGGAGTGGCGAGAGAGACCGGGGGGCGAGAGAGACCGGAGTGGCGAGAGAGACCGGGGGGGGGGGGAGAGAGACCGGGGGTGAGAGAGAGAGACTGGGGACGAGAGAGAGACCGGGAGCGAGAGAGACCGGGGGGGGGGGCAAAGAGAGAGACCGGGGGGGCAAAGAGAGAGACTGGGGTGGCAAAAGACAACAGGGGCGAGAGAGACCGGGGGTGAGAGAGGCCCGGGGGGGCAAAGAGAGAGACCGGCGGTGAGAGAGACCGGGGGGGGCAAGGAGAGAGACGGAGGCGAGAGAGACCGGGTGTGAGAGAGACCGGGGGTGAGAGAGTCCGGAGGTGAGAGAGAGAGACCGGGGGCGAGCGAGCCCAGTGGTGAGAGAGACAGGGGACGAGAAGACCAGGGGTGAGAGAGAGACCGGGGGGGCAAAGAGAGAGACCGGGGGGCAAAGAGAGAGACTGGGGTGGCAAAAGACAACAGGGGCGAGAGAGACCGGCGGTGAGAGAGACCGGGAGGGGCAAGGAGAGAGACGGGGGCGAGAGAGACCGGGGGTGAGAGAGATCGGGTGTGAGAGAGACCGGGGGTGAGAGAGTCCGGAGGTGAGAGAGAGAGACCGGGGGCGAGCGAGCCCAGTGGCGAGAGAGACAGGGGACGAGAAGACCAGGGGCGAGAGAGAGACCGGGGGGCAAAGAGAGAGACCGGGGGGCAAAGAGAGAGACTGGGGTGGCAAAAGACAATAGGGGCGAGAGAGACCGGGGGTGAGAGAGTCCGGGGGTGGCAAGGAGAGAGACGGGGGCGAGAGAGATCGGGGGGGCAAGGAGAGAGACGGGGGTGAGAGAGACCGGGGGTGGGGGGCAAAGAGAGAGACGCGCGGGCGAGAGAGACCGGGGGGGGACAAAGAGAGAGACCGGGGTCGAGAGAGACCGGGGGGGTGTGGGGGAGAGAGACCGGTGGGTGCGAGAAAGGCTCGGAGCGAGAGAGACCAGGGGCGAGAGAGACCGGGGGGGCAAAGAGAGAGACCGGGAGCGAGAGACACCGAGGGGGGGGCGAAAGAGACCGGGGGCGAGAGAGAACGGGAGCGAGAGAGACCGGGGGCGAGAGAGACCGGGAGCGAGAGACACCGGGGGGGTGAGAGAGACCGGGGGGGTGGCGAGAGAGACGGGGGGGGGGGCGAGAGAGACTGTGGGGGGCGAGAGAGACTGGGAGCGAGAGAGACCGGGGGGTGCAAAGAGAGAGACCGGGGTCGAGAGAGAGACCGGGGGGTGCAAAGAGAGAGACCAGGGGCGAGAGAGACCGGGGTGGGGGGGGAGAGAGAGACCAGGGGCGAGAGAGACCGGGGGGGTGTGAGAGAGACCGGGGGCGGTGAGAGAGACCAGGGGCGAGAGAGACCAGGGGCGAGAGAGACCGCGGGGGCAAAGAGAGAGACCGGGAGCGAGAGACACCGGGGTGGGGGGGGGGGCGAGAGAGACCAGGGGTGAGAGAGACCAGGGGTGAGAGAGACCAGGGGGGCAAAGAGAGAGACCGGGGGGTGAGAGAGACCGGGGGGGGCAAAGAGAGAGACCGGGGGTGAGAGAGAACGGGGGCGGCGAGAGAGACTGGGGGTGGCAAGAGAGACTGGGGGTGAGAGAGACCGAGGGGGGCAAAGAGAGAGACCGGGGGCGAGAGAGATCGAGGGGTCAAAGAGAGAGACAGGGGGCAAGAGAGAGCGGGGGGGCAAAGAGAGAGACCGGGGGTGAGAGAGACCAAGGGGGCAAAGAGAGAGATTGGAGGCGAGAGAGACCGGGGGCAAGAAAGACAGGGGGCGGCGAGAAAGGCTCTGAGCGAGAGAGACCGGGGGGGCAGCGAGAGAGACCGGGGGGCGAGAGAGACTGGGGGTGAGAGAGACCGGGGGGGCAAAGAGAGAGACCGGCGGTGAGAGAGACCGGGGGGGCAAAGAGAGAGACCGGCGGTGAGAGAGACCGGGGGGGGCAAGGAGAGAGACGGGGGCGAGAGAGACCGGGGGTGAGAGAGATCGGGTGTGAGAGAGACCGGGGGTGAGAGAGACCGGGAGCGAGAGAGAGAGACTGGAGGCGAGCGAGCCCAGCGGTGAGAGAGGCAGGGGACGAGAAAGACCAGGGGCAAGAGAGAGACTGGGGGGGCAAAGAGAGAGACGGGGGTGGCAAAAGACAACAGGGGCGAGAGAGACCGGGGGTGAGAGAGACCGGGGGGGGCAAGGAGACAGACGGGGGCGAGAGAGACCGCGGGGGCGAGAAAGGCTCGGAGCGAGAGAGACCGGGGGGGCAGCGAGAGTGACCGGGGGCGAGAGAGACCGGGGGTGAGAGAGACCGGGGACGAGAGAGACCGGGGGCGAGAGAGACCGGGGCGAGAGAGACCAGGGGTGAGAGAGACCGGGGGCGAGAGAGACCGGGGGGAGAGAGACCGGGGGCGGGAGAGACCAGGGGCGAGAGAGACCGGGGGGTGGCGAGAGAGACCGGGGTTCAAAGGGACAGACCGGGGTTGAGAGAGAAAAGTGGGGCAAAGAGACAGACCGGGGGCGAGAGAGACCAGGGGGGGCAAAGAGAGAGACCGGGGGCGAGAGAGACCAGGGGGGCAAAGAGAGTGACCGGGGGATGAGAGACCAGGGGGGCAAAGAGAGAGACCGGGGGCGAGAGAGTCCAAGGGGGCAAAGAGAGAGATCGGGGGGCGAGAGAGACCAGGGACAATAGAGACCGGGTGGCAAAGAAAGAGACTGGGGGCAAGAGAGACCCGGGGGGGGGAAAGAAGACCGGGGGCGAGAGAGACCGGGGTGCAAAGAGAGAGACCAGGGGGGGACAGAGAGAGAGAACGGGGGCGAGAGAGACCGGGGGGACCAAGAGAGAGACCAGGGGGGACAGAGAGAGAGAGACCGGGGGTGAGAGAGACCAGGGCGGCGAGATAGAGAACAGGGGTGGTGAAAGAGACCGGGGGTGAGAGAGACCGCGGGGGCAAAGAGAGAGACTGGGGTGGCAAGAGACACCGGGGGTGAGAGAGACCGGGGTGAGAGAGACTTGGGGGGGATAAAGAGAGAGACCAGGGGTGAGAGACTGGGGGGGATAAAGAGAGAGACCGGGGGTGAGAGAGACTGGGGGGGGGATAAAGAGAGAGACCGGGGGTGAGAGAGAACGGGGGGGGCAAGGAGAGAGACGGGGGTGAGAGAGACCGGGGGTGGGGGGCAAAGAGAGACACCGGAGGTGAGAGAGACTGGGGGCGAAAGAGACTGTGGGGGATAAAGAGAGAGACCGGGGGGAGAGAGACCGGGGTTGGGGTCAAAGAGAGACACCGGGGGCGAGAGAGCCCGGGGGGTGAGAAAGACCGGGGTGGCGAGAGAGACCGGGGGGTGAGAGAGACCGGGGGTGGCGAGAGAGACCGGGGGCGAGAGAGACCGGGGGGGTGAGAGAGACCGGGGTGGCGAGAGAGACCGGGGGTGAGAGAGACCGGGGGTGGCGAGAGAGACCGGGGGTGAGAGAGAGAGACCAGGGCCGACAAGAGACTGTTGGGGGTGGGACACTGGCGACGAGAAAGATTGGGGGTGAGTGAGAGACCGGGGGGACGAAGAGAGACCGGGGACATGAGAGACCAGGTCCAACAGGCGAGACCGGGGTGGCGAGAGAGACTGGGGGCGAGAGAGACCGGGGGCAAGAGAGATCAGGGATGAGAGAGACCGGAGGCGAGAGAGATCAGGGACGAGAGAGACCGGAGGCGAGAGAGACCGGGATTGAGAGAGACCGTGGTGGTGAGAGAAAGGGGGTGACGAGACACATTGGGGGTGAGAGTGACCAGGGGTGCCAAGAGACCGGGACCGATGAGAGACTGGTGGGGGAGAGAGACCGGCGATGAGAGGCACCTGGGGTGATGAGAAAGACCGGGGACGAGAAAGACCGGGGTGTCGAGAGAGATCGGGGGCGAGAGAGACCGGGGACGAGAAAGACCGGGGACGAGAGAGATCGGGGACGAGAAAGACCGGGGACGAGAAAGACCGGGGACGAGAAAGACCGGGGACGAGAGAGAGACCGGGGACGAGAGAGACCGGGGTGGCGAGAGAGATCGGGGGCGAGAGAGACTGGGGACGAGAAAGACCGGGGACGAGAAAGACCGGGGACGAGAGAGAGACCGGGGACGAGAGAGACCGGGGTGGCAAAGAGAGTAACCAGGAGCGAGAGAGACCGGGGGTGAGAGAGAGTGACCGGGGGGGCAAAGGGAGAGACCGGGAGTGAGAGAGACCGGGGGGGGCAAAGAGAGAGACCGGGGGCGAGGGAGACCGGGGGGGGCAAAGAGAGAGACCGGGGGAGACAGAGACCGGGGGGGGGGCAAAGAGAGAGAATGGGGGCAAGAGAGACTGGGGTGGCAAAGAGAGAGACCAGGGGCGAGAGAGACCGGGGGCGAGAGAGACTGGGGGTGAGAGAGACTGGGGGTGAGAGAGATTTGGGGGCAAGAGAGACCGGTGTGGCAAAGAGAGTGACCAGGGGCGAGAAAGACCGGGGATGAGAGAGAGACCGGGGACGAGAGAGACCGGGGTGGCAAAGAGAGTAACCAGGGGTGAGAGAGACCGGGGGCGAGAGAGAGACCGGGGGGGGGGGGGGCAAAGAGAGAGACCGGGAGTGAGAGAGACCGGGGGGGGCAAAGAGAGAGACCGGGGGCGAGAGAGACCGGGGGGGGCAAAGAGAGAGACCGGGGGTGACAGAGACCGGGGGGGCAAAGAGAGAGACTGGGGGCAAGAGAGACTGGGGTGGCAAAGAGAGAGACCAGGGGCGAGAGAGACCGGGGACGAGAAAGACCGGGGACGAGAGAGAGATCGGGGACGAGAAAGACCGGGGACGAGAGAGAGACCGGGGACGAGAGAGACCGGGGTGGCAAAGAGAGTAACCAGGGGCGAGAGAGACCGGGGGCGAGAGAGAGACCGGGGGAGGGGGCAAAGAGAGAGGACCGGGAGCGAGAGAGACCGGGGGGGCAAAGAGAGAGACCGGGGCGAGAGAGACCGGGGGGGGGCAAAGAGAGAGACCGGGGGCAACAGAACCCGGGGGGGCAAAGAGAGAGACTGGGGGCAAGAGAGAGTGGGGTGGCAAAGAGAGAGACCAGGGGCGAGAGAGACCGGGGGCGAGAGAGACTGGGGGTGAGAGAGACTGGGGGTGAGAGAGATTTGGGGGCAAGAGAGACCGGTGTGGCAAAGAGAGTGACCAGGGGCGAGAGAGACCAGGGACGAGAAAGACCGGGGATGAGAGAGAGAGACCGGGGACGAGAGAGAGACCGGGGGGGGGGGGGCAAAGAGAGAGACCGGGAGTGAGAGAGACCGGGGGGGGGCAAAGAGAGAGACCGGGGGGCGAGAGAGACCGGGGGGGGCAAAGAGAGAGACCGGGGGGCGACAGAGACCGGGGGGGGGGCAAAGAGAGAGACTGGGGGCAAGAGAGACTGGGGTGGCAAAGAGAGAGACCAGGGGCGAGAGAGACCGGGGACGAGAAAGACCGGGGACGAGAGAGAGATCGGGGACGAGAAAGACCGGGGACGAGAGAGAGACCGGGGACGAGAGAGACCGGGGTGTCAAAGAGAGTAACCAGGGGCGAGAGAGACCGGGGGGCGAGAGAGAGACCGGGGGCGAGAGAGAGACCGGGGGCGAGAGAGAGACCGGGGGGGGGCAAAGAGAGAGACCGGGGTCGGAAGAGACTGGGGGGGGGGGCAAAGAGAGTGACCAGGGGCGAGAGAGACCGGGGTGGGGGGGGAGAGAGAGACCAGGGGCGAGAGAGACCGGGGGCGAGAGAGATCGGGGGGGTCAAAGAGAGAGACCGGGAGCGAGAGACACCGAGGGGGGGGAGGCGAGAGAGACCGGGGGCGAGAGAGAACGGGAGCGAGAGAGACCGGGGGCGAGAGAGACCGGGGAGCGAGAGACACTGGGGGGGTGAGAGAGACCGGGGGGGGTGGCGAGAGAGACCGGGGGTGGGGCGAGAGAGACTGTGGGGGGCGAGAGAGACTGGGGGCGAGAGAGACCGGGGGGGTGCAAAGAGAGAGACCGGGGTCGAGAGAGTCCGGGGGGTGCAAAGAGAGAGACCAGGGGCGAGAGAGACCGGGCGCGGGTGGGGGGGGAGAGAGAGACCAGGGGCGAGAGAGACCGGGGGGGTGCGAGAGAGACCGGGGGCGGTGAGAGAGACCAGGGGCGAGAGAGACCAGGGGCGAGAGAGACCGCGGGGGCAAAGAGCGAGACCGGGAGCGAGAGACACCGAGGGGGTGGGGGGCGAGAGAGACCAGGGGTGAGAGAGACCAGGGGCGAGAGAGACCAGGGGGCAAAGAGAGAGACCGGGGGTGAGAGAGACCGGGGGGGCAAAAAGAGAGACCGGGGGTGAGAGAGAACGGGGGCGGCGAGAGAGACTGGGGGTGGCAAGAGAGAGACCAGGGGCGAGAGAGACCGGGGACGAGAAAGACCGGGGACGAGAGAGAGATCGGGGACGAGAAAGACCGGGGACGAGAGAGAGACCGGGGACGAGAGAGACCGGGGTGGCAAAGAGAGTAACCAGGGGCGAGAGAGACCGGGGGCGAGAGAGAGACCGGGGAGGGGGCAAAGAGAGAGACCGGGAGCGAGAGAGACCGGGGGGGCAAAGAGAGAGACCAGGGGCGAGAGAGACCGGGGGGGGCAAAGAGAGAGACCGGGGGCAACAGAACCCGGGGGGGCAAAGAGAGAGACTGGGGGCAAGAGAGAGTGGGGTGGCAAAGAGAGAGACCAGGGGCGACAGAGACCGGGGGCGAGAGAGACTGGGGGTGAGAGAGACTGGGGGTGAGAGAGATTTGGGGGCAAGAGAGACCGGTGTGGCAAAGAGAGTGACCAGGGGCAAGAGAGACCAGGGGCGAGAGAGACCGGGGGCGAGAGAGAGGACCGGGGGCGAGAGAGAGACCGGGGGCGAGAGAGAGACCGGGGGGGGGGCAAAGAGAGAGACCGGGCTCGGGAGAGACTGGGGGGGGGCAAAGAGAGTGACCAGGGGCGAGAGAGACCGGGGGCGAGAGAGACTGGGGGTGAGAGAGATTGGGGGGCGAGAGAGACCGGGGTGGTAAAGAGAGTGACCAGGGGAGAGAGAGACCAGGGGCAAGAGAGACCGGGGTGGGGGGGAGAGAGAGACCAGGGGCGAGAGAGACCGGGGGGGTGCGAGAGAGACCGGGGGCGGTGAGAGAGACCAGGGCGAGAGAGACCAGGGGCGAGAGAGACCGCGGGGTAAAGAGAGAGACCGGGAGCGAGAGACACCGAGGGTGGTGGGGCGAGAGAGACCAGGGGTGAGAGAGACCAGGGGCGAGAGAGACCAGGGGGCAAAGAGAGAGACCGGGGGTGAGAGAGACCGGGGGGTCAAAGAGAGAGACCGGGGGTGAGAGAGAACGGGGGCGGCGAGAGAGACTGGGGGCGGCAAGAGAGACTGGGGGTGAGAGAGACTGGAGGGGGGGGGCAAAGAGAGAGACCAGGCGCAAGAAAGAGACCGGGGGCGAGAGAGAACGGGGGGCGGCGAGAGAGACTGGGGGTGGCAAGAGAGACTGGGGGTGAGAGAGACCGAGGGGGGCAAAGAGAGCGACCGGGGGCGAGAGAGATCGAGGGGTCAAAGAGAGAGACCGAGGGCAAGAGAGAGCGGGGGGGCAAAGAGAGAGACCGGGGGTGAGAGAGACCAAGGGGGCAAAGAGAGAGATTGGAGGCGAGAGAGACCGGGGGCGAGAAAGACAGGGGGCGGCGAGAAAGGCTCAGAGCGAGAGAGACCGGGGGGGGCAGCGAGAGAGACCGGGGGCGAGAGAGACTGGGGGTGAGAGAGACCGGGGGTGAGAGAGACCGGGGGTGAGAGAGACCGGGGGTGGCGAGAGAGCCCGGGGTTTAAAGAGACAGACCGGGGGTGAGAGAGAACGGGGGCGAGAGCGATGGGGAGCAAGAGAGACCAGGGTGGAAAAGAGAGAGACTGGGGCCGAGAGAGACCAAGGGGGCAAAGAGAGAGACCGGGGGGCGAGAGAGACCAGGGACAATAGAGACCAGGGGGCAAAGAGAGAGACCGGGGGCAAGAGAGACCGGGGGGAAAAGAAAAGACCGGGGTCGAGTGAGACCGGGGTGCAGAGAGAGAGACCGGGGGGGACAAAGAGAGAGAATGGGGTTGATCGAGACCAGGGGGACAAAGAGAGAGACCGGGGTGCGAGAGAGACCAGGGACAATAGAGACCAAGGGGGCAAAGAGAGAGATTGGAGACGAGAGACACCGGGGCCGAGAGAGACCAGGGGGTCAAAGAGAGAGACCGGGGGTGAGAGGGACCAGGGGGTAAAAGAGAGAGACCGGGGGTGAGAGAGACCGGGGGCGGCGAGAGAGACTGGGGGTGATAGAGACCAGGGTGACAAAGAGAGAGACCAGGGGTGAGAGGGACCAGGGGCGGCGAGATAGAGAACGGGGGTGGCGAAAGAGACCGGGGGCGAGAGAGACCGGGGGCGAGAGAGACCAGGGGGGAAAAGAGAGAGACCGGGGGTGAGAGAGACCGGGGGCGGCGAGAGAGACTGGGGGTGATAGAGACCAGGGGGACAAAGAGAGAGACCAGGGGTGAGAGAGACCAGGGGCGGCGAGATAGAGAACGGGGGTGGCGAAAGAGACCGGGGGTGAGAGAGACCGCGGGGGCAAAGAGAGAGACTGGGGTGGCAAGAGACACCGGGGGTGAGAGAGACCGGGGTGAGAGAGACTGGGGGGGGGGATAAAGAGAGAGACCGGGGGTGAGAGAGAGACCGGGGGGGCAAAGAGAGAGACCGGGGGCGAGAGAGACCTGGGGGGGCAAAGGGAGAGACCGGGGGCGAGAGAGACCGGGGGGGGCAAAGAGAGAGACCGGGGGCATGAGAGACCGGGGGGGGCCAAGAGAGAGACCGGGGGCGAGAGAGAGACTGGGGGGCAACGAGAGAGACCGGGGGCGAGAGAGCTTGGGGGTGAGAGAGACCGGGGTGGCAAAGAGAGAGACCGGGGGCGACAGAGACCTGGGGGGGCAAAGAGAGAGACCGGGGGCGAGAGAGACCGGGGCGGGGGCAAAGAGAGAGACCGGGGGCGAGAGAGACCGGGGGAGGCAAAGAGAGAGACCGGGGGCGAGAGAGAGACTGGGGGGGCAAAGAGAGAGACCGGGGTCGAGAGAGATTGGGGGCGAGAGAGACCGGGGTGGCAAAGAGAGTGACCAGGGGCGAGAGAGACCGGGGGCGAGACAGAAACAGGGGCGAGAGAGTCCGGGGGCGAGAGAGACCGGGGGAGATAAGAGAGACCGGGGGAGACGTGAGAGACTGGGGCGAGAGAATCCGGGGGCGAGAGATACCGGGAGCAACGAGAGAGACCGGGTAGAGAGAGTCCTGGGGCGAGAGTGATCGGGGGCGAGAGAGATCGGGGGCGACGTGAGAGACCGGGGACGACGTGAGAGAACGGGGACGAGAGAGTCCAGGGGCGAGAGAGACCGGGAGCGAGAGAGATCCGGGGCGACGTGAGAGAACGGGGGCGACGTGAGAGATCGGGGACGAGAGAGTCCAGGGGCGAGAGAGACCGGGAGTGAAAGAGATCGAGGGCGACGTGAGAGAACGGGGGCGACGTGAGAGATCGGGGACGAGAGAGTCCAGGGGCGAGAGAGATCGGGGGCGACGTGAGAGAACGGGGGTGACGTGAGAGAC
This sequence comes from Chiloscyllium punctatum, assembly GCF_047496795.1. Classification (NCBI taxonomy): domain Eukaryota; kingdom Metazoa; phylum Chordata; class Chondrichthyes; order Orectolobiformes; family Hemiscylliidae; genus Chiloscyllium; species Chiloscyllium punctatum. The sequence continues at coordinate 10,645,513 of NC_092755.1, read as the reverse complement.
CGGGGACGAGAGAGTCCAGGGGCGAGAGTGATCGGGGGCGAGAGAGATCGGGGGCGACGTGAGAGAACGGGGGCGACGTGAGAGATCGGGGACGAGAGAGTTCAGGGGCGAGAGAGATCGGGGGCGACGTGAGAGAATGGGGGCGATGGGAAAGACCGGCGGTGACGAGAGAGACTGGGACGAGAGAGAGAGAGAGGGAGTGACAAGAGTCCGGCGGCAATGAGAGAGACCGAGGACGAGAGAGACTGGGGGTGACGAGAGTGGCTGGGTGTGACGACAGAGACCAGGAGGGTGAGAGAGACTGGAGGCAAGAGAGACCAGGTGCGAGAGAGACTGGGGGCGAGACATCGGGGGTGACAAGAGACCAGGGGTGACAAGAGAGACCGGGGGCAAGAGAAAGGGGATGACGAGAGATACTGGGATGAGAGAGACCGGGGGCGAGAGTGTCCGGGGGCAAGAGAGAGACCGGAGACGAGAGAGACCGGGGGCAAGAGAGACCGGGGGCAAGAGAGAGACCGGAGGCGAGAGAGACCGAGGGAGAGAGAGACCGGAGGCAAGAGAGAGACCGCAGGCAAGAGAGACCGAGGGAGAGAGAGACCGGGGGCGAGAGAGACCGGGGGCAAGAGCGAGACCGGAGGCAAGAGAGACCGAGGGAGAGAGAGACCGGGGACGAGAGAGACCGGGGGCAAGAGAGAGACTGGAGGTGAGAGAGACCGGGGGCAAGAGAGAACGGGGGCAAGAGAGAGACCGGAGGCGAGAGAGACCGAGGGAGAGAGAGACCGGGAGCGAGAGAGAGACCGGGGGCAAGAGAGAGACTGGGGGCAAGAGAGACCAGGGGTGAGAGAGACCGGGGGCAAGAGAGAGACCGGAGGCAAGAGAGACCGAGGGAGAGAGAGACCAGCGGTGAGAGAGAGACCGGAGGCGTGAGAGAGTGGGGAGCGAGTGAGGCCAGGTGCGAGTGAGATCGAGGGCGAGATGCTGGGGGTGACGAGAGACTGGGGGCAACAAGAGAGACCGGGGGCGAGAGAGATGGGGGGAGCGAGAGAGACTGGGTGCGAGACAGGCCGGGTGTGAGTCAGTGGCCGGGGGCAAGAAAGACTGGGGACGAGAGAGAAGGAGTGACAAGAGAGACCCAGGACGAGAGAGATCGGGGGCGAGAGAGATCGGGGGCGAGAGACCGGGGGTGACCTGAGACCGGGGCTGATTAGAGACCAGAGGGTGAAAGAGACCGGGGGCAACGAGAGAAACCAGGGCGAGACACCGTGGGGTGAGAGAGACCTGGTGGCGCGAGAGAGACCGGGGGTGACGAGAGATACCATGGGCAACGAGAGGTTCCCGGTGGGGGGGGGGGGCGACGCGAGAGACCGGAGCCGAGAGAGACAGAGACCGGGGGTGACGTGAGAGTCCAGGGCCGAGAGAGTCAGAGACCGGGGGTGACGTGAGAGTCCGGGGAGCAAGAGAAATCGGGGGCGACGAGAGCGACCGGGGGCGACGGGAAAGACTGGTGGTGATGAGAGAAACCGCGGTGAGAGAGAGAGAGACATGGGGTGAAGAGAGAGACATGGGGTGAAGAGAGAGATGGGGGGTGAAGAGAGAGACGGGGGGGTGACGAGACAGACCGGGGGCGAAAGAGAGACTGTCGCAAAAGAGAGACAGGGGGCGAGAGAGAGACCGGGGGCGTCGAGAGAGACTGGACGCGAGAAAGTTCAGGAGTGAGAGACCGGGGTTGACAAGAGATCAGGGGCAACGAGAGAAACCAGACGCGAGAGAGACCAGAGGCGACAAGAGACGGGGGCGAGGGGAGGAGAGAGACTTGGGACGAGAGAGACCGGGGGGTGAGAGAGAGGGGGTGAGAGAGACTGGGGGCGAGAGAGACCGGGGGGCGAGAGAGCGGGGGTGAGAGAGACTGGGGGCGAGACAGACCGGGGGGCGAGAGAGACCAGGAGTGACGAGAGACAAGGGGGGGCTGAGAGCAACCGGGGCGCAAGAGAACGGGGGTGATGAGAGACCGGGAGGGAGAGAGACCGCGAGCGTGAGACCAGCGGTGATGAGAAACCGAGGGGGCAAGAGAGAGGGGTTGACAAGAGAGACTGGGGCGATGAGACAGACTGGGAGTGTGAGTGTGACCGTGGCGAGATGGTGACCGGGGTGAGAGACCGGGGATGACGAGTGATCAGGGGCGACGAGAGACTGGGAGCGACACTAGAGACCGGGGGCAAGGGAGTGAGGGGGGCAGAGACCGGGGTCAAGAGAGACCCGGGGATGACAAGAGACCAGGGGTGAGCGAAACCGGGGGCGAGAGAGAGAGACCAGGAGCGAAGAGAGACCGGGTGAGGCAAGAGAGACCGGGGGGGCGAAAGACACCGGGGGCGAGAGAGATTGGGATAGAGAGAGACCCAGGGGTGACGAGAGACCAGGGACAACGAGAGAGACCGGGGGCGAGAGAAACTGGGGACGAGAGAGAACCGGGGGTGACAAGAGACCGATTGCGACAATAGAGACCGGGGGCAAGAGAGAGCAGGGGGGCGAGAGAGAGCATGGGGACGAGAGAGTGATACCAGGGGTGAAGAGAGACTGGGGACGAGAAGGAGATCGAGAGTGAGATGGAGGGGGTGACGAGAGAAACCGGGGGTGAGATACCGGGGGGTGAGAGAGAGAGAGACAGGGGGTGAGAGAGACCGGGGGGGTGAAAGTCTCCGGGGGCGAGAGAGATTGGAGTGGAGAGAGACCCGGGGGTGACGAGAGACCAGGGACAACGAGAGAGACCGGGGGCGAGAGAGACTGGGGAACAATAAGGGAGACCAGGGGGCGAGAGAGACAGGGGACAAGAGTGAGACTGGGGGCGAGAAAGCGACCAGGGTTGAGAGGGAGGGGGTGAAGAGAGAGACCAGGAGCGAGAGATACCGGGGGCGAGAGAGAGAGATCAGGGGTGAAGAGAGACCGGGGGCGAGAGAGAGTCCAGGGGCAAGAGAGACGGGGTGACGAGAGAGACCGGGGGTGAGAGTGACCAGGGGCGAGAGAGACCGGGGGTGAGACAGAGAGACCGGGGACAACAGAGACCGGGGGGGGGGGGGGCGGCGAGATAGACCGGGGATGTGAGAGAGAGAGACCGGGGACGAGAGAGACCGGGGGGGGGGCGGAGAGATAGACCGGTGGGGCAAGAGAGACCAGGGGCGAGAGAGACCGGGATGCAAAAGAGACCTGCGGTGAGGGAGACCAGGGGCGAGAGACAGGGGGAGACGAGACACACCAGGGGCGATGAGAGAGATTGGGGGCGAGAGAGAAAGTGGGGTCAAGAGAGACCGGGGCCGAGAGTGACTGGGGATGAGAGAGAGAGACCGGGAGCGAGAGAGACCAGGAGCGAGAGAGGCTGGGTGCGAGAGAGGCAGGGAGCAATGACACAGGCCGGGGGGCGAGAGAGACTGTGCGCGAGAAAGCCCGGGCGCGAGAGAGAGACCGGGGGTGTGGGAAGGGGGAAGAGACCAGGGGCGATGAGAGAGACAGGACGCGAGAGAGACCAGGGGCGATGAGAGACCGGGGTGGGCGAGAGAGACCGGGGAGGGACGCAAGACAGGGGGCGACAAGAGAGACTGGAGGCAAGAGAGACCAGGGACGGTGAGAGAGGCCGGGGACGAGAGAGTCGGGGATCGAGAGGGACCTGATAGGGCAAGAGAGACCAGGGACAGTGAGAGAGAGACCGGGAGAGATGAGGGAGACCGGGGGGTGAGAGAGAGAGGAAGTGACGAGAGAGACCGGGGGGTGACAAGGGACCGGGGGTGAGAGAGACCGGGGGGCGAGAGACACTGGGGGTACCTGAGTGATCGGGAACGAGAGAGACCGGAGGTGACAGAGATAGGGGGTGACGAGAGACTGTGGGTGACGAGAGAGACTGGAGGCAAGAGAAACTGGGAGCGAGAGAGACCGGGTTTGACGAGTCACCAGGGGCGAGAGAGACGGGGGGCGAGAGAGACTGGGGGTGAGTGAGACCAATGGTGAAGAGAGAGACCGAAGGACGATAGAGACTGAGGCCGAGGGAGATCGGGAGCAAGGGAGACCGGGGTTGATGAGAGACCGGGGGTGACGATAGACCAGGAGTGATGAAACAGACTGGGGGCGGGAGAGAGAGAGAGACTGGGGGCGAGAGAGAAACCAGGGGCAAGAGAGAGAGAGAGACTGGGGGCGAGAGAGAGACTGGGGCGAGAGAGAAGCCAGGAGCGAGAGAGAGACTGGGGGCGAGAGAGAAACCGGGGGCGAGAGAGAGACTGGGGGTGAGAGAGAGAGACTGGGGGCGAGAGACAAACCGGGGGCGAGAGAGAGACCGGGGGTGAGAGAAAGAACGGGGGTGAGAGAGAGTGGGGGCGAGAGAGAGACTGGGGGTGAGAGAGAAACCAAGGGTGAGAGAGAGACTGGGGGCAAGAGAGAGACTGGGAGCGAGAGAGAAACTGGAGGCGAGAGAGAGACTGGGGGTGAGAGAGAGACTGGGGGCGAGAGAGAGACTGGGGGCGAGAGAGAGAATGGGGGCGAGAGAGAGACTGGGGGCGAGAGAGAACGGGAGTGAGAGAGAGACCGGGGGCGAGAGAGAGATTGGGGGTGAGAGAGAAACCAGCGGTGAGAGAGAGACTGGGGACGAGAGAGAGACTGGGGGCGAGAGAGACACCAGGGGCAAGAGAGAGACCGGGGGGCGAGAGAGAAACCAGGGTCAAGAGAGAGAACGGGGGCGAGAGAGAGAATGGGGGCGAGAGAGAGACTGGGGGCGAGAGACAGACTGGGAGCGAGAGAGAAACTGGGGGCAAGAGAGAGGACGGGAGTGAGAGAGAAACTGGAGGCGAGAGAGCGACTGGGGGCGAGAGAGAATGGGAGTGAGAGAGAGATCGGGGGCAAGAGAAGGAACGGGGGCGAGAGAGAGAATGGGGGTGAGAGAGAAACCAAGGGCGAGAGAGAGACCGGGGGCGAGAGAGAAACCGGGGGCGAGAGAGAGACTGGGGGCGAGAGAGAAACCTGGGGCAAGAGAGGGAACGGGGGCGAGAGAGACACCGGGGGCAAGAGAGAAACCGGGGGCGAGAGAGAGAACGGGGGTGAGAGAGAGACTGGGGGCGAGAGAGACAACGGGAGTGAGAGGGAAACCGGGGACTAGAGAGAGAACGGGAGTGAGAGAGAAACTGGAGGCGAGAGAGATACTGGGGGCGAGAGAGAGACTGGGGGCGAGAGAGAGAACGGGGGCAAGAGAGGGAAACCGGGGGCGAGAGAGAGAACGGGAGTGAGAGAGAAACTGGAGGCGAGAGAGAGACTGGGGGCGAGAGAGAGACTGGGGGTGAGAGTGAGAACAGGGGTGAGAGAGAGACTGGGGGCGAGAGAGAAACTGGGGGCGGGAGAGAACGGGAGCGAGAGAGAGACCGGGGGCGAGATAGAGAACGGGAGTGAGAGAGAGACCGGGGGCAAGAGAGAGAATTGGAGCGAGGGAGACCGGGGACGAGAGAGAGACTGGGGGCGAGAGAGAGACTGGGGGCGAGAGAGAGACCGGGGTTGAGAGAGAGACTGGGGGCGAGAGAGACCGGGGGCGAGAGAGGGAACGGGGGCGAGAGAGAAACCGGGGGCGAGAGAGAGACTGGGGGCGAGACAGAGAACGGGAGTGAGAGAGAGACCGGGGGCGAGCGAGAGACCGGGGGCGTGAGAGAGACTGGGGGCGAGAGAGACCGGGGGTGAGAGAGAGAACGGGGGCGAGAGAGAAACTAGGGGCGAGAGAGAGACTGGGGACGAGACAGAGAACGGGAGTGAGAGAGAGACCGGGGGCGACAGAGACAGGGGGTGAAGAGAGTCTCTGGGTGACGAGAGAGACCGGAGGCGAGAGAAACTGGGAGCGAGAGAGACCGGGTTTGACGAGTGACCAGGGGCGAGAGAGACCGGGGGCGAGAGAGACTGGGGGTGAGTGAGACCAATGGAGAAGAGGGAGACCGAAGGACGATAGAGACTGAGGCCGAGGGGGACCAGGAGCGAGGGAGACCGGGGTTGATGAGAGATCGGGGGTGACGATAGACCAGGAGTGACGAAACAGACCGTGGGCGAGAGAGAGAGAGAGACTGGGGGCGAGAGAGAAACCAGGGGCAAGAGAGAGAGAGACCGAGGTGATGAGACAGACTGGGGGCGAGAGAGAGAGAGACCGGGGAGATGAGACAGACCGGGTGCGAGAGAAAGAGAGAGACTGGGGGCGAGAGAGAGACTGGGGGCGAGAGAGAAACCAGGGGCGAGAGAGAGACTGGGGGTGAGAGAGAGACCAGGGACAAGAGAGAGGCCGAGGGCGAGAGAGAGACTGGGGGTGAGAGAGAGAGACTGGGGGCGAGAGAGAAACCAGGGGCGAGAGAGAGACCGGGGGTGAGAGAGAGCGGGGGCGAGAGAGAGACCGGGGGCGAGAGAGACACTGGGAGTGAGAGAGAGAGAGACTGGGGGCGAGAGAGAAACTGGGGGTGAGAGAGAGACTGGGGGTGAGAGAGAGACCAGGGGCAAGAGAGAGACCGGGGGCGAGAGAGAAACCAGGGGCGAGAGAGAGACTGGGGGTGAGAGAGAGACCAGGGACAAGAGAGAGACCGGGAGCGAGAGAGACACTGGGGGTGAGAGAGAGAGACTGGGGGCGAGAGAGAAACTGGGGGTGAGAGAGAGACTGGGGGTGAGAGAGAGACCAGGGGCAAGAGAGAGACCGGGGCCGAGAGAGAAACGGGGGGCAAGAGAGAGAACGGGGGCGAGAGAGAGAATGGGGGCGAGAGAGAGACTGGGGACGATAGACAGACTGGGGGCGAGAGAGAAACTGGGGGCAAGAGAGAGACTGGGGTTGAGAGAGAGACCAGGGGCAAGAGAGAGACCGGGGGGCGAGAGAGAAACCGGGAGCAAGAGAGAGAATGGAGGCGAGAGAGAGAATGGGGGCGAGAGAGAGACTGGGGGCGAGAGACAGACTGGGGGCGAGAGAGAACGGGAGCGAGAGAGAGACCGGGGGCGAGAGAGAGAATGGGGGCAAGAGAATCACCGGGGGCAAGAGAGAACGGGAGCGAGAGAGAGACCGGGGGCAAGAGAGAGAACGGGGGCAAGAGAGAAACCGGGGGCATGAGAGAGAATGGGAGCGAGTGAGAGAATGGGGGCGAGAGAGAAACTAGGGGCGAGAGAGAGACCGGCGGCAAGAGAGAGAACGGGAGCGAGAGAGAGAACGGGAGCGAGTGAGAGAACGGGGGCGAGAGAGAGAACGGGGGCGAGAGAGAGAACGGGAGCGAGAGAGAGAACGGGAGCGAGAGAGAGAACGGGAGCGAGTGAGAGAACGGGGGCGAGAGAGAGAACGGGGGCGAGAGAGAGAACGGGGGCGAGAGAGAGACAGGGGGTAAGAGAGAATCCGGGGGTGGGAGAGAGAACGGGGGCGAGAGAGAGCCTGGGGGCGAGAGAGAAACTGGGGGCGAGAGAGAACGGGAGTGAGAGAGAGACCGGGGGCGAGAGAGAGATTGGGGGTGAGAGAGAAACTGGGGGCAAGAGAGAGAATTGGAGCGAGGGAGACCGGGGGCAAGAGAGAAACCGGGGCAAGCGAAAGAATGGGAGCGAGAGAGAGAATGGGGGCGAGAGAGAAACCAGGGGCGAGAGAGAAACTGGGGGCGAGAGAGAGACCGGGTGCAAGAGAGAGAATTGGAGCGAGGGAGACCGGGGACGAGAGAGAGACTGGGGGCGAGAGAGAGACTGGGGGCGAGAGAGAGAACGGGAACGAGAGAGAGACTGGGGGCAAGAGAGAGAGAACGGGAGCGAGAGAGAGACAGGGGATGACAGAGAGAGACTGGGGGCGAGAGAGAAACCGGGGGTGAAAGAGAGACTAGTGGCGAGAGAGAGACTGGGGGCGAGAGAGAAACCAGGGGCGAGAGAGAGACTGGGGGTGAGGGAGAGACTGGGGGCGAGAGAGAGACTGGGTGCGAGAGAGAGACTGGGGGCGAGACAGAGAACGGGAGTGAGAGAGAGAACGGGGGCGAGAGAGAGACTCGGGGCAAGAGAGAGAGAACGGGAGCGAGAGAGAGACAGGGGATGACAGAGAGAGACTGGGGGCGAGAGAGAAACCGGGGGTGAAAGAGAGACTAGTGGCGAGAGAGAGACTGGGGGCGAGAGAGAAACCAGGGGCGAGAGAGAGACTGGGGGCGAGAGAGAGACTGGGGGCGAGAGAGAGACTGGGGGCGAGACAGAGAATGGGAGTGAGAGAGAGACCGGGGGCGAGAGGGAGACTGGGGGCGAGAGAGAGACTGGGGGCGAGAGAGAGAATGGGAGTGAGAGGGAAACCAGGGACTAGAGAGAGAACGGGAGTGTGAGAGAAACTGGGGGCGAGAGAGAGACTGGGGGTGAGAGAGAGAGTGGGGGCGAGAGAGAGACTGGGGGCGAGAGAGAGAACGGGGGCAAGAGAGGGAAACCGGGGGCGAGAGAAAGACTGGGGGCGAGCGAGAAACCGGGGGCGAGAGAGAGAACGGGGGTGAGAGAGAGACTAGAGGCGAGAGAGAAACTCGGAGCGAGAGAGACCGGGGGCTAGAGAGAGAAACCGGGGGCAAGAGAGAGAACAGGAGCGAGAGAGAGAATGGGGGCAAGAGAGAAACCGGGGGCAAGAGAGAGAACGGGAGCGAGAGAGAGACCGGGGGCAAGAGAGAGAATTGGAGCAAGGGAGACCGGGGACGAGAGAGAGACTGGGGGCGAGAGAGAGACTGGGGGCTAGAGAGAGAACGGGGGCGAGAGAGAGAATGGGGGCGAGAGAGAGACTGGGGGCGAGAGAGACACCAGGGGCGAGAGAGAGACCGGGGGCGAGATAGAGAACGGGAGTGAGAGAGAGACCAGGGGCAAGAGAGTGAATTGGAGTTAGGGAGACCGGGGACGAGAGAGAGACTGGGGGCGAGAGAGAGAGTGGGGGCGAGAGAGAGACCGGGGGCGAGAGAGAGACTGGGGGCGAGAGAGACCGGGGGCGAGAGAGAGAACGGGGGCGAGAGAGAAACTAGGGGCGAGAGAGAGACTGGGGGCGAGACAGAGAACGGGAGTGAAAGAGAGACCGGGGGCGACAGAGACAGTGGGTGAAGAGAGACTGTGGGTGACGAGAGAGACCGGAGGCGAGAGAAACTGGGAGCGAGAGAGACCGGTTTTGACGAGTGACCAGGGGGCGAGAGAGACCGGGGGCGAGAGAGACTGGTGGTGAGTGAGACCAATGGTGAAGAGGGAGACCAAAGGACGATAGAGACTGAGGCTGAGGGAGACCGGGAGCGAGGGAGACCGGGGTTGATGAGAGATCGGGGGTGACGATAGAACAGGAGTGACGAAACAGACCGTGGGCGAGAGAGAGAGAGAGACTGGGGGCGAGAGAGAAACCAGGGGCAAGAGAGAGAGAGACCGAGGTGATGAGACAGACTGGGGGCGAGAGAGAGAGAGAGACCGGGGAGATGAGACAGACCGGGTGCGAGAGAAAGAGAGAGACTGGGGGCGAGAGAGAGACTGGGGGCGAGAGAGAAACCAGGGGCGAGAGAGAGACTGGGGGTGAGAGAGAGACCAGGGGCGAGAGAGAGACTGGGGGTGAGAGAGAGACCAGGGACAAGAGAGAAACCGGGAGCGAGAGAGAGACTGGGGGTGAGAGAGAGACCAGGGACAAGAGAGAAACCGGGAGCGAGAGAGAGACTGGGGGTGAGAGAGAGAGACTGGGGGCGAGAGAGAAACCAGGGGCGAGAGAGAGACCGGCGGTGAGAGAGAGCGGGGGCGAGAGAGAGACTGGGGGTGAGAGAGAAACCAGGGGTGAGAGAGAGACTGGGGGCGAGAGAGAAACCAGGGGCGAGAGAGAGACTGGGGGTGAGAGAGAGACCAGGGGCGAGAGAGAGACTGGGGGTGAGAGAGAGACCAGGGACAAGAGAGAAACCGGGAGCGAGAGAGAGACTGGGGGTGAGAGAGAGACCAGGGACAAGAGAGAAACCGGGAGCGAGAGAGAGACTGGGGGTGAGAGAGAGAGACTGGGGGCGAGAGAGAAACCAGGGGCGAGAGAGAGTCCGGCGGTGAGAGAGAGCGGGGGCGAGAGAGAGACTGGGGGTGAGAGAGAAACCAGGGGTGAGAGAGAGACTGGGGGCGAGAGAGAGACTGGGGGCGAGAGAGAAACTGTGGGTGAGAGAGTGACTGGGGGTGAGAGAGAGACCAGGGGTAAGAGAGAGACCGGGGGCGAGAGAGAAACCGGGGGCAAGAGAGAGAACGGGGGCGAGAGAGAGAATGGGGGCGAGAGAGAGACTGGGGACGATAGACAGACTGGGGGCGAGAGAGAAACTGGGGGCAAGAGAGAGACTGGGGGTGAGAGAGAGACCAGGGGCAAGAGAGAGACCGGGGGGCGAGAGAGAAACCGGGGGCAAGAGAGAGAATGGAGGCGAGAGAGAGAATGGGGGCGAGAGAGAGACTGGGGGCGAGAGACAGACTGGGGGCGAGAGAGAACGGGAGCGAGAGAGAGACCGGGAGCGAGAGAGAGAATGGGGGCAAGAGAATCACCGGGGGCAAAGAGAACGGGAGCGAGAGAGAGACCGGGGGCAAGAGAGAGAACGGGGGCAAGAGAGAAACCGGGGGCATGAGAGAGAATGGGAGCGAGTGAGAGAATGGGGGCGAGAGAGAAACTAGGGGCAAGAGAGAGACCGGCGGCAAGAGAGAGAACGGGAGCGAGAGAGAGAACGGGAGCGAGAGAGAGAACGGGGGCGAGAGAGAAAACGGGGGCGAGAGAGAGAACGGGAGCGAGAGAGAGAACGGGGGCGAGAGAGAGAATGGGAGCGAGAGAGAGAACGGGAGCGAGGGAGACCGGGGACGAGAGAGAGACTGGGGGCGAGAGAGAGACTGGGGGCGAGAGAGAGACTGGGGGCGAGAGAGAGACTGGGGGCGAGAGAGAAACCGGGGGCGAGAGAGAGACCGGGGGTGAGAGAGAGCGGGGGTGACAGAGAGAACGGGGGGTGAGAGAGAAACCAGGGGCGAGAGAGAGACTGGGGGCGAGAGAGAGACTGTGGGTGAGAGTGAAACCAGGGGCGAGAGAGAGACCGGGGACGAGAGAGAAACCGGGGGCAAGAGAGGGAACGGGGGCGAGAGAGAGACAGGGGGTAAGAGAGAATCCGGGGGTGGGAGAGAGAACGGGGGCGAGAGAGAGCCTGGGGGCGAGAGAGAAACCAGGGGCGAGAGAGAAACTGGGGGCGAGAGAGAGACCGGGGGCAAGAGAGAGAATTGGAGCGAGGGAGACCGGGGACGAGAGAGAGACTGGGGGCGAGAGAGAGACTGGGGGCGAGAGAGAGAACGGGGGCGAGAGAGAGACTGGGGGCAAGAGAGAGAGAACGGGAGCGAGAGAGAGACAGGGGATGACAGAGAGAGACTGGGGGCGAGAGAGAAACCGGGGGCGAGAGAGAGAATTGGGGGCGAGACAGAGAATGGGAGTGAGAGAGAGACCGGGGGCGAGAGAGAGACTGGGGGCGAGAGAGAGACTGGGGGGGGGAGAGAGAATGGGAGTGAGAGGGAAACCGGTTTCTCGAGAGAGAACGGGAGTGTGAGAGAAACTGGGGGCGAGGGAGAGACTCGGGGCGAGAGAGAGAACTGGGGCGAGAGAGAGACTGGGGGCGAGAGAGAGAACGGGGGCAAGAGAGGGAAACCGGGGGCGAGAGAGAGACTGGGGGCGAGGGAGACCGGGGACGAGAGAGAGAACGGGGGTGAGAGAGAGACTGGGGGCGAGAGAGAAACCGGGGGCGAGAGAGAGAACGGGGGTGAGAGAGAGACTGGGGGCGAGAGAGACACCAGGGGCGAGAGAGAGACCGGGGGGCGAGATAGAGAACGGGAGTGAGAGAGAGACCGGGGGCAAGAGAGACCGGGGGAGAGAGAGAGACAACGGGGGCGAGAGAGAAACCGGGGGCGAGACAGAGACTGGGGGCGAGAGAGAGAACGGGGGCGAGAGAGAGACTGGGGGCAAGAGAGACCGGGGGAGAGAGAGAGACAACGGGGGCGAGAGAGAAACCGGGGGCGAGAGAGAGACTGGGGGCGAGACAGAGAACGGGAGTGAGAGAGAGACCGGGGGCGAGCGAGAGACCGGGGGCGAGAGAGAGACTGGGGGCGAGAGAGACCGGGGGTGAGAGAGAGAACGGGGGTGATAGAGAAACCGGGGGCAAGACAGAGAACGGGAGCGAGAGAGAGATCGGGGGCAAGAGAGAGAATTGGAGCGAGGGAGACCGGGGACGAGAGAGAGACTGGGGGCGAGAGAGAAACTGGGGGCGAGAGAGAACGGGAGTGAGAGAGAGACCGGGGGCGAGAGAGAGATTGGGGGTGAGAGAGAAACTGGGGGCAAGAGAGAGAATTGGAGCGTGGGAGACCGGGGGCAAGAGAGAAACCGGGGCAAGCGAGAGAATGGGAGCGAGAGAGAGAATGGGGGCGAGAGAGAAACCAGGGGCGAGAGAGGAACTGGGGGCGAGAGACAGACCGGGGGCAAGAGAGAGAACGGGAGCGAGAGAGAGACTGGGGACGAGAGAGAGACTGGGGGCGAGAGAGAAACCGGTGGCAAGAGAGAGAATTGGAGCGAGGGAGACCGGGGACGAGAGAGAGACTGGGGGCGAGAGAGAGACTGGGGGCGAGAGAGAGAACGGGGGCGAGAGAGAGACTGGGGGCAAGAGAGAGAGAACGGGAGCGAGAGAGAGACAGGGATGACAGAGAGAGACTGGGGGCGAGAGAGAAACCGGGGGTGAAAGAGAGACTAGTGGCGAGAGAGAGACTGGGGGCGAGAGAGAAACCAGGGGCGAGAGAGAGACTGGGGGTGAGGGAGAGACTGGGGGCGAGAGAGAGACTGGGTGCGAGAGGGAGACTGGGGGCGAGACAGAGAATGGGAGTGAGAGAGAGACCGGGGGCGAAAGAGAGACTGGGGGCGAGTGAGAGACTGGGGGCGAGAGAGAGAATGGGGGCGAGAGAGAGACTGGGGGCGAGAGAGAGAACGGGGGCAAGAGAGGGAAACCGGGGGCGAGAGAGAGACTGGGGGCGAGAGAGAAACCGGGGGCAAGGGAGAGAATGGGAGCGAGAGAGAGAACGGGAGCGAGAGAGCGAACGGGGGCGAGAGAGAGAACGGGGGCGAGAGAGAGAATGGGAGCGAGAGAGAGAACGGGGGCGAGAGAGAGAATGGGAGCGAGAGAGAGAACTGGAGCGAGGGAGACCGGGGACGAGAGAGAGACTGGGGGCGAGAGAGAGACTGGGGGCGAGAGAGAAACCGGGGGCGAGAGAGAGACCGGGGGTGAGAGAGAGCGGGGGTGACAGAGAGAACGGGGGGTGAGAGAGAAACCAGGGGCGAGAGAGAGACTGGGGGCGAGAGAGAGACTGTGGGTGAGAGTGAAACCAGGGGCGAGAGAGAGACCGGGGACGAGAGAGAAACCGGGGGCAAGAGAGGGAACGGGGGCGAGAGAGAGACAGGGGGTAAGAGAGAATCCGGGGGTGGGAGAGAGAACGGGGGCGAGAGAGAGCCTGGGGGCGAGAGAGAAACTGGGGGCGAGAGAGAACGGGAGTGAGAGAGAGACCGGGAGCGAGAGAGAGACAGGGGATGACAGAGAGAGACTGGGGCGAGAGAGAAACCGGGGGCGAGAGAGAGACTCGGGGCGAGAGAGAGACTGGGGGCGAGACAGAGAATGGGAGTGAGAGAGAGAACGGGGGCGAGAGAGAGACTGGTGGCAAGAGAGAGAGAACGGGAGCGAGAGAGAGACAGGGGATGACAGAGAGAGACTGGGGGCGAGAGAGAAACCGGGGGTGAAAGAGAGACTAGTGGCGAGAGAGAGACTGGGGGCGAGAGAGAAACCAGGGGCGAGAGAGAGACTGGGGGCGAGAGAGAGACTGGGGGCGAGACAGAGAATGGGAGTGAGAGAGAGACCGGGGGCGAGAGGGAGACTGGGGGCGAGAGAGAGACTGGGGGCGAGAGAGAGAATGGGAGTGAGAGGGAAACCAGGGACTAGAGAGAGAACGGGAGTGTGAGAGAAACTGGGGGCGAGAGAGAGACTGGGGGTGAGAGAGAGAGTGGGGGCGAGAGAGAGACTGGGGGCGAGAGAGAGAGCGGGGGCAAGAGAGGGAAACCGGGGGCGAGAGAAAGACTGGGGGCGAGCGAGAAACCGGGGGCGAGAGAGAGAACGGGGGTGAGAGAGAAACTAGAGACGAGAGAGAAACTGGGGGCGAGAGAGACCGGGGGCTAGAGAGAGAAACCGGGGGCAAGAGAGAGAACAGGAGCGAGAGAGAGAATGGGGGCAAGAGAGAAACCGGGGGCAAGAGAGAGAACGGGAGCGAGAGAGAGACCGGGGGCAAGAGAGAGAATTGGAGCAAGGGAGACCGGGGACGAGAGAGAGACTGGGGGCGAGAGAGAGACTGGGGGCGAGAGAGAGAACGGGGGCGAGAGAGAGAATGGGGGCGAGAGAGAGACTGGGGGCGAGAGAGACACCAGGGGCGAGAGAGAGACCGGGGGCGAGATAGAGAACGGGAGTGAGAGAGAGACCAGGGGCAAGAGAGAGAATTGGAGTGAGGGAGACCGGGGACGAGAGAGAGACTGGGGGCGAGAGAGAGAGTGGGGGCGAGAGAGAGACTGGGGGCGAGAGAGAGACTGGGGGCGAGAGAGACCGGGGGCGAGAGAGAGAACGGGGGCGAGAGAGAAACTAGGGGCGAGAGAGAGACTGGGGGCGAGACAGAGAACGGGAGTGAAAGAGAGACCGGGGGCGACAGAGACAGTGGGTGAAGAGAGACTGTGGGTGACGAGAGAGACCGGAGGCGAGAGAAACTGGGAGCGAGAGAGACCGGTTTTGACGAGTGACCAGGGGGCGAGAGAGACCGGGGGCGAGAGAGACTGGGGGTGAGTGAGACCAATGGTGAAGAGGGAGACCAAAGGACGATAGCGACTGAGGCTGAGGGAGACCGGGAGCGAGGGAGACCGGGGTTGATGAGAGATCGGGGGTGACGATAGAACAGGAGTGACGAAACAGACCGTGGGCGAGAGAGAGAGAGAGACTGGGGGCGAGAGAGAAACCAGGGGCAAGAGAGAGAGAGACCGAGGTGATGAGACAGACTGGGGGCGAGAGAGAGAGAGAGACCGGGGAGATGAGACAGACCGGGTGCGAGAGAAAGAGAGAGACTGGGGGCGAGAGAGAGACTGGGGGCGAGAGAGAAACCAGGGGCGAGAGAGAGACTGGGGGTGAGAGAGAGACCAGGGGCGAGAGAGAGACTGGGGGTGAGAGAGAGACCAGGGACAAGAGAGAAACCGGGAGCGAGAGAGAGACTGGGGGTGAGAGAGAGACCAGGGACAAGAGAGAAACCGGGAGCGAGAGAGAGACTGGGGGTGAGAGAGAGAGACTGGGGGCGAGAGAGAAACCAGGGGCGAGAGAGAGACCGGCGGTGAGAGAGAGCGGGGGCGAGAGAGAGACTGGGGGTGAGAGACAAACCAGGGGTGAGAGAGAGACTGGGGGCGAGAGAGAGACCGGGGGCGAGAGAGAAACTGTGGGTGAGAGAGTGACTGGGGGTGAGAGAGAGACCAGGGGTAAGAGAGAGACCGGGGGCGAGAGAGAAACCGGGGGCAAGAGAGAGAACGGGGGCGAGAGAGAGAATGGGGGCGAGAGAGAGAATGGGGGCGAGAGAGAGACTGGGGGCGAGAGACAGACTGGGGGCGAGAGAGAAACTAGGGGCGAGAGAGAGACCGGCGGCAAGAGAGAGAACGGGAGCGAGAGAGAGAACGGGAGCGAGAGAGAGAACGGGGGCGAGAGAGAGAACGGGTGCGAGAGAGAGAACGGGAGCGAGAGAGAGAACGGGGGCGAGAGAGAGAATGGGAGCGAGAGAGAGAACGGGAGCGAGGGAGACCGGGGACGAGAGAGAGACTGGGGGCGAGAGAGAGACTGGGGGCGAGAGAGAGACTGGGGGCGAGAGAGAGACTGGGGGCGAGAGAGAAACCGGGGGCGAGAGAGAGACCGGGGGTGAGAGAGAGCGGGGGTGACAGAGAGAACGGGGGGTGAGAGAGAAACCAGGGGCGAGAGAGAGACTGGGGGCGAGAGAGAGACTGTGGGTGAGAGTGAAACCAGGGGCGAGAGAGAGACCGGGGACGAGAGAGAAACCGCGGGCAAGAGAGGGAACGGGGGCGAGAGAGAGACAGGGGGTAAGAGAG